>NC_072892.1:101773791-103023791 GCF_027943255.1 Anastrepha obliqua | reverse complement strand
CCAATGCAGTTCACTTTTGTGAATAAAGGAATTGGGATTTGTGCTGACTTAACCCATTAATGACAAAGTATGATATATCATACGCAAAAAGAGCTTTTTTCAAACATTCACCGAAAACCCACTATTACATAAAAGCATTTTATATTTACAGGGCGAGTGAGATAAAAGAGTAATTTGAAAAGAAAAGCTTTTTAGTTGTCATTTAAAGCTCTTTTGAAGTGAAAACTTCTTTAGAATCGTTGGGAGTGATTTGAGAAAAAGTGAAACGGAAATAGCGACCCTCTTGGCTACGAAGCGTTATATTATATGTTGATATAAACGTAGCGACGAACTAAATAACTTTTAGGCCAGCGCCGACAGCATGGCGCGGTAGCCGAGCGACTAGCAATGTGAGCTTCCGATCCAAAATCCTTGGTTCGAATCACAAGAAAAAATAAAAGTTATTTAGTTCGTCGCTACGTTTATATCAACATATAATATAACGCTTCGTAGCTAAATAACTTTTAGGCCAGCGCCGACAGCATGGCGCGGTAGCCGAGCGGCTAGCAATGTGAGCTTCCGATCCAAAATCCTTGGTTCGAATCACAAGAAAAAATAAAAGTTATTTAGTTCGTCGCTACGTTTATATCAACATATAATATAACGCTTCGTAGCCAAGAGGGTCGCTATTTCCGTTTCACTTTTTCTCAAATCACTCCCAACGATTCTAAAGAAGTTTTCACTTCAAAAAAACAAGCAACAGTATTATTTACATAAAAACGTGCATTAACTCAAAGGTGAAACCATGAAGCATCGAATACATATAAAGTGCAGTGAAAAATTTGCCCCGAAATGTGTTTTAGCTTTTTGTAAATCGTTGCGTATGTTTTATCATACGTAAACGCTACCCTAGTTTGGCTTTACGGGCATTCATATACCTATAATATAATACCTTTTTATAGACAAGCAACGACTGAGGAGATAATTGGATGGCCCGAAGATCTGAATGAAGGCGATAATGCAGACATTATAGACGACATCAGAGATGCCAATTCAATCGATGTGACTTTATTTCCACCTGAAGAACAAGAGTTATCCGATTGCGATGATGCAGATGAGGACGATGAAGGTACACTAGGTGACTTGGGCTGTTGGGTCCTAAAAAGGCCATGCGTGATAAAAATTGCCAATTCAGAAGTGGATAATGTACAGTTTTTTAATGATGTGAGCAATTCAAAAACCTCGCGGTCAGTGACTTCCATTCAAAGGAAAAAGAAAAACCCCACAATTCGTCGAAAGTGGTCCAAAATAGAACTAAAAGCAAGAGAAGGCACAAACAAAGCAATAGGCGTTCATACTGCGGATATTATAGCAGATATTTTGAATAACGATTGAAGTGCACTACAACTTTTTAAACTAATTTTTGATGACGATTTTATGAAGTATATACAAGCACAGACTATAAAATACGCTGTAAGCAAAGGAGATGAAGCGTTCACCTTAAATCTTGAGGAATTGTACACATATCTAGGCATTCTTATACTAAGTGGGGACAACAAGGTGACTATACTCAACCATAATTTCACTTGATTACCTGATAAATTTATTAGTTGCATGTTTAGGTACCAGCTACTCGGATGTACTGGGAGACAGAAAGTGATGTGTACAACCATTTAGTGACAGCTTCAATGGCGAGGAATAAATTCGAAATTCAATGATAATACACAAATTGAGGTGAATAATAAAGCATTCAAAGTGCAGCCTATTCTGGATCATTTAAATACAAAATTTAACACGTTCGCGGACACTTGAAATTTCAGGGAGCTGCAAAAATAGACAGGCAATTTTATTTATTTATTTTTTATTTTTTAAACTAGTTGTAATATCCAAAATCGAATTATAGGTACATATATTATAAGAGTAGTCAGAACATCGTATTATAACTGTTATATGAAAGTACTTAATGAATCAATTGGTAATTACTTTGAACTGTATATTAATTAAAAAAACTTAAAGTTACATGAAATTCAATGAACAAAACTTGGCTTTAAAATTTGAATGCTGTAGTATTCACGTCATTTTGCATCACTATAAAAATGAACGCTATAGCATTCACGTCCGCGAACGTGTAAAAGAACTTGGAAAACCATTTGGAACTTCATTTTCTGACAAAATTTGATGCCTGACCACTTCAGAAGGGTACTGGTTGAACTTCGATTTGTACACCGGAGAAGGCGTGGTTCGGTCTAATGAGCCTTTAGGTTTGTCTGTCACAATGATTCTATGCTGTGGCATAGTTCCCGAAAACAGCACTATATTTCTACTATTTCTAACTATCATATTTTAACAGTTTCAAATTATTGGAAGAGTTTGATTCGAAAAATATAACAGTAGTGGGAACAATTCGCTCGGATCGTATAGAAAATGCTCCTTTGAGCAATATGAAAGGGGAAAGTCAAGGTGCTTGCGAAGCAGTTAAATCAAAAAATGTTACTCTAGATAGGTGGAATGATAATAATAACGTCACTATTGCAATAAACTGTAAAAACGACAATATAACGACTACAACAGGACTATGCAAAAGATATGATCGGCAACAAAAACGTAGACAAGACGTAAAACAACCAGTAATCATCAAGGAATATAATTTCAGAATGGGTGGAGTCGATCTCTTCGATCAGCAAAGGGCACCTTACCGAGCTCGGATTAGATCAGGGAAATGGTATTAGCCCATTTTCAGATTTTGTCTAATTGGAGCTATTGTAAACTTTTGGATGTTATTTCGAAAAGCTTATCCAAAAGTAACTCTTCTCGGATTTATCCGACGTCTTACAAGAAGCATTCTTTCAAAACCAATAGAACTTCATCCAGTTTCAGCACGAAAGAGGAAACGAGAAAACGAAACTAGATACGATGGAGTCGAACACTACGTAAATTACTCAAGAACTCAACGACGATGCACATTTTATGGCAAGTGTACAAAATTTATATGCATGAAATGTAATTTCGGATTGCACCCAGATAACCCAGATTTTACAAATATCATGTAACTGACTCATCAAATAACTAAGCAATTTAAAAATTTATACATGTATAATATGTCACTTTATAAATAAAATGTTGATTTGAATTCAAAACTTATGTACATATATTGTAATTTTATTTTCATAGAAGTAGCTCTCCGAATACGCTAATGTATGATATATCAAACGCTTTGCCACGCCCACATCTTTTGAGATATTTTTTTGAAAAATGGAAATGAACCGTTTAACATCAACACAAATATTTGGTGAACATTTCAGTCATCTATCTTAACCCGTTTTATGTGTGAGCATTAATGGGTTAATAAATGATTTCATCATAAAAATAAATGAAACTAAATATCATTTGCCTTTATTGTTCTGTGGTGAGCTAATTTGTATTCCGTAGTTGATTTATCATACAGTTCGTTATGAAGTAGAATATATGGTTAATTTATAAATTGATTATTAACTGACGCAACTATTATTTACTTTTACTTCTAGAGTTTCGTCACAATATCTCTTTTATATGCATAATGAAATAATATTGAAAAGTGATCACTTGTAAAATAGAAGACATTTTAAAGATCTCGAAAAATCCCCTATCTCTGGATCCTACTTTTTCATTGAGATCTCATTTATATCGCAACATTTTTTAGTTGCCTTTTACGCTCAAGAAGGAAGGAAAAAAACTGGTGCGGAATATTCCAGAAATAGATTTATAAAAAAAAGCTACACTTATGTTCATATATATTTATATTGCCTGTGTACAAATATTATTTGACTTAATTACTCGAATTTTTTTATTATATTAAAAAAATTTAATCTTTTTTCCTTCCTTCTTTAGCGTAAAATATTCCCATTAAGTCTTTCAATGATTATTAAATTTTTGGCATTGATTAGTTTACCATATCTGTAGGATAATTCGTATACAAACAAATTTATTTACTTCACCAAAATATAGGGTGTTGCATTGCTAGTCTGCGTGCGTATTACAGTAGGTGTACGCTTGCAAATAAAAACAAGTTAACTTTTGTCTTAGCTTTCTGGCCGCAATATCACCTAAATCTTCATTAAATAAATGATAAATGTACCGTGTCATATATGTGAATCTCATTACTTGAAATAAACCCCTAAATTCTCATCAAGCTTATGAAACAAATCATAGACGTAGTGGTTGCGCTTTTAAATACTACGTGGGTCCAACTCTGATCTCTGCATTGAGTTCAAAATGAATTTTCTATTTTCTCCCTAATAAAGTTGCTACGCCCGACTTACTTAAGCGCATTTTGCTAACCCGCACATTTTAAATAAAAATTCATGAATTGTTTTAGAATATTTTCAGTGTTCTTGGCGCACGTCTCAGACGAATGGGTTGGTGTGTGACTGGTTAGAAGGTCAGGGTATGTAACAACAAAGGATAGAAAAAGTTTTTCGGTCGCCCCGCGGCAGGCAATGACGAACCTCCGGGTGTATTTCTAAGTCAATTGCTTTGAGCTCTGTTTTTTTTTTTTTTTGTTATGTTATGTAGGTTTCCACATCTGTGTTTAACATTCTTAACAAAATTGTATCGCAATTGCTAGACATTTGTAAAAGTTACGCCCTCTTGCGCAGTGGCAAGCCGTCCACATCGAAAACTGTTGAAAACATCAATAAAGTGAAAGAAAAGTTAATCAATAACCACAAATTAACCATCAGTGAGCTGACAGAGAACTTGAAAATTGTTTATGGATCCGTTCAGGACATTAATGATTTGGGCTTGCGCCGTGTTGCTGAAAACCTGACCTGAATTTCATGCAGAAAAGAGGCTGCGTTGATATGGGCAAATACATGACTTACAAGGCTGAATCCAATCCAATGACGATACGTGTGCTTATGAGTACGATACGAACTTTAGTCATCAGGCGAGTAAGTGGAGAGCGCCAAATGAAACAAGACTAAAAAAAAAAACACTCTAGTCACAAAAGATATCGATGCTCACGGTATTTATCGATTATAAACGGTATTGTACACCACAAATTTTTGCCAGAAGGTCAGACAGTTAACAAATACCAATACACAAAAAAAAGAAAGAATTCGTGGGAAAACAACTCGTGGAAATTGGGCCATAATAACGCACCGTCGGACAGCGCCATTCGCCAAGAATGAACCGAATACCATCCAATAGCCATCGAATTCACCTGATATGGCTGTCTGCGATTTTTCTGTTTGATCGAATTAAAAAACGAAGACGGCTCTGATGGCTATACCAGTTATATAGAGTTCCTGGCTATAACGTTCCAGAGCTCTCAAAATGTTTCGAGAGCTGGATCAAACGCTGGCATAAGTGCGTTGTAGTGGATGGCGAGTACTTTGAAGACAATAATATCACTTTTGAGGAATACGCTTGTATTTTGAATTTTCGGAATATATTCCGGGAACTTTTTGATCCAGGGTGTAACTTCATATTCACCGTCGAAGACATTAACTTCAAGGAGTAGTTTGAAAAATAGTCTACGCAAAAGGTGTTTATTCAATTAGGAATAAAAAACTGCTTCTATGCACTACCGACTTTCAGTCAAAGGCCATTCATTTTGCTTGGTGGCCAATAATCTATAATGAGTGCAGTGTATTTAATGGAATTCATCGAAAGTTTTCGATACGAGATTCAGTCGACTCTTGTTTGCTTCTGGCATGCATCAATGCAACTTAATATTTTCTCATTTAATCTGAAACTCAGCGAGAGTTGTTAAACCTCGCGCTCTGCTCACTGTGATTGTCGCAATTTTGATTTATTTATTCTGGAACTTCTTAACAAATTCGTAGTTGTAGAGCACTTGCATGAATGAGTTTATATAATCGAGTAACTAAAGAGTGCCGGCATATCATGAAAAGCTTCATAATGCGAGTTACTTTATTAAAGCACGAAAGATAGAGCTCAATTCGCCGATAATTTGTCCATTTCCAAACACCCTATGCACAAAACTAGTTATCTTAATCAAATCTCAAACTTCAGCTCGCCCATTCGCCAATTTCATATTTATGCATTACCAAAAATGATGATTAATGAATAATAAATAAATATATGTACACACGTGCACACATACATATGTACGTATATACACTCCGTTTAATTTAATAAGTCACTGCCCATATTTATAAGCTAGCAAAACTGTACCTTCATTAAAAATATTTTAATGATTAATCAAATGGTGTTTTTTTCTTGCCTTTGTTGTTTTTCTTTTCTTTTCCAATCAATTCAGTAATATTTTTATTTGTACGAGCACATTTGCTTTAATAGCTTTATAACTTGGAAACAAGTGTTTATAAATAACATATTCACTCACTTAATTGTTAGTTAATTGGAACTGCGCCTTAGAGCCGGCGAACGAGTAAAAAATAAATGGTATTTCAAGCGAAGCAAAAACAAAAAAACACGACTTACAAATACGCGCAGTCGAAACTTAATGCCCCTGCTTAATTTATGACTGAGTGAGCAGAAATAAAGCGGAAAAGGAAAAACACAAAACGGAGGCATTTAGAAATAATAATTTTAATATGTTCAACAGTGGAAATGTGTTTATGAAAACGTATGGCGCGGCAACACATTTCTATTTGAGCCACACAAGCGCATGCCGACGGCGATGAAAGCGCTGATAAGCGAGCGAAGTTAAGGCACAAAAAAACAAAAAACTGCAAAGACATGGAAAGCAATGGAGAAAAATATGAAAAGAAAACGTCTATTTCCATATAAATATTTTTTAACAAATCATTTAGCTATTCATGCGCGGCATATTAAAATTGCATAATGACGTACATTATTTGCGGACACATAGTTGAGCACGAAAAAAAAGAGAAATAAAAATATGCACGAAACCAAAAATATGCACGAAAATACTTATAATTTTGAATATTTTTGCTTCCGTTTTTTTGTTTTCATTTTTCTTTTTATTCAGTACATAAACAGAGAATGCGTATTAAGTATTTGTTTACTATCAGCGTCAAAATAAAGTTTATAAAGTTTGAAAAGTTTTGACTGCTTATTTATTTATATTATAATTTCAGTTATTTTTTCATAAAAATACAGCTCAAACTGCAACAAAAACAATATAAAGTTTCGGACTTTGCATATAATTTACAAAATTTCGTTGAATTCCCATCAAAATTTGGAATTTTAGTAGTAAAACAAAACTAATACTCTACAAGGTTCTTATCATGGGACGGGACCAACATATGGCGCAGAAGCGTGGACGATGACAATATTCGATAAGGCGTCCCTTGGAGTGTTTGAGAGAAATATTTTGCGGAAGATTTTTGGAGCTTTGGACAACAGCCATAGTGCAGCGAATAAAGATCTAGCGGCTACGTTGGTTGGGCCATGTCATCCGAATGGATATAAACAATCCGGCTCTGAAAGTATTCGATACGGTACCAACAGGTGGTAGGTGAGGAAGAGGAAGGCTTCACTTGGTGGGTTCAATTGGCGCCGGTTAGCACGAGAAAGAAACTACTGGCGTGCTTTGTTAAACTCGGTCAAAATCGCGTAAGCGGTTATCGCGCCTATTAAGAAGAAGAAGAAGTTTTATAGATCACTAAATTTCTATATAATAATGTGCATGGTGCAAATAGATTAAAAACCGCACTGATTTATAAGAACTTTTTTCGTACGCGGTCGGTCTTGTGCATTTTTTCATTTCATTCATTTAACGCCGACTGCATATTTTTTTTATATGGACGAAAGCACCCAATATCATTAGCAGCGAAATTGTCAAAATTTCAGCGCGATTTTTGAGGCACTTGAAACTTGCTCTTTATTATTACAAACCGGTAAAACGGCATACCCAAATTTCTTCTAAAAATTCTGAGTAAAAAGTTTGATAAAAATTTTCCGAGTTTTTCAATATGAGGTGTACACTTTATTTTGTCTCTCATCGTATGTAAGTATGTATACGTGAATGTGTGTGTACTTGTTGCTAAGGCTTGTAAATCAAACATGCAAGTTTATTTAATGACTTGGGTATCTCTAGCAAACTTTGTGCTCAGCTAGCTCACATTTTTGAATTAACCTTTCTATTTAATTAAAAACATATTTTTGTGTTTATTGTATTGGCTGTGCTAATTTTAGATAAGCAGCAGCTTTTGCCAAAGGAATTAAGTTTTATTTGCTTGTAGCGAGATTTGGCATGAGTTCACTTCAGTTTTTCATACATATAAGTAAACGTATGTAAGTATGTACATATGTCTGTTTAGATGCACTATTATATATACAATATGTAATTTTGTATTTTATATTTATTACTTTAAATATGTAGTTAATGTTTATATGAAAGCATATAGTCTCGTTTTGATTGTTGCCGCAGTTATCATTCCACATCTTTTTGATCAACGAGCTGCTTATTGTGTGTTTGTAAATATTTAGATGGGAAATCTAATACTCAAAATGCGTTTTATTTAATGTATACATAACATATAAACATAATTTTACTCCTTTTGCATGCATAAATAGGTAGAGGCCACGGAATATGAGCCTTAAAATATTGAAAAAAAAATTTTAATTATTTAAAAAAATTATAAAAAAAACAAATCGGAAGTTATCATAGTATAAGGTGGCACAAAATTAATCACCCTATAAGAAGATGAGGAAAAAAGATTAAAAAACAATATTTTTTTTTTTAATTATTAAAAAAAGAACAAAAAAATATAAATCGCAAATTATCAAAATACAAGGTAACGCTAAATTAATTACCCTATCGGTAGATTTATAAAACCAGATTAAAAAAATTAGGTAAACAATTTTTTAATAAAAAAAAAACAAATTAAAATTAAAAAAAAGGGTTAACAAAAAAAAATTAAATGAAATATAAATTTTTTGTTTTTTATTTATAACAGAAATCTGAATTATAATGTACATTTATTACACAGATTTGTTAAAAAAGATTGAAAAAAAATAAAATGAAAAAGTATATAACTTTTTTTAATATTTTTTATTTTACGTTAATTATTTTTTTAAATCTTTTTAACAAATCTATGTAATAAATGTAATATTACAAATATAATAAAAAAGTATTTAAAAAAAGTTATATACTTTTTTAATTATATTTAAAATAAAATATATAAAAAAAATTATTTATATTTTTTTGAAAAGCTTATTGTATTATTTATAAAATTTTATTTAATTATTAAAAAAAAATAAAAACTGCAAATTATCATAGTACAAGGTGGCGCTAAGTTAATTACCCTATCGGTAGATTTATAAAAGCAGATCAAAGAAATAAGGTAAGAAATTTTATAATGAAAAAAAAAAATTTAATTACTGTTATTCTCGTTTTAAGTGTAATTTTTGTATATTTTTTCATTACACAATTTTTGCTTTATTTTTTTTTGATCTGCTTTTAAAAACAAAATTTAACAAAAATAAAAAAAATTAAATAAAGCATATTTTATAATTATAAAAAAGTCTGAATTCTAATAGTACATTTATTACAAAGATTTATTGAAAGATTAAACAAAAAAAATTAAATAAAATAAAAAATATTAAAAAGAAAGTCATGTACTTTTTTTATTTTATTTAAAATAAAAAATATAAAAAAAGTTGTAAATAAATTTTATTCAAAAAATTAAATAAAGCATATTTTATAATTATAAAAAAGTCTGAATTCTAATAGTACATTTATTACAAAGATTTATTGAAAGATTAAACAAAAAAAATTAAATAAAATAAAAAATATTAAAAAGAAAGTCATGTACTTCTTTATTTTATTTAAAATAAAAAATATAAAAAAAGTTGTAAATAAATTTTATTCAACATTTTATTTTATTATTTATTTAATTGTATTCAATTATTAAAAACAAAAAATAAAAATCTCTTATTATCATAGTACAAGGTGGCGTTAAACTACTCTCCCCATTTATAAAAACAGATTAAAAAAACTAATAAAAAAAGTACAAAATCAGATTAAAAAAAATGTAATACATTTTTTTAAAAATAAGATAAAAAAAATAAAACGAAATGAAAAATTGTACATAAACTACAATTTTGTATTTTATTTTTTATTGAATTTTATTTAATTTTTTTTAATTATTAAAAATCAAAATTAAAATAGAAATCGCAAATTATCATAGCATAAAGAGGCGCAAAATTAGTGACTCCATCGGTAGATTTATTAAAAATATTTGAGAAATGTAAACAAAAATTAAATAAAAAAAAATCTAAATAGAATAAAAGAAATTAACAAAAAAAGTTATTTAGAATTTTGTTTTTAATTATTAAAAAAAAATTTTAAAAATAAAAATCTGAAATTACAACAACACATGCATTACATTACAAGTTAAAAAACTTTGTTAAAATATACAAATTAAAACAAATTTATTTTACTTTTTATTTTTTTTCTTATTTTATTTCACTTATTAATAAATTTTATTTAATTTTTTTCTAATTATTAAAAACAAATATAAAAATAAAAATCGAAAATGAGCACAATACAAGGTGGCGTCATATTACTTATATGTTTGACACCTGTGAACTTAACAGCTGCAGTAAACAAACACATAAGCAATGGGGCGCGCAAAGGTCAAAATAAAGATTTCGATCACTCAAAATATTTTTGTTTTGTTTTTTGGTATTTAGTAAAAGAGTGATTCTAAAACGAAATTCGATGATTAATTTTGCGTCACCTTGTATTGTATATAAATACAGGCGAGTATGAATGAATAAAAATAGCAGCGAAAAAAAATAAAACTAAAACAAAAATAAATAAAAGAAAAATATTTTTTTGCTGACTCTGTTAGGTGTCATTTCAAGTTAACCCAAACAATTAAGTGACAATAATAAATCAGGGCGCTACAGCTGGGCAGCTGTCTTGTTAGGAATACCGTTGTGTGAGTGGCTGAAAACGCTTAAAGCAAGTCAATTCAAATTCGGACGGAAGTTCAGGCTCATATAAAATGTATACATTTTCTGGTTATTACAGATTGGTTGAAAAGCAACAAGGCAAAAATAAAGGAATATGAATTTTTAAATGAAATCAGCTTTTTATTCACGGTAGTCTTCCTTAGATTTTCCACCCGTATGCCAATAATGCTTCAATAATTTTATACCAATTACGTAATGAATTGCAAAGTACTCTTACACAATTTTTTGTTGAATTTTCAACGAGTGCGGCACTAATTTTTGCGCAACACTAGCTTTCCCATATGTAATTCTTTATGTAAAATATGGAATGCACAATTATCTGAGATGCCTAAGGTATTAGCAACTTCACGCTTAGTTGAAATTGGAATTTTGTCAATAATAGCATTCAATTTCTTAATGATTTATGATGTTGTTGCAGTTATTGAAATACTAAGCTGCATATTTGGCATTGAATAAGAATTTGGATTTATATAGTTTTTGTTAGACATTAAACCATAATTTTATCAGAAAAAAAAATAAAAATAGCAAAAGGAAAATTGAAATAGAAAATTGTCCCAATTGGTGAAAATTATGAGGTTCTATATTTTCTTTGCAGGCCGTACATCTTCCTCCATCGCTACAACGTTTGAAATGAGCTTGAAGTATTTTTCTGTCACTTCCCTCAGAGCTTGTGCCACTTTCTTTTTCACATTTTAAGTAGGTGAAATTTTGTGCATTTTAATATAGATTTCATCCAAAGAAACGGATAGAAGACCCACGTTGGGCGAATGATTTAAAACTGAGAAGCTTTACATGACTAGAAACCGCACTTGACAGATAATTCCGAATGAGCAGCAGCAATATCTTAGTGGATAACCAGCCATCCATGGCTCAAGACTCATAGCATTTCACTATACTGAACATTATTTTCTTATTATCTCACGGATATCAGCAAGAACGAGAAGCGTTTATACGGTTAGAAAATTCTGTATTCAATTCTAAAAATGCCACACACAACGAAAGCAAAGTTGGCGAATTTTCGGCCTTGAGAAGCCTTGTCAGAGGAGTTGGCTGCCCTGAAAATCTGTTGACTACTTAAAACATTAATATTAATTTCATATATTATACGCTTTATACTCTTTTTTGAGTAGGCAAAAACATGCCTTTTTACAAATTTGAGTACAACATTAAAACAATGGAAGGGCAACACTTTTTCGTAGAAGAGAAAATCCTATAAATAAATATAAAACCTATCCTTCTTCTTGAATATCGACGAAACCCGAAGAAATTTTGATTTCAGTCACTCCATACATTTCTCCGCCTGTATAGACATTCCGATTGATAACTGAGATATTTCAAACAAACTTGGTGACTATGTTAAGTAATAATAGGTGATATGAAGTACGCAGGCTGATGTATCCTCAAGTTCTAAATGTGACCCATATATAGGGTGATCAATTAAGAGGAGTTTTTTTCATTTGCGTTTTTTTTACAGATCGCGCGCGAGTTGTGGCAAACTGTCATCGTGGATTTGTTGAACAGCGTTTGGCATTTCATCATGGAAAGACTCACACCGCAACAACGTCTACAAATTGTTCAACTGTATTATGAAAATCAGCGTTCTGTGCCATACAGCTCGTGAAACAATGACTTTATTGAGAAGTAATTTCGGAGAGCAGCTGATTTCACGTTTAGGACTTGTGAGTTGGCCACCAAGATCTTGTGATATCACACCTTTGGACTTTTTTCTTTGGGGATTCGTGAAGTCCAAGGTCTATGCTGATAAACCAGCTACGATTGAAGCTCTGGAAGCCAACATTACGCGTGTTATTCACGACATACTAGTCGAATGATTGAAAATTGGACCTTCAGAATGGACCACCTTAAGCGTAGTTACGGCCAACATTTGAATGAAGTCATATTCAAAAAGTAAATGTCAAAGAATGTCCTTTCAAATGATAAATAAAGGTTTTGAACATAATTTACATTTTTGTTTTTTTTTTAACTATTGAAAAAAGCACCTCATGATTGATCACCCTATATGAGTACGGCTAAGGCATATGCACTAGCCATACAAAGTTCGATACCAACCGAAAGTGGATACTTCTCTGCTTGTTTATATTTCATTTTGTCACTATATTATATATTAGCAACAATAAAATTCTCTGCCTATAAACGAGTATGTCATTCACCTGTTTGTCTATTTTGCGAGCCGCTAAATTTTAAAACTTCCGCTTCAAGTTTATTAAAGTATGCGAAAAAAATGCCAATCCGAAAATTTGTATGAAAGGAAGCACCGACAAATAATCATGCAAATTAAGAAGTTATAGTAAGTGCGGACAGACGCTCAGTACTAAGCAAAGATATGTACATATGTACATTAGGGCGGACCAATTTGGTTGGAACTATTTTTTACTATTATTTTAACTATTATAGGAACTACGAGGTGTGTTCAAAAAGTATCGTGAATTTTGTTTCAATTTCAAAAATTATTTATTTGCTCATTAATATCTATTTTGTCCCCTTCAAAGTAATCCCCATGAGATATTATGCACTTGTGCCAACGTTTTTTCCAATCTTCGAAGCACTTCAGAAAATCATTTTTTTAACTTGTTCAGCTCCTCCTTCGAAGCCGTCTTTATCTTGTCAATCGAAATTCGAATATACGTAAACTGCGAAAATTCAAAATTCACCATACTTTTTGAACACACCTCGTATTCATTCTGCTTCTACACAAAATTATAAGAAAAAAAGAATCTTACAGTAAAGCCCTAAAGTTAATTCTGAGCATCTCAAATTCAAAGAAAAACCATACTTGTGCTCACAAAATTGAGGCGCTAAATCTTTTTACGCTACTGCCAATATTTATCATGTAACATTTTTTTTGGTATTTTTTTATAAAAATATTATTAATTATATAACAAAACCCTTATAAATCAAAGCTTTCTACAAAATTTACAAAAATTTAGAAAATTTAAATAAATCATCATGAAAAAATTATCTTAAAAAATTATGATCACAATTTGCAAATTTTTTTATACTTTTAATAATTTTCATTAATTTATTTTTATTATTTTATACAACTTCTGAGTAAGCAGTTTTATAGCTCACTCAATTAAAAAAAAATAAAGTGAACGTTTAAAATATATTAAAAATTGTCTTGATTTGTGACAGTTTCTTTCCGTGCGTTGTTGACTATTTTCTTCCATATAAAGCAGTTGTGCCGAAATCTTTTATATGGAAGAAAATACTGAATGTCGTATGGAAAAAGAATTAAATTTTGATATCTATTTTTTATTTAAAGATTTGTAGAATGGAGCTGGAAAGGAAGTTATATGTAATTTTTTAATATTGTAATAGGAATAGTTGAATCCAATTATTTTCTTTATATGAAAATAGCATTAAAACTAGCAAAACAAATTTTTTTTTTTTTAACATTGCGCTCCTTTTGAGGTGATTTAAATAAAAAAATTATATTATATAAAAAATAAATTCTACGAACCAAATCATTCTCTTCTATAAGTTTGTATCAAAGAAATATTTATTTTTTTAATCGCTAGTAATATACATAAGTACAAATAGTGATATTAGTAATTTAAAAGGCACCAGCGGCAAGCGCTATCGGCCTGAGAAAATAAGAATCAACAAAATTAGATTCACAGTGCTTAGTAAATATTAATCTGCGCATTTTTGCTTAAATAGACTTTTTCTTATAATTTTATGTGGAATCGAAATCTGCTAGGATGCCAAAAAATAAATTTAGCCACCCTAATGTGTGCACATTCATTCATACATAACAATATGTAGGGAATACATTTAGGTGGTGTAATGTGTACATATGTAGACCTACCAGTTTTATTTTACATATACAGATAAAAAGTAACTGTCCGTTTAATTTTAAATTTGAGCAAAATTTGTTGACGTTTAATATGCCAAGTTGTTTCTTGACCATCAAATTTTGAACCATCAAATTTATTTAAATTAATTTATGCCATACCGGACAAAATCATATTTATTTCTGTTTTAATTTTTCTTTCTTTTTTTTAATTTTCTTATGTGGCTTATGTCGAAACTACTTTGGTAGCTAGAGTTTGTGGGAAACAGATACGCGAAGAATTTTAAAAATAAAAAATATAATTTAACTTTAACGAGCGCTAGGAGAGGTATAGTTACGTTGTTTTCAAACTTTAGACGCGTTTTTCTCAAAACTATATTTTCCGAATTGGCGTACACGATAACTCGAAAACTTATTGACCAATCTCCCTGAAATTTTACACACACCTTTTTATGATATTACTTTCTATGTGAATACAAATTTTCGAAAATTTTTCGAAAAAATAATGTTTTCGAAGCAAAAATTAGTAGGAAAATTCGCCTCAAAATTCATTTTTTTTAAGCATTTTATTACGCGAATTTTTTTTTCATTTTTGTTTAATTCATATAGAAATTATGACATTAATAAGCAAAAAAATGAAGCCATGCTCCGACCTTCCTGGAAGAATTAAGTGTACATCCACCATTTTAAATTATTAAAATAAAAAAAAAATTATATTAAATATTTTAATGTATAAATAAACTGTATGCCAATTTTGAAAAAAAAAAATGTTGACTTCTGCATTTTAAATAATTTTAATGAAAATCAGGTATCTGTCGCCTTAAGAATATACTGTGAAATTTTCATACTGAAATTCCAATATTATAGCTTTTACAGCCCATTAACTAGGTAGAGAGCGGTCCGCGCGCTCCTGTACCTCAAACTTTAAACTCCGTTTTCTCGAAACTACTTTTTCCGGCACCGTCTGCATGATAACTCATACAGTTTTTAATATTTTTAATGAAGTTTTTTTTTGATCATGATTTAATACATGAAAAAAGTAAGCTGTAAGTATTAATTTAAGCACTGAACTACTTTTAAATCGTTTTACAAAAATCTGTATAAAATCTGAGTGAAGAACTAGGAAAAACTAAATTCCCTCTGTTTATGGTGTGCGCCTTAGTGTTTCCACAAATGCCGCCTCCGAACGACCGATGTTTGGCAGAAATACATTTGGAGGTTTGCCATTGCTATTGTCGAGTGGCGACCGCTATTAGAATTTTTTTTGTATAATTTTGTGCTTCATACCCGGGATTTCGAGTCTGAGCTCTAACTAAAAGCACTCGCGAAAAAAACCATTCGACTACAGCGGTCGTTGCACACTAGCACAAGAGCATAACCCAGGACACTAAATTACAAATATGATGGATGCAAGGCGCATCTATTCAAGGTGATACTGCATGGGCAGGGTAAGCGATTCCATGTGCATATCCTGCGAAGCACCGAGCGATGACGCTGAATACACCTTTTGAGTTGTGACAGATGATTCGCGGAAAGAGGTGCTCTGAGGAAGCAGATTTGCGGCATTACGCCGAGCAACATAATCAGGAAAATGGACAGCTGGATCGCAGAACAGAGATACATCGAGGACGTACTAGGGGAAAAATATAGTCCTCGACACAGTGCAGCAAAGCAAAGATTCACAGAGATAGAGACACAAGAAGACGAGCCTATGGCATGGACTTTATACATGTGCGATCCTTTAACTCCAAACCCTATGTTCCAAGGGTGCTAGCATGAAAATTTCAGACAAGTAGGTTGCTTGCCCACCTGCCTTAATTTAATGTTAGAAATACTACCTACACATCTAAACAGGTGTTTGCCTGTGTTTAGTCTGCAAGTGGTATCTTCTTCGGCACCTATCCTGTATATCTACGGAGCTTTTCCCTATCCGCCACCTGTTGACGCGTCCGATGGGAGACAAGTCCGATGGGAGACAAGTAACCTCCACATGGACAAGCTGGCTATAAATACAGTGAACTCAGACGTGAGGGAATAGAATTACTCCTTTATGCATGCCGTTCTGGGCCACCCGAAGTAATGCAGAAAGTATAAGCGGAAATGGTGTCTCCCCAGAAGGGTGTCCCTTCAGAGGGAGAGGAGGGATTGTTTTAGTGGCCACACCACTCAAAGCGGTAGATGAAGTTCGCCGTAAGTGCGAACGCATTGCGAACCCTACCTCACACACCAAAAAAACAAAAACCAAAGGTGCTTGCTGATTTGGGTTTTTTTCTTACGCCTTCAATATTAGAATGCCAGCACAAAATCAAATGAGCAAAAGCCAGTCTAATTTATTATTACTCTGTTTTCTTTTGTCGTGACCCTTTTAAGGTATAAAACGCTGTTGTTAGTCTAGTGCCTCCATCTATAATGAATTCGTCTAGGATAAAAAACAATCGTAACTATAAAAATTGTATTTAAACTTATTTTATGAAATCAAATATTTTTTGTTAACAAATTCCTCCTCTTCATGTTTCAATAACCCGAAAAAAGGGGCCATGTATTTGAGCGAGGCAGTAGCTCTGTTGAGAGCACAAAATTTCAAGCAACAAAACCACTATTTTCCAGTATTTTCTTTTTTTCTATTAACAGATCTAGTGCGTGTATAATTATTTAGGTTTTTGCTTTGATCACTTACCTGAATTAAAATTTTTAATATACGGCTTACAATCCAATTAAATGCGTTGGTTGTTTTTATTGCGTTTTCGCTGTCGCTCATAAGCCGCTCTTTTGAGAACAGATGCAGCACATTTTTGTTGATGTTGATTTTTATCCTGATGTGGTTTTTTCTGCTTTTATTTATTTTTTGTTTTATTTCTGTATTTTACTTTTATTTTAACTGTGTCACTTTAGTTGAAATATTTTGTGTTTTGGCGTCTTTTAATTTGTATTTTATTAGTATTTTTTTGCAACTACAACCTCTAACATGCCTTATGTGGATGTGTGTCTGCATATGCTCGTTGCTAAAGGTCACAAAATTGTTACGCTACTGTTACACACACACACGAACGCGGTTATTCAACGCTAAGTTGACATAAATTTCGAGTATCCTGTTACACTCTCTAAGCTTCGCAAAAGCGTTCTTTGCGCGCTTTTAGTGCCACTTACTTTGCTTCGCTTTGCACGCCTCGCATGTACACACATATGCAGTATCCTTTATTTGTGTTTGTGTCGTGTTTGTGCCCGAGTTTGGGTTTGTTGGTGTGTAAGCGCTTTTATTTCACTGCTGTCACACGCCAAGTAGTCTCATGGACTTAGCTGTGTGCTTTCTGAGGCTTATATATGTTTTTTTTTTTTGTTTTTTTTTTTTTTGAACTTTTCTTTTGTGTGTGTCTCTTGCTTGGCTTGCCTTGCTGCTGTTAATTTATTTTTGTTACACGACAGGCGCCTCCAGCGTTGCGTAGCTGATTCTATTAGATAATAGATTGCTGTTGTTGTAGTTATTGTTGTCGCTTATTATCCTTAATTAGTGTAACGAGCTGCAAATTAATACACTTTACTTAATTAAAATTGACAATTACGCCGCGCAGCATCAGGGTAAGAGCGAATTAAATTATTATTTATATAAATGATTTTTTCGTTTGCGCTTTTTCTCTGCCAATTAAACCATTTTATTGAGGGTGGTCGGATGTGTGCACTACTACTTTACTTTCATATAAATAAATTTCAATTTCATTAATATTTGTTTTGAATTTATTTGTGTATTGTTTGTTTTATTTTTGTTTTTCCTTGTTGTTTTTTTTTTTGTTTTTTGTTTTCTTTTTTGGATGATGCGTCACAAGCTGTTATTGCTGGGACATTTATTGTGCTTTTTAACAACTGTTTTACATTTATTCACTAATTATAATCGAATGTAATTAATATGCAAGTGTTTATTTTTATATTAATGCGCGCACACAACCACACAAATTTGCACTTTTCAAGCGCTTGGATGCCTGTGGCATTTTTCGCTTTCTTTGATGTATAATATGTATGTGTGTATGCCTGAAAATACGTATGTTTAGTGCTTTTTTTTGGAATTTTATTCACACGCATTTGCCACTGCTCTTAAAGGATAATTCTCATATTCATTATGAATAACAAAGTGGGTGAAATTGACGTTTGTTGTTTGCTACTTTGTTGCTTCTGCGCGCACTCACTGCCGTTCTAATTTTTTTTCAATTTTTTTTGCAATTAACGTCTTATTTCTATGCACTATTCTCTCTTCTTTTCTGAACTGTTGCTTGTATTTTTTTGTATTTTTTCCATTTGCTCTTATTTTGCAATCAAATTCACACAAATCGTCACTCATACGCCCAGGCGCACAACATGAACTTTAACACTGCCATTGTCACTGCTTTATGTTTTTACACTTAAATATATATTTTTACTATGTGAACTCCTTTAGTTCTTATACATTTGACACTATATTCTATTTGTTAAGTATTTTTTGTACATTTATGTGTCGGCTTTCCGATGATTTCATTTACACTCACTTTCACTGTTGTTTTGCTATTGCATTTGGGTGTTGCTTTCTCTTTTAATTTTAATTTTATTCTTTCGGTTTCCGAAATTTTACCTTCTGCAATTCATTATTCATAATTTTTTTTGTCATTCACTTATTTTTATCGCACACATTGTTCGATGCATAACTGCCAATGTCGGTGTGCATCGGCATATCCGCAATCAACGCCACTGACTGTACTTCACTGCAACTACCGGCAACTGCAAGTTGAAATAAAATTTGCTTTTTTTTTGAATAGACCTCTATTTTTTAGCTCTTATTTTACATTTTACTAAAAACGCGACCGCTTTATATTTTTATAATTTTTTAACCTTCGCTTTAATACTTTTTTTACAAGTTTGTAATACAGATGAATTCGTTTACTTGGTATTATTTTTTAATTATTTCATTTATTCATCTGTCCGCTGCAAATCGAAATGAACTGTCAATGCGTCGAGTGACAAATTGACAAGCAAGCAAGCCCGCGTTCAATCGGTTCTGTTTCCGAGCGACGGCAAATTCAATAAGGCTAACGAAGCAGAGCTGAGTTGCGCTTAGTGAGTGGCCCGTGCGTTTGTGCGCTGAGTATTGTTGCTGAGTGCGCGACTGATGCGTTCACGTTTAAAAGCGCACGCACGCGTCTGATATAAATGGGGGAAAAGTATTAAAAAAAGGTATTAAAAAAAAGAATTAAACAAAATTTATAGGCAAAAAAAAAAATGTGTGCATGCTCCATTTTTTTTAGATGGAAGAAAAAGTTAGTAGCGTCAACAAAAAAATTGCTAAAAATCAACGGTATTTTGAAGTCAGTCGAAACTTGCACTTTGTTATATTAAAATTTCAAGGGCTGTTAAACTGCATGCTTAGAAAAATTGTACAAACTCTGCTTTAGGAGTTGAATGTTGTAATGAAATTTTTATTTTTTTTTTTTGGTAGATAATTTGAGACTTTGGTTTTTGTTATAGCGTAAATTGTTTTTGCAAGAAAAAAAAAAGTGATGTGTTTATAACTTTGAAACGCAAAACATATGGGGGAAAATTGTGGGATCATAAATTAATTGAAATTAGGGGGAGTACATAAAAGATGAAACCAATTAAAATGAAATAGACAACCCAAAAATATGACAAAGCAATATAAGCAAATTAAAAATTTTAATTAATATTCTATCATTTTAGGTGTTTAGCAGTAAATTTCCCTCAATTTGTGGCGCATGTCTCTTTGTTGCAGAGCAGCGGCCCCCTTAAAAGAGAGGTATTTCTATCATTTGAATTTCCAGGCCATGTGGACCTTCAAATCGGGGCCCTACCGTATAATAATCACGCACAAACCTACAATTGAAGGTTTAATAAGGTCATTAAAAAAAAGCACTCACAGTGGAGTCAATACTTTTTTTTTTTTTTGTGGATATGAAATACGTTTAATAAAAAAATTTCAAATTTAAGAAGGCTCGTATGACAAAAAAAAAAGAATGAATAAATAAATACAAAGTTTTTAAGATTATTATTTGTTTTTCTTGCGAAAATGTTAGCTCTAATAATTTTACTAATTGAAACTTTTACTTAAGTTAAGTTAATTTAAAAACAGCAGAAGACGATTTTCTTTTATACAAAATAAATGCGCTGTAGGAAACAAACACAAAATGAGAAAAAACTATTTAAAATGCAAGCAGGATGCGACCAAATTTGTTTCAAACTTATGGTGTAGTTGAATGATTCACAATTCTGTGTAAGGAAGTAAAATATTATAAAATATTTTTGATTGCGAGTACATTAGAAGACATTTTTAACTAATAAGTGGGCGGTGCACTAAAAATAAAACAAATAAAATTTAAAATTTCAAACTAAAATTCTTTTGTTTGAGAAAAACCATTTTTTATATACGAAACTTGTTCAAAAATAAATGCAAAGGTTTAAAACTTACATAAATCTATTTTGATAGTTTTAATTTAAAATGATTTCAATATAAAGTTTAATAAATAGTAAAATTTTAAATTAATAAACAGCAAAATTCTTCTTAAGTATTTAATATTCTAGAAAATATTATATATATGCTTATTTTTAATAATAATAATATGAGAAATTATATCCATTGTTTTAATTTAGAAAAAAAAACTATTTGAATTGTAATAAATAAAAAATACTTTTATAATTCTAATAAAAAAATTGAGTTTAATCATATTAAATTGAAAAAACTATATATCAATTATTATTAATTAAAAAAGAAACATTATTTTTTCAATTTTTTTTTTTAATAAAAGAAAATATTTCTATTATTATATTACATTTCTATATTATTATTCTATTATTACTTTATATAAAAACTGATTTTTATTATTTGGACTTAAAAAATACTCTAAATATAAATTAAAAAAAAATTATTTCATTTAAAAGATAAAAAAATTGTTTGTATTATTGTGAAAATAAATTTATTAAATGAAAAATTAATGAAGCTATTAAAAAAGTTATTTAAATTACATTAAATTGAAAAAATGTATATCAATTATTACAAATATAAAAAGGAAAATTCTTTTAAATAATTATAAATTAATGCAGTAATATTTTTATGATTATAAACTTTACCAATTAAACTTAAAACCAATTATTATAAATTAAAACAAGTTACCTCAATTATTATGAAAAACAAAACAAAAATTATTTAATTATGAAAACAAAAAAATTGATTAATAAAAAATAAAAACCCAAAATGATTTGAATTACATCAAATTAAAAAATTATTACAATTATTACAAAGTAAAAAAACATTCTGTCAAATATTTTAAATTAAAAAAAGAGCACAATATTTGAATTATTATAAATAAAAAGAAACTATATCATGAACTAAAAAAAATTCCAATTATTACAAATAAAGAAAAAAAATTATTTCAATTATTTTAAATTACAATAAAACAAAAATTATTTCAACTATTATGAAGTAAAAACAAAATTTACTTTAATTAATATAAATACAATAAAAAACAAAATTTTTATCAATTTTTATAAATTTAAAAAAATGTATTTACATTAGTATAAATTAAATAAAAATATATTTTAATTTTTATAAATTCAGAAAAAATTTATATTATATTTTATACACAATTATTATAAATAAAAAAATGAGAATGAGTTTAATTATTATAAATTAAACAAAAATAAGTCAATGATTGTAAATAAAATTATTTCAATTATTATAAATTAAAAAAAAGGAACAAATATTTGAATTATTTATAATGAATATTGAATAAAAAAATATAAAAACGATTTCAATTAATATAAATTGATTAAACAATATTTTTATTATTATAAACTAATAAAATTCAATTGTTACAAATTAAAAAAAAAAGATTATTTGAATAGTGATAAGTAAATTAAGAAAGAACAATTATTTCAATTCTTTTAAATGAAAATAAAAAATTTGAATTAATATAAGCAAAAAAAAAAAAACAAACAAAGTGATATTACTTATTATAAATTAAAAAAAAAAATTTTCACTACCTATAAACAACTATAATAAATGATATCAATTATCATAAATTAAACAAAGAAGAAAATATTATTTCTATTACTTTCTAAAAAATATTTCAATTATAAATAAAAAAAATATTATTTATATTATTATAAATTAAAAAAAAAATTCAATTATTTTAAATAAAAAAAAAATATTTCTAGTATTAGAAATTAAAATATAAATAAGCAATTATATTGTGAGCGGCTGCCAATTAGCAATTCAAATAATTAAAAAATTATATGAAAGCCCTGGCAAATGTCAAACTCGAAATTTAAGTAAATGAAATACATTGCTGAGTGTCTCAAAAAAAAAGCAAATCCATGAAAGTGTAAATAATCGCGTTAACGCGCGTAAAATTCAAATAACTAGTCAATATGCCGCAAAAATAAACTGTTTTTCTCTTTTTTTCCTATGCTGATACCGCACAGCAGCACACAGGCAGCAATAAAATGGACTAGCGACTGATTAAATTAACACGACAACGTATCGCTATTGTGCGTCACATTTACACCACGACTGCACAAAACATCAAAATACATATATATGTACCTATGTATGCACGTACAAAAAAAAAAAACACAGAAGTAAATCACAAAAAATTCAGAAAATTACCAAAGTAAATTAAAGGAAAGATTGGAAAAAATCTCAGTTCCACTATCAAATGGGCAGCAGTTTATATCAGTGAACACACATATACATAGTGATTTTCGAAAAATTCCTCTAAAAAAAAATAATAATAAATAACTAAATCAACGCACTGCTTGCACAAACACACAACTTGTCACAAGTACAAATGCATAACGTGTTGTTGTTGCCAGTCACTCCGTTCCTGATGTCGCTGCACACATTTACGAATACAACACTTTTGGCAAAGCTGAGCTGAGCTTTGTGTGAAAAATAACACAATGCAGAAAAAAAAACAACAGCAACAAAAAGTAGAAACACTAACAGTACCGATACCGACAACGACACCGAAGCAACGACAACAAAACAATCAGCAATAATATCGCGTATCCGTGCGATATACTTTTTCACACCAATGCGCTTAACTAGCGAATGAGATCAAACGGAGCAATTCAAACGGCAGCAAGCAGCGGCATCAACTACAAAATATACAAACCTACAATGCATACATACACACACATACGTGCGGTACGAGCACAACGCACGACTCGGCATAGTGTTTTCAGTTAATGGTGGCGCTCGCTAATAGCTTAACAAGTAGCGCACAATAAGAAGAGGGTCAGAGTGGAGGTTGTGCATACTCGTATAAGCTAGGGAAGTAGCCAGATTGCTGGCAATCAATTGGCGCGCATGTAATTAACGGCAGCAAGCACAAATACAAACATGCAGAGAGAAATTCAAATGCTACTAGCGCCACATTTTTCAGGGCACGACGAATGAGCGGGTGCTGAGGGCTGCCATTCCACTGGCATGAAAACAAAATTGCGTTGTGCAGCAAGGCAGTTCAAAAACTGAGCAATAATTATTGTAGCAGCGCTTAGAAATGAAGTACAGTGAGTGGCATGCAGATAATTGCAACATTTCACAGCAACATTTGTGTAGACTCATATTGCTAATGTGTTGGTTGGCATGAGTAGGTAGTCGGCGATTTATTGTTGGTATTGGTCGGTCTTAATTGCCCCTGTTTGCGAAACAACTGTTTTTATTTGACACTTAAAAAGGGAGAGATTTACAATTTGTGGGAAACAATTTTGGTGTTTTGAAAATTTAACAAAATATAAAATATGCCGCGTGTTAGATGACAAAGGTTGGCGCAGCCTAGAACTGATCTCAATTTTTAATTTGATATATAAACTGTGTTTTGCATTTCAGTTGTTAATTTATCGACGTGCTAGAAAATGAATGCAATTACTTTTATTACCAATCCGCATTATACATACATATTATAACATATTTTTATTCTTCATAAATATTTTTTTTTTTCATTTTTCATATTTTTCAATTAAAAGAGTGGCAAAAATTTATTCAAAGCATTTACAGAGTTATTGTTTTTAAAATAATTAATTTTACTTAAAAAAATGTGAAAGAATAGTCTTTAAACACGCTGCGGGGTAAGCATTTGCCAAAAAAAATAGATCACAGCATATCACTATCGTGCAACTTGTATGCTGGGCTCGAATCGCCACATCTGTGAACAAATAACTCATCACTGAAAAATTCATATTTGGTATTACGACTTACTGGAACGCACGTCATTTCGCAGTTTTGGGGGTTAAGACATTTATAAGAGTCAAGGATGATATATTACAAGGTTTGGCCATCCGAAGCAGAATTTTGATAGTAACTTCGGCTGTAATTTCATCGGTAGTGCTTCGGTAGCAGAATTCTACCCGCTCATTTCACATATTTCCCAACTCGTCATTGTTCAGAGGGCAACAAGGTAACATGGGCGGAGTTTGTGCTGATTTTTTTTGCTCCATCATACATTTTTCGTAAGCTCAAATCCTAAATAAAGAAATATAAATTCCTTCAAAATCGCTAAGAGCCTATTAACGGTCTCACCTCAATTCTGTACAACGCTTGTAAACGTATCATTGGCGTATGCTTTTGACGAACTGTCATCCGTTCACTAAACTGAATTCGAGTACTTGCAAAAGTTGACAAATGAAACCCGTTGAATCATTCGACGGAATCATGCACGAACAAAAACTCTCTCTCTCTCTCTCTCTAAAGCTTGAGGGTAATAAATAATTTTGGTAATCCTGTAGCACTATTTTTCATTAAAACAAACAGTACAAGTGTTGCCGACGCAAGGTATTATGGACACAAGGTATTTTCAGTAGATCGCGCATTTCAAGCGGTGATGAAAAAGGGTTAAAATATTGATATTAATAAAAATGCAGATTCGCCCGCCATAGCCGGATGGGTTGGTACGTGACTATCATACGGAAGTGCATGAGTAAGAAATTTTTAATTGCGTTCGCCTCTCGGCAGGCAATGGAAAGCATCCTAGTGTATTTCTGCCATGAAAAAGCTCCTCATAAAAAATCTGCCGTTCGGAGTCGGCTTCAAACTGTAGGTCTCTCCATTTGTCGGACCTCGACTTGTGCGTCTTGCGAAATAAGCAAATCGGATGTAAATGCCAATTATATTAGTTTCCGGTGAAAAACTCGATTATTTTCTGGGTAGATGGCTGTAGAGATCGATGTCTCGTAAATTATCGATCAATCGATCAAACAATTTAAAGTTTATGCTGTTTATGCTCGTTGTCAAGGTTTTTTGATTTGTTCCATTCACTTGTGTGTTACAGGGTGTTAATAATGGAAGTCAACAAAGAGAAAATTTGGTACATTTTACAGTTTTTCTTTGATAAAAGCGAAAATGCAAGCCATACCGCTGAATGAGTGAATTGTGAATAGTATTTACGGTGCCGATACTGTAACAGCTAATAACGTAAAATTTTGGATTCGTGGATTCCGTTCAGGCACTTTTGATGTTAAAGGTTATGTCGATAAAACCACAGAAATAATCAAAGTTGAGCGGGATGCTAGTAGTTATAGCATTGCCCAGGAGTTAAAGATTGACCATAAAAGAATTTTAAACCGTTTGCCCAAAAATTTTACGCAAAAATAATGAATTTTTTTCGCCCGCAACTAATATTCTGAAGACCGACGGCTATTGGAAAAAGGATTTGACGCTTCAATTACGCTTTTAGCATCGAAACTGGGGCTTACCACCGGCTTGTAATGCACTTATCAAACTATTTGAAAATGCTGATAATCATGATCATGATCTGATCATAATTTGAAAATGCTTATAGTAATTTAGTTAACGTTGTCAAAAATGTCGTTAAGTCATAGATACAGATCCAGGTCTAGCTAGAGGAATACTTCTTTTTACCGGTAAGCCTTACAGCAAAGTAATGGAATCTCAACATAGAGCTAAAAAGTTTGCTGCTATACATACTTGGATCTCATAAGTAGATCTGACTCAAAAACAAAAAAACAAAAAAAAAAAAAAAAAAACAACTATAGACGTGGTAGTAAAACAGCGCGAGTCGCAAATTAGGATTATTTCAATTATTCAATTACTCAAGCACTTTAACAACTTACATACAGCAATAACTTTGCGGATCTGAAACTTGGCAACACTGCTACTGCAACCAGCTGTAACCATTACTAGCAAAAGATGACTTGGAACTGTTGTGGTTGGCTTGTTTTTTTTTATGCTTGACTAAATTGTAATTAACATTTACAATATTTCTTTTAAAATAATTTTACTTCAATCGTAACATAAATAAAAAATGAAAGTGAGTATGATTTTCGGTGGATAGAAATTATTATAAAAAAAATTACTTATACGAAGATGAGCATTATTATGAATTGATAGAAAACAGCTAAAGAAGAAACACATTTTCGATAAAACGAATGTCGCTGCCTAATTTCAACGAAATAAGAGGAGTGAAATATACCGCGTGAAAATACAATGGATGAGATTCTTGAAAAATTAATCTTATGAAATGTTCTACACAACTTCTTTAGATGAATCTACATTCCACGTTATGGATTTTTCGCTTAAAAGAGGAAGACCAAAAATATACAGAAGTGTTAAGCTACTTCAATTATACACCACCACTAGGCAGACCAACGACGAAAGAAAAAAATCATTATATTATGTGTTTATTACCATACAATCTTTCAGTTATTCAGGAACATTTTAAGAATCTTTAAAACTCGAAATAATAAAAATGGATTCATTTTCAAAATAATTAATAAATATTAATTAATTATTTCATCAAAGTTGCTGTTTCAAATAAAACTGATTTAAGTCATTTAAAGGATGTTCAGTTAATTTTGAAAATGGTCTTAGTCAATTCCTACTTTAAAACCAACATTTCCGTATGAAATTCACACAAAATTTCATATTCATAATAAATTTCGGCTAATCAAGACTAATCAAACTCTAAATAAAAAGGTCACATAATGTAAACAATTTTTTAATTTATTCAAATGCAGTTCACTAAATATATCTAAACAAGAAGTATATGGCTTAGACCACTTTCATAATTATGAGTTTCTTATTATGCCATCTTTGATTATATTATATTATATTTCTATTTTGTTGACAGTCAAGCGCCCTCGTCTTATTTTAATCAAAGCTCATGTTGCTTTAACGTTTGGTTTGTTTGTTGAATAAAAGTGGATTTGAGATATAATTGGATTTTCTAAAAATAAAAACAAAATTTCAATGCAAACAACTGATTGAAGAGTTTCAAAATCAGCTAATTCCTTATCATCTTTGAATTGTTTTCAAGTACAGTAGGTTCTGTTTTTATGCGGTAGATACGTTCCGCAAGAAACAGCATAAAGAAAAAACAGCATAAAAAAAGCTACTAGTTCTATAGTAAAACTATAGATACGTTTCAAATGCTAAAACCGCATAAATCTGAAATAATCGCATAAAAAAGGGCACTAGTCCCATATTATTACTATAGATACGTTCCATAGACCGCATGAATCTGAAATAATTAAATAAAATCGCATAAACAAAATATTGTATCTTTGAAAATTATATCTTTATATATCTTCTATACTTGTAGGGTTAGCATTTCTGATGCAATCTGTGATGAGTTTTTGCTTAGCTGGTTTAGAATCTTGTTTATATGTACAATTCCCCATAGGTCGACATGCATTTTGTAATTTAAAAAAAAACCGCACTATTTCAAAACCGCATAAAAAAAAGCCGCATAAAAACAGAACCTACTGTATTTCATTACATTCAAGTAGTATTCACACAACCTAACGTTGTTTCTCTTTATAATAACAAGAATTTTTATAACATCAAGTAGCGTTGGAGCCACTGTTTTCACATAATGTTGATAACAGCAGTGCCAGTCTGTTAATTGCGGTGTGGTGTAAGTGTCGCAAAGTAAAAACAAAATAAACGAACACAACCGACCGCTTGCCTAGCGATAATGGAAGTTTTGATGAGGTTCGCTTTTGCTTTAAGCCGACGATTGTTGTTATTGCTGCTACTGCTGTTACTTTTATTGTTGCTGCTTTTAACACAGCTACTGTTATACTACTCATATACATATATAAATTGTTTTTGCGCTAACTTGTTTTGTTCACCCGCTTAACGGCTACGATGAGTCGGCCGAAAATTGCGTGCGCGCGCGCTCTTAAACAAATGTGTTCGTTGCCGAGCAATCGTTAAGCCTGTGCTCGTGTATGTGAGTATTTGGTGTTGGTGTCGGTGTCGGTGTGATTGCGTGCTATAACCCCGCTGTTATACTAATGACTCTTGTCTGTTGTGTATTTTATTTGCTGTGTATAATGGGTTAAGTGGCGTTGATGACAAAGCAATGAAGGTGATTTAATTGCGAATACTGGTCATTTAAGCGAAATGACAAGCCGAAGCCGTAAAGTTGGCGTTTTTCGTGTATAAAAGTATTTGCGTGTGTATGTGTGCTCATCTGTGTATATTTCCGTTTTGTCACTGTATTGCATTTGTGGGTGGGTGCGTTTTGCGTTAAGTTCCCTCGCTTCGGTTTTGCTACAGTGACTTGCACGAATGTAATTAATTTGAAATGTGATTAAATTGCACCTCGGGGGCATTGACGTAGCATATTACGGATTGGATGGGTGGGTGGATGGTGTGTTAATTGTAGTAAGCGTTGACAAGAATACTACACAAATTTTGTTAGTTGTATTTAATGTTTGCATTGTAAGTTGAATTAAATGAAATTCTGTGCAGAGGCCTGATATTATTGATGCGTTAATTAACTTAATAGTGTTTTATCTATTTTGGGTAAAGTGTTTGGGTGGGAGGTCGAAGTTTGTGGAAATATTGATTTATTCATTACAATCGTGGAATTTTTTAAGATTTGGTAATTTTTAAAATAAGTTGCAGTTAGTAAATAAATGCTCCTAAGTTATATAAAAAACCCCAAGAATTAACATCTTGGGTCTTCTAAAAAGAACAATTCGATTTTGTACTATCTCGATTATGTTGTTTAGGTTTTTTTAGCTGGCTGTTAAATTTATTATTCAGTCAGTGACGGCAATTCACCACCGGAAGTTGCTCTATTGAACAATACATGCAAATGGCATAACTTTATTATGAATTATAAATTATAATTTATGAAATATGAATTATGAATGATTTTAGGCGCTAGTCCAATAAGCCGCAATCGAGTAATGCCACCAAAGTTAACATAAATAAATCTAACTATCGCTCAAATTCAGCTAGATGTACATATGTAGCAGAGCCATTGAGAATTTAAGCTTTCGGCTCCGTGCTACCTTGCGAAAGCATAACGGACTAACGAACTAGTAAATAGTAATGCTATAGATAGGGTTATAATGATATAAATAGGACCTTCAAATAAAAAATGAATTTCCTATTGAATGACAAATGAATTTGCTTTATTTCATTTCGGGCCAGCCTTGATCGCAAACCTGCGTATTAAATTTTTTTCTTTCATATAAGTAATCGAGCGATGATTTCCTAATGTCCTTTGATATTTTCATAAAACGAATAGTTTCAAAACACGCATAACAGTTATTTTTCATTACTCAAAAAACGAAAGTTGAGTCAAGAGAAGGTGCAACTCATTTACTGGCATTTACCGGTGAAGGGCATTCCCCACGCTAAAAATCAATTGATTTAATTACGAACCTAATCCAAGCCAATTAGTTTTTAGTATTGTGAATGTTCTACAATTTTAAATATAGCTCGTCTAAGTTATTGCCCTACGCAAAAACCCGTCGCATTATCAGTTGAAGCTGCAGTCTTGGCAAAAACTTTGGTAAAAAAAGTCACCGCACAAATAACTAATTGCTTTTAAATTGATTCTTAGTTGGTTTTTCATTTATTTGGGCAGGTATAGGTAGGTAGGGATTGTTGCTTTTTGCCTTCATCTGCATTTAGCCTTTCCGGTGAGTGTTTTATTTATTTTTTTTAATTTATTAATTTTTTCTTTTCAATTTATACTCCATTATTAATACCATTACACTCTGCTCCATTCTATTTCACTTAAATTTAATAATTTTTCCAGGCGAAGTGAGCTAAATGTCCACCATTTTGGTTAGCTTTGATTATTGAATTGTTAAATTTCATTTCACTCAATCTGGTTACGATTTTTTGCATTTCAAAACCATTTTAAGTCACTAAATTTTATTTTACTTTATATTTCGTTTCCCTTTATTAATTTTACTAAAATGGATTCTATTACATATATTATAATTTTTTATATTGATTTATTTTATTTTTTAATTTATTTTATTTAAGTTTGTTGTATTTTATTTTAAATTTATTTTGTTGGTTCGTTGGGGTCACCGCATCGGAGTGCCACATAGACCGCAAGTTGGGTCCGTTGTGTTGCCCTAGAGCTCATTATGTTATTTGATTTCCCCACCTAACCGAGATTTTTATTGTAGATTTTGGTCAAAGATATTAATTCGTTTCGAGAATTTGATGAGAGATTCGATTTTCAGGTTCGAGAGTACTGAAAGATTGTCAATTGTTGGAGAGCCTAGAAGAGCGAGTCGACTTCTGGCTAGACCGGGACAACTGCACAGCAAATGTCTGCTCGATACTTCCTCATCTTCGTCCTCGCAGTATCTGCACAGGAAGCCCGAGCCGAATTAAATTTTTAATTTAATTTGTTTTAAATTTTGTTTTACTTTTTTATCTTAACTTATTTTATTAATTTTTTATTTTATTTTATTTCCTTTCATTATAAATTTTATTTTATATATTATTTTATTTTTTATCCTGGTTTATTTTTTTTTTTAATAAATTTTTTTTTAAATTTTTTATCTTGATTTGTTTTATTAATTTCTACTTGCTTTAATTTTAAAATTATTGTATATTATTTTTTATAATTATTTGTTTTGTCTGGATTAATTGTATTCATTTTTATTTTGTTTCGTTTTATTTTTATATTAATATATTATTTATTTTATTTATAGTTTATTATATTTTACTTTAGTTCAATATATATTTTATTTTATACTTTTTTATTTTGATGAATTTTATTATATTGTAGTTTATTTTATTTTAAATTTTATTTGTTTATCTCTATTTAGTATATTAGATTTTATTTTATTTCATTTCATTTTAAATACATTTTTTTTTTTAATTTTTTACCTTAATTTATTTTCTTCATTTTTATTTTATTTTATTTGACTTTATTGCATTTTATTTCATGTTTAATTTTATTTTATATTATTTTGTTATTATATTTTTTTACCTTGATTTATTTTATTAAAAAAAATTAAATAAACCAAAATATTTTATTTTAAATAATTATTTTTTTACTTTTTTCTCTCAATTTCTTAACTTATTCTTATTTTTTTATTTTTATTTAATTTTATTTTATTTGAAATTCTATTTTATACTATTTAATTTTCTTAATTGGGTTTATTTCCGAAATTTTTTTTATTATATTGCATTTCATTTTAAATTTTACATATCATTTAATTTGTTTTTATTTTGATTTAATTTATTTTATTATTTTTTTTTTTAATTTATCTTTATTTTGTTTCATATCATTGAAATTTTATTGTATATAATTTATTAATTTTTTATTTTGATGTATTTTATTTTATTTTATTTCATTTTAAACTATATTTTATACTATTTTGTTTTTTAATTTGTAATACTTTATATATTTTAAATTTATTTTATTTTAGTTTATTATATTTTATTTCAATTCATTATACATTTTATTTTATATTATTTTGTTGTTGTTTTTTTTTATGTATTCTAGTTTATTTTAAATTTATTTTTTTTACTTCTTATCTTGAATTATTTTGTATTTTTTATTTTTTCGTTTCATTCAATTTAATTTGATTCTCTTTTATTCCATTTTATTTAAATTACTTAATTTTTTTTCTACTTAACATCCGTAATTTATTTTAAATTTTGTTTAATCTATTTACATTTACTTCACAGTTTCTATTGTATTTTATTCATATTTAACATCCGTAATTTATTTTAAATTTTGTTTAATCTATTTACATTTACTTCACAGTTTCTATTGTATTTTATTCATATTTAAATTTTATTGAATCTTCAAGAAACACAGTGGGCAAAAGTTATTCTTATAGGGTCCTTCAATAATAGATTTTTTTTTATAACTACTAATTCCATTATTTGCTACCGCAACTTGTTCTGTTATAATTTTATATTTAGCGTCACTTTATGTGCCAATTTTTTTGTTATGAATATTTTATTTTACGTGATTTTCTCTTCGCTCGCATTCGTTTCCCATTCACTCGCAATATGTCAATCTTAAATAATACATAAAATGAAATAGACACACACACACACACTTGTTCATAATATTTTTTTCACAATACTCGTATATTAATGACATTAGCAAAATACGCAGGCCGAGAAAAAATGCAAAAGATAAATACCGAAAAATGTACGAAATTAAATTGAAGCAAGTACAACAAAAAAAGAATAATAATAACAATAAATACCAAACAAAAGGCGAAACAGACCGCGCAAAAGTCGTCCAGCTAGTCAGATTATGCTAATGAGTTTCATACGCTCGATTAATGGCCTCAAAACAAAACATCACACAGAAGGCAACGCCAGCACTAAAGCAACACCAACAACAGCAGCAAGAACATTAAGTGACGACGACACATCGAACCGCTAAAAACCCGCATTTGTCATATGCGCACAAATAAAAAGGCTAAACAAACACAACGCACGCACATGCATACAATATTCACGCACACATTCGTATATCAAAGAATTAACACAGACATACATACACACACATACACATGCGCCTGATACGGCAGTGCGCTTGATGAGTGATTAATTCGTATTGCACGAGCGGGTTTGTAACTACTTACTCACTCATTGGCGCTCGGTGGGCGAGGAAGTACAAACTGGCCGCCTGGGATGGAGTGGAGTAGCGTGACAAAGTGTTGAGTGCGAAAAATCGCATAAGTTGTCGAAACTACACCAACAACTACTGCAGAAGCAACAATATGCAGCGACATCAACAACGACCGACACTTAATTAAAATAGTTGGGACACGTAATTGTTCCGCTCATTTTGCGCGCCATGCCACCGAACACCAGCAGGCGCGAAACGAGCTTACTGTTGTTGCTGTTGCACTATCACCAATACACTAATGCACTGCTTGCAGTATTCACTTCGATTTGCAGACTTTTATTGTTGATAATCGGTTACTTGCACTACTACAGATGGTTGATGTCAACATTGTTGCAGGCAAGTTACAAAAAAAAAAACAGCAACAACTAACAATTTGATATTTAACTCACTCACTTTAGCTGCCAATTGGCTTATACAACAGGCTTTAATTGTTATTACTAGTTTGTATTTGTTGTTCTTGTTGTGCTTATTGTCACTTACGCGCACGCGGCAATTATCAATAACACCAACGACAAAAAACATACTAGAAGAAGAAGCGACAACAACGACGATGATAATGAGCAAGCGAGCAAGCGAGCGAATGAGCAAATGACGAACGTCGTCAACATTGGCATAGAATAGAAATCGTACTGCGCCGTGCAACTATTTAACAACGACTGAATGTGGCAATTAAGTATCTAGATACATTTTACCCAAACTGTTATGGTCGTCGTCGTCACAATCGGCGCTGCCGACGCCATGCCAATTGCCTCAGTCTCAGTAGTTGCCGTTGCCGTTGCCATTGCCACTGTTTCAGTCCAAGTCGATGTGTGTATGTGTATGTGTTGCTGTGTTATTGCTTGCGCCATTGTTGTTGTTGTTATCTTCGCCGTCATTGTGTCGTTAACGCTATGTTATTACCATCGTTCTACACTCGACTCATCGCGATGCTCCACAGTACCGTCCCATTAGCCATCCGATTCCGCTCCCGTTCCCCAATTTAGCAAAATGCTGTTGTCATTATTACTGACGTTGTTATCGTCTGCTTTTCTTGCCATCCACCACCTCGGCGCGTTGCGCTCACCTATCCACATTCGTTCGCTCACTCACTCACTCATTCGCTCATAATTCAATGAGCGATATGCGCGCGCCTTTGCTTTATTTGTTTGTCTCACGTGTACACTATAAGTGTATGTGTGTGTATGATAGTGTATGCGTGTGCCCTCATAAAATTATTATAATAATTACAATTATGCGCTTTAATGTAGTTTGCACACACTCATTGCACGATGCTATTGTTGCATTGTTTTGTTGTTTGTTTTTTAAGTTATTATTGTTGTTTTATGCTGAAATTGCGCTCGATGCTTAAATTGCTACTGCCGCCACCGCTGTCGCTGAAAAACGTTAAATTGAATTTGAAATGAGCGCTTATTTCAACTAAGCAATCGCCTTAAATGCCATTAGCAACATTTCAATTCGTTGCGCAACATGTTCGGCAACATTTGTTGCGCAACAAATGCTTACAACCCAATTGAATGTTGATTACTGTGTTTTTATGGTAATTATTGTTGTGATGGCTCTTGCGTGTGTGCTTGGGCTTCTTGCTTCATTGTTGCTATTATTGTTGTTGTAGCTGTCGCTGTTCTTTGTTATTGTATTAGCGCTCAATTGTCTCCATTATGGCTGCGCCTTTTCGACGACCGCATGCCTTTACGATGTGCGCGTGTGTGGGCACATTGCGCCGTGTTTATTCAATTTTGCTTTTTGCATTTTATTGCTTTTGCAGTTTCACCTTAATTTTTTATCATTTGTTGCAACAACTGTGAGCGGTGTTGCCGTCTTGTTCAAAGGGCTTAATTATTTGAACGATTTGTAGATTGTTTGATGTATTTGATTAAGTTGCGGGCCTTCTTCCTTTCTTTGGTTGAGCAGCAAAATTAGAACTACAGCGCAAATAGGATGATTTGAAATTAGAGAGATTTCTGCGTTTGTTTTCTAACAAAGAAGTAGTGACCTGTAGTGTCCAAACGTAATTAAATATGATTATTTATAATTGGCGCTTCCATCCTTTGTTGGGTATTTGACGGAGCTCATCCTCCACATCATCCACCACAATTTGGAGTAAGCGTTTACTGTTTTCCACAAATGAAGCGACCTACAGTTTTATGTTGCCTTCGAAGAGCAGTCGCTTTTTTTATGGAAGGATTTTTCATGGCAGAAGTACGGTTGGAGGTTGTTCATTGACTGCGGGGGTCGTTGCTTTTAGAAGCAACTTTTTCTTTAATTTTTATATTTCGAGCCCACAGCGGGTTTTAAACGCGCGCTTTACCGAATGATAGTCATGCAAAAACTCATTTGGCTACGGCGGGCACCTGCAAAGTAATTATTTCGTCAAAGAATGGCATACCGAATGCCAGGCATAAGGAACTATCAGACTTTCAAGGGAGGCTGAGACATGCATCTCTTGTCTAGATAAAGAGGATAATGCTAAATATTTTTTCACTACTTTTACTACTTCTCTAGTAGTCTACTTTCGCTAGTCGCTAGACTAAATTACCGCAGTGCGAAAAAGTGTAATAAAGTACACATGCATGATTTTGTTATAACCCATTTACGTCTTCTCCAGAAACTATATATTTAATGCGCCGCTGTATCTGGTTGCTTGTAAATTTGATCACGTTTTTCTGGCCTATTTAAAATTTAATTCTTCTCAGAGTGTGATAACTATTCCTAAGGTAGTTGCACCATCACGAAAATATCGCGTGCAAAAGCTGATAGGACACTAGGATTCTCCTCGCGCTCTCATAGTTCATAAGGTTGGATAATGATTTATCAAGCTATATAACTGAAGAGGCTGTATCTGAAGAGTAGTGCTGGCAGATGAACAAATGATAATTCGAACTTACAGGAAAGCGTGAAAGAAATTGCGATTTTAACTGAGGTTTTTGAATCATAGAGATAAAGTTGACGGAATATTATAAAAGAAGCATTAGGGCTACAAAGAGTAATTGCTCACAGAAAAAAATACAGATTTACTTCGAAAAACTTCGCGATGATGCAAATATCGACCATTGAGGTCGATACTTACCATGCTTGTAAATATGCAATCCCAGAACAAGCTACAACAACCCACACAAGCTAATTTACTGCCAAAAATCGGAGAAACCTTGCTTCTGAGGCCCGATCATTGTCGATTATAGACACTAAACTCCAAGCCGCAGAATTACCGTGGCTGGTTACGGTGGAATAACTGATAGAAGTAACCAAAAGAATGCACAATACAACAAGTATAACAAAACAATTAGTGCTTATGACCTTCCCAACAGAGCACTAAAGGCCGATTAAGTAATCAAGACAACAGAATGCAGCTGTCGATGTCACAGAAATTGTTATAGGTTAAGGTGAGTGGCAAAAGATGAAACGGCAGAGTACCTACTAAAAAAATATTGCTTAAGTGAACGCCAATATTGGCGAACGCGAGATATTTTTAGTATTTTCAAACATATTTGCTAGCCTGTACAAAATTATTACAGTTTACCTCGGTTGTTATCTTTGAACTTTTTTAGAGTTTTCAACTGGTTTGTATGCAGGTGAAGTTTGGCGTAATTAAAACAGAATCAAGATATCAGACGTCACGGTAACTTTCGACACAGTTTAAATGAGAGTATTTAAAAATGTTGCTTTAAAATCCGCCTTATCATAGTTTAACAGATGTTTAAGTTTTAAGATCGGTTCGAAACGAGGCTTTTGGCTTTTCGGCAATGCTCTTCCTCATAGTTACAATATCCTGATTGTAACATCATGGGCGTTGTAGGCGATCTTTTATAGGCCCGTGTCGAAAAAACCTGATTCTGAATGACGCGTTAAGTCCCCTATGGAAGCAGTACATAACCCTAAGCAGCCTAACCCCGTCAGTGTGGGACTTTAATCCGAACTAAGCCTCGTACCGTCAAAGTACCGATCCCCCGGTACTACCGTTAAGTATTTCGTCAGGAAGCGGTTTGAACACTAGATTCAACGTCCGTTACTGTCCTGATGCAAGACGTTAAAAATATCATCTGCTTGGTACCACCCACTGTTTATGTCTTTTGTTGAGAGAGCCACGCTTGCCAAATCAGTACTCCCCACCCGCCATGTCCCTGTCCATACCACAGAAAGGTAAGTTTCTGTCTGCTGTCTCCGTGTTTGATGGCACGTTTGCCGCTCGCGTCTTCGCTTTGGAAGATGTATAACACGTCAAATGTTCCCGTTTTGCATTTGTTAGATAATATTCTAGGAAGCGGAAAGCCAAATGTAACGCCTCAGCTATAACTCTGATTGACTAAATTGCTACACAGCGAATATCTAAGGCGTGAATGCCTCCATTCTACTCAGCAGAATTCATCGCCATATCTCTCTTATGAAGTAATACGTAATAGTTGGCTGCGCATAATTTGAATATTCCAAGTTAAAGTTTTATTAAAATGTTCAATACTTTCTTTTTTGCTCCATGTGGCGACACTGCTTATAACCAGCACGAGGACATACATCCTGAGAACGCGTGAGCAACCAAGTACGACATTCACTCAGTCACATTAACTCTCGCGAGCGCTACAAATGCCTACACTTTGTTGTTTCTGTGTATGCAAGAGCGTTAGCAACATTTTGCTCAACAACCCAAAGAATGCCTCTTTCAGTTTTATATGTATGTTTGTTGCTGTTTTAATGCTATTGCTGTTGCCCCCAGCGACAATGGCATTTAATGATGCGCTTCGCTTTACGAGCATTTCCAGCAGTTCAATAATGGATTATGGCGCAGTTAACACACTGTTGCATTGCTTTTGCCTACTCATTCCCCCAACGGCTGCCACTAACATTGCTGCTCACCTTACTTCTCCTCACCACGCCTCCTTCCAGTGCACTCACTCATACGCATTCACTTATCCACCTTAGTCGGTACTGGTACGCTCGCTACTCCACTTTGACGCTTGATTTATGTTTGTTGTACTTGTATGTAGTTTTTGTTGGTATTTCGTACGCCTGTATTCCTCTTGAATGAAAATGAAATTTTTTCTCTCGTATACGAACATAACAACATAAATACTGTATGTGTGCATGTATTTATGGTTTAGTTCCTCGGCTATTTTCAGTCATAACTCATACATAAGTATTTGTGTTGTTATTATTCTTATAGGCAAGCACATACATACATACGTAGATGCATAAATAAGTACTCATAGATATTTTACTTTATTGCTGTTCGTTGGCTTAATTCGTGATAATTGTGTTTGTTTTACTTTACAGCATTGCTGGCGTTTTCTGTATTTTGATGATGTTTACGATATAACTTTTTGCCGCACGCCTTTGCTGCTTTACTTCCTACTTGTACACACTGCTTACTGCTCCAATATCAATGTGTATATTATTTATATGTATGTATGTGCTTTGCTATTCTTCAGCTCGTACTTCGTGCTTCCATCATTACAATGTATGCTTTTAATTTGATCTCTTCTTCGGCGGCTTCTGTGCTGTGTGTTTTGTGGGTGAGTGGCACAAGCGGTGTTTTCTCGTTGCAGATGATGTTTGAAGGTGCTGCTGCTGTTGGTGTTGATGGTGGCAGTGGTGGTGGTGGTGGTGGTGGTGGTGGTGGTGGTGGTGTATGGAACGCTAAGTGAATTGCAGTTTAGGCTTTGGTACTTCTACTGCTTTTGGTGCTGCTGCTAAGTATTAATGATTTTTTCTTTTGTTCGTGTCTTTCGAGCGGGTGGAACTAATTGATGAGGTTGATTAAACTGTTTTTCGTCTGTTTCATTTGAAGAAAGATGAGGGCTGTTGAGTGCTATTTGAAATAATTAATTGGATTGAATTAATACTTTTTCTTGTTTTCTTTTTTGCTTTGCTTGAGGGAAGGCCTTGTTCTGTTTTAGGAGTTCAACTATGGTGAGATTTTGGATTTCTCAATGAAATACTTTTATTTGTACTTGTATAGATATGTGGAAATTTATATTAATTAGGGAGAGTTAGATGTCTAGACAAGCGTGAATTAGAACCGAATTGACCGTTTAAGGTAAAAATAATTTTTTTTTGGTTGCAAGGGAAATTAATGCAATAATTAACAAAAATAATAAAAACAAGAAATATAATTGGGCAATAATATTAAAAATACAATATTTGCAATATTAAAAAGTATCAAAAATTCAGACATATAGCTTTTGCTAATATCCTAATTATTTACTATTATATTTGGTGTCGGCAAATAAAAATAAATAGAAACAAAAATGAAACAAAAGGCTTCCACCATTTTCTACTACAGAACACAACTACAATTACTGGTCCGGATAGTATATAAAAAATAAATAAATAATTGGTGCGTACACTTCTGTTAGGGGTTTGGCCGAGCTGCTCTGCCTATTTATAATGTGCGTGAAGGGAGCTACAGCTTTATGCAGATTCCGAACGGCCGATGGTTTTTTATGAGCGGAAATGCACTCGCGGTTTGTCATTTTCTGCCGAGTGATGACCGCTATTAGAATACACTTTTTCTATTACTTGATGTTCATGCACGGATATTCTAGCTTACTCACTCCCGAATGATAGTCACGAACCAACCCATTCAGATACGGTGGCCGGATAGTATATAGGCAGGCAGTAAACGACATCCATCGCGAGACTCTTTCCACCTTTCTAAACTGCTGACCCCCGAATGCCGTTATCGGTATCCAATCAACACCGTTTGCAAGCGAAGAGTTTCAGGGCCGCGCTAGAGCCGTGTAACTTTGGCCCAACTACGTTCTGGATACTGTAGGAGGATAAACTCCTATGTATCCAGAATCGAAGGCAGGCCCACCTAGTTTGGCCCCAGTAAACTATCCCTGTCTAGTGAACCGTTTATCACCCGTTTATCACACTAATCATCTATTCACATATTCCATCAAACCTACTCACCTAACATCTCTCTCCCTCTGGACTCAGCCTGTCGAAACAGCATGTTTCTTGGGTCCACCGTTACATCAAGCAGTCGATGATGAGCGGTAACTACAACACGCTGGCAGGGTTTAGTAAATGGCTGCAACAAAACCATATCCCTTTTTCACTAAATTGGCATAGGTACTTTTGTATTAGGCTTTGGCTAATCGGAGACGAACGCTGAAAATCTCTTCCACTGTGGTAGGCTGTTTTAAAAAATGTATTTTCTATTAATCAGTTATTTGATCAGTTCCAGAAAATGTGCGTTTTGTTCTTCCCATACGCCTACAATGCAGTATTTTTACATTCGATTCAGGCGCTTAGTATAGAAAAAATAGAAATATTTCCTGAAGTTTCGCCCTTAAATGGGAAAATTGTAATTAAAAACTTTGCGTATGAAACGCACTTTTACACTAATGAATGAAAAAAAAAAATATTCTCAACATTTTCCACAAGCATTTTGGGGGAGGTTTGAACCCGCAAAACCACCTGCAAGAAATACTTGTCATACTTTGCAGATGTAAATAAGTAAAGTATTTCAAAGAAACGCACCAGCGAAAGCACAATTTTTTTTTTAAGTAAAGAAAATATACAAGGCTACCAAAATTATTAAAAATCCACGCAAATTTTGAGCCACTTAAATTTGCACCTTAAATTGCTCCTTTAGATTCGCAAGCCGTTTCTGTTGATAGCGGATAAGCGTGCAAGCTGCTTGCCCCTCAGCGAGTGGCAAAGGACATAAGCGTTCCCCTAAACGAACTGCACACTGCGACCGCGGAAATGGCAATGGTGGTTTCTGACTTCTAACTGCAGGATCTCCAAAGCACGCTGCCCAAAGCTGAATTAAAAAAAAAAAACAAAAAATATCTGCTTGGATTCAACAGACCAACTACTAGCGTTCTCACAGGTGTTATAACAGTTCACTGTACTATTGGCACCATAGCCAGTAAAATGGGTGTATCTCACACTGACTTCTGCAGGAGTTATGGAGATGAAGGAGAAATGAAAAAGAAAGTCGGTAGACACCTGTGAAACTCCTGCGCTTCAAAGAAGTCGTGCCAAATATCTTGGCTATTATTTCTTCGAAGATCTGGAGAATTTGCAAAATATCTCATTGAAGGGAGCAGTTACCTTCTTAAAAGGATCTAATTGGATTAAACAACTTAGTTAGTTAGTTGAAATGCAGGTAACTTAACCTAATCTAAATTTGCACTTTGAAGCCTAATCCTCCAATAAGAGCTAAGGAAAAACATAAAAATTAATAAATTAAATTTGCACTTTAGCATAATAAAATTTAATGGGCTATGAAACTATATACCTTTTCTACATTTCTTCTTAGATGCTAATGAACAAGTTTTTATTTTTGATGGCAATTTGTTTTTATAAATCTTGGAACATTGGTTGATATGCTATTTATCGGAATACAATTTTTATCTACCGCATTAAAAATTTACAAAAACAAAAAAATAAGAAAATTAAAAACGCAAGCGACTTGATACCCTCCAATTATTTTCTGGGGCCTATGACATTTGGAGTGCCCTAACGAGCCAATCATTTTGGATGAGCTCAAAGCCAATATTCGAGGCCCTTTGAAGGCCCCAACCGTTTGAATCACAGATGATTGAACGATGAGCTATTCCATATACGTATAATGCCATGAGTGTGGCTTTAAAATAGAACTTGTTTTAATTTGACCTCTCACACGCTGTTGTTTCATTTAAATTTCGTTTCCTATCAGTCTTAGGGATTTTTTTTCTGTCCAATAATTCGTTTTGCTTTAAAGCTCTCAATCAATAGGCAATAAACGGGTTAAAATAATGTACCAAAATTTTAAACAGAAAATTTTACTTTAGGACTCACCGAATGTTAAGAAGAAGAATTGTGAAACACTTAGCGTTCTAACTGGGTTTTTGATGCGAATTCATAGATCTGGTTTTTGGATAAAGTCGAAAACACAGGCAAACGTAACTTGAGGTTTAAAATATGGAAACAAAAAAAAAAAGAAATATCTCTAAAATTTACTGTAGCCGGCTGAAGCCTAGAATTGTGTTTGAAATTTCGTTAAGAGTTTGTATATAAGGCGGCATAACATAAAGCATTTTATCGGAAGGCTACTGATTTCTATCACCCAAAATATAATAATTTTTTGTAATATATTTAGTAAAAAAGTTATTCAAACACAAAATTGAATGATTAATTTTGCTCATTTATATACGAGTGTATAATTTTTTTACAATAGTTCTATAGTTTTTCTTAAAACTGTCATCTAAAAGTATATAATATCAGAAGTACAAAAAAAAAAAATTACTTACACTGCGCTCTGTAGTACAGAGACTTATTAACAAGATTTTCCAATTTCCCATTTGATTCCAAAATTTTTTTTATGAAAATGGAGTTCGTTCAAGCACACTGTAAGTAAAACAAAAAAATTAGGAAAAAAATTAAAATGTTCATTTTTTTAATCAGATTTTTTAGAAAAATATCAAATATTAGGTCAGTCCATAAGTTAGTGCGTTTTTCGAAGGTGGTTTTAAAATTAATAAAAAAGATGTTTAAAGTATTTATTAATCAATAATACATTTTCCTTCATTATTTACAATGTCTTCCCAACGTTTAGGCAAATTTTTAATTCCCTGCTCAAAAAATTGTTTGTCCTTGGAGCCAAAATACGCTTCGTTATCCCTTTTTATAGCTTCTTTTGAGCTTTTTATAGCTTGTTACTCATATGGGATTGAAGTCCACGGAAAAGGTGATAATCACAAGGTGCAATATCCAGAGAGTAATGTGGATGCGGCATTAGCTCCCAGCCGAGCTCGTTCAGCTTGCCTATTTTTTGCCTTGCGGTATGAGGTCTTGCGTTTGTCGTGGTGAAACAAAACTTTGCGTCTATTCACTAAAGACAGTCGATTTTCGTTAAGTGCCTCATTCAGGTTTGATAGCTCATGGGAATAATAATCAGCAGTTATCGTCTGGTTTGGTTCCAGAAGTTCATAATAAACAAAACCCCACCAAATATGTAGGAGAATCTTCTTGGGGTGAAGGTCATCTCTAGGGGTCGGTTCTGGTGTTTCATCTTTATCTTACCATTGGCGTTTGCGAATTGGAGTATTGAAAATGACCCATTTTTCATCAGTAACGATACGTTTCAAAAAACTTTCATTTTCAAGCCGTTGCAGCAGCAGAGACCACACATTCACTCTCTGCTGAAGGTTGACGACGGAAAGTCTATGCGGAACCCATTTGCCAGCTTTGAAAACTTTCCCAACTGAACCAGGTGCCTGTGAACTGTTCCATGCGATGAGTTTAACTTCTAAGCTATCATATCGACTGTCAAATTTGGCTCAGCTTCCACGAGTTCGAGCAAGGCGTCGGAGTTAAAGACTTCAGGATGACCAGCGCGCGGGGCATCCTCCACGTCGCAGTTACCACTTTGGAATTTAAAAAACCACTTTTGCGCAGTTCCCGCAGTCACGATATCCTCTCCGTGAACAGTGTTTATTTCTGCAGCTGCAGTTGTTGCATTTTTACTCCTTTTATAAAAAAATACAAAATATGCCTCTTATACGCGTTTGAAGATTCCATTTTATTTTTTAACAACCAGTGCTTCTCTACGCGATTAAAATCACTTGTTGAATGCACAATATATCAAAGAAAATATAAAAAGTTCCGTTATATTTCGCGAATAATTTTTATATAGAAAAAATTGAGAAAAAGAAAATTTTGGTGATATTTGTTGTAGAATGAGCTATATTTTTAACCCTCCGTTGGACACCTTTTTTAAAATCTTTCACTGGGTCTCCGGATCTGACTTTTTTTTCATTATATTCCAGGATCCTTTTTAAAAGATTATGTCCCTAAATCGATGGGAAATTAAATTTTAAGAAGCTACTTGGAAACTCAAGTCGTTAGCTATAAAGAAATATGTTAAATCAACGTCCAAAGTCGAAAAAGTCTGACCAGACCCGGGTGCCCAGGGTAGGTTAGGTTAAATGGCTGCCCTAGCTAAGGGCTCAATTGGACAAATATTAAAAATTCGTCCGTTGTAGTGCCATACATGGGAGCGGAGAAAGGAGAAGGGAAGGAAGAAGGAGCCTTGGGATTAGAGACGATGATGACCATACATTTTACGACGACGCCGACGGTAGTTGATTTGCGTTCGTAGTTAGCCGCAACAAGCTACTGATGAACTTCACCAAATTTATGGTATTTACACCGGCTATATCCGCAGGCGTAGCGAAAAAGTGAGAGCACAGATGTCTAAGACTTTACCAGACGAGAGCAGGGCAGCTGAGAAGAAGGTGTTGAGATGATTCCACCTCGCCCTCCAGACAGTTTCTGCAGAACGACAATCCCAAGTCTCACGGCATGAACACCTAACGGACAATGTCCGGTAAAGATGCCCACCAAATTCGAGAGCTGGAGCTTTGTTAGCCTTAGGAGTTCCCTTGAGCGTCCCCGATCTACCCGTGGCCAGAAGGATCTCGCGACCTTGCACGTTTGCACACTAGCCCAGCGCTCGCTGAGTTGACTGGAGGCCCATCTTTCCAGGAGCAGACTACAAGTTCTCAGGGGAACCCCAATTCTCTCATTTTGCGACGAAACCGTCTCCAAAGTTTCCTGTCTAGCCAGCTCATCAGCCCAGCAGTTTCCCTCTATGCCGCTGTGACCGGGAACCCAAATGAGCCTGATGATGAAGTATTCGGATGCAGTCGAGAGAGAAGCCAGACATTCCCCGACTAATCTCGAACGCACAAACAGCGAGCCCAAGGCCCTAATTGCTGATTGGCTATCGGAGTAAATATTTACTTCCTTAACGGTAATTACCGAATTAAGCAACCAGTCCACCGCTTCCTTAATTGCGGATACCTCCGCTGGGAAAACACTACAGTGGTCCGGGAGCCTAAATTTAAGTTTGATGGGAGGCTCCTTACAGAATACTCCCCCACCAACCCTTCCGCCCAACTTCGAGCCATCCGTGAACATGTTTGCCATGCCGGGTGCCCAACGGAGGATTAAAAAAAAATTGATAAAAAATAAAAAAGCAAACGAATAGTAGTCAAAAATGCTCTGATTCTATTTTTTTGCCAGTAAGTGTATGTGCTAGAAAGCCATTTTGAATATTGGCGAAGCTGTGTCTATCAAAGAGTTCATACAGAAAAAAAAATTTTTAAATTACATTTTTCATTCTATTAGCGGCACCACTATTTAAGTTGAAGGGCAATCGATAAGTTGAACGTTTATTGCTTTGATTGCGCACCACTCACTTGTTTTCGATATTTAAATTCAACAAATCGTTGTGGCATTCACGGTCTGTCGGATAGCCTAAAACTTGCTGCCCTACTACATTAGAATATCGCATTTAGTCATTCCTTTTACGAGTTGTTATTAATTGCTGCATAAATGCGATTAATTATTTAATGCACTATAAAATGCGGACTATTTTTCAATTTAAATTTAAAACTTGCCTCACTTCATCAAGAAAAATGAAGGCACTTCAAACTGGGTTGAACTAATTAAAATAATTGAATGCCGCAAATTCTCGGCCAACACAGCAGACAATGTGCTGAAACAAACGAGCGAGCGGCTGAGAGTGCTGTGCGCCAAGTGCTTCCGAGCTCTCTGCCATGCCGCACTGTCTTATGTGGAGTGACTCACAATGTGGCCAAATTAAGGAACTAATTAAAAGTGCAGTCATCATGGCACTGCTTTACTTGCTTGCTCGTTGGCCTTATGGCTGGCGGCAGGCGGTTGTTAGCTGCTGGCTGCTGGCTGCTGGCCGCTGACGGCTGGCGATTGACTCGTCGTCGGCTGAATGGGTTGGCTGATACGTCGTACTGTGCTGCGGAGGGCAAATCTTGTATCTCATTAAGAAGAATCCCATTTAAGCATAACGGTGCTTGTTGTCGCGCTTTTAAATGTTTTTTTCAGCACTGGTGCTTTTTTGGTTTTGCTCAAAAATTAAGTTTTTCATACCCACCAATACATATGTACAAGTACAAGTACATATGTATGTATATATAAATGCTCTTCTGTTATTTTCTTCCACTTGATTTTAATTTCTGTATTTTGCTGCTTGCTGCCCTCTGCACTCGACTTGCGTGTATGTATGTGTGTATATGGATTGCTCGCAAAGTAGTAAAAGCAAGTGAGGAGTAGAAATTATAATTGATGATGCCGAACATGAACTCGATGCCCTTTTAAATATCATCACCATGAGCAGCTAACGAGGAAAGCACGCGAGATGTGGTCGGCACGCAGCCCGGTGCAACAAGGGAGCAACGGTGGGAAGGAAGGAAGGAAGTGTGGAAAAGGGAAGAGTGGCGACGGCGGAAGGTCGTGAAGGAGCAGAACATGAACAGCAAATAAACGCAAGCAAATATGTGCATATCTATATAGGGACTGCTTATTGAGATGCGCAGACACCGAGTGTAAAAGTGGAATGGTAAAAACTGGTGGATGGAGCGAAACATCTGTAGATAGTGCTGTATATACGGGAAGCCCATATATATGTGTGTATGTATGGGTATATGATAGACTTCAAAAAGACAACATCTACAATAACAACAGCGCATAATAATATCAACAGAAGATGAGCGGGTGCGGTGGTGGTAGAGGAGGCAAGCATTAACAACAGCATCATTAGCAACAAACGTGCCTACAGTTGCTCACTTCGCAAAGCCAAACACATTCATACCAATGCCCGGGAAGTAGAAGAGGAAGAAGGGCAAGAAAAACATGAAATGGTATCGAGCGTAGAAGTGCAGTGGATGGAGTCGCATTGGATGTTGACGCACAGTGGGAGACTTTCATGCTATCTATAAATAGAAGTTATGGATTTTAGAAATTTGAGCAATAGATTATTGCGTTATGCGATACTTTCTACTAAACAAAGACTCTCTACATCAGTGGTAATGACTTTACTTAATTCCCTTAAATATGTTGTCATAAGCGTCAGACAGGTCATTGCATTGTATCTATAGAGCAACAGGGTGGTTCATACAGTGTTTTTCTTTTGTAATCATTTGCCATCTCTTTTCCGTATCAGTATATCTGCGCAAAATAAATCACTTTACGCTTAAACAATGTTGGGAAATATTCATCATCATCATCATCCTGCACAGCATTACGGTTCAGTGTGAGCCTTAGCTTCCTTCACAAATTTTCTCTATGCAGCTCGGTCCATAGCCTTACTACGACAGTTGGTCGCTTTTATACTTATTAGATCGTTCGTAGGATCGTTCGTAGCATCGTTCCAAGCAAAGAGGGCGAGCTTTTTCACCAATCAGGCGTGCATCCGAAACTTTGCGAGGTATACTTTCATCTGGCTTTCTGTAAACATGTCGTGGCCATCGGAGCCTTTATTTCTAAAAAGTAAGAATCATCTTGTCTAACGAGCGCGTTTTCATCTCTATGTTAACAAGTAAACTGCCGTATGTGGAGATCGGCAGACCCGTACGTGATCGAGAAGCCAATGCACCCTCAGAGCGTTACAGTTTGGAGCGGTGGTATCATTGGCGCTTTTTCTTTCAAAATTATTTCTTTTGAAACACCATTTTGGCTCACCAATGGGGATAGCGCTCCACGTAATAAGAAGTAATAAGCTTTTTTTATGACGGAAGATTGAACACAAGGACTCGGGTGATCTTTGGTTTCAGCAATCGATCGAAAATGAAACACGATTGGACATACTCTTCGTAGAGAAGAGAACAACGTTGCAGAACAGGAGAATAATCCTGTCTTTGTCTTTCATTGTTGATTTGATTCGTGGTGCAGTTGACTGTCCGGTGCATCTTGAGAGGAGTTTCTTTAATATTCCGGCAAGAGCTCTTCGTAGTTTGGAGTTCTTCAATGATGATTTCTCTCCTCTTTATGCGCGAAATGTTCCTATTGCTAGAGCCTTAATTGCATTTGATAAAATTTCTAAATTTTTGGATATATTGTAGATTTTTCCTTTTCAAAAGATCGCCTATTGAAATTTTTGAATATTTATTATAAATATATGTAATAGTTTAATTGTACTTCCTTTTTATAGCTAGACTAAGTCCACTTAGTCTATAAAAATCTATTATGTTTATTGGCTTAATAAATAAATAAATAAAATGACTTTCCAATGGAGCCCACAAGGAAGCCGGCGCGGAGGACGCAAACTCCTAAATGAGAGCTCTTACACCGCCACCTGGAACGAAATTAGGCATATCCCGACTGACGAAAATCATTGTAGATCCCTTGTTTCCGTCCTATGTTCCGACTCGGAGCCATAATATGTACAGAGAGATAATTTTTGTTTATAGCAGTTCTATAGTTCTTCTTAAAAATGCCAAGTAAAAATATATATTATTAAAGAATAACAAAAAAAAAAATCGATGTTTTGCACGCTAAGTTTGGTAATCGTGTTTCGTAATTTCAATTGCCCCCTCGGAGCTGCAATTTGACGGTATCATCCTGTTTTGTATGGGCTGCCATGAAGAACTGATGCTACGTGAACAATATAAGATATTTAAGCTATTAAGACAAATGTCGAGCAAGACATTCGTGCGATAGAACCAGAAACAGTCATCCAGATCTTGTGAAACTGGGCTAACTGGATTTCGCTACTGCGTAGCCAGCCGAGGCAGTCATATGAATGAAATTGTATTCTGTAAGTGGTGGGAATATTTGCTCTTTCGACTAAATGAAGTAAAGGGTGGTTAAGTTTTAAAGGCCGGCGTTGAGTTTGAATAAAGTACAATTTTTTTTAGAAAATGATTGTCATTTCTCTTTATTATGATAATATTGGTATGGCTCAATTACGTATGGAACAAAATATTGGCCAAATGGTCGCCGCGGCTTCGCCGGCACACCTCCATCCGATGGTCCAAATTTTCGATTACGCTGAGGCATAATTGAGGTTCTATGCCGTTAATGTGTCCTTTAGCTCTTGAATTGTTGCTGGCTTATTGACGTACACCTTTTCTTTCAAATAACCACAGGTGTGGTTCACATTCAACATCGGCCCTTGAAATTTAACCACCCTTTATATACCGAAAAAAATTAATTGTTTTTTAATTTTTTTTGTTGTTTTTTTGAATTTTTAAAAATAAACCCCAATCGGAATCACCTTTTACACACCTTTTACACACCTTTTGTGGAACAAATCGTTGTATGCTGTAACGTTGATGGATATCGCTAGCACTACCATGGTATAAAGAGAATTTTTTTTTGAAAGTTCACAAAAACTCTCGAAAGCTTACTTAAATTTCTGCCTGTTAACTTAGATGAAAAAGTTCCATCCAATATACAGTCAGACCCAATGTAGTAAATATTATTATCATATTTGCTATCGCGCCGGTTTGGTGTGCACAGTGCCGATACCAATAAATTCCATTGGGGTCGATTTGCAGCTTTTGACTTTACCTGCGTTCAAGTGAGCGAGTTGTGAGATGTCGTAAATTCGTCATACAGGCTTCGTCCCCATGCTTCTTTCGGTTGTCCTATTCGACGAGAGTCGTGCGGATTCTAGTCTAGGGACATTCTTCTGATGTCAATCGCATGTTTACGAATCTATACTATAAAGGTGAATGTCTGTACGTTGTGCGCGCATCACTACGAAACGACCACACCAAATGACGTAAAAATTTTTATACATTCATATTTTCACCCAATGAAGGTTATAGGCATGTTTTTATGATGGAACTCCCTTCCTACAGCCCCCAGGCCGCGCCACCACTCTCATTCGTTACTAGTAATCGAATATTTGCTTAAATTTAATCTAAAAAATTTTAGTTTTTCCTATTTCCCACTATTTATAGCACACTCTAGACTTCATAATCCGCATAAGCTGTTCAACTATGACCCAAATGCAGAGTTCAAAAACGGTTTGAGATAGAAAATTAATAAAAATAATTTTGCTTGATATTTTTCTGATTGCTTGTTTTGATTTTATTCAACGAGGCATAACAACGGATGCCGGGTATTGTATATTATTATTATGGTTATTAATAAAAAATTATTTTCTATGAAATTATTGTTTGTAATTCTTTTATATACATATCCTAAATACCTCTCAAAACTACTCCTACGCGAGCGGGGCCGCGGGTTAAAGCTAGTTATAGGTACATATTTCCATCTCGAGCGGCCTGTGTTCGCTTCAAGAAAAGAGCTCGTCATTAGAAATTCAGTTATCTATTATCCGTGTATAAAAGTTTGGACCTCTTTTGTTGTTGAAACTACTGCCGACCAAGTTGAAAATCTTAAGTTTTTTTCTGCCGGTTAGCTGCTTAGAATACCATATGCTTTTTAGCTATGGCGAGGGATGATCTGGCTTTCGTTATTCTGTATTCTGAACTCAACCTCAGTAATATCTCCACCATCAGGATGGGTCGGCTACCTATGTAGACACATTTTTTTACACTTTCGATGGGCTGTCCGTACACTGTGAGTGCAGGTCGAGTGCATTAATGAACTATAAACTTGATCTTTTCAATGTTAATACGAAACAAACCCCGATCTGCGTATGTAGGTAAATCGTCTACTTTGCGTTGCATGCCTCCCCGTTGTTAGTAAAGCAATGCTACCAGCATAATCGAGATCATCTCGATGTTCCATACCGATTGGGTTGCAAAGGATGAATCTGCCAGGCTGAGCGTCAAGGGCATGTCTTAGCACATCATCGATTACGATTAGAAATAAGGTTGGCGATGGAATGCAGCCTTGCCTCACTCCTGCAAGAGGTTCGTTTTGGCTTCGATTATGCATTATATGATGCAGCACTCTACATTGAAATTCAGTAAAGGGAGACTCTATTAGGTTTACCAATTTATCTGAAACTCCTTTGCGACGGAGCGCGCTCCATGCTGAAACGGTCAAAAGCCTTCTCAAAGTCAACAAAGACAAAGTAGAGAGTTTCCTGCATTTCATCAATCTGTTCAGCAACGATCCGATGGGAGGCACTTTGGTTCATAAACGAGTTTCTCGTCCGCATTAGTAATAAAATGGGAACAACCAAAATTAGGCCACTTCGAAATGCTTCATGTCTATCCTGGGAATTTCAGTATTCAGACAACTCAACCCAGTCTCTTACTGTCGGAAACCGTTTCTATACACGATAATCCTCCACGTATTTATATCATCCCGTCAATTCCCAGGAAAAAGGAGTTCACTATTTTTGCGTAAAATTTTTGCATGAATGGCTTAAAACTATTTTATGGTCGATATTTAGCTCCTAGGCGATGCTAGGACTACTAACAATGGGTCAACTTGATTATTTCTGTGATTTTATCGACATTTTCTTTCATATGAAAAATGTCCACCAAAATTGAACGTAATTGCCATAGCTGTTACAGTATCGGCACCGATCATAATTCACGATTCACTCATTCAGCGGTATGGCTTTAATTTTCGCCTTCATCAAAGAAAGACTGTAAAATGTACCGATTTTTTTCTTTGTTGACTTCCATTGCAACTTCCTGTAACTCACAACTAAATGGAGCGAACAAAAAACAGCAAGAGAATTTGTTTAGTGGAAATGTCGCCTTCACAACGAGCATAAAGTCTTAATTGTTTGATCGATGCTTTACGACATATCGAAGTTGATGATGATAGATTACCAGGTTTTGTCAATCTACTATGGTGAAATACGAAATTGACCGAGCAACTTCGGCTGCCACGTCATCAGGCAGCAGAATTATGCCCGCTCATTTCACACGTATTGACACACACTCTTCCAATCAATCTTTTTTTAGACGGCAACGAAGGGAAATGGCAACTGACTGCTTTGATTTTTTTCGTATATCTTCAACACAATCTCAGTTTTTTTCAAAAAGAACCCGCTGTTACATCCCTGGTTACGTCAGCCAATCCGCTGATTTTTTCAAATATGCTGAGAGCCGGTTAACGGTCTGATCTAGGCCACACCTTCTGAACTATTTTCACCATGGTTGGCGTCTAACCCACTTCTGAAAGATTAGGCACATTAACATACCACGAATCAATCCATACTGGCGAGGCTCTAATAGGAATTTAATAGCGAAAGGAAGCTTTTCTTTAATAATTGTTGCGAAAACTTTAAAAGAAACTGTCAAATTAAAAAGACGGTATTCTCAGCATTTTTCGCTGCTAAGGAAATCCAAGATGGGGCTATCAGTCAACAAGATCGTAGCGTTATTCACATCAAGATTTACTTTGAGGGCCTCGAGATATCGTAATATTTAGATGTCATCAAAAAGTTTCAGAAAACCTTGGATGAAGTGTCCAAATTTGTGTGGCTCAATGAAATTTCCTATAATTTCAATTTTCATCCAGTTATCGATCACTCTCTATAAGTACAACACTCTGTTTTATATATAGGTTAAGATAGGTATATTTAGCACAAACAGTTGTAACAAGTTCTGCTTGGAGTAGGGAAGTGGAAACGTATCCCTTTCTTTTTCGCATAAGTTTCATGCATCATTCTGGACCAACCCCTTTTTAGCTGCGTGATGTGGAGTGACACACTGTCCCGTCAGTACTCCGACCAATATTTTACATTCCTTCCTTGGTAGTGATAAAATAAAGTTGGTTGTTTTCATGTTGCAACTTCGTAATATTACTTTGGCATTCCTGAGGGAGGTCGAGACTTCCCATATACACTGTGTTATCAGAGTTAATTCCTCGTCTAGTTCCGTCTTCAAAACAAAGAGTGAGGGACATATGTTCGATGCACTCCTCCTGGGCAAGCTCGTTAGCTCTTACATTTCTCTGTATTTCTTTGAGCCCCTATTCACGCAGAGCTGGTCCATTTAGAACCTACAGTGTTGCACGTATTCCGAGCTAGTCAATAGAGCCATTATTGCTTTAACAGCAGCTGGACTGTCGATGAAGATGTTTGTGGGAGTGCCGCGAGGAATCAATTCCAACGCTAATTCAGCTGCTTTGGTTACAGCATAGATCACAGCTTGAATTATGCTACAGTAACTAGAAAGCCTGAAAGATCAAATTGCGGGCAGAATACAGCCGTTCCTACTCCTTCCGTCGTTTTGGATCCATCTGTAAAGAAATTGTGTACGTGGTAATCGGTTTTTAAAAGCCTGGTTGGTTGGTTGGTTAGAGTGGTGATTCATCCAGAATCCAACTAGCGCTTCCGCACCATTTTGTTGCCACATCCTCGTTACCAAATTGTTTAACAGTTATTTGCAGCAGGACTATATCCAGTCTGTGCGGTTTAGGAACCTTATTATGTTATTGACGTCTAAGCCAGACAGCTGCTCGAGACTCTCGAACAGCGGTTGGCCCAGGGTTGACATTCTGTCCTTCCATAGGGCAGGGCATTCACAGAGAAAATGGAAGATTGTTTCTTTTTTCTCCGGTTGTTTACAACTAATATATGACAGTATGTGTTGTGAGGGATGCCCATTTTGGCGGCTTGTTCTCCGATAGACCAGAAGCCAGTTATGACTGCCGTAAGTCTACAGGTGTCCCGTCGTTTCATGTTTATTAATGTCGACGATTGCTTGAGGTTGTAGGTGGGCCATAACGTTCTGCTGATTTTGCATTTCGTCTGGTCTCTCCATCTACACTCTGCAATTCGAAGGTATTTTAGGGAAATTGCATTCTTGACCGCACCTAGTGGGGTGAGTACTGGTACTGCAAGAGCGCTATTCATGGCAGATCCCCCTCTTGCCAGTTCATCAGCTTTTTCGTTACCTTCTATGTTCCGGTGTCCCGGGACCCAAATTAAGGTTACTCTATGGTTTTCACTCAAGTTGGTGAGGCTATTCCTACTTTGCTCCACCACTTTAGAGGTTGTTATAGTCGCGTCCAGCGCCTGGATTGCGGCTTGGCTATCCGAAAGAATAGCGATATTGCCCTTAAAAGAGAAATCTGCGATTAGTAACCTACAGGCTTCCCCAATTGCTAGTACTTCCGCTTGGAAGAGGCTACTGGTATTAGGGAGACGCACAGATTTTTCAATTCCAAGTCTCTGAGAATATATACCAGCTCCGACACCGCAATCCATTTTACTGCCATCTGTATAGACTGTGGTATCGAAGGTGTTTAGAGAGAATCCCTTATTCCATTCTTTTTTAGATGGAAATAGTGTGGCAAAATTCCTATTGAACGTTACCATCGGGACGATGTAGTCAGTCCTCACCGAGGTTAACTGAGTTTGTCGCAATAATAGACTAGCGTGACCATAAGTTTTTTCTTTCCAGCGACCCGCTTCATTTAACCTAAATGCACTCATGGTTGGTGTCAGTGCATTGAGAGCCTCTCTAGGACATGATCTGATTGCACCGACCGTTATTGCACAGGCTGATCTTTGTATTCTGCCGAGTAATTTGGTATTGTACTCTCTCTCCAGAGCTTTCCACCAAACTACCGAGCCATACGTTAAAATTGGCCGTATAACCGCCTTATACAGCCATAATGTATGCTTAGGTTGAAGACCCCATCTTCTTCCAAGCATACGTTTGCAGGCATATAAAGCAATTTCTGCTTTCCTTACCCGTTCTTCGACGTTTAACTTCCAGCTAAGTTTGGAGTCCAGAATTACTCCTAAGTACTTTGCACTGGTTGATAGTGACAGAGTTTGTCCGCTGATGTTTGGTAGGGTGAAAGTTGGTACCTTGTATCTGGTGGTGAAAAGCATAAGTTCTGTTTTACGCGGGTTTAAACTTAGCCCACATCCTGTGGCCCAAGAGTTAAGCTCGCCTAACGCCCTTTGGATGATCCCACTGATCGTATTTGGACACAGTCCTGACACCATTAGCACCACATCATCAGCGTACGCCACCACTTTTACCCCACCTCCGTTAAGTTTTATTAAGATTTTGCTGATCACACATAGCCAAAGAAGTGGAGATAATACTCCCCCTTGTGGAGTGCCCCCGTGGACCTTCTTGGTTATGTTGATATTGCCCATATTAGCTTTGATGATCCTGGTTTCTAGCATGGAGATGACCCAGTTTCTAATGCAACTGTCCACCTCCAGGTCTATCAACGCCCGTTGGATGGCATCTGTGCTAACATTGTTAAAGGCGCCTTCTATATCCAAGAATGCCGCCATGGTATAATGTTTGCTCTCTAGAGAGCCCTTTATAGTTCGGATTACCTCGTGAAGCGCTGTCTCCGTAGATTTGGCGTGGTATGTATTAAGGTATGCGTGTTGTGCAGTTGATATACCAGAGCTCTCCAAAGAGCTTCTGAGGTGCATATCCAAAAGTCTTTCAAAGGTTTTTAACAGGAAAGACGAAAGACTGATTGGCCTGAAGTCCTTCGCTGATTCATGTCCTCTTCTACCTACTTTTGGTATGAATACGACCTTGACTAGTTTCCAGCTATCTGGAATATGGCCTAAGTTTAAACACGCTTTAAAAATTTCCTCTAGCCATGGTAGGATACAGTCCAAGGTTTCCTGTAACATCTTTGGAATGATCCCATCTGGCCCCGGAGATTTAAAGGGTGAGAAAGATTTGATTGCCCATGCAACTTTTTCTTTGGTAATAATTTCATTTGCAAGATGCTGTGGATTATATTGGCTCCGCCTAATATTTCCCCTCTCACTTTCGTAAGCGCTGCATCCCAGAAAATGCGTGTTTAGCAGAAGCTCTAGCGATTCCTCTGCTGTAGCAGTCCAAGTTCCATCAGGTTTCTTGACCCAAGAAGCCATTGAGTGGTCTTTGGAAAGAACGCGGCTGAGCCTAGCAGAATCCCTGGTGGATTCGATTGACGAGCAAAATTCCCTCCAGCTCTCTTTTTTGGCGGCGCTGATTGCCTTTTTGTACTGTCTCCGACTTTCTCTGTACAATTCCCAATTTCCCGTCGAGTAGCTGAGGTTAAACGTTGATCTAGATTTTTCCCTTAGTTTAAAAGCCTTCTGCCAGCCATTCTGTTCTGTTATTTGATGTATAATTTTGACTACAATTCGCCCACTGTGCGGCGGCAGTTGACGATAGAATGGGCAAATATGAATTAAGTGTGCAATTGGAGCGACCAAGCGGCCGCCGCGAATACTGCCATTGCAAGAAGCGGCTGAAGGCGAGGGATGCACAGAGGTGGCGGCTGATTATAACAACATGAAATAAACTCGTTAATGAAGTAATTTAGGCACACTTGAAGACGATATATGCACTGCTTCTGCCAAATGCTGGCCACTCACGATACACGAACATGCATACAAACGTACAAACGCATATACTCGTACGTACATAGAAAAATATTTGTTTGTAGAACCAGTTGAAAAGTATTTTTAAAGAAAACAATCATAAAAGTCACACTCAATAATAATTGATGCAACAAAAAATGAAAATTAAGAGCATTTCAAATTGTTCACACTTGAAGAATGGGTGAACAAACGCAGAGACAAACTATGAAATCCCATATAAGCAAGAAAGCAGGCTGCAGCAATGATGTGGCAAAGTGAAATGGTTAAGGCAGAAGATCAATGCTAGGCGCGGATGGCGAAGACGGCTGCTTTGCACATGCATACACACATACTTATGCACATATATAATATTTAAAAATATACACATACTTACTTGCATATATGCGCTGGCTATTCTGCTTCTTACATCGCCCTACCTGTACCTGTGTGTTGCTGAACACAAATTGTGTGGAGGCTGGCAAGCCTTGGGACGAGACTGCAGATGTAATTATGGATGAGATTAAGGGAACGACGTTTCGCAGACAATATCGTGGATTGACTGCTCTGAAGATTACTTACTGTCAATGTCCTTATGTACATATTAGGGATGAGAATACCGGGATCCCGTAATCCCAGACTTCGGGGATGTCGAAAATTTTGAATGATCAAATTCAAAGAAGTACAAACATGCTAATTGCAAAATTTTAATAAATTACTTATGAAGGGTGATCAGATTGGAGGTACTTTTTCCAATAGGAATTCTATGACAGATCACGCGTGACTACTGTCAAACTAAATATGTAACTTTTTTCAGTATTCATTGACATTTCAACATGGAAAGACCTACTCCTGAACAACGTTTACAAATCGTGCAATTGTATTACGAAAATCGACGCTCTGTGAAAAGTGTTCATCGCGCGGTCAGGCCAAATAAATTTGTTCAGCCCAATTGTTTGCTTAATGGCTACGCACAATTTCCGTATTTGGGCTGAAGAGCAACTCGAAGTAATTCAAGAACAGCTATTACACCCACTGAAGGCAACCGTTGGGTGCTGCGTATGAGCTGGAGGAATCATCGGCCCATATTCCTTGAAAGATGAGGAAATGTAATGGCAAACCCTGTCGCGTCAAGATAAACGACTTTTTGATTGAAGCCCGTGATCTCCACAACATTTGGTTCCAACATGATGGCGCTACTTGCCATACAGCCAGCGAAACAATGGATTTACTGCGTCGTCGTTTCGGTCAGGAATTTTTCTCTCGCCTCGGACCAGTGGATTGGCCACCAAGATCGTGTGCTATCACATGAATTTATTTCGACTTTTTTTTCTGGGCTTATGTAAAGTCTAAGTGCTTTGTGGATAAGCCAGCTTCGGTTGAGGTATTGGAAGCCAACATTACCAAAGTTATTCACGAGATACCGACCGAAGTTCTAGAGCGACTCGTTCAAAATTGATGTTTACGGATGGCCGATTTACGGCGCAGTTGCGGCCAATATTTGTAAGAATTATCTCTAAAAAACAAATGTCATGAATGGTTGTACACAAAAATAATAGAGATTTCCGAATCAGTTTCAGTTTTTGTTGTTTTATTTCAATTTAAAAATTGATACCTCTAAATTAATCACGCTTTACAATGACTTTACATGCTTTATGATTAAAAACTGCATCATTAATATTGTAGTTACAAGTAAAGGGTTTTTCAATAAGGGCGGGTAGATGTTGAAATGGAATAAAATGGCGTTTGCTGTGTGGCACGTAGCGCCGTCCTGCTGGAACCACATGTCGCCTAGGTCCATATGGTTCAATATGGGCCATAAGAAAGTGGAAGGGCCACCACGTCTACCGAAAAATGGGCGCAATGCGCGCAACGTTTGCGTTAATGAACACTCATTTTGATAATAAAGTTTTATCATTTGAACGTGCTGTTCAATCGTGTAACTTGCCATGATGATTTGGCATAAACAACTGAATAATAAACAAAAGATTTGACAGATGTCACCAAAACAAAATGGCTGCCCCAGGGCGCCAAAATCGACCCGCGCCAATTGAAAAACCCTTTATAAATACAGAAGAGCGCCGATTATCCGAAACAATTGGTGCAGATGGTGTTCGGATAATCGATTTTTCGGATAAACGAACATTAGCGAAATTCCAGTTCTTTTTTGAGGGTAGGCTAATAAAACATCATCATTGGATTAGGAATACATATTATTGTATTATTATGTTTTTAATGATACACTAGAGTACAGTACATATTATGAATAGTCACATTTAAGTAGGGATTGCACACACGGTACATAAATACATATGTCTAAACATTTTTTAATAGTACAAAACTAATCTAAAAATAAAAAGTCGAACATTTTTGTTTGCTTAAGTTTTGAGACTCGTTTTTTTGCCGCCAAATCTCTTAAGCGTTTTAAAGACTGCACAGAATCGCATTCGCCTTGGTGTCCCAACCATTTAATAGCAGTCTCAAATCATTTAAAGGCTTCTTCACTGAACGGACATTTTTCAGCTGAGACGATGTCATCACTAATTTCGTCTTCATCGTCTTCATCGTCGTCATCTTAAGGAACTTGAACCTGTGCTATTATATCGTCGTCTGTCAACAATTCGTAGCCAGGATTATCCTCGTCAAATTCTAGCCATTCATGCACGTTTTCTTGGTCACATTCTTCAAATCATGAAACATCTTTCATCAACTCAACCATTTCTGAAACAAAGTTTTCATTTGTTGGTTCTTCAGATGTAAGGCTAGCTTCGGATTTAACTGCTAGACAAAGCTTATTCCAGGATTTTGTTAGAGTAGTCGCTTTCACATAAGCCCACGCTTCTGCTGCCATGTAAACAGCATCCTTCAAGTTAATACCTTTGTAGATTTCAATAATTGTTTTATCTTCCTCTTGGCCAATTAGTACACTACGAAGCAACGCTTTTCTGTTGTAACGTTGGAAGGCTTCCATCACCCCTGGTCCATAGGTTCAACGACTGAAGTCACATTGGGTGGTAAAAAAATCACCTTAAATTTTCCATCTTCTCTCTCAAGTGAAAGGTTTGATGGATGACTTGGAGAATTATCAATCACTAATAAAACATTTCCACTGTCTCCAGTTTCTATCTGATGTTTTTTAACCTCTGGAATGAATACAGCGTCATACCACTCGATAAATACTTGAGTGTCCATCCTGAAATTAATGAGAGATTGCCCAAACAAAACTGTCGGCGTCGGATGCGCGTTCGATGCGCGTTCGTTTGGCGGCACGATAACACCACCGTCCATCTCTGATTACAATTAAGAAAGAGCTTGAAATTAAAATTACAGTCTGTTGACTGGTTTCGCAAATTAATTTGAAAAATTTATCAGACCTTTAAAATTAAAAAAAGAGAAATTTCTTATGGAATTTGTGTCGCTTTCATGAGTTCAAAGTATTTTTCAGAGCTCAACTTCCTGAATAAATTTTAGTATTTCATGAATTTTATTGAGTTTTATGTCCTCCTCTGCTAAATTATGCTTACTCAGGTGTTGGGCATAATGCCAGTAAATATTTGGCGATTTCATCTTACACCCTACAGAACCGGTAAGTTCTATGGTTAGTATATTCCCTGGTTCGCAAGATGATCATTCAATCTTTAATACGCTGTTAAAATTCCGGTGATGATTATCAAATTATTCTTATTTAATTCCATATAATGCCAAACTCTGTTTAGCCCCCTGTAATTGATTTTGTTTGCGATAAACTCGGTAGATTGTCCTAGTATGAACTTTTTTGCACTTTCTGTACTTCCAGGTCTTTGGCTTCGGCCGATTTTGTCTATAAATGTGAAGGCCTTGTAATTTCTATGCGCCCTGGAAATCATAGGATAGGTATCTGATTGCTCTGACCTAAAATGTTTAGTTAATCAAGACATGACAGCACTAGTTTTTATATAACCTGAAAGGAGTGGAGAGCCTTGATTGCTAGCTGGCTATTAGTAAGGATAGCTATGCTTCTATCGTTAGTTCGTTGCATTGCGTCGTGGTTAAGGTGAGCGCATCTTTCTATTGCGTACACTTCCGCTGAAAAAATACTTGTAGTCTTGCTTAGGATTTCGAGCGGCTTTTCTCCGGTCCGCTGACACCTGCCTTCGCACATTCCTTTGCAAAGTGAGTGCATCTTTCTATTGCGTAGATTTCCGTTTGAAATATATTTGTATTCTTGCTTAGCGCGTCCAAGCATCTTTAATCTGGTTCACAGACCTCGGTGAGGGATAAGTCCCTGTACCTTTTTGTGATGTTCGGGTTTATATTTAAGGTTTTAAATAATTCTTCTCAAGCCCTTTCAGTCTTGAAGAGTTTGACTATACTGAACATCGGTAGCATCATGTCCCATGACTTTGAGATCTGAAGGATTGATTCAGCAAGCGTATCAAATTACCTGCTATTTTCATGATACCTTTGGGAAGTAATGGCAGCTTTGGTTGTTCTTTGAATAGCCTCCTCGCTTGGGATTTTGTGCGAATGTGAAGAGGTTTGAGTTCTAGTTCATTGATGCCTTGGGACATGTACGCATGACTCCTGTAATGCAAGTCCTTGCAACCTTGTCTACTGCTTGATTCGCCATGCAATACGCCCAGGCTACTAGCCCGTATGAAAACACAGATCTGATTATAGCCGTGGAAGTCCATCGCAGTAATTTTGGCGTACATCCCGTACATCTCGTCATCTCCATTTAAATTTTAAGAGTCTGATTAATTTTAAAATTGATTGGTGAAACCGGAAACCTTTTGTTAAGCAGATTTAAATGAATGTACTCAAAGAGTCACTAATGTAAATGAATTAGAAAGTTGTAAGAAAAAATTGCATAATTTATTAGATCAAACTGCGTTAATTTCCTTCATTCGACGATTTCCTTTAAAAAACGTATAGTTTATGCGGCGCGTTAATAAAAGAGTTGAAATATTTTGTGATGGTGGAGATGTAGTTCATAATCTTCAAATGGCCTACGAATCCTTTTTGATAATTCAGCCGACAAGTGTTGCGGCCGAGAGATGTTTTTCATCAGTAAGATTTGCGCAAGGCTCAGGCGTAGGTTCACGTTAATATTAGAAGTCTCCATTTTTACTTTTAACCACCAACCATACGTCTCACAGGCTTATTTGTTGTAGTTTCTTTGATGGATTTGAGTTTAAGATCGGCAGATTATCAGCCTACTTCTCCGATTCTGGTGCCGGGATGTCCTCAGAGCCTCGTAGCCTCGTTACTTTCAAAACAGGGAGTACCGCGTGCAGGCGAGGTTGACATTTGGTAGGGATGGGCTATATATTCTCATCATCAGTCCCATTTATTCACATTTCATGACACTTTGTGAGCCTCTCCTCGCGAAACCATAGACGCCATGGGGTTAGTAAACATAAATATTTTTGCTATGCAGTTTCGTATTAATTAATTAATTTCTCCATATTTTTATAACCGCATAGCTGTTCACCGCGGTATTTATCTGGGGTGAGTAGATAAATTCTGCCGCCGTAGCCAAATGGTGGGTGCGTGACTAACATTAGGAAGTGCACAGGTTGGAACCCCGAGCACAAAATGGTAGAACCTCCCTTGCCATGAAAAAGCTCCTCATAAAAACCATTTGCCGTTCGGAATCGGCTTAAAACTGTAAGTCTCTCCAAATAGACAGAGTACGAAAACTACCGGTGGTGGTCTGAGATTCCTATGCTAAGTGGTAAACTGAGTATTGGGTATGTTTTTTTTATTATAGTTAAAAATTACCTCTAGTGATGCCAATATCACGCGGTGGTTAGAAGAAAATCTCTCAGAGCACGAAAGCATACCGAAGGGCGAATGTAGCAATGTGCAGCCTCTCGAGCTGCTAGAGCAATTGAAAAAGAAAGAGGAGGAGTGGTTCAACTCGACAAGTCGCGGTACTCGTAGAAAGCCCTTAGCAATATTCGACTGACCATTTGACATTGCCATCAGTAATTGTTATGCCGTGAGCATATTTGTTTAGTCCCACGGACAAAAGATCGAAAATAGCCAGAGAGCAGATGGAATGTCATCTAAGAAACGTGAAATTGCAATGTGACACACGAATCACCATTCAACGCATCCTTTCACCGCTAAAGAAAGGATGGGGGTTCATAAAATCTGTTTAGCTTGCACTTGCGCAAAGAAACGTAAAACACAATAAATTTGTGCCGAATATAAACCACTAATATGCTTTGAGTGCTCTAACAAGTTGCGCTTTGGCTGCCGTGGAAAACTGTAATATAGAGTCAGCAGTTTTAATTAATCTCTGATTTTATAGCGAATTTGCTTACATTTATTGCTTGTTGTATTTTCGAAAAAGTATATAAAGGAGTTCTTATTCACAATGATAATTCTTGTGTATCTCATTTTCCATGCTTGTTTGTAAGCTCAAAATAAAATATAGTAAAAATTATTGGAGCTAAAAAAACAAAAAAAAAAGTTCATGGTATATTTATATGCATTAAAATAACGAATTTTTAAGAAAAATATTAAAAAGTTGTGCCACAAGATCAGTTCGGGATTGAATCGCGGGATTCCGAGCCTACTTTAAAAACATCCCGAAATCCCGGGATCATAACCTTCCCCTAATACAGTGAAAGGGATAAGAAAATAAGAATCGATGAATTACTGACAGAACGTCCGCGCAAATCGAAATAAGTAAACTCAAGTAGCCAACCTACTTACCTTCACTCGCAGCGCACCATCTACCTACCCTCTAGAGAACGAACGCGTGTACCGCGTGCGAACGACCAATTGCACGAATATTACCGCGTAACGTTATCAACAATGCTCGTAAATATGTAGCAATAATAGTTGTCGTAATACAATAATATGGAAAATCTCACGAAACTAGCAAAAGACACGTCAAGTTTAAGTGCCAATTCACAACTGTGCGGCAGCCAAACAAACGAACTGCGAACCCTGAGCCAAGCAAAGCGATGACAAATCGACGACGCCAACGACAACGGCAAAGGCAACAGCAACAGCAATAGCAACAGTAACTGTAGCAACAACAACAAAAACGATGATGACGACTGCCACAAAAACATCGTGTGTGTGTGTGTGCGTGTGATGTTCGATATCGACTCTGCAACGTGCAGATGCAGCCCTGTTTGTGCAATCGTGTGGCAGACAAGTTAGTAAACAACACTGCCGGCTTAGTTGGCAAATTGAGTGCACCACAGCAAGGACTGCTGTGAATTGCGCACATTGTGTTGTATGATGGACTCATACATAAGTGCGTGCGTGTGTGTGTGTGTGTGTGATGAATTGCAAGACGAATATGAGCAATAACAACTGACGTCGAAATTGTTTCACCGTCGTGCATGTGGCATGCTGTGGCAAAGGCGCAATTTTCTTGATGAATATTGCTATAGCTTTTGCATGTTTTTTGTTGTTGCAGCATCAGGTTGCAATGTGCATGTGTGTGAGTATGCGCTTGTATGGTGTAGTCGTGTTAGCAACATTTTGCTGCCAAGCTTTTCGCAACATGTATCCTAAAGCGTAGCGTTTTGAAAGAGAGAGGGATAGAGAGCCAGAGAGAGAGAGAGAGAGAGAGAGATAAAAATGAGAGATTATGGCTTTGTGTGTGTTGGAGCATGAGTTTGTGGCCATAGTTGCCAGCTTGGAGTGGAGATTTCATGCTATTTGAAAATTAAAACTAAAAAAAAAGTTTACTGCCTAGGTGTCGTTTTTCTGAACTAAAAAGCAATGATTATGCATTTCTCATAGATAGTGAAAACAGGAAATTCATTGAGATACTTAAAGCTTGACACTGGATGCAGAAATATTTATTAAATTTTGGGTGTTCTTTAAGAGTTTTTTGGAACTTAAAATGATAATACAAAACTGAAGAATTATTGGAATGAAATGTTTATCACAAGCTGGTAAAGAATTTCATGGGATTTATTTTTTAGTATGATATCTGGCATATGTTTGCCGCGGCTACGAGTTACATGGTCCCATCAGTCCACCTTTTTACTCCTTTTTCCAAAAAATCTGCTGATATGGCGCCGATGGTGGTTTGAATATTACAAGAAATCGATTGTTATTCACGCTGCGTTGTTTGTTAAAGCCAAACGCCGTCGAAGTTAAGCTGATTAGTCAGAGTGACTCGATAGTGCTCGTCATTAACCGTAACAGCAGCTCCTTCCTTTCTGCATAAGAAATAAGGACCGAAGATGACGCCAGTGCTTTATGATTTTAGCGAACAGATTTATTTTTTTTTCTAGAAAATTTTTACAATTTGGAAGCGTTATTCAGGCGTTAAACGCTTCACGAAGACTTGCACAGAACAGAAATGTTAACTGAACAGTTATGTCAACAGAGTTTGACAGTCTCAGCTGTGAAACCTAGTTATCGATATCGATACAATGCGGCCACAATGAGCCCACTTAAGAACTTCGGGTTCAAGTTAAGATGCATGAAGAATAAGTTGGTCTATTTTGAAAATGTAAATACTTTCAAAAGCAAAATTCTTATGCAAATTCAATAGTTTGCCCCTTCTTTCAGTAAATGTATTTCTCCAGAACAAACATACTGAAAAGAGAAAATTTCTTGCTATGACAACCATAATTTTACCAGATATAGCAAATGGTAAGCACTCAGGAATGGTTTATGAATGCTGGTCCTTCGTCGGTTTATTGATAATATTTAATGAAAAAGTTTCTCCGTCAATATTGGGTTTTCCAGGATTAGAATTCAAGTTTTATTTATCGACTTCTGTTTCCATTTGGCAGATTCTATTAAACTTACATAAAATGCGTAAATATTGGATAAAAAATAAAGATAAATAATTAGAGTGTTAGGCCGAACTCTTCTTCTTTTTGTGGTGTGCGGCTTGATGTTGCTCCACCTACAGTTTTAAGCCGACTCTGAATGGCAAATGTTTTTTATGATGAGCTTTTTCATGGCAGTAATGCACTCGGAGGTTCGCAATTGCCTGCCGAGGGGCAACAGCTATTAGAAAAAAATGTTTCTATCCTTTTGGTGAGTAAATATTGGATTTGTAGTTTAAAAAAAAAGTTGGTTTTGTGAAAATACGATTTCATTTCATTTGAATCTACAAAGTTTTTTGCCATCTTTTTATGAAATTAAGTAAAGTATTTTAGAAACTATGTACAAATTGATGCAGGGTAACCTACACGTAATTTCAAAATGGGCCCAGATTGCAGCCTTTCGGTGAATTCTCTCAAGATGGAGCTTCGTTACGTGGAGATATAAAATGTTCAAAGCTAAAGCCATTCTCAACGAGCACTTGGTAGAAAGCTAACGTAAAATTCCAATATTGGGGAGATGATTACGTTGCCTTATAAAGTATGGCTGCAGATGCGCCATTGACAAAAGATGGTTCCTTTCGTATGCAGTTATTTTCTGGGTCTATATCACAAATATAGCCAACTTTATTGTATAGAGTCTTCGTCTGGTGGAGTTCGATGGAGTAAGCAACTAGTAAGCTCTAATTGAAGCAAATGAGCACTCAAAGTAGTGCCGAATGTGGCACCCATAGGCATTGTAGAAAACATTGCCACTAGACGTACCACAATCGGACTAAAAGGCGCTGGTTACAAGCTAGACTTAAGCCTCGCACACTTCAATATCCTTAGTTCATCTATGTTGTGACAAATTATTGTACACCCTCGCCGGATCTCTCAAAAATGGAGGTGGCGAGTCGTAGTATTTGGAGACGGGGTTGATGAACCTTCTACCTTTCACCTTACCCTATTCTTTATTTTCTGCTTTGCTCTCTTTTATCGTCACAATAGTATCACAGGAAATGTGAATTTTTCGTTCAAGTTGGCTTTCGTGTGAGCAGCCAATACTTAATTCCACCTCCAGCAATTTAGGTATGCCTTGAAAAAAGCATTCATTTTTGCGGGCCGAGAAGGAATCAGGCCAATATTTGATTTGAAGGAAACTTAAAATTTCAAATCGTATTCTGAGTCAGTGCACCATAAGTACTGTAGTCGTAGAAACTAGAGATTTGAAATCTAGAGTTTAATATTGTGTGATCACTTAACAAATGTTTTGCAGAAGTTGTTTGCCAAAAACCTTTGTTCAACGTCATTTTTCATAGTTCTGCGTTTTCCAGAAACCTTTGTTCAACATAATTTTTCATAGAGTTGCTATGATGATGATTGAGTAGGTCAATTCTATAAAAGGTGCAATTGGACTGAAAATCGCCACTACCTAGGCGCTGGCGACATTAGGAAAAAGTATTCCTTTTATCTTTATTTTTCATGTAGTGCAAATATGCGAGGCATAAACATATTCATCGACCAATTTCTTATGTTTCATATACTTATTTTTATACAACCATTAATAAAAGTGTGAACTTATTTTTTTTTAGGAAATTAGGGCTACCCATTTGAGTACTACCCTATTTGTCATCAATTACCCTTTTAACTTAATTCGTTGCACCAATGCTTGAATTATAGCGACTTGATGTTGTTGTTGTTGTCATTTTTGTTACATTCCTCCTGCCATTCAACTGTGATACAAATCTATTTTAAACATTAACACTTAACACAGCCTTTGATGGGGCCAAACGATTGAACTCAACTCATTCACAGATTCACTCTCGCATCATCCACCTTCCTCACCTACTGCTCTCCTCTCACAGTCGTGCTCGTTAGCTCACCACTCTCGCACGCTCCAATATTCGTTGTTCGTTTATTTCTTATACAGATAAATACAAATTCAACAGCCACAACAACAATCCCCCCAAGCAATTTAAAAGCAGTCAACAGCATTATAACCGCCGGAGCAATGGCAAATGATGACAGCAACAGCGCCCTTAAAGGAATTCAACTGAGTAAATGAGAAAAAATCATGAACACACACATGCATACATGTACACACCTATGCTTGTGTATAATCGCAAACCTCCGCATACATATTTCCTACTCCAACTTGATTTTCTTCGCTTTGATAACCAGCTTGCATGTGTGTGTGTGTGTGCGAATGCACTGTAAATACAAATCATTTTAATGGATATCATTTAAATTTTTATTACTTCAGCAACATGTTGCTGAGATATTGTATATATGATACATGCATGTATATGAGGTACTGTTGCTCGTATGCCAGGAAGCGACGCAGGAACATTTCGTTGTTTGAGTGTGTGTGCTATGGTGTAGGTCTGTGTAAATGTTGCCAATAAATAATCACACTCAAATACAAATAAATCATACGAATTGGTGAGTTCGTATACGCTTGCTCACATGGATAAAGTTTGCTCTGTGCTGGGCAGTAATAAATTTTGCAAATGTTTCCAATTAGCGACCCATTTTGAGTATTGAATACATATGAAATGCAAATTGCTTTCGGTCGAAGGAAGGCACTCGATGCACAAATACATGCATACTTTCATATAAATTTGCAAGTATATGGATATGAGTTTTTATTCAGCGTTATTTGTAGGTATATTTGTGTGGGTGCAGGCAGATGCAATGAAAGCTAATTGTTCGCAAATTTAAAATTGAAAGCGTGATTTATAAATCGACGAAGTAATGGAATTGCAAATATGCGAGTACCTTAAATGTGGGATGTTGCGCGATTTGTCTGTTTGATTGATTGATTTGGATTTTGTCTGCCAATATAAATAGCAAATCAATAATTTGAAAATAAACTCCAATATCAGAACAATTGCAGAAAAAGCCTCAAATGATGAGTTTATCAGGATTAAGAATATACGGTTTTAGAACCATATACAAAAATAATTCTTTGCTGTAACACTGTGTAACAAAAAAAAACCTAAATATACTTTTATGGAGACCTAGCACAACTTGTAGGTATAGAAGAACTAAAAAGAATGGTATAGCATAAATTTCCAATACACCCCCAAAATCTTATTTTAAGGCCAAAAAACAGTTTTTCAATAGGTTGATGGGAACAATCACTCCTAACTTCGCAAATTTCCATCCGATTTCTAATTTTTTCTTTTTAGGTCGAAAGTGTGTTCATAATTTTTTTTTAATTGAAAACTGAAGAGACTGTAGTTGTAAGTTTCTGGAATTTTTTGTTTCTTTCCCTATTTTTTCAACTTTGACATAATTTTTACGATATTATCCGATATTGGGGATTTTTTTAGTATCCTTGAACACCGGAGTGTCGTGGAACCCATTTAAGTGCAAGCCTGTTTTGTCTTGCGACAAAATTAAGCTTCTTCTTACATTCTTGAACAATCTTTGAGGTTTGCTCCGCGTTCTCGAGGGCTTTCAGTGCACTCTGACTGTCACTGAAAACTCCAATCGGTTTTCCGCTCCATCTAATCTCGATTATCCATTCGGCTACTTTCAGGATGGCAAAAACTTCTGTTTGGAAAACAGTTGCCATTTCCCCCATAACATAGTGATACTATACCCTATTTCATTCTTGGACCCATCAGTAAAGAAAATATCCGTCAAACCTCCCTGCATGCATTCTGAATTGCTCCATTGCTCACGCAACAGAAATCTGACATCAAATTTCTTTCCAAATGAAAGCAACTTAAAGATTTTTCTGTGTCCCGAAGTTCCATCTTCGTGCCAGAAACCGTATTTATGGAATCTACACATTGCTTTTATTGCTTCCTGTTGTATCTTAAGATCCCAGGGGGAGCAAATCAAGCATAGCATTTAGGGCATCACGAAAGGTTGTACTCATGGCACCCGTGATGCATAAACATACACTTCTTTGTAGCCTGTATAGTTCCCGGATTGTGGACTTAACCATGCTCCGTCGCCACCAGACCACAAAAGCGCAAGTGATGATTGGTCTGATAAGTGCTGTGTATATCCATAGGACCACAGAAAGTGTCAGAACCCAGGTTTTACCAAAGGCTCTGCGGCATTGCTGAAAAATCCTCAATGCGCGATTCACCTTCAGTGAAACGTGTGTCTCCCAAGTCAGCTTTTTATCCAAGATTACTCCTAAGTGTCACACCTTTCAGTGTTGGAAGACTGAGACCATCCAATTTCCGTTTTCTCGTAAACAAGACTATGGTTGTTTTGTTCGGATTAACGGAAAGACCTTGTCTCATGTACCACTCATCGATTTGGTCCAGAATCCTCTGCACTTTCGTGCAAAGCCTCCTTAGGGATTTATCCGATGTTAGCGCACAGACATCGTCCGTATTTGCTTGGACATGAAAACCGAGTTCCTGCATTTCCACTAGTAGAGAGTGTACGACCAAGCACCACAGCAGCGGAGAAAGAACACCCCCTTGGGAACATCCATGCTTGGCCCTGACGGTGATTAATTCGTCACTGTTCTCACCAGCGGGGAACAGCCTCTCAGAGAGCATGGAATATATCCATTTTGAAGCATTCCAATAGTTTAATTAACTCCGTGTCGTTCAGCAGAAGAACATATTGAGCCGAAATTGGCATTATCAAAAGCCCCCTCAATGTCCACGAACACGCCCATTGTGTATTCGTCAGCTTGCAGCTCGGCTTCAATTTTACTAACAAGATCGTGTAAGGCTGATTCACAAGTGGACTTCTCGGCAATACCCCCACTCGAATATGTTTCTCCACCACTCGTTCTAGACTTTTCAACACGAACGATGTCAAACTGATTGGTCTAAAACTTTTTGCTAGGCAATAGTCGTATTTTCCTGGTTTCGGAATAAATACTACTCTTTCGCGTCGCCATTGGGATGGGATATAACCAAGTGCAAGACAGGCTGTGAAGATCCTTTTCAGGGCCTCAATCAGCCTGTCTTATCCTCTTTTAAGCATTGCTGGATATATTCCGTCAGGTCCAGGGGTTAAAGTTCTCAAAGGAAGACAAGGAAAACCTTATCGATTCTTTTGTCACTATCCGACTAGCAATATACCAGCTGTAGCTAGAGGTTCCACCGTTGCTACCGTTATTGTTCATGCCACGCTCTACTTCAGAGAGAGTTCTACTACCCGGAAAATGGGTTTCGAGTAGAGCATAAACCTTCACCTCTACTTTCATATAAGTTTGTAGTAACACTCACTACTTCTTTGGGGTTTCGAAACTAAATTATTGTAGATTTTTTAAGTATTTTATTGAGATTCCCATCAGTTTTCGTTTATTAGTTTCTTATTCATTTTCAGAATAATCAACTTATTTATCTGTAGATAAAGTCGCTTCATAGATTTTCAAGGTACACCTATCTGCATATCTACCTTTATACCAAGAAGCAGTTACGAAAAAGAAAAATTAGTATGAAAATAGCAACGAGAAACTGCCGAAGGAAAAATTGCACTTTCAACAAACCAAAAGCACTGAAATGTGCAAACATTTAAATAATCATCATACGTTTGAGAGAACTAGAAATGTTCAACCTACCGGGTAGAAAAAAGCGTAAAATACTTAAATCGTAAGTACAGATACTCATTCAGCATAGTTACTTACCTGCATAAGTATATGTGTTTGCGTAAGTGATTCACCACTACCCCGGCTAGTAGCCAGAACATTGTTTGCGAACGTTGAATTGAGATTAGCCATGGTAGCATGATTTAAACGAAGCACAGAGCATAAGGCAGAGTAACAACTAGTCAAAATAACTAAGCTAAAGTGTTTATACAAAAACAAGGTGAGCGCTGCAGTTAGAAATACTTGGTAAAAATACGGAGAAAGATGTGTTTTTGACAAAACATATGAGAAAACCACAATTTGTAGGACTTAAGAAAGCATCAAGAATCAAAGTCTTCGATTGTCGGTCGGTGTGTCATTCAGGAAGTCGGAAGAAACCTTTTGAACAAAAAAAAAAGATGATTCTTCCCTCTCGAAAACTTACCAGGAAACCACAATTTGAGGATCTAAAAAAAAGCATGAAGAATTATGGATGCCAATCATCGGCCGGTATGTCAGTCAGGATGTCGGCAGAAACCTTTTGAACACAAAAATATAATTTTACCCACTCAGAAATTCAGTCGAAAATTGGGTAACAGGTGTCTATCGCACGCAGATAAAGACTAGGATTTATATTCAGCAGAGAATTTTGATTTTAGCAGCATTCGTATGTGTGTTCCTCCATCAATATCAGTACTTATTGAAAGTCAAAGTTGACATATTTCGGCTATAAATAAAAGGGCACGAATTTTTTTATGAGCTTTTTATTTTTCAAAATTAAATTAAAATCCATTAAACATGGAACACAATTTCATTCAAGTGACTTTCATGGCTGGCGCATTATAGCAGCGCATTTTATCAACCCACTTTTCATTTTAGTGAGTTCCGGCTTTTATTTCACTTTCAGAACCCTCCCGGCTTCGATTTTATGTTTGCAACATTGAATCGTCTTATGCTTAACGGTGCCCCACAAAAAAAGTTGAATGGAGTAAAAACGCTGGCTTCTAGGCAGCCACCGTTTCGGCTGATTTGATTTTAATATTGCATTTCCCAGCTTTTTTCGTCAAAGCGTCAAAAAGCGCCCCGATTTGTAAACCAAATTTTTAAAAGCGTTCACGTATTATTTAAACAATGTAGCTTCTCATACGACCCAAAACGCAAAAAATCACCACATAATCAAACGAAAATCAAGACTTAGTTGGCCGATTTCTTGAGCTGCCGAATTTCTTCCATCAGGTCAATTAGTACATAAAAAGTATTGTGAGAGAATACTAGAGCATTTGAGAGAGAATTTTTGTTGCGAGGGGTCGGAATTCTTATTCTTTCTTCGTATGACAGTCCTGAGTGGATCACTGCTTCCGCAGAGGGATAGGAATTACATATGCAGAAACAACTCGTGGTCTTTCTGCCTCGATACTGTACCAGCTCATAAATTTCATTTTGTCCGTTACTATTTTATTCATAACAACAATCACTGAGCATTTCGTCCATTTTACGTTTTTTACCACTTTACATCCCATTTCAGCATTGACGCCATATGGCCAGATTTATAGGTAAAAGTATGTAGTCAAAAATTGAACTGCTCGAATGGAGCATGAAACTCATAGCCGCGGCGGGCATATGGCAAATATCATATTACAAAAATACTTTTGTTCAAGTAAATGCCATGACATTATTTACCAGATTATTATAAAAAAAGGCTATTCCAGCAATATTTCTGTTTTGTATTATAATTTTAAGTTCTCAAGCTCTTAAAAAACACCCGATGCCTTTTCGAAATCACAAGACATAACTCCGCATGGTGAAAAGATTTCAAAGGTGAGCTCTTTAACAGACCGTTATTCGGCTTTGAGCGAATTTGACAGAATCAGCTGATGGACTGACGTCACTTGAGGTGTGTTTACAAAAATACTGAGATTGGGTTAGTGATATACGAAAAAAAGAAATCAACACAGTCTTCGCTCATGTTGCTTCGTTGCTATCTGAACAACGATGGATTGGAATAGAGTGTGAATACATGGAAAATTCCCAAATGACGTTGCAGCCAAATTTCCCCTCACAATTTTCTTTTTTCCCATAGCTAAATCTATCATCCATTATGGCTCCGTATGACTTTTCTTGTTATCATGCATCCAGTAACCGCTTGGAGGAAAGCCTTTTAATACACTTGGCGCATTGAAAGAGAATTTGCTGAAGGAGGTGATGAACCTTGATTCGCTTAGGAAGAGTGAGAGGAAACGAGGATGCCGTGAACGCTACTTGAGTTCGTGAAGGGGAGATAGTTAACGGCTTATTTTTTTGTGCTTATTGTATGGTAAGGTTTGTTACTTTGAGTCTCGTTGCTGGGACACTCTTAGAAAGAGTCTCTCTTACTGCGAAGAGCTTCTTCGTGCCATCCGTTGGTGCACGTCTGTAGTATTCAGACAATTTACGCTTTCAATTTACTATGTACTTCATAAGCCCTTTGAGAATTGCAATGATTTCCTCGCAAATTTGCTGCATACTTACAGGCAAAGAAGTAAATGAAGCACAGCTCGCTTAAATAGAATTGAAGACGAATCGAAAAGTATACAGTGAATTATGTTTGGAAGATAAAAAGAAGTATTATATATTATTTTATAAATGGTTGTTTCTGCACTGCAACCTAAAAATATATCGTGCATCCATGTAGCCTACTCAAACAGTTTTAGGCTGTTAATAAATCCTAAAACTGCCGTGGACTTAATTTCTACAACCTCGCTTCTCAGGTAATTTAGTCTACGTCGTGCCATTGCTGGGCAGTCGCACTATAGTTTCTTGTGCCTCTTTACAGAGTCTACAAGACTCATTTTCTGCCACACCAATTTTTTTCACACGATAATTAAGTTTAGGACGTCCTGTTAGTAGTTCAGTGTAAAGTTGTATGCCATTTATGCTGATTTTAGGTTTGCCTCTAGCTTTATACGTCCTGGATCAATAAGTCTTTCTAATTGCCGTTTGAGCTCTCCAGTACTCGATTAAGCCTCGCTGTTTCCGCTCACGCAGAAAGACACTTTTGAAACTGTTATTTATCGCGCAGAAATGTTCACGACTTATAAAGGAAGTGCTTACATCCTTTTTCGCGAACGTGTCGACAATTTCCTTCCTTTCTGGCCCCTCATGTTCCGATGCCCACATCAGAGTAACAAGGTTTCTTCATGCTAGAGTTTTCGAGAATTTTAAAACATTCCTAGACCAATCTTGATTGGAATGCGGAGTCATCTAGCGATTTTAGAGCTGCTTGACTGTCAGAGATAATGTTGATATTGGCACCACGCATGCCACTACGAAGATATTCTTTAGCACATAGCGTCAAGTTGTGGACCTCGCGCTGAAAATAGGAAGTCGTTTTCCCCATTGCAATTGCATTCTTGAAATGTGGTCCGACAATTCCAGCCCCGGCACTGCCGCCTTCCATTTTGGACCCATCAGTGAAGCACATCTGTGCGCCCCGTTTTAAAGGTATCTCATTATTTCTCCATGCTGTGCAATTTTAGTTTTCTTTCGATCTTGTCACAGATCGTCAGGCACGGAGAATTCAGGACTGAAGCCAGAACTCTTAGATGCCCTGTAAGATTATCTTCTTTAAGATGCAATTGATTAGGCAGCCTTAGGACAGCATTAGCTGCCGACCGTTTGGCTACAAGGTGGAGTGGAAGAGCCCAGTGAATATTCCTAAGAAGAAGTATACGAACATCTGTATAGGATATCATGGAGCTTACTTTGAAGGTAAATATTTTCATTTCAGAGCCGAATTGCTTAGTGCTTTCGCCTAACGAGTTTATTAGCCTTTGATATTTTTTTATCAACTCTATTAAAATCGAATTCTCATGTCGTTACTGCGGTGTAAGCCTCCAAATAAAATTGGAAAATAATAATAAAACAAACTATAGTAAAGCAATAATAAAATTAATTTAACTTAAAGTATTTGATTTTGTGTTACTGTGCACACCAGGCAAGTCAAATCGAAACCGAGTGAATCTGGGAAAATCAAGGTGATTCACGTTAAATGAATGAATAAGTTACACGAAGCAAATAACTTTTGGATTACAAACGAAATGGCAACATAAAAACAACAAAAACTAGAAAATATATGAGGCAAGTGTAGATATGTAAGGGTATTTTCGAGTAAATATGCATACAAGTGGTAGATGAGCAGCAGTGGAGTGTTCATATCAGCAGAAAACTTGAAAGTATAGAGATAATTTAAGAAATCTGAATGCAAACAGACATACATACCTATAAATAAAGGGTCTTTCAAAAGACGCGCAGATATGTGGATTCAAAATAAAACATGTACAATTTTAGATTCTTTCAGGTTTCACTATTTTGTTCAAAATACGGCACTTAACAATTATATCGTCCCCTTAGTATAACAATAGCCTATGTGCTCATAGGCTATTATTTTTTTATTGAATTTTTGGATTCTCCATCGTCGATTTTATATGTGGTCAAAATTTTGTCAAATTCTAGTTCCACAAAGTGGCTCAAAACGTCAGTCAAAAAATAATAAATAAATGGTGTTTTTTTAGAGGTTAGGTTTTCAAGATGAAATAAAACGTATATAACTTAATGTTATGGCCAAGAATTTAGCTTTATTATAAAGATAAGGGTTTGCCATTATGTTTTAAAAATGATTTCGGGCAAGTGGCCGCCGCGGCTGGCTCGAATAAATTCCAGCCGAGAGGCCCAATTTTCGACCACTTTTTGCAGCAATTGGGGCCGTATGTCAGCAATAACGCGCCGAATATTCTCTTCCAAGACGTCAATCGTCTCGGGCTTATCTGCGTAGACAAGCCACTTCACATAGCCCCGCAAGAAATAGTCCAGCGGTGTTATATCGCACGATCTTGGAGGCCACGCCACAGGTCCACGGCGCGAGATAATGCGCTCACCAAAAGTTTCCTTCAATAAATCGATTGTTGCATTGGCTGTATGGCATGTAGCGCCGTCTTGTTGGAACCAAAGGTCGTCCACATCAACATCGTCCAATTCAGGCACGAAAAAGTCATTACTCATGGCTCTATAGCGCTCTCCATTGACTGTAACATTATGGCCGGCTTCATTTTTAAAGAAATATGGACCAATGATTCCCTCTGCCCATAGAGCACACCAAACAGTGACTTTTTGAGGATGTAACGGCGTCTCAGCAATAGCTTGTGGATTATGTTCACTCCAAATGCGACACTTTTTCTTATTGACATACCCATTCAACCAAAAGTGAGCTTCATCGCTGAACAAAATTTTCTTGTGAAAATCGGGATCGGTGGCCATCTCGTTTTCGGCCCATTCACCGAACGTGCGACGCGCTTGATGGTCGTTCGGCTTCAATTCTTGCACGAGTTAGATTTTGTAAGCCCGCAAACCAAGATCCTTCCACAAAATCTTCCATAAAGTGGATGGGCACATCTCCAATTGCTGCGCGCGATGGCGGATGGACTCATTCGGGTCTTCTTCGATACTCTGCTCCACAGCAGCAATAGCGTCTTCGGTGCGCACTGTACGACGTCTCTGAGGATGCGTATTATCCACTAGAGCAAACGTGGTGCGAAACCGATCCATGGTTAATCGAATTAGTGACTCTGATGGACGATTATGTCGACCGAATATTGGACGCAGCGCGCGATGCGTCGCGCGAACCGAACCATTATTTTCGTAATAAATTTGCACGATTTGCAAACTTTGTTCAGGTTTAAGTCTATTCATTATGAAATGGCAAACCAAACTGAGCATAAATCAAGTGACAGCTGTCAAAAAGACCATCTACGAAAAAAGTAGTGCCAACTTTAAAACCTAACCTCTAAAAAAACACCCTTTATTTACAGACATAACGAGATTTGAGTGAGAGCTACTTTCGACAAAAAGTTTGAAATTCATTTTCTCAAAACATCAAAAAATTTATAGGCTATTTTAATACTAAGGGGACGATATGTGAAAATCACTTAAATGCCCATCCAGAGATTAGGTCGCCTACAGGTAAAATTCGCCAAACACTCAATTAGTGAGATTACATAGAGGCTTGCACTTCGACCTCTCGGTCTTTTGTGCTCTCTTCTCAACCCAGCTCCTCATCCACACCCAGTTCCCTTATTCAACTCAGGGTAGAGCTGGGGTGGATTGAGCGCATGTGTCTTTCTGCTGGCTGTAGTTGGCCGACATGTCGATCCATGAACGAGTACTTCTGGAGAACGTCGAGATATCGCTGTTAAAGGTTGATTAGCAACACTATGCGCCACAGTAGCAATATTCTCAACAGAACGTCCGGTTTTTGGTCTCCCAGTCCTTTTTCTATCCTCTACGGAACCAGTTACTTGACATTTTCTTACCACCCTTTGAATAGCCGATTCATTCGGAAGATTATTTTCATTAAAAAAAATCACGAACTTTGATCTTAAAGATCGTCCATTTTCATAAGTGGGTTGGGTTATGTTTTTGTGGCTGTCGGTTTAGAATAGCCAACTCTCTTAGACTATGTAGGTGTTGTGCGTGGGAAACTTAGTGCTTATTTATCATGAAGCCCTATAGACGTTCTTATGAAGCGTAGAATAGGTTTTATCCCAACACCGGATAGTTCCGTAAGAGAGTCAAAAGAGTGTTTTCCTAACCACCTTCCTCTACTCCTAGCTAAGGTTGGACAATTACATAGGAAGTGTTCTACTATTTCTTCTTCTTTCTCGTCTCTACAACTTCTGCAATATTCATGAGAAAATACTTCTAACCCAGAAGAGTGTCTACCTAACAGGCAATGACTGGGGACACAAGCTATTACGATCTTCAAAATGCTCCCTCTTCAGAGGTTGAGCAATTCTCCTGACTTTTTCTTATCCATTTGCGGCCAAACTAGCCTGGTTGTAGCACAATTATTTTCTTCTCCCCATGACCTGTTGACTTCCTGGAAAATATTATTTTTTATCCTTAATTTGCAAGTTGCCATAGGAATTCCAATATTGCCACTATTTTAAAGCTGTGGAAGATCTGTACTCTTTCTGGCTAGCTCATCCGCCTTGCAACTTCTTTCAATATATCTATGTCCCGGAACCTACATATATAAGACTGACTATCCTGCGAAATCTTTGATACAAGTATAACTGCCTCCATTGACTTGATGGCCGCTTGGCTGTCAGAGAAGATATTTATGCTAGTGCTTCTTACGGCGTGTGTGTTAAGGTACACAGTTAGCTCCTTTAGCCTATTTGATTTGCCATCTTCGTTCCATACTTATTTCCTCTGTTCTCCATGGCTTTTGAGTTTGCCACTCTCTTCTTTACGGGGTGTCGGTCTTGAAGAGCGTGTGGAAGGTGGGTTTGGGGAAAGAGTAGTCGATTTCTTGATTATAACTACTCATAGTTTCCATAGCGCCATACTATTTGTTTTAAGTTTCAATAATTTTAACACGTTGTTCTATTATGTGAAAAAATCATAAAATTTTACATCAGCCGTCTTGACAAATGTCAAAGATAACACCGACTAGGCATTATTCTCTACTGACATCTAGGCACCACTTTTGAAAGACCCTTTATACAGTTGCTATGCTGGCATATCGCAGTAGCTTAACTACTCCGGCTCAGGCTTACGCGCCAATTGAAGAAAATGATGGAAACTCTGCTGATGATCATTGCATGGCAGGAATCTCGGTGTAAGCTCACATAATGTTTAGTTGAATAAATATACAAATTTGCTTATGCGCATGCACTTTTGCACTTATAAGAATCTTCATCGCAGACAATAAACAACACCTTCATCCACACACCTGCATGCACATGCATACTTGCATTGGTATGCATAATAATTATGTAGATTGTAAGGCAAAAGCCGTAGTAAGAACAGGGAATATCGGAAACATTTGTTGCTGGTTTTCTGGTTAGGAATGCCACACACACGCACACATGCACTTCATACTCCCACAACATTCCGTCCTGGCGTAGACACGAGCTCTTAATTTGAGCAACGTAAGCCCACCCACATTTGCACACTCACACTCACACACACACATCATCAACATCAGCCAACTATCGCTCCTTCGGTTTTCTGCGAAACAATTTCAATTCCTAACATACAGAGATTTACTGCACCCACGCTTGGCTTCCCTCTTAAATCCACTTCTGTATTCCAACTAATTTTGCTATTCCTCACAGGGTTGTTGATGACTTAAATTCTTGTTAGTAAGCTTCGACATGTTGTGCAATAATTTGTTTGCAACAGCCGTAAAGTGAGTCTCTAGTTGCTCTAACAAGCTTAGCAATTCCTGGCAACTACGAGTAGAGTAACTTCACCAGAATTACTTACCCCCAACATTGATGCACCACAGCATTATTAACTATGCTCTCCCTCCCACTCTTTGCCGTTGTTATTGTTCTTGTTGCATTTACTCTTGCTACTAATGCGACTTCCACTAAATAATGATGATGTTTGTGTGCGCTCAGTTTACTGCCGGGTTTGCTGGTAAGTAAATACCAACATTGCAGGTGATAATTGCAATGTTTTTTTATATTTTTTGTTTTCACTCCATGCAGATAGCGGCTGCTTAGCATAGCCTTTATATAGCGTAGCATTAACTTCTGAGTGCGATAATTGCTGAGTTAATTTAAATGTGGAATGCACATATGGCGAATGCTTCTACGTAGCCATGGCTCTGTGTGTGTATGTACAGCTGTGTTCACAATAATTCCAGCACAAGAATAAATGGTAATTTTTTTTATAACAAAATAAAAATAAATTAAAAATGCCTGTTTTACATAAAATATCAATTCATTCAAATATCAAATTTTTTTATAAAAAACAAATGTTTAAAAACACCATATAACTGAAAGCTTCACACCTCTTACAAAATTTCGAGAAATTCAACAAATTTAAAAAAATTCAACAAATAAAAAAATTTCAAGTTCTTTCAATGAGTTTTAAGTTTAAAAAATGTAAAATTTGTTTTAAAAAAATTATAAAATTGAATAAAAAAAGATAAAATGTAATTTTTGCTATAAAAAAGGATACTAAAAAAAACCATAAACTTAAAGATTCACACTTCGTATAAAATTTTAAGAAATTCAACATATAAAAAATTAAAATTTTTTTTATTTGTTATAAATGACCAGCTGTAAGCAGAAGAAACGCACATACGCTCAATCCACCCCAGCTCTATCCTATAAAATTTTATTTTTATTTGAAACAAAAATAAAAAAAATTTTTTGCTTGCCAAATTTCCTAAAATTTTATACGAAGTGGGAAGCTTTAAGTTATATGGTTTATTTAAGAGGCCTGGTATTTAAAAAAATTTATTTTTGTTATAAAAAAATATAAAAAAAAAAAAATATAAAAAAAAATAAAGTAATAATCAAGTTTTAATATTTTTATAAAAACCAAATATTTAAAAAAAACTATTTAAATTACAGTTTCACATTTTGTGCAAACTTTTAATAGATTCAACAAATTTCCATTCGTCTTTTAGTCAGAATTTTCACTAAAAGTTTTTCTAAGCGTCACATTTTTTTTTAATAAACAAAAATTGTATATTTTTTTATAAAAAATTAAAGAAAAATATCTCAAAGTTTCAGACTTTGTATAAAATTTTAAGAAATTCAGCGAATAATAAAAGTTTCAAATTTTTTCAGTGAGTTTTAAGCTTAAAGAAATTTCAAGTTTTTTTATAAAAAACATAAATTAAAAAATATAAATTAATAAAAATTTAATTAAAAAAAAAAATTGTTTTTTTTTATGAAAGAATATTAAAATAAACCATATAACTTATAGTTTCACACTTCATATAAAATTTTAATGAAAAAATATTAAAAAGTTTCACTATTTGAATGAAATACAACAAATAAAAAAAATTTCTAATTTTTTCAGTGAGTTTTAAGTTTAAAAAATTTTAAGTTTTTATAAAAAATAAAAAAATTAAATAAAAAAAATATAAATAGTAAATTTTTTTATAAAAAATACAAAAATAAATAAAAAAAATAGAAATAGTAAATTTTTTTATACAAATTTTGTGTAAAAAAATATTAAAATAAACTGTTATGTAACTTAACATAAATTTAAAAAAATTTAATTAATTAAATTTTTTTTATAGCACTTTAAATAAAATTTTAAGAAATTCAGCATATACAAAAATGTTAAATTTTATTTTTATAAAAAATAAAAAAATAAAACAATTTTTTAACATTTTTATGAAAAAGAAAATATTCAAAAAAAAATAACAATTTAACTTAAAGATTCACATTTTGTATACCTACAATTTTAAGAAATTCAACAAATTTGCATGAAACTTTTAAGTCAGAAGTTTTAGTCAACATATTTCTAAAAAACTGGCATTTTTTATTTGAATAAAAAATTAAATTTAGTTTTTAATAAATCCATTTCGCATTGTTTTTCATAAAAAAAATTATAAATTTGTACGAAATTTTAAGGAATTCAACAAATTTCCTTCACAATTTCAAAATTTGCTGGTCAGAGTTTTTGGTCAAAATTTTTCTAAAATGGCAGTTAAAAAAAAAAAATAATAAAAAAATTTTAAATTTTTATTAAAAACATTATTTCAAAAATCATATAACTTAAAGTTTTACACGTTGTATCAAATTTTAAGAAACTCAACCAATTTGCATCAAAATTTCAAACTTTTTAATCAAAAGTTTTCTAGAAGCTCTGGCATGAAGCAATATTAAATAATGATGTAAGATGTCTAATTGTCAGCCTGTGTCGGCCATCTGGAGCTACTTAATAAATCCGTGATGTGCTCTTAGAAAATCTACTTTTTCTTTCAGAGCAAATTCTAAACAAAAAGTACACAAAAACATAGTAATGAAAATTTTTGTTAAAAATGTTAACAGGCAATACTGCTTTGGTTGTGCCGCAAAACGAGGATAAAAGAGCTCGTTGAGTTTGTTCATGTCACAAAAGACAAAGTGGAAAGAAAAGGTTGGGTAGATTGTGCGGCACTTCATTGAAACCAGGCGAAAAATTTGCGTATGCCACTTTTCGGCAATGGATTTCGAAATCGGGCTAGATTGGAAAAGGGCGAAGTTGTCTAGTGATGCTCTTCCGATGCCTATCGAAAATTTGCATTATTTTGGCCTTTGGTTCACGCTTCAACGCAAATAGTGTAAATCCGTCTTTATTTAAAAAGTGTATTTTTATTTAAACGAATTTTGATTTAGATCTTATATTGCGTGCCATGTCTTTCAACTGGTAAAGGCTCATCTTGAAGAACGACTTAGAGATAATACTAATAATAAAGGAACGGCCTTTGCAACTGAATAAATAAAGGTAGTCAAGTTGGAAGACCCCAACAAAACAAGCCCAAGACCCATATGGCACTATGATAATATCCAAAAGTCATACATGGATTGACCTATTTTCTTCCTAAGATTAAGGTCATTAGAGCCTTTGTGAAACGTATCGAAAGTTGCAGAAATTGTTGAAATCAAACAATTAAATTGAAAATATTAAATTAAGTTGTATTCTACTTCGGTATGGTTTGGGTTATCACAATAGTTTGCCAAACTACGAACTTTTGGATTTAAGATATTAAACTTTATAAAACCTAAAGAAAATCAAAGCCAATTTTGAAAACATTACTATGTTATAGCTTTAAAATCAAAAATATAGTACCATGAAAAATAGTAGTTGTTGGCCCAATGCTCCAGCTTGGAATATAAAGAGCTCGGTAACGAGCCAAATATAGACGCCAATCACATGCACTATAATGCATACCATTCATAAAATAGCATAGGCTTACTCTATCGTTTACATCTACTTTTTTTAATTGTTTACTACCTTTTCAGAAAGGGGATACAATTCGCCTCTTATTCCCTTACTTCCAAATTGCACCAATGGATTGAGTAGCATCCGAAATCAGTTGCCAAACCTTACACCACCTTCTACTAATGAATCATGAAGCTCTGGTGTGCAGTTCTATAACCAATTGAATTTTGGTATCAGCCACTTTAGGCCAAAACTTGCTCTGGTTTTTTTTTGTTGGCTCTGTTTTTAATTTTCTTCTATATAACGAGAGCTTCAATTTTTATATGAAGAAAATGCATGGGACCGCCAGCGAGAAAAAAAAAATAAAAAATCCACGCGACTTTGCGCCACTTCAAGTTTTCTTTTTCATAGAACAAAACTCAGTAGACTATAAAATTGCATACCGGAAATCTGAATAAAAAGTTTGAAACTTTTATAAAAATTGATTCAATTTTTTAAAATCATTGGAGACCTGCATTTATATGGTTTTTTACGCTATATAAACTACTTTTTTATAAAAACAAAAAAATATCTGAACATTGCTTATGGATTCGTTGAGAAAGTTGTAGTTAGTGGCTTCGATTTCCGCCGTGTTGCTGCAAACTGGGTCCAAAAGGGCGTGAATTTCATGCAAAAAAAGGGACCACGTTGATATCGTCAAATACATGATTTCGAAGGCTGAATCCGAAACAACATTCATTAAATGCATCATTACTGGAGACGAGACGTAGATTTATGACTACGACATGCAATCCAGGCATCAGGCGAGAGGGTGGAGCAGTCCGAATGAACCAAGAACAAAACAAAACCACTTCATTTTCAGTCAAAAAAGAAAAGAATGTTTACAGTTTTTATGGATTAAAAACCTCTGACTGTATTTCTGCCATAAGAAAGCTCCTCATGGAGCCATCTGCTGCTCAAAGGCCGCGTAAAACTGTAACCACGCCACAATTAGAAGGAGGAAGTCGACAAAGCATCTTACGAAGGATGTATATTTCATGACAATTAGGGGTATACTTAAATCTAAGTATACATATAAATATAACTCGACTGTAAATGCCAAAGATTGGCGAGAAACGCAGAAACGCGACCCCTACGTTCTGCACAAAAAAATATTTCTTTTTCCGAAATTGCATTGATAAAATACTTAACACTCAGAGGCGTATAGCAATTTTTTTCTTCCTAGGTGGTACCGTCGAATGTACGTATGTATGTATGTGTACTCAAAAAATACGAGCACATACAATTATAAAAATTGAATATTTCAATTTACTTCAAAACATATGACACAAAACACTTTTGGTAGTAAATGAGACATGAAAATAACGCAAATTTTGTACACAGAGTCCACTTCAAAGGCGCTGAACACACGCGGAAGCGGTGACAATCCAATTTCACACACCATTTACATTTCACTTGCATGATGCACAAAATGTGTTAAACAAGCAAGAAGCGCAGCTGTCCGCCACCACTACCATCACCCACGTAAACACATGTACATATATGCACACAAACACATATGCCGGCGGCCATAAATGCTACACTTTAAATGCAATTAGTTCTTTTGAAAGTTGCATGTCAATATGCGTCAAATGCATGCAACATAGAGCATCACATGCTGATACCCCGCGCTGCATCATAAATGCTAAACGATGTCATCAAAGCCGCAAATGGACGACGACGCGCACCAGCCGCCGTACACAAACCCACACATGCACATGTAGGCTACTGCTATGCTGTGTGATTAGTGGAAATGCATACGAGGATGTCGAGCAGAATGAGTGGGCTTATTGCAACGTTGCAGCGCCCGAGGTACATTGGCTGCATTACTTCATCGAGATATACAAACAACAGCCGATACTTGTGTTCATAATTCCATTCATACTCGTAGCTCAACTCAGTTGGAGGTTGCCACATTATAAACTCGACACAAGCAAATTGTATATGTACGCGCATGCATGTATGTGTGTGTGTGCGTGTATCAATAAAAATGCCGTTGCAGTTGAAATTACGATCTCTGGGCAATTGAATTGAAATTGAAATTGAAAAAAGTACAGATGTGCATGCAACAGGCGAAATGAACTGCCGTTATGTATGCTCCAAAGGTTGGCTGTTGCTGCCTCTGGTTGTTCTGTGCTTTTTGTATGCGAGCAACTCATTTGCTTTGATCTCTCGCATTGTGTGCGTGTATGCAAGTACGTATCCATCGTTGAAGCGGACACAGCAAAAGCAGCATCGATGATGTGCATTTTGAGTAATGTCTTGTACCGTTTTCAATGATGTTCCAAACCAGTGTATTCCCTCTTTACCCTCGACTGCCTCTGTGCGCCTCTTTGGCCTGCTTTGCACCTTATAGTGGTGCCACCTACACACACATACACACATGCATTCAAGTACGCAGCACAATTCATCGTTTCATCATTTCGAATTTTCTTCTTTTGCCTTGCGGGGGTGTCTCGTGTGATTCCGTTTAATAGTATTGGTGCATTCATTTTCGGCAACTCGTCTCTCCATGCCAGAGTTTGCTCGTGAGCATACTTCCATGTACATGTGTATGTATGTATGTACGTAGCTCCTAAGTGGATTTTTCAAATTGAAACTCAATCTATGCTGACGTTGGCGCTCACTGTCGTTGACACGGAAGTCTTTATGGCCAGGAAATGTAACTATTGTTATTGCTGTTTTGCCTGTTTGATGTTGTTGCTGCTGCTGTTGCTGTTGCTGTTGCTGTTGCTGTTGCTGTCATTTGCCTAATTGCCTTTGCATGTGCAGTGACACATATCTCATACACACACGCACACAGGAGCATTTTGATGGGCATTTGCACAAATAACACGCGCTCTTTCCGGGTATATTTGCTTAATTAGTTCCAGTCGCTGTACCTAATTAATGCTCCGGTCACTCCCATGGAAAACAGAAGCAGAAACGAAAAATCAACGGAAATTGCAAAATACATCGAATAAAATAATGAATTATTGAGGATTATGGCCGCAAGTAGGTAGGTAGGTGAAATGGTTGAAGTACCAGACTTCCACTCCAAAAGTAGCCCTAAAGCGCCGTTTTAATACCATTATGAGACCACCAACGGGCAGATATCTACCACCAACCAAAGCTGTTGTGTGAGATGTAACGGATAAGGATGATACAGAGAAAATGCTATAATGCAATAGTCTCCATCTCTGAAAGGTCCCCACAGCTTCTGCAATTAGGATTAAATGGTAGACCCAGCTTTTTTGCGTGAGTACCGATCGTCCTTATATATAGTCCCTTAGGCCTATGCATTTCATCCAACACCGTGCTAGTTTCTTGATACCTTCCGAAAAACTGGATTTTTGCACATCTAAAAAATAGCCATTCGTTTCTGCAATCACCTCCTCGTTTGAATAAAACCGTTTCCCCGTCAATCACTTCTTCAAATTGGGGAACAAACGGTAGTCCAAGAGATCCGAGGGAGTCAAGTCTGAAGAATATGGGGGGATGAGGAAAGAATTGGAACCCTATTTCCATTAATTTTGCGACCACAACTGCTGAGGTGTTCTGCGGAAGATTTTTGCACATTGGTGGCAGCGAATATCGTAGGCAACGGAACAATGAGTTGAATGAGCTTTACAGCGACGTAGTTATAGTGCAGCGATAAATATCCAGCGGCTCGGGTTGGTCAAGTAGATATATAGGTCATGTCATCCGAACGGTTGCTCCGGCTCTCAAAGTGCTCGATGCGGTACCAGCTGGTGGTAGCAGAGGAAGTGGAAAGCCTCCTTTGTGTTGGAAAGATCGGGTAGAGAAGGATGCCGCGACGGATCTTTCGTTACTAACTACTACTGTCTCACATACCGCACAAATACTTAAAACTTTCTGTACGCCATAAGTGGGCGTTTTGAGTTGTCGCTCTTTGTATACCTTCTAATTGATCATTGCTCCTATTTAGTCTTATTTGTCTTGTCAAATTTGTCTTGATAACTGAATATTTGCTTAACTTTCGCCCAAACATGTTCAATAGAATTGACATCAGGCGATTGTGAAGATCAATCCCATTTTGCTGTTTCCACTCTGCATACCTTCCGATTTACTGCTTGTAAAATCCAAGGTTGGCTAGTTCGTCCAAACATCTTGGCAGCTGACGGTAATCTTTATTTCTGGTAAATTCTATTCATCAAAATTGCAACCGCGTAACTCAAAGAAACGTCCAAATCCTTTTTCGGACATGAACCGCAAGTGGCGGTTTAACTGACCAACGCATGCAACTATTCATCCAAAAGGGATATTCATCCATGAATATTACGTTTACCTAATTCCGTTCTGAATTTGGCTAAACCATGCCAGTCTTTTTTCGATGCGTGATAACGAGAGCAGCGGCCTTTTCAATGTGTTCCGGAATTTTAGGTATTTTTCACGTAAACGTGCTCGAATCGTGTCTGTGGACACATTAACACCACTTTTCCTTAAAGTTGCTTCAGCTTCACGTAACGATAAGTTCATTTTGTTTCACAAAGAGATCAATGATCTTGCTTTGGAGGGGTATTCTTTTTTTGGACCTCGTCCGGGGAAGCCGTCAATATTTTTAACTGCTTCGAACCGTTGCACCTATTTTTTTATGAATGCCTTCAAATACTTAACGGCCAATGCCCGTGACATTTTTCACCTTTAGGGTGTGTGCTTTGGAACTCTGCTTGAAATCGTTTTTGTGCGGAACTTATTTTGTAAAAACAACGTACGCTTTCCAAATTTCTTATAAAACTGAAAAATTGCGTAACACGTACGAGGCTCACTTAAAAAGGCCGTGAGATGACGCTACTGGCGCATGCCGAGGTTATGTTTTGTTAGAAGCATCTCTTGAAGTTTCAGTCAGATCGGTCTATTTCTTTCTGTATTTCTTTGGCATTCGATTGAATCGGGGATTTTCCTTTTCCATCCCGACAACACATCAGCTCAAGCCTCGGCAGTTGTGGTCGCAAAATTAATGGAAGTACGATTCGAACTCATTTCCTACCCCCACTATTCTCCAGACTTGACACCCTCGGATCACATGCACTGGCGGGAAAAATATTTTATTCCAACGAGCAGGTGATTGCAGAAACGAGTGGCTATTTTTCAGACTTAGACAAATCCTATTGTTCAGAAAGTATACTCCGAAAAGGATACTCCTATTTAGCGCTTAGACAGACAGTAATTTGTATCTGAAAAATTTGCAGATTAGACCAATGCAATTGCAATATACACAGTTTTCTAAAGAATAAATATTAAATAAAAAATAAACAATTGGCACGTACACTTCTGTTAAGTGTTTGGCCAAGCTCCTTCCCAGGTTTGTAGTGTGCGTCTTGATGTTGTTCCAGAAATGGGAGGACCTACATTTTTAAACCGACGCTGAATGACAAATTATTTTTATGACGCACTTTTTCATAGCCGAAATACACTCGGAGGTTTACCATTGCCTGCCGAGGGGCGACCCCTAATAGAAACAACTTTTCCATCATTTGATGTTCATGAACGGAGATTCGAACCTACGCACTCCCGAATGGTAGTCACGCACCATGATTTTCTTTATGTAAACGAAATATTTAATTGCCCCAGTTTTCATTTAAACTTTATAAGTTTAGTCAAAAATGTGTAATCTGCGTATTCCAAATTTGCAGCTGATAAAATGGTATAAATAAATTAATAGCCGATCAACACATCTCATTTACTGTGTATTTATAAATATACAGTAAACATCATTTAAACACTATTTGCATCTATGATAGCCCACGAGCATATTTATTGCATTTATTGTTGTCAAAATGTGCAAACGAGTTAAAATGAATTTCTACCTCAACCGTTTTATGCCCACGTTGGTATGTAACTTCCGTTAAAAAAATACCAAATAAAACTCATTGGTTGATGTGCCATAGGCGGTTGTTTTCGTTGTGTTGAATTTAGATGGGTAAAGGGCCCGATTCAAATTGTTTGCTTGTAACAAAATATAATATAAATTGTATTTGCATTGAAAATGTTGACGATAACCCACAGGCACTCGATAGTGTCGAAAACAGAAGCTTACGAACGGCGTAAAGAATTACAGGGGTCCGTACCATGATTAGTGATTTAATAGTGACGAGACATCCACGTGTTGGTAGACTGAATAAATATTTCGAATTATTATGTCATCGACTAGTGTTTTAGAGATGAGCCATTATTCGCCATGTGATGTAGCCCACTCGGAACTTTGGAATATTCCGCCTGATGAATCAGCGATCTATGTGCGCGTAATGAAGAGTTTGAGGGTGAATGTTAATCCCCAAAAGCTCGAACTATGGCAAATAAATCATGGGAAAATAAAGAGTGGCCCCAATAGTGGGTTCATTTTAAAAATTCTAAAAAAATTAATAAAAATATCTTTTTTTTCGTTAAATTTTTGGTTTATTGAAAAAAGCAAACACTCACGTTATTTGTGAAAGAGGATTTCATTTATGCAGCTCAGCTTTGTGTCTGGCTCCGTCTCACAAATGATTTAATTCATATCCGCGTTAAGGATTTAAAGTGTTAATGGAATGTTCCCACACCTTCAAGGCACCTCACAAGAAAAGTCTAGCACCGTTAAATTGTGGCTAATGGGCATCACCGAGAAGGCTGCATATACGATTACCGAACTTGGCACGCAAGCGATCGATTGTGGCGTAGGCTGTGTGTCGAGGTCCATATCTTTAATTTTTGGCTACAAAAAAATCATTTATCAAGCCTCTTAAATTGTTCACCATTGGGAAACCAAGCCAAAATCCGCACCAAACTGGTAATCTGTGATGACGCATTGGTTTTTTTACTACTACCGTTTCGTCAGATTTGATTTGATGATTTTTGGAAAAAAATTGTTGCGCATTTCATTCTTTCGGAATTCGAGCTTCACAACTCTTTCGAAAATAAGACAAACCAACGTTGGCTAGAGAGCATTTTTTCGGAAGGATATTAGGTATATTATGAATTTATAGAAAAATGTCTGTTAATATCTATCTAGGAATATTTTCGGGCATATGACTTACCTTGACTGTACCTAATGAAGACTCTGAGGTCGGAAAAAGTGTGTGCCACCTTTCAGCTAATATTTTTTTAAATACTCCGCAAGTTTGCTGCACCAATTGTGATTTTTGGAAAACTACTTCCACCATTTGGAAACAAGACTTGAGCTTATAGGGCAACACAATCCAAGGATATTCCTTATTTTTTCATTCATGTGTTTTATATGGAGTAAACATTAATAAATTCTCAACAAAAATTATGAAAAATCAACAATTTTTTTAAACGACTTCAAGCTTATAGTTCAGTATATTAAATTTGTATGAGCTAAAAACTTCCCAGAAGTTTTCTAAAGATTCTGATTAAGAGGCTAAGATTTTTCATCACAATATTTTCAAATTTTGTTTTCATAAGCCTGGAGGCTCATTGTAATACCACAAGTAGTGTGGTGTATTAAGCGATGTTAGCCAATCTGATCTAAAATTTATTTGAGGGAAAAGGGATGCCCGCATACCCGGACAGAGCTAACTGATTTATGACCAGTTTCTTTCCTAACGAGCTCAGCCGAGGTGCAGCTTCCTGTGTTTAGGATCTCAGATGACATTCGTGGTTCACTACTCGGCCAGCTCTTTTAGAACATCACTACATTCGATTGCCATTTGGACGAAGTGCCCCAGTACAGTAGCAATTTTGTGACATTGGCTGTCAGAGTTGATAGTGATTGGACGAGTTCAGATCCTGGTCCACTACACAACCTCTTTGCAATCTATTAACTCAGCTTGAAATACGCTGCAGTAGTCAGGATGCTACTCACGATCCCATTATTTAGCCTTGAGCCATCCGTGAACAAAGCAACTGGTCTGATTGCATTGCAATTAGCTCGGAATTTAATATAGACATCTAATAGAGTTTCGAGAGTCTCGGTGAAGGTAGAGGACAGATCTCCTGTGATAAGCAGAGATGCTGCCCTTCACAATCTTTTCAGTTTAGTCTTCTTCTTCTTCTTAGTTGGCGCGATAACTGCTTACGCGATTTTAGTCGAGTTTAACAAAGCGCGCCAGTAGTTGCTTTCTCGTGCTAACTGGCACCAGTTGGACACACCAAGTGAAGCCACCTCCTTCTCCACCTGATCTTTCCAACGCAGAGGAGGCCTTCCGCTTCCACTGCTTCCACCAGTTGCTACCGCATCGAATGCTTTCATCGAAAGAGGACCTTACTACTCAGTTGACTACTTGTTGGAACGACAGTTCCGTCGTCAACGATTGGGGTATCGGGATCTCCACATTCTCTGTGATATACCCAACTGTCACTATTTATCAGGTTCGAGAAGTGTTCCCTCCATAATTTAAGAATGCTCTGGATGTCAGTCACCAGATCGCCGTCTTTGTTCTTATAGGAAAACGCCTCGGTCTTAAAGCCTTCTGTAAGCCGCCGAACTTTCTGATAGAATTTTTGGGCGTTGTTGCTTTTGGCTAGCATCTCAAACTCCTCGCGCTCACGTATTTCGTCCTCTCACTTTTTCTCTATTCCTTTTTTAGCTCTCGGTAGCGATCCCACATGGCTCGCGTTACGCCCGACCGCAGCGTGCCACTATAGGCAGCATCTTTTCTTCCTGCGGCAGCATGGCATTCCTCGTCGTACCAATTGTTTTTTCGGGGTCGCCGGATTCCGATTTCTTCTTTGGCGGCGGTACATAGAGAACGAAAAATGTTCCTCCATTGCTCGTGCATGCCGGATTGTTGGGCAGTACTCTCTGAGAACAGGAGTGAGAGTCGAGTGGGGAATCTTCTGGCTGTCTGTTGGGATTGCAGCTTTTCGATGTCGAGCATTCTTGTCGGGTCTAAGATACTTTATTTTCCATACTTTATTGCCGTTTTCCCGAACCTGCCTTTGATGCCTCGGTTCCAGTTTAGTTTAAAATCGAGAATAATCCCGAGGTACTTTACCTTTGTAGCAGCTGTAAGCCCCTCCCCATTTGGTGCGCGGGTCTTGAAAGCAGGTATTTTATATTTCAAATTTAGTTGAGTGGACATTCAGTCCACTCTCCTTGGACCAGCTATCCACGATGTAGAGAGAGTTTTGTGATAGTTCACTCAGAACTTGAAGATACTCTCCTGAAGCTGTCAATGCAATGTAAGCTATAATAACACTGCCAGTACTTTACAAATTTAAGAGTAGAGTACTTAAAAATAACTTCAAAACTAGCGGGGCACTTCGTGGTTAACGGTTAGAAATCATTGAAGTGGTAAAAGAGAATTCGCGGTAGGTGACGTGAAGTAGCTGAAGGCCACTTTAATTTGTTTGCTTTTATTATAATTAAAGAATTGGAATATTAAATTGGAGGGAATAATATAAATATCAATGCGCGTACTTTTTGAACAGAAGTTATATACTCGAGTGTGCCCTGTATGATTTCATGTCATTCTAATTTGCACGACATCCAGTACAATGGTCAATTAATAAACAGCAATGAAATTGTATGTTGCGAATAGCCAAATAGCGACTGCAACTGGTAGGCAATACTCGCATGCACGTACATATATTTTTCACCAAAACAATACCTCTAACAACACTGACAATGACCACATGCCACAAAGATTGTGGCAACAATTGAATCTGAGCAGTGGCAACACTGGCAGTTAGTCATATTCATGTATATGTATATACTCGGCTGTAGAGCGGGGAGAGTAGCTGCGGTAGCAGGAATGACATTGACAATGGAAGTGAGGCAAACAAATCTGAACTACAAAAGATAATTGCTTCTAAAGCCACAAAACGTAGTTTAATGGCGTCACTAGGAAGCGCATCCGTGATTGTGATGGCTTCATAGGTTGTTGTTTCGTTTGTCCTTTTCTAGTCTGGATAGTATTTCGTTTATGGGTGCTTGATCGGTGGATGAGCAAGGGGTAGCTGCGGCATGTTAGGTGAGGTTACAATTGCAATTACGTTTCGCAGACGCATGGCGTGTAGCCGACATATTGAGGCATAAAACATACAGTTATGTAAGTACCTACGTACGAGCTCGCACTCACACATATAAGCCCATACACGCGCACATCATCTGTATGCCCATATGTGGATATGCCGGATATGCCAGTGAGGACGATGCCACTCGCATTTAATTTCGTAAATGAAACAGGTGGAGACGACGGACCTGAAAACGGCAAGAGCAAAAACAATACGTTTATATAAATAATACATACAGATACAGCAGTTATTGGTATGGCAACCAGAGGCATCGTGTAGTTGAGCAGGCTAACTCCTTCCACGAAGAGCGATAGTAAAAATAACTGTTTCGCAATGGATTTTGTGCTACTTTTTCACCTTCGGGCAAATACGAGCAACGCGGACAACAACGCAATGACCGACGATTTTATTTTAAATTTTCCACATCTCCTATGCTCTCGGCAGCAATAGCAGCGGCAACGCAACGGAAGTAGCAAGCATAACCTCTCGAGTGGCAGCTTATGTACGTGCAACACTCAGCGATAATGAAGTTGCTTGCAATTGTATAGGACTGACACATCGGGCGACCGTAAGAGCTACCACACCAACCCATCAGTCAACCAGCCCGCCAGCTGAGCGCTCGTCCCTCCCTCCAGTGATGATTATGAAATTCATTGCTACCGGATGGCGGGCTACTTGGGAGTTGTGGCAGGTAGCACCACCCACGTGATTGTAGGATTATGGCAACGAGTAATAATACAAATGGGAGTGCAGGCGCAGGATATGTGGTGTTGGATTTAGAGAAACGTTTGCCCAAAACTGGCTGTTCAAGTGCGTGGCGGATAGCGTGCGATTTCGAATTAAGGAAAGATACATTTGAAGAGATCAACCGGCAATTGCAATAATATTGTATATAGAAAAAGACATACACATGCATACAAATTTAAATAGTTAAGCTATACACAAGCGCGGATTCTGAGGGAAGAGTCATTGTCTACGTCCCATCTGTCTTCGAGAGGCAGTGTAAAACTGGTGCGGCCAATTTCATAATAAAATTCAGACGCACATCGCGTACACATACGTACATACAAATAATAAAGGGTAATTTTAGAGTCATACTTAAAAAAACTGGCGAAATCAATATTTTTGCTGCATTCATTTGCGAATATCAATCAATTTAGAGTCTATATATATTTTAGGGCATAAGCTGACTCTATTACTTTATAAGAGGAATACCCATTCGGTCGCATTTTGCCCCACTGTTTACAGCACAACCAACCTTAAACCGCTCGTAGTCGAGTTTCGTATTCATAATGCGTAATAATAAAAAACATTTAGATACATTGATTGGGAGATTGAAAGTGCAATTCAGCGACACACAACATGATGGGCTGCATTTCTTAAGTAGAAATGAAGGGAGCCTACCCACATTTATCACCTGTAAACTTTTATGATGGCTTATCCCTCTAAACTTTTTATTCTGTTTAATTTTAATATTGTTATTTAATTTCATTTAAATCCTTTATTTTATTTCGTTCTAATTTTTTTATTTTGTTTGGTGTTTTTTTTTTATTTCGACTAATTTTATATTATTTTAAGTTCACTTTATTTTGTAGTCTTATCTTCTTTCATTTTACTCTATTTTATGTTATTTCGTATTTTTATTTATTTTTTAATTTATTTTAATTTTATTTTATTTTGTATTTTAAGTTTTTTATCTTCATTTCATTTTACTCTATTTTGTTTTACTTTATTTTTATTTTATTTAATTTTTTTATTATTTACTTTATCTTGCCTTTGTGTTATTTTGCGTTTTTATGTTTCAATTTTACTTTCGTTTTATTTAACCTGTATTCGATTATTTTGATTTTTTATTTTATTTAGTATTTTTTACTTTTGTTTTGTATTAATTTTATTTTATTTCATTTTTCATTTCTTTTTCATTTTTGCATCTTTTTATTTTGTATTTTACCTGTTAGTTAGGGGACGTCCATAAATTACGTGAGGTGTTTTTTTAAATTTTCTGTACCTCCCTCCCCCCCTGATGAGATGTCGTGAGATTTTTTTCAACCCCCTCCCCCATCCCCCAATCTCACGTGAGATTTTTCAAAATGTGGGTTTCTTATGTAAACGCGTTGGATTGTTATTGTAAAAAGAAAAAAATTGCTTCGTAATTGCTGAGAGTTATAAGTGTAATAAAAATTTAACAATACTCGTAGAAGACTTAAATCGTAACTACTGCGATTAAAAAAAGAATATCTACTCTAATTCAGTCCATGGATAATCATGCGCGGTTTCAAGAGAGACTATTGGGACCAACATGTCCATATGATTTTCAGTAAAATCATCTGCTCCTTCAACTTCGTTCTGATCTAGCCACTCTAACCCGTTGACGCTTGCGCACAGTAACTCATTAGCTCGTCTTGTGACAATCCGTGAGGGTCGCACTTTGCGGAACATACGCGCTTGTTTAGCTGGTGCAATGTGAGGTGCTCGCCTGCGCTCTGCAGCTCCTGTGATAGATGCGAAGTAAATACCGCATGTACTGCAGCATCTTTTCTCTAAATTATCACGTATACTTGGGCAATACAGATCATAAGGCATGCTGATAAAGGCATTCAGCGGTTGAATCGGTAGGCGTATTAGAAATGGAGCAAATGACTTTCCGTCATGTTCTTTAAAGTTCGGAATTATCAAACGTCAATCAACCACTGCGGCGTGGGCTGCAGCAGTTCTGATCATCGCATTTCACAACCTAAAAAAAAACTAAAAACAATTGCCTTTTGTAACTCTTAATAAAAATTTGTTGACATTCGCGCTCGTTAAAAAACTAAAAAAAAAAAAAAAAATAGGCACGCATAAAAATTTGATATGAATCAACTGCTATGTAATATACCTGGAGTAAGTATTGGCTCTCTCTAAACAAAGAAGGTTGGAACCTGTCCGTGTGTCGCTGCCACTCAGCTCGTACGCTCTTGTTCATCGAGTCGCACGTTCGGCTGATAGTGGCGCGAAAACAAACGATGGGCTACACTGTACCGTAAATTCAGATTAAATTGAGCTATTTGGTATAAAACAAATATGGTGGTTTGACAGCAGTAATGTATAACGTCGAAGTATGAATGAAATTATTTTCTTTCGAACGAATTAGTGAATGATCTTAATCATACTACGATTACGCTTAAGATTAAATCTTAAGCATGTACAATCTGGATAATGGACCAAAATAGTATATTTTTTTTTTGTTTCAATCAGAAAAAAATTGCGTGATATTTGCCGAGACCGCCCCCTCTCTCCAACGTAAGATTAGATGAGATTTGACTCGACCCCCCTCCCCCGTTAAATATCTCACGTAATTTATGGACGCCCCCTTATATGTTATCTTATTTTATTTTGCATTTTTATTTTATTTTACCCTCATTCTATTTTATTTTGTTTTTTAGTTATATTTTAACTTTGATTTAATTTATTTATTTTATTGTGTTTTTATTTCATTTCATTTTTTTTCTTTTTTTTGTTTTATCTATATTTTATTTTGTACTATTATTACATTTTATGTTTGTATTTTATCTTAATTTTATTTTGTATTCTAATTCGTCTTTTTTATACTAATTTTTTTTTTAGTTTGAATTTTTTTTTATCCCCATTTTATTTTATTTTATTTTATTTTATTTTATTTTATTTTATTTTATTTTATTTTATTTTATTTTATTTTATTTTATTTTATTTTATTTTATTTTATTTTATTTTATTTTATTTTATTTTATTTTATTTTATTTTATTTTATTTTATTTTATTTTATTTTATTTTATTTTATTTTATTTTATTTTATTTTATTTTATTTTATTTTATTTTATTTTATTTTATTTTATTTTATTTTATTTTATTTTATATTTGTCTATTTTAATTAAATTTATTTACTTGATTGCATCTTTATTTCATTTTAGTTTTTCCTTATTTTGTTTTGTTTTATCTATCGTACTTTTTGTACTTTTTTTGTACTTTTATTATATTTTTTAATTTAATTTATTTTATTTTCTTAATTTTATTTCATTTTTATTTTATTTTGTATTCAAATTTCTCCTTTTATCCTCATTTTACTTTATTTTGCTTTTCTAGTTCTATTTATTTTATTTTTATGTTGTATTTTATCTTAATTTTATTTTACTTAATTATTAATTTTGTTGTGTATTCTAATATTTCTCTTTTCAGATCATTTTATTGTATTTGGAATTTTTATTTATTTTTTATTTAATTTTTTTTATTTTATTTCGATTTTGATTGCTTTTATTTTGTAATTTTATTTTTTCATTTAACCTTCATTTAATTTAATGGCATTTTTTATTTTATCTTAATTTATCTTTATATTTTTTATTTTATTTATTTCATTATTTATTATTAATTGTTTTTGTTTTATTTTGTATTTATAGTTTTTAATTTTATTTTAGCCGTATTTTATTTATTTTATTTTCTGTTTTTATTTAATCTTAATTTTATTTCATTTAGTTTCAACTTTATTTTTTTTTTTATATTTGTTTTTGTTTTTCATTTTATTTTATTTTACTTCGTCTTTTTTATTATTTAAATTTGTTTTATTTATCTTTACTTTAGTTCATTTTGTCATCATTTGATTTTTGTCTTCATTATATTTTATTTAGTTCTTGTATTTTACGCCGTATTTTTATTTTCTATTTACTTTATTTTATTTTATTTGATTTTGTCGTTTTTTGATTTTGTTCTCTTATAAAACATGTCTCTATACGCGTCAGTGCCCACACCTATCTGCATACATACCTACCCACCTATACAAGTGTATATCGATGGTTTTCGAGAAAAGTGACATAATTCAAAAATACAAAATACTGTCAGTTATCTAGATAATTGACGCGCCAATTCAACGCCATCCCTCAGAATTGCTTCAAGATTCGCTTATGACGCTTTCTAGATAAAAATATATAAACTCTGTAGTTGATTTTTGCTTTTAACGGCAAAACTCCGAATTTGAGTTAATTTTGAGTTGTGTCGCTTTTCTCGAAAACATATCGATGGTACATACTTATGTACATATATCTAGATGGCTGGTTAGCAGATGGAAAATATAAATAACTGCTATGCTGCGCACGTACACAAATAATAGTACACGTGGATTGTTCAAAGTTTGTCTAAAGCACAACTTTCCGAACATCGTTAAATTTCCGGGAGGCAGAGTAACTAGCGTGCAAGTGAAGGCGGCCAGCAGTACGAACGTGCGGAATTCCTACGAGATGGTGATGCAACCGATTTGTAAATTGCAATCGTTCTCTCAGGTGCTTCAGCTTTTCGTTTACGCAGTAGAGGCGAATGAAGTTCAAAGCGGGAACACAATAAAAAACTTTGTTAAGAGCTTTTTTATAGCTGAATTTAGGATTGTGATGGGTATTTGAGTGATTAGGGATTGGCTAGGTAGTTTTGATTATTTTGAGTTGGTGCTTGTGCGTTATTGTTTTTGAATTAGTTAATTGAAAGTAGAAAATGGTTTTATCATTTGATATTTCAGGAACATTGTTGTAGTGCAAGATATTTACTGTGGACTTACTCTCACTCATAGTGGTACCTGATTCTAAATATGGGTGTACGTTCTTCAAAGTCTGCTGGTCCGTTTTGAAAATGCTTAAATAAATGAAGCAAACAATCAACACTAAAACAAAATGACGTAGTATTAATCATTCAACTTTGTATTTGAATGCCTTTTTTTCAAAGTAAAAGAAAAATATTATGAGTGTTAGAAATAGGAAGATTAATTTTGCGCCACCTTGTACGAGTCAGACCTATTTTTTATTTTTCTGATGGTAGGAGGAAGCATTGGAAGCTTGTGTGCGAAGCTTTAATCCGCCAAACCCACAGACGCAGGTCCCTCATTGTGCTAATCGATTAGATGCAGGGTTGTTGCGATTTACTTGACTGGGGTGAAATTGAAATTTGGAAGCACCGAGACATTTGGTTCTTCCTAAAACACTCCGGCTAAAGAGCCCATTGCATTTAAAGCTCTGGAAACGGCAAGCGTAGATAGTCAAGAAATGAAAGGAGAGAAGTAACAGAAGGAAAAGTATAGAATAAAATAGAGGAATAGAGGTAGTTAGACTTGTGAAAATTTTCCAGATTCTTTGATAAATTTGAAAGGAAATATCCTACAGTTTGAGAGAACGAATTTTACTTATTCTCATAACATCGGAACCTAAAATTTGTAGTCTTGCTTCAGCGAATGCGGGACACTAACTTGACAGGGGTAATATGACTATTAAGTTTGCCCTGTAGGATGGAAGTGCTGCCTGATAGTAAGCTTCCCGGAAGCTTGTGGACGCTACCGTTGGCTTACTGGGAGCTCCTCCGCTATCATACCTTCAAAGTTTGCCCTGTAGGATGGAAGTGGTCCCTGATAGTAAGCTTCCCGGAAGCTTGTGGACGCTACCGTTGGCTTACTGGGAGCTCCTCCGCTATCATACCTTCAAAGTTTGCCCTGTAGGATGGAAGTGGTGCCTGATAGTAGCGATGGGTAGGCCACACACTGTGAAAAGATGCAACCGAAGTCAGTCGACAAGCTCTTGATTGGAGTCGCCAAGAAAACCGAGAAAGAGGGGCTGACCTAAGACTACATGGAGAAGATCGCTACAAAAAGAAGTCGATGAATGCGCGAAACCCTTGAATGCACTAAAATTCCTAGCCAAGAACAGGACCAGTTGAAAATGCTTTGTTGATCCCCTCGGCTCCAAAGAGAGATAAAGGAAATGATGATGAAGATCGTCCATTAGAAGAGGCCAACCATCATCTGGGAGGCTTTTTTTTTTGTCGCGACAACTAGCAAGTGCAGCATCAGACATTAATTAAGTCCATTGTATTGCACTTGGATTCCCTTTTAATTTTCTTTAAATCTACCCGATCTCCGAAGAAATCTGAGTAGATCTTGTGATGCCAAGGAGCCAAGATTTTCGCTTCTTAACACATCAGTGCCAAAGACCTCAAACCTGATTCGAGCGAAGGCGGGGCAGACACACAGGAAGTGGTCCGCCGTCGCATTCTCCTCTTCACAAGTTGGGCAGAGTACACTGTCTGAGATGCCCAACCTTTCCATGTTCTTCGCCCACAGAAAGTGGCCCGTCATCAGTCTAACCAGCCGTCTGCCCTCCCCTCTGCTTAATGACAGAAGGGTTTGCGACAGTCGATCGGACATGACAGGTAACATCAGTTTAGTCCATCTGCAGCCTCTCTCAGCCTGCCAAGCTCGCTTGTGGGTGGTAGTTACCCATTTGCTAACCGTGGCTGTGATGGCCGCAGAAAGGAGTGGCAAAACGGGCTCTGGGCCAAAGAAGTTGGCCTCAGAGCGCATCTTAGCTAAGGAGTCAGAGGTCTCGTTACTCGCGATACCCACGTGTCCCGGGACCAAGGTTAGCATCAGGCTATTATGTCTACCGACATAGTTCAGCCTGGATTTACAGGACTTGACTACCCCTGATGTGGTTGGAGGGCTGTCTAAGGCCATAAGAGCCGCTTGGCGGCCGCTGCAGACACATATAGATCTGCCTCTCCATCGCTTTTCCGCAACAAAGTTCATCGCTTCTTCAACTGCATACACCTCCGCTTGAAACATAGATGCATGCATTCCAAGAGCAAAGTGCAGTTTTGTCTCGCTGGATTCCACGTAGACCCCAGAGCCGGAGCCATGCTCGGTCCTGGAGCCATCCGTAAAAATGCGAAAACAGTGTTTGCCGGGCTCATTTTCTGAGTCTCCCCACAACTGAGCCTCTGGTAGCACTACACTGTATCTCTTTTCATGTACGACTCTTGATGGCATGGAGAGAATCGTTGGGTCGACGTCCATGCCTTCTCTGTGTTCCAATGCCGGACAGGGGCCGTACCAATTCCCATTGTGTTTCAGTCTGCAGATGACCTTCAAGGCCTCTCCTTGGATGAAAGCATCAAGTGGTGGTAAGCCAATCAGAGCATCTAATGCCGGGCCTGAAGTAGTCGGAAAAGCTCCGGTGCAACAGATGGCCACAGTGCTAGAGAGCACTAGAGAGAGTCTACTCATCCAGACCACTGATGCATAGGCGATAATGGGTCTTATCATAGCCGTGTAGATCCATAGGACCTTGCTAGAAGAGAGACCCCACGTTTTCCCAAAGACACCTTTGCACTGCCAGAAAGCTGTCAGTGCTTTGGATGTCTTTGTTTCAACGTGTGATTTCCATAGGAGCTTACTATCGAGGATTACTCCAAGATATTTAATTTCCTTGGATAGCCGGATTGTGACTCCTTTTAGCTTTGGCAGAACGAGTCCAGCAAGCTTCCTCCTTCTTGTAAAGAGGACAATACCAGTCTTGGCGGGATTTGCCGATAGCCCATTCGCACAGCACCAAGTGTCAATCCGATCCAGAGTTTTCTGTACTTTCCTGCAGATGTTCATAAGCGAAGAGCCTGTCACCAAACAAGCATCATCGTCCGCATATGCTTGTGCGTAGACTCCTGAATCGTTTAAGGTGGTGAGTAGAGGATCGATTACCATGCACCAGAGCAATGGAGATAGCACACCGCCTTGGGGGCAGCCTCTATTAACGCCAGATGACACCAGCAGATCTTCCTCTGCTCGCACCGGGAGGCTTGGTAGCGATTACATAGCTGATACAAGCGCTTTGTACTATAAAGTGATATGGTCGTAATATTGCCTAGTAACTACTATATTACTTCTCTCTATCTGCGGTAGTATGCAATTCGCTTGCTTTTTAAGCAGTCTTCGATATGTGAAAACACCTATTTTAGATACTGTTAACGAGGTTTCTAACTTTTGGCTAAATGAGATGTAGTTTGTGGCGCTCTGTTTTGGCTTTAAAAAAGTTCTCCTTAATTATTTTAGTTAACTAAGCTGCGGATCATTTAATAAATTAGCCGTGATACGAAAGCGTGAATTATTAATGGCTGTCGTTTAATAAATGAATTTAATTGTAAAGCCTCATTAAAGCACTTAAATGATTTCGTTTAGCAAAAAATAATTCTGTAGAAAGAGTTTACATAGTTTTCTCGTCCATTCAGTGAACTTACCTACGTTTGACAAAACCATGGCCGCACTGAAGCTATTCGTTACACTTTTCGTGTTAATGGGCCACTTTTTCGGGGATCATCCAGCATATGCAGTAAGAAAAATAATTTTAAGTCTATGATAACAATTAAAAAAAAAACTAAACTTTTTGTCACTTTCCCAGAATTACTTCAAGATCGTGGATATAAGAAGTCACGTGAATACTGATACAATCGCCTTCAAAACACTCGTCCACGATAATAATACTAAATTTGACCTTTATATGAACCTTTTCAAACCACTTAAAGCGCACGATCTGCTGATGAGTTTGAAGCTAAAACGAAAAATTGATGGCAGCTCAAAATACCAAACTATTATCCAACTGCGCCGTATTGATGTTTGTAAATTTGTTGCAAATAATCAGCAAAAATTTCTTATGCAAACAGTTTTCAAAGTCTCGGCGCATGTAATGTCCCAACTGGCATGTCCTATGAAGGTGGGCGAGTACAATATCACTAATCTTTCGGTAGCAACGAGTAGTTTTGTAAGCTCCTTGGAACCTGGCAATTATGGTTTCTATGTGGAGGTGGCCCAATTGAGCGGTTTGTCCGTGAAACTGCTCAATATGCAAATCAATTTGCGATGTGAAAAGTTTTGAATTAATAGAAGTGGTGCTGCTGTGCCTACCGGCGCAGGCAATACAACGCTGTGTGAAAGTAAAATTATTTTGCTTCGGAAACATTTCACATGGACGTATATACTCAGTATGTAATTTTTTCTGCTATTACATTTTTTAAAGGGCTTTAAAGCGCCAAAGAACTAAATTTTCAAAAAAAGAAAAAAAAAAAATGCTTTTAAATACTGCACTTAAATACGCACTCTAGGAAATTTATATGGGTATCAAACGAAAGTGGTTATAACCAGCTTCGAAAAACAAAATTCTATACTTTCAGTACAATAATGTCCTTTGAAAAATGTTTCCCTAGTGTAATGGTTGAAAAAAAAAATGTTTTAAAGGTACATTTATTTTATATTATATTTATATTATATATTATATTACCATTATTATATTACTATTTTATAGTGATACATACCTCAGCTTCGTTCTTCTTGCTGTTTTATAAAGACGTACAAGAATAGTTGAACTTTTCGCCTATGAAGTAAAGTATACGCAATGGATCCCTCTGCTTACATTTCCTCTCCGATACTTTGAAGACCGCTAAAAAATTAAATTTATGAAAAAAATAGAAAATTGAGTATGTATTTACACAAAAAATTCATAATTTAATATGAATGTGAAATTTCTCCTGGATGACAAAAAATTGATTATTCTCGCACGGCGTAAGATCCGCAAGAAAACAAAACAGAAAATATAATATCAAACTTCGTGGAATTCATTTTATTTTCTCTTAATAAAGAAATTACACTGTAAACAGAGTTGTAAAATAAACTTTTGTGTGTTCGTTTTACATTATTTTTTTTCTTTGTTTTTGCCCCGTTTTAAATGGAGTCAGCTCTCCTAGTTCGTAATCGAAAAATTATTCGACCTTAGCTCATATCGTTGATTCCTACTTTTCTTGTCGCCTACGATCTGCTTCGTCCACGTATGTTGGGGTCACTCTGGCTTTCTTGGTACCGTAAAGATGCTTAGAACTTTCTTTGTCACATCGGATTCAGGATTACTCAGAACATGACCATATCAGAAATTGTGCAGTTTGCCTTTAACAACGGTCAAGGGACACCGAAGTCTGAGACTGAAACCTCAGAAGCCGTTTCTGTAAACAACTTCCTGGCAATTTCATCGGCAATTTCATTTCCCTCTACTTATATGTTCATATGCCGTGGAACCCAGATAAGAGAACGGTTGCTTGCTCGTTCGAGACGTTTAAAAACCTCCTTAGAAGAGTTGGTAACGACAGAGCCTTGATCGCAGCTTAATTATCGGAAAAGATATTTATGTCTTCCTTCTAACAGTGATTCCTAAGCATTTTACAGGATCGCGAAAGTCTCTGCTTCAAAAATACGACAAGTCTCCAGTAGTTTAAAGAAAACTGAAATTTGGCTAACTTAGAGAAAACAAATTGAAAACAAATTCAATTTGTTGTTGCGTCAACTTATTCATCATCATCATCATTCATAGTGAGCCTTAAATTCCTCCATAACACTTTTCCGTGCATCTCGGTCCATAGCCATACTACGACAGTTGGTCGCTTTTATACTTCTTAGATCGTCCTCAACGTCATCTAACAATTACTACCGCGGACGCGCTTGCAATGGGAGGAGATCAAACATCTCAAACTTGCAGGAAACATTTCTTTTATCTGAGTTCCAGGATATAGGAGCATAGAGGGAAATGCAATTGATGATGAGCTTGCCAGGAAGGGGACTGAATTGGCCTCCGAGACCACCTACCCGGTCATCGGCATCCCCCTGACAATAGTTAAAGGGGAACTGCACAAATTATTTCTCAGGAAAGCGCAGGAAGAATGATTATTTGGTGATCGGAACTCATGCGGTGAGGTTTAGACTTCCGTTAAGCCCCCATTGAAGAAGCTGATCCGACAGAGAAAGAGACTGTTGAACACTTTTTTTGCATATGTCCGGGCTTGGTGGTTAGAGGTTCCTTAGTGTGCCGTTTGGAGATAGCGTGAGGCAGTTCCCAGTCCACATAGCAAGTAAGCGTGCATCTAGCACTTTGCGGGGTATTCTTTCAACTGGTATTCTGTTAACGTTTCTTAGCCAGCGGATGCGCTGCGATTTGACAAACCGCATGACGTTTTCATCTTGTAAGAATTCATCTAGCTCGTTGTTATATCTAAAGCGATACTGGCCCCAGTATTATTCCCAGTATTCTTCTGCTCCAACTTACGCATGACTATTCGCGACTCGCGTTTCGTATACGAAAGAAACCATCGAGAAATATCCTGTTATTTGAACAATCGAGGCAATATTCTTCTTCTTCTTGATTTGCGTGATAATCGCTTATGCAATTTTGCCGAGGTTACCAAAGCGCGCCAGTCGTTTATGTCTCGTGATAATCGGCGCCAGATGGGCACATCAAGTGAAGACAATTCCTTCTCCATCTGATCATTTCAAAGTAGAGGATAATTTCCTCTTCTTCTGCTACCACCAGGTGGCGCCGCATCGAAGACTTTAAGAGTCGGAGCGTTTTCATCAATTCGAACGACATGACCCAGCCAACGTAGCCGCTTGATTTTTATTCGCTGTGCTATGCCTATGAATGTCGTCGTACAGCTCTTACAGCTCATCCGAGGATGGTTCCATTGGTTCCATTTGTAGAAGCCCACGCAAGTGGGGAATGTCACTGATTGCCATTCACCTCGACGATTCTGCTCCATATGGTTCAAACAGCTTACAGCTTCCGGGCTTAGCCCAAGTATCCTCTGAGTAGCTTTCGGACACCCGTTCGAGAGCGAGCTAATATGAGAAGGCGGAACAACCCAAAATAGCTGGTTGTGCGCTGGGTTTGGGAAGCGCCACGTAAAAACCCTGCCCAATGAAAACGAAACCTCGTATGAATCAAGACAATCGCGCAGCACTAATTTAGCAGAATGAACTGCTTGCATTTGGAGAAAAATAAAAGCATTATGAAGAGAGCCAGTCACCAAATTTGTTTATTATGGTCTAAAATCGATCTAAAATATATTAAGGATTTAAAACTGTAGAAAAATTTAGTATATATACAAATATAAAGCCCTCTTTCATTTATTTCCAATTTCACGCTACCTCTCGCTAACACCTCTTTCTTTGAAGGGTTTTTAGGCCAATCGTATGTTTATAATCATGGTGAACGCCTTGTGCCCTTCTTCTCCCACAGCCTCCACAATAATACTATATTGGCCAGTTCTCGAAACCTGGAGAAATCCCACTTGTCCTACCTCATAATTCTTGAACTCATAGTGACCAACCTTAAGAGGACACTGAAGCTTCTTATTTAATTCTGTTAATTTTTTGTTGTCCTTGAATATTTTCTTTTCACTAAGCCTTTTCACGAAACTGCATAGATCAATCCCTTTCCACGCGTACAAGTTACGATAACTGGCTGCACCATCAGGCTTTCTCTTCAATCTCAGATTCAGAAATAACTGATTCTCGTGTAATGGTTTGTAGAGCGTTAAATTAAAATCGAAATGGCTGGAATTTTCATACTTCACAAAAGAAATATCGACAGATTCGTGAGTATTATTCACTTGGATGTTAGTGACCGTGATTTGTTTCTGTCAGGAGAGAGCACATTATTGCCAGAAAGTTAAAAGTATTAATAGTTTTTGTAATTTGTTGACACTTACTGCATTTGCCTGTCTGAGGTGGTAAAAAAACCACAGAAAAATCAAAAGTAGGATCAGTTGATGTCGTTCTAGCGCTCTCATGATTTTCTATCACTCAGTATGCTGCAGTGTGAAGCAGTTTTATGTAGTTCTGAAACGTAAATTATGATTTCAAATTCTATTTTGTAGTCTATGATGTGCGTATGTTTACAAATGCATGTAGGCCACCAATTATCTGTAATTTGAAATACTTAATTTAATGCGTAGTTTCACGCCATTTAACAGCAAAAGAGCTTTTATCGAATTTGATATGAGGTGTAATTATATTCGTGTATTAGAGAGATGTGCTATGAAGAAGTTGCGCGTGCACAACCAGAATTGCTCAAATAATGAGTGTTTTTTTAAGAACTTAAAATAATAATACAAAACAGAAATATTGTTGGAATGAATTTTTTCTATTATAATCTGGTGGATAATTTCATGTTATTTATTAAAAAAAATCAACACTAAACAATTTATTTTTGAATATGATGTCCAGAGTATGTCCGCAGCAGCCTCTTCTTTTCTTCTTAACACGTTGAGTGCCACCATACAACAAAAAAAATGGGGATCGTCCGGCCACGATTTTTTTTTTACATAATACAATAGAATATTGTTCAACAAAATGTAGGCCATATGATGCCACATTGGTCTCATACCCATAGGCCAAGCAGCATAAACAATGCAATGGCTCTAGTATGGCGTGAATACACTACTACTAATAGCGTCTATGAAGCAGCTGCATCAGCACAAACCGAAATCTCACACATTATACCGTGAGACCAAGTGTCACCACGAGGCCTGAAAGTCTCTTCGCACTGTGAGACCAACCTGGACTCACATGGCACTCAACGTGTTAATTGGCGCGATAACCGCTTACGCGATTTTGGCCGAGATTAACAAAGCGCGCCAGTCGTTTCTTTCTCGTGCTAACCGGCGCCAATTGGACACACCAAGTGAAGCCAAGTCCTTCTTCACCTGATCTTTCCAACGCGGAGGAGGCCGCCCTCTTCCTCTACTACCACCTTTGAAGACAGGAGGTACTTCGTTTTGTCCTCGTTCACCACCAAACCCATTCGCTTTGCCTCTTTATCCAGTTTGGAGAAGGCAGAACTAACAGCGCGGTTGTTAAGGCCGATGATGTCAATATCATCGGCATACACTAGCAATTGTACGCTCTTATAAAAAATTGTGCCTGACCGATTAAGTTCTGCGGCTCGTACGATGCTCTCCAACATCAGGTTAAAGAGCAGCTACGAGTTACATAATTCATTCGATCAATCCATGTTTTACTATTTTTTCCAATAAATCAGTCCATAAGTAGGCTTAGATATGGGCTTCCAATGCTTGAAGAGTCACTGACTTGTCAACATAAACCATTGACTCTACAAATCCCTATAAAAAGCTATCCAGAAGCTTTAAATCGCATGAAGGCAGGGGCCAGTGAACAGAACCACTTCTGAAAGGATAATTGCCAACAAATTTATTTTGCAATAAATCGATTGTTAAGCACTTTGTATGGCAAGTTGCACTGTCTTATTAGAACCAAATGTGGTAGATGTTCAGCTGATTAATTTTTGGAAACAAAAATTCAGTCAGGATGGCTCGATAGTGCTGGCCATTCACCGTAGTGGCAACTACTTCCTTATTTCGAAAGAAGTAGTGACCGATATAAGAACTTCGCACCAGTTTTTTTTTCCAAAATCAATTCCCATGATGACTTGCCAATCTTTACTGAACAGGAATATCAACATAGTTTGCCATTGTTATCGGTCAAACCATAGTTATCGATATCAATAGTTCTTATGCGGTTAAAAAAAACACCCTATAGTCTACTTCAAAACCGTAATATACCTAAGAGACTCTACCCGACGGCAACGAAATATTACAAGCGTGGATTGTGTAGATTTTTCCGTATATCACCAACATAATCTCAGTTTTTTTGTAAACAAACCACTATCATGACCATGGTGACGCCAGCCAATTCAAACACGCCGGGAGCCGGTAAATGGTCTAAACTCAATGGTTTTCCAAATGTCATTGAGAAAATTCGCAGAAGAAAATTGGAGAGGCCAGAGCGTTCAACACTAAAGCAAGAGGAAGACCGAGAACAAGTTGGGCCAACGGACTACGGGAAGATATCGAAAAAATTGAGATACGAAATGGAAAATAGTCCCACACGACCGAGATGTTAGGAGCTCCCACTTACAGCAAGCCAAAGCTCACAAGGAGCTGTAGTGCTAAAAATTGATGAGTACATGTAAAGTTTTTTTCTCAAAACCATGAACTTAAGTAAGGTGGTTATTGTGTAATAATAATAATTAGTAATTTTGTGGTATTTTCCGTTGTCATGTGCCATGCTTCGCTTCCATAAAGGAAAACCGACTTCAAATTTCAATTGAAAATACGAAGTTTGGTCTGCTTCGAAATATGTCAGCGTACCATATTTTCTTTAGGGAAGCAAAAATGCTCTTTGCTTTTCTTATTCTGCCCTCAAGTCTGTGTGCTTCTGAGTATTCACACTCATAGGTTTTGTTTTACAAACATTTATTTTCAATCCAGCACTCCTTGCCCTGCGCTTCAGTTCATCGAGTTGCTTCTGCATCCTCCCCTGGTTGCTAGACAGCAAAGCTATGTCATTAGATTAGTCTAGATTATTCATATATTCCTTGCCGATAGGGTGCCTCGTTTTGGTTCTTTATCTAGAGCAGCATTTAAGATATCGTCGATAACAATTGTAAATAGCAGGGGAGACAATGTGTACCTCTGGTTTACTCTAGTAGTCGTTTTAATTCGTTCAGACAAGATGTTATTATGAATAATTCTGTATTGGAACTCCAAGTATTGTGCATTTATACGTTGCATATCTTAACCCGTACACCTCTGCTATCAAGTTAATTCCATACGCTTTGACTATTGAGATTATCAAATGATTTTTCAAAATCTACAAAGACGAGATGCAGCGGCTCTAGACGAAAGAGCCAGTGCGGTTACTGTATGTGGCCGTCAAATAGCTTCCGCTTCTTTGACAAAGTTGCTGTTAGCTTTTAACGTAGTATCTTCTTGGCTTTCTCCATTCACACTTTCCGGATCAAGTAGCTCCTAGTAGATTTTAGTACATCTTTTAACAAGTTTTTTTTGGTCTCTGAGTACTTCGTCGTTTTCGGGTTTGTAAATATTTTGACCTGGTTGAAATCCATTCGGCTACGGGGTCCATTCCCACACTTACCACTAGTGAATTACGAATTTTTGTTCCAGAATTTCTTGATACCTCCATCACTGTGTTCGATATCTTAAAGAATGGCCGTTTCTATTAACGAATCATTCAGCTTACATAAAATATTTGGATATTAATGTAAAATATATATATATATAATTGGCGCGTACACCCTTTTTGGGGGTTTGGCGAGCTCCTCCTCCTATTTCTGGCGTGCGTCTTAATGTTGTTCCACAAATGGAGGGACCTACAGTTTCAAGCCGACTCCGAACGGCAAATATTTTTTATGAGGAGTTTTTTCATGGCAGAAAGGTTTGCCATTGCCTGCCGAGGGGTGACCGCTATTAGAAAATGTTTTTCTTAATTTTGGTGTTTTACCGAGATTCGAACCAACGTTCTCCGTTCCGAATGGTAATCACGCACCAACCCATTCGGCTACGGTGGCCGAAGCCTTGAGAAAATCCGGGTATTGCGAAATATAAATACATACATCTAAATAAATTTTGGAAATTTTATTCAAAACTGCGTAATGGATTTTTCTCAAACTAACTTACATTTAAGCTTTAAGTTCAAGGTATTATTTGTAAGAAATACACACAAAAACAATCCAACTTTAACAACGCTTCGTATGAATAAAAAACTAGCTCGCCCTTTTTCAAACAGACTGAATAAAATTCGAAAACTATTCGTACTCAACGCTTTAAATCGGGTTTATGTCCGAAGCAACTACCCTGCTCTTAAAATTTTAGTTTAACTGGAAGGTCTAAATAAAACTTTGCTTCACTAAAAGTCACTTTGGCTCATAATGGCTATTTTTTGACAAAATTCAAATATGACTTCGTCACCCATGGTTGCGAATTTCGAAACTCCTTTTTCATATTTTGATATTAATTATATCTTCTCATAATTCAAACCCTCAGCCACTAACATTGATGCTATTTTTTGTAGCTTAAGGCAGGTCCTTCCGGAGTAACTAAGCGGCATTCCTCTTTTATTACCTATATACCGACGCCCCTCATTTGTTTCTATTGTATTTCGACGGCAGAATCTTATTTCCAAGAACTTTGAAAATACTTTGGTGGGCTTTGATTTATGCATCTGCTATATTATTAGGATTATAGTTGAAAAATCTCTGCTGTAAAATATATGAGTCAACTTGTAGTTTTAACAATATAATAGATTCTTATTCTTTAAAGGAAGGACTATGTTGATGGAAATTTTATTAGGTGCGCAACTAAGCTCTCGCTTTTTTTATGAAAATGCAACTTTATTCTGAAAAAATGGCTACAAGTGAATCACTGAAAGTGTTGTCCATCGCTGGCTACTACTTTTTCCCATCTTTCTGGTAGATCTCGTATACCGTCGGGGTAAAACTGTTCCGCTTTTGAGGCTATCAACGGATCAAGCCATTTTTTGATGTGGAACTGCTGGTCAGCTAGGCCATGTGCCATCGATCGGAACAGGTGATAATCGGACGGCGCAATATCTGGAGAATATGGCGGGTGGCGTAGGATTTCCCATTTCAGTGTTTCCAGGTAGGTTTTAACGGGTTTGGCAACATGAGGCCGATCGTTGTCATGCTGCAGAATCACTTTTTCATGCCTCTCTGGGTATTGCGGCCGCTTCTCGCGTAGTACTCGACTCAATCGCATCAATTGAAGTCGATATCGATCCCCAGGGATGGCTTCGCTTGGATTTAACAGTTCATAATAATAACAACAACTTGGTTCCACCAAATACATAGCATAACCTTCGCAGCGTGAATATTCGGCCGAGGCGACGACGTAGAGGCATGACCGGGCAGTTTCCATGACTTTATTTTCTTTGGAATGCTGTAATGAATACATTTTTCATCACCCGTCACGATGCGATGAAGAAAACGCTTCTTTTTTTTTGCCGCTGGAGCAGTTGTTCACAGGCGAAAAAACGACGTTCAACACCCCGAGGTTTTAACTCATAAGGAACCCAATGTTTCTGAATCATTCCCAAAGCATGCAATCGCTTGGAAATGGATTGAAGCAAGCTCTTCTTACGTTTAACATGGATCCTCATTGAGAAATACCTCAAATTCAGCATCTTCGAAGGTTTTTGGCTTTCCTTCCCGCAGACGGTCGTCAACATTAAAATCACCGTCTTTGAAGCGACGGAACCGATCTCGGTACGTTGTTTCACTTAAAGCAGCATCTCCATAAACGTTTTATAGTTCTCGATGCGCTTCAGTCGCCGTGTTTTTTTTTTTTCAAATGAAAGAGAAAACACGTCCAACGAAACAAATGATGATTATTCGGCACAAAATCAGACATTTTCACAAAACCAAAAGTATATGATACCAAAACAAAATCGCTAATGTGTCGAAGCAGTTTGTTTACCATATGTTTAAGATGGTTTATGACGTTTAGGTTATGATAGAATCGACTAGCACACACTGGTGTTGGCATCTATTGACAAACAGCGAGCACTTAATTGCGCACCTAATAGATTTTAGAAAGAAATCTGTTTTTGAATGCCATAATATCTTTGGAGGAGTTCACGAGGAACTTCTTGTATGCGAGACTACTTCAGTTTTGCCCTCTTACCAAATTATTTATCTATTTCGACTTGAAGCTTCAACTAAATCTGTAGCCAACACAAGAGGTCAGGATTTCGGGTTTGGTACTGGCACATTCTGAACCCAGGGCCAATATGATTGTGAATTAAAAATTGTTCTACTATTTTAATATTTCCCAGCTTGATGAAGACGCAGTGGAATTCATTAACATCAGAATTAAATTTATTTATTTTTTTTTGCGAATAGACGAAGTGTAAATAATTGTTTTCTCAACAAATTTTAAACTAGTCTTTGAAAATGTGAATAAAACTGGTTTCCCTTACCCTCATCTCAACTCTTTTTGTCGTATACGAATCTATAAATATAAGCTATATATTTTCTTTCTGTCAGTACACGTCTATGATATTCATTTCTAATGTCAATATAATTGATATTATTTAATTTATAATCAATGATTTGGCAGACTTAAACAAGCTATACATTTGATGTGAAAGCCAATAAATATTGATAGTCGATTTCCGGTTGAAAAACAATCATAAAAATTAGGAGTTGATAGCCAAAACTTTTGCTCCTTCCAAACTTAGGTATACACAGACAAAAGTGTGCTATGTTTGGTATCATAATTTATGTCTGACAAATCGAAAATGTGCTCACTCCAATAAAAGCCAACAAATATGTATAGATGAATTAAGCTTCATAAATCACATTTAAGTGGACAATAATATGATGACAAAAACAAACAAAGCTCTGTGGAAAATTCGAAACAATTACCAAAATTGAGTGAGTCAGAGTCATCCACATTTGTAGATATTGGAAAATGAATTTCATGCAGTCTTATGCATTATACGTAGTTGTGTATGTTGGTGCGATTGCTGGAAGGTGGAGGTAAAATCAACTTGAAATATTAATCAATGAATGACATTTATCAACTTTCAAGCTGACAAACAATGATTGCAAAAATGAAGCAATGCTGTATACAGCGTCAGACATTGGATTCAGATCCGCTTAGGCTGTATTCAAAAGGGCCGAGAAAGGCGGTTAGTTTCAAGCGAGGCTCACTTCAAGTGAATTTATTCAAAACCAAGTATCTAATCTTATATTGAAAAAATCATCCAATATACTTCATTTAGTACTCCAACTATTTGTATTAAAAATAAAACAAATGGTAGTCACGTACGGACCCATTCGGCTACGGCGGCCGACCTGTTTTATTAATACGGGGATCGTTTGGAAAGTCCGTGGAAAGTCAGAGAGATGGTACTACTGGCGATTCAATCAGTTCGGCCTATTTCTTTGTGTTTGCCACTCGTTTGAATCGAAGAAGTCGAGCGATTTTCCTTTTCCATCCCGACAACACACCAGCTCACGCCACAGCAGTTGCGGTTGCACAATTAATGAAAATAGGGTTCCAACAAGTTAAACATCGCCCCCCGCTCCCCCATCCTGACTTGGCTTCCTCGGATCCCTCGGTTACTATTTGTTCCCCAATTTGAAAAAATGGCTGGCGAGAAAAAGATTTTATTCAAACGAGCAGACGAGTAAACAATATTTTTACTTTTTTTTACATTTGAATTTTTGTTCCAAAATTGTTCAGCACAACATTTCTATTTTTCCTTACTGTTACCTCCTTTGTCTTTGCTTTGAGCGAAAAAATGTCTTCTTCCATATGGTCGGATTATCCATTTTGAATTTTATAAGTGTCTAGGTCTCCAAGGGTAACCAGGTTTGACCAAGTCATAGCTGACCTGTAATAGCTACGCGTTAAGAGCCGCAGGTCTATTACCATGAATCGTGGCTAATGGAAGAGAATTGTGGGCGAAGCCAAGGCTCACCCTGAGCTGTATTTGCTATTTGCTGATGATGATGAGTGTAAATTTTGTAATAGAAAGGGAACTAGTGAAAAATACTTTGAAGAATACGAGTACAAAGCCGATATCGGCATAAGGGATTCGCACTAAACAACTTCGACACTGCAATCTATACAGATAGCATAAAAATGGATTGTGGAGTTGGAGCTGGTATTTATTCTCTTAGACTTAAAACTGAAAAATCTGTGCGTCTCCCTAATGCTTGCACTGTCTTCCAGGCGGAAGCATTGGCAACTGGGGAAGCTTTTAGGTTCCTAATAGCAGATTTCCCTTTTACGGCAATATCGATGATCTTTCAGATAGCCACGCTGCAATACAGGTACTGGATTCGGCGACAACAATCTCTAAACTGGTGAAACATAGGCTATTCCTACGCCTTACCCCCTTGAGTGAAAACGATAAAGCTACCTTAATCTGGGTTCCGGGATATCGGTACATTGAAGGTAACGAAAAATCAGATGAACTGGCAAGAAGGAGATCAGCCATGAATACCGGTCTAGTGGAATCGGTACTCACACCATTAGGTGCAGTCAAGAATACAATTTCCCTAAAATACCTCCAAATCGCGGATTGTAGATGGTGAGACCAGACTACTTGAAAAATTAGCAGGACGTTATGGCCCACCTACAACTTTGAACAATCGTCAACATTGATAAAACGACGAGGCGCCTGGAGACTAACGGCAGTTATATCTGGCTTTTGGTCTGTCGGAGTGCAAGTAGCCAAAATGGGTATCACTCACAGCACATACTGTCACAGGTGCAAACAACCTGCGAAAAAGGAAACAAACTTGCACTTCCTCTGCGAATGGCCTGCCCCATGGAAGGACAGAATGTTAACCCTGGGCTAACCGCTGTTCGAGAGTCTCGAAGAACTGTCTGGCTTAGACGTCAACAACCTAATAAGGTTCTTAAACCGCACAAACTGGATATAATCATGCTTTAAATAACAAATTGGTAACGAGAATGTGGCAGAAAATGGTGCGGAAGCGCTAGTTGGATTCTGGAGAAATCACCACTTAAGCCAACCAACCAACAGATCCAATCATAGGGGTACATGTTAAAGATATGAACATAGAAAACAAAATAAATAATTGAAGAGCTGCCAGTTCTATGAAAATTAATACTTAAAGGAGCAGTCTTTTGGTATCCAAATAAATATTCGGTTCGTCTTAGCCAAAAAAAAAGAAATTATATCATTAATTATATCATAAAAACTTGGTTCGCACTAACTGCCAGTTCGCCTTTAGCAAGATTGTCTTAGGTTAGGTTAGGTTGAAGCGGTTGTCTTGTGGGACACACTCAGGCTCAAAGCCCATTATGATGCCGCGTGGGGGATCTTTCCCTATTTCTCCTAAGCCCATTGTGCGCTTTTCAAAAATTTTAGAATATCTCCTCTTTCTGCGGAACTGAGATCTTCCAATCCGTTAAAAAATTGTCTGCCTAGAATAGGAAATCTCCGTCTGGATAGAGCAGGACAATGGCACAGAAGGTGTAAGATTGTCTCTTCCTCTTCCTCATCAAGACAACTTCTACAGAAGTCGTGTGCTTGCACATCCATCCTTTGGGCGTGTCTACCTATTAGGCAGTGCCCCGTTATGACTGAGATCATTGTGCTAAGACTGTGTTTATTTTGGCTTAGCAAAGATTCTGTGCGTTTAGCACTAAGAGTCGGCCACAGATGATGGGCGATTTTGCAGGTGGCTTCATTACGCCATCTTTCGTTTGCTTTCCTTACGATTTCTTCAAGGATAAGTAGCTTATATGTTTGTAAGGGTATGCCTATGTCATTGTCTATGAACTCATCGGTCAACATGGTGTCGAGTCTCGCTAGTTCATCGGCTCTACAGTTACCCTCAATGTCGCGATGGCCAGGAACCCATATTATCCTTAGGCGAAATGACTCAGCCATCTCGTTAAGAGATGTGCGGCATTTCATGGCTACCTTGGAGGTTGTCGACTACTTTGTGAGGGATTTTATCGCCGGCTGGCTATCAGTGAAAATGTAGATGTCATTTCCGGATATCGCATCACCCTGTACCAGTGTCGCGGCTTTCGTTATTGCTATCAGTTCGGCCTGAAAGACACTGCAGTAGTCGGGGAGCCAAAAACTGAAGGAGATTCCCAGATGCTCGGAATATACACCTCCGCCCACCCTGCCCTCGAGCTTTGAGCCATCTAGGTATACATGGATAGACTCGCCCTGTCTTACATCGTCCCGTTCCCACTCTTCCCTTGAGGGTAGGAGGGTCGTGAACGATGTAATAGCAAGTGTGGGCGGGAGTGCATAGTCCACCAATCCGGGAATCTTCGAAGTGCCAGCCAGGATTTTGCCGTGACCGTAGCTCTTATTTGACCACATACTTAAAGTGTTCAGCCTTATTGCCGTGCTACGCGTGATATATTTTGCCTGCAGATCTACCGGCAGGAAGTTTTATGTCGCATATAATGCTTTCGAAGGTGTGGTCGTGCCAGTTATGAGAACAGATGCTAGTCTCTGAACCTTGTCAAGTTTTTTGATGTTCACCCCTTCTCAAGGGCATTCCACCATATTACAATACCATAGTAGAAAATTGTCTAGGGTGACGTCACCTATTGTCTTAGGTGACGAAAAATAATACATGTATTTTCTCGAAATTCAACCCGCACTTTTTGATTTGGTTCGTCTTAGATGGAAATCTGTCTTAAGGGGTTAGAAGGCCGAAAAAAGGCGCATTTTCCAGCATTTTTTCTGAGAAAACTTTTAAATTTATTGATCTAAAAATTTGTATACATATTATGTTATCTTTTAACTGTATTTAAGACTTAGTATTAGTAAAAATATTTATTTGGAAAGGAGTTACAGCTGAACTCCGGGAACTTCCATCAAAAAAGAAGTTTTGCAGTGACCACTATATCTCTAAACTGGATCCTCTAAAATTAAAAACCCCGTGTTAAAACGTGTTAAAATCTACGACTAATCGGTTTAACCGTTTTCGAGTAATGTTTGTCACCGACTTTGAAAACATCATTTTGACAAAAGCGCGTTTAAAGTTTGAGAAGCACTTAGGATAAAATTTTTTTCTTTTTTAACTTACATGGAGTTGTCTATTCCAGGACCATATAACACATCCTCCGCCCCTTCGACAGCTTCTAATAACTCGAGCTGATGTTGTCTGCGGGCCATTCTTCCAACTCGGGTGCTCTCACGTGCTGTGAGATTGGAAATGTTCACGCGCCGCTCAGCTTCTTTTTTGGCATATGAATGCGCATTGGGCCCAAGTGTAATTCCTATAGCCTTCATATAATACAATAGTGATGCCATTCTTTCATGAGCACGGTTTAATTGGGCAGCGGTACTCTATGTATAAGAAATTATCTCTTCAGTATTACTCGGTAAATAAAAAATGTTAATATGACATTCCGCCACATTCTCGATTTACGATTACAAATTCGTTTCTATTTTAAAGATTGAGATCCGCATTGTCGCAATAACCCCCTAAGCCATTCTGGTGGGATTCATCAGATCCCGATATTTATTTGGCCTTCGTGCTAAATAGCGTCAATTGGGAACACCAAGTCCCTCCAACGTTGGCCTTTCAAAGACAAATACGCCTTTTTCTTCAACGGCCGCTACCAACAGAAGCTGGATATTTTTATTCGCTGCCCTTTGTTTATGTTTATGTGACTGCAGTGCTCATATATCTCATCAGTTTTTCGGCTGCGATATGCGGACCCGATAATGCGTGAAGGTCAGAATATTTCACACGAATCACCTCTTAATTAAATATTGTTCAACCCTTTCCCAGTCATGTTTTTCGTACTCTCTCTCTTGTTCGATTCTCTGACTTCTCGTACATGACTCGCTTTGCAATCCATTGCACAGTAGTCTCGCAGACAGACTATCTCTGACAGCGTATTATTCCTCGTCATATTACAATATGTTTGCCGAGCTTCGATATCTTTTTCGGCGTGGATGGAAAAATGGGTCCACAAATGTGAGTACAAACGGAAAAGAGTAACAAATCTGCATCCTTCCCAAAATGGAGCTTTCCTAGTGATTATGAAACAAGTTGAATTCTGGCGTTGCAGTCACCAAGCCCGTTTTGTGTGTGTTGTTTTTCTTTGCCGTGGAGGCATGGGCGGAAAAGAAAGTATTTTAAAGAATATTGCCCTATGAAGTATGAATGAAAGAAACTACTTGACAGCGAAGTCTTCCTTCCAGCCGCACTCTTACATCGGATTCGCGCTCTTTTACATGACAGCTGTAGTGGATGTCGTAAGATCTGTTGATCTTCTTACTTTGGCCATCCAACGTATTTCTTGCGGGGTATCAGCCTTTGTTTTTGCAAGAGCTGGCGCGGGTAAATGTGCAGTTACCATGAAAGGGTCGAGTATACTATTGATGATTCTGACTCTCCTTAATATGTCCTTAATTTATTTAAGAAGTCCTTAATATATTTGAAGAGGTTTTCATTGCAGAGGACAAGTCTCACATGAGCATTTTTCGAAACACGGATACATAGCACCCGGTTTTATTCTAACATAAATCAATTGAGATGATGATAATAATGGCACAATTTTAAGAAAAGTTGAAAAAAAGTAAATATGATAAATACGATACCTATGCATTATATATTTATTTTTTCTTACTTATATAATATTAATCCACTATGAAAAAAACAACTGAGTGCTCAAGTCTCAGCTCGTGTGTAAGCGGAAATTATTGAAACAATGACAAAGCAGAAATATTAAGCATTTGAGATTAATACTCAAGAGATTCGAATGGCCAGATGAGCACAAACGTATGAATCACTAAATACACTTGCATACATATTTACAAATAGACGAATGAAACTTCAGACAGATAGTCAATAAATCCGCAATCCGCTAACCTTCGCACTGGGCATGTGTGAGTCAAGCATTGCGGCAGCAGTTTTTTCTGTGTGTGTCCTTAATGTGCGACCTCTGCTTCTATTGCTGCCTCCTTTTTATGCTTCTGCTTGTGCTTTTTCCTCTGCTCTTCATTTCTGATAAACCAAGAGTAGTGGCATTTTATCGCTGTCGCATTAGTGGCTGCAATGGTAGTGGTACAAATAGTGGAAGTCGTCGTCGAGTGCCCTCTTGAAATTAACTCGTCATTCGCTTGAGTTACTTTTTGTTGCCATTACAAGCAATTGAACTTTGTTGCTTTTCTGCTCTCACTTCCCTAGCCGTGGATTGTGTGCTGCCTTCATAGAGCAGCCAATGTTAGGGGTGAATATCGTTAAGGTGCGCAATGCATGGGTGTGCCATGGTGGTAGTGGTGTGGCCAGATGTATTATTTATTACAAATTTTCTATGTTTTTTCTGCAAAGACGTAGGCCACTCAAAAATTTCATTTTTTAATAAATTAATTCCTCATCGCATAATGTCAAGTTGTCGTCATGGAAAAAATTTTTGCTTTATTGCAGGTCTACGTTTTAATGAAAAGACGGTCACCGTAGCCGAATCGGTTAGAAGTCATCCGACACATTATCCGATGGGTAAGGCGGGTTAATGTGTTAATTAAAAATTGTAAAAACGTGCACAAGAGCACTTTCCACTGTTTCATAGATTATGAAAAAGCCTTCGACACTGTACAATACTGGCGATACTGATTTGTTTAAAGAAACGGGAAGAACTGGGTGTATATTGGATGTAAAACGAAGGCTTCAAGCTGAACAGCTGACGCTCGCTGATGTTTAACGCGTGTGCGCCTTTTCTACAGCAGCGCCAGTCAATATTTAATGGCTGCGTCTTGTATGTGTAAGTAAAAATGTAACTTTTTATAAGTTTTAAATTTTTTAACCTTAACCCTCAAATGCCTGATTTTTTTATTGTGCTTAAAAAATCATGTTACAACAATTTTTAGTCAAAATGAACGAATTTGAAGTCCGTTTTTTTATTAGACTCTTACTTCACCTTGTGTCTACAAGTTAAAATATCTACCCCGCTTTTTTGAATATTTTTTTTGTATTGGATATTCATTCTTATTTTATTCTTTATTTTTGATTTTGGAACTCAAAAATATTATTTATTGTACTTGAATTGGAGAAATGAAATTTACATTTTGAACAAAATGCCTGAGTTTCAGACTTTCAGAACCGCTCATTTGTTGGAAAATAGTTTTCCTTCGACCCCGATGGACTGGAAATAGACACCTTTTATGACGCACCTTTCGTGTTTTGTTTCACTGTCAAACATCTTCAGTTTGGTCTACAATATAATTTAACCATGAATCGTCTAACAAACGAACAGCGCTTGCAAATCATTGAATTTTATTATAAAAATGCGTGTTCTGTTCAGAAAGTTTATCGCGCGCTTCTTCCATTTTATGGTCAGCTTAATCGACCCACTGAAGCGGCTATTCGAGCTATTGTGCCTAAATTTAGAACCAAATTTACATTATTGGACATCAAAACACCAACACGCTTAGGTAGAGTGCGAACTGAAGAAAATATCGCAGCTATATCGGCCAGTGTTAATGATGACCATCAATTATCGATGCGTCGCCGTTCGCAGCAATTGGGCCTCTGTTACTCAACAACGTGGAAAATTTTCCGAAAGGGTTTAGATGTGAAGCCTTTCAAAATACAGCTGGTGCAAGAATTGAAGCCGAACGACCTACCCAACGCAGAATTTTTGGTCAATGGGCTCTTGGAAAGTTGGCCGAAGATCCACTTTTTTATCAAAAAATTGTGTTCAGTGACGAAGCTCATTTTTGGATCAATGGGTACGTAAATAAGCAGAATTGTCGATTTTGGAGTGAAGATCAGCCAGAAGAATTGCAAGAGCTACCAATGCATCCAGAAAAGGTCACAGTTTGGTGCGGTTTATTGGCTGGAGGTATCATTGGACCGCACTTCTGCAAAGAAGCTGCGAATCGTAACGTAACTGTGAATGGTGAGCGCTACCGTGAAATGATATCTGGCCCAAAATGCCAGAGCTTGATTTGCATGACATGTGGTTTTAGCAATACGGTGTCACATGCCACACAGCAGGCGTAACAATGGACTTGTGGAGAGGCGAGTTCGGTGAACATTTTATTTCACGTTCGGAACCTGTCAAGTGGCCACCCAGATCGTGCGATATAACGCCTTTAGATTATTTTTTATGGGGCTGTGGTAAAGCTCATGTCTATTCAGACAATTAACGCATTGGAAGACAACATTAAAGCATTTATATGTGAGATACCGGCCGAAACATTGGAAAGAGTATGCCAAAATTGGACTAAGCGGATGGACCATTTGAAGCGCAATCGCGGTCAACATTTGCATGAAATAATCTTCAAACATTAAATTATATGGACTGTACTATAAATTTACTGTACTAGAATTTTACGTGTGTTTTTTGAAAAACTTTCCTATAGCTCTTAAAAAATCACCCTTTAGCATTTACAGTCTGTGCCAGAAGAAAAGAACCGTAACTTCGTTCTGCTTTTTGCTGCTTAATAGTCCCACTCAAAGGCTATGGCGCCAGTGCTAAATCCGGTTAGTGTCGTTCGAAACTTTCCCGTAAACGCAACCAAATAGAAATGAGTCAGAAGTACGCGAAGCGTTTTGAGGTGGTATTTTTATGCACGCATTCGAAAAGGCCGAGCTTATCTTACGCCGCGGCTGCAAAAGTGAGTAAAAAATCAAAAAAGGTTATTGTGATGTGGAATCAGCGGTACAAGGTGTACAAAAATGTTGATGACTCTTCCGAGCGCTACTTGAAGCGAGTGACGACAAAAAAGCTGGATAAAGTGATCGCCTAACTTTTTAAGCGGGGCCCTTCTTTGTGACTACGCCAAGCACTATCAGTTTTTGCTAAAAAGGGAATAGATGTGAGTATCAGCACCATCGAACGACGACTGGAGCAGGCGAACATATCCTACCGTCCCATATCATCGAAAGCTCTACTATGTATCGGAAAAATGCGTTGAGAAACAACAAAAAAAGAAAATGGCGTCACAATAATGGACTGGCCTGCCCAATTCCCATTGAAAATGTGTGGGGCATTATGAAAACGCATCTTGCCGGAAAGCCAGTTCACGATTTAAAGTAACTCGTACGTCAAGTTCGCAAAATCTAGTCCTCTTTGTCGACGAACTACGCAGAAAAGCTGGTTCAAAGCATGCCGAGCAGATGCTAGGATATACTCCAACGATGGAGACTACACGGCTTGTGGAGTAATTGCGACTCGTAGTTTAGTACATACTTTCATGTACAAAAATTTTAAATATATCTTTATACTTCATGAATAATCGCGGTTCGTTTTTTCTGACTCATACTGTATATATCATTTAAGTTTTGGGAATCTCCTTTTAATAAAGTTTTTATTTTGGTAACTTTTAAAGAAATTTTTGTTGACTCCGTCAAAAGGCGGTTTATTTCCAAAAATACATATTTCGATTTCTTCGGTGTATACCTCTCTAAATCATGTTAAGTCTCTGCTATACGATCGAGGAAGTATACCCGGATCGGTCGTTCATATTATTGAAATTCAACTTATAAATTCGAAGATTCCGCAATTTCAAAACAATTGCTTAACTTGCTACTTAAGGCGCGCTGGTCTAGAATTAAAAAAATCTATTTTTTTGTTTTGATATTTCGAAAGTATGGGCTTTTAAGAAAATACTGTCAAATTTTTGGAAGGATATTTCCAGATTTTTCGATTTTACGGCCGTTTTAGCAGGTAGAGTCAGGTTCATCACGCGGCGGCATCAATGGCATCCCATTATCCAGCCTCAAAACTGTAAACTCAATTATCTCAAAAGTACTTTTTCAACGCCGGTGTTGTCAAAAAAAGAAAAACTATTCTACCGCATCGACTGCAATTTTAATACGTTGTTCACACCATCAATGGCTATCGCTCGTACTAGAATCATATTATTATTTCAATTATTTCGTATTTTTTTATTAAAAAATTGAAAAAAAAAAGATTTTTAGAGTGTCAAATTCAAAACCACGCCATTTTGTCATTTTTTTTGTTTTTTTTTTTTATTATTCTAGTACGCGACATGGCTACAGTCATACTGATTAATATTTTTTTTGTGTGTTTCAGATAAATAAAAGAGTCAAAATGGACAACACCGTCCAGGTCCAATTTTTCGGAAGGTCGACTTCAGCGCCATTTTTAAGATTATTAAAATTAAATTTTTTTTCATTTTTGTATGTAAAAGAAGTTAAGTAAAAGGCTTAAAAAATTTAAATATTAGTTTTAATTTTTTTATTAAAAAAAAAATTCCTGAAGGTACCCTAAATTTTCGAGCTCTAGACCTCCGGGACTCCTTAAGCTCCTCAAGTATGAAACTATTTTTGGAAAATATGTGCTTGAGCCAATTAACTTGCATATAATATTAAGCAACCGCAATATCTTTTTATTTGTTTGCCATTCGTATTTGAATGTAAGCGAGTATACAATTTAAAAATAACATATTATTACATTTTTATTATTACAAATTTTTAATTATATTTGAAAATAATTTGCGGTCTCTAGCTGCCTTCAAGAGGCATGTTGTATACCGCTCTACTGCCTTATGCTCCTCAACCAAGAAAAGTGCTTACGCCCGATACCACTTCTTCCTTCGATCTTGCCCTGCAATATGAGTTGTAACGGTTCATATTACGGATTTCGCAGAATATACCCAGATACCATGTTTTCCACGTTTTGTACACCTGAGTAGTTGTCTGTCACCGTGAACTCTTCAGGGCACTTCTTCATTAGAAACGGGTTCGATCCATGGTATTTTAAGTTAAAGTAAAGAAGCCACATTTCAAATGCTACTACTCATGTCTGACAATTTTATGGCCCATATTTTCATGCCGTAGAGTAGAACTGACTATGCATAGCATTTTATGACTTGGCAATATTTAAGAAATTCGAACCTTGCCATTTCAATACGATAACTTATTTCTATTTGAGACATCCCAGTTCCTCTCGAACAGGCTCCTAAAGGAATCTAAATCAATTTACTCTTTCTACAGGAGCACAGCATTGATTGCTAAAGCTGAAGTAGGAAAAAATCTGGCAACACTTTTACTTGCTCTAGCATTTATAGCTGCCGTTTTGTTTTTCCTTTTACTTCTACTAAGTACAACAGCAACTTGTCTTGTTTTTTGTTTTTGTAGTCGCTTGTGTTGTTGCATTCGCTTATTTGCGGGACTGTGTTTTGTAATGTTGGATTATTATGAACTGTAAATGAGTTCATTATGGCCTGTTAGCGTTTGACAGCCGACCGAGGAAATGGAGCAAAGGAAGAGGAAAAGTGGTCGACCAGCCCGTCAAGGCTAGGGCGATTTAATGTGTTAAGTTTTCCTCACTACTACATACAGACAAATATATACGCGCCGTCAACTGCGATTACAACTGAATTAGGGTGGAAAGTGCAGAGAGCGTAGAAAAAGTGATTGATAATTTGTGCTGAGACTATAGAAACACTTGAATGGTGACTTTTTACCTGAAGTGGATGCTACAGTTTATAATTTTTGAATGTGACTCAGTTAAATTCATGCTTCATACACTTAAATTTAATTCCGAAAAACAATTCAATACATTTTATATAATCTCATATACCCACATACCATCATACGTACATACATACACACATAGATTTCATGTTCACATATTTATTACTATAAAATCTCCATTACGTTGAGTAAACGTTTAACAAGGATCATCGCAATCAATGAGAAAAGCAATCAGAATAATTGCACAACAGCCAACTGCCAACAGCAACAAATATATCATGGAGAAAAACAACACAACACATAACAAGTGCAAGCAAGTAAGCAAACTATTAAATCGCTCTTTGGCCAATTCAATACAAATAAATAAACATTCGGAAATCGCTCGCACTGCTGCAAAAACAGCAGCGCACAGCCACATCAAAAACACTCAATGAGGAGGTGATGCGAGTGTGGTTGTGCGTGTTGCAACAATATCGCTTCGACATTGAGTAATTCCTCCAAATTGGCACTTGAATCAATTTCGGATTATATCGTTATCGCATCGCCAGCAAACACGAACTCCACCACCCTCTCACCATTCAAATGCTCTCGCACTTACTGCGTGCTACCGTAATAGAATCGGTCAAACGAACGCGTAATCGCCTCTTTGGCGCACACATCCCCACGGTTAACACTGTGGGCAATTTTCGACTAAAATTGGAAACAATTTTTTCTTACATAGAAATTTTGTGCAGTGCGTAATGAGGCATGATAATAAGTTCCTACAAATTAGAGACATACTCGATCTGCGGCACTTTCTTTTTTTTTTTTTTGATTTTTGTTTTTTTTTTTCGCGGATGAGGAGTTTTAAAATGTCTTATGCATCATCAAAGCTGCCGTCGCAGCAATGGTATGACCGGATACTAAAATACTTCCCCACACTAGGAACCGTCGCCCAAGCTGGAACTGTTTTCATATTACTCATTAGAAGGTCTATGCTTGTGTGCCTGCGTCCAGCTCCCGCTTTTTCATCCGGATAATTTTTTCCGTGAAACCACTGCTGATGATTTTCCACGCTTCCTCGCTGTTGTCGTACATTTTGAGTGGTTATATGACCGACTGAATTTTCCAGCGTTCGACGTTCTTATTCCCAATGCATCTATTCGAAAAAGGTGTGTTCAGCGTCATCTTCGGTTACGTCCCCGTATACGCATGTGGGGTGTTCACGTTTCCTTATTTTGACACCCCACCCACGAAAGCATTTGGATTGCATACAAATTGATTTCACCAAAGCTCCTGCTGTACCATGGAGCGACTTCATTTATTACCCTAGCTGTCCATCTGCCGCGTGTTTCGTTTCTCCAGCCATAGCCTTATCGCTTCCTCATCTATTTCGCGCGCTGCAGGTTTGCTAACTCCTTCTTCAATCCGCTCGTTCTTTAATGCCCACTACTTTTTCCTCTGAAAGGCTAATAAATCTAACTGTTCAACTGCTTATCACTAGAATAGCTGACCCTAAAACTGAGCGGTAGGCAGACACAACTCTCAGAGCAGCTCCATATAATGGGACGGATAGCGTGGTAGCCATCATTATTTCTCGTTGCCTTTGGGTTGGTCTCTCTATGTTTACCTTCGGTCTACTGAGTAGGCATGCCATCTTAGCAGTTTTCTCTGCGGCGTGTTTTATTTTGACCCACAAAGTTAGTCTTGAGTGCAGTCATATGCCGAGTAAAGTACCTAGAACATTTTTTGTGGTTGGCGTATTTGAGTAAGTTTGCATGCGAACTTCTACCGGGATGTGCTTCTTGGTTAGAAGTATTAGCTCCGTTTTCTCTGTGGCTAATTTGCCTCCAAGTAAGTCTAGTTACATTTATGCCCGTATCATGACTTGGTTAAATATTTCTACGACCTTCTTCAAAGTCTCGTGCTAAAATGACTGCAGCGATATTGCCTGCATATCCGATTAAAACGGTACTATCGAGCATTGCTATATTGAATATCTCGATGTAGCTGATGTTTCACAAGTCGAGACCAAGAATTGACAGAAATATCGTAAAGGTGATGACCCAACACAGGCTTACTTTGCTTACCTTTCTTGCTTTCTTTTGCTATCCCTTTAGTTTGAAGACTTCTAGGACCAATTAGTGTTTTTGAACGCTATCAGAATATAGGAAAAAAACGAAAGGAAAAGTAAAATTGAAATTCAAAGACTGACAAAAGACTATCAAATATTAAAACATTCGAGAGAGTGAAGCAAAGCTGCTATTTGGCCAACTTTCATATATTACAGCACATTTCCATTTTTTTCGACAGTTGTGAAAGCAAAACAAGCACCTTTACTCGATGGCAGTAATGTTTCGGCTCAACCTTCAACAGGAAATATTGATAAGACTTCGAATACGCACACTATTCGTCTATGAAATTGGCATTGCTTTTACTTTGAAGCATTTCATTTTCGACTAAAAATATTTTACGTAGTCTATTAGGTAGCCAAAATGAGAAAAGAGAGAAAATACTGCACCATATGCCTTGTTCCCCGTCAAAGCAATTCCATTCAAAAAACTCTAGGAATGTTTATATTCTTTCTAAGTATATACTAAAGTATATATAATAAAAGATGCAAGAGCGTAGAACCATGGAAGAAGGTTCGAAAATCTTTTGAAAAATCTGGTTTTATTACACTGTGCTCAATATAACGTTTTTTTCCCCATATTTGAGGTTATGTAGCCTTGCAGATGTTTTCTTTCACCAAAAAAATAGGCTGGCATCTTTAAGTATAAGTCTTCTTCTTTCAAATGGCGTTTTGTTTGCTCAAATATCATTTTTTTTCGCAGAGATATCGTATTTTGAAATTTTCATGTTTATAAATTTTCCTACACCTGAAAATCGATTAAAATAACATAGACATGATATAGTCGATTACTAATTTTCTTGAATTGAGTCTTATTTTTCTTAAAATTTTGTCTCACACCATAAGTGTGCTAACTCACCACACCCCTACACTATCTAACCCACGGGTACCGAGTTATGGGGGTTGGTGGGTTAGAAGTTAAGTAAATTAGCCCACTTGTAGTACGAGATATCAAGAAAAATGAGACTTATTTCAAGAAAAATATGCGACTAAACTCGCTGTTCCCAAGGTTAGGTGGGTTAGCCTGCTTGTGGTGTGGTAGGGGTGTTTTCTAGAGGTTAGGAGATACGGGAGTTGATGGGTTAACAGTTAAGTTGGTTAGCCCACTTGTGTTGTGAGATATCTAGATAAATAAGACTTATTTAAAAAAATATATGCGAGTAAACGCTGTCCCCAGGGTTAAGTGGGTTAGCCTGCTTGCGGTATGATAGGGGTTTCTAGGGGTTAGGGCTGTGTGTGACTCGGTACCCAAGGGTTAGATAATGTAGGGGTGTGGTGAGTCAGCACACTTATGGTGTGAGACAAAATTTTAAGAAAAATAAGACTCAATTCAAGAAAATTAGTAATCGACTATATCATGTCTATGTTATCTTAATCGATTTTCAGGTGTAGGAAAATTTAGAAACATGAAAATTTAAAAATGCGATATCTCTGCGAAAAAAAATGATATTTGAGCAAACAAAACGCCATTTGAAAAAAGAAGGCTTGTGTTTAAAGATGCCATCCTTTAATTTTGGTGAAAGAAAACATCTGCAAGGCTACATAACCTCAAATATGGGCAAAAACGGTGTTTTTTGCACTTTTAGGTTAGGATATCTCGAAAACCAGGGCTGATAGAGCAATTCTGAGGCCAGATTTGGATTCAGCACATCATAAACCTTCGGAAATATATAGTCTGGTTTCTGGGTCTGAATGTTGGTTAAATTTTGTCGGCCTGTGTTATTAAACATTATTGGCTTCCCAACCTTAATAATCGACTCTTCCCTTTCGAATTCAAAACAAGGGCAGACAAAGAAAACATCTGTTATAAAAAGTGCATGCTTACATCTGTGCAGATAAGATTTAAAGCATCCCTGTCCATTAGGTACTTGGGTCAAGTAGAAGTCTAGCTGTCCATGTTTTCGATTCATCCATTTGGAGATATCGTCCGTTCATATAGTTCTTCTACTTCTCTTGCCACGAAAGCATGTTTCGCCCCTGTTCAGTCTTTCGGTTGGTCAGCTGTGCTGGATATGCTCGGTATTATTTTATCTCAGCGATTTCGAATGCTGTCAGGTTAACTTGTAGCAAAGCCGGGATGACTAATACACCATGCTCCGATACGGTGTGGAAGTGCAGCATACCCTAAGGGCTCATAACAGGTATAAGGATTAATGCAGTTTATTGCTTCAACCCAGGCCAGTATTGCATACAGCAAGATAGATGATAGCACATTGCTAAATAGCTTACTAGAAGCCTGCTTAGAACTTCTCGTATTCGTCATAATCCGGGTTAATGCAGTTACAGCCTTCGCTGCTTTATTGCTGGCGTATATTAGGTGCTGCTTAAAGCTCAATCTGTGGTCAATCATTACTCCAACATATTTTATGTACAGCTTAGACTCTAGTGAGGGTTCCCTACTGTAGGACTGACCGTCTCAACTGTTTTCCTGCTACTGCTAAGAACAGCTTCCGTTTTATGGTATGCAAGGCACAAGCCATTATTACGCAGCTAATATTTAGGTCAAGGAATTTAGCAGCAACCACGATTGTAATGTCATCAGTGTACCCTATGATTTGGAATCCTGGATGTAGTTTGAGGTGCAGGATGTACGAGGGGTGCCTTTTATGTGTCGGGATTTGGCAACCCTGGTGTTGCAATCTGGCAACTGACAGCTGTATCGCAAAGTTTGACATTTTTTGGCTTTTACGTACTCAGAACGTTTTGAAATACCAGCGCTATTTGTGTTGTTTACAGTAACTTAAAAGATTCATCTCGGTCCAAAAATGGAATTAAATCGTGAACATTTTCGTGTGATTATTTTTTACAACTTTCGACGTGGATTAACTCAGCAACATTACATGGATGAACTTAATTCATTTTTTGGCGATGAAGCTCCATCAAGGACCAGTGTTTATCGATGGTATGGTGAATTCAATCGTGGTCGTAGTTCACTCCAAGACGAATTTCGTGAAGATCGTCGAAAATCAGTTGTTGTTCCGAAAACCATTGATGCTGTGCGCGAACTGATATCGCAAGATCGTCATGTGACCTATCGTGAGATTGAGACAATCTTAGGCATTAGTGGGACCAGCATACATTCAATATTGCATAAACATTTGACTGTCAAAAAAATTTGTTCGCGTTGGATCCCACACAATTTGTCAATCCCTCAAAAAAAGGCTCGTGTCGATTGGTCGAAGGAAATGTCTCAAAAAATACGATCGAAACACAGGTGATGAATCATGGATTTACGCGTATGAGCCCGAAAGTAAACAGCAGTCGACTGTATGAGTGTTTCAAGATGAGCCAAATCCAACAAAAGTTGTTCGCGCACGAAGCACTTCCAAGGAAATGGTCGCCTGTTTTTTCGGAAAAACTGAACACGTCGCAACCGTGCCACTAGAACAACGCAGAACAGTAAATTCTGAGTGGTACACAACCATTTGTTTGCCAGTTGTCTTCCAAGAAATTAGGAAAACCAATCGCCAAAGACGGATCACTCTTCACCAGGACAATGCGAGCTCTCACACATCGGTTCAAACAACTGCATTTTTGAGCACCCAAAACATCGAATTAATGGGTCATCCGCCGTATAGTCCTGACTTGGCACCGACTGACTTCTTTTTATTCCCGTACGTAAAAAACAAACTGAGAGGTCAACGTATTTCGACACCTGAAGAAGCGGTTGCGGCATTCAGAATGCATGTTTTGGAGGTACCTCATTCAGAGTGGCAAAAGTACTTCGACAATTGGTTCAAACGCATGCAAAAGTTTATAGATCTTCATGAAGAATATTTTGAAAAACAATAAAGTGATTTTCGATGATTAAAATTTGTTTTTGTTCTCTAATGCCGACATATAAAAGGCACCCCTCGTATGCACATATTTATGTGTGCAGCAGAGTTAGCCAAATATGATTGTTCTCAACCTATTAACCCGAAACAATTAATGGTAAAAGCAAGTATTTTCTTAGCCTTCATCAGGCAATTGATTTCTTCTTCAATATTGAAAACGCGAAATCTGCGAAACTTATTTATTTCACACTGTGCGCTGCTTTAAATCATTCCAACGCGTCAGCATACATAAATAAAATGGATACATTTGCTAAAGGAATAAAAGGAAATCGTTTGACAAAAACAACAACAGCAACACAATGCGCACGTTTAATAAATAAATGCACACATTCATGCTTCCACTTATAAGCTCAATATTGCTGAGTGTTGATTTTGTTTTTATTTTTGCAAGAATTCAATTCAAATCGTTTCACATTCCATTTAAGGCGCTTCAGAGTGCTTTCAAGTCTTTTGAATGTTTGCATGCATGTATAGGTGAGTGTGCCAGTTATACTCGATTGTGTTTCTTCAACATGAAATCCAACAAGTTGCTCAGCAACATGCTGCTAAGCATACTCCAAATTTATTGCATATGATTCGCATCTCCTAAGCAATGCATACTCGTGCCAATACACAGTTAGCGCTCTCAGCTTATTATTATTTCTCTCACATTCTTTCTCCTTCGCTCTCACTCGGCGCCTACATTGGTGGGGTGGTAGCAAATTACGTGACCGGCAGCGATTATCCCTCTCTTTAATTTTATTTACCATATTGCAATTTCAGATTGCACACACACGCACGTACTCGTATATATATGCATATATTCCTGAACAGTCATGTTATTATAAATAAGTGCATGTGTACATATATTTGTATGATTGCCCACATAACTCACTAACTCCAGTAGCCTTATTTAGCAGACACTGTTGCTGCAATTGCAAAGCTGTTACTGTTGCTCTTCCGCCCTTGGGCTATATGAGCAGCCGATGGGTTTAGTGTGTTCGCCATGAACGTCCACTGTATGTGCCTATACATACATACTACCTATAATATGTAGTTATTATTGTATACATACTTGTATTTTTGGCTAATGGTGGCAGCCTTGCAGCTTTTTTGGCTTTAAGCTAGGCACTTGTTTCGCTTCGTTGCACAACGAGGCCAGGACACTTGTGCGAGTATCGCAATTTGGCTCGCTGCTACATACGTACATTTTCGTGTAGTGAGTGTACAAATATGCTGGTGTGAGTAAGCGGAAATTTGTGTGTGTACATTTGTGCATTTCTATCTGAAATTAACGTGCATATGTATGCTTCGTTGCATGTGTGTGATAGCGCGTGGAAGTGAAACTGAATGCGTTCAATTATTTTATTGTATCTCTTTGCAGGCAGTCCATGTAGGAATTGGCAGGAGAAATGAATTAAATGAGTGAAGTATTATAAAAACTTTTAGTTTAAAGTAGGAAATTAAACCTCGATTGAAGGGGCACTTGCTTGGATGGCAAAGAATACAAAAGCTTTTGGAAAAACTTTAGTATAATTTTTAAGTGGATAACACCGACTTTTGATACGTAAAACTGAGGTTAATTAAAAATGTAAGTAAAATATTAAATCTTAGTACTTTTATCGGGAGATTTGTGCTAATAAATAAATAACCAATTCGATGAAATTTTCAATTTTAACAAAGAATTTAAAAGTGATATTCATGCTATTCATAGGCATTTGCAAAAAAAATCCAATTAAACTTAAAAAAGGTAATCTGATTCAGTCATGCATTACTAGTTTGGCCGCTTGGTCTCAGAGAATGCCAGCTATGTTTACCATATCATGGATAAATACCGGTGATTTTGACCCTAGAGTACTAATCATAATTCACGCACTTTACTGCTAAAGATCGTCAACGTATATCCTTTTTACAAAAATAAATGTAAACTAATGTCGTTTTATTAAACTTCATATACGAGGGTCGTTGGAAAAGTTCGTACAGAGTCAGAGAGATGGTAATACTGGCTCATACTGAGCCATGTTTATGTTTAGTTAGTAGCAGCTCTTGGAAGAACACAGACCAAGCTTCAGCCAGATCGGTATATTTCTTTGCTTTTGGCGTTCTTTTGAAGCGAAGAAGTTGAGTGAAATTTCACGCCTCAGCAGCTGTAGTCGCAAAATTAATGGAAATAGGATTCCAACTCGTTTCAAATCCCCCTTATTCACTAGGCTTGGCTCCCTCGGATCTCTCGGACTACTACTTGTTCCGCAAAATGAAGAAAAAGCTGGCGGGAGAAAGATTTTGTTCAAACGAGGAGGTGATTGTCGAAGCGAGTAGCTATTTTTCAGACTTGGTCATACTCTATTATTCGAAAGAGATTCGTAAACTGGAACAGCGTTAGACGAAGTGCATAGGTCTAAAAGGAGGCCATAACGAAAAATAAAAAGGTTTACCCCAAGTTTCTAGTTTTGCACGGAATTTCAAACGACCCTCGTATAATTAAAAATTGAATTTAAAAAGAAAACGCTTTCATTTAATTTAATCGCAATTACGCCATGCAGTAAAGAGGAAATTACTATAATGGGAGTGGTGAGGTGGTGCCTATCGCATACCGCTAAACCGCGCTGGATGAATTTCAAGGAGTCACAGTGTGTGTAGCGCCACACCTGGACACTTAATTCGTGTAATGTTTGTGTAATTTTCTCTTATCCTTTAATCCTTTTTCTAACTTCCACCTGTATCTGTGTGACGTCACACATAAATTATTTTTCTCTGATGGGTGCAATCTTGTATTCTATTATTTTGGCGTCGTATCGACGAATACTAGTACTAAAGGGTTAAGATTACGACAACACCAAAGGTTGGTATTGTGACTTTATTAACTGACGTGCTAAATGTAGGCCATTTTGTTTTAGTCGGGACAGACTAACAAGTAAAGCAGTCAGACACAATTAAATCCTTTGTATTGCTCTCGGATTCCCTTTTTAATTTTCTTTAAATACTCAACCTCCGAAGAAATCTGAGTAGATTTTGTGGTGCCAAGGAGCCAAGGTGGTCGCTTCTTAACACATCAGTGCCAAAAACCTCAAACCTGGTTCGAGCGAAGGCGGGGCAGACGCACAGGAAGTGGTCTGCCGTCTCATCCTCCTCTCCACTTGCTGGGCAGAGTGCACTGTCTGAGATGCCCACCTTCTCCATGTGCTTTGCCCATAGAAAGTGGCCCGTTATCAGTCCAACCAGCCTCCTGCAGTCCCGTCTGCTTAGTGGTAGGAGGAACTGCGACGGTCGGACAGACATGACAAGTAACATCAGTTTTGCCCATCTGCAGCCTCTCTCACCCAGTAAAGCTCGCTTGTGGGTTAGAGTGACCCGTTTGCTAACCATGGCTTTGATGGCTGCAAAAGGGAGTGGCAGAACGGGCTCCGGGCCAAGAAAGTTAACCTAAGAGCCCTAGGGGCTTTACTGTAAAGCAAAGTTCATATTTCTAAATCAAATTTTACACAATTCTCATTTTGAATTTACGCATTTTTAAAATGAATTTACTTTTTATTTACTTTTCCTTATATCAATTTATTTATTCCCAATTTTTTGTATAATTTTTTACTTTTCCATTCCAATTTACAGTTTCTCAATATCAATTTATATTTTTTTTTGTTTTTTACTTGAACTTGAAAAGGTGTAGTGTACGGACTTCAATCTTACCACATAATTAGCAAATTACCTCTTGCCAATCATGCCAACAAGTAGTAGTAAATTTTCTCGTGGGGTCAAGTTTTCACTTCCATGTGAGTGTGCGTGCACTTATGTATACTCGTATGTGGTGTTTGTATGTATGCATGCGCTTGTGTTGGTGCACGCGCTCAACTGTATTAATATTGCAGACAGTAATTATTAAACGATGGCAGTGATAATCGATTCAATGAAATGTGCACAGTAGCAATGAAGTCATAATGGCAGGGTTGCCATATAAGGAAAATTACAAACAATATATGAAAAATTGTATTTTTATACAATAATAAAAAATGTATCTGGTGTTCGGAGTTGGCTCCATCTGCTTGTGAAACAACATCAAGACGCACGTCACAAATGGGAGGAAGAGCTCAGCCAAACACTCAAAAAGGGCGTAAGCGCCAATTATATAGGAGTAAATATAAAGGGTGGTTAAGTTTCAAGGGCCGATGTTGATTTTGAATAAAATACAATTTTTTTAGGAAACTGTTATTGCTGCTGCTCTTTATTATGATAATATTGGTATCGCTCAATTACGCATGGAACAAAATATTGTCCAAATGATCGCCGTGGCCACGGCGGCACACCTCCATCCGATGGTCCAAATTTTCGATGACGCTGAGGCATAATTGAGGTTCTATGCCGTTAATGTGTCGAATTATCTCATCACTTAGCTCTTGAATTGTGGCTGGCTTATCGACGTACACCTTTTCTTTCAAATAACTCCAAAGAAAGAAGTCCAACGGTGTCAAATCACATGATCTTGGCGGTCAATTGACATCGCCGCGACGTGAGATTATTCGGCCATCAAATTTTTCGCGCAAAAGAACCATTGTTTCGTTAGCTGTGTGACAAGTGGCACCGTCCTGTTGAAACCACATATCGTCCACATCCATATCTTCCAATTCGGGCCATAAAAATTTCGTTATCATCTCACGATAGCGAACACTATTCACAGTAACTACCTGACCGGCCTCATTTTGGAAAAAATACGCCGCCGGCCCATAAACCGCACCAAACGGTCACTCTTTGTGGGTACATTGGTTTTTCGGCCATCGCTCTGCTTATTGACGAATCCACTGAGGTGAAAATACGCCCCATCACTGAAGATGATTTTCTTCACGAAGTCGCGATATGCATTTTGATTTGAACGCCCGTTTTCATAATAAGCCTGAATAACTTTAACACGTTGCGTGATTGGGTATTTTTCCATGGTTAAAATTGAGTTAGTTCGAAATTGAAAAATGTGAAATGAAATGCAGAAAAGAACTTGATGTTTAGGTGTGGTTTACATTCGATATCGCCCCTTTAAATTTAACCACCCCTTACAATAATAAATTTGCCTCGAATGATTGATGCTAATAGATGAGCCATCGACTTGTATCTTTTTTAAAATACTATAAACTTAAATAATATATTGGAATGTACATAAAATATAAAACTTAAAATGATATAAAAATGGAAACTCAAAATACTGTTCAGAAAACACAGCCACTCAAACAATAGCATAACAGCACCATTCAATAGTTTTTCTTACATTGAAATGGGCCAAGGAACTTGAAGAATAAGTTTTATAAAAAACAAAAGCATTCTAATGATGCCGATTTTCATAAGCGGTATGTGTTTTACGGAAGTAAGTTCAACAAGCTCCATAAATCTTTATACCGAAGTTATACTCGTATTCGCAATGTAGAGAGCAATATTAAATGTAATCCAAAATCCTTTTGGAGTTTCATAAATCCTAAGAAAAACTGTTCAAATATACCTGCGTCCGTTCATCTTAAAGAGGTCTCAGTTAATTCCATTTCTGATGCTGCCAATCTCTTTGCTAATTTTTCAGGCAATACGGATTTTGAGTTTGCTCAAGATATCCTGTCTAATTTAGATACTTCCATCAACATTGGGAAATTAAATTTGACTGATGAGGATGTCATTGTTGGCATAAATCAGCTTAAGCCGTCCACTAGTACCGATGTTGATGGCCTATCGGTTATTCTAATTAAAAGTTGCCCAGCTTTGATTACGCCTCTAAAGCACATATTCAACATGCCAATTTCCGCCGGAGTTTTCATTGAAGACTGGAATGGAAGGCATTACGCCTATCAGCCTATCCTTAAAAGTGGCAATAAAAAAAAATATTCAAAATTATAGGCCGATTTCCAAACTATCTACAGTTTCGAAATTATTTGAATATATATATTAGTATAATCAAAGACTAAAACTACTTTGCTGTTAAACATTTGTTATTTCCCAATCCACATGGGTTATTTCGGGCGCTTCTTCTTCTTCTTCTTCTTAATTGGCGCTATAACCGCTTACGCGATTTTGGCTGAGTTTAATAAAGCGCGCCAGTCGTTTCTTTCTCGTGCTAACCGACACCAGTTGGAAACACCAAGTGAAGCCAAGTCCTTTTCCACCTAATCTTTCCAATGCAGAGGAGGTCTTCCTCTTCTTCTACTACCACCAGCCGGTAACGCATCAAATACTTTCAGAGCCGGAGCGTTTGTATCCATTCGGACGACATGACCCAGCCAACGAAGCCGCTGGATCTTTATTCGCTGCGCTATGTCTATGTCGTCGTAAAGCTCATACAGCTCATCGTTCCAGCGCCTGCGATATTCGCCGTTGCCAACGTGCAAAGGTCCAAAAATCTTACGCAGAATCTTGCTCTCAAACACTTCAAGCGTCGCTTCATCGGATGTTATCATCATCGACGCTTCTGCGCCATACGTTAGGACGGGCATGATGAGAGTCTTGTAGAGTGTTAGTTTTGCTCGTCAAGAGGGAACTTTACTACTCAATTGTCTACTTAGTCCAAAGTAGCACTTGTTGGCAAGAGAGGTTCTACTTTGGATTTCAAGGCTGCCATTGTTATCGGTGTTAATGCTGGTTCCTAAGTATACGAGGTCCTTTACCTCAAAATTATAACTGTGAACAGTGACGTGGGTGCCGATACGCGAGTGCGCCGACTGTTTGTTTGATGACAGGAGGTACTTCGTTTTGTCCTCGTTCACCACCAGTCCCATTCACTTTGCCTCTTTATCCAGCTTGGAGAAGGCAGAACAACAGCGCGGTTGTTAAGGCCGATGATGTCGATATCATCCATTCTCCAGGATGAGTTGAATAACTTATATATAGGGTTTTCCAATAACAGGGCTCAGGTGTTAAACAGGAGAGATGGCGATTTTTTATGGCCGGAATTGGAGGGTACTGATCTGGACAACGTTTATTTTCAACAAGATAGCGCTACGTGCCACACAAGCAACGAAACCATTGATCTTTTACGAGAAAAGTTTCCGGACCGTGTTACCTCTCGGAGAGGTGAGCACAATTGGCCACCGAGATCTTGTGATTTAACACCTTGGGACTTTTTTCTTTGAGGCCAGGTGAAAGAGAAGGTCTACGCCAACAGCTCAGGGTCGATTCAAGACCTCAAAGATGGAATTCGAGAGTCTATCGAGGACATAGGGCAGCCACTTTGCAATTCGGTTATGGAAAATTTCATGAAAAGGATATTGTCCTGTAAGCGTGGTCGTGGTGGTCATCTTTATGATGAAATAAACATCCGATCATTTATATTAAAAAATAGCATTTTTCTTTGAATATCAAAATAACACCTCTTATTAAATAGTCCTTTAGTTGGTGTGTGCGTAATCGTTTGTTTCTAAACATTAATAAATGTCACTATACTTCGTATGGGAAAGTTTTTAATGTTGTTCCAACAGCTTACTACATCGCGAACTCGTCGCTAAAGTCAATTAGTGAATTATCATAAAATACCTGAGTGTTTATTTTGACTCCAAGCTCAACTTAGCCCCCCACATAAACTTTATTCTTTCCAAATCGTTCGCAATGTTAAGTCGTGTGTCCACTAGCAAGTCACTTGCGGAAGAACTTCAAACCGAAACTTGCGGAAGTCTGCTTCCAGAAGTAGTTTGTAGAAGTTATCACGACGAACTTGCTGCAAGAAATTGCAGACGTGTTTCCACACAATGTAAGTACAGCTCGAAGTAGTTTGCTTTTTTTACAAATGGCAGTGTAAAAATGTCTTGTGGCAAAATAAGATTGGCAGCTGCCATCGCCGCATATTTAATTAAAAAGAAACAAATTAAAAAAAAAGAAGTGTTTGGGTGAAAAATTGGGTGCTTCGGCGCGTAGATTCAAGTTTCCAGAATTCATTACTTGAAGAATTGCGGACCGAAGACTCCAAGCAGCTGAAAAATTTCCTAAGAATGTCTAGTGATGATCTTGAATACATTTTATGTTTAATTCGAACAAGTATTCAAAAGCAGGATACTAAAATAAGATTGGCTATACCTGCCAAAGACAGGCTTTTAGTTACTCTTCGATTTTTGGCAACAGGTAAGAAAAATAACAAGAAAAAATATATTAAATCGTTCTATTTTCATAAGTATTTCAAATTAAATGTGAATTATGAGTATATCGCGTTGATTTTTGACAATTTTTTTGTTTTGCAGAATTTTCATTTTTTGAGAATTTTCATTCATGCTCGGCATGAGAGAAAAGTAAAAAACGAAAGAAAGTACAATAGATTCAAAAAAATTGTTTCTCTCTGTGTATTCTTTCTTGTCTCTTTTCACTATTTAAATATATTCATTTATTATCACATGTAACTGGAGCTAGAGGAAGAATAAGTAAAATTTTTATAAATAAATAAATACAAGTTTTGTTGAACTCTGTCAAAATCGCTCTCTGTTGACTACACCAATTAGGAAGAAGACGAATCTCCTCCGAAAATTGTCTGATGCACAAATATCTGTTTATTCTCTACATTTACCTTTGACAGCTTAAATCCGCCTGAGAATAATATTTGTAAACTTTGTACTTAACTAATAAAACAGAAATTTAATACTACATAGTAAAGATCCTATTTTAACAGAGCCATTCATTGATTAATGTCTGATATTTATGTGCTGAACCATCCGTTTCATGTCAAAATATTTTAATAACCACTATTAAACTGAGCTATTCCAAATTTTTATTGATGTGTATGAAATGTGAAAATGAAGTCATAAAGCCAAACAAATGAGTGGAATTCGATTTTCAGAGGCACATGCATACACATGACACTAATTCATCTACTTTTGTGCATGTATGTATGTAAATATTTACATACCCTATAGGGAAATGCCGAACTAGGGGAAATTGTTGGAATTTAATAGAGGAAATCCTACAAGTTCGTTTTTGATTAGTAGTAAATGATGCCAGTAGTAAATGATCAATTTGTCTGCACATTAGTTGACTTTTTTTGTAGATGCACTGCCCTAGGTTGTCGAAGAAACGAGCCCCCAGTGACCTTAATCGTCTAGCTGCTAAGACCGTACATTTACAGAGAAAGTGCTCAACGGTCGCCTTCTCTGAAGGGTCCCCACAACTTCTGCAATGGAGATTAAATGGTAACTCTTGCTTGTTTTCGTGTGTGCCAATAGTCCAATAGTCCAATGACCAGTAAACACAGCTACGAGTCACCAGCACTTTCTGCGTCCTGCGACTATTATACTGACCCAAAGGGTGTTCGAAATAACACACGATGAAATGGAACTTCATCTGCTCCGTGCTTGTCTGAGTTAACAACAACCAGAGTGGTGCAAATGACCAGATAAGAGATCCCTGAGACCAACTCAGTCGACGCCGTCCTTGCAAGCTCATCAGCAATTTCATTTCCCAGATCAAAGAAATGTAACCTGCACACCTAAGAAATATTGCTCTCCTCCTTAAAGAAGTTCAATGGATCTGCAGCATGGCGTCGTCAGTGCCTTGATCCCAGCTTGATTATCGAAAAGAATGTTATATGTTATAGAGGTAGGAAGTCTCGCGTTTCCTAAGCATTCTGCATACCTGCAGGTTCGCAAAGACTTCAGTCTGGGAAACACTACCAGTATTCGGTAGTTTTAAGGAAATAGATAAATCGGCTGATTTAGAGAAGGGCCCTACTCTGACTCCTGATTCCATCATGCAACCGTCAGTAAAGACAGAGGTACCAGCATCGGTTCAGATTTTCCCCGTTTCAATTCTGCTTACTTGGAAAGATTGCCCTGGAACGACCTTCAAAATTCAGTTTGCGGATAGAGAGATCTGAACGAAATTCAGGGAACTGAGGTGTTAACTGCCTAATGATGCTAGCATATCCCTTGAGAGATTAATAACCTCTTATATGAAAAATAAAAAAAAAATAAAAAAAAACATGAGAGTGTTAAATGCAGAGTATTAAATTTACCTTTGACAGATTTCTCCAGTAACGAATCTGCTTCAGCATTCTTTTAAACGACTGTGCCTTTCATCCGCCTGCCCAGATATCTCATTCCTCTTCGCGCTATAGCATGACATTTAAGAAGACGGTGTGTTTAAGTCTCCTATGGCTGGTCGCAGAAACGCCAGGAGTCAGTGAAGATGGCTACATAATCTGCAATGACCTGTGAGAATGCCCATGGACATTCTCAGTTTGCCTTTAAGATGAATTATGAACTGCCTGAAATTCTTTTGATTATACCCCAGTAAGGACTTCATTTTCGGAGCCCCATATTTTGGAGTCAGCGCACGCCCTATAGCTGTAGCTCCTCACTTCCTAGCTTCTCCTTGCTAGTGTTTCGTCGTATAGTGAAGAATGGCTCGGGTGCTATTAATATCGAGGCTGTATCCTCTCTAGTTAAAGCATCCGCTATTTCGTTCTCAGTTCTACGCCTGCATCCTGGTACCCTTATGAGGTGGATGCGATTGTGCACTCCTAGCAAATTCTACTTCACGATTCACTTTCTTAGTCCTTACTAATGAGGACTTAACCTTAAACGATGACAACGGCTTAAGTTCCGCCTGGCTGTCGCTTCGAATGCCAATTCGCTCATTGCCGAGGTGTCCGTGTAAGTTGATCTCTGCACATAAACAGGTAGCACACACTTCCTCTTGAAAGTTGCTGGGAAAGCTACGCTTCGGCACTAACAGCTTTGTTCTATTCCAGCGCCTATGCCTGCTGTTGTCGTCCAGTCATGTGTATACCAGAGTAGGGCACACTCTTGGAGTCTGTTTTCAAGAGCTGGTGTACTCCAGCTTATTTTATTGTGCAGTTCGAACTGAACTTCTTCTAAAAACCTTAGTAATATTGCGCCTAGGTAGCTGGGTAAATGAGAGCTGCAGTCGTTCCATTTTCTTAGGATTTCTAGGGATTTTCTCCCCTAGTCATATTCATACAGGGTGCGCTTGGTTGATTGTTTAATAACTATGTGAAGCGGGGTCAGCTCGAGCATCACCTCGATCGCAGATGTAAGGCAGGTGCGAATCGCTCCCGTAAACTTTGTAAGTTTTACCCATTTTCCAGTCTGATTAGGTATCATATATGTAGATTATATAAGTCACATCTCGCGAAAAATGTGTAACCAGTAAGGCCTATGATTTATTTTTGCTTAAGATTTGCTTAAGAGGTAAATCTGAGCCAATTTTTTTAGCTGCAAGAGAACTATCGATATCTATAACTATGGTTTAGAGCTGAGAATGGCAAACTGTGACATTTCTGTTCAGTAAGGTTTGGCAAGTCATCATGAATCGCTTAAGGCCAGAATAACGCTTCGAAATTGTGGAAATATACTTTGACTAAAAAATAAATAAATAAATAAATCTGTTGTCGAAGTGCTGAAGAAGTTGCCGACATGTCGGTTCGTTATCGTTCTCGACTTGTTGGCCCTTGCCCTTTGACTAGGTGGAAAATTTTACGTAAGGATCTTCGTTTACGAAGAATTAAAGCCAAATCACAATCGTTTGCGTCGGCTTCTTGCTGATTGGTCTCATTAGAGGAAATAGTTAACAGCCGAAATAAACAACCAGTAACTCAATAAAGCAGCACGAATTTCTGGATGTTTGTGCAATGAAATATGGCGAAATAAGCATCTAAGTTTAAAAGGCAAAGTCCGAATCTGCAAAACATGCATTCGACCAACAACTGCAACACAAGAAGCAATGACCAAGGTTGAGATGGCAACATTGCGATCAATCACAGGGCATACTCCCAGAGATCGTATGCGAAATGAAGATATTAGAGAGATATGTGGCACACAAGACATTATCAGGTGGAGTCTAAGACGAAGAAGAAAATGGAAAAATCGCGTGCTACGCATGCCTGACAATAGGTTGTCCGGACGCCCTCCCAAACGCTGGAATGAGGGTTGGACATCCAGCTTTGTCGATAATTGACATTTATTTCCATATTGAAAAAAAAAAAAATTATTTATAACCAAGCAAATTGTGCATCTTGTATAAAATTGTTGATGAATAGGATTTAATCCTATAATGAAGAAGAAGAAGTGCATTTTGATTTATTATTCAGATATATTGGAAGGGGTAGTCAAAAGCTGAACTGATCGTAGCCGCGGCGGACATATACCGGATAACGCAATAGAAAAAAATGTGATGACATTATTTACCAGCTTGTAATAAAATAAAAATTCATTCCAAAAATATCATATTTGTATTATAATTTAAAGTTCTCAAGCTCTTGAAAAAGCACCCTATATAACTAATTACTGTACCTGAAAGAAGATTCTTTTAAATTTAAGAAAACTAATCCTTATAAACTTTTAATATGAAATACAATATTTTAAAACATTGGAGTGAAATAGGTTTTCTTTTATTTTAACTGGTCTAAAACTGGTTACTTTAGAAACATAGTCGACTACAATTTTATTTATTTTAGTTAGTACTCGTATGAACCATGAGGTCGAAGTGCAAACCTCAAACAAAATCTAACTACAATAGTATTTCTCTGATGCATGACCGGACAATTAAAATTTCGTAGGACCTCGTCGTGTTAAAAATATCAACTGTTAACATGGGGAAAAATATAGAAAACGAACTGATTGAGCGGAAAAGTGAATTGGGCGTATTCTTGTGCACAACTAGTGTTTTCCCTGCAGGGTACCTGCATAACTTTTATGAGTGTTCATATGCATAACTGCATAACTGCATAAGTGCATAAAAGACATCCGCTTAGGTGTTGCAATGGAATGTGTCAGCGAAAGGAAGTGCAGGCCGCCATCGATTTGCAATGCGGCAATATTTTGAATGCCCATAGCGTCTGCCATATGCGCGCAGATCTACATTATATTTACTTATACGAGTAATACCGGCAACAAAAGCAACAACAGTAGCGGTGGTTGCGCGACAATAAAAATCATAAATAAGTATCTGATATGCAGACGAGTGAGCAAGAAAACAAGTTTTTTCAGAATATAAACATACTTGCGCGTGTGCATGTGTGCATGTGTGTGTTTTTACACGCATATGGCAGTTGTTAGTGCATCTTTGTCTGAGCCAATTTAATGGCATTTTTACAACTCGGAAAATTCGTGCTTGTGACAATATTTTTCAATAGCGGCAATGATTGCCAGCTCCTCAAAGCTGCTAGTTTTTGCTGTTGCTATTATTGCAATTGTTGTTGTAGCTAAGTAAATGCATCTAAATGAAATGCGGCGAGTGTCATTAAAACATAAAAATCATATTAATTGCAGTCAAGTGAGGAACCGAAGCTAACGCATCGCCAACATTTTCGCCTCATTGGCTAAGCCAAAAGCAACACGCGCTCAGGATGCTAATGGTTGGAGCAATGCGAAAAACAACACAAACAACAGTAAACAATAAATGCGTTGGCATGCAGGCATGCAACATAAAGTGGCAGCAATAGAAGCACAACAGCAATACCAACAACACCAACAGCAACAGCAGCCCTAATAGATCAAGTTGCGCACACTTCGCCGCGCATTGGTGATCCATTTAAGTGAGTAAGCGACTCGAGGTCCACGACTTGTGGCATGCTCTGCCTGCCATACCAGTATCCCAGCAGCGAACTTGTCACACTGGCGTCAAACGAGTGCGGTAAAGATAAATAATAATAAAAATTAAAAATAAATTAACACATTGTAAAAGAGCAATAGAAGATGGATGGATGGATGGCTGGTTGGTTGGTTGGTGGAAAAAATGGCTGGAGGCATTTATGGTCGTAACAGCTTATGACGTGCAGTAGCAGCAGCGGCAGTGGCAATCACTTAGAAGTGCACAACAACAACTATCGCAGCAGTATAGTCAGTCGGGTATATAGTTAGTAGCTATACCCAGTGGCAGCGATAAAGTCATAATAATTCAAATTATAATAAAATGCAAGCGATATAAAAAGCCCATAGCCTGAAGATCAAAGAACACACATCACATGTTACATACAGACATATGCTCGTGTATATCAGTACATGTGCATATTTATGTCTGCCTACAGTGACTCGACGGCGATAATTATTTCCAACACTGCCGATATGAGGTCAGGATGTGTTCTTTAGAGGAGCTATCCAGCTCCGGAAACTATCCCATAATAACTATGCGATGTGATATGCCTGCTTCTGAGACTGCCTGCATCTTGTAACGTTCCAAGAATGTAGCTTTAGAACTGTTGCCCTGAGTAACTTATCAGATGCCGTATTTCTATATATCCTTCACGATCGAATTCTGGATGATCTAATATCTCATCCGAAATAGACTTTAAATCGATAGTCTTGTGGTTTTATATCCAGTCTGACTCAACTGAGTGCGTCTCAAAAAGATCGGTTCTGCTGGACATCTATTAAACTTAAGATAGAGCTGGATGGGATTGAATGTGTCTTCTTGCTGCAGTTGGCCGATATGTCTCAACCTTCTCCGCACTAAAGCGCTGCATTCCAGGCGAAGGGGAATTGGAATCACCTGGGATTGAAATCAGTGGACCATATACCGATCATGTGCAGATGACTAAGCAGCTTGCAATGGTATGTGAATTCTCAGTTTATCTTTGAAGAGGGTTATGAGTTTTTTTAACCTCTTTTGGTTGTACCCTCTCAGTAAGCTTCATAGTTTAGTGCCAGCTAAACTTCCTAAGCCTTGGCTTTTCACTCATGACCTCCTCATGGTGTGATGTCCCATAGCAAAGAAGGGCTCGGGTCCTATTAGATTAGATTAGATTTGCAGGGGTTGGACAAGACCAAGCACTCAGTCAGGAGACCATTGCACTACACCCGGATAGATTTCAGTAGAAAGAATAGAGAGATAGGAAAGACAAAATGTGGGTGATAAGACGGAAAATTAGTTTGAGGTCATTCTTCCACAAATCTCTTGGATTCATTGATGAATCTTAAGAGATCCGGAAGAGGAAAAGTATTTTATCGTACTTTATCTGAACCTAATATCCTACAGCAAAAAACGTACATCTACCTACGCAAAGAATGTTCGACATCGAAAAGCTGCAATCACAACAGACAGCCAGAAGATTCGCCACTCGACTCTCACTCCTGCTCTCAGAGAGCACTTACCAACAAACCGGCATGCACGAGCAATGGAGCAACATTTCTCGTTCCCTACGTACCGCCGCCGAAGAAGAAATCGGATTCCGGCGAGCCCGAAAAAACAATTGGTACGACGAGGAATGTCATGCTGCCGCAGAAAGAAAGGATGCCGCCTATAGAGCTACGCTGCGATCGGGCGCAACGCGAGCCATGTGGGATCACTACAGAGAGCTGAAAAAGGAAGAGAGACGTATTATCCGACAGAAGAAACGAGAGGCCGAAATACGTGAGTGCGAAGAGCTTGAGATGCTGGCCAACAGGAACAACGCCCGAAAATTCTACCAGAAAGTTCGGCGGCTTACAGAAGGTTTTAAGACCGGGGCGTTTTCCTGTAAGAACAAAGACGGCGATCTGGTGACTGACGTACAGAGCAATCTTAAATTATGGAGGGAACACTTCTCGAACCTGTTAAACAGTGACAGCTGCGCATGTCGTAGAGAATGTGAAGATCCCGATACCCCAATCGATGACGACGGAATTGTAGTTCCGTTACCCGACCATGACGAGGTGAGAATAGCAATATCACGGCTAAAGAACAACAAAGCCGCGGGCGCCGACGGACTGCCGGCTGAGCTATTCAAACATGGCGGCGAGGAGCTGGTAAGGTGCATGCATCAGCTCCTATGCAAAATATGGTCGGATGAAAGCATGCCTGCCGATTGGAATTTAAGTGTGCTCTGCCCAATCCATAAGAAGGGCGATCCTGCAATTTGTGCCAATTACCGCGGGATAAGTCTTCTAAATATCGCCTATAAGGTTCTAGCGAGCGTATTGTGTGAAAGGCTGAAGCCCACCGTCAACCAACTGATTGGACCTTATCAGTGTGGCTTCAGACCTGGAAAGTCTACCATCGACCAAATATTCTCAATACGCCAAATCTTGGAAAAGACCCATGAAAGGAGAATCGACACACACCACCTTTTCGTCGACTTCAAAGCTGCATTCGACAGTACGGAAAGGAGTTACCTGTATGCCGCTATGTCTGAACTTGGTATCCCCGCAAAACTAATACGGCTATGTAAGATGACGTTGCTCAACACCAGCAGCGCCGTCAGAATTGGGAAGGACCTCTCCGAGCCGTTTGATACCAAACGAGGTTTCAGACAGGGTGACTCGCTGTCGTGTGACTTCTTTAACCTGATGTTGGAGAGCATCGTACGAGCCGCAGAACTTAATCGCTCAGGCACAATTTTTTATAAGAGCGTACAATTGTTGGCGTATGCCGATGATATTGACATCATCGGCCTTAACAACCGCGCTGTTAGTTCTGCCTTCTCCAAACTGGATAAAGAGGCAAAGCGAATGGGTTTGGTGGTGAACGAGGACAAAACGAAGTACCTCCTGTCTTCAAACAAACAGTCGGCGCACTCGCGTATCGGCTCCCACGTCACTGTAGACAGTTATAATTTCGAGGTTGTAAAAGACTTCGTTTATTTAGGAACCAGCATTAACACCGATAACAATGTCAGCCTTGAAATCCAACGTAGAATCTCTCTTGCCAACAAGTGCTACTTCGGACTAAGTAGGCAACTGAGCAGTAAAGTCCTCTCTCGACGAACAAAACTAACACTCTACAAGACTCTCATCATGCCCGTCCTGACGTATGGCGCAGCAGCTTGGACGATGACAACATCCGATGAAGCGACGTTTGGAGTGTTCGAGAGAAAGATTCTGCGCAAGATTTTTGGACCTTTGCACGTTGGCAACGGCGAATATCGCAGACGATGGAACGATGAGCTGTATGAGCTTTACGACGACATAGACATAGCGCAGCGAATAAAGATCCAGCGGCTACGTTGGCTGGGTCATGTCGTCCGAATGGATACAAACGCTCCGGCTTTGAAAGTATTCGATGCGGTACCAGCTGGTGGTAGTAGAGGAAGAGGAAGGCCTCCTCTGCGTTGGAAAGATCAGGTGGAGAAGGACTTGGCTTCACTTGGTGTGTCCAATTGGCGCCGGTTAGCACGAGAAAGAAACGACTGGCGCGCTTTGTTAAACTCGGCCAAAATCGCGTAAACGGTTATCGCGCCAATTAAGAAGAAGAAGAATATCCTACAGCTACAGGAAGAGGTATATATGGCTTTCGACGACCCCAATCGCAGCCATATGCTGACCATAAGCGTTGTGCCCTGTGATTACACCCACCATTACTCTCAGGCACTTTCTGCTGAGTTTTAGGAGAAAGGTCGCTATTTTTCAGTTCTTTCGGAAAGCACTTACCTACTCTGCACGAGTTCAACCCAGACCAATGACCTCCATCAGTAGGCCTCTTGAAGTCGTCAATCCATAGTTGAGTCGATGCAGAATTGACACCTAAAGAGAGTACAGGGCCTAGTGGCATACTGGCAGAGCCTTCATTAGCCAGTTTATCAGCTAACTCGTTCCCTGTAATACCACAATGCCCAGGTACCCAAAAAGACTAATTTTGTTGTGTTTTGCAACACTGTTCAGTTTTGTCTTACATTCACCGACTAATTTCGAAGAGCAGCGTGGGTTAGCAAAGGCTTTCGTGTCCTATTAATGGCGAAATCGCTGCCTTTCTTGCCAATGCGTACGCTACTTCGATCCCTACTATATTTCTGTGTCCTGGGACCCAATTTAGCCTGTGCGTTCCTAGTAGATTCAGTTCTTGATGACTCAAGAGCCAGTGAAGACTTAATCTCATAGGATGGCATAGCCCTGAGTGCTGCGTGACTGTCGCTCAAAAAATTCTCGTCTGAGTTTATCTCTGTATCTTCGCTTGGAAGATACTTGAAAAACTACTCATCGGCATTAAAAGCTTGGTTCTGAGCCAATATATTCCAGCGCCTATGTCTTCTGGCGCCTTGGAGCCATCTGTGTATCAGTGCAATGTGCACTCCTGAAGATTCATTTCAAATACAGGTCTACTTCAGTTTACTTTATCGTTTTCTCGAATTTGATGACTTAAGTGATATCGTCTCTAGGTAGCTGGGTAAGTGGGAACTGCAGACTCAGCAATTCAATGTTTTTATATGATATCACTTATCCTCTACTGAAACCTTCCCTGGTAATAGTGAACAGGATATGCTTGGCTGGTTGCTCATCATCACCTCCAGCGCAGCTGTGTTCAGGCCCACATAGTCTCCGTGATGCACACGCACGCTACGCGCTGCAGCTTAGTTAGTTCTACCGAACTTTGAAGAGAGTAGCTCTCGATGCCGAAGCGACCGCTCCACATGTTATCGTGGAAGCTATTATCATGATTGACATCCATCTCAGGATTCATGGGCTAAATGAAAGCCTTTGTTGATTTGTAAGCGTCTGGATATAAGGTTATCCCTTTTGTCTGGTCATAACGTTATACTTAGGTAACTTTTTCGGAGGAGTCATATTCAGTCGGGTCGATCTCTCCTCTTGGTTCCACCTTCGAGAGGCGAAGAGGTTCTTTAGCAAGCCTTTTCAAAGCTGATTCCCTTAGCCTGGTAACACGGGAGGCATTGACGAGCAACTTCAGATAGCCTTTCAGGATCCATTTCTTTTTACACATATTTTGCAATGGTAGACCGAGGAATTCAGGTTCAGTTAGTTAGGTGTCATCTTTGTAGTCCTCTTGTTCTTGTTAGCCACCCAACCGCCCATGCGATTTGGGATGCATTCACCAAGTCGTTTCTTGCTCGTGCAAGTTAATTACAAAATATTTCTTTTCTATATAGTTAATCCAACGGCTTCTTCTTTCGTCTTTCCTCTCTCGAAAACCGTATCGATTTTTTTAAAGATTTGGAACGTTTGTCTCCATTCGAACGACATGACCTAGCTAGCAGAGTAAGGTTTATACAGCTCATCCATCACTCTAGCGATCTATTCGATTCGCCATTGAAAACATATACAAGTCCATAAATTTTCCCTACGATCACTACAAGCGCTCGCTTATTGGATTAGTATTTTACCATCATTCATTTTGCCATTTCTTGGAGCTGATGATAAATGTTTCTCAATTTTGGTTCACTCTCGCTGGTATAAAATTTAGTCAGAAATCTTCAAACGACAGCTGAACTAAAAGAATCGATTTTTTGACATATTGAGATCGGATGCTGTCAAGGTAATAGATTGATGAACCAGCGATTTCATATTCTCTTCCCTCTGTTTTCGGTTCTTGATAAGATTTATGGCGAAACATCTTTGAAATTTTGAATAAAAGCTCATCTTATGGTACGCGAATTTTTGCCCGTTTCGCCGTAGTATTGAATGACATCTATCCATTTTAAAGATATGAGCGGTTCGTCTCGCCACCCGAAAGCACGTTTCTCAACTTGTCACATTCGTTACAAAGCTGAATGCTATCTGTCTGGCTGGCTGGCTGCTGTGTAGTAGCCTCTGAAGCGGCTATGAATGTCACTTGCAATTAAATGCAGCGATAATTCAACGTAATTATTATCATTTTAATTGCAATTAGTTTTATAACCAACGTCAAAGAGAGAATGAGAGAAAAAAGTAGAAGAAAAACGAAGCCAGTAAAGGCCACAGGCAGGCGCTTTGAAGTGTAGCCGGTTCTAAAATGCTGAGGCTAATGCGTATATAATCATATGCACAAACACATACACACGCTATACATGTATGTGTGGATGCAGATATGTTTTCGTTATATCTACTGGTGCAAAGAATATTTTTTTGTTATACCTCTGTGTACTACATCACTACCTCCTCCTTTTTCTGAGTGATCCCGAATAAAACTGTTCTTTAATCTTTTGGTGGTCATAAAATTTCGACAGCTTTTAATGAGTTTTCAGCGCATAAACGTGAAATCAAGCAGCAGAGTAGGGCTCGTCTTTAGTTTGCCATGGTTTTAGAAGCCATAAAATTAACAATAGTGGCTGTGATCTGCCTCTATCTGCATAATTACGTAATTTAGTCATTAAAGAACTTTCAAGCAGTGATTAAGTGCCTAAAAAATTTTACATACGCAACTCGCAACACAAAAGAGTTAATAAAAAACAAAATACGATGCCATACTATTATGAGGGTGGCACAATAAGTGAAGGAATATTGAAATATGAAATATTTTATTTGGCAAAATAAATGAGTTCAGTCGTACATACGAGCACGATGAACAGAACGCAGAGGTGTGGCCAACATCAGGTCGTTAACTGGTTCTCAGCTACTTAGAGGGAATCAGCTGATTTGTTGACGTAGCCAGGGTTATAACAGCAGTTTCTTTACGAATGCTGTTGTGTTGGTGATATATCGCGCTGATTAACGCAGCCTCTGCTCACGTTACTTCGCTGTCATCTGAACAACGACTGATTGGACGAATGTGTAAATACGTGTGAAATGAGAGGGCATAATTCCGCTGTCGAGTACTCGATGACGTGGCAACCGAAGGTGGCTGGTTGACTAAAGTGGTATTCATCAAGAATCAAATTAGTGCTTCCACACCATTTTGTTTTCACATCCCACAAGTTATACGATTAATTATTCACGACTATATCCCGTCTGTGCGAGTGAGACACCTTATAAGGTTGTTTAAGTCTGTTCCAGCCAGCTCTTAGAGGTTCTCAAAACTCGATTTGACAAGGGTTAATATCCTCACCTTCCATAGGGAAGGGCCTTCACAGGGGAAATGGGAAATAGTTTCCCTTTTCGCCGTTTGATTACAACTATGACAGCATATATTGTAAGGGATGCTCATTTTGGCTGCCTGCTCTCCTATGAACCAGTCATCACTGTAGTGAGTCTGTAGGCATCCCTTCGTTTCATATATGTCAATGTTGACAAATTGTTTTTTTTTTTTTTGTGGTTATATGTGGGGCATAACTTAGATGCTCACTCTGCAGGTTGTCTGATCCCTCCATTTACAATCCGCGATTCGTAGATATATTATTTGAAGTTACTCTCAGCCGAAGTTACTCGCACATATTTGCTTCGGATGGCCAAACCTGGAAAACTTACAAACTTAGAATTCTGCTGCTGAATTCACGATGCCATGGTAGCAAAATTTACTTTCACAATTTCGCTCCGGATGACCAAACATGATAATCTATCTTACTTGCATACAAACTTCACTAAGATCCCTGCTCTCAAAAGTGGAAAGGGACTACAGCATCTGCAGACTGTACACCTGCAGATCATTGCATTTATTTTGTCTATCACTCGAAGCATGAAGAGGACGAAGATTGCTGAAGTTCCTTAAAGCTAGCAAACGACATCTCACGAGAATACGACCAGCAGGTTCTTAACCCTTATAACGACTTCTATTTAGGCTGTATAAGTAGAGCAGAGGAAGAGATAGAATCCATTCCGTAGTTTCCCTAAGAGGCAGCATATTTGAGAAGCATTGAACGATGCAGGCACAGTTCCGTTGGAGGTTCTATATGAATTTCATATGAATAAATTATTCCCAAAATTTATTAAATCATTTTTACGACTATAATTTGTATGTAGTTACTATTATTTATGATGATTTTAAATAATAAAAAGTTTGAGCAAAGCTCTTGATAGCGAATCTTACAAAATTGTCTTGCTACATTGACACTGAATCTCCTGGCCCCTACATTGACACTTCTGGGGTACCTCAAAGTAGTATTTTGGGCCCCCAATTTTGTGACTTTTAGGGCTACATATGTTTAAGTGGGCTTTTTTCTTATAATTTCAAGTGGAGTCCGAGTCTACTAGGAACGGGGTCGAAAAAAATAGACCCGCCCTAGTGTATATACCAAAATGTTAAAAAAACGTCAAACTTGCGAAAATTTTGTAAAAATAGTAAACTAAAAAATTGGGACCCAAACAAAATTTAAAAAAAAAGGAGATGCCGCGTTCGATAATGACTTAAACAAAACTAAACCAAACTTTGTGCCTGTATTGAAGCGCACCTCATTATATCCGACCTCTAAAACGAATTCTGATGTCCCCCAATTTGGGTCGAACTTTTTAGTTTCTTTTCTCATGTAAAGGCCAAAAATGGTGATATTTTGAAATGATTGTGTGGAGAACCCCCTAGGGGAGTTCCAGGGGGTGTGCCACTGGCATGGATGGATCGGCCGTCCAAAGTTAGTGGGGGTCGGTCATACATTTGGACTCGATTGGAGCACTCTAAATGGGTCAACGTGGGATTTTTCGTTCGAGCCAAATTGGGGGACATCAGAATTCGTTTTAGAGGTATGATTCCTTCGGCAAAGTTTCTTATTTTGATCCCTAGAATACGATTTTCACAGAGCAATGAGCGATTTTTAAATCGATCCGCCCTAGTGTTTACGGTGCTGAACTGTCGTTGATTCCGTTCAGGGATTTTTTATGCTTAAGAAAATGTCGATAAAATCACAGAAATAATCATCATCGGTTATGTTAGCAGTCCTGGTATAGTTCAGGAGCTAAAGATCGTCCATAAAACAGTTTTAAGCAATTTTTGCAAATAAAAAATAAAAATAATGAATTTCTCTTCCCCCAAACTAATATTATTGAGATTGGATAAAGACTAAATTTCCGTTCGTCCTTCCATCTGATGTTAAGAACTATAACTCGCATTCTCTGTGAGTTTGTTTGGTTACAAAAAATAACAGCCAGCCCAAATTAAATTTTACTATATTACATAAAATGTGTGCGTGCAGATGAAATGCAGTCCGGACCGAGTTCAGCACTTTTTTAATGCTTTTTTTTATATTTTTCATTAAGCAAATTTTAGATTTCCAAATACCATTATGTCGAAAACTGGAGTCAATGTTGTAAAATAGGGGACGCCATTGGACTTACATTCTGTCAAAAAGGTATCGGGAATTGTTCCATAAAACGCTAAATAATTGTTTAATCATCAAAATTTATTTGGTCGCCTTCAAAATAGGCTGCATTCGAAGCAATACTCGTACACATATGCCAACGACTAGTCCAGTCATCAAATCAACTTTTAAACGAGTTTGAAGAGATCTTCTTCAGCTCCGTGAGCGAATTCTCCTTAATGGTCATCTAAGTTTTGGGAAAAGGAAAAAGTCACAGGGGGCTAAATCCGGTGAATACGGTGGTGGTTGCTCGACGACCTTTGTCGAGTTTTTGGTCAAAAACGTGTTCACAATATGAGCATTGTGAGGCGGTGCGTTAACATGATGCAAGATCCAAGAGTTATCTTTCCACAAATTGGGCCGTTTCCGACGCTCATTCTCTCTCAAATATTCCTTATTTTCCGTAGAACCATTTGGAACGCATTCCGAGTGTACAACACCATGATACGAGTAATCAAATTGAAATCGAGTAGCATGACTTTCATTTTTAACCGCCTTTGTAGTGGCTTTGGGTTTCGGCTCATGCGGATAGCGCCTTTCAGCCGCCTGTTGACTGGTTTGCATGCTGGTTTGCAAACTCATATACCCATGACTTATCACCTGTTATGATGCGTTGGATAAACTTTGGGTCCGAATTCACTTGCTCAAACAAGTCTTCAGCCACCTTCTTCCGATGATTTTTATGAAAAAAATTCCACTCTCTTGGAACGAGCCGAGCAGCCACGCGTCTCTTGCCCAATTGATGGTGTAAAATGTTGCGAATTGATTCGCGGGGCACGCTAAGGTCCCGAGCCACCTCCCTCAAACTTAAATAATGGTTTTCCCGCACCATTTCTTTGACTTTGTCAACGTTTTCATCCGTTGATGAGCGACCTGATCGGGGCAAATCTTCCACGACTTCCCGGCCCTCTGCAAAAGCCTTCTACCACTCGTAGACCCGTGTTTTTCGTGTTTTTGATAAAGTACACTCGCTATTAGCTTTCTGTAACATTTTCAATGATTCGTTCGAAATCACGTTCGAAACAAAAAATTTAAGACAAATTCTTTGTTTGATATTTGTATCCATAGTGAAAATCGCAGAGAGTGTTATAATTAAATGCTTAAAACAAGCTAATTTACAGATTACACTCAAAATCTGTTGTACCAACATTCCCACAAAAAAATTTAGACGCGCGCTTTTGAAATGAAAATCCCGATATTTTTTGACAGAATGTATAAAGCCCCAATTAAGTGGAATTTGATAGTCTATTCAATATATTTGTAAGAAAACGAAACGTTTCTTTTTTGTTGAATTGTTCTCAAAAAATTCACTATGAAGTTGAATAATTTTTGATATAATAAACTTCATAGTCTAAATTTTCCCTGAGTGAGAAAAGCCCACATGAACTATTGCCCACACAACTTTAAAATAATCTGTTATGCTCCTGTTTGTCTGCCTTGCTTTTGGCATAATATCAAAAATATCAAAGAGTTCTGCAATAAATGCAATTAAAAATCTCCGTCTTACAATTCTGTTCTAAGCAGTAATTTGAAACTATAAATAGATAATCAATGTACTCACATTCACACACATACATACATACATATATCCATACATAAGTATGTGCAGCAATAACTGCTTGAAAAAACGAGGAAAAAACAAAACACGATTGCCACATTCAAAACACCAAAGCGAAATTGAGCGCACTCGGATGGGAAATGATGCAAGTGCAAGTAGAATTTGTTGTTGGGCGGCAAAGCTAAACGACAACATTTTAATTGCCAACATTGCTCAGTTGGGCAACAATGCGTGTACACCCGACTGACGGCAATGCCAACCGCAAAGGCGTGCAATGGGGCCAGTACAGCTGGGAATGCATTTGTGTGGTTGTGGCATCCACAATAAGAGAAAACAGGAACATCAGCTTCAGCATCAGCAACAGCATCAACAGCAGCATCAGATTCGTTGTGCTCGCGACAGCAGCCACTTTAACGCGCTGTCATTGTTATCACTGTTGGATGCCACGCACTGTCTTCTGGTCTAATAACGTTGCCGAGCTCTTTAGTGCGGGTAATTCGCCAAATGTCTGTGCCTACTGTCGTATGAAATGTCGCTGGCCACCCGTCCTGCCGTTCTGCCGTCCATTCGTTCGTCTACTCGTCTTTCCAGCCGCTTGCCAATCTGTCTGTCCGCGTGAGTGCCACTTTTCAAGCTAATGCTGTCACACACACACGCACACACAAATACATATAATATATACCCACACGTATATAATAACGTAAAGTTTTGCATTTCTTTCACTACAAACAAAGCACTTCTCGGGCGCTACACTCATTGCCGCCTGCCCAAGTAGCAGCGTGACGGTTGGTTGTTTCGTTGACTGGTTGGCTGGTTGGTCGGTCGGTGGATCGGCCGCGACGTAGTTGGGCACTGCCTGTCACTAAGGAGGGGTCCTCAACGCAATGTGACTTTTGTCTTGTGTGTCTAACACAACAAATCGCTTACATTCCTTGAGACACATTTACAGGATTGATGCGGCATTTGCATTTGAGTGGAAAATTGAATTTTCATTTTCACCACTCTTTGCCTGCAAGCTGTGTACACACACACACATGCGCTTATGTAAATACTTACGTACCTTCACTTTTTCTTTCTACTTGACTGCAGCATTCCGTGCTATTTTTATCACATTTGTAGCGGAAGATATTTGTGTGCACTGAAACAGTAGGTGGGGTTGTTGTAGGTGCACATAATGGGTGCTGCAATTTGTAGTTCGCGGAGGAAGAACGAAAAAATGAGTATCAAATGGTATTTAAGTTGGTATTTAGCTGATAGATCTTAACTTGGAAGCTGACAGAATGCAGCTGGAATAGGTTGCTCATCCATCGAGATATATATGATGAAATTGTGACTAATATAAATTGAAAGTAACTTTGTATACGAGTATAATGCAATATTAAAAGGTGGTTTATCAAAGTAAATCAATATAATTGTCACCAACTTTCGAAATCCTATGGGGGATGGTAGGGTTCAAAATACCTTTGCACTTACAGCAACCGTCGTCTACTATGTCGAGTGGTGCGGCCACTAAAGCAGTTCCTTCTCCTTTTCTGGGTAGTTTCCCTTCCCGGGACTACTTTTTGCATTACTTTGGGAGGGCCTAGAACGAAGTCCAGAACGAAATGGACCAGTTCTATTCGCCCACGTCTGGATCCACCTTGCTTTTAGCCAGCTTTATGCTATAGCCTATCTTTTTTATCCGTTGTCAACGTATCTTTTAACCGCATTTCATATATCGCCGCGGTCAAGTATCTTGCCGAACACATTGATCGACGTGATGTCGCCAATCTGCTCCCTCAGGGCATCTCTTTCTACGAGCCATCTGTCACAACTAAAGAACGTGTGTTCGGTGTCATCGCTCAGTGCTTTGCAGTATATGCACTTGCGGTCGCTTACCTTACCCATGCGGTATGGGTATTTCCGGAAGTATCCGGGGCCCGAGAAAAACCGAGCCCACTTCCCCGAAGTTCGTTTGAACCCATTTGCCTATTGTAGGAATCAGCTTTGCCGTCCATCTGTCACTTGATTCAGTGTTCCATCGGCTTTGCCATAGCTGCATGGTTTGGCATTTCCGTTCCGCGGCGTTAGTGGTGACGTGTTTTTCCTGGAATCCCATGCATCCACTCGTTCCCGGGACGTGAGGTCGACAGGCATCTCCCCGCTGATTACAAAAACTGCTGCGACTGAGACAGTGCGGCTGAAGCAACTCTGAGTGCCGCTGTGCGTTATACAGCCTCCAGTGGTTTGCGCTTCGTTTTACAGTTTAGCGCATTTCCTCATGTTTCACTGACGGACAGGAGCATAGCGACTGCCGTAGTCGTATGGGTTGGTGCGTGACTGTAAAGCGGAGAACGGAAATTCGAACCTTCGTAATACATCAAAATGAAGAAAAAGTTTTTTCTAATAGCGGTTACCCCTTGACAGGCAATGCCAAACCTCCAAGTGTATTTCTGCCATGAAAAAGCTTCTCATAAAAAAAATATCTACCGTTCGGAGTCCGCTTAAAACTTGCGTTTGTAGTCGCCATGATCAGCCATCTTTTATTCTGGGTTGGTCTACCCGATATTCGATGTTAGTCTGCTCAGCATTCCCGTGTTCTTCGGTGCTTTAGTAGACGCGTGCCGTATCTGAACCCAGAACGTGTCATCAACACGACTTCAATCTTATGTTTGGTGAGCTCCAGCCATGGTCCTCGAGCCAAAAATGAGTCCTTAACATGGCTTGATTCAGCTTCCTCCTGGCGCCCTCGGTATCCCGCGCTGATATGATCGCCGCTATATTGTCCGCGTATCCCACGAGATATGTGTCTTCTGGAATTTCTATGCTCAGAGATGAGGTCCGAGAAGAGATACTTGAGCAGCGCAGACGTTACCGCTTTAGTTTTCTGACCCTCTGGTCGTACAGAAGTTCATGTTCGCTCAGGTGGTTATGTAGGCTCCTTAACAGGTATACGGGTATTCGAAACCTTTCTTGCAGTACTTTTATTATGCCTGCCTATTGTAAGCTATTAAAGGTGTTTCGTACATCAAGCACTGCCAGGACGATGATGAGCCTCGGGTAGGAGCATCCGCATTGGTCGTGGTATACGCTGCCTATCACCTCCTTTCTAATGCCAATGGCCGGTCTTCCACGTCGAAAGCCATATTGTCTTGATCGCAGCCCTCCTACGCTCTCTACAGACTCTGGTAGCCTGCGGTGTGTAAGTTTTTCCACCAGTTTTTCTATCCAGTAAACAAAGCGGGTGCCAACCTGACGGTCGCGCTCGGTCGGCCTAACCCTTACTGATTAGGGTTAGCTTCTGCCTTTTCCATAGCTTGGGGAAGATGCTTTGTACGCATTGTAACTTCAAGCATCCTGTCTGATCCGTTTTCGGCCACAAGCTCGGTGACTTGTCGCCGTTTTAAGCTCTTCTTTAGTTTAGGGCGGAAACCTCTCGTCCTTTTGAGAGTCTCAGTCTTCACGCGGTAAGGGGTGATGTTGCTGATGGTATCGCTGTCTAGGTGTTGGACTATAGAGTGTGCACGTAGCATCCCCGTTACGATTTTATATCTCAATAATTGCTGTTTAGATTACTCAGAATTTCCTTTTGCTTTCTTACTAGCAATTATTGCTTGTTTCTGCACTCTTTGGAATTGCCTAAAATCGTCGGCTTCCAGCTCTATCTCTCTGTTTCGCCTGGCTCTGGTGTACCTTCTTCTGTTACGCACAGAAGCTTGTCTGAGCTCTGCGATTTGTCGAGTGCTCTTGTTTCTGGAGCATAGCCTTACACGGGGATCCGATGGGTCGAAGCTTTATGTAATGCGCTGCATCATGATGCGTGCAAGGGAATTTGAATTACTAGTGCTGTGCGGCATTGGATTTGCAGCAAAGTGAGCCAGCAAAGCATATACGCTATAATCGGAAAGTACCGGGAATGTCTAATTTAAACGAACCGCGCACGTGGAAACCGGTCCATATTTTTTCCTTATATTGGTAGGACTGTTAGACACACATTTGTCACTTTTTAGCACCATCGGATTATTAATGTCTGCCTGGCCGGCCGGAAATATGGGCAAGCAATTCTTGGATTTTGCATGATGATGACGCGCCATCGCATCGAGCCCAAATTGTGCTGGATTATTTGACCAAACACCAAGTAAATACCATCGTGCAAGCACCGTATTCACCTGATATGGCCCCGTGCGACTTCTTTTTGTTCCCCAAGTTGAAGTTACCACTTGGTGGAAGGAGATTTCAGTCGATAGAGGAGATCAAAGAGAATGCGATGAAGGAGCTGAAGGCCACCCCTTTGTCGGCCTACCAGGGGTGCATGGAGGACTGGGTTAAACATTAGCACATGTGGGTTGCTTCAGACGGGTCATATTTTGAAGGAGATAAAATAAATTTGTTTTATTTCAACATTCCCGGTACTTTCATATTCATTCAAAGTGAGTGCGTGTTTGTGTATGAAATTTCGGTTAATATTTAACCTGAATGCTGCGAATTCGAGCTTCTCGTGACTCAAATAATAAAATAAATGAAAAATTTCCCTATTTACCTAAAACACTATATTGTTTAAAACTTCCATCACTCGGCCACAGTATCTCCACCATCCAGCAATCGAAATGTTGAACCCTATGTGGCGCGTACAGTTACTTATCCCTCTGCCACTTACTCTCATACGTAGTTCGAAATATGCTGATGGGATGTTCAAAATAAATTGATGCATTTGCTTAGTTTGACATTTCATTACATTTTTTCCACACCAAGTAATTGGTCGGGTGTTGCAAGTGTACGAGTATGGTACTCATAACAAACAAAGTGGCACCATTCGGTATCACCCTATTAGGTGTGGGCTGGTGAGTGTCTGCATTTGTTAAAAGGGGGCATTTAAAGTTAAAACGAAAATAAAATTGAAAAATAAAATCGGATATTTGAAACACCAGAAAATTAAATTAGTGGAAAATTAAGCAGAGCTTTAGTAAAAGTTAGTCGTCCACTCATCACCTGCTCGCTGACAAACATCTCACACTGCATTACGCTGCTATTTACGCATGTATGTATGTATGTATGTACATATGAATATAGCAATTACTTTTAGTCGGCCATCATTTTGTGATGGTCGTCGCGGTGGCTGGCTGTCATCGACGGCCGGCGCCGCTGCTGCTGCTTGCCCGCACGCAAGAAAATCAGAATTCCGAAAATATCTTGTAACTTTTGCTTTGTCAGCTCAGCGAGTGCTTAGTAAGACATCAGACATCTTCAAAAGGATACTTGTCTTACCCCCCTGCATATGAAAATTAGAAAAAGAGAAAAAAATAGAAAATGGATTAGATGGTAATAGGAAAGCAAACAGCGCAAAACTACACGCAATCTGACTGATACAACAAAGAACATATGAAATTTATTAATAAACCGGATTAACAGCAGCAACATGCCATGGTGTGGTGGCAAGTGATGGGGGAGCATATAAAAATTAATAAAAATCCATTTCAATCATTTTGTGCGTGACTCTAAGAGAGCTGCACATTTGTAGCGCTACATACACACACATACTTGTCCGATATGTCTGTATGTGTATGGGTTCGTGTTTTATTTATTCACTTGCCTTGAAGTATCTCGTTGATGGATGGATTTTATGCGCTCGCATTCGTGGCAATTTTTGCTTAATGGTATCAGTTTTTATAGCTCATTGAAATGTGCTGGCGCGGCAATATTCCAACAGTTTTCCATTTATATTTCAGTTTTCCCATTTCCCGAATTGTTTTTTGTTGTTTTAGCTCAATTTAGCTCGTCGACCAATTAGCTCCACATTCGAAAAATGCTTTTCAACCATTCGATCGTAAAAGAAATTGAAATGGCCAAAATTACCACATGAGACAGATTTAATAGCGCTACTAAATACTTGGAAAATTTGTATTACACTATATTTATATATAAAGATACATACACACATGCATAGATGTATTTGCATATGCCTATTTGTATCGCTACCTACACAAGTATTTAGAAAATGCTTTTTACGCTCACATTTCCGCTCTGCTTTCATGCAAAATGGCATTCCGGCGAATCATTAAGTGGACAGTTGATGAGATTTATGTACTTCAAAGTACAGTAAAGCGTCGATTATCCGAAAGCCGGTCATCCGAAACGTCGGTTAACCGAAAGGAAACATGACGCCTTTTTCGGATATAAAGAATAAAAAAAAGGTATGTACAAGCGACGCAAGGGAACGTCATGATTTTGGCATTTTCCGTGTCTTCATCGATAGCATGTTATATTTAGAACATAATTCATAGGTATTGACAGCGTTGTACATATGTACATACTTGCTTTCTGTCACGCGCTTTATGAATTTAAGTTAGTATCGCAGTTCCTAAATATAACAGCGTCGGTGGTGTTATCGTGCCGCCAAACGAACGCGCATCGAACGCGCATCCGACGCCGACAGTTTTGTTTGTTCAATCTCTCATTAATTTCAGGATGGACACTCACTTATTTATCGAGTGGTATGACGCTGTATTCATTCCAGAGGTTAAAAAACATCAGATAGAAACTGGAGACACTAGAAATGTTTTATTGGTACTGATAATTCTCCAAGTCATCCCTCAAACCTTTCACTTGAGAGAGAAGATGGAAAATTTAAGGTGAATTTTTTGCCACTCAATGTTACCTCAGTCGTTCAACCTATGGACCAGGGGGTGACCGAAGCCTTCCAACGTTACAACAGAAAAGCGTTGCTTCGTGGTGTACTAATCGGTCAAGAGGAAGATAAAACAATTCTTGAAATCTACAAACGCATTAAGGTGAAGGATGCTGTTTACATGGCAGCAGAAGCGTGGGCTTATGTCAAAGCGACTACTCTAAAGAAATCCTGAAATAAGCTTTGTCCGGCAGTTGAATCCGAAGCTAGCCTTACATCTGAAGAACCAACAAATGAAAACTTTGTTCAGAAATAGTTGAGTTGATGAAAGAGGTTTCATGATTTGAAGAATGTGACCAAGAAAACGTGCATGAATGGCTACAATTTGACGAGGATGATCCTGGCTACGAATTGTTGACAGACGACGATATAATAGCACAGGTTCAAGTTCCTGAAGATGACGACGATGAAGATGAAATTAGTGATGACATCGTCTCAGCTGAAAAATGTCCGTCCAATGAAGAAGCCTTTAAATGATTTGAGACTGCTATCAAATGGTTGGGACACCAAGGCGAATGCGATTCTGTGATACATAATATGTATTCCTAATCCAATGACATGTTTTATTACCCTACCCTCAACAAAGAACTGGAATTTCGCAAATGTTCGTTTATCCGAAAAATCGATTATCCGAACACCCTCTGCACCAATTGTTTCGGATAATCGACGCTCTACTGTAACTAATTTCTAATACACATTAGAGTAGAACAAAAAAAAATTACAAAAAAAGTGGACCTTTGGCAAAACAGCTTATGGGACTTTAACGGGGTTTGGTTTAAGGTCAACAAATAAAAAATTCCGCTATACCATAGAAAACGTTAGTATTTTATTTATTTTTAATTTTTTTATTTTGTAATTTATTTTATTTTATTTAATATTTTAGTTTTATTTTAATTAAGATGTTTACACAAGCTGCGGCTATGAATGACTAATTGATCAAATATTAGTTTGGGGATACAGAAATCCATGATTTTCGCGGTAGGTGGCTGTAGTGATCGATATCTCGTAAAGTATTGACCAACTATTTAAAGTTTATGCTCGTTGTCAAGGTGACCTTCCACACAAGAAAAATTCTTTTACTGTTTTTGTTTGTTCCATTCAGTTGTGAGTTACAGGGTGCTAACAATGGCAGTTAACAAAGAGAAAATTCATTAGATTTCACAGTTTATCTTTGATAAAGTTTATCTTTTTAAATTGATAAAACCGACGAAATTGTCAATCGTGCTTATGGTGCTGATACTGTAACAAATAATTACGTGCAATTTTGGTTTCGTCCATTCTATTCAGACATTTTTGATGTTAAAGAAAAGGTCGAGAATGTCGATAAATTTATCGAAACAAACGAAGTTGACCGGCATGTTAGTAGTCCTAGCATTGCCCAGGAGCTAAAGATCGACCATAGAACAATTTTAAACCATTTGCCCCAAACTAATATTTCGAGAGAAGCATGCAATTTGGTGCCTGACAGAAAAAAGTGCTAAAACGACTTAAGTTGTTTTATCAAAAGTAGATCTATAAACTTATAAATAAATGTTTCAAATCTCTTCTTAGTTAATTATTATTTTTTGTTTGACACTATAATTGAACATCTTTTGATAATCACTTCATAATATTATATTACACAGTGCGACAAATTTTAATTTTTTTCTTACACTTGAAAATATCGATATGTGCGCGATAGTAGAATATAAATGAATGAATTGGACAGGATTTTTGAAGGTAGATTAAACTATCAGGTAAGATTCAGCATTAAAAAAATTAGCACAATTTTATAGAATTATTTGACGTTGTCATATTGGTGAAAAAATAATTTAAAGGGAGTTCAAAAATGAAAAAAATATTTATTTATTATCACAATCCTGGACAAAACAAGGGAAACAGTTTTTTTTGTACTCTCGTCATAGAAATATGGCTGTAAAATGGAACTAAAATATTAACCATAATTAAATAATTTATTTTTTTCATAGTTCTTGCCAAGAATGAGAGATTTTTTTTTTGTAAATTTCGTCCTACAGTATCCAGCTATTTTTAACTATTGGTTAACTAATGGGACCACGTGACTACCATTCAGAGGTGTAGAGGTTCGAAAAAGCTTTCGATTCTCGGCAGAATATGGCGAACCTCCCATTTATATTTCTGGAAAAGCTACTTATAAAAACCATTTGCCGTCGGAGTCTGCTTAAAACGGTAGGCGCCTCTATTTGTGGAACAACATCAGGACGCACACCACATATAGGGGGAGGAGCTCAGCCAAACACCCAAAAAGGGTCTAAGAAGCAATTTTTATTTTATTTTTTTTAATTAGTTTTGTTTCACCTTTTTTATTTTATTTTATTTGAGTTTAATCCGGAGATTACACATCTCGGATAAAACTTTCAAGAGATTGTACTCTGATGGAGCGTAGTCCAAGTTCTACGCCCATGCGATTTCTATTGCTTAAATATTTAAAAATCTTCGAACTATTGCACATACATATATATGTCCAGTATGATCGACTTCTGCATGTCTTCTAAAAGGTGTTGGCAGTCATACTTCTTCATGTTTTTTATTAGATGCTCAGGCACTAATCCAGTGAAAGATATAATTATTGGAATTATATTCACTTCCCTCGCTTTGTACATCCGTTTAGGTTCTATGGCCAAAGCTGCATACTTCTTTGTAGTGGAGTATGTCCTTTGGATGTTGCGATTAAGAGGCACCGCTATATCAAACACTTCGATTTTTTTATTTGCCTTGTCGAACAAGATGATGTCAGGTTTGTGGGCAGCTGCGGTTTGATCTGTGGAAATAAATCTGCCCCAGTACAGTTTAAAATTTGCATTCTCCAATATTGCCTTTGGTTCATATTTAAAGTACAAGACTTCTACTAGTAAGATACCGTGTTGTATCGCAAGTTGTTGGTAGAGGATCTTTGCTATATTGTTTTGTCTCATGGCATATTCACGGGGGGCAAGTACGCTACATCCAGCAATTACATGGTCAATTGTTTCACCATAAATGCCGCACCTTCGGCGCCTATCTTCTATTATCTCGCCATGTATCGACCTTCGGAAATTTCTGGTTGGAATAACTCGGTCCTGGATAGCGATTGCGAAACCTTCTGTTTTAGAAAATAATGGTCTTCTTTTTAACCATAAATTGGATGGTTGTGCGTCTATCCATTCCATTTGAAGATCATGGGGATGACCACCGTGTATTGTTTTTTTCCTTCCATTCTGCGATCATTTCTGCTGGGGATTTAACCCCCTCAGGTACTGGGAAGTCTGAGACCATTTTATTACTCGAAACGAGTAAGTCAAAAGAGGTATGGCCCAGGTATTAATTGCTTTGCATTTATTTCCACTGTTCAAACTAGTTTGTAATACAGCTTTCAGTCGTGCCTCAAATTTGTTAATGAGGCTTTGCTTTACTAGCGGGTGGTTGATCCCTTTAAGTTGCAGAAATCATAAATATTTATACGATTCGCTGCTGTGCAAGTTGTCTATAATAATTTTTTGATCTACTGCGTAGTTTTCTTTGGTTTCATCAAGCTGACCCTTAATCAGATGTATTATTTTGCACTTATCTGTTCCAAATTCCATTCCCACGCCATCACTGAAAGCTTCAGTGACATCTATCAGCTCATAAAGCTTATGCTTTTTGTTTGCGTACAGTTTCAAGTCATCAACAAACAGAAGATGGTTGAACGTGTGCTCTTTTATTTTGCTTATTTTTAGGAAGCCTGCTAAGTGGGTTGAGGCCAATGCAGAACCAGTTTAGTATTTCACTTGCTCATTATGCGACCCAAGAGGGCAACAGTGGCAGCATCGATTTTGTAGGGGTAATCATGCGGCATCGAATCAAAACCTTTTTTGTAGTCAATAAACGCGACGCTTAAATTTCGCCTTCTTCGCAGAGCTACGCCTGTGATTACAGTATCTATAATAAGCTGATCTTTACAGCCCGTTGTGCGCTTCCTGCAATCTGTCTCTTCTTCACATAAAATACCATTAATTTCACAATGTTTGTATATTCGATAAGCAATAATTTTTGTATGTCGTGCTTAGGCAAGTAATTGGGCGATATTTTGCTGGATCAGCAGATGGTGCGTCCTTTGGGAGAAGATAGGTTACTCCGGCTGTAAGAAATTTTGGGATGACAGCTGTATTTTTAAGGAGCCCGTTGTAGCATATTGCGAGTGCTTCATGCATTACTGATAGTTTTTTAAAACAGATGTTGTGTAGCTGGTCTAGGCCAGGGGATTTCCAATTAGCTGTAGTACATATACTAATCTTTATTTCTTCCGCTGTTATGTCGCAAAAGTGCATTGGTGCTACGTTGTCCGACTTTTCTTTTCCATTGGCTAAGCAACTCGAATCAGCATTGAAGTGTTCCGCTTGTGTCCATATTTTCTCCCAAAACTGCTCTATATCTTGTTGTTTTGGATACGATGTCTGAGATTCTGCATTCCTTTTTTGTTGCAGACTTCTATAAAAGCTCTTATGATTTTTGTGAAAAAGCTGGTTTTCCCTGCGTCTCTGATTACTTTTAAGGTATCTTCTTAATCGTTTTGAGTAAGCAGCGAGTTGCTGCACTTTCCTATCAATTATCTGGGATAGTTGGTCAAGTTCTACAGTTCGAGGTTTAAGCGGCGTGATGATTATAGATATATGCCAGCACAACCTTTTAGATCTAGCAACATTTTTAAATGAAGTAAGCGTCCCTATAGATTCTCTTAGACCGGCAACTCGAGTCTTCTTTGCCACTTGGGAGCTACTGGTGTTTTTTGCGTTGTTGTGTTTCTAAATGTTTGTACCTTTAGGTGCTTCTCCAGTAATCGTACAGTAGTGAGAGCAGAAACATAGGAGAGAGTGTTAGCATATTCCAAGTTTGTGCTATTGGCGACATATGCTGGCAGAATTTTCGAGTTAAGTGTTTTTACCACTTCGTTCCACTTTTTCTATTTGCCTAATCGGGGTCATAGCAAAGGATCCATACCTTCATAATTCGCCAGATAATTATTGAAAATTTCTTTTACCTCCCGCTCTTCATTAGTTTCTGGACTATCGCATTCAGTACTTACATAAATGAAGTTAATTTCAGATTGCACGTTGGTAAATTCTGCTAAATTTTTAGACTGTGAGTTGCGTGCCTCGGTTATATCTGGTATTATTTCTTCTTCGCTTTCTTTCCACCCCTCGTAGCTCGTTGCATATTGCACTTTTAATTTCCTCTTACTTTTCTTTTCTTACATATTCGTGTTGGAAGATTGCTTTTTTTCGGCTATGTTTGGTAAGCTTCTCATTCAGATGTCTGTATCTTCTTAGAAGCAGGTCTAGCATACTCTCACGATAGGTCGCCATGTGCTCCGGATCTTCACTATTTGTAGAAATGTAGTAGCAGCGAAGGACATATCCATTCATTTCCGTTGTCCATTGAATGCGCTGTCTGACACGGCCTACTCTTGTGGTCCCATGATTAACTTGAGAAACACTTGTCGCAGTGTTGGGGTTTTCGTGTTGTTGTTGTTGTACCACTGGCGACTCCGCTATCTGATGTCGATGAGCAGAACCCTCGCCGGCAGCCGTGGCTTTTGCCGACACTTGAGCGAATATCTTCGCTCGGCTGCAATCATTAGATTATTAGATTCCTCTTTAAAGCGGCTCTCAGTTTTTTGAAAACGGATAATCGCATTTTAAACCTTCTGACAGGTGGTTTACAGATTTCCTTCTGGGTTAAGTGTGTCCTTCAGACATACATTCACACAGCCGGCATGTTAGGCATTTTAGCAGTATGTCTTTTTCTTCGCTGAAACTTCGGAGCCATGGAGTCGTTACTTCCAGCAGCCCCAATGAGGGATGTCCGTGCGGGTCGTGACTAGGGGCGGCGGGGTTGTCATGTCCGTCAACTCTCTATGAGAGATGCCCTTGCGGGGTTATTTTATTTTATTTTATTTTATTTCATTTTACTTTATTTTTTTCATTTCTTATTTTTATGTCGACCTTCTCTAATATAGCGACCTTCTCGGAACTAGCAAATATAACTCGGTCAGGCAGCGGCCGCCGTAGCCAAATGGGTTGGAGCGTGACTACCATTCGGAATTCACAGAGAGAACGTCAGTTCGAATATCGGTGAAACACTACAATTAAGAAAAACATTTGTCTAACATTTGCCCCTCGGCAGCCAATGGCAAACCTCCGAGTGTATTTCTGCCATGAAAAAGCTCCTCATAAAAATAACTGCCGTTCGGAGTCGGCTTGAAACTGTAGGTCCCTCCATTTGTGCAATAACATCAAAACACACCCCAAAAATAGGAGGAGAAGGCAGGCCAAAAACCCAAAAAGGGTTTATGCGCCAATTGTGTATATATATAAAAACTGCCTAAAAACACCTAATCCTAGGTGAAAAAATTGAAAAATTTAAACACAGTAAAAATAGCATAAATTTGTAGATTTTCTGATTTCCAGATAGAAAAGAAAATTTTGGTGACTAACCTGAAATGATTTTTAGATTGGTCCAACACTATAAAGCTTGTTAATAGCGAGCCATTCCGAATAATGGCAACCAAGCAAAATTTTTTTAATTGCCTGAAATATATAGTAATTTGCTCCTCCATCGAGTCTGGTTAGGGTGTAATTATTCAGTGTTGCAATTCAGAAGGCGTAGGATTTTGAAGGAACCAGCAGATTTGGTGATGTAACTGGGGTTATGACAGCGGTTTGTTTACGACAAGCCTGAGATTGTGTTGGTGATATATGATGAAAAGATCAGCACAGTCTCCACTAAAGCTACTTCGTTGCCCTCTGAACAACCAAGGTTTATGGAATACAAAGTTACGCCTTCCGGGAATCACTTGTTGGTGAAGAAGAAGAGTAGGCAAAAGTAATAGAAACTACCAAACACAATAAATTATGCGCACACTCTTTATTGTCATGGCGTCATTCGAATAAAAACGCAAAAAAAACTGCATTTCGAGGCATTTTTAAATTCGTGCTTTCATAAATTACAAAATTCCCAAGACATCAACTGAATTTTCATAAGCATGTAAGTTGTCGTCCTGTATTCTTTGGATTGGATGTAGCAGCCAAAGTTACTCTTACAATTTTGCTTCGGGTGGCCATATCTTGTAATCGGCCATCTTTACTAATAGTCGGTGTGATTGCAAGATGGAAATGCCGGTAAGCTATTTTTTTACATTATGATATAAAATTATTCCACTGAGAGTATTTAATAATTACTACCTGTAATTCATTTTTTTTTGTTTGCTATTTCTACATTGCGAGTGAGTCTTATGCGAGGGTAACTTATGTAAATAAATATTCACATATTACAATTTGTTTAATTTCTTGTTTAAGGAGGGGTCTCTTATCAGTCGGCTTAAAAAAAATCGGCTTTTTTTTACTTTGGATAGATATAGTATAGGAGAATATGCCTTCAAAATTTTATAGCGGAATTCAAAGTGATTTCGGAGTTACAAGCCTGTGTACTGTCCCTCGTGTGAGTATCCTGTCTACCTTCTGAAAACTTTGAAACACGTTTTCTCAAAACCATGTTTTAAGATAAAAAAAAAACGACGAAAATTGTTGTTTCAAACCGATAACCTATATGAAGATAATTGAAATACGCAACTAATTAACTAACAAAATACAAAAAAAAAAAATTCATTCTTTAATGTTATAAAAAAATAGCGAAAAAAGCACTTTTCCAATAATTAATTGGGTGTTCATTTTTTCATATTTTTGTACATGAGTAGGCTATTATATGCGAAAAAGCCTTCTGAATAGGACAATATTTTTCTTTTGTGTTTCAGGTGAAAACTACGACTGCAATCTTACACGCCGTTTTACTAGCGCGCAATGAGAAGCTGTGCGAGATCACTCGTATGTCCGCCATTTTGTTTTTTTATCTATGTTAAAAATTGTTTATTACTCTTCAATCATGCCTTCAAATAAATGCAAAAGATTATTCCTGTATGTCGCTTTTTTCGCCTCGAAAAAAAATTGAGAAGAAACACCTTTTTTTGAAGCCACTCATAAGAGGCCTAATATGCTGGTAAGTTTTCATGTGGTCGTTGTTGTTGTAATAGCATAAACATGCATAAATGGGGGATGTTGTAGAAGTGACAGCCTTGGGCCGGTCCCTAGAATGTAAACTAAATTTCTTTACTGGACGTGATATTCGATTACTAAATTGTTTAAAAAGAGCAGCTAAATGAAATAATTTGACATAAGAAGAAATATTTGATTTTGAATGATTATCGTTAAGGCGCTGTACGCCCCATTCTATCGGGCACCATCCAATATGAATGAACCTTAATTTTTCTCATATCCCTTTAGACGCTACCAGCTAACACCGAGCCTAACTCGGTTTGAACTATCGCAACACAAAAAAAAACACACTTTATGTGCTATTCAACATAGACACAACAATAACACTTAGCTTGCTATTTACCGTTTGATCTAAATGCGAAAATTATTTTTACCATCACCTTATAGCAATTCTGTAGTTCTTTGAAAATTTAATTTAAAACCAAAAAGTAATTAAATATTTTTGTCACTTTATTTGAAAAGTACACGAAAATCGCATTTATTGTTCAGCCAAAAAATGCCACCGCAGAATTATTTGTTTCCCACAGTTTGTGTTTAAAATTAAATTTTCTAAGAAAAACAAATCGATAATTCAAAGTGAAGGCGATGAAAGACAGCAAAAAATAATGTCAATTCTTTTGCAAACGTATGAGGACGGAAATGTGCCAATGTGAGTGGGCGTTGCACCGATAGTATTAATGATGGCGTTGGGTGTGGACGCCGTTTTGTAGGTTCGCGTTGGCCAAGTGGGAAGTGATCTACACGAAAACAAATAACAAATGGTGGCAAATGGTTGGGGGCCGGGTTAAGTGCAAAAACAAAGGCAAACCAAGGCAAAGTCACATCACTTAAATACAGGGTGCATTGTTTGCCCCAGATCGATGTTTTTGTAATAACTTTTAAGGTAATACGATTTTATAACTTATATTTTACTAATTCATTGTATAGTATTTTCAATTAAATAAATATAATTTTTGATTTTTGTTTTTTGCTTAATCTATGCTTTTTGTCGGGCAATTTTTACTTCATCTCAAAGTAAATGAAAATTTTCCAAATTAATCATTTCACGAAAAATAATTGGCTTCCTCGACTTGTACCGTCTATTCCGGAAAATCCGAACTTTTTGAATTTAGCACTCTCTTTGACTGTCTAATGTCAAATATGGTAGTGATGTCATAAAAAGGTGAAATATAGCCTCATACAGATGCTAATCTTCCACTTGTCTCCCTTCTTCGGAGAAGAGAATATCTTGATTTTTACCGCACTTGAACATATAATGCATAAATATTTATTTATAACTTACATTGGAAATCCATTATTTTTGCGTTACATTTTTGCGCAAATGGTTTAAAACTGACGATGATACGACTACTAACATGTCGATCAACTTTTATTATTTATTTATTTATTTATTAGAATTAATATATTATATAATACTAAAACTAATACAAGAACGAGTACTAGCTGCCATCAACTTTTATTATTTCTGTGACTTTATTGGCATCAAAAATGTCTGAACAGAATCAACGAAATCAATATTGTGCGAAATTAGCTCTTACAGTATCAGCATCAGACACACCATTCACAATTTCAGCGGCCTCGCTTAAATTTTCACCTTTATTAAAACAAAACTATAAGTGTACCGAATTTTCTTTTTTTTTTGCCTTCCATTATTAACACCCTTTAACTTACAACTGCATAGGATAAACAAAAAACAGCAAACGATTTTTTTAGTGCGAAATATCACCTTGACAACAAGCGTAAATTGTTTGATCGATACTTTACGAGATATCGATCACCACAGCCATTTATAGAGAAAACGAAATATTTATTTTCCAATATTTATCTTCAACCTAATTTAAAGGGACCCGAGATGAACAAAGATAATAAGATGTGTAAATTTTTTAATTCCGATAAATACATTTTTGTGTAAAGGTTTTCCAATAAGAGGTGTTATTCCCGTAAAAGATAAATGGGTTCGTTGCTTGTGTGGCACGTAGCGCCGTCTTGTTGAAAATAAACGTTGTCCAGATCAACACCATCCAATTCCGGCCATAAAAAATCGTTAATCATCTCTCGATAGCGCACTCCATTCACCGTAACTGTTGTTTCAGCTTCAAAGTAAGGTCCAATAACTCCGCCGGACCCTAAATCGCACCAAACAGTCACACATTGAGGATAGAGAAGCTTTTCAACAATAACTCTTGGATTTTCTGAGCCCCAGATCCGATAATCTTGCTTGTTGACGAAGCCTCCGAGGTGAAAATGGGCCTCATCACTCAAGATGATTTTTCGATGGAATTCCGGTGGAATTCATTTTCCTGCATTTCAACGTTACAATCAGCAAATACACGACTTTGTTGATGATCAGCCCGCTTGAGTTCTTGTGTTAGCTGGACTTTATAAACCTTAAGAGCCAAATCTTTATGCAAAATACGGTGTAATGTCGTTTGTGGAACGCCTAATTCCAAAGAACGACGAGGAATGGACAAATCTGGTTTTTCTTCAACACTTTCGGCTACAACAGCAATAATTTCGGCTATTCTTGAACGACGTGCACGGGTTTTATTCTTCACATTACTAACTTGTCCCAACAGCTCGAATTTTTTCACCAATTTCTGTATTGCGGTCCGACAAAGTGCTTCGCGATGACCACAAAATGTTCGAGTTTTACGAACCGTCTCTGCCAAATTTTCGGAAATTTTCTAGTGAATTTTAATAACTTCAATGCGTTGTTTAAGCATGTATCGTTCCATTTTTATTAATGGCATAGTTTCTACTTGTCAAATATCAAAAAATAACAGCTTCAAAAGCAACAGGTACCGAAATAGCGGGCTATTCAAAATAACACCTGTTATTGGAAAACCCTTTATTATAGTTATTGTTTGATCAGTTCGGAGGTACTGCTCAAGACTTATAGAGAAATTGCTGGAAAATCCCGTTAATTTTTTATAATTTTACTTTGACGGTGTGCGCATTTTCTCCTATAACAATAAAAATAAGTGAATAAAATTATCAAAAATCAATTAGCATTTTGAGCTACTTGAAAGTTGAGAAGGTTAGGTTGTAATCGGTCTGTAGGACCAACTCACTTAGTCCTTACGGGTCCGCTTTGATACTACAGTGCGACGCGGGAACCTCGTTTTTTCATCGTGAAACCATTTTGTGGATCTCACGAAACGCAGGATGGGTCCAATTCCCACGCCGGACAGTTCCGTCAGAGAAATGAAAAATTATCTACCTAGAAAACCTAACTTTAGTTAATTCTGAACAATTGCAAATAAAGTGCTCTTATTAAAATTGAATGGCTTTATAAACTGCGTACCAAAATCATTTTTCTAAATTCTGATTAAAAATTTTTAGATTTTGTTGAACATTTATCCTGTATACGTCCCTTGTTCGATCCGAACTGAATATGCAGTCCTCATTTTGAGACTTTATTTTGATTGCCACATTAAAAGACTTGGTCATATCCAAAAGGTATTTCTTAGCTTCGCCCTCCGATATCGGAGTTTTGTGGACCGACTGGATCCCAAATATCATCTAATCAGCTTAAAGTTATTAACTGCAGAACTATTCTCTCCCTCTCAGTCGTTTTGATAATAATAATGGGATAATTGATTGACATTTCTTCAAGAATGCATAAATCTTTTCATCCCTCGACGTTGGTTTCGGAACAATAAACCTTTTTTCTCTTGAAACGAGTTAGAAAATACTCCAATTTATAGAGCCTCAATTCCTCTTCAAATTCTATAGCATTTTATTTATTTTTGTAACTATAATTGCAGAAGAATGTGACCCGAAATCTTGTGTGGCTGATAATTGCTTTGAAAAAGTTGACCCCAAGACCCTTAAGTGAAGAAAAAGGCCATTTGTACCTTCGGAGACCAGTTGGAAAGAAAATACTTAGAAGGTCGATTATATGATGACGCCAGTAGAATATTTCTCCCCTTTTTTTAATAACCAAGTTTCTGCTTTGATCACACAGCAAACAGATTTGTATGCGCTACAAGAACACGGCACTGAGCTCAAATGCACTGTTGAAGATATTAAAACAATATTTACATTTCAACGATAACAATAAACAATTCAAAAAAGGCGATTTGAACTATGACAAGTTGTGCAAAATACGACCTTTACTAGACAGTCACAAAGAAAATTTTGGAAAGCTATCCCAGGAAGAACATCAAAGCGTTGATGAACAAATAATTGCGTTCAAAGGTATGGTATACATTCATAAATGTCAATCAACATTTAAGTTTAAATTTGTGTTATAGGTCGATCGTTATTTAAACAATAAAACCCTTCTAAGCCTCATAAATGGGGTCTGAAAATATTTACACGTACTGGAACCTCTGGATTAGTGTACGACTTTACGTTGTATGTTGGTGAAGGTACCTGCTCAAATCCATAAGGCTATCTTCGGATATAGTTTTATATTTGGCAAAAGGTCTTCCAATAAGCCAGTTCAACTTGTATGCTCGTATGAGAACATTGAACCTGTTGGTATATGCAAACGTTGGAATCCAAAGGAAAAATCTTATATTGATGTTCCAAGACCTGCGATTGTTGCTTCTTACAATAAGGGTATGGGAGAAGTACATTTGGCTGACATGCTCATGGAGCTCTACAAGGTCAACCACTGTTCGAAGAAGTGATACATAAGAATCTTCTATTGGTGCCTCGGAACATCCGTTACATCCGCATGGCTATTGCATAGAAAGCATTTAAACTTGATAAACCCGAGGCAAAAGCATATTCCTCTAATAAAATTTCAACTAGAATTTGCTCATGAGTTGCTTACTGCCACTACTTCGCGTCGGAAAAAGGAAAGGCCGACCATCGAATGTTGAAAGAGCTAGCTTGATAGCATCCCTGGTCTCCCCACCAAGCAGCGTGTCTTCCCAACAGTCGAAAAAGTACAGGTTCCAACCAAATCCTTCAGTCTCACAGCGTTACGATAAAATGGAACATTGAGTAGTCTTTAGTGAAAAGGGACGTTGCAGATTGTGCAAGGCAGGAACCCCAATGTCCAAATGCCTTAAATGCAAACCGTTGGGCGTGGCGACTCAAAATTTTGGGGTATTGCTTCTTAAACAAGGATTAAAATTTAAAAACAAATTTCGTTCCACAGGAAAAAAGTTGGGATCGAAAGGATTAAGTAGTTTCGAATTTTTACCATGCGAGTAGTAGTCGCGATTAAGAAGCAAGTTACAAGAGATCAGAGAAAGATATGTGTTAAACAATTGACAAAAAAAGAAAGGAAAGGAAGAGAAATGGTAAGAGTCTTCGGAAAATCGCGAAAATTGTATGCAGGCAGTACCCATCAGTCCAAAGAGTGATTAGCAACTTCAAGCAAACGAAATGCGAAGAATCCAAGCCTCGTTCAGGATGCCCATCAAAACTGACGGAGATAGAAAAGCGCAAAAACTGTCCTTGTGAAGACTAATCTACAACTGAGAGGAAGCCAGATCGCAAAGGAGATAGAAGAAAAGTTTCATAAACAGATAAGTCCAGTGCAAAAAATCATTAAAAAGGCCGGATTTCACGGCAGGATCGCACGAGAAAAGCCCTTCCTTTAACGAACAAATCGACTTAAGCGGATAGCCTTTGTAAAGGAGCACTTAAATAAGCTTCCTGAACTTTGGAACAGAGTTATTTTCTCAGATGAAAGTAAATTCTGCATTTTTGGAATAAAAGGTTGCAAGATTGTGTGGAGGAAACCGGAATCAGCATTCAATAGGCAAAACTTAGTACCTAGATAAAGTACGGTGATGGAAGTGCCACGATGCCGTGAGTTGGTAAAATACACTTCATAGAGTCGACCATGAACAAACATGATTATCTTAATATTTTAAAAACAAATTTACCAGAGAGTTGAATTAAACTGGGACTGGGCGAAATATTTATTTTTCATCAGGACAATGACCCAAAGCACACTACCAAGAATGTTAAGCTATTGTTGCTCTATAATGTTCCAGAACAACTGCATACATCACCACAATCACCAGACCTGAGCCCCATAGAGTACTTATGGGACGTACTCGAGAAGAAAAACCGACAGCGTACTATAACCAGCAAAGAAATGCTAAAAGATGTACTCAAAGAAGAATGGAAAGCACTAAGCGCAGAAGGAGGCCGTAAAAAGGCGTGGCTATCCGACTATCTATTGAAGTGATGAATTTATTTAATTGTATTACTTTTCTTTTAATTGTTCTTGAAGTGAACGCGGACCTTTTCTGTTTTTCTGTGATCTCATTACAAATTTAATTAAGTTATTATAAATAAATACAAAACTGTAGAAAAACTTAATGAATAATTAATAATTTTAAACTTTTCACGCTGTATAGAAATTCGAATTGGGTGAACGCAGACTTTTCATGCCATGTGTGCAAGGAAATAGGCGCGTTGAGAATCTTTGAAGGTGTGTGTGCATAGAGTGCGAGTGTAGAATGCAAGCACTTCATAGTGAAGGATCAACGGCATTCTATCATGAAGCAGATTTGTGCAAACATGGAGTATTTATATGGCGTATGAAGTTTCCATGTATTTCGTACTTATTATACATACTTACCTATATATGTATGTATGCATGAAAGTATTACTGTGCAGTAACCTTTGGATGGCAATTTCTGGCGTCTTTAAAGCAACGTCTGCTGGCAGTGTGTTGTGTTACTTATTGCCCCTTAAATGGCTGCGACATTCTGTGCTGACAACGGGGTAATTAAAATTCAATTGTAATTGCAATTAAGCAATGCGCGCGACAGCCTCCACACACACACATACACCCACACACACATGCGTATGCTTATGCATTTATTCCCGGCAATCTTTTAGCAACAAAAGCGAAAACGATGAGCAAAAGCGCAGAAATCCGCAAATAGAAAATTAAATTCAATTGCGGCAAGGCAGCGTGCGGTGGCATGCAACAGCCTGTCGGGGGTAGACTGTACACTTAAGATTTGTGCGGCTGAAACTACAATCTTCCATTCTTTTAGCCTCCAACGTAGAACCCGTTGATGCATATTCCTTGGATACAGCGAAGCATAGCAAAGTGAGGCTTAATAGTTCTTCCTCTCTCCTATGCTGTCTCTTTTCAGTTCATGCTGTCTCGTTTTTTAGTTTTTTTTTTTACATTTCATCGCGCTTTTAATGCTGTTTTCACCGTTGATTTTTATTGCTGTTGATTCGTTTTCAAGTGGTTTTTTAATTGTTGTCGTTGTTCTTGTTTTACATTGCATTTTTCCATTATCACAACTTTTTTTTTAATTTTCATTGTTGCTCAGCTTTCGGTTTCGTTTTCGCTTTCGTTTCCATTTGCATTGCATTCAATCTGTGGCTGAACTTCGCTCAGTTGTGTATGTGCGTGTGGATGTGTGTGTTTTTAGCGCGCGAGCATCTTGTGATTGCCAGCATTCCACAGCTTGGCATTTGGCGCTTTGACAAATCGTTTTCATTGCGCTTTGATACTGTCGCAGGCATTTACAAGTGAGTGGGCAAATAAACGAATGCACACCCTCTCATATTATCGCACATACCTATATAAGTGTGTGTATGCATTCATTTCTATATATATATAGGTAAGTTTCAACTTACACAAGAGACCATTGAAATAGGTACGCCCATATACTCGCATTCTTGTGGAGGCAATCTTCTGTTTCCAATTTCTTTTTAATCAACATTTCGGAATTGCTACACATTTCAAGGAAGGTAGTGAAGTATTCGTGGAGCGCTATTTTACCTCTATAAAACTCTGGAGCATTTATTGGATAGAGAAGTATTTGCGACAGGTACTACAGGGTCCGGCACTCGAAGTGCAACCATAAACTTAGTTTGGAAAATTACTTTTATTCAATTCAAAGTAAAAAATGTGTGAAAATAATACAAAATTAAGAATCAGTTTACTTTTACTCGATATAACTACCTTTTGCCTTGACTATGGCCTTGAAACGGTCCAGAAACAAATCGCAAACTGCCCGAATGTGACTTGCAGGTTTTTGGGCCCACTCGCGGACAATGGCTTTTTTCAGCGCTTCGAGACTGGTGAATCTTTTAGCTCGGACTTTGCTATCCACAATGGCCTAAAGAGTAATCCATCGGATTCGCATCTGGTGTATTTGAGAGCCACTGAGTGGAAGTTATGAAGTTGTTTTTTAGCCATTCTTGGTTCACTCGAGCTTTGTGAGATGGTGCTGAGTTCTGTTGAAACGTCCATGGTCTGCCACCGAAATGTTTGTCTGTCCACGATTTCAAAGCAACCTCCAGAATACTTTCTCAACAATATTTCACATTTACCTTGACGCCAGACTCGATGAAAACGATTGAAGAACGCCCATTTGCGGTTACAGCAGCCCAAATCATTACCTGTGACGGGTGCTACCTCCTGGTGGCCAATCGAAGACTCAAATTCTCGTATGAACGGTCGGTCAAATAAACCCTATCGTTTTGGGAGTTTACGAATTGCTCAACGTGAAAAATTTTCCCATCAGAAAACACAATGACCGGTTTCCACCAAGCGAAGTAACTCCTTCGCTCTCTCAAGACTGACTTGTTGTTGCTTTGGTGTGGGATAATACGCCTTTAGGATCTTGTGAAGCTTGACTTTCAGATCATTTTTTGGTATGCCGCGGATCAGATATTTTTAGTTCTTTCGCCATTTGATTGGAACTTCGTTGGAGATTTCGCTCAACTTAAGAGTTCAACTGGAGAGTTCGCTTAACTATTTGAACCATTTCACGTGACGTTGCATGCTTCCGCGCGCTTCTAAACAATACTCTGGACTGTTAGCCAACTAACAGACAGCTGGCGAACGGACGCAAGCTGCGCGAGTGGTCTGAAGTTGTATACACTTCGAGTGCCGGACCCTGTGTTCAACACAACAGAGTACCTAAGGAACTTCGATCAAAGTCATCGAAGTACAAAACTTTGTTAAATAGAAGTACTAGGTAACTACGAAGAATTCGTAAGGGAAGGTGAAGGTGATAAATGAAATGCGTGTAGTCAGGTGGATAGATTGCCAATCTGTGTTAATAGCTTCAGCATCGACTTCGACACTTCCTCTTCAATCGGCTCGACGATGAGATAAAGTAAGCAAGCAGTACTTTAACGTTGATTCTCCACATGCGATTTGACGCTACAACCACTGGGAGGATTAAACTTTGCGGATGGGTACGTATTTTACTATAGCATTGCTATTGGCACCAAAAATGACCTGTGAAGGTTTTTTGACATTTTGTCGATATTGCCGACTGCAACGCCTAGATAATGTATATTTAAACGAGACAAATGTGCATGCGGCAAACAAATAAATAAATATCGTGGATTTACTAGATTTTAAATTCTCCATTAAGCATTTATTGCTGATGCAAACCAGATAAGGCAGAAGAATCTCTCTCCGTCTTGCGTTATTTTGGCACAGTTTAACAAAGCGCGCCAGTTTAACCGGCGCCAGTGGGACACACCGAGTAAAGCCAGTCTTCCTCCACCTAATTTTGAATACTTTCAAAGCCGGAGCGTTTGTATCCATTCGGATGACATGACCCAGCCATCGAAGCCGCTGGATCTTTATTCGCTGCGATATGTCTATGACGTCGTAAAGCTCATACAGCTCATTGAGAAATCACAGCGTGAGAATCTTTACCTACTATTGGGTAGTCGAAAAGTCTTTTCGTATTTCTAATCAAACTTCAACTCATTTTTTTTTATATTTATAATGAACTTTATTAAACCAAATATGTACCATTTTAGTCGACCACCTTTTGCCATTTTTCTTCTAGAGACATTATTCCATCAGTATAAAACTTTTGTGGTTTCTCGGCGAAAAACTGCGACAAGTAATTTTCACATGCTTCTCTTGAAGCCAACTTTACTCCATTAAGGGAGTTCTGCATTGACCGAAACAAATGGTAGTCCGATGGTGCATGGTCAGGGCTATATGGTGGATGCATCAAAACTTCCCACCCAAGCTCTCCCAGTTTTTGCCGAGTCATCAAAGATGTGTGTGGCCTAGCGTTGTCCTGATGGAAGACGACGCCCTTTCTGCTGATCAGTTCTGGCCGTTTCTTTTCGATTGCTTGCTTCAATCTCATCAGTTGTTGACAGTAAAGTGTAGAATCAATCGTTCGAGCAGGCTGGAGCAGCTCATAGTGGATGATTCTTTTCCAATCCCACCAAACACACAGCATAACCTTTCGAGGCGTCAATTCTGGCTTTGCGACCATTTGTTGAGCTTCACTACACTTGCACCAAGATCTTTTTCGCACATTATTGTCGTATTTGATCCACTTTTCGTCTCCTGTTACCATTCGCTTCAGAAATGGTTCGATTTCATTTCGTGTCAGCAAAGAATCGCAGATGTTAATTCGGTCCATTAAATTTTTCACAGACTATTCATGTGGTACCCAAATCATGTGGTACCCAAACATCGAGCTTCTTTTTGTAACCAGCCTTTTTTAAATGGTTCAAAACCGTTTGATGATGAAGGTTTAGTGCCTTGGCGATGTCATGGCAGCTTATGTGACGGTCCTGGTCGAACTTTTCCATAATTTCATCGACTTTTTCAACGATAGGTCCACCGGAGCGAGGTGCATCTTTCTCATCGAAATTTCCAGAACGGAAGCAAGCGAACCATTGTTGTGCTACACGAACTGATACAGCATCGTCTCCGTAAACTTCAAAAATTTCATTGGTGGCTTGCGTGGCATTCTTCCCGTTTTTTTACAAAAATTTCAAAATATAACGAATTTCTTCATTATTTTCACTCCTTTTTGAACAGCTATAACTTTTTTTCGCCTTCTCCGAATTTAATTTTTTTTGGTTAAATGAAGCTTAAAATGTCACCTTTCTAACACCATATGATATGACACAATGTGATTGGTAGCACTGGAGATAGATGACTCCAACGACATCTATTGACAAAATACGAAACGACTTTTCGACTACCCAATATATTTGCGCCGTTTCTTACAAAAATAATATGACTGCCAATATAACAACGAGTTCTTACTTATAAATATGCAGCCTGCTCTACACCTGCCCCATCGTAGAATCCTATATTACATATGTCCTAAAACATAATTTTCCTTCTAATATTGATGTGAAAAGCATAAAAGAAATATTTTTAACTTTAATAATAACTTTAGGTTTACTCTCGAGAGTGAGGAGGTTATGTACATATTAATAAAAATACTTGTTATAATATTATGCCAACATTTTCATGGAATCACTACGGCGCGGCCTTCGACTCCACCTTTTGTTTTTTTAATTTCTTTAACTCAAGGCATGCGAAGAACTTGTCTCGATAGTAATCAAATGTTCTAAACTTCTATTTACATTTGGAGCACGAAACAGCAATACTGCACTAACTTGTTTTGATCAACAACAAATGCAACCTATATGTGTCTATTTTAATGACGTTATGTGTATCTACAATCAGCACATTTGTATTTTTATTGTTGTTGCACACTGTAGTTTGGATACGATAAGCAATGCTTTTACGACCAATTTAAATTTGTAAGATGTTGTAAGATTTTTTATGCCTATTTAGAGGAATTTAAATTGAATCGCATGTTGAAGTGTTAGGATGCGTCGAATTTGATGTGGAAATATCGTTTATGCGCGTATGCAGTGGCTTAGAAAAAAAAAATGTCAAAGGACTTTCAATACATACACATTCTTGCAAGTTCGATTTTCTTTTTTAAATTTAAATAAACACATAAATTAAATTAGAATTTATTATCTGTTTATTGACCCACGTATGTGTGTATTGAAGGATATAATCCTTTATTACCAAGAACTTTATCTCAGGTTTTTAAGATTTTGCGGATATTTATTTAGTTTCCATTAAGGCCACAAAAATTATGGATTTTTCGCTGTTTCGAACTGAACTGAACGGAACTCGGTTCAGGTGTTTCACCTCGGCCCTATGCTCCCCCAAGAGTTAGAGGGAAAATGATGCTGATGATGGTATGTTTCGATCAATATGAGGTATTATTCATGAAATGCAAGTCGACAGTGTAAAAATCGACCCGGCCTAATGGGTTTACATATAGAAGAATATATACATACACATGTACCTGTATGTAACAATGCAAACTTGTGGAACACTCTTGGCCTGTGGTGCACATTCCGTTGACATGTGGGTGCATGCCTCAACGTGTCCGAGGCCAAAAATGAAATTTAAATATCCATACATATTTTGTTGGAAATTATTTACAGCATTGCAATCAATGAAGGCAAGTAATCAATTATGAATATTTGATACAAACGAGAGCTTGAGATTTCATAGAAGTGATAAAGATTAATATTCAAGTGAGATAAATGAGCACGAAATAACGAATGGTTAGCAGCTACTTCAGCTACGTGCAACTATTAATTGCAAGGGAGAGAACGAAGTGATTCAATAATTTTCTTAAAACTTTTGAAATATTGCGTTAAAATCGATTTCAAATCGTGTTTGGAAGAAAAAGTTGCTTATTAAAAAATTTGGTAACCACTGTCTAAAAAAAAAAAGAAAACAAAGAATACTAAACAAATGTGCAGCCAGAAGTGCATTAAAAATGCATACCTTTCTGGAGAAAGATCTTCCTGACTTTAGTCACACAAGGATCATAACAGAGATACTGTATCAGAATATTATCTGTTCATTAACAGGCTACATGATTCAAAAAGGAGTTTTCAAACGCACCTTTGAAATCATAATCCCAGACCGGGTTGAGTGGGAACTGGGAGTACCTTTAAGGAGGGCCAGAAGTCTCGAATAGTTCACAGACGGATCTATGGACCGAACAGAAAATCTCCGAGCCAATGGGCAAATGCCCTAGCGTCTTTAAGGCTGATATTAAAGCAAGATCAATCTGTGCGGGAATAAGTCATTTGAGGGCTACCTTCACATTCTGCGGAATCAAAACTACAGGTAGTGTACGAATGCCTTAATAACCTGAACCAACTTAGTGTAACAAATAAAATTGTACTTTACTGGGTTCCGAGCCACTCTGAAACAAAAAGTGATGAAATTGCTCGTTTGGGCGGACCACACTATGGCATCAACTGCGAAAATGTTAAATTTAAGGTAAGTAGTTGGGAGAATACTCAAAGAATTACCCATTACGAAGTCACACAAGACCTTTGCCAAGCCAAAGGCTTATAAGACCTTTTACCTGCAATAGGGAATAGCATAACATGCGTAGTAGGCATCAGGAAAATAGTAGGTTTTCTGGCAGTTAAGTGTTACTGTCTTTCCTAAACTCTTCGTATACCTCCAAAAGCGACTGAGCTTATAAAGTCCGCCCCAAATTATAGCGCATGCACATTTTGACTATTTTTGTTCTGTTTGCCTTAATTTGGTATTGACTGTCTAACAAAAACTGTATGAATCAAACTTTTTTTATGCAAAAAAGTTATTTAATGTAAAAATTAAGAAAATTGCACAAACTTTCTAGTTCCACGGTTTTTAATTAGAATAGATTTGTGATATGCAATGACAAACCTCCGAGTGTATTTCTGCCTTGAAAAAGCTCCTCATAAAATATCTGCCGTTCGGAGTCGGCTTAAAACTGTAGGTCCTTCCATTTGTGGAACAACATCAACACGTACGCCACAAATAGGAGGAGGACCTCGGCCAAACACCCAAAAGGGGTGTACGCGCCAATTATATATATATATTGGAATAATAAAAAGGAAGTTAAAAGTTATATAGTTTTCCAATTTTATTTACAATTTTGTAAAGTTTTTCTTTATATTTTCTCCATATTTTCTTTATCTAAAGAAAATGGGCAACACTATGAAAGAAAAAAATTATAAAAAACCATTGGGACAACTACATGAATAGCCAAGCGGCTATAAAAGCAATAAAATCATATTTTTTATTATCCAAAAATGTTCAGGATTCCTGGGCATAAAAGCATAGAGGGAAATGAGACAATGGATGGAATAGCTAAAGAAGACACGAGACTTGCAGGAGATGAAATAAGTCAGGTACTTAAACCCCAGCACACAATTCAAAAATTCAAATTCAAAAATAAATAGAGGAACACATGCAAAGAAAGGCAAAAGGCATATGATGACAAGTATACTAAATCGGTTCGATAGAAGGACCTGTAGAACGTTTATTATTATTATTGATTGGCTGTTTGTGTACTGTGACCTGAATAGATCTATTGTGCAGCCATGTAGCCTACTCGAACAGTTTTAGGCTATCAATAAATCCTTAAACTGCTGTAGGCTTAATTTCTACCAGGAGGTTTGGATTTATAGCCCCATTTCCCAGGTGATTTAGTCTGCGGCGTGCCATTGCTGGGCAGTCACATAGAACGTGTTCTGCTGTTTCTTGTGCCTCTTTGCAGAGTGTACAAGAATCGTTTTCTATCACACCTATGTTTTCCATGTGATAATTAAGTTTAAAATGTCCTGTTAGTAGTTCAGTGTAAAGTTTTATATCCTTTCTACATAGGTTAAGGATTGCTTCTGCCTTTATCCGTTCTGGATCTATGAGTCTTTTCGATTGGGCCGCATGCCCGATTGGGCCTCGTTGTTCTTGTTCACGTAGAAAGGCGCTTTTAAAGCTGTTATTTACCCCGCAGAAAGGTTCAGGACCTATGAAGGGGGTGCTTACACCCTTTTTCGCTGAAGTGTCCGCAATTCATTCATTCCATTCGTGTCCCTCATGTCCCGGAACCCACATCAAGGTAACAAAGTTTCTTGATGCTAGGGTGTTGAGGATGTTAAAACATTCCCAGACCAACCTTGATTGGAATGAGAAGTTATCCAGCGATTTTAGAGCTGCTTGACTGTCAAAGAGAATGTTTATATTGGCACCGCTCGTGCCTCTCCGTAGACATTCTCTGGCACACAGCTCTAAGGCGTGGACCTTCGCCTGGAGAATGGAAGTTGTTTTTCCCATTGCAACTGCTTTTTTGAAATGTGGTCCGACAATTACAGCCCCAGCACTGCCTTCTTCCATTTTGGACCCATTGGTAAACTACACCTGTGCGCCCTATTTTGGGAATATTTCATTGCTTCTCCATGCTGAGCGGTCACTAATGACCACTTTGAGTTTCTTGGAGACATCTAGTTTCCTTTCCATCTTGTCGGGAACTGTCAGGCACAGATAGTTCCGGATTGAATCCAGAATCCTTACATAGTGGGCTGCTCGCGAAGCGTCTAGAAAAGGGAGTTTTTCTTACAATTCCACAAGCAGACTGTTGACAGATGGACCAACACCAATACCAGCAAAATAGTGAAGGAAACGTGGTCAGATTACAACAAATCCAGAACTGACGAGTTTTTAAGAAAGCCACTAGCAGACACATTCAGAATTACGTCAATGAAAACCCGCCACTGGCCTTTGGGAGGCCATGCCAGGAAGATGTGGTGGCCATACAACGATAGATGTGGAAGCTGCATTCAAGAAGAATCTAAGGCAACAGTCTTTCCCTATCTGTGTTAGTACTCAAGTCTGTGTGCTCTACGACAAAGAATGCAGAAGATAAAATCTCGATGGTTAACTTAAACGAAATTGCAGGAAAGAAAATAGACTTCATAAGCAGATTTATAGTCAAATCAAGATGGTTCGACTAAATAACGGCAGTGGTTCTACCAAGTGGTGTACCAAAATTGACTAATTGAGTCTGGGATTTGTCACTCAGACAATACCTCTACCAACCAACCAGCCATTATGAAGATCTATAATTTTCATAGCTACTTATATAATTTGCTTGTGATTTATTGACGGACTCCCGTTTGGGCCAGGCTGTTCATGAATTAAAAATAAATGGAGGATTACAATTTTTTATGTATGTACTCGTATGTATGTAGGTAGTCTAAGTAGATATTTTGTATAAAAAACTATTTAAAATAAAAACTATTCCAAGAACCATTTTTCAATTCATAAGCGAAATATTAGAGTTGTGCGTGATGAAATTTCGGAGGAAAACTATTTTAAATGATTTTCGTAAAATGTATATTATAAAATTATACTGCAATCAGAGCACTTTTGGATTACGTACATATTATATAATAAATCTCAACAAAAAAAGTAATCTTGATTTTTCATATCCGGGTTTTGCTTTTAAATCTTCCATTGACGCTCTGTACTGTCCTTTGCTTGGGAATGTATTGATTCATATAAATGTTAATAACATCTCTCATAAAAGCGCAGATGTTATTAGTATTTACATCTGTACAAGTGAAATTGTATATCTATAGCCAGTAAGATACACTTGCCCTGTTTTAGACTAAATCCATTGCAATGGAAAGTTACTTTTATCTTCATTTTACACCTATGGTCATTTCTCCTTGAAATGTTGATGCATCTGTAAAAAGTAAAATAATTCTTGTAAAATGAAGTTCGAAAAATTTTGCAATTTACGGTATTTAAAAAAAAAAATGCGTTTTACGTCATAAATGTCAATGTTAATTATAAATTATAAAATTTTTATAAATTTTTAATACAAAATTAAAATTTTTTAATACAAAAATTAAAAATCCGGCTCGACAACTGTAGAGAAAACACTTTCGAATAAAATAAGAGCACATCAAAAAATATTAAAAAGTGTATGAGTTATCATGCAGATCGTGCTCGAAAAAATAGTTTCGAGAAAAACTAGTTTAAGTGAATTAAATGAATGCATTAATTATTTACAAGGAGATAAACCCAAATTAGCAAATAATGTAAAAAATCTAGCCATGTAGAAATTTCCTGCGGAAACACGCCGTTTCAAATCCCTATAAGGCGAATCGATAAGATAAAATCTAGTTCATCATCGGATTTGATTGCTAAGATTTCACCACCTTTATTATAGGAACGCAAAGGACTGCAATGTGTTGTGAAGGTAGTTTCAAAATTCGAAATATATGTGCTAAGTGCTTTGAAGATAAGATTCTTTAAAACGCAAAGTTATTTGTAAATAAAAAAAAATAATAATATTTTGACGTAAGCAATAAAATATGCCAAATTCTATGTTTCGCTCGGAAAGTAATTAATGTTTATGCCGAGATATCTGAATTGACATGCACCGATACATACCTATGAAATGAGACTTTCAGCTATTAGACCATAGATGTCTCTAGGAGTATTTTTAAACCTTCCCAAATGTCTTGTTTTTTTCGTCTGTCATCTGTCAACAATATTCACTTCATTGTTTGTTACGTTTCGTACAACAATGCATTTTTGTCGCTCTTAAAAATGTCGAATTTCGTGCCTTAAAACCACGATTTGTGGACATCGTGAAACCACTTGTGAAATGCTGCTCTCCCGACCCAAAAGGAAGTCTTTTTTGCATCGTATCGTTATGGGTGATGAAAAATGGGTGTATTTCTCCAATCCCAAGCGTAAACGATCGTATGGTCCGCTCGGCCACAAGCCAAAAACAACGGCCAAACCAAATCGCTTCGGCCGCAAGGCAATGCTGTGTGTTTTCTGGGATCAGCGTGGTATGATTTGGTATGAGCTATTAAAAGCAGGTGAAACAGTTGACGGTGCACGCTACCAATGACAATTGGCCGATTTGAACAGCGCTATACACCGAAAACGCCCAGAATATGCCGATCGGCGTCACAAAGTGATTTTTCTTAATGCCAATGCACCGCCACATCGAACAAGAGCGACCCGGGAATTGGTGGAGACGTACGATTGGGAACCGTTGGTGCATGCGGCTTACTCATCAGACTTGGCGCCTTCTGATTATCATTTTTTTGCATCGATGGGCCACGCACTTTCCGAGCAGCGCTTCAATTCTCACGAAGAAGTCAAAAAATGGCTCGATAATTGGTCTGCGGCCAAAGACGGCCAATTTTTTTGGCGCGGCATCCACAAGTTGCCTGAGAGATGGGAAAAATGTGTCGCTAGCGATGGCTATTATTTTGAAGATTAAATTTGTAACCATTTTTTGTTAATAAACGTTTGAAATTGACAAAAAAGTCTCGTTTCATAGGTATGCATAGCCATGCTTACATGCTCATTAATAATATTAAAAATATAATATAAAATATAATGTTAATAATCGAAATTTAATTTTGAAATTACATGCAGGTGAGGCCATAAAGTCATTAAAAGTATTTATGCAATATTTAATGCTATATTTAGTAAAATCCAAACAATTAATTAACCTGAATGCTTAAATTACAAAGTGACACATTCACATGCCCCAATAAATGCATTGATAAAAAATACTCTGCAAATACTTGTTTAATAACTGTTCGTACGTCCGCCTAGTGTTTGTAGCAAATTTAGCAAAAAATTATTAAGTAGCCATAATCATGAATGCTAATTAAGCGCTAAACATCGAATCGCACTCTAACAACACACGCATACATAACCAATAATATATAAGTTGTGTGGAATGCAATAATACTCAGAGCATGCATGCATACAGTATCTGTTCAATGAATTAGGAATGTTAGTAAAATACTAAAAATGAAAATGAAATGAAGAAATAAATTAAAATACACTGAGCGAAATAGTTATATGGGACACCGAAAAGGTTTTTTTTTCGAATATAATAATCAGAAGTTAAATCTTTTTACCTTTCATAATAAGGGAAGAAAATAAGTGTGAGAATAAAATCTGTTAGATTTATTTCTGCCTTTTATATATTAGTAAAAATGTAATATAATGTAATGTTTGGTTGGTTGGTTGGTTAGAGTGGTGATTCATCCAGAATCCAACTAGCGCTTCCGCACCATTTTGTTGCCACATCCTCGTTACCAAATTGTTTAACAGTTATTTACAGCAGGACTATATCCAGTCTGTGCGGTTTAGGAACTTTATTAGGTTGTTGACTTCTAAGCCAGACAGCTGCTCGAGACTCTCGAACAGCGGTTTGCCCAGGGTTAACATTCTGTCCTTCCATAGGGCAGGGCATTCGCAGAGGAAATGGAAGATTGTTTCCTTTTTCTCCGGTTGTTTACAACTGTGACAGTATGTATTATGAGGGATGCCCATTTTGGCGGCTTGTTCTCCGATAGACCAGAAGCCAGTTATGACTGCCGTAAGTCTACAGGTGTCCCGTCGTTTCATGTTTATTAATTCGACGATTGCTTGAGGTTTTAGGTGGGCCATAACGTTCTGCTGATTTTGCATTTCGTCTGGTCTCTCCATCTACAATCTGCAATTCGAAGGTATTTTAGGGAAATTGCATTCTTGACCGCACCTATTGGAGTGAATACTGGTACTGCAAGAGCGTTATTCATGGCAGATCCCCCTCTTGCCAGTTCATCAGCTTTTTCGTTACCTTCTATGTTCCGGTGTCCCGGGACCCAAATTAAGGTTACTCTATGGTTTTCACTCAAGTTGGTGAGGCTATTCCTACTTTGCTCCACCACTTTAGAGGTTGTTATAGTCGCGTCCAGCGCTTGGATTGCGGCTTGGCTATCCGAAAGAATAGCGATATTGCCCTTGAAAGAGAAATCTGCGATTAGTAACCTACAGGCTTCCCCAATTGCTAGTACTTCCGCTTGGAAGACGCTGCTGGTATTAGGGAGACGCACAGATTTTTCAATTCCAGGTCTATGAGAATATATACCAGCTCCAACACCACAATCCATTTTACTGCCATCTGTATAGACTGTGGTATCGAAGTTGTTTAGAGAGAATCCCTTATTCCATTCTTTTTTAGATGGAAAGAGTGTGGCAAAATTCCTATTGAACGTTACCATCGGGACGATGTAGTCAGTCCTCACCGAGGTTAACTGAGTTTGTCGCAATAATAGACTAGCGTGACCATAAGTTTTTTCTTTCCAGCGACCCGCTTCATTTAACCTAAATGCACTCATGGTTGCCGTCTTCTTTATATGTGGGTCTATTGGAATAACGTGTGTCAGAGCATTGAGAGCCTCTCTAGGACATGATCTGATTGCACCTACCGTTATAATGTAATGTAATTAATGCTAATTTAGATATCAAGAAAACAATATAAAATAATATTTAATAGCTTGTAAATCCACCGTTGTTTATTGTTACTGATACTAGTAGTCGTGGTATCAAATTGCAAGGACTAAAGTACAGTGCGGTCGAGCTTTTGCCCATTCCTCTTGAATAGCTTTTTTATGGTGCAATAGGCTATTAAACTTCCGCCTTTATAAATTTCCTTGCTAAAAACGCCACAGAGAACCTCTGTAGGTTGGTCTGGACTAACTGCAGGCCACTTCAGCACAAGAGTATTTCTCGACACGAAAAACTCCTTTGTATGCTTAGCGCTGTGGATTGGAGTATTGCCCTGTTTATAATGGGTTTTTCAGTAAGAGCGCTTCAACTTTTGAACTTTTTTGAATAAAACACAAACGGTTTGACTTTTTTAACTAATTTTTTTTTTTTATTATCGAGTTTGAACATATACATTTAAATATGAAATTCGATTTCTTTTGCATGACCACCGCGTGCACGTTTTACGAAGTCCAATCGTTGAACCCAATTTTCGACACTCTTTTGCATAAATCGGCCGAAATTCCAGCAATTTCGCGTTCAATATTGGCTCTGAGCTCACAAATCGTCGCCGGCTTGTTACTGTAGACCAATGACTTCACATAACCCCAAAACGGGACGGCTTGTTAAATGGACCGTAAAATGGCCGTAATGCTCTTAAAGTAGCAGCAACAGAACGATTATTTTCATAAAAAATTTGCACGATTTGCAATCGTTGCTCAAGTGTGTAGCGTTCCATGATGAAATGTATACTAATGAAGTTTACAAATGACAAGCGAAAAATAAAAAATATTGCGTCGTTCGCCCTCCCTATCGGAAAAAAGTTGAAGCGCACCTATTAAAAAACCCTATACGTACAATACTCACCACGAAATTTTTCGGCTAAATTTAACAAAACGTTATCCAAGACCTCTAAGTAATTTTCTGCGCTCAACTTATACGAAATAAAACAAATTGTGGTCTTGCCACGATAGCTAAAAGCAACCCAGGTCATAAGAGCGCCACCGTAGAAGTTTCGGGAGTGACGCGTTTATGGTGGCTCGCGAATATCTCTCCAATACTTCTGACAATCTTCACGAGATTAAATTTTGGATAGCCATTCATCATCCCAGAACTTATGTTCATCGGTGAAATGGAGTCTAGCTGCTTTTGTGGTATGGTGTAACCTTCGGCTAAGGCAGTCTATTTTGATATTTTAAATTCGAATCTTCACTCAAAATTTGCTGTATTCTTCTTTTCCTAACATTAAAAGAAAAGCACTTGTCCCTTATAACTGTTTCCTTCAAAAAACTCAAATTTCAAGCAATGTTTGACGTACTAACGAAAAGACAAAATAATTTAAAACTACCGTTCGTGCTCACATTTAAATGCATTATAAGGGGACATCAAAAAATATTATGCAGCTATTTTAAAAGAAAAGTAATGAAGTTGCACCATGCAGCTATTTTCTTTACAAGGCTGAAGAAAATGTATAAGTTTTTTATACAAGTATTAGGTGTAGAACTTGATTCCACTTTTTAGATTTCGTTCTAAGAGAGAGAATGCTGGTTAGCTAGAGTATATGCGATCAATCGAAAAAAATGTTAGTCGGTAGGACCAGCTTCTGAAGAACACTAAGTTTGTATGTATTCAAGCCTTTTGCGACACGAGACCGAATTGTATCAAGCTGGAGTATAGATTTGTCATATCTTTCTTCATACTCTTAGCATTTTCTCTTGAGTGTTCGTATTGATTGCGTTGCCTTATGATTTCAACCAGTTTTACTAGTCCATAGCAAGGATGATAGATTATCAGGTTGGGCCTTGCGAATATTAAAAAAAAAAGTCACTTAATTATGTGAGCTCTAGTGAATATATGAGTTAGTATTTGCTTAAGAATTATGTGCTTGTTATAATTTTTTTGTGATCCCTTGCACTGATTAATAATATTTGAAACGTGCATATTTTTACATTTCAGGGATTTTGTTTTAATATCATACAAGGGATGTTAAAATGCAGCTAATTTTTAGCAAAACATGAAAGGAGCGGAAATTTAAGAAAATTGTATTCAGGAACGGGTCTCGTGACTCCGAGATTGCATTAATAATATCTGCACTAATAAATTCTGAGGCTAAAAATCCTCGCTAATATTGGTTTCCCTAGCACAGACGCAGGTGCTTTACTAGCGATGCAGCTTTACATCTTCATTGAAGGTTTGTTGCACTCTTCGAAAAACACAAGCAGTCCTCTTCTTCTTCGTTATAGCCTCCCGACACCATTCATCGCTAGAAATTATTTTTAAATATTCTATAATTATCTAAGCATCTGCGTAACTACCACTCAGTAGTGTTTGAGCTAGAAACGAGTATCAAACGATAGAAAGAATTTTGTTTTTTTTAATAGCGGTCGTCCTTCGAGAGGCAATGGCAAAGGAAGCAAACAAAATTTATGAATGAATGTTTTTAAGTCCATCAGGACTTTCCGGCATCAATTACTATAGTAGAAAGATGGGTTGATGAATTTAAACGTGGTTGTACAAGCCTTGAAGACGATCCACGTCAATGACGTCTAAAAACAGGAACAACACCAGAAATCGTAGAAAAAATAGGTTATCTTATTAGAAAACCATCGAGTGACAAGATTTAGCAGAAACCATAGGCATCTCATTAGGCAGTGTGAGTAATATTTCGACTGAATTGTTGGGTTTCAGAAAGCTGTTTGCAAAATGGGATACGCATTTGCTAACAATGGAACAAAACCAAATTCGAGTGCGACTTTCTCAGCAATATTTAGAGCATTTTCGACAGGATAAAATGGATTTCGTTCATCGATTCATCACTAAGCATGCCACTTGGGTCTATCCCCATTATCCTAAATGAAAACAAGTGCTTAAAGAGTGGTACGAACCTGGTTTTTCGGTTCCGGAACGAGTTCGTGTGAAGTAATCGACCAAGCAGGTGTTGGCATCAGTTTTCATGATGCTAAAGAAATTTTGTTTGGGGATTTTTTGCAAACTGGTAAAACAAAAAATTCTGAATATTATTGTAACCTTTTAGACCAACTGAAGGAAAAAAATCGTGAAAAAAACTGGGTTAGTTTGCAAAAGAAAAAAAAATATTTTTCATCAGGGAAATGCATCACGTCAGAAGAGCATTTTGACAATGGCTAAAACCCATGAATTAAAGTTCGAATTGTTGGGGCATGTGCCGTATTTCCTAAATTGGGTCTCTAACGACTTCTATCTGATTCCAAGCTTAAAAATTCTTGCGTGGAAAGCGTTTTTCATCAAATGATGAGCTCATAACAGCTGTGGAAGTATTATATATTTTGCAGCACTTCGAGATTTTCGCCTCAGGATGGAATTTATAATATGGAATCTCATTGGAATAGTTTGAACAAGTGTATTGTTGTTCAGGGAGGCTATGCACGATATTGAAGTGTATTTCAAACCATAAATTGTGTGTTTCTTATCAAACCGCAAAACTTATTGAACAGCCTAGTAAATGTGTATGGAAGTATTCATAGGTTGTGTGACATTTAAAAGCGTCCATAAAAATGTACGTTGTGCGATATGTAAAAACGTTCATAAAAACATATATCCAGAATTTTGCGGTAACAGCCTGGGATCTTTATGCAGCTGAACCCACAACAGGCGCTTTCATCGCATCAAACCGGTTAGTTTCGGCATTCGAGCTGTTCTTGAAAGATCTAATCAACATTTACCCACTCGTTATAAGAAACTTTTACCGTTTCTAATTCGATGTACAAATACTGTATATACAATATATACTTCTATATATATATATATAATATATGGCTGCAAACCGCGAACGAACCTAAGCGTAGGTAAGAGTTGCAATATGCACACATTTTTGTTTGTTTGTTTGCTTGTTTGTGCATCTGGCCATGTGCACTCATTCGAGTTTCATTTCGGTTTATTTAAATATGCACGGAAATGTGCTTTTATTGCAGTGCATTGTGGAATTATTGCAAATTATAGCCGGCAGCACAGCATGACAGGTATCACGTTCAATAAACGCCAGCACAGAACAAGAACAAAAACTGCAGCAGCAACAGCACAAGTACAGCGAGAAAACAAAAAAAAAAAAAAATGCGAATAGTTAAACAACCAAACGACTTAGCCAACAAGCCAAATTAATTTTAATTTATGCTGTTAAATAATTAATATGAAAATGTATTGCTTTGCATTTTATTTACGCGAGCAATTGCATAACACGTTCTCATATTTATTATATTTACAAACATGTTTACGTGTACGATTATAAAGGCGTGGGCATACGTACATACATTCATATACATACATACTTATACACATACATGCATACATGTACACTCATCAGCGCTTATTTTTCTACACAACAAATGTGCTGCTATTATTTTTGCACGGCATAGTCTTTCCCCGAATTTTTAATCGTTCGAATGTCAATTTTGCACAGTGTTATTAATTAGTTAAAATTTGCATATAGTCTTCAATCTTAGTGAACATTTATTAACGACAACATTTGCGCGATTTTTCTTGCGAAAATAATTATTTTATTACCTTAGCCACAATCATCTCTAATTGTGGGTTAAAAACATGATAAGCCGTGTGAGCTTAAATGAGTTTAAAATTAGCTTAACACCTTAATGACTACGACATGATTTTTTGGTGAATTTTGGTTACATTTTTGGGGAAAAAACCGAAGCTTCAAGTGGTCAATGTGGCACAGAAAGCTACATACAAAACTTCAGTATGATCTCGCCGAAGAAATTCCGGAATAATTAAATAGGACCTGAAACGCACTCACGAGATGGTAATGCTAAAACCGTTCAACAGTGGTTGCTCAATACAAACAGATGCTAATAATTTTGGCAGAGGATCTCTCCCAGATAAACTTTGCTGAAGACAGTAATAATGCAGAGGGACGCGTTTTTCTTGCACGGTGGTTGAAGTTTTAATATTTTGGGCGAAAGTGCGCATAGTTGGTCGAAAATATGATTTATAAAAAGAGTTCAAATGAAATTCTGTGTGTACCCAGACTTCTACAGTAAAATTTCGGAAAGAGTTATTTTGCAGAACATTTTAACCCTCTAACTCCTGCTTAAATATGAATTCATGACCCCTTCTTAAAACAGCTAACATGAATGAGGGTGAAAATATTCCACGAAAGTTCGAAGCAGACAATTTTACGAGGGGTCCACCTGAGTTGAAGAAATCTTACGAGTTCATTAGTTATTTCTCGGCATGCAGCTTTACTTAATTATCAATAAGACATATTAAAAGAAAAATAATGCAAGTTATATTTTTTTTTTGTTGTGTTTTACGGAACCATATAAAAAACTAGTTGAAAAGCGGAAAAATTATTATCCGACGAGAAAGATGAGTATATCGACTTCACGAAAATATTTTTTTTTTTCAAAAAGTACTTACGTTTTATTTTGTAATCATTTTTCGAAAATGAATCACTCGCACTTCAATTCTGCTCTTTCACCCACTTCCACAAAAGTGAGGTTATTTCGAAACGTCATAAAAACATAGACAATTTTTTGCGCTTTATTATTTTAAATTTACATATTATATATGATATTTTACGGATTAAAGTAGTTTAAATTATTTTGTAATACTTAATTTGGAGATAAAATTGAATCAAAACTGCAATGCCAATTATGGGTTCATATGCGGTAACGGTAATTTGAACATAAACGGCACTACGATTTTACAATATTTCTCAAGCGAAGGAGGAATCATTCCAATGCATGATAAGCACAACTAGCCAAAGACTTATCTAAAAACTAGACTAGAAGGTAAAAGCTCAGCTCTGAGAAAAGATTGCTGCCAAGACAGATGCAAATTTTGATAATGCGCCTGGAATAGTAATAACACTGACCTAAAAATATTTAATATTGATGACTGGAAACAGGCGACCGCCATAGCCGAATGGGTTGGTGCGTGACTACCATTCGGGAGAGCGTAGGTTTGAATCTCCATGCATGAAACAGCAAAATGAAAACGTTTTTTCTAATAGCGGTCGCCCGTCGGCAGGTAATGGAAAACCTTTGAGTGTATTTCTGCCATGAAAAGGCCCCTCATGAAAAGCCATTTGCCGTTGGGAGTCGGCTTAAAACTGTATGTGGAGGTGGAATTTGGCCAAACAACCAACAAAGATGTAAGCGTCAATTGTTTAGACTATTAAATTTTTTTAGTAATAAAATAATCAGAGGTTAAATCTTTTCATATTTTGGCGTACGAGAAGAAAACAAACGTGAGAGTAAAGTACGATAAAGAATTTATTTCAGCCTGTAAAAACTGAATAATTTTCAAAGGCGACAAAACTAATATATGTAATATTACATCAACTGTGGGAAAAATCATTTAGTCAGGCTTCATGGACCATGTACAGCCTTACCGCCTTAAAGCACTTTACTATATCTTACCCGAAATGATTTCAAGAACTAAAAACCTGTTATTCTCCTCTAGCGAGGTCTCCCTCGAAGCTAGTAAAATATAAAAGTCCAGTTACGAATAGCTCTTTTTAACGACTCAGACAAGGTGAGGTTTGCTAATTAACTTTCAAGATTCACAAGTAAAAATAACCAAAAATGGCTTTATTCTTTTTCAAAATATTGTCCATGAATTCATTATTGTCCAATGCACTTGTACTTGAATTTTAACCAATTTTCGGAGTATTCGACCAGAATTTTTCATTGAACGTTTGCCAAATTACGCAGTGTCTAATGCGAGCAAATCTGTGTAATGGAATATTGAATGTATGCGAAATAAACTGATGCCCAAACAGGATTTAATCTCACAGTAAGTCATTTGACGAGCGTGCATAATCAGTTCAGGCCAATGATTATAATCATTATAGATTATGAGGTTTGCGACTTAGCTATGGTGAAAAAGAAAATTGCGAGGGGCACTTAGGCTGCCATGTTACGTCGGAGATTCAACCGGATTTTTCACACGCTCGTCTAATCAGTCGTTGTTGAAACTTCAACGAATAATTGGCAGATTTTTTTCGTATATCAATCACACAAGCTAAATTTTGTTAAATACATCCCAAGTGACGTCAGCCCATCATCTGATTCTGTCAAATTCGCTTAGCGTCGAATAACGGTCTGCTAAATAACACGCTTCTAAAAATCTTTTCACAAAGAGTTCACGTACGCAATGATTTTTTTCTAGCACAAGCACAGAAACTCGTCTGGAAGCAGAGTGCGATCACGTATGAATTCGAAAAATCAACGAAATACAGTGCCACGAAATGGTGCTTCTTTATCGAACGTCGAAACGGATTGATTAGCACATTGTTGTTAGTTAAATCTACATCAAAACTCATAGAAAATCATGGGAAGAAAGTTTCCACGGTTCAAACCCATTTTTGGCCGAGATAATTTCAAGTACTTGTCAATAACTTAAAAAGCACTCGTTTGATGAAAATGCTACCATTCAAAATGGCACAAATTATTTTGTCAACAACAGTTTTCACACACTCACGATAGTGTTGCCATATTTCACTTATACAGGCAACGTTCTTTATATATTAAGTTCATCCGAATTCTTCCTAGAAGATGCAGCTGCTTAAATTGCTGCAACTGCTCCGCATGGAGTTGGAACAGCTCCTCATAAGACAATTTCATCTTGAAAGTTTCTCTTTTAGTTTCTTTTTTTAATACAACTTTTTCTTGTTATTATTCGACGTTTATATATGTATACCTGTATATGTATAATTGGCGCGTACACCCTTTTTGGGTGTTTAAGCGAGCTCCTCCTCCAATTTGTGGCATGCGTCTTGATGTTGTTCCGCAAATGGAGGGATCTACAGTTTCAAGCCCATTCCGACCGGAGGTTTGTCATTGCCTGCCGAGGAATCACCGCTATCAGAAACATCTTTTTCCTCGTTTTGGTCTTTCACCGAGATTCGAACCTACGTTAATAAATCTCTGAATTCCGAATTGTAGTCACGCACCAACCTATTCGGCTATGGCGGCCGACGTTTGCTAATATTAATATTTGGTTTAGTCTTTTCAGTCGATGGCTGATTTCAAAAAATTTCCGATAAAAATTAGAAAAGTTCGTAGTTCACGAGGTAATCGATATTGAATTACTTACAAATGAGATAATTCGTACTCAAAAATTTGTATGGCGAGTTACATATTTCGAAGGGTAATTGGGACCTGAGAACTTTTTATTTTTATTTACGACTCTTATTAATTTTTTAAATGCATTTTATAATCGCACCTTTTTTTCGTGATTGGCGTGGTTCTTTATCGTCCGGCGCCAGTTGGTCACACCAAATGGAACCAAGTACGTCTGCACCTGCTCTTTCCAACGTAGAGGAGACCTTCCTCTTCCTCTGCTACCGCCAGCTGGTAACCCATCGACTACTTTCAGAGCCGGAGAGTTCGTGTCCATTCGGAGGACTTGATCCAGTCAACAAAGCCTCTGGATCTTTATTCGCTGCGCTATGTATATGTCGTCATAAAAGCTATTGTTCCATCGCCATCGGGGGATATCCCGTCGCCACCGTACAAAGGTCCAAAACTCTTCTGCAGAATCTTTCCCTCAAGCACTCCAAGGGACGCCTCATTGGGTATTGTCATCAATGAAACCTTCTGTAAGCCGTCAAACTTTCTGGTAGAACTTTCGGACGTTTTTCCTATTGGCCAGCGTCTCAAGCTCCGTAATTCGGCCTCTAGTATATATAAAGGATATTAATAAACAATGTACACTTGATACTTTCGAATTACGAGTGAGAGAGCGAATTATGAATGGAAGAGCGTATTACGTGCCGTGGGAACAAAGTATAAAAGTGCGTGAAAAATTTCTAGCGTACCTTTGCGTTACATAATCATCGCTTGGTGGTGTGAAATAGAGTGACAACTAATCTCTAAATTTACTACAGTTGCACATCTTTAGAAATTGCTAAAGGGTTGCAAAAATCTTGAGAAGATTGGCCTACTAAATATTCTTATGCGAATGCCAAGCGATCGAGATTTTCGCACAGATTTTCATTGAATGCTCCACAGTGTTTGACTAATGCGTAAAGCCAAACAATTGCGAGAAACTTAAAATGCATTTAATAATTATAGCAACTCAAGAAAAAAGCAAAAAAAAAAAAATGAAACACAAAAAAGCAATAAATATGCATTTCCCATGTAATTTGTGGTGACACTGACCGTCGTTCTGTTCTACTTGGTATATCTCGTATGCCATATATTTATTGTTATTATTGCATTGCTGCAATTTCACATTAATTCGCCGATAGTCAGTCGCAATCACGTTTGTCATATTCACTTAACAAAAACAAAAAAATGCATGAGACACCAAATACACAATTGGCAATGCAATTCTTACAATATGGGAGTATATTTACCGTCAAACATACATTTATACATCCTACATATAGATGCATACATACATTTATATTCGTATGTCTGTATGTACGGCTTGAGCATGACACAATTGTTATTTGTATCGCTTCAAGTATTTACTCGAATTTATTCATTTTTCATTGAGAGTGTCCAATTTTTATTTCATGGTCATTGTCTTGCTGCTGTCGGCTATTTCTACGCCACACACAACCACAGACTTGTTTGTACGAATTTGCATAACTATATTTGCATGTATGTATGTATGTATGCACTTGCATTTAAAAGGATTAGAAACTTGTTGTGGCTCTTGCTGCTTGAATTCAATTGCAGTTTCGGGTTTTGCTTGTGCCGCAAGCCATTTTTCAATTTTTCACTTTTGCACTTTTCATTTGTATTGTGTGAAAATTGAAATTGTTGAGAATTTTTGTGTTTAGCGAACTTTTCAATTGCAGCTAATTGTGTGTGTGCATATTTAAACGTGACATAAATACACACACAAACATATGTACGCTTGTATTGAATGAATTTAAACGGAAACTGAAATTTGCATAAAAATTATATTTTGCTGACTTTGGACGTCTGACTCATTATTAGCAGGCGCAATTAGGTAAACTATTTGTAAGTTGATAAACGGTGATTTTAAGTACAAGTATCAGTTTCGCTATCAATTTCGTAATAAATCGCACATGCATACGTATATATATAAAGCTTCCGTAGAATTTATAAGTATAGGCTTACCTGCACAACAATGAAATTTTCAAAGGCTTTTACAAACTTTTTATTCATAGCAAAACTTTTGCAATTTAAAAGAAATATAAATTGCATGTTGTTCATTTGCTCTTACATCAATTCCATACAAAGTACATACATATGTATGCATTTGAATTACTAGGAATTAAAAGTTGATCCGCATTCAAAATTAATTAATTTAAATTACTTTTTCGGAAGCATTTCTGAAAAATCAGTTGTAAAATGATATTAATGTGAATGTATTTTAAAAAAACATTGAATTGCATTTTAGTATACCGAGTGCACTTGAGCATAGGATTATTATAGCTTTGCTCACATAACGGTTTTTTGTCACGTCTCACGCAATTTGCTGCCAGGTAGTAAAAAAAAAAAAAACAAAAATATTGAGAAAAACGGCTTCGAAGATTTCAATTTACTGTGCCTCCCACACATACTTTCATCTAATGAGATATTGGTAATTAATATAATTAATATACCACAGAACTTTTTGCACAGCATGCAGGCCAAAAATTCATTTCCAATTTGGTTTTTTCGTTTTTTTCAAATGGCAAAAGAACTGAAAATATCTGACCGTAGCATCCGTCGTATACTGAAAAATGATCTCAAAGTCAAGTCTTACAATATCTAAAAGGCGCACCAAAGCAGCAACAAATCAGAGTTGAGAGAGCTAAGGAGTTGCTTCTCTTGGCCGAAAGCGGCCCATTTCTGAATATTGTGACGAAAAATTTTTTCTAATTAAGCTTTCGTAAACTCCCAAAATAATAGGGTTTATTTGACCGGCCGTTCATACGAGAATTTTAGACATCTGTCTGTCATCTTAGACAATTTGCTGCGGGAAATGCTGCATTACCATCACAGGTAATGGTTTGGACCGCTGTAACCACAGCCAATCGCGTTTCATTGAGTCTGGCGTCAAGGTAAATGTGAAATGTTGTCGAGAAAGTATTCAACTTTCCGAACCTCATAACTTCCACTCAATGTCTCTTAAATTCACCAGACGCGAATCGGATAGATTATTCTCTCTGGGCCATTTTGATCCGAACTAAAAGTTTCACCCATCTCGAGGCGCTGAAAAAATGTCATTGCCTGCGAGTGGGCCAAAATACCTGCAAGTCACATTCGGGCAGCTTGCGATTCGTTTCTGGACCGTCTCAAGGCCATGGTCAAGGCAAAAGGAGGCCATATCGATCAAAAGCAAATTGATTCTTAATTTTGTATAATTCTCACACATTTTTTACTTTGAATTTAATAAAAGTAATTTTCCAAACTAAATATCTAGATTTTTTAATTGGTTACACTTCGAGTGCCGGACCCTGTATTTTAGGAGTGGACGATCGACGATTGAGTAGTGTGCCTAATTTTTGCAAAGTTTCGTGAGTATAAAATCCACCTGCATGCCCTCTTTATAGATGATCTGAGAGCGTTCGATAGTATTGAAAGAGACTAAATTCAATCCGTGCTACGCATGCAAGGAATAGAAAAAAATTGGCTTCGCTAGTAAGTCTAACCCTCGTTGAGAATTATTTCAAAGTGTTCTTACAAGGCAAAGCCTCTGATTTATTCAGAGTTGAAACAGGAGTAAAGCAGGTAGATGCGTTGTCTATGCTTGTGGTCAATCTGATCCAAGACTATTTAAATAAAGATGTTCATCAATCAGAGACTATATTCAACAAAACTTCCCAAATATGTGGCTTTGCTGATGGACTGGTTATCTTTGCGAGAAATATGAATGCTTTAAAATATTATATGTATTCCAAGCACTCCAAATAAAAGCCAAATTCTTTGGATTAAAGAGCAAATAAAGCAAAACGAAATATTTAACACGTTGAGAAAAGCACCAGACCTTACGATTGGTGATCATACATTTGAAGGCGTGGATCAAATTAAATATCTGTGATAGCTTCTCATTAGAACTGAGGATACAACGATTGTTCTCCAAGACCTTGTGCAGGCTGACAACAGAGCATATTTTGCCACGTTGAATTGTTACTTACATCGAGCTGTAGTGCTATGCATGATGATGAAACATTTTTTTAATTTAAGTAATTCATAATTTTTAGAATCACACGTTTACCAAAACATAACTAAAAGTGATGACAACTACGTAGTGTACAACGTTCTTTGTGTTTTTTGTTACAAAGAATTGGCTTCGACAGCCTGTTTACCGTCAGTGTTCGATTTCAACCCGAACCTCCCCCAATGTTCCAACCAGAAACATCATTGAATTGTAATGTTATAAAGGGGTTTTCAATTGGCGCGGGTCGATTTTGGCGCTCTGTGGCAGCCATCTTTTGTTTATTATTCAGTTGTTTATGCCAAATCATCATGGCAAGTTACACGATTGAACAGCACGTTCAAATGATAAAACTTTATTATCAAAATGAGTGTTCATTAATGCAAACGTTGCGCGCATTGCGCCAATTTTTCGGTAGACGTGGTGGCCCTTCAAAGTCGACTCTTCAACGTTTGGTGGTCAAATTTGAGACGACCGGGTCAGTAAACAATCAGCCAACACCCGTACGTTCAAGGAACGCAAGATCAGCCGAGAACATTGCCGCGGTCCGTGAAATTGTACAGCAGAACCCGAGGCAGTCTATTCCTCGCCGTGCACAAGAGCTTGGCCTTTCGCATACTTCAATTTGGCGAGTTTCGCGTCGGAACTTGGGCCTACACCCGTACAAGATCCAACTGATCCAGGAGCTCAAAGTTGATGACCATAGACAACGCCGGTTGTTCGCTGACTGGGCTTCGAATCATTTAGAAGAGAACCCCAGTTTTGGGCGAAAAATCATCTTCAGTGATGAGGCGCATTTTTGGATGAATGGCTGTGTTAACAAACAAAATTGCCGTATATGAGACGACACTAGTCCACAGAAGGTTCACCAGGTGATAATGCATCCTCAAAAAGTTACCGTTTGGTGTGGATTTTGGGCCGGCGGCGTCATTGGTCCGCACTGTTTTGAAAACGACGTTGGTGAGGCGGTCACCGTCAACAGCGAGCGCTACACAACGATGATAACCAATTTCTTATGGCCCATATTGAACCATATGGGCCTAGACAACATGTGGTTCCAGCAGGATGGCGCTACGTGCCACACAACAAACGCCACGATTGACATTCTGCATGAACGATTTGAGGATAAGGTTATCTCTCGCAGGGGTGATGTCAATTGGCCACCAAGGTCATGCGATTCGACCCCGCTAGACTTTTTCCTGTGGGGTTTCTTGAAGTCTCAGGTCTATGCAAATAAACCACAATCGACCGATGCTCTAAAGGTGAACATAACACAGGCCATCGCTCAAATTCAGCCGGATCTATGCGGAAGAGTCATTGAAAATTGGACCACTCGGATCCGTTCTACCGTAAGAAGCCGAGGCGGGCATTTGAATGATGTCATATTCCACACTTAATGGCATATATGCGCCTTGCAAATAAAAAAATAATTTTGTCAATAACTCACACACAGCTTGTTTTATTCCATTTCAACATCTACCCGCCCTTATTGAAAAACCCTTTATTTCATTTCTTTGTATTCAATTTATTCGAAAGAAATTAAAAACAACCCGCCTACTGTCTAAATACCGGTTCCCTACCAGTTCAATTGCTTTGTAATTCGTCGAAAGGTGGTTTCAGCAGTAGGCTCTACGCCAGTTACTCTTTAAATACGGTCCGTCAAAAGTTGCATGTATTTTAATCTTCCTTCAGTCTAGCTTATTTCGGAAAGAATCCATCCCTGTTGGGCCTGACCGCCCCTCGAATTCTACTTGTCTCAAGTCGACTTTAGAGTCCGTTTCTTTGTCTAGTAATGTCTGTTTAGCTGCCGCTGAGCTCGTAGCCGAAAGCTTTCTCTCACTTCTGCGTGCTTCAATTCATGTTGCCTATCGCTAATTACTGACGAAATGTCATCCCACGCATAAGTTGAAGTCATCATGGCATCAACTGAGATTTCAAATCTTATCAGATCTTCTGATAGCGCAGTTAAATCGTAAGCACACAAAATATATGCACATGCCTTGCATCTTCATCTTCATCATATACTGGGTTTAAGGGCGACTTAAGTAGTCTAAAGCAGTGTCGATACTTCAGATGGCAACCAGGACCTGTTCGGTTTAACCAGCTTTCCGTGACCGGAGCCCAGTCGGCCATAGAAAGTAAATGAGAATATTGAACTCTTCAAGGTTGCACGATATTTCTCGTCAGTATGTGCGCAAAAAGAGCCGAATGGGTTGGTGCGTGACTACCATTCGGAATTCACAGAGAGAACGTAGGTTCGAATCTCGGTGAAACATCAAAAATTAAGAAAAATATTTTTCTAATAGCGGTCGCCCCTCGGCAGGCAATAGCAAACCTCCGAGTGTATTTCTGCCATGATAAAGCTCCTCACAAAAAAATATCTGCCGTTCGGAATCGGCTTAAACTGTAGGTCCCTCCATTTGTGGAACAACATCAAGACGCACGCCACAAATAGGAGGAGGAGCTCGGCCAAACACCCAAAAAGGGTGTACGCGATAATTATATATATATAAGAAAGCGTCTGCCCTGGGACTTCCAAAAACTTTTGTACATGAAATATTGGGAGGGTGGTTAGACTTCACCCTTGGAAATTCAAATCGTGCAAGCGCTTAATCCTAGCTATTATAAATTGTAGCAATTCGTAACAATTTCAAAGATACAATATTGGAGCGGTTTCTTACGGCAAACACACGCTTTTGGAGTGATGATTTCCAGTGTCTCGTATCGGTGAATGCTGAACGAATATTTTCTGCCAATAATGTCAGAGGTTTCAGCAAGATGGCGCCACGCCGCACACGGTCAAAGAGACCATGACTACATGGATGCGGCGGAATTTCTTCCTCAACGACCTGAAAAGCCGTTTTGGGCACATGCCCTGGCCATCCAGGTCGTCCAAACTTATTGTCGCTCTATAGACTTTTTTCTGTGAGGAAACTTTAAAATTAAAGTATATAAAACAATCCCAATGATCATCTCAGCACTAAAATAAAGTATCGTTCGCGAGGTTAATGATACCCCGCATCACTGCCCCAGCGAATAACACTGAGTAGGTACAGAGGTCAGATTCAAAAACTGTTTGCGACGTAATGGTCAACATTCAGAGGAAATATTTGAAAAAAAAACAAAAAATAAAAAAAATTCTCACTTCTCTTCTTTGAAATACTTAGTTATTGTAATAAACCTTTACCATTATTAATTCTTTTTTAATTATGCTTTTAGTTCCTGATCCGACCAACGAACACCCTGCATAGGGACTTATGCAAGCCGAAACAACAATTCTTCATATTGAGAGGCCAGATATGCAATGTAAAATCATAGTTTATGAATCATTTTCATTTGCGGAAATTTCATGTGATGATTGAAAATTCATCTCTACAGGCAAGTTAAAACTCCACATGTGAAGTTTAATTTGCAGTTAAGGTTCAATACACAAGGTGAGGATTAACATCTATCACATAATTAAATCCCAACTAATTATTACTACTAATTTATTGTTGTATCTTCTGTCACTTGATTCCATGTGTTTCAATTAGTTAATTACACAAGCGCTTTGACTTTCATTAGTTATTTTCATACTAAAATAATGAAAAACAAAAACGATACAACTTTAAACAGCTTCATCAGTGCGAAAAACCACGAAATTGTGCACGCATATTCATTAATTTATATTTAAAATGAAAATCAATTAAATCATAACCACAAACACACAACACCACCCACAACTTAGGGTTCTATCTCTTTAACCTTCATCTTACTGATGAAACCATCTACATCACGCATACAACTGCAGCCACAACGGAAATTGCAGCAAGCGACATATACCAGCAAACGCAAGATAAAATACCTCCAACGTTTGACACTCAGTTTACAGGTTGAGATCCAGCATTTCTTGTTCTTTACTTTATATGCAAAACTTTTATTTAAAAAAGTGTATATAATTAACCATAAAATGGCTGATATTGTGGTTCGGAAAAGGTAGGTGAAATGGTTGAAGTACCACTGGAACTCCCTAAGTAGCACTAAATCGCCATTTCGATACCTCCAATGGGAAGATATCTACAGCCAACCTAAGCTGTTGATGTGACGGAGAAAGATTGATGGCATTTAGGTTCTAGCACTGGCAGCCAAAGCCGACAATTTACAGAGAAAGTACGCAACAGTCTACGTTTCTGAAAGGTCCGCACAGCTTCTGCCATTGGGAGTAAATAATAAGCCCAGCTTATCTGAGCCGTTGCCGATTGTCCAATGACCGGTAAGCACAGCTAAAGTTTGGAAATTGAATGGCATAAAGTTCCCAGGTCTATCTACGCCCTGCGTCTAGGAAGGTAGCTACCGGGTATTTACTATTAATTTTCGTTTATGTCCTTGCTGAGTACACTTTTTAATGATGCCGAAAATTTAATTTTGTTTTTTTTTTATATAACAAAAAATTTTTAAAAAGTTTATATAATTAAGCTTTAATTTAATTAATTTATTCAAAGTATTAAACCGCTTACGAGATTTTGATCGAGTTTAATAAAGCGTGCCAGTCTTCTCGTGCGTCAGCTGGGCCCACAAAGTGGAACCAAGTGCTTTTCTCACTGATCTTTTTAACGTAACAGAGTCCTTCCTATTCTTCTGCTATCATCAACTGGTACCATATCGAATACTTTCAGAGCTGGAAAGTTTGTATCCATTCGGACGACATGACCTAACACGAGGAACGAGTGTAAACGTCCACAAATCTTGCGAATAATATTTTCTCTAACACTCTAAGGGATGTTGTCATCTGACTTATAAAGGTTAATTCTGTTCATCGAGACAGGACTTTACTACTCAATTGCCCACATAGTCCAAAGTAGCACTTGTTGGCAAGACTCTGCGTTGAATTTTAAGGCAGATTTTAGTTTCGGTGTTAATTCGGGTTACTGGTAGTAGTGATGGTGGTGTTGTCGGAGTGGCATAGCCCAGATCGAATCAGCACAAAAATGCCATTTTGGTACACTATTTGTAAAAACCACTGCTTTTTATTAGTGGAACCGTCCTGATTTGACTATGAATCTGTCTATGTCATCTATTTTTTTTTCTGTAATTTCTTTCAAGTTAACCATCGAGTATTCCCTCAGCATTCTACCTGGGTACTCTACGGGCACTCACACAGATAGTGAAATACTGAATATGTCTGTTCGTGGCTTTCTAAACAACTCGTTAGTTCTGGATTTGTTTAGTTATTTTGCAGGTATCCATGTTAGTTCATCTGTCTACGGCCTGCTCCATGATTAGCCTTTTGTGCACGCTTTGGGGATACCCTTTTTCTACCGCTTTGCATTCGTTATAAGATGCCCCCTGTCCTGCCAGCTTATCTGACGATTTTTGAATTAGTTATAGGTCGCAGTAGCTGAATGGATTGGTGCGTGATGATAGTCACGGAACTCAGAGAGAACGTAGGTTCGAATCTCCGTGAAACACCAAAATGGAGAAAAAGTTTTTTCTAATAGCGGTCGCCGTTCGGTAAGCAATGGAAAATCTCCGAGTGTATTTCTGCCATTAAAAAACTCCTCTTAAAAAAACCATTTGCCGTTCGGAGTCGTTTTAAAACTGTAGCTCCTGCCATTTGTGAAACAACGTCAAGCCGCATACCACAAATAGGGTGTACGCGCCAATATATATTTATATATATAGATGGCTTTAAAGCTAAGAAGGCTGCTTGACTATCTACACTTCCAATAGTTGCTTTGGATGGTTTCTAATTATCCTGCAAGCTTCCCTTATGCTGAAAATTTCTGCTTGAGAGATACTATTCCAATTCCCCAGGCGAAAAGGCTTGGCAGTTTCGAGGTCATTTGAATATACACCGGCACTGACGCTGCAGTTCATCTTGCATCGGTCAGTGTAAAATGCAGTTGTATTCTCTTTGACTACCGATTTCAAATTCCATTTCTTTCGCGTAAGGAGCTTTACCTTAAACTATGGTAGTACTTCAGAATTAGAACTACCAACAGTGACGTGAGTGTGATTCTTTCATCATACGGCACGTTCCTTATGGATAGGGCAGAGCACACTTAAATTCTAATCGACAAGCATGCATTCATCCGACCATATTTTGCATAGGAGCAGGCATATTACCAGCTCCTCGCCGCCATATTTGAATAGCTCAGCTGGCAGTCAATCGGTTTTAGGCGGTTTATTCTTTTAGAAGAATAGGAAATTAAATGAGACTATGAAATAAAATTATAGATTTTTTCCCTTGCTAACAATTGGAGAAATATCTGTGAGATCAAGTGGATAATTACAAATTTCTCAACTTGGTGTATAAGAATTCTTGGTATGCTGAAAACACTAAAAATCCGCTTGCTGAGTTACTGTTGAGAGTTAACGTTGCAGATATCAGAAAACTCTTTCATACCAAATGCTTCTCGAGTTGATGTCAAACGAAAAGGTTTGTTGGGATGCATCTCTTTCACTTCTTATATCCCTGCATACGTGCATCGGTAGTTGTGTCATTCAATGTGGTTCAATGGCTGACTAGCTGTTTGGCTTGTGAATTGTCGAAATGCGAAAGCGTAATAAATAAATACGGCTCATCATTAAAATTCAATTAATAAAATTTTCTCTGCAAAATGGGTGTGTGGCTGCGCATATTGACATCGCCATCGAATTGCTCTCATTTTCCTTGTTGTTGTTACACATCTACAATAGTTACTTATCTAAATGAGGGGCATGACTTTTATTCGGATGTCACGTTTGCCTTATAAGAAATGTTTATAAAAATATGTATTTAACTTATTGAGTAGTTTTATTACTATGCCCGGGAGAATGGCCATTTTTGATTTAATTTGATATATGGGTATCTTGGATTGTACGATTCCTGACTTAAACCAGGGAATACATGGTCAATTAGCGTGGTCGAGGGATATTTCTATAAATATACAATATTTAATATACAATATTTATTTCTGCTTTTTTAATACATAAATAAAAAAATGATTTTGAGTGATGAAAACCTTTATTTGGATCTTTAGATTTAGATTTACTAGAGGTTTGCACTTCGACCTCATATGTGCCCAGTATTTTTACCTTTACGCGCTCCATTGCTTGTCTAGTTGACAAATGTCAAATATATTTGGCGTACGACGCCATTTTTAATAATTATAAATCTTCCGGTAGGGTGGTTAATTTTGCGCCGCCTAGTATTCGTATGCAATTGTAGCTTACAATCTTTGTTGGTTGCTTGACCAAATCCCTCCAGTAATTTCTGGTGCCCATATTTACGTTTTATTCAAATGGAGGGGCCTACCTACTAGTTTTATGCAGGCTTCGGACGACAGTTGCTTTATATGAGAGGATTTTTCATGGCAGAAATTCACTCGGAGGCTTTCCATTGCCTGCCGAGGGGCGACCGGCGCCATCATTTGGTGTTTCAGCATGGGATGTGGTTTAATAAAACCCCTCTGCCGTTCGGAGATGAAGGCCTTTTGATGGTTAACTGTATGTATCACCTCTTACGCTGAAAATGAGCGGACAAAGACATGCCCCTACAAAGATGTGATCTGCCAAACCTTCAAGAAAGATGGAAACCCTTTACAACATCGATACAACGAGGAATCTTATTTATATTTCTGGTCGCGGACACTTCTTGTATTGTCATGCAGCTTCTGACTTTCCATTGGAAAGTTTAACTTATTATATTTTACCATAAATATACCCATAACATTTTGATGTGCGGACCATATTACTGTTGTATGTATACAGGGGCTTTAAATATTCATTTCGGCAAAAAATGGAATTAAACCCTGAAAATTAGCGTGCAAATATTTTTCCCAATTTTCTACGTAGATTAAGGCGTTACATGCGTCCAGAATTCTCAATAAATCGATTATTATTCTTTATAATTTTACGCGTATTTCTGTAGAAGTCGATTGTAAAAAATCCCCTTAGCTGTTATGGTAGAAAATGTAATTTTCTAAACTAACAAGAGTTTGATGCCCACAGGTAGCTGTCCTTCGTTTGAGGTACTTGAAAGTTTAAACTCGTTTTTCTCGAAACTACTTTTTCCGGCACGATCAACATGATAACTCATACAATTTTTAATATTTTTTGATGCGATTTTTTTTTTTGAATATTCGAATGTGTGTTCTCTATAGTCTGTCGAGCCGGATTTTTAATATTTCTATGAAAATTTTTTATAAATATGATTAAAGTGTGACATTTATGACGTAAAACGCATTTTTTTTAAACACCGTAAACTGCGAAATTTTTCGAAATTCAAAAAAAAGATTTTTTTTTTTATTTTTTACGGATCCATCAAAATTTCAAGGAGAAATGATGCAGACCGTGAGCAACTTTTTTTTCATTGTACTTTGGGTCACGTGATTTTTTACAAGTTAAAGTACTAATAAACAACGTATACACTTTTTCTTATATTTATTTCTATTGCTACAGTTTAAAACAGTTTTTCTTTTAGCGCATTTTTAGCGCTGTTGGACATATGTAAACCCTTAAGAATGCATCGATGAACTAAAATGATTATACGGCAAGCAAGCCAATGCCTTTAGCACCGTAAAAAACAGGTACCTTGAATTTTCTCAAATTTCGGGAAGTTCACCGAAAATCAGTGTCACAAAATTTCGATGTTGTGGGCGAAATGATTGAGCAAGATCCTCTTGTCACGTGCTGAGGCATCCCTTGGCATTATTACGACGAGCATTAATACGATTTTGCATCATTGGATCCCACAAAATTTAAAAAACTCGAAACAAGAAGAGAAACTAGCAGATTAATCTTTCGACAGTCCTACCTCTGGAGAGAAGTTTTAGTAAACATTATTTTGTTCAATACAGCTTGACGAGACTGCACACCACACTGTGACTCAGAGTTGGGTGTAATTCCGTCTCTTAGAACATGTCCACGCCACTCCATATGCAACAAATTTGCGTGGTGCCATTGAAAATGCTGCGAATCTTCTTTTATATGGAAATTCGGTATATCATCATGGCAACACACCTCTCAAAGAGTATGTCTCATTATTTTTATTTAATCTGAATAGTACTTTATAAATCAAAAACAACCAAAAAGGTATTGATTATGCACAAAGGCATGCATACATAACATACAAATACTCAGAAAAAAGTTATACACATTTTTTTGCAAGTAATTGTTTTTAGCTATCTTGTACTACTAAAGAACGCGAAGAATAACAAGTAAGGAAATACCGAATTCAGTCCTGGCCGAAATTTATATATCCGCGCATATTTTAGTAAAATTTAATTTGGACTGACTGTTAATTTTTAGTATCAAATAAACGTCAATAAGATTTTTAGCTCGTCACATCAAAGAGATCAACGGACATTTAATCTAAGAATATTGAAAGTGGGCGTGGTTTTTATCACATCTCAATAATTGTCATATCGAATCTTACTGAAGTGGGCACATCGCATTGGTAATGGACTCTAGAGGTTTAAGTGAGACCGTTTTAAAGATCAGCCAGCACTTCCTATCCTAACTGAGATGGGGAGCAACACGTGTACCAGCTTTGGGCGAGCCCATTTTTTTTATTTTACTTGGGTCGTATTTCCTATTTTGACCTTATTAGAGCAATAAGTGTACATGGCTAAATATGCATACTCCTCCTATCATTCTGAACTTTCTGGTATATACAAGCTGGCGCCAAATTAATCATCCTATCGAAAGACTTATCGTTTTTGCGTCGTTTTTTTTTCCTTGTTCACTCCTCTCGGGAGCATAGGGCCTCGACAAGACTCTTCCATCGTACACGGTACTGTGATATTGTTTTTGCATCGTCCCATGAGATCCCAGATCCCATGAGCATCTGCTAGTTCGCGCAGCATCGGTCATCTCCAATTTTTTTTTGGTCGACCGCGATCACTGCTCCCTTGTGGGTTTTTGTGTTGTGCGTCCGTCATATTTGACACTTGTTAACTAAGCATCTGCAGTATACAACCAGACAATCAATGGAGCGCGTAAAGGTCAGAATAAAGATCTCCATCATCCAAAAAAATATTTTTTATTTTTTAGAAAACCTATTTAAAAACTAAATTTAATGATTAATTTTTCGCCACTTGCGCCTCCTTTATTCTGTTACATACATTATGTAAACAATATTATAATACCCTTATGTACAAGTGCGCGGTTAAAAAATCGAATGGGGTGCTATGATGAATTCAGCCAAAGTCGGAAAGACGGCTGCAGCTTCAATCAAGAATACGAAGAAATCAATGTGAAGCAATTTGAAATTCAAAGGAAATAGTACATTCAAATTCTTAATTCAAAATTTTTCCGAAATACTAATATATTTCAGTCATACCCCTAACGTGGCGCAGCACCACCCGCAACCCAAATGCAACATCCAGGTCCCACAAGTCAATGTTTGGCATTCCCACTTGGCTGACACTTATGTAATGCAGTTTCAAATTAATTAATTAATTAGCTCAATCAATACACTAGACAAACGCAATTTGGGTAAATATTGAGTTTCGAACACACTTCTGCTACCCTTTCGTCCCTGCATCGCCGCCACCACCACCAGTACCACCAACCATCCTTCGCTTGGCTGACCTTTAATTTCGCCGCATTGCGCTGGCATTTGCTTTCACAGCAATTTAAGCGGCCATATTGCGCGCTTTTGCATTCCCATTTGTGTTGAATAATTACATTTGCAATTATGCAAATACATACATACATACACACATGCGTATGCATGTACCTGTTTTTATTAATTTAGCAGTTTTCGCCACCGCCACCCCACCCAGGCAGTCGCCACAATTATATTTTATTTCTTGCACCATATGATTCAAAATGTTCGCTAAATTTATTGCACTTTGTATAAAATTTTAATGAGCTTGCGATAATATTTAGGTGCAATTTTATGACTCGAGGACAAGCGAATATCAACTCTGTATGTGTGTGTGCTGTGTTTGTCATGTAAAAAGCTGCATAATTCACTTGATGAGTAGCACAGGTATTCATACCTACACACGCACACACATATATATATATACATAAATAGCCTCTGATCAGAAAGTACTGGGAATGTTTAAATAAAACAAAACGGAGTTAAACTTCAGGCAAATTTATTTTATCTCCTTCAAAATATGACTCGCCTGAAGCAACACACATGTGCCAACGTGCACCCTCCATGCACGCCTGGTAGGCCGATAAAGGGATGGCCTTCAGCTCCTTCATCGCATTCTCTTTGATCTCCTCTATCGATTGAAATCTCCTTTCACCAAGTGGTAACTTCAACTTGGGAAACAAAAAGAAGTCGCACGGGGCCATATCAGGTGAATGCGGTGCTTGCACGATAGTATTTACTTGGTGTTTGGTCAAATAATCCAGCACAATTTGGGCTCGGTGCGATGGCGCGTTATCATCATGCGAAATCCAAGAATTGTTTGCCCACATTTCCGGCCGTTTGCGACGTACAGCATCTCTCAAACTGTCTGGCCCGATGGAAGGTACTCATGGTGCACTACGCCTTAGCAATCGAAGAAAACAGTCAACATCACCTTCCCGGTACTTTTTAATCATAGGGTATAATACATATCCCATCAAACCCTGCAGGACTGCAAAACTAGAATTTATTTGACAATTAAAAAAACAGGAAAATTTTCAGCAGCTGAAAAGTAAATAAAATAGTGTTAGTTCAAGTCCACAAATAGTCCCATTCCCCAAATGGAGGGTCCTACAGTTTTAATCCGACTCCGAACTGCAAATGGTTTTTTGTGAAGAGCTTTTGCATGGAAGAAATGCAATCGGAGGCTTGTCATTGCCTACCGTGGGCCGACTGCTATTGGGAAAAACTGGTGTTTCATGCACTTTCGCTGTACTCCGTGAACTATTTATATCCGGTCAAGAATTGTCACTCCAGCAGCATTGTGCAACAACAACAACCACTATTTAGGAAAACATTTCCCGAATTACAGAAGGATAAGTAATAAATTCCCCACAAAAAAAAAAACAAAAACAATGCACCGGCTCATTCCACAATGCCTTTCAATAGGTTTCTAGCCAAGTGCGACATCATATTGTTAGGCCATCCGTCTAATTCCTCATAGTTCCGATATAATTTGGTTTTTATTATAGTTTTGCTTAATGACCAGAATGTTAAGCTTTTCGCTCTTCAACCTCAAATTTAAGTCTTTTTTCGAACTGGTCCTGTCTCCAAATTCATCATGCATGGACCTGTTCGCATGCCATAGACTTCCTTGCAGGGTATGAGAATGTTTGTAAGTATCTACTCGTATATGCAGCAGGAAACTGTCATAAGTCAGAAGCTTAATTCAAAGTGCAGATGCATTTATGTGAAGCTACTAAATAGTACGCCTATGTCCCATTACATTTTATATTATTCCTTCCTTATTCATAAATTACTGTCCGCTTTAGTGAATCATTTTGCTTAAAAAATATAATTTTTGTTCAAAAAACCCTTAGGCAACGCACGAATATTGTGAGAAAGTGATTATCTTTTGAGGATAGCCACGAAAAATCAAAAATAAAATTTAAATCAAAAAAGTTGTATGCGCAGACGGCTTCAGAATCTTCGCCCGGAGAAATGGTTGAAGGGAGTGGTCTGCTGCATTTTTCGTATTAAGTAAGCTACCACCAACTGTTTGAAGAAAATGGGTTTGAACCCTGGTCACTCTATTTTGCATACCTGAGGAAATTATCTTATCATTATTACCATTATTTGCAGAGATCGTACGTGAGAGTTTCATCATCTGGTTCGCAAAAATGGCAGACACTTTTCTACTAATTCTAGCTTTCTGAGATGATAACGAACACTACAATGCCCCGTATAGGGTCAAGAGAAGGTCGCAATTCCTCTCTGTCTATGTTTAAGAACATAAGATTTATTTGGTGCTCTTCTGGGGGAAAGAATAAACTGAGCCCTCTGTCCTCGGCTCTCCATCCATTGTGCCTGAATTCTCTTTCTTCCCAGTCTTTGATAAGTTTCTTTATGTGGGCTTTGTTCAGCAAAATAGTGTTGTTTGATCCCAGGGTATTAAGGACAGTGAAGCATTAGTTCGATGTTGGCCTAAGGATACCTGCAATATTCTTACCATACCAAGCTTTGACTCATCTGTGTACAAGATTTTCGGCCCAGATTGAATGTATGGGTTGCCTATCTCCCAGCGTGTCCGATCTGAAGAAGTTATTTTTCTTAAATGGTTTATCTTTCTTCCTACTGATTTTTGGCCCGTTTACACTGCAGGATTGTTTGTGAATTTCTTTGCGATTTTCATATGCCTGTGAAGTTTGCGATTTTTTTGTCAGAAATATTATTAAGCCGTAGTGTTCCTAAGTCTATACCCAGAAGTGTGCTGAGTGCAGTAGTGAAGCTGATTCTTATTGCCCCAATTATGCCGATACACACCAATCTTAGCCATTTACGCAATTTCGTTCTTCAAGTTCTTTGCCTAGTTTTAGCCAATCATGCAAGGGATGCATAATAGTAAACGACTATCTTTCCTTGCGATAGACTCCATTACATGTTTTTCCCCATACATATACAGGGAACGCTGCAGAAATGACAGTTCTTGGCCGAATATAAATTCTAGTCGTTCCGGTTACGTAAAACCGACTGTCGGGGGAACGCTGATCCTTGTACTTCTTAGTGTCGATTCTATCATTAGATATTTTTCTTCTCCGGAGAAAGGTACCAGGATTGACTTTTCAGGATTCTGTAACTTGTTGCCTTAACCGCAAAAAATATATTTCCAGTGTTATTTGTTAAAAAAATAAATTTGTTTTTTAATTTTTATGAATAGTAATACATTTTTAGGGATAGAAAGCAAGTTTGTTACGGGATTTTACTAAATTTTAATGAAATTAAATTTGACTTAGATTTCTTATCAATATGTACACATATGTATATAAGTACATCGTAATGCAAATCATATCGCAAATAAATGAATTCTCACTATTAATGTGTCTTTTATAGCCAATTTTTATTTTCCTTGTTCACTCCTCTCGGGAGCATAGGGCCTCGGCAAGACTTTTCCTGCGTTGGTTTCGTTAATCTGTTTGATTTCTGACATCGCACAGATTTTTGACGACTATTACCGAAGTTGCCCACTCCTCATGCTGGTGCCACTGATGCAATGTGTAACTGTTTGTTTTTGCTTGTTTTAGCAGCCACAATGCGAATAATATGCTGACTATTGTGCGGGAGTAAGGATGGAATGGATAAGGTTTTTGGGTTTAAGCAATGAGATTTTTTGTTTTTTGTTTTAGAAACAGGGAAAGTAGGAGGACCGTGCTTTACGTGGGATTTGAACCCACAACATCTGGGATGGCAGGCTAGTGTACTTACACTAGACTACCAAGGCCGCCTATAACGAGCCGAAATTATTACAAGGCCATCACATAAAAAATGTCGTGCTTTCGTTATAACGAAAAAAAATTTCCAACATCGGGGAAAAATATTATAAAAGATGAGGTATAATTTTCAGAGACTTCACACTTTCACTTTTTTAGACTAAAATTTAATGAACTATAAAACTGCGGCCGCCGTAGGCGAATGAGTTGGTGCGTGACTACCATTTGGAATTCAGAGAGAATGTAGGTTCGAATCTCGGTGAAAGAACAAAATGATGAAAAAGTTTTTTCTAATAGCGGTCGCCCCTCGACAGGCAATGACAAACTTCCGAATCTATTTCTGCCATGAAAAAGCTTCTCATAAAAAAATATCTGCCGTTCAGAATCGGCTTGAAACTGTAGGTCCCTCCATTTGTAGAACAACATCAAGACGCACGCCACAAATAAGAGGAGGAGCTCGACAAAACACCCAAAAAGGGTGTACGAGCCATTTATATTTATATATGTATATATATAAAACTGCGTACTCAATTTTTTTTTAAATTCCACTTAAAAATTGTGCATATTTGTCAAATTTTTATAAGTCTTGTATAAATTTTGAAACTGGGACTTCTATCATCAATAATGTTTCTAAAAAAACAAAATTGAAATTAAAAAATAAATAAATAAATAGTCAAAACTTGTCAATATAAGGTAATATAAAGTCGGGTGTACATTTAGCTCTTTAGCAGAGAATTATTTCAAAAATAAATTCGTGTCGAAGAGTCAATGAGGAAAGCAAAATCGACTTGCGGACGCGAACATTGAAAATCCATTAAACTACACACATGCATACCTACATTTGTAGGTTCCGTTACTGTATATTGCCGTGCGTCTCAAAATTACTTGCTACCGCAGGGGTCATGCATGATGTGACTTGTTGCAATGTTGCATTGCCGTCTTTTTATCACCAACAACGATTCCACTTAAAGAGAGTTTAATGAATGCTAGTGGTGCTCATCAGGGAACGATTTTTATTTATTCAATTTGTAACTTTATTAAAAAAATATATAAAAATATAAAAAATACCATCTGTGTCACTCTGATCCTCAATCGCTTTTCGTCTTACCTCTCTTGCATGCGGCACATTGCCTGGGTAATATTTTAAATGCCTTTAATTCCGATCTAATACCATCAAACGCTTGTCACCAATTTATGATATGAGCGCGTTTCTAAAAATATTTGCAGCTAAGCATCCTTATGCATCGTCGTATGAATGTATGTACCCACATATATCCATATACATTCTCAAAGCATCCCAGCAGAAAAACTGAATAAGGAATATTCATAGTTGATCAGTTTTTTTGAAGCCAGTCATTTTATTCCTCACAAGACAAGGCGCACACTCTGCTTAGAATCGTTGTGGGGGATTTTAGTTGACTTTCTTATTATTGTTTTGGCGATTGATACTTGAGGGAAAACTAAATTATATTCGTACCTACATATATGTATGTATACAAACATACATTTATTACCAAGTTTATTCATTCAAATAAAATTCTGTAATAAAACTTTGTACTCAAATCGCTAGGTCAACAACCCACTCCGGATCTTGGCTTGCTGTAACGTTTGTTTCGAGTTCGGTTTATCCCTCGGTTGAGTTCTCCAACAACGTATACCAAATAGCTCAGCGTCCCGATCAACACCATCCAATGATCGGAGCCTACTTTCGCCTCTATTTCTTCTGCCTGTACCCAGGAGGATTCTCTTCGGTCGGTATGCCTCGTCTGCCCTTATATTGTGACCAGCCCGTAGACAGTTAAGCTTAATTGCCGTGACAATACAGTCTTGAAAGCTCGTGATTGAATCATATCTTCATAAACTTCAAATGGCATTTTCGCAAACAGCATCAAATATTTTTAGTGCGGTTTTACGCTGAAAAACGTTGAGTTTTTACTCAACTGTTGCTTTTGCTGGTCTTCCAAGAATGCGGCGCTTTAGGTTTCTTTGTAACGGAAAGTAACGTCGGCTCGCGGCAAGTGTTGTTTGGTAAATTTCAGTCGTTATGTCGTTTCTATTGTGGATTTTGACACCGAGATATTTGAGTAAATTTTTATAAAGCTTTCTTTAAGGTTATCAAGGGAAGTCGCTATAGTGTCAAAATCATCTGCTTATGCCAGGACGATCCTCTCCAACATCAGGTTAAAGAATTCACACGACAGCGAGTCACCCTGTCTGAAACCTCGTTTCGTATCAAACGGCTCGGAGAGGTCCTTCCCAATTCTGACGGCACTGCTGGTGTTGAGCAACGTCATCTTGCATAGCCGTATTAGCTTTGCGGGGATACCAAATTCAGACATCGCGACATACAGGAAACTCCTTTTCGTACTGTCGAATGCAGCTTTGAAGTTGACGAAAAGATGGTGTGTGTCGATTCTCCTTTCATGGGTTTTCTCCAAGATTTGGCGTATTGTGAATATTTGGTCGATGGTAGACTTTCCAGGTCTAAAGCCACACTGACAAGGTCCAATCAGGTGGTTGACGGTGGGCTTCAGCCTTCCACACAATAACAAAACACCTCAGAGCACCGCCTGTTTTTTCTGAAAATCTGGTCATGTCGTAACTATACCACCAGAAAAAATTAAAACAGCCAATTCTGAGTGGTACACAATCAACACAATTTGTTTGCCAGAAGTTTTCGTAAAATTACACAAACCAACCGCCGAAGGGGAATCATCCTTCACCAAGACAATGCGAGCTCTCACGTGTCGACTCCCACAAGAACATTTCTAAGCACTCAAAGGATCAAATTAGTGGGTGATTCGCCTTACCACCCTGATTTGACACCTGATGACTTTTTTGTTTTGTTCCCGAACATCAAAAATAAAATGCCACGCAAGCATTTTTCAACGCCTGATGAAGCTGCCATTCTGAGTGACAAAAGTGCTTTGAAAATTAGTTCAAGCAAATGCAGAAGTGCATTGACATCCAAGGAGAATCTTTTGAAAAGCACTAAATACATTTTCGTTATTGATTTATTGTTTTTTCATTATCGCGCACAAAATATAAAAGGCAACCCTTGTAGAATGCAAAATTGCGCGCAACAGAGACGAATCATTTTTGTGTGACGTCAGACTGGTGCAGAAATGTGAGGAAATTGCGCAAATAATAGAGTAAACTGCTATGTTTTTTTCCTTGTTCACTCCTCTTGGGAGCATAGGGCCTCGACAAGGCTTGTCTTGCGTTGGTTTCGTTAATCTATTTGATTTCTGACAGGGTAGGAGATTAGCCTGCCGCTATCAGTCTTAAGCCGTGAGATTGCCCACCTGTCGTAGTATAGGAACAACCCCTTCTTACTGCTTGGAGCGCCGTCTGTGTGTCATATTTTTCTGAAAGAAGGATCATACAGATGGTTGAGGATTGCCAATTGGGTCAGTGTGACGTCGCACACACACAAAGATTCTGTCAAACTCACTGAACGGAATAACGGTACGAAATGGGTGCCACTTTTCTGTTCTGTACATCGTGCATAAACTCATTTATCCTTAACTGGCCTATTTAGAGTCTCTTCCTCTCTCTATCTTGATTTTGTTTGCAAATGGGTGACCTTAGAGTTTATTGCCCACTCCTAACTAAGGATGCTAATTACAATAACACAGGTCAACAACGTTTTGTTCTAGGAAAGTGTAGAGTCATTTTCAAAGTAATTTTTTGCGTAGAATCCGAATCCGGGGTTTAAATTGCTCTATCACGTCAGGATTTTGAGATATCCTAACCTAAAAGTGCAAAAACGCTGTTTTTGCCCATTTTTGAGGTTATATAGCTACGCAGATTTTGCTCTTCATAAAAAAGTAGACATAGTATTTTAAAGTATAGGTCTTCCTCTTTTAAATGCCGTTGAGTTTGCTTAAATATCTTTATTTTTCACTGAGATATCGCATTTTGAAGTTTCCATGTTTGTGAATTTTTCGATATTCGAAAATCCATTGAGATAACATGAGACGTGATACGGTCGATTACATAGTCGCACACAAAAAATAAAAAAAAACTTCAAAATGCGATATCTCAGTGAAAAATTAAGATATTTGAGCAAACTCAACGGCATTTAAAAGAGGAAGACTTATAATTTAAAATACCACATCTACTTTTTTATGAAGAGCAAAATCTTCGTAGCTACATAACCTCAAAAATGGGCAAAACAGCGTTTTTTGCACTTTTAGATTAGGATATCTCAAAGTCCTGACGTGATAGAGCAATTTAAACCCCGGATTCAGATTCTACGCAAAAAATTACTTCGGAAATGACACTACACTTTTATAGAACATTCCGAACCCATTTTTTTGCAGACCTGTGTAATTAAAGATAGATTACAAGGTTTGACCATCGGATGTAAGATTGTGAGAGTAACTGCGGCTACCAGGTTATAGGGCATTCGGCAACAGAATTCTGCCCGCTCATTTCACATTTATGTATTATTACGCTCTTCCCATCGGTCGTTGTTCAGACGACAACGAAGTAATATAAACGTTGGCTGCGCTGAGTTTTTCTTAAATCACCAACACAATCTCAGTTTTGTCGTAAACAAACCGCCATCACATAACCTCTCACGTCAGCAAATCAGCTCATTCCTTCAAAATCGCTGACACTCGGTTAACGCTCTGATGTTGACCACATCTTCCCAATTCTTTTCACCATGAGTCTTTGGGATTTTATAAAAATAATACTTTTTCTACAATTTTGATTTTAATATCAGCAAATACTAATTTTCTGCTGGGGTATACTTGTAATGTATGTTGGGTTGGTTGTGTATGCGCATTAAGCGATTGCTGCTTATCTCTTTCAAATTTATTAAATAGACAAATGTTTTCAAAAATGTTGAAATTACCATGTAATAATTTACTAAATATTTTTTCTCTATGCCAGATTTTTCGTATCCACCCATTTGGATTGGGAACAATTTAGTAAATCCCGTTTAGTATCAACACCGTCTGTTCAAAGCAATCATCTCATAATTTTGAACGCCATCAACTTCATAAATTTTTGCTTAAATTGGTATTTGTATGTATGCTCGTTTACATGGTTACATTTGCATATGTATGTATGTATGTAGGTATGTGATATGTACAATATTTCATGGCAGATTTAATCTAGCAAAGTCAAACGAATGAACAAATATTTAAATCGCCTTAGTTTAAAAAGAATGACAGATAAACTAATTTTCAAATGTAATTACAAATAAACGCAAGAATGTGTGTGTGAATATGTATATGTCTGCATACGTACGTTTGTAAGTGTGTATAGTTCAGTGTTTTGCAGGTATTTGAATAATAATACAACATTCGAAGGTGTTTACACTCAACCTCTTCTCTAATTTCTGGTCTTCATCTTGATCATACGAAAAATCCTCATCCTACAACAAATGCCAGTCGGTTTTAATTAAATTTATTTATTTATCTAAATATAAAGTCTATGAACAAGAAATTCTTACAGACTACTTGCAAAAATTAAATCATATTACATATATACACGATTTCAGAAGGTTAATGAAAACATCACTAGCCAGAGAAAAATCAAGCTCGTTAAGAAATGAGATCCGGTTGAATTCATTTAGGGAGCGAGCAATTAGCCCGTTTGGGGCATAATTTGTTTTTTTATTACTACCATAAAAAGGTAGACATTTCGAACATAGAAGTTTATTTTTTCCAGAAGAGTAGAACAGTCCAAATCTCCCTTTAAAATGCTCTATACAAAAGTTAAGGAGAGAACAAATGCTCTACTTTCTAGAGGTTTGAGATTCAAAAGAAGTAAACGAGTATTAAATGATGGAAGAGGTTCAGTAAATCGTAAAGACCGCGAAACATACTTAAGAAACACCTTTGGGATTTCCAAATAATAGTGGCATACTCAAGGTGAGAACATACAAAAGATGTGTAAAGCAATTTTAATGGGTATGGGCCCGAAAATTCCAAGTTATTCCGCCGAATGAAACCAAGCATCGCATGCGATTTTGAAATGATAAAGTTAATGTGATTAATGAATGTAAATTTCGTATTTATTTCTCTTATGGTGAGAAGACTTTTCTCTAAGACTAACAGACCTCCCCTGATAGCCAGAATTGCAGCTTGAAATACTTGCAGTGATCCGGTAGCCCAAATGGAATGTTGGCACTCATTTCCTCAGAGTGAAGGTCTCCGCCTACTTGTTCATTTAGCTTGGAACCATCAGTATAGATACTAATTCCACATTTGTTGTCCAATCTTATCAATAATTTTTCTATCTCGTAATATGACTTCAGTTTGTCAGCCTTTAGAGCAAGTAGTGATTCGAAATTTTAAAATTTATTATTATCGTAGCCTTCAAGTAAATTAAATCTTGGTAAGCTTAGGCTCGATTAAAAAAATATAAATGTTTTAAAGGTGATATATTTCGTAAAACTGGGCTAGGCGCAGGTTCGAATGGAAACCATAAAAAACTATTTCCAAAAGAAAGTATAAAAATAGGTCAACTGAATTCTAACCCAAAGATGACTTGCCGCTAGTAATCCTGGCTTCGTTATTTGAATTATCAAAAGCTTTTGGGCAATCTAATTCAAATTCTGACGAATTTATAACCATAATTTATAATGAACATGGACCGAGAACGTAGATCTCCGCTTGAATTTTGTTACTGGTGAAAGCATGGAAACTTAAGGGTTTTCCAATAACAGGTGTTATCTATCGCTATCGAGAGATGATTAACGATTTTTTATGGTTGAAATTGGATGGTATTGATCTGGAGAACGTTTATTTTCAACAAGACGGCGCTACGTGTCACACAAGCAACGATACCATTGATCTTTTACGGGAAAAGTTTCCGGACCGTGTTATCTCTCGAGGAGGTGATCACAATTGGCCACCGAGATCTTGCGATTTAACACCTTGTGACTTTTTTCTTTGAGGCCACGTGAAAGAGGAGGTCTACGCCAACAGCCCAGGGTCGATTCAAGACCTCAAAAATGGAACTCGTGAGGCTATCGAGGACACAGGATAAAAGGATATTGTCCTGTAAGCGTGGGCGTGGTGGTTATTTGCATGATATTATTTTCCACTATTAGCGGCATACATTCCTCTTTATTATTAAATAAGCATCCGATCATTTAGATTAAAAAATAGAATTTTTCTTTGAATATCAAAATAACACCTCTTATTGGAAAACCCTTTACTTACGATAAAAGTAATGGCTGACTGAAGAATCGAATGAAATTTTCTTAATTAATTAAAAAATTCAAAAGTTTTAAAATAAGCGACCCTCCTCTTGGCGGACGGTGAAATTCCGCCCAGAAGAGGGTTCACTGCATTAAAAAAATAAAGTTGCGATGCTGTTAGAACGTGAACCCCACTTATATAATATTATGGAAAAAATGTTTCTAAAATATTATTATCAATATTGTATGGTATATATATACATATATACAAGTAAATATATTAGGGCGGATCGATTTAAAAATCGCTCATTGCTCTGTAAAAATCGTATTCTAGGGATCAAAATAAGAAACTTTGCCGAAGGAACCATACCTCTAAAACGAATTCTGATGTCCCCCAATTTGGGTCGAACTTTTGGGTAGGGGCAAATTTTGAAAAATCCCACTTTGACCCATTTAGAGTGCTCCAATCGAGTCCAAATGTATGACCGACCCCCACTAACTTTGGACGGCCGATCCACCCATGCCAGTGGCACACCCCCTCGAACTCCCATGGGGGGTTCCCCATACAATCATTTCAAAATATCACCATTTTTGGCCTTTACATGAGAAAAGAAACTAAATGGGTATGTTTTTTCTTTATTTTTATTTATCTATAATAATATCTATTTTTTCTCTTAAGAAATTTATTTAGTCAGAACATATGTAAATGAAAAAAATAATTTAAGTGAGTTATAGGAAAGAAACTAAATAGTTCGACCCAAATTGGGGGACATCAGAATTCGTTTTAGAGGTATGGTTCCCTCGGCAAAGTTTCTTATTTTGATCCCTAGAATATGATTTTCACAGAGCAATGGGCGATTTTTTTTGCTTCCCCACAAATCGACCCGGCCTAAAGTATATATATATAATTTTTGTGAAACAATTAACTCCTCACTTTTTACGGACTCATTGATACCTTTTTCAAAGAAAAGCCCAGAAAGTTCTTTTCAAAAGGACAATTTAAGTCGGATTACCGCAGTCAAAAAACATGCCCTTCTTTCACCGAAATTTTTTGTAAGTACTAAATTTAGGAAGTCCGTTTCCTTTATCAGGGAGAGAAAAAATGGTGGCTTTGCTATGTTGATATCAAATAAAATCATAGCTTCAAATTATTTCCTGATGTATAATTATTTATAATTTTGAATATTTACACAAACATTTTAAAGCCCTTAACCCTAGTCACTTTGAAATTTAAGTATTGATTATTGCCTCACCAAATAATATTTTGATTTGTAATTTTGGGTATTCCTCCAACTGATTATAATTGCTATGACGTATTTATAATTTTTTGGATTGTATACGTATATTTACCATTTTTTTGCAATCCTACAAAATTGTAACGTAAATCCTAAAGTGAGCCTGAGGGACTCGCTCTTCGCATAGTAGGCCTGAATTCGTAAAATGAAGAAAGTTATAGTAGGCACTGCATTTTTGAACTGTTGCAAAATTTTAAACCATTGAATGCAAAAAGTCGTAGTAGGCACTGTATTTTTAAACAGATAAAGAATTATATTTAGTAGTCTGTTATTTCTCATTTGTACAAGGTGGCGCAAAAGTAACCTTGCGATGTTTTTTGGCTGTAACTTAAAAAAAAAATGAAAAACTTTGATTCTTCTTGTGGATTATTTTTATTTGGTCTTTTAATTTTTTTTACATCAAGTCGAGAATATGATGTCATGTAAGTGGCCGCCGCTACAGTTGATTGCCATTTGAACCGTTTTTATGGTATTTTCCATCACTTTGGCCAAAACTTCCGGCGATAGGTCCTCACATTCTTGACGGATATTGTCTTTAAGAGCTGCAAGAGTCTGAGGCTTGTTGACATAAACCCGCGACTTCCAAAAGCCCCACAAAAAGAAGTCTGGAGCGGTCAAATCAGGCAATCTTGCTGGCCAGTGCAAATCGCCAAAACGGGAGATTAGGCGCCCGGGAAATGCATCCTTCCGCATATCGGTTGTGGCACGTGCAGTGTGTGCCGTTGCACCGTCCTGTTGGAACCACATGTTTTCCAATCCCAATTCATCAAGTTGCGGCAAAAAGAACTCGTTGATCATTGCTCTGTAGCGCTCACCATTCACAGTAACCGTTTGGCCCGCGACGTCTTCGAAGAGAAAAGGTCCGATCACTCCTCCAGCGAAAACAGCACACCATACAGTGACTTTGAGTGGGTGTAATGGCTCTTCGTGGGTTACATGCGGATTTTCAGTGCCCCAGAAGCGTAAATTTTGCTTATTTACGTACCCGCTAAGATGGAAATGGGCCTCATCACTCAAGATTATTTTTGATGAAAAATCATCTTCCTCTTGGTGGTGATTAAGGATGGCTTGACGCGATTGGCGGTCAGCAGCTAACAGCTGATGCACCGTCTGGACTTTGTACGGAAACATCTTCAAATCTTGTACCAAAATTCGCTGTAAAGACCGTCGACTGATACCCATTTGCGTGGCACGTCGTCTGGTCGATGTCGGCGGCGCTTCCATGACATCCTCGGCTACAGCAGCAATATTCTCTGCAGAACGGCTACTCCGGGGTCTGCCACGCCTGGCAGCATCTCGTGTTGTGCTAGTCTCTTCGAGGCGAGCGGCTAAACGTCGCAGTGTTTCACCAGTAGGCGTTGGACGGCGAGGAAATCTGCGACGAAATTCACGTTGTGCCAAAGTCACCGACCGATTATTGGTCAAATAAATAGTCAGCAATATTCCGTGTTCTAGAGCAGTGTAGCGTAACATTGTTTATAAACGTGTATTTCGCATGTGTTTACTACACAAATGTCAAAACAGAACTGACATTAGGGGCCAATCGCAAAATTTATAGCATTTTCTGATAGGAGGATTACTTTAGCGCCACCTGTTATAAACACGTTATTATATAAATATATATTGTATATAAATTATATAAAATTTTATTTTGTGATGGCTAAAAAACGGGTGAATGATTTGGGGTTGGATGATATTTTGGAACATTGGGAAGCGGAAGATGAGTCTGATGGTGAGGTCAGTGACAACAATGATGATGATTATGATGATTCCGAAGTGGACCAGATGACTGAAGCATCTGAAGAAGAAGATTAGATTTCGGATGAAAATGAAAATGCAGATATGGAAAAGAATGAAGCCAACTTCTACGTTGGTAAAGATTCTACTATTTGGAACAAGTCTCCACCACCTTCATCTAAAATTAAATGGTTGGATTAGAAGGTTGGTGCAGGTAAGTAATAATTATACCAGCAGAGCTGAGCACAAAACGGAATTTATTCACACAGGTTCAACTTTATCAGACGTATTTGATTGCTTCAAACTCTTCATAAACGATGAAGTTTGTGATGAAATTATAAGGTATAGGACTGAAGAAGGATCTGCAGTGTTCAGAGATCTGCAAAATTAGTAAAATTGTGGCACGTGGTAGACAAAGATGAACTCCTTGCTTTTATAGGACTTTTAATCATAGCTGGCTATATGAAATCAAATAATCAAAGCTGTAAGTTATTCTGGGACAAGTTGTATGGAATAACGATTTTCAAAGCCACTGTGAGCGCTAAACGTTTTGAGGAACTTTTAAGATTTTTACGCTTTGACAATTAGTCTACCCGAAGTACTCGCCGTCAAACGGATAAGTTAGCACCTATACGCTCTGTTTGGGATAAAGTTAATCACAACTTTGGAAAGTATTATATGGTATGCCCACGGGAAATATTGTTGTTGACGAACATTTGCTACCTTGCCGTATTATATGTCCCTTTATTCAGTATATGCCATCTAAACCGTATAAATATGGAATTAAGATTTGGTGGTGATGCGACAGTGCTAATGCATATCCTCTTCGCGGCATTCCATATATGGGTAAAGATGGGAATCGAAGGGCTGTTGGTCTTGCCAAAAAAGTTATTGAGGAGCTATGCGAACCTTACCATGGTACTAACCGTAATGTAACTATGGACAATTACTTCACAAGTAAAGAATTAGCTGAGAGTCTAATGAGTAAAGGCTTAACATTGGTGGGGACGCTAAGAAAAAACAAAACATGTTTTGCCGTACAAGTCTCGAGAGATTAACTCAACAATCTTTGGGTTTCAAAAACATATAACGATTGCTTCTCATGTTCCCAAAGCAAGAAAAGCAGTTACTTTCATGTTAACTATGCATCTTGATGATAACGTCTTTGAAGAAAAAAGAAAACAAATTTTAGAGATCAATAAATTTTATAATAAAACCAAAGGGAGCGTAGACACATTTGACCAACTAATTCACGAATATATTGGGTTGTCGAAAAAGTCTTTTCGTATATCTAATCAAACTTCAACTCATTTTTTTTTATATTTATAATGAACTTTATTAAACTAAATATGTACCATTTTGGTCGACCACCTTTTGCCATTTTTCTTCTACAGACATTATTCCATCAGTGTAAAACTTTTGTGGTTTCTCGGCGAAAAACTGCGACAAGTAATTTTCACAAGCTTCTCTTGAAGCCAACTTTACTCAATTAAGGGAGTTCTGCATTGACCGAAACAAATGGTAGTCCGATGGTGCAAGGTTAGGGCTATATGGTGGATGCATCAAAACTTCCCAGCCAAACTCTTCCAGTTTTTGCCGAGTCATCAAAGATGTGTGTGGCCTAGCGTTGTCCTGATGGAAGACGACGCCCTTTATGCTGATCAGTTCTGGCCGTTTTTTTCGATTGCTTGCTTCAATCTCATCAGTTGTTGACAGTAAAGTGTAGAATCAATCGTTCGAGCAGGCTGGATCAGCTCATAGTAGATGATTCCCTTCCACTCCCACCAAACACACAGCATAACCTTTCGAGGCGTCAATCCTGGCTTTGCGACCATTTGTTGAGCTTCACCACTCTTGCACCACGATCTTTTTCGCACATTATTGTCGTATTTGATCCACTTTTCGTCTCCTGTTGACATTCGCTTCAGAAATGATTCGATTTCATTTCGTTTCAGCAAAGAATCGCAGATATTAATTCGAGACATTAAATTTTTCACAGACAATTCATGTGGTACCCAAAGATCGAGCTTCTTTATGTAACCAACCTTTTTTAAATGGTTCAAAACCGTTTGATGATGAATATTTAGTGCCTTGGCGATGTCATGGCACCTTATGTGACGGTCCTGGTCGAACTTTTCCATAATTTCATCGACTTTTTCAACGATAGGTCGACCGGAGCGAGGTGCGTCTTTCACATCGAAATTTCCAGAACGGAAGCGAGCGAACCATTGTTGTGCTACACGAACTGATACAGTATCGTCTCCGTAAACTTCACAAATTTCATTGGTGGCTTGCGTGGCATTTTTCCCGTTTTTGTACAAAAATTTCAAAATATAGCGAATTTCTTCATTATTTTCACTCATTTTTGAACAGCTATAATTTTTTTTCACCTTCTCCGAGTTAAATTTTTTTTTGGTTAAATGAAGCTTATAATGTCACCTTTCTAACACCATATGATATGACACAATGTGATTGGTATCACTGGAGATAGATGACTCCAACGACATCTATTGACAAAATACGAAAAGACTTTTTCGACTACCCAATATGATCAAGCGCAAGTGCAAATGTTGTAGGTTTTGCTTCCTACATTATTTGGATAAAAACTCATCCTGAGTGGCACGACAAAAAGAAAAACAAAATATATTGGTTTTTGCGGGAATTAGAAGAAAGCCTTGTGGAGTCACAAATACAGAAAAGACAGTTTGCCAAATATATATGTATATGCGAACAGAAACACAAGCAGCCATAAAAGCAGTATTACCACCATCTGTTGATTCGCAACCCTGTACTTCTGCCACCCTGAAACGAAAGCGCTGTCATCTTTGTCCGACGAAAATATCTAAAATGCAGAAACAAATTTGTAACAAATGCAAAAAAAATATCTGTAACCAGCATTCTACAAATTATGTTTTTCAACACTTTTCTCTACATGAGCTCTCACTTTAGGATCTGTGTAACTTTTTAAAATTAGGAGATTAGGGTTCATTACAATTTATACCAAAAATGAATAAAATTCTGAAAAATGGGCGAAGCAAAAAGATAATGCAATCCATCACGAAATGTGTTAGTCATAAAATATTTACGAGACCTTATACTTACGTGTATTTTCAAAATAAAATAAAAATAATAAACAAAGTTACATTCACCAAGTATACTTACCAAAAAATATGGTAACATGGTCACCTTTCACTTTCATTCCTTCTATCCGTACTGCTGGTTGTGGTCTTAGCTATATTAGCGACGCCCTGTATCAATTGCCCCTAAAAGTGCGCTATAGTGGTTCATGCTCTGAACAGTGGTGGCGATTAAAACGAACAGTACGGAAAAATCAAAAATAGGGCACTCAGCTGTTGCTGCTGTTCGCCTGGTAGTCCGCCGGCAACTTAACGTGGCAATGCGGTTTGGCCTAACTGACAAAAATCGTAAGTGAGTGAGAATGAATGAGTGCGAGATGTTAAGGAATATTTTTGGGTTAAAGGGTAAATTTTTGCTTTCAATTAAATTTGGTTTCAAAAGAAAATGCAGTATACAACGGAACCCTTTGAATTTATTGTAGTTGACTTTGTTATAAACAGGGTTTCCGATAGCAGAATAGTAATTGAAAGAAAGTTAATTTAAAGAATTAATATTAAACATTCATTCAATAACTAAGTATTTCAAAGAGAAGTGGGGATTATATTTTTTTTATTATTTGCTCTAAATGTTGACCATTACTTCGCATGCACTCTTGGAATCTAGTCTCGTACTCAGTGCCACTCGTTGTAGAAGTGATGTCGGGTGCCATTAACCTCGCGTAGGAGGTTTTAGTGCTGAGATGGTTGCTGAGTTTGTTTCACAGAATTTATCTTTGAGGAAAAAATTCCATAGAGCAAGAATCAGATTAGGCGAACTGGATGGCCAGGATGGTCAGTTTGATAGGAGGAAATTGTCGTGATCTCTCTGGCCAGGTGCGACGTGGCGGCATCTTGCTGAAACCATGTGGGTATACTGGAGGAAGGAAATTCTATAATTATTGACAGAAAATAATAGCTCAGCATGCACCGATAAAAAATTCCTTGTCCTCGAAAATTTTCAAAAAAAATATGGTTGAAATAGTCCAATGCTTGATAATGGACACCAAATCATCACTTTAGCCCGTCACTTAGGTGACCAATAACGACAATTTTGCTTATTGAAGCTTCCACTTAAATGAAAATGAACTTCATCACTCCAGAAGCGGCATTAAATTATTGACGGATTTAGATCTCGACACTTCATAAAGTGTTGCCTTTCTTTCAATAAAACAAAACTAAATGAACGTCTAAATAACTACATTTTCTATGCCATTTTCAAAGGGTTGAGAGTTAAGAGAGAAAGGGAGCGGAGGAGTTAAGTGTACCCTTGGACTGTGACATCTCTACTAGGTGCGGTTTTAGATGCCACAATCAATCCCCCACTCAAGACCAGAGGGTAAGTAAGTAAGTAGCTAAATATTCTTCACTGATTCTGATAGAGACATTTTAAATGTGTGGCGTACTTAACAAGGCTATATAAGAAAGAGCGGGACATTTTAACCCACTAGGTTCTCTTATGCGGGAAAGGGCCAAAAATGAAATTGTTCCAAAAAAATATTTGCAATGGAATTCTACTTACCTCTCCTTTCCTCTTGCCAGAAACTGAACTTGGCTTAATTTGGTCTTTGCATAGATAGCCGAATAAATTGGTGCGTGACTACCATTCGGCAGTGCACAGACTCGAATCTTCAGGCATGAAACACTAAATGATAGAAACCGTTTTTTCTAACATTGGTCGCCTCTCCTCGGCAGGTAATGGCAAACTTCCAAGTCTATTTCTGTCATGAAAAAACTCCTCGTAAAAAGTATCCGCCGTTCGGAGGCGGCATGAAACTGCTTGATTATCGATATCGATAGCTATAATTTGACAGCTGAGAGTAACAAACTGTGTTGACATTTCTGTTCAGTGAGATTTGGTAAGTCATCATGAATTGCTTAACACCAGCCCAATGCTTGCAAATTGTGAAAAAAAAAATAAATCTGTTCGTTAAGTTCATAGAGTGTGCCCTGCACAGAAGGCATATTCGCTGGAATATATGTCCCCAAAACCAAGCGTTCTGTGCCGATGAGTAGTTTTAAAAGCATCTTTAGACAGAAACTTCCGGAATGTGGCACTCAAGGCTTTGTCATCCGGTGAGATAAAGCCCTCACTGGTCCTTGAGTGTATCGAGAAACTGAATCTGTTAGGTACGCACAATCGCATCCGGGATATAACTGGGAACGAAGTAGCGGACGCGTTGGCAAGACAGGTTGCGGCCTCGTCATTAATAGAACCCCAGCCCTTCCTTACTATGAGACAACACACCATCAAGGAGAAGCTTAGGAGTGTAAAGCTAAACCTAAGGAAGGTTAGCTGGTACTTAACTAAGTGGCTACGCCAGGTGAAATCCTTACTGGGGGGTTATAACTAAAAGAGGTTTAAAAATCTCATAACACTCCTCAAGGAGGCTCAAGCACATTATCATAGGCCATTACAGATTGCGTAGTCATCTGCACATGATCGGGATATGGTCCACTGATTATTTTCGTTTCTGCGACCGATCCCAGGAGACTCCAAACCACCTTCCCTTTGAATGCAGCGCTATAGCGTGGAAAGCGTTGAGACATCTCAGCCAACTGCCGCCAGCAGAAAGGCATATACGCTCCGCCCAACACAACTCTATCTTAAGTTTAGTAAGGAAGCTGGGTCTGGCTGAGATACTGTGATGAGTAAAGGGCACAAAAGACCAGGGGGTCGAAGTGCGAACCTCCAATAAATCTAAATCTAAGTTCATAGAGCACTGGCGGCATCATCGCCCCTTACTTCTTTCTAAATGGGGAAGGAGCTGCCGTTACGGTGAATGGTAAGCGCTATAGAGCCATGTCGACTGAATTTTTCTCTCCAAAAATTAATCAGCTAAACATTAACCACATTTGGTTCCAAGAAGATGGCGCAACTTGTCATACAACGCGCTTAACATTGATTTATTGCCATAGTCAATCCTCCATTGACGCCAGACGTCAAGAAGACAAATGGACTATGTAACTCGTAGCCGCGATGTACATATGCCGGATATCATACTACAAAAAATTGTCAAACAATTACAATAAAAAAATGGATTCCAAAAATATTTCTGTTCTGTAGTATAATTGTAAGTTATCAAGCTCTTAAAAAACACCCGATATTAACAAAAAAAACTACGAAGTTTTTGCTCTACTCTCTACTTCCTTCTTTGGTCTCACTCGATATCCCTTTGAATATGAAATAAAAAACAAAATTTTCATTTATTTGTGTATATATTTCTTCTTCCAATTTTGTTATTTATTTTTTGAAGAGCAGCAAATACGACATTTGAGTAAACACAGTTGCTTGACATGTATACATTTCTGCTTATGTACTGGTGTGTGTATGTATGTATGCAATTGTTAAACTAATGTGCCATTTACATATTTGCTTGAACTGGTCCTCATACTCATTACCTTCTACCCTCTCGCTTACTCATATTTCACTCGTAATAACTACTCGTACATACATACATACATACATAGAGTGGGTTGGTACGCGGGCACGGGCGCGGGCACTTATATTTTAAGGTTAGTAGTTTACAAACATTTGCTGGTTACAACAATTAAATTAATTAATTATGCTTCTTCCTCTCCCCACTTTCGCTCAACATGCGGCGACGCATTTTGACAATCTGGCTCCATTCACGGTACACGATTAAGCTTAAATTTAAACAATTTGACTAGTTGAATTCCTTTCCACATAAATTATGATTTTTGTTTTTTGTTTTTTGTTTTTTCTTTAGTTGATAATTATTTTCATTCTCATTGCCAGTATAGTAGCGTTTTCTGCTCTTACTTTCTTAATAATATTTGATTTTTTTTGTTTTTCTCAATTCGCATGCCACGAGCAGTGCAAGTGTTGTCCTAGTAGTAGTTTTTCTTTTTAATTTTTAATTTCAATTTTCACTGATTTTTCTATTACTTTTGCTTTCCTCTGAAGTTTTCACTTACACATACAAACATACATTATAACTAACAATTTTTTTTATCATAAATTTTCATGGTTTAGTTGAGTTTAGTATAATAGCGTATTTTTGGTGCTCGAAGTTCGAAAATATTATATATAGAGTGCGCAACTCCGAGTGTTATTTTAGTTACATAGTTTTTTTCTAGATTTTTAAGGGGGAAAATATATGGGTTCGGTAAAAAATAAACTTTTGTGATGCTTCAGTTTTGAGTATTATCTTGTGTTAGGCGGTTAACATACATTTCCATTATCTGTTGGCCATGTTTTACATTTTCTTTTGTGTGTGTGTGTTTGAAATATATAATACAATACAAACTAGTTGCCTTACGTACTAAGTCGGCCCAAAGGCATTTAAATTATTTGTTTACTATTTACAATGTTTTAATGCTTATTGCAATTATCTGCTAAGGCTACGAAAAAATATTGCATACTGTCAATTTGGAAAAATATTAACATTTTCCTTAATATTTATAAATATATGTATGTATATACAAAAAATATATATATAATTACTTTGATCTCCTTTTCTTATTATTTAAAAATATAATTTTTTTTACTTGTTGCAAATTTGGAGTAAGGAATTTGGAGTGGCGCTTCTCAAAGATCGATAATTCTGTAGTTGATCCACTTCCTCTTTGTCCTTCCATTGATATGAAAATTGTTGACCTTCTTCCTTTCACTGATGTATAGTATATTAACAGGAATCACATATTCAAATCGAATATGCTCATCCTGCCCATCCTGCTCATCCTGCGCCGCTTCCAATTATAATCATTTTTTAGTACTCATTCAAAAGAATATCATTTAAAAGCGTTTTGGTCGTTTTCGAAAAAATATATAATAATTTTGAGCTCCAACATTTTTTTTGTATATCATTTGAATATTTGAAAATTTTGTGGCAACAAAAATGCGCGTTTTCGAACTCTTTAAGTTGCTTTGAAACCTTTTGTTTTTCTGTTTGTTTGTTTTTTTTTGTTTGTATTACTTTTGTGTTTCGTTTCATTTTCTAACTCGTAAAAAAAAAATGCCTACAGGATTTGCGACATTCGAAGTTTGATAAAAAGGTTGTAAAAATCAGTACTCTGGTTTTCTTTAGTTTTGTGATGTCTTTAACGTGTTTCGGGTTTCGTATTTTTGTTCATTTTTATTTTCCTCCATTTACTATACGATATGACTCCATTTACACCTTACTTTCCGGTCCCTCGGTGACATGTTTGAATGCCAAGCGTATTTTGGATAAATAATGCGAGCAAATATGCCCATAACTCTTGTTGTACCATTCCGGTGTGCGTCCCCTGGAGAGAGAAAATTAATTTTATTTTATATGCAGCAATTAGACATAATTTTCAATTTCAATTAAATTAAAATTAGGACCAAGTTTACTTAAAGTAAATTTAAGATACTCCTTATTTCACTTCATATTTTATTTCTCTTCATTCTATGAAGGTCGCTTGTAAAGTGCGTGCTAAGTCAGAGAGCTGGCACTACTGGCGCGTATCGGGGTTATGTTTTTAAAATTGAAATTTGAAAAAGGCGAGCCAAGAAGCACCGAGATTGGTAACTCCTAAAACACTCAGGTTAAGAAGCCCATTGTATTCAAAACTCTGCAAAGTAAAAGGGTAGATAGTCAAGGAGGAAAAGAAATAAGTGACAGAGAGAAAGAGATAGGGTAGATTAGAGAAAGAGATAACTATAGTCCTGTGATAATTTTCCATATTCTTTAGCAATTTTGAAAACATACTTCAATTTGAGAGAACGAACTTGACCCATTCGTATGACATCGGAAGCCAAAATTCATAACCTTGCTCTAGCAAAGGCAGGACTCTTACAGAGAAAGTACTCAGTGCTATCCGGCATCTTTAAGCCAGATAGGCAAATCGGATACTCAATTATCCCAATGGTGGTCATAAGATGCGATACCAGCTGGTGGTAGCAGAAGAGGAAAACCTCCTCTGCGTTGGAAAGATCAGATGGAGAAGGATTTGGCTTCACTTGGTACCGGTTAGCACGAGAAAGAAACGAATGGCACGCTTTGTTAAACTCGGCCAAAATCGCTAAACGGTTATCGCGCCAATTAAGAAGAATAAGGTCCCAAACTGACCCCATAGGTTGTATCGACTATCAAACGAACGTCTTTTCTACCAAGTTTCAGATGAAAGTTCGACAGTTTTCTGTTCGGGTTTGTCACAAAACACTTTGCAGTTCTGCAGCGTTTCAGATTGGGCGATGGCTCTTTAAGTAAATTGCATACATACATAGTCGCTCATTCAATTCATGACAGAGGTTATGCTTAGTTAGTAGCACTCTTGGAAGAACGCACGCCAAGTTTCAGCCAGATCGGTATATTTTTTTGTGTTTGGCATTCGTTTGAATCGAGGAATTCCAGCATTTTTCTATTTCCATCACGACCACGCACCAGCTCACGCCTCAGCAGTTGTGGTCGCAAAATTAATGGAAATAGGGTTGCAAGTCGTTTCACATGCACTCTATGCTTCAGATTTGGCTCCTTCGGATCTCTCTGACTACTATTTATTGCCCGATTTGACGAAATGGCTGGCATGCAAAATATTTTATTCAAACGAGGGGTGATTGCAGAAGCGAGTAGCTATTTTTCAGAATTGGACATAACCTATTATTTGGAGTGTGCAAGCCTAAAAGGAGACTATGTCGAAAAAAAAGGTTTGCCCTAAACAATTAAGCAGTTGTTGTTTTTGCACGGACTTTTCAAGCGACCGGTCGTACTTTACTTTAACATATTTTGCCTTACTGAACTTTCTATATTAAAATGCATAAAAAAAGTTACATGTTATGTAACACAAGCATTGCATAACATTACATAAAATAACATAACATAACATAGCATTACGTAACATACGCATTGCATAACATTACATAAAGTAACATAGCATTACATATCGTAAGCATTGCATAACATTACACAAAATAACATAGCATAGCAATACATAATATAAGCATTACATAACATTACATAAAACAACATAATATGGCATTACATACATAAGTATTGCAAAATATTACATAAAATAACATAACATAAGATAGCATTGCATAAGATAGGATTACATAAAATACGCATTGCTTAACACTACACAAAATAAAATAACATAGCATTACATAACATAAGATTTACAAAACATTACATAAAAAACATAACATAACAGAACACAACATAACATTTCATTAACAATTACATAGGGAATGCAGGTGGAGTGACAGTCTTTGGTTGAATATAAAACCGAATCATTCCAGTTAGGTAGAACCGACAGTCGTTGGTACGACACAGTCAAACTCATAGCCTTTTGTGATATCGAATGGGGAACTTACCCTAATCTCCCTAAAACATTGTGAACTTTTCAACAAATTTAGAAGATTCCTGATTTCCAAAGTGCTCATTAAAAATTGTCTACCTGAATTGGTGAATCTATCTAGAAAGAGCAGGCCAGTGGCATAGTAGGTGCGAGAACGCCTCTACCTCTTCTTCGTTGAGATAGTTCGTGCAGAAGTCATGTCCCTGCACGCCAGCCTCTGAGCGTATCTGCCTATAAGACAGTACCTCGTTCTAACAGAAACCAGTTTGCTAAGGTTGTGCTTAATTTGGGTTAGCAGCAATGCTGTGCGTTTAGCATTGAGATTCGGCCACAATTGCCGGGCGCTTCTTTCATCTTTCATTTGTTTTTCTTAAAAATTTCTCGAGATTAACAAATTATATACGAATACCATTTTCAATATTTTCGTCAGGAGGCATGGTGCGAGGTGTTGCTAGTTCATGAGCTCTACAATTTCTCTCAATGCCACAATGCTCACCAACTCATGTTAAATTTGGGCGAAATGACTTAGCCATCTTGCAAAGAGATGTGCGGCTACGTTGAAGGTTGCTTTGTGAGGGAGTTTATCGTTGCTGGACTGTCATTCAAAATGTAGATACACCAACACATACATTCGCTATTTTATTTCACTTTTATTTACCTTACTCTACTCCACATAAGTAATATTACTTAGAATACGGTTGAACTTACTTCACATCCACCCGCGCCAAATGCATAACACGCGAACGCCCGCTACCGCAAGGTTCGATAAGGTATCGGGAAGCCAACACTACACCTCTTATAGCGCCATACATCGGCTTAGCCTTGGCGTGATCAATGGAAGTCTCCACAATGACGCAAGCGCCGCGTGGCAGGTCTGTTTGCCATGAACTACACAGAAATAAATCAATTATTATACCAATATATTCTAGTTGTACCTTTAAAAACTACTGCCTTACCGTAGCACACAAAAATCGGTGGTCAATTGCCCGTCAATGGCGTATTGGAATATTTCAGTGCGTTCATCCAGCTTCTTAACTGTCTGGCTCTCAAGCAAGTTTGTGTCCCAAGATGCGCGCTGCTTGATGATGTAGTCCAGCACCTCTTTCGGTGGTCCTTCGACTTCAGTGGTGCAGCGCCACAAACGCAGCGGATGACCGTCACCGACCTTTTTGTACGCAATGTCTACATTACTGTCGTTTTGCGAAGAGATTGTGAACCAGCCACGTGTTCTGAGGAGGAAGAGGAGAAAAAAATGTGTTTTATTATAATTTATGAAATTCTTTGCACGGCTTTACTCACTTCTCTCTGCCCTCCTTGATGGTCGCACTCGTGCACTCGTACAAGTAACCGCGCCAGTTGTGGAATTGCATGCCTTCGCCAAGTGCCTCCAGTGGCACCGGCTTCGACTCTTCCATATAACCAAAATTACATTTGCTGATCTTCTCTTTATTCGCCGTAAATATCCGTTTGTAGTTCTCAATCATAAAAGCCAAACACTCGTGAGATGCTTTCGCCTCTTGCAGCTCCTTGTCGTCGGGCACGCCAGCACCCTTGCGACGTCTGGGCGAGGCTGATACTGAAGCAGCACCCGTGGAAATGCTGCTATGGAAGAGCGATGGCGCTAAGCACACGGCCAAATTGTTAGCGGTCATCTGATTTTGCTCCGCATTGGCTGCCACCAGCGTCAGGAACTCCAGCAACGCATAAAGTATTTCACGATTTTCGTCAGGTAGCAGAAGTACTGAGCACTGCACTGCCTCCAAACGTACATCCCTGGGCAGATCTAGAAAATACAAAGATAGAATGTAATATAAAAAGTCATATTTCTTGTGATCACACTCCTCCCAACTTACGCTGGAAGATCGCCGCAAACGTTTCGGACATCTTTGTCGTGAGTAGCGATTCGGGCAGGTCACGGAAATACTGCTTCAACATGTCAGCCACATCGTAGGCCTGCTGCGTATCATAAACTTCCATGCAAAGCGCTGTGGAATCTAGTTGCTCAACCTCTGTTTTCAGCTTCATAATGCGAGACTTGACGCCACTCTTTCGGAACAGACCGATTTGATCGAGCGCACGCACTTGCAGCCATCGGAAGGCGGCACGTATCGGAATAGGCAAGGTTTGTCCGGTGCGTTGCAGCACCAGCAGTAGTGGCACTCCAAACACTTTCTTGTCTTTGTAGTCCGGCATTTTGATTTTCTTAATAAACTTGGGCAGTTCCCAATTCCAGCCGGAACGATGTGTCGGGCAATAACGTTCCATATACCCAGTGAGTATGACCAACGCTAGCTTGCGCAGAATGTGCAGCTGCCCCGCCGACATGGCGGCAAATGGAATGCCATGGTCATTCATATTGGGATCGATCTTTTGTGAGAAGCATTTGCGGAAGATCATGTGCGGACGCTCCTCCATCTGAAAGCTATGCCATCGCACGACTGGTGTGCTACTATAAAGAAATTCAAGGTAAAAAAAAAAATAAAATAAGTGAACCATTTTGTGGTTACACTTCTCTGATAGCTTACCGTTTAACATTGTCCGATTCATCAGGTTTTGTCTCTTTGCGGGAGCTGGAACGTGAACGGAAACTTGACGAGCGGAAGCCATCGCGCTTCTTCGGGTCTTTGCCTAGGTTAAGAGAGCCACCTCGTGTCAGTTTTTTGACCTTGATCTATTAGCGGTAGACAATATTAGATTAGCATTAATTTTACTTTCATTACACACAAGTTTACTAACCTCAGTTGTGTTCGAATTTGCATCCTTAATCAGCAACTTTCTGCCGTGATGGCATTCCGAGTCCGAGTGTGTGCCAATATCATCTACCTTACCAGTGCGCTGTAAGAATCTACGCGTTTTGGATGGTGTCTTGCGTAGCGACAATTTTCCACCAGCCGACGATTCCTGGCTATCGCTGTAATATGAGGAGGAATCATCCGATTTGCCCTCCTTCAAATGGGGCATCGGAGTTGAAAAGAAATGCAGTGGACTGGTGCGCATTGAACGTGGTGTTGTTGGTGTACGCTTTGGACTCGCACGATTCAGACTAAGGAAAGTTTCACTTTGTGATGGTACTTTGAGTTCATTGCCAAATATAGGAGCCTTCGGGAATGTGTGCATTGGGCTGACCGCTGATGGCGATGGTGGTGTGGAATACACAGCATCGGGCTTGCGCATGCTGCCACGTTGGCCTAGCTGTGATAAGTCTAATGCTTGCGGTCCACTTATAACAATACCTTCGCGATTTTGACGTTTTCGTCGACGTGACTTTATCGACTCCACGCGGCGCAGGAAAGCCTTAGCACCATCCTTGAAACGTTCACTGCCAGTGCGACGTAAACGCACCGCTGCCGAATCGGCTGATTCATTGACGGTGGGGTCAGTAGAATTACCGGGTAGCGTTAGGGAGAGACCACCACCAGATATATCGTAGCTGTCATCTTCAAAACGATCGGGACTGGATTCTTTGGATGAGCTTTCCGTCTTCTCGATATTCAACTTGCCAGCGGGTGGCAACTCAAGACCCATTTCGCCGATGCGCGACCAACGACGTATATGCGGCTGGAATGTCCAATTCTCGCTGAGCGCGCAGTTTTCATCATCGGAATCCTCCTTCTGCTGGGATGAATCGTACGTGAATGAGTTGATGATGTGTTGTACTTTAAGGGGTAATTTAGAGAGGGAAAGTTGACAAACCTGCGGCGTTTGCGCCTTATGTGACTGATCGAGACGCATATTGGCACAGCGATTTAAAATGCAGAGACGTCGGTACAATGACTGCAGCTGATCATTCTCTAGGTTGGTGTGATCCTTGGCCACGTTGGTCAGGTCAAGGGGGAAGTGATGATCTGTGTAAAGACAAAAACAAATAAATTATGGTAAAATTCATAGTTATCTTAGAGAAAAAGGGTGATAAGTTGGTGAGCTCTAAGCATAATTTTATAGAAATATTTTAAGTATTGGAGCCGTGATTTCTTTTGTGATTCTTCATTTACAAAATGAATTTATTTGCCTCACTGCCTAGCATCTACACGCCATCAGAGCTGCTAACGACTAAAGCATGAAAACCAGCTAAATGCAGCAACACAGTGGATGTGTAAGGAAAAATTACAGTCTTCTCAGCGACCATCGTCAAAGTGCGCGCGACGGACGATGCGGAGGATATGTTGAAATTAAGTATGGGAAATAAAGAAAAATCTAAAATGTAAATCTTAAATCTGTAATTGCCAATTGCCAATTTCCACCCGATCAGCCGTGCGATTGACCAAACGCATGACGCGGTTGGCCAATTTTACAAATACGGATGTGAGTTTCATGTTTCTCGGTCATTCTCTTTCCCTCCCGGCCCTGACACTTATAGTTGTTACAATTTTTATGTAGGCAATCGGGTTCTACGTGTCGTCGTAGCTGTTTTCGTTCGCTGATATTACGTCTGCCGAATCAGCAGCAACAAATCTTAGTGCAAAGGAAAGATTTGAAAAACAGAATGAATTTGGAATTTACGTAGTTGCTTTGATTAGTTAGTCAATTGGCTGTTGCAGAGGACTCGCAAGTGAATATATCTACAGGGTGGTCCATATTGTAGTTTTTGTTTAAGAATTCAAAAAATTACTCCAAATAAATAATTCTCGGTATAAAATTGGTTTGTTCGAAAGAGCAAACGATCCGATTATTTATGGAGCACAATTTCATTCATGTGGCTGCCTCGGCTAAGTTTGTAGTAGCGCGTATTGCTAAACCAGTTTTCCAAGATCTTGATAGCGGTTGCTAGCTCTATCGCATCAATGGCTTGCCCGATATTCATCTTAAGCGTCTGAATCATTTGAAGGGTATAATTCCAGCAGCGAGGTGGCTATTTAGCACCGCCGAGACGGATAATAATGCTATTACCGAACTTGGCGCGCAAAATATCGATTGTGGTCTGATCTATGTAGTATGGCACGCCATCCTGCTGATACCAAAAATCGCGCAAGTCTATGCCTTTAATTTCTGGCTACAAAAAATAATTTCTCATTCCTCTGTAGTGCTCACTGAGATGACGATTCCACCAGAATTTTCAAAGAAAAGGGGGTCAATGATGCCTTCGCTCCAACACCTGCGCCAAACTGTCACTTCGAGAATGCACTGACTGCTCGCCGATCACGCGCGAGTTTTTCGATCCCCAGATATGGCAGGGATACCCACTGACGCTTCACCAGAAAACCTGATTTTGACTTCTGAATCAATGCACTGTTTGGGCATTACAACATAGAAATATAAGAAATAAGTTTTCGGAAAATATTTTTCAACCATAAAGCGATTCATTCCGTTCTGCGGAGATGTGATACTGATTTCCAACGGGAAGAACTGTCGCTGTCAAATTAAAAAAAAAAAACACTGTATGGGCCACCCTGTACAAGCACATAAAAACTCGCCTCCACCAAAACGTTAAATGCTGGATGGAACTGCAATGCAGTGAGAAAATCTTAAAGGCGTTTGCCTTCGCCGACGTAGTCTGAATATTCACCAGAGCCTCTGAATGTTTTGATGCCTCGTGGGCACTGACGCATTGCTGCTCAATGTAAATATTGCATTGACGCGCTGCCATGAGGCGCCTCCGCATGTTGCACATGTGTCAACCGACACCAGTGGGCACGTCAGGGCGACGACGTCGTCGAGAACAGCGATTGAATACTTTACTGGCATAAATTATTGGCAGCAATTTGATTATTGTTGCCGGGAAAGCTTGTGCTGTGTGTGTGTATATATATATATATAAAGCGACTATATATATATATTTATTTATATATGTATATAACTATATATATGAATGACAAAGTGAACGAGTAAGTGTAATGAACTCTTGTAATGAGTTGCGGTAAACACTGCAAGTAAGTACATAGGTATGTGTGTATGAACGCATAGAGAGACCTATAAATTTATAACAAATCATGCAAATCAATAGAGGAAAATGTTTTCTCGTCTAATTTAAAGAAGTGACCTGGATTTTTTTTCATCGATTATAAATACATGCATACATCAATTACCAAGGAAATAAATTTGGGAAATGTGTATGCATGTCGGCGTTTGCTGGAAGAACGTCATATTCCCAATATCAACCAAATATTGAGTATAAAGCGAATTTTTATATCTAAGAAAAACAGTTTTGTGGATTATGATGCTTGTCATGGCACTGAGTTTCATGATTTTGATTTTTTTGTTTTTCAATCATTATTTTGGAGAATTCTAAAGAACTTTCGTAGTGGGCCAATATCAATCGGTGGAGAAAAATGTAATATCAATTCCTATAATCTAATTATTTTAAGTAGTGAAAATTATATAGGAAATGTATGTTATATTACGGCCATCCTGTCGAAAAAAATATGTAAAAATTAGCAAACTGCCAATATTCGGCTTTAGAGTCTGTTGGGCCTCTTCGGTTAAAGATAAACCTCACTCGGCTCGCCTAATAGTTTACAATTTCAATAAAACAATGGAAAAAGTGAGCAGAAATAGCACACACATATGCATATAGTAATGAAATTGGATCGATAAAATGGAATTGAGTTGCATGGAGAGATTATTAATGAAGACCCAACCACTTAGACATGGATGCGCATTATCCTTATGTAATGTTAAACATAGACAGGAAGTGTGCAATAATGGATGGAAACAAGATTTTGCCTTTCCAAAAACCGTGACGTCAGCGCAGAAAATAAAATAAAATAAATAATTGGCGCTTACACTTCTGTTAGGCGTTTGGTCGAGCTCCTACAGGAGGGACCTACAGTTTCAAGCCGACTCCGAACGGCAGATATTTTTATGAGGAGCTTTTTCATGGCAGAAATACACTCGGAGGTTTGCCATTGCCTGCCGAGGGGCGACCGCTATTAGAAAAATGTTTTTATTAATTTTGCTTTCACCGAGATTCGAACCAACGATCTCTCTGTGAATTCCGAATGGTAATCACGCACCAACCCATTCGGCTACGGCGGCCGCCACGCAGAAATAAACTGCATACAACAAGACTTGTTAAGTTTCTGTACTGACGTCAGTTTATTGGCAAGTCCGCGGCTTTTTCATTAAATTTCATAAAAATATGACAGGAAACACTTCAAATATGATGTGGTAAACAAACTATCGATAAGTTTGTAATAAATTTAGTATTGTATAATAGTTAAAAAAATGCAAACCATTTTTTTTTTTATGAATATGTCTTAAGATATATTTTCCCCACAATATCTATTAATATAAAAATAACAATTTTGCATCAATTTTTAATTTACATAACTTTGAACAAGAAAAAAAAACAAAAACAAAAAATAGTAATAATAATCATTTGTAAAAATATAAAAAAAAATTCCAAATTTATTCCATTATCCAAATTAAATCCAGGTTTACAAACTTCTATTACTTCATTTCATTCCTCAGTTTGGCTCTTGACACCCGCTCAGCGCAAAGAAAAAGTAACCGAACAACGCAGATTTCTTTTTAACTCCAATGATAAAAGAGTGAAAATTAATTACCTTATCACAGTTTGCTCAAGGTGCGTCGCACATGCGTACACTCCACTAGCAAAGCCACATATCTGCTAACCGGTTAGCCGCTGGGCAGTTGTTTCTTATTAAAACAAATGGTCGCACATCAGTTGCATGATTAAACCAATTTGCAAACGTGTTGCAACGCCTGCATTCAAGCATTCGCGCTGAAGAAACGCATTTGCTGCGACGAATGTAAATAATGGCCGTGAAATTGAGAGTTGCAAAAGGCGGTGAGGGATAGAGAAGAAGTAAAACAAACAAGCACAGTGAAAACCTGATAGAAATGCACGCGAAATGAGTGAACAAATGGAAAGAAATTAAGCGACGAGTGTTTTCGGAACTCCCGCCCAACTTTCAGCAATTCAGCAAAAGGCTCGTTATTTGTGCGCCGCAGAGGCCCCTTTTTACAAGGGCACGCCAAAGCCGGGCAAATTACCAATACATTGCAAGGTAAACCACCGAATTTCAAAATAACAAGAATTTCATTAAAAAGCGGCATTAATCATTTGGGGTATGGGGCGTCGAGAAGGCAACAACAAAAAACAAGAAAAAAAATTAAATTAACTAAAGAGGAAGCACAAAACTGAGAATGCCGAAATACGTAATTTTACACAGCATACGAAACTAGAGACATAAAAACATTATAGCGTTGAAAAAAATGTGGCTTGTCTGCCAACAAAAGCGCAACTTGGTCACATACTCCGCCGCAGCGCCGGCGAGGCGCGCACGAAGTTGTCTGACAAAAAATATGCAAAAAGGCAAATCAGGAAATTTATGATAATATGCGAACCTTTTCAAGGTCAACTACAACACACATACAACAATTGTCTATACGTACATACATGCAAACTCATTGTGAACAAAAGGGGCAACAGCCGCATGCTGCATGCAACAAGTTGCCAGCGTGCCGAAGTCAACATTGAAACTTTTCATTTCGATTGTATTTTTGAAAGGGCACAACTGCGCGCCAAAAAAAGAACAAAAATGCAAAAGAATAAAGTCAGAAAACAAATAAATTTAAATAAGAGCAGGTTCAGTTCGTTTGCAACACCAAAAACTTCATTTGTAATGGCTTACGGCACAAGTGCATCGCCGACGTCCTTTTTGGGCTGAGGTAAGTAGTGCATCAAGTAGCTTTTCGAACCTAAGGTAGAGCAGCGAAAGCGTTCGGATTAAGATTCACTTATTATGTGTGCGGGCGCATGTGCGTGTATATGTTTTTTATGATTGTGCCTGCCACACTTTGCCCTGCACACTCATAATTCAAATGCCACAGAAAAATTTGTTATTGTTGTGCATTTGTTGCGCCAAAGGAAGAAGTCGTTGATCTTTCTTGCTGGCTTTGCCGGCAACTTTGGTTCTACAGAATATCGGCTGCTGGGTGCTAGAGGCGCGTTTGGCACCGAAATGAATTATTGGTCTGCTTTGCGCGTAACTAACGATTAAAATTGAAAGCCTTTCTTCATTTTTTTTTTATTTTCTATGTTCCTTTTCGGTACAAATTAATCTGTAAGCTGCTCAAGCATGAAATGCGATCCGAAGGCGATCCCCGTTTTGGTTGTATTTATTTTCGATTGGGTATTGACTTTTTTTTACTGAAGTTGCATAAGCGCACATTAATTTGCTTGAAATACCTGAATGAAATAAGGAATATAAATACGCGCATGTTTCTATGGAATTTAATTTAATTCATATTTATTTAAAAAGCCACATAGTACATTTAAGTGATTGAACTCAAAATTGTAGAAAGCGTCCTTTGGATGGCGCTGTGGTCGAGAAGTTCAGAAAAATTGTGCGAAATTTGATTTCGTTTTTTGGTTTTTGTAAAGGCATGGTTGGGAAAAACGTAATGGCAAAAAATTAAAGCAGTAAATTCAAGTGAAGAAAATAAAACAAAAACCGTCAGAAATTTCTACAGTTCTATGATCTGTGAATTGAACTGAATCTGGCCGCCGTAGCCGAATGGGTTGGTGCGTGATTACCATTCGGAATTCACAGAGAGGTCGTTGGCTCGAATCTCGGTGAAAGCAAAATTAATAAAAACATTTTTCTAATAGCGGTCACCCCTCGGCAGGCAATGGCAAACCTCCGAGTGTATTTCTGCCATGAAAAAGCTCCTCATAAAAATATCTGCCGTTCGGAGACTTGAAACTGTAGGTCTCTCCATTTGTGGAACAACATCAAGACACACACCACAAATAGGAGGAGAAGCTCGGCCAAACACCTAACAGAAGTGTACGCGCCAATTATTTATTTTTGTTTTTTTATTTTATGATCTCTGAACTTCTATGATTTGTGAAGTGTAGAAATTTCTGACGGTTCTTGTTTTACTTTCTTCACTTAAATTTACTGGTTTATTTTATATTTATTTAGTTTCTTGATATTGTTTTCTTTTTGTATTTTGTTTGCTCCAAAATGCGGTTGCAATGCCCTTACATAATTTTCACTTTATTTCTATTTTGTGTTTGGAAACCCTTTATGAGCACAATGCCCTCTAAGTTGTTGAAAACGTCCTTTACCTTTACCTTAACATTTATTTTCTCTTTTTTGAAAAAATGTCGCAAGGTTGTCTTTGCTTAAGAACATGTCTGTATGGCTAATTTATAAGCTTGGCAAATGGTTTTGGGCTTGAAAAAAATTCAAAAAAAAAAGTGAAGAGTGCCAAACGCGCTTGCTCACATGCTTCGAATTGTGAGCTGAATTTGGTTAGCTGAACAAAAAAGTGACACTGGGAGAAATAAAAAGTGAACCGAACAGAATGAGAAAATAAAACCACTACAAAACACCAAAAAAAAAAAATAAATAAAAAATAAAACATACCTAAAAAAAATAAATAGAATAAAATAATAACAAGATTTTGACAACATTTTATGCGATGAGCGATAATATTTGTGATATATTGTATGTGACGAGTGATATGAGACTACTAATGGTAGTTTTTAGGTTAGCTGAGGTTAAAAAGATTGCCTAGAAGTGGGCCCATTTGGATGAAGAACTCAAGGAGAGTGCTCTATGGCTATTTGGCTCTGGGACACAAGCCTACTTTGCAAACGTGTGTTAGTGTGTTAGTGCGGCTTACAGTGGATTAGTAAATTTATAACTTCTAGTTAAATATTAAAAAATAATTTATATCCTACAAATCCTATGAAATTTTTCCAGCCAATTTATTTCAGTGTAGCACAAATTATCTTTTTTTCCTTCTTTTTTCGTTTTAACGTCTACCTTCTGCCCCTTTTCATTTTCATTGGAATTCCTGCACCAGAACTCGAGCGATAATTTTAAGGATTCCATTTAGGAGATTTTTTTTTTTAATTTAGATCGCATGCCTGCCCTTTTCGCATGTTTGTCGCCGAATTGAGGCGTGGAAGTTTGTTGCGTATCAGATTTAGCGAAATAAAAAGGGTATCATTGGGCACTACTCGAAAGACGATTTGAAGGTGTGTTTCTAACAAATACAAGCAGCGCTCCGTGTATGGATAAAAACTCGATTATGTAGCGACAAAGTGCAGAATTATTTGAGGAAACAGCAACAAGAAGGCATGCACACAAAAAGGTAAGGCATGCGAGTATTCTCGAAATTCACTCATTCACCAGAATCTGACAAAAGCGAAAGGGTCATTTAACTCGTTTGCCAGTAGGCGAGCTAAGTAATTTAAACCATGGCAAAATTGGTGTGGTGAGCAATAAATTAGGTGTCGTCATATTATATATTCAAATAAAGAATTGTGTGTGTGAGTATGTGGCTTTATATATATATATATATTAATGCGCTAGTGGTAGTTTGTTTGTGCGATCGACGATCGTGGCTTTGACCTTAAAATATATTTGCACAGATCTTCAGCGCATTTTTGATGTCAAATTTTGTCTTAGCGACATTAATATGTTGGGCTTTAGGGTGAGGATGAATAAATTTAAAAAAAAAAATACTCCTTTTCTCAACTAGCCTCTACACTAAAACTCAGTCTCTCATGTCGCTAAACTCATTTTCGTTCCTCAAAACTCTCTGAATGATATGCAGGTTTACCGAAAGTCAACCTAGCAAAAAAAATATACATATACTTATATGCATTAAATTTTTTTAAAATTCAAATGTCTCGAAAGCAGCTAAATTTTTGGCATGACCAAATTAATCAGAAATCACCTAATTAATACTGTTCTTAAGTATCTTTGGCGACCTTCCTGGTAACCTGGTAATATCCAAAGTTTGGTTAATGCGTTAATTAAAAATTTTAGGTAGGTTTAAAGTGAAGAAAATGAAATTACATTAATTTAGCTCACTGACATCACCAGACTTAAAATAGTTGGTTAAAAAAGGCAGTGGAAGTTTACTTAAGCTGAACCGTAGTTTCGGAACTAGTAGATTCACATTTGTGAGGCAGTTGAGTAAACGAAAAGACTTGAAGGACACTTTAAACTAAGGAACACGATTTACAAAGTTGACTTTATAGCTTAAACGAGACATCGGTCCATTGTCTGTGAAACGGGTCTAAGAATGAATTGTGAATGCATAACTGAAGGCAAAAAGGATTTGTAAAAAAAATTTGGTATCGATTTCACTCGACGAAGACCGAAAACTAATATGTTTTGGTAGACTGAAAGCTAAAAATTTTGTTTATCCAACTTGATTTTTTTACCATAACGGCAAACTGTAAATTTAAACTTTCTGATTAATTTCCAACCAACTTCTAACGAGGATCTCTTTACTGGTTTGTAAATGCTACATAATGGTTTTATTAGTCATAGTGGGAAAAATATCATCTCTCCATCTTTAAAATTAGGTTGTATACCGTCTGAAGTGATTTCTCTTTGCGGTGCCGTTGACTGGTGATGCAATAAAGGGCTTCGGAAAGACCGTTTTCTATCCTTTAGAAGAAGGTCTAAACCGTATCTTTTTCGGAATGAACTTAAGAGAGCGAAGGAGTTGCTTCGCTTGGCCGAAAGCGGTCAATTTCCGATTATTGTCTTTTCTGACGAGAAAATGTTTCGAATTGAGCAATTCGTAAACTCCCAAAACGATAGTCTTTATTTCACCGATGGTTCATAAGAGAATTTGAGTCATCGATTGACCACCAGGAGACAGACGGGCGCTCTCCAATCGTTTTCATCGAGTCTGACGCCAAGGTAAATGCGAAATATTATCGGGAAAGTATTATGGAGGGTGCTTTGAAGCCGTGGACAGACAAACATTTCGATGGCAGACCATGGACGTTTCAACAGGACTCGGCGCCGTCTCACAAAGCTCGAGTGAACCAAGAATGTCTAAAATACAACGTTCCGAACTTCACAATGCCCACAGAATAGCTCTAAAATTTACCAGACGCGAAAGCAATGGATTATTCTTTTTGGGCCATTTTAGAGAGCAAGGCACGAACTAAAAGATGCATCAGTCTCGAGTCGCTGAAAAAAGCCATTGTTTACGAGTGGGCCAAAATACCTGCAAGTCACATTCGGGCAGTTTGCGATTAGTTTCTGGACAGTCTCAAGGCCATAGTCAAGGCAAAAGGTGGTCATATCGAGCAAAAATAAATTGATTCTTAATTTTGTATTATTTTCACACATATTTTACTTTGAATTGAATAGAAGTAATTTTCCAAACTAAATGTATGGCCTTTTTAATTGGTTGCACTTCGAGTGTCGGACCCTGTATTATGGTTGAAATATACTGTATATGGTTGCTACTGATACTTGATGTTCCACAAGCATTAAAAAAAATGTTCAACAATTTTTAATCCTATATGAACGAAGTCAGTCATTCTCTCTCTTTAAAAAAATTCGTTTTTAACATTTTTTTAGTGAAAGTGTTTGCGGTCACCGAGAATACCAATAATTACAGCTGGCAAATACGTTTTATGTGTTTTTAATGATCTGTTTTGTTTTTTTTTTTTTTTTTGTTTTTTGTTTTGGATGCATTTGGCCAAGCTTTTATGTTACATTTTTTATGTCCCTTAGCCAAAGGGCATTCGTATCGAATGTGTTGTACGCATTCGTTGAATTGTTTTGTTTTTATTTTTGTTGCTGTTTCATTGTATGCTGTTATTAATTTTTTCGTAGTATTTGCTTTCCTTTTCAACACTTTTTCCTCAATTGTCCTGTTTTTTTTTCTTTTGCTTGCAGCTTTTAAATATTTAACCACAGTGTAAGTTGCCAAAAATTTGCGGCTATTACAAGCTGTCAGAAATGCGGCAACCATCAATTACCAGCTGTCATAAATACAAGTCAGACCCTTTTATTTAATGCACACTACACTACTTTCAAGTGAAATGCAATCACTTTCGTTTTTTGAGCTGCCTCGGTTCATGCGAAATTTCATATGAAAAAATTTGCACAGAATTTCTTCTGTGCATGAAAAGGTAGCAGCAGCATTACTGATTAATTTTTTGAGAGAAAGAAGCTAATCTCAGGTGCATATAATCCTTTTACGTCTTCATACATACGCACAAGTGTACTCTATTTTTTTTTTCACACTCACCTTCATACATTTGCGCATATTGCGGAAAGCCGGCAGCACGCAGCCATTTACACGCTTCAACGGCCTCGATCTCTGTAAGAAAAAGGGGAAAAAAATATTATTGTAGTAATCAGAAAAAAAGTAATTGAGTATAAATGCAAATGACAGTGAACAAAAGTAAAATGCAGAAATTTGTTTTAAAAGCTATTTAAAGGCTTTTTTGTCTGTTTCATACCTGTCACACCCACGCCTGGCTTTTTTAATATTTTCTCTGCCTATAATTAACTTAAAAATTTAACTGGATTGTATTGTTGACGGCAACATACTAGCCAAAAAAAAAAAAAAATAATAAAATAATAATAAAATAAACGGATTTCAGTGCTGCGTCGCATACCAGACTCCAACAGGATTTTCGACAAAATGCGTGTGTGTGTGTATGTGCGTGGGTACATAAGCACTGCTGAATTGCATTCGATATCAGACACATGGTGGCAGGATGGGATGACTTACTGTAGCACAACGCGTTCATTGTTGCAGTGCACAACTGGACAATGAACAGAGCTTTTAAACGCAACACTTTTTAGTACAAATTCAATTAATTTGGTAAAAAACAATATGGGTGTCCGCATTGGGGGAGCACTTTTTTGTACACACGAATTTTATCATACGCACATTTATGTTTCGTCTCTATCTAAGAAAAATATGTCGTAAATCCAATGAAATTAAAACCAAACTATTTTAAATTTTAGTAATTTTGAGCCAGTGTCCGCAACATTTCTATGAAATAAACATCTGCGTATGTAAGTAAGTGGGTTGATGCACTGCATTCATTTGCATGCAAGTTATAAAATGTATCGCCTGTTCCAACTTTTGTTGCAGTCTGATATAACTTTGCTTGTGTTTATAAATTTATTACACAGTACACGCTTAAGTCACAATTTTGGACATGATGAATCATTGATTGGTGATAAGGATAAATAATAATCAAAAAAAATTTTAATTAATTTATTATAATATGGTTTATACAGGGTGGCACTATTTGAGAATAGTATTTTTGAGAATAGTAACACAAATGACATGTGGGACATGGGATGCTATACCCTTGAACAAAATTGGGAAATATTGAAAACCTATTTCCAAAGTGGTGAGTCTTCTTCTTCTTCCGCGGTTACAGTAAATGGCGAGCATTACCGTGACATGCTCAACGAGTTTTTGTTTCCAAAAATTGAAGAGGATGACATGGACGACATTTGGTTTCAACAGGACGGTGCAACTTGTCACACTGCCAAAGTTACACTCGAACTTTTTTGAATTCCGATATCAATTGGCCGCCTCGGAGCTGTGATTTAAGCCCGTTGGACTATTTTTGTGGGGAGCCGTTAAGAACAAATGCTATGCGAACCATCCAGAGACGATTGATGCTTTAAAACACGAAATCGAAGTCGCCATTCATGAAATTGGGGCTCAAACAATCGAAAGTGTGCTTAAAAATTGGGTTGATCGAATGGCCTACTGTAAAGCCAGTCGTGGCAGCCATTTGAACGATATTATTTTTCATTCATAAAAATGTTCAATCTTCAAAATAAAAAAAAAAGTTTGAAAAAATATTGATTAGTTTTTTTTTTTTTTATAGCCGATTCAAAAAGCAAATTTTACATGGCCCACCCTATAATAACTTATCAATGTTCTCATGCTTTATTCGTATATAATTTGTTTTCTCTGTACATCTAATCGATCTATGTCATTAGTTATTATCAGATTTTATAGAAGTAATTGAACATATACTATACATTTATTACTATTTGAGTAAAGACAAACAAATGTGTGTACGACCAAGTCAAACAACACGATCATTCAACGTCGACTAGCATTTTGACTCTTCGTGGTACCGACAAAAACTCCTTTAACACTCTTTGAGAATCTACTACAACTTCTCGATGTATATTCAAAGAAGCTAAACCGTTCAATCGCTCTTCAGTCATAGTCGGTCTAAGGTATGTCTTAATACTACGTAGCGTTGAAAAGGCGCGTTCATTCGTGGCTGTTGTAACAGGCAAAGTCGCCATTAATCGAAGAATTTGATGAACATTGGGAAACGCGTCTTCGTTGCAGATATCGAGTGCTTCAAGTGATTTGTTAATGTCCTTATTAGCGATGCGTTGTCGCCAAAGTTCTTCACCAATCCATATGTCATTAGAATGTCAAACAATTTTTTAAAACTTCGTCTGGGGGCGGTTTGAACCCTGCAAACCCCCCTCCGTGCGCACGGGCCTGGCTGGCATCGCCAAAAAAATCGCAGCTATCACACCCAATTTGAAATTTCCTAAATGAAGTTAAAAACTTTAACAATCCTATTAATTTAAAGCCTCTTTTATACATAATCGTAGTACCGAACAACGAAGTGAAAATAGTGTAATGAGTATGGGAAGCGAAGCAACGTTTTTTACTAAAGCGACAGGATTTGCTAATGCTTTTTGTCCACGGTGTTATTGTGCCATTTTAGCAAAAAATATATTCAATTACTATATAATATTTACACTTCAGTGGGGCACTTACTCTAAAGAAAATGTGACCCACACACAAGAACATCGCCACTATTTAATAACAAATGCTTAACAGATTTATTGTATAAAAAATGATTGAACGGAAAGAAGTGCACGAAAGTATTTTGCGCAAAAGTTTATGTAACATCTGTGAATGTTGCGATTTACGTGAGAAAATTTAAGTATATTGGAATTGTTACATTTGAATGTATAAATAAATAAAAAATATAATAATAACACGTCTTTCAAAAGACGCGCCTAGATGTTGTTTAAAAATAAAACCTGTGCAAATTTATATTTTTAAGGCTTCACTATTTTTAATAAAAATACGACTGTTAACAATTATTCATGAAAAATGATATCATTTAAATGTCCACCATGAGCAGGTTTACAGGCTGCTATACGATAAATAAAAATTTCAAGAACTCGAAGAACATTGAAGAACTCTTCAAGAACATTCTCGCACTGAGTTTGGCAATCTGGACCCTAATGTTGTGCCTCAGCTCCGGAATCATTGCTGGCTTATTTACAAAGACTTTACTTACAAAAAAACCCCAGTCTGGCCGCCCAGTCCGTTTTCTGTCTTCGACAGAACCAGTTTCTTCAAATTTTTTAACCAACCCACTTATTTGGATGATTTCTTCCACCGGCTAGGAGTTATTCTAAGAATAAGAGTCAGAGACCTTTTATGATATAATACAATATAATACATAAAAAAAATTTAAATCATATTTTTCTGATTTATTACAAATTTCTGACACTTATAAGTCAAGCAAAATAGAACTGCGCGCGTTATTCAAGTTAAGCAATTCGAGTTGAAATGTGCAAGTGCTACGTAGAGTTTTAGTAGGGATATTAAAGTGAATGCTCCGTAACGGATATGAACAACAAATTTCGCGGTTAATTATTCCAAACTTAAATTACACTAAACAAAAAGACAGTGGGAGTATAGGCCTTCTACTCTCTAAATACTTTACTCTCTATTTTAAGCCTAAGAGTGTATTTCGGCCATGAAAAAGCTCCTCATATAAATAAAAAAACAACTGCCGTTCGGAGTCGCCTTGAAACTGTAGGCCTCTCCATTTGTGGAACAGCATCAAGACGTACACCACAAATAGGGGGAAGAGTTCGGCCAAATACCCAGAAAGGGTGTACGCGCCAATTGTACATATATAGGGCCCGCCATCTATCGTTACGGATTTCAACTAGGTATTATATGAAGAATGGTAACACTTAGCTGTCATCTGATTTGACAGAAAATTAGTTTTATTCTTCCGCTGAACGAAAATATTGCGACATTACTTTGAAAATCATGGAAATGTTGCAGAATGTGTACGAAAATTACGTACGGCAATGGGAAGAAGAAAAGCACCGAATGAAGCTTATGTGCGTTACTTTGCAAAAAAGTAAGAGAAACTGGGTTGCTTATTCACAAACCAACGCGTGACCGACCAAAAACCGTGCGTACATCCGAAAATATTGCTGCTGTGGCCGAGAGTGTTCGTGAATCACCAGGAACATCAGTTCACCGTCGTTCTCAACAATTGGACATTTCGGAGACATCGTTCAGACGAATTTTGCGTAAAGACCTTGGTATGACGCCGTACAAAGTCCAAGCCAAGAGCCATATGAATGAAGTTGTGTTCCATCATTACCAGAAGGATTGTACTTCAAAACAAAAAAAAACAGTTAGAATAAATATTGAGTAGTTTCTTTTTTATAGCATTTTTAATTCCGTAAAGTTATATGGCGGACCCTATATATACATATATATATAATATATAATAAATCGGGAATACAGGAAGGGAATTGCAGAATTTTTGCGAACTGAGAATATGCTTAGGAACACCTTTTCTAGATGTTCAATTTTCTCAAATGGAAATTGGTGACTAGGCCTACCCATAAATGTGAATATGCTAATGGAGAGCAAACAAAGGAGGTGAATAGTAATTTGAGAATTAGGCGAGCAGAATAATGTTCGAACTCTTTAAGAGATACCTCTGAATTCCAGAGTAGGCCAGTAGCATTAAAAATATTGCCGTACAAAGCGTAAGATAGAGTAAGAAGTAGATACAACAAAATTAATGTGGCTATTGATTGAAGAATGAGAGTCAAAGATCACACATAGATAATTGAATTCAAGAACAGATTGCATTAAAATATTTTCAATACGGGGGGACTAACGAGAGTTCGGTGAGTTAGTGATATTTTTTATTTGTTTGAAACATTTTAAAATTCCATTCATTTTTTTATTTAGTCTTACGATGTGTCATTTAAAAATTTCAGAAAAAGCGTTTAGAATGGAGACGGAGAAAACGTAAAAAATTGACGCAATACTAGTAGAAGTCCGCCAGCTATGCAGCAGGAAATTCCTTACTCAATACTTCACGGCTTTTGACGTCAACTCAAGCCTGTAGAAATTTTCAATGAGTTCTAAACTGCATATAATATAAAATGGACACTCAATCTCCTAAGACTATTTATGTGTAACTGGTACCATAGACTCCATTTTTTTGTGGAGGATGAGCCTGTGAAAGCCAGGCAGCAAAAGTCAGTGATGATCTCGGTTTACTCCACTAAAGCAAAAAGTATTGCTGCTATTCCGTTAGATTCTTCTCAGACGGTAACCACCAAAAGGTATACTGAAAACTGTTTCCTCGTCTTTTTTCAAATGCTTGGTAGAATTTCTTACTCTGGAGGATTCTAAAGTTTAACGGGAGCAAATAATGAGTCTTTATGTGTATAATTTGGTAGACGTATATTAGTAAATTATATCACTAAATCAACTCCTGTAGTTGTACTAATGCACATCATACACATATATATGTATGTATATACATGGCTGAATGTATGTTGGTATGCACTTATACAGCAAGTCTGTAAATCCTTTCTGGCGAATTATTGAATTTGACGGAATTGAATAAAAAAATGTTCAGCAATGAGTTTTACAGTTAACCACTCTTCGATGGATTTTCCAAGAGATTTTTCACTTCACTCTGTTGGAATCAATGCGTTAACCAGGATACGCCCTTCAGTAGAACGTTTTTATGTATTGCCACACTTCCTGTATGCAATAAGGGCGCTCGTGAACGCAAACACGTAGTTACATAAGCATTAGGATGGAGTGAATTTTCATTATTTTTGAAATCAGTTTTGGCTACTGGAAAGTACTTAGGAAATTCTAGTGAAGCATCAAACAAAATTTCAAAAGTACTTTTAATATCACCTTGTATAAGTATAGATTCGAATTGAATTAAACGAAACGTCCAATTGCTGGATACATAAAAAAAGAAATTAAATTGACTAATTGTAAGTAAATGTAAAATATAACCTAAAAAAATACAATAACTTATACACATTCTGGAAAAAGAGACTATGGAACACTTTCTATGCGGGTATATGGCTCTGAATAGAAGAAGATTCAATATTTTAGGAAAAAGTTCCTTGAATAACTTGGCAGAAGTAGCCAATATAGAAATAACAAGCCTTGTTAGATATATTAAAGCCACAGGTTGGTTCAATGAGGACAATGTAGAGTGTAGGTGGTACCCCAATGGGTTACAGCAGGCGTAGGTGTGTCAACTGACAACCACTATACCTACCTACCTACATAGACTTGTATTCGCTTTCGTTGTTAGTAGTGTTAGTATTGATTTCAAAGCGTTTTCATGGCCGTCTAATGTAACTTATGGCGATACGTAGTGCTATTAATGTATTTTGCGACTTTAACTGATTTTCAGTGACAATTTTTTAATTTAATTTTTAAATTATTATTGGTAATTTTTGACAGTTCTAAGACAAGTTACAAACATACAGTTTACATTTTTTTATATATAAAGTTTATTGGCAGCTGGGGGTACTCACTATCCTAAGAAAGTAATAAAACGCAATATTTTGTCAATTTTAAAATTTTATAAAGACAGCTTTTTATGTCTATCTTTACAAAAAAAATGTATGAATAAAATAAGTTTCCATATTTTAACGCTCCACCTTAATTTACATATATGTAAGTTGCTATGTTGGTGTTTGTAAGCAATACAGCTAGCTTGTCATATTTGTAAATATTTGTGACAGCGGAAAAAGGATATAGTGAAAGTGACATTTAATAGGGAGTGAATATAAAATGCGAATAAAAAATAATCAGCAAATTACTGTCAATGCCCAGTAAGAACAACACTGGCCTACGTATGTTGTTGGTAAAAAATGAAGAAATCACAAATCAGTGTTAAACTTTTTAAGCACTTCGAAAACATAATTCAGGGAGTCCAGTGTAATCAAAAAGTGACTTAAAAAAATGGATGCTGCACGATTAAACGTGGCAGATAAGCGCGCTAACGATAACACTCGAGGCGGTAGAATGCTACGCAGGCAACAGCAAATTGATATTTTGGAAGCTGCTATGACGGCTGAAGAACCCAGGCGCAGGAATAGATGGCACAGTGTAAGTAATTGAATAATTCGTATAACTCGACATAAATCGATAGCAAAACTTTAAGTGCGTTTTTCTCAAAACTATGTTTTCTAAACTGGTGATCACTGTAACTTAAAAACCGCTAGGTAGATTTCAAGGAAATGTATACTGCTTTTGAAAAACATAAAAAACTTGTGCCCGAACGAAGGATTTTTTTTTCGGTTTTTTTTCTCGAAAATTTGAAAAATATTTCGTGAAGCCGCCAGATTGTTAATTTTGAAAAAAAAAATCGATCAGGCACAGACTATCTCTTAATAAAACTAATTTCTCTTGTTCGATTGAGTTTAGATGAATCTCCAAGAACTTGCGATAATCACCGCAAGGGACTTCTGGAGAAATGGGCTCCACACAAACAGCGATAACTTTTACAATTTTTATTATTATTATTTTTATTTTTTTTTTTTTTTGAAATTTTACTAAAGTCAAGTCGAAACATGATGTATTAATGCTATGTTTTTATTTTTGTAAAATAAAGCAACTGACCAGCAAAACAAAAAAATATATTGAAAATCATCATTTTTCGGGCCTTTGACTACCCCTAACGCTTTAAATAAAGTATAGCTCATTGTTGTTACCTAATATTTCTCAGCTTTCACTAGATGTATTTAAGAAGTTTTGAGGACTCGGAGATAGGTTCTTGATATCAGGATGTAAAAGATTCGCTATTTCGTAGTATTTCTATGTCCCTCTATTCCTGCGATACCAAATATCTCGTATTATCTTTCTTACCTTTGCCTATTATATATCCTAAGATGAGACTGACAAAAATAAAGGTAAGAGTTTAAGTACCTATGCAATTTACATGTTTTTCTCTCTTAATTAGTCTTATCATTACCTTACTATTGGGCTTGGGAATAAGTTTCCGTCCTTTCTTAGCCAAAGTTACGAATTATTTAAACCATTAAATAATACATGCGTTTGTCTACCTGCCCATCATGAATTTGGCGTTTTTTCTTTTATTTGCTGAAAAGGTTAATTTTCTGTTTAACTTCTTTGTTCATGCTGTGCGAGCTCTTTTCAGCAGTTTTTAGTTAGTGTTGCCTCTTTTCATTTTATAGTTGGTTTTGCTCTGCTTTCTTTTAGCAACTTCCCAGAACATTCGGATACAAAGGCAATACTAAAATTTACGAACCACTTTTCGAAATTGTTTTAGCGACCAGTTTGCCACGAAGAATTTTGAAGCTCGCACAAGCCGCCTTTCATATAAATTTTGACTGTTGTTTTTTGAGGCTTCGAGGTTTCGAGGCATTTTCGCATTTAAGTGAATCCCTTAATTGTATAATTGCCGAATACAATTTTTGTTCACTTCAGCTTCCCTTCCACTTTGTCGCTGAATTCTAGATATTATCAGGAAAAGTAGATAGTTCTAGACTTCTATGGTGCCTATAAGCACCAGACCTTTTCTTTTAAGAAGATTTTTCATCCCAAAAATGTATTGTATTAGAAAATAATTTCCTTACATTTTATGCTTAATGCCCACAGTGGGCATCGAACCAGTACCAAACTAATCCCAGTAATAACGCACCACTCGCCTCCCTATGTTGAAAGAGCATAATTTAATCAAAAATGTGCCAATTAAATGTATTTGTCTTGATCAATCACTTTAATGGAGTTTGAATCGCTTCACATTTCGCTATACATATGCACATACATACTCATATGCGTGTGTGGTTATAAATAAAATTCGTATGCTTTGATGCGTGTGGGTGTGCATGCGCGCGCGACCAACTTAACTCAATTTGACATGCTAATCTTCAAATGAATTTTGCATGTCTTTTTCGAGCATAAGCAAAAATATATGCATACATACATATGGATATCGACAAACAAACAAAAAATGTAAAAAATAAAAATAAGAAATAAAATCAGCCGTACCGGTGCAGTACGTTTTGCTTTGCTTGGTTCAATTTCGAGGGATATTTTCAAATATTTTGCCGCATCTATACCGATTTTCTATCGATTTCTAATCAGCTTTGAACACTGGTTTCACTGCTCAATACATACACACCCACAAACAGCGACAGTTATCGTTTTGCAATGCCCCACTCGGCCATTTTTCCGCCCAACTTCCGGCAGACGGTTACTTGGCTCCTCATGCGCTTTATTGGGTTTTCAGCTCATTAACTTGGCGTGCGGAATATTTGTTGCCCACCGCCACACAGCCGCTTGCCTTACATGCTTTTCTTTTTTTCTATGTATGTATGTATACTTTCTCATTGGTCTAAGCTCAGTTGCTAGTTGCTTCTGCGGCAAACGCTTTTCTGTTCGCCTAAATATCCTTTCAGTCGCTCATTTATCCATCGCCACCCGCGCCTGCCATTCTAAGGCAGAAAAATTATCAGTTCGAGAAAGGGTAACATACGCCGTTCGCGCCGCAAATAGCTGTTATATGTAGATATGCATGTGTGCGAGTTTTAAATGAGATCCGTAGATACTTTGTAGTTAAACTCTATTTTTAGCAACAAAGCAAAGCTTTCACTTTGCGCTTTTCTTTTCTGCTGAAATCAGCTCCGTCTGCTATCCACAGCCATTTCTTTTTGCGTGTGAATATGTTAGTGTATGCATATGTAGGTTTAGATTGGTATGTATGTATGTTCTTCTCTACCTCAGTTAGCCTTTAAAGTTCTAGCTTGTTCACACACATACATATGTAAGTGTGTGCGATGAAATGTAGCTTGTGCGCCTTTTTGTATGATTTCAATTGTGTGCATATGTTTGTGTGTATGCAGCGAGCACTGGCCACAACCACATGTTGCTTGTAGGTGCATACACTCATCCATACGTACACACATCCCTTTGTGTGACATAAATCGATTATTCGTCCCTTTTGCAGTCCTTAATGCTGAACGTGTGCAGGTGGCTTTGTGTTTGTGCCTACTTTTTATTTTCTTTCTTTGTGAGGACACTCCTTTCATATGTTCAGCAATATTGATAGATGCTATTCCACCTATTCGTATACATTCACTTTGCTTACTGTTGGTCAATAATTTTCATATTGACAAACAAAGAGGTTCAATATTTACATGCATTTCTCTACGTGTATTGGTGTTGGCACAGAAAAATGGCGGGCTGGTAGGTGTAGATAAATTTTGTAAATAGCAACAAGTGGCAGACTGTTTCTTTGTATTTGCTTAATTTGTTAATGATAGACATGTGTGTGCTTGTAGGTGTGCTTTCACTAGCTTTGAACTACGACTACTTTGCGATTATTGCGCATTCTATAAAAACTTTTTGCTTGAGTAAGAGAACTGTGGTATTTACGCATTTGATTAAATACGGAGTAATTTTCTGCTTAAATGAAAATACTTACAAAAAATATGTACATATATTAAATTTATGATTTTTCGGTTGCGAGTGGACTGTCTACAAAGAAGGGCTCTTAATAAATTTTTTATTTTTTAATTATTTTGTTCATATCACTGAAGGTGCAATACTTTTTTAAAAGTGTGAATGTTTAAATACTTTTTTTTTGTTTTGATTTTGATTGATTGATTGATAACTGAGGTGGCGCAAAATTAATAGCTTTATAATTTTTGCAATTGGCGTCATATGTACGTCATTCACAATTGACACTTGCGTATAATTTTCTGGAGTATACAAACAGACAAAAATATAACTATTAAGTAGTAATTCTTTATTTATTTATAAATATTGCATCTTACATGCCAATAATTTATACAATAGTTCATTTAAATATATAAATACATAAAGAAAGAAATACTAAATTTGTGGCAATAGCAATGCTGTCTGTCACAGCTCAAAAATTAATCAATACTTAAACTCTGCAATAGAAATTCTCTATAGCGTAAGGCTTCTAATTGCTTGCCGAATGCCATTTTGGGTGTGAGAATGACACCAAGATATTTGTATTCCGCCACCAATCTAATTTCTTCACCTTGGTAACACCATTTTTCTGCCTGGGAAAGTCGCCCACCTCTTCTAAAGACCATCATCTCCGATATATTCGGGTTTACTTCTATATTCCATTCAGCACAGTATTTCTCCAGGTTATTAATCATGGATTGCATGACTTTAGGGTTATCCACCATGAGAACAAAATCATCGGCATAAAGGAGAAGACATATATTCATACCCTCAACCACATTCTAAATAATCGTAACAATAATGGGGATAACAGTAATTTAAATACCTCGGTGTTTTACTAAAAAACGACATCAATATGCACGACACAGTACAACACCGAATTGTGTCCTCAAATAAAGCATACTTTGCCAATATAAATCTTTTAAAATCAAAAGTTCGCACACATGGATGCAAGCTGTGCTTTTACCAAGCTATAATATGCCGCGTTCTTATTTACGGATGCGAGCCATGGACACCCACCCATGCAGATGCGCAATGCCTACGAACTTTCGAACGTAAAATACCCCAAAAGATCTTTGGATCACTCTGGGAAAGTGATGGCACATACAGAATACGGTGCAACGACGAACTATTGTCCTTATGCAAAGAAGAAGATGTTGGTAAACACATTGAGTCACAAATAATACGTTGGTTGGGTCATATTGAACGCATGAACAATGACCGCCCGCAAAAAAGGTCGACCACTGGTTTCGAAAGCAAAAGGATGCCCAAAAGTGCGCTGGGTAGACCAAGCCATTGGCTAGACCTGAAAAAGATGCACGTAAACCACTGTAAGGAAACAGCCAAAAATCGTGACGCTTGGCAGAAAATTGTAAATGAAGCTAAACCACAACCCGAAATGAGCACTGAAAATGATGAAAAGCAATGGAGCGCGTAAAGGTCAAAATAAAGATTTCCACCACCAATCATCATTTTTTTGTACTTATATTTCGCAAAAAAGTTATTAAAAAAATGGATGATTAATTATGCACCACTTTGTAAGATGAGTTGTATTTGCTTTATCCGACAAAATATTGATTAGAGTACATAAAAACGTGTGCAAATACGCACTGTGCGTAGTCTGCCTTTATATTTATGGTGCACTCTTTATTCTTTGCTAATTCCAAGTATTTTTATAACAACTAGTGGCATTTGTTATTAGAAAGTTTGAACTTAATTTTTCGAAAATAAAGTATTTATTAAATAAAGGACCTTTCACGATACGCGTCTAACCCTTATTTTAAAATAAAACATGTCAAAATGTAGATTATTTCAGGATTTACTAGTTTTATTCAAATTACGGATCTTAGAAATTATGTGCGAAAAATGGCATCACTTAAATGCCCACCAAAAGGAAAAAAATGCTCGCCTAAAGGTAAAATGAGCCAAACAGTCGATTCATGAATGCCTAATTATTGAGAACTTTTACATATCGCCGTTGAAGGTTGATCAGCAACACTTTCCGCTACAGCAGCCATATTCTTAACAGAACGTCCAGCTTTTGGTCAGCTAGTCGTTTTTGTCTGCTAGTCTTTTTTCTATTGAAAGACCCTTTGGCTAGTTAGAATAGGAAGAAGCAGGATTTTTTGCTCACACGATAATTTCTTTTACAGAGTCATCAGAAAGAAGGTACTTTTTCCAATAGGGTTTTCTTGACAGATGACGCCTGACTACTCTCAAGCTAAATACAAAATTTTGCTCAGTATTCATTGTACGAGTATTACGAGCATCGAAGCTCTGTGAAAAGTGTTCTTCACGCGCTCAGGCCAACACATGGAGCACAGCGATGAAGCTCATTTTTGGCTTGAAGCCATTCAAAAATAGCTATTACATCCATTGAAGATAACCGTTTGCTGCGTTCTATAGGCTCGTGTAATATCACACCCTTAGACTTTTATTTGTGGCGGTGCGCACAGTCCAAATACTTTGTGGATAAACCAGCTGCGATTGTGGCATTGGAAGCCATCATTGCTAAAGTTATTCACGAGATACCGATCGAGTGTTTACGGATAGCGAAAATTCGTGTTTATGGATGGCGAAATTGCCGCGCAGACGTGGCCAATATTTCAAAGGGATTATCTTCAAAAAATATATGACATGAATGGTTCTTTACAAATAAAGTAAATATTGCCCAAAAACTCGAATTTTCGCTGTTTTATTTCAGTTTAAATTCCGGTGCCTTTAAATTGGTCACTCTAAACTTCCGTTAGTTGCCAGCAATAAGAGTTAGTAGAAGTTGTTGTGAGCAATGCACCGAGAATAGAGAGCTAAGGTGGTAAAGCTAAAATAAAGAGCGCGTTTTTACGAATATGTACCACTGTATGTTTGAGTATGTACGAACATTCACATTCGCCATTACATGCCTCCAACTTAGCCGCCTACATCTGAGAGGACGAATTTGCGTTTCACTTTTTCACATATTCAAGTGTGTGCTTTTCTGTTACACCAAAGTTTTTTCCTGTTGATATATATGACCTTAGCACTGCAACATTCCACTTCATTTCTATGCAACACTAAGTTAAAATCGAAATCAAAACTTTTCAATGACATTCAAAAGCAGACATTTTTAATTATACAACTTTGAATTAAGTTATTGAGGAACACACGCTAGAACATTTCCGCAGACACATGCACATCCTGCCACATAAGGATGTGCATATGCGATAAGTGATGTATATATATGCACCCATGCGTATGAATGCATGTATAGGTATGTGCGAAAAAATGAATCAGCGAATGTTGTGTGGATAATGGTGACGAAAGGTATATACATATGCATGTATGCATGTACACCTGAGTGCTTAAATGACATACCTTTAAGGGTGTGGAGCAAATCAAGCTGCCCATCCATAGTAAATCACAGAAACTGCATTAGTATGTGTTGCTGCGCTTGTTCATAGGCATTTAACTTTTTTTAAAATAATTTATAGCTTATTATGTTGTTGCTGTAGTAGTTGACGTTGCTGATCGTTTAACCGATATTACCTTTGTTGGTGGCAAAAATGAAAAAATAAATTTACACACTGATTGTTGCTGACATTTATGTAAATTCACGGCGACAAGCAGACTCTGCTACCCTCCTCCAGTTAAACATTGACACATACACATATACAAAATACATGCTTACATAGTACACAGGCATATGTATTTATATAGCGTAGGTTGTAGCCGCATGCATTCATGTCCCCGCCCCTCATAATATGCACCTCCTATGTGACAATGTAGCATCTACCAGCCTACACGCGCGAACTGGCTGTCTGACTGCCAGTGCTGTGTTCTGGAATGTTTGCCACCCTCTCGTCCTGTGAATGCTGGTGCTACACGTTGCAAGTGATTAAAGTCAATATGCGACTTATTGGATTTTTATTTTTAATTAGTGGATAAAGTGGCTACATGGACGTCGATAGCAACAACAAGAGCAACACACCTACGCTTGTCACTAAGAGTTTATTATTGTACAAATGTAAACAGTTAAACGTTTGCTTGTGTACACCTAAACTCTGCATAGAAACCCATTGATACCATTGGGTTCTGGTGAGCGTAGAAGCATGCCTAGTTCCAGTTTCATCTCTTATCAGCATAAAAGAAACAGGTGGATTTTACTTGATGGTGCCTCTGCTGCGTCTGCTTTTCAATACTTCGTTGGAGATCATAGAGATCAAACGTATTCTCATTGCATTTTTCCATAGTTCTAAGCCAAAGTAAAATTGATAAAATTTTATCATTAAAAAACAAAACTGTAACTTGGTTCGTGTCGCTGTTGCAACCTCTTTGGCCTAAGTCAATGGTGGCAGAGTTGGGCATTTTGCACTACTACTAAATTGCATTATCACTAATTTTTTAGTATTAGTTAAAATAAGAGTTTCATTATCACTAAGTCTTCAGTTATTTAGTGCACTATGCCCAACCCTGGATAGCGGAGAACCTTAATTCGATTGACGCCGCTCAGTGGTGATGTGCGAGAAGGGGCGTTTGTTGTCGTACACTTTTCTATATCGACTCATTCATATCCTACTACGACGAAATGCACAATAACTGGTGAGGGTTTCCTAGTTCTGAACCAGAAATTGGTTTCACACATTCATTATTTTCTCTGTGTGAGCTCGTAAACACAATCTTAAGCCCACTAGGGTGGGTCCATTCGTAATGATTGATTTTTCTTGACGCCCTTCCTAGCAGATGTGGATTCTGCATGAAATTCTAAGAAAAAAGTCCATTACGGCAAAGCTCTAAATTCAATTCCGAGTTCAACAAATTTTAAATGAAGCTATTTTTAATTAATAAGAAAACTAAGAGGGTTTTTGGCATGACGATAGAATAAAAAAAAAACACATTCTACGTAATGAAAGTAAAAAGGATAAAACCAAAAGATTTTAAATACGCTGCTAATTGTGAAAATAATGCTTTATTAAAAAAATGTGACAAAAATTAATTGTTGTGAAATTTTAAAATTTAGTTGTTTTTAGTTTTTTGGCAGTTTTAGTTGGATTTATATAAACTAAAATGTATGTAGAACAGGGGAAGAAATATACCCTATCACTTTCCTATTACAAAACTAAAAAATTAAGTATAATTTGCTTTGTAACGCCAGAGAAGGATTCTTTAAATAAAAAATACGTATCAAAAATAAAATATTCGTATCAAAAATCTTAAAATACAAGTTTTTATTAAAAAAACTGGCATTCATTATACGAGTACTAGGGGCAATTTTCCTCTTCACATTAATTAAATAAAGTTTCTCCAAAAACTTGGTGCTCGAAATTGACTTTGGAGCATTGGTCTAGTGGCTTTTTTTCTTAGAATTGCATATAGAATTAGAATCTGCTAGGAACGACGCCGAAAAAAATTGACCTGTTCTAAAGTTATTTCCCCACATTTCCCAAATGACTATGAAGCCCAGCCTAGCCAGCGCTGATGCTTATAAAGGAGCTGCTTTCAACTTACTGCTTTACTGTTCACCAAGCGAAAAATTTGTCTGTTAAAAGGTTTGGAACACTTTAGAGAGTTCAACCAACTTTGTTTTTAAGCTCTTAGCACACAAGCGACATGCTTCGGCTAGAGCTTACAAGTATAAGTAGGAATATTTTACGGATTACATTTATTCATAGCAAATTTAATCGTTCATTGTCCATTTGAATGTATATTTTTAGACGTACTTTGTCCCATTTGCTTTTTTTGATCACAACAAATTGCTTTAAAATCTTCCATCAAACAAATATCAGCTACCAAAGCAAAAAATAATGAAGTGTTGTCAAATCATATGCAACTTAGCATTCAAAGCAAATTTTTCGTTTTGCTCGTTACCCGCTCGGGGGTTGGCGTGTCGAAAGCGGCTAATAATAAACTTTTTGCCTACTGAGTTAGTCTGCTTAGCTTTAAGTGTGTACATTAAAGTTGTTGTTGATATTATTGTAAGCAATTTGAACTTTTAACTTTGTAAAGTACATGAAAATGCTAAATAATTGGATAAAACAAAGTTGTGCGTATAATTATAACGGAAGCTATGTCAAATAGTGGAAGTTTGTGGATAGAAAATCTTAATTAGAAATATTGCATTTCAAGGACAACAGGTGAAGAAAACGAAGATTAAGTTTATGAATTTTAAACGCCTATATAAAAGATGTATCATAAATAAATTTAAAATAATAGATGTGAGCTGGATTGTATTTCGATATAAGTAAAAAAATTGATACTGTTATAAGTAAAGTGTAAGCTAAATTGCTAGGGGGATAGTATTTTTTTTTTGAAGAGTTCCAATTTGCTTAAAAAATAGTTCAAAATTCAGTTTTATCTGAAAAAAAGAACATTTAAATTAAATTGCTCCTTTCCAAATTATGATACTTTGGCCAAGTATAGCACCCTTAACCGCATCAGGTAGTGTGGAATGGGGTTTGATGCCCACAATTCGAAATTTATGGACCAAATAATAGAATTGCAATCTTTTTACCATTCTTCCTTTCTGTTTTAATTTTCATTAATTTTTTCATAAAAATGTAACTCATCTCGCCACAAATGTCATATAAATTAAAAATTCTACAAATTTCCCTTAAAATTTTAAACCTTCTAATCAACATTAGCAAATCAGAAATGGACTATAGTAATTATCGCATCGTTATTGCAGACAAAATCTTACTCTTTTTTTGGAAATAACTAGAAATTCTCATTCCCTGAGAGCGCAGTGAGGTTGGTCCTTTCTTGAGCAGTGAGCGCAGAGTCATAGCCGTGTGCTTCACAAGGAGTTTTCGAAACTTGTTTTGAGCAGATTTCCGTGTACTGTTGCATACCGTGCCCTCTATGAACTCAGCATCAATGACTGCAAAAGTCTAATATTTAAATTTATAGAATCGAGCTAAGATTTGAGATAAAAGTACTTCTGCTTGTACACAATATAAATAGTCGCACAATCGTCAGTGTGTAGAGACGCTTGGTTGGAAATAATTGTAGAGGAAACAAATTGCACGTCTGCGTCTAGCTTAACCGTTTCACTTTAGAGGGCAACTAGCTTCTCCAATATAGCTAATTGCACAATTTTATTCTCTAGCTCAGTTTTTTAAAATATCACTTATTAGAGGACTTTTGGTGCATATTGACGCCACGTTACTGAAACTAAACATCGTCCACATTTAGTTCTGCAATATAAAAAAAGATCATGGACTAGATGACGCGTTAAAGTTATTGCTGTAGGTCCAATCATGCCGCTGCTTCAAAAATTAATCCAGCCACATACATCTGGGCTCAAAATAATTTATTCTTATTTATATATTATATATTTTTTAATGTGTCCTCAAAAATATGGCGTACTCTACAACATTTACTTAGAATGTTCTACAGCGAAAATCCTACAACTTAAATTTCCAACCGTTGTACAAAAATTACAAAAGTTTAAGCATTAAAAAATGTTTGTCGAAATTTGGAATCCTTTTACTAGAATCTTTAGGTATTCACTTTTATAGTCGTTCAAAAATCGTGTTGATTTTGGACAATTTGTTTTTGCACACAATATTCAAAATTTTCTTCCATATAAAGCGCATTTTCAGACGTATTTTATATGGAAGGAAATGCTCAACACCTTATTAACAATCAACGAGAATTTTGAGCCAGTTGGAACTTGCACTTTATTATACTAAAATAGAATGGACTATAAAACTGGATCCCTAGCATTATAATTTACACATGAGAAAGTAGTTTTTTTTTTGTTGTTATGTATTTTTTGGTGCTACGGAACTAAGTTTTACTAACAATTAAACCAAAATTGCGTGAGCTGTTATCGCGTCAATCAAGAGAAGAAGAACAATTGCATAACCTGGCAAAAGGTGAACAGCAGAGGTAAAAATGAAATGTTTGTATTTTTTTTTTCTTTCTTTATTTCACATTTCTTCTAGCCATTGAAAGAGTTAGATGGCATAGACATTATTACATCATCCTAATGCTGCCTAATATGCAAGAAGCCTTCGAAAGTATAGAGAGAGCATAAAGAAATATGAGCTTAGAAATAAATGAAGCCAAAACTAACGTTTTTTCAATTTCTTCGGACTATGTTAGACACAATGAGCGTTAAATACTTAAAATCAGTGATTATATTTAGTTTTAAGTATCTAGGAGTATCTAGAAATTTCTGCAGAGACCTCTCGCGGAATCCTTATGGTGAACCGTTGCTATTTCTCTTTGTGCAATTACCTAAGCAGCCGTTTTTTAGACAGGATAATATTTGTACCGCTCAATTGTTACTCCAACCTTGCCATACGGCAGTGAAGCTTGGTCACACAGAGATGCGGATAAAAAGAAGCTGCCGGTCCTTGAAAGGAGAGTTCTGCGAAAAATCTTTGGCGGGATATGTGGTAAAGGCGAATGGGGCAGATGCGCTACAATGATGTTGATAAATTGAGCGTGAAAGTTGGCAGCTTCAAGCTTGGTTTAAAAAAAATCAGCCACCCTCTAAATTTAATTGTGAAGTTTTCGGTTAAAGTTATTGCGCTATTCGATAATAGTATTACCTAAACTTTTAAATTAATTTTTTAGAAAGATGTGGCATTTCAAAAATGTGTCCTTCAATCCACTAACATAGTATTTTTAGTTAATTATTTTAAAGTCATTAAAAAGCACTTTGAAGTGTATCAGATTGCATTATTGATTTATTTTTTGTTTTAGGAAATTTCTGAAAATCATGGAAAATCAAAAATTTGTTACACTTTTGGCTTTCAAGCGCTGATTTAATTAAAGCCTTGTAAAATTTAATATAATAGGTGTGAAAGGCATACCGCCCACCGCCACTGGTCCTACACAATTGCACTATGATGGTGTCGCCGCTTATTGTTCACCTGTTGGTTAGTCTTCGCTCAAAGGATAAACATTTATTGAAAATGTAGTTTAGCGTGAAAATCAACAGCCCACAACATGGCTACAGTAAGCAAGTTAGTGAATCCATATACATTCATACATATACGTTCTTGTATAAATATATATCTACGCCTACATGCGCATACACTTACACGTGCTTGTTTTTATAAAGTTACTTGACTGTAGTAGCTAAATTTGACTATCGCTTATTGGTTAGTTAGCCAATCGCGCTGGCAGCTATGACAGACCATGGCGTATACTTTATGCGACAAGTATTTCTAGAACATTAAAACATTTAAGCTTCTATTATATGAACATATTATTTAAAATGTAAAACCAACTGATTGCTGTTGTAATTTACGAGCATGAAAATTAAGTGATTTTAATTCTTGGAAATTGATTGGTTTCTGTGAAATGATTGGTTTTCCAAAAATTTTCATTCACAGGAAACACAGTGTTACAGCATTTAAGCACATATGGCCTGTGTGACATTTTAGGGTGGGTCAGTTGGTAACGAATTTTTATCTCGAAGTCATTCCTAGCAGATTCGGATTCTTAAGACAATTTTGAGCCCCAAATTTTAAACGAAGCTATATTTAATTAATATGAAAATTGAGAGGGAGTTATGGCAATGAAAATAGAATGTAGAAAAATATACACCTCCTGGTGAAAGTAAAATTGCTCTAAAATCAGAATAATTGTCAATAAGTTGTTAATTGTCAAAACCAAAAAAATATGAGTAGAAAAAAAATCTTAAAATAATTTTTGAAAAATTGTAAAATTTAATTGTTTTTGGTTTTTTTGCTAGTTTTCGTTTGATTTACATACAAAAACCAAACACAATATAATGAGAAAAAATCTTACAAATAATTTTTGAAATATTGAAATTTAATTGCTCTTGGTTTTTTGCTAGTTTTCGTTTGATTTACCCAAAAAAATGTAAAAAGCAATAAAATAAAAATGGTACATACTTGTTTCCTTTTTGTACTATATATACCTATATATATAGAATTTTTTTGTGTAAATCAAACGAAAACTAGCAACTATATACATATATAACTGGCGCGTACACCCGTTTTGGGTATTTAGCCGAGCTCCTCCTCCTATTTGTGGTGTGCGTCTTGATGTTGTTCCACAAATGGACGGACCTACAGTTTCAAGCCGACTCCGAACGGCAGATATTTTTATGAGGAGCTTTTTCATGGCATACACTCGGAGGTTTGCCATTGCCTGCCGACGGGCGACCTCTATTAAAAAAATGTTTTTCTTAATTTTGGTATTTCACCGAGATTCGAACCAACGTTCTTTCTGTGAATTCCGAATGGTAGTCACGCACCAACCCATTCGGCTACGGCGGCCGCCAACTTTTTCTACTACAATAGTAAAAAATTACATATAATTGCTTTGTACCTTCACCTTGGGGCGCCTTAAATAGAAAACAGATGTGAAGATAAATTCATCTTAGTAAAAAAAAAAAAAATAACACTCACAATACTTTGGTCAATATTAGTCTTCATTTTATCGTATTCATTAAAAATAACTTTCTCAAAAATATGACTATGAACTAAGAATTATGTTTTAATGAACTTTTTTTCTTAGAATTTAATATAGAATATTCTGGGAACGAAGTAAAAAAAAAATGTATCCGCCCTAATATACATCCATATCACATTGCCCATTTAACTTTGCAGTACACACTGTGTAATTTTTAATTGAATTTCTGCGGATTAAATGTTAAGCAATGGCACTGATGCAAAGAAGAACGTATGAATGCTGGTGGGAAGTGAGGGAGTGCTATGAATTCATGGTTTCTGATGCACTAATGGAATTACAGGTTAAGAGCAATAAGGACATACCTGCCTATAAGCGTAGGCTGCTCCCCATGTGTGCAGGGGTTGCACATGTTTATGTGCCTGGTAACTGGTTTTATGGATTTGTGTGACTGTTCATTGAATAAACAGTTTCATATTTGTCCTGAAGCAGCAGCGGGCACTCATTCTCGCGAGAAGTCCGCACTCGCTAAACAACAAGAGCTGGATCTTGCAACACGACAACAACGCACTGAGGCATTCTTCGTTCATTTTAATTGCGTAAGAGGTTTTGGAAAAAACGAAAAATAACAAAAATAAAAACGAAAACCATTCCTCACCTCTCTACCGTATAACCCGAAATTGTCACCAGCGACGTTTTATGATTACTGAAAATAAAGTCGCACTGCAAGAGAATTCATCATGGCCTCGCGAACAAGGGGTTCAGGGAGCTTTAACCACAGTTCTGAATGGGTAAATTTCGAAGGATTTTCGAGGGTGCTTCTAACTTACTTTTATTGTTTTGTATTGGAACTTAAGTGCCATAGCTCACAATGAAAATAAAATTATAAAAAAAAATCGGTGTTAAAAGCGGTAATCATATTCAATAAATGCTTTTGAAAAATCTCGTCGAACATGATGACTTTTGCCGGTTTATATGTCCAGTTACTTGAAACTTTCCATATTATAGCAATCCGTAACGTATCCCACGATTAAAAAGTAGTAGATGGAGAAAATTGGAGAAACTGCAACACTGGCTTTCGTGCCAAAATAAACTAAACCCCATCAAGAAAATTGATTATATAAATTTTTAAAGGCAAAAGTTTAAATGCACAAAGTCAGAGATTTTGCAAGGTTGATGAAAAAGAGACAGATTTAAATGAGTTTCAGATGAGTTTAGGCGCCAGAAAAAAGTTGATTAAGTCGATACCTCGAAAGTGTGAAAAAATGATTAAAAATAATGAGTTGCTACCGCAATAGTAACTCCAGAAAAAAAGAAAAATAGAATAGTGAAAGTAATAGAACATAAATAAAAATGGAAGTAGAAAAATAAAAGTATAAAAATAAAAAGAAAAATAATAAATGAAAAAAAATAAAAATAAAAGTGGAAAAATAAAAGCAGAAAATCAAAATAGAAAAATTACGGTAGACAAATAAAAGAAGAAAAACAAATACAGAAAAATTAAAGTAGGAAAATGAAAATAGAAAATTAAAAGTAGAAATATAATATAAAAATAGAAAATGAAAATAGAAAAATAAAACTAGAAAAATTCAAGTCGAAAAATAAAAGTAAAAGTAGCAAAATGAAAGAAGACAAATAAAAATACAAATAAAAACTGAAAGAAGACAAATCAAAATACAAATAAGAAATAAAAGAAGAAAAATTAAAGTGAAAAAATAAAAATAGAAAAGTTGTAGGATAAAAGTATAATAGAAAAAAAGTAAGTATATATGTAAGTAAACCATTTCTTAACGTTGCCACGACTGGCTGAGAATTTCGCCGGTATGTTTCACTGATTTAAAAACTTTGTTGATTTCATGAACTTCACCATAACAATAAATTTTATGGCGTTTGGATGCAAAATAAAAATTGAAATGAGTGCATCTTATTCGAAATTATTAATATGTTATTTGAAAAAATTAAAATACGTTTATAATAAATAAACAAAGGGTGGTTAAATTTGAAGGGCCGATTCTGAATGTGAACCACACCTAAATGTCAAGTTTTTTTCTGCGTTTCATTTGACATTTTTCAATTCCAGGATAACTCAATTTGAACCATGGAAATATTCACAATCCAGCAACGCGTTAAAGTTATTCAGGCTTATTATGAAAACGGGCGTTCAAATCCAAATGCATATCGCGCACTTCGTGAAGAAAATCATCTTCAGTGATGAGACACATTTTCACCTCAGTGGATTCGTCAATAAGCAGAGGGATTGCCGAAAAACCAATGAACCCACAAAGAGTTACTGTTTGGTGCGGTTTATGGGCCGGCGGCATCATGAGCCGTATTTTTTCCAAAATGAGGCCGGTCAGATAGTTACTGTGAATAGTGTTCGCTATCGTGAGAAGATAACGAACTTTTTATGGCCCGAATTGGAAGATATGGATGTGGACGTGGATGTGGTTTCAACAGGACGGTGCCACTTGTCACACAGCTAATGAAACAATGGCTCTTTTGCGCGAAAAATTTGATGGCCGAATAATCTCACGTCGCGGCGATGTCAATTGACCGCCAAGATCATGTGATTTGACACCGTTGGACTTCTTTCTTTGGAGTTATTTGAAAGAAAAGGTGTACGTCGATAAGTCAACCACAATTCAAGAGCTAAGTGATGAGATAATTCGGCACATTAACGGCATAGAACCTCAATTATGCCTCAGCGTCATCGAAAATTTGGACCATCGGATGGAGGTGTGCCGCCGTGGCCACGGCGGTCATTTGGCCGATATTTTGTTCCATACGTAATTGAGCCATACCAATATTATCATAATAAAGAGAAATGACAATAATTTCCTGAAAGCATTGTATTTTATTCAAAATCACCACCGGCCCTTGAAACTCAACCACCCTTTATATTGTAATAATATGTAATAATTTATATGACGGTGAGTTAAGGGGACAGATACCTATAAAATTTCGAAAAAAAATTTTTTTTTGATAAAATGTTAATAGAATCCTTTGAGAATATGTCAAAAAATTTTGAGAACGTAAATTTAAGTATTTCTTATATTAAAGATCGTCAACCGTGACGACTCTACTCATTGCGTTCGAGCGCTGGGAGAGGTACAGTACTATATTTTTCGAATTGGCGTATACGATAACTCGAAAAGTTATTGACCGATGTCCCTGAAATTTTGCACACATCCTTTTTATAATATTACTTTCTAGGTGAATTTACAATTAGAAAATTTTTCGAAAAAATAATTTTTTCGAAGCAAAAAGTAGTAGGAAAATTCGCTCCAAAATTCATTTTTTTAAGCAATTTATTCCGCTATTTTTTTTTTCCATTTACTGTTAATTCATATAGAAATTATGACATTAATAAACAAAAAAAATTTTGTTTTTTGTATTCAGGTCACTGCCGCCGATGCTACAATGCCCACCGATTGAGAAGCCTCGCTGCGACCTTCCTGGAAGGATTGAGTGTATATCCGCCATTTTAAATGATTAAAATAAAACAATATTGTTTATATTATTTTAATGTATATATAAACTGTATGCCAATTTTGAAAAAAATATATTGACTTCTTCATTTTAAATTATTTTAATGAAAATCAGGGAAAATATGGCCCCTTAAAGCGTACACCGAATGAAAGAAATGAAGTTTGAAGTAAAATGTTTGTTGTTTGTTTTTAAAATTTGTTATAACTTTATTTTAATTATAATAGTATGTATAAAAGAATACTAATAAGTAATTTTCATTTGACAATTTAACTTGTTTTAAGAACCATTTTACATTATTATCGATAATCGCGCTCCATAAGGTCTGTTATCGTTGTGCATTTTAATCATCTTCGAGAAGAATTCAGCTGTATGCTGCATCGCTGGCATAGTTTTTTAGTCGCTGTTTGTGAGTCATGCCAAATTGCTTCGTTAATTCAGTCGCAGTTGATATGCCAAGATCACGATGAAATGAAATATGAATTTATTTTTCCCCTTTAGCATATATCAGTGTGCAAAGATCCCTCCCTTCTCATTAAGCCTAATACATTCCTAAGATTTCCCTCCCTTCCCAATAAGCCTAATACATTTTTAGATTTTCATGCAATATAAATATAATATAATGTCAAATATAAATACAAATATAAAGTTTCAATAAATAAAAAAAAATTCTATTGAGACCTTCAAAATAAGACGAAATAGAAACTTAGTGTTTTGCTTTTCGGTACGACTTTTTTCTTGAATATTTTTTTTTGTACAATAATTTTCGGACGATTTTTGGGACCGCAAACTTTTCGGGGTTTTCTCTGGGGAATAGATGAAACCAACATTTTGTAAAAGGTTGGTTTGTATGTAAAAAGTAGTATGTCAGTTTTTTAATAATTTTTTTTAATTGTTAATTTTTTATAATATTTTTTCGTTATAGTCCTTAATATGGAGGCCTGCACAGTCCCTTATATGGAGGAAATGCGCCTCACCGTGAGAGAAAAAAATTATCATAAATGAACGAAAGTTTTAAGCCACTTCAAACTCGTACTTTATTATACTAAAATTTTAAATTTTATTTATATAAACTGTTATTATATTAATTTATAAAACTACATATCATAAATCTTTCTAGAAAGTAAAAAAAATATATTAGAATAATTTAAAACCATCGATTTGACACGAAAAGTTTGCGGAATTTGTATAATTTTTAGATAAAATCTAAAACTCTTGTAAACTCTACTTTTATATAAAAAAAAAATAATAATAAAAAATTATACTTTAACATAACAATAGTTAGAGTTTGTCTAAATGGTAATGTGTGTGCATTTTAATTTAAATTTTAACAAATACTTGAGCAAATAATTAATCATTTAATATTCGTAAATAAATTTGCGAATTTAGTAAAACACATTCACACAACTTAATTTTTGCTCACATTTGATTTTAATCCCTTGAATCAGCACTTCTGTGCGTATTCTATTAAAATTCTTTTGAAATTATTTAAATTATTTTTCCCAAATTGCATTTCCGCAAATTTTGAATGCTTGCATAATTTTAATACGCACAGGCATTCGTATATTATGTATGTTTGTATGTATGTGCAAATGCACAAGTGCCTGGCTGCTTCTATGAGGTACGTAGGTGGGGCACGCATCATCAACTTGTTGAATGCATGTAAAATATATCTACTATTTACTTTTCACACGCAGCATATTATTTTATTGATACATACATATATATTTCTTACAACAACAAGCTTTAGTTTTTATTGCACGCCTGTTCATATTATAATCCACATTATTCTCGCCAATTTCGTGTATTCGGTCACCTTCTGCCAATGCCTCTACTGGCATAAATCTTATGCATTAAATGGTAAACAACAAAACAGACAGACAGACAGATGGACAGCTGAGGTTACACTGCACTAAACATGACATGGCAGTACAAATCCGCCGACTGATTAATGACATTTAATCGTCGCAATTAATTTGAAGACGCATAGAAAATACGCGCAGCACTCAAAGATATATTAAAAACTTTATATTACAAGTCAAACGAAACGGAAAAGAAATATTTTTATATTTAATTAATGTTTCCATGTACAATCGTTTTGTGGGCGAAAAACTCGAAACAAATAAAAGTAAAGCAAAACATGAAATGTCGGCGTTGAGTTGATGTCCTTCGAAATTAGCTAAATTTCAAAATACACAGAAACTAATTTCTGGCAGCTGCCAAGTCGATTGGATTTGTGCGTGACTACTATTCGCTGATCCATTTAGACATATGTTGAAATATCAAATAATAGAAAAAGTCGTTTTCAATACTGGCCGCCCCTCGGCAGACCATGTCAAGCCTCTGAGTATATTTCCGCAATGAAAAATGTTTCTTATTAAAAGCCATCTATCATTCAGAAGCCGTATGAAGAGTTCAGGAGTCTCAATTTGTAGGTCAACATCAAAACGCACCCAACAAAATGAAGGAGAAGTTTAACAAGTCTAACCAATAATGTGCGAGGTATGGCAATTATGTTCCGAGAAATTGGCAAAAAACGCAAGCAAATTAAGTTGCGAGCATAATTTGATTATTGAGTCTCACAATAGTCTTCCTTGAACTCTACGCAACGAGAACAGCGTTCGTTCTACGAGTGCAAGCGCTTTTGGTAATCCTTAAATGTTAACACGCTCACCGAAACGGGTTTTAATTGAGTTAATTAGAGCGATATCTCAGCGCTGCATAAATAAAAGTGCGTGAGTTTAATTTTATTGTTGATAGCAGATGACTTTTTAAGTTAGAACTACAGACGTCTTCCCGTCACCTTTAAAAAATACTCGAAATCTTCGAACATCCAAGGGTGATTGATTACATGGTTTGGCCATCCGTAGCGAAATTGTGGGAGTAACTTTGGCTGCAACGTCATAGGAGATTTGACAGAGAGAGGCGAATGTTAGGAAAATAAAATGTATGAAGGGACGTTAGTTGAAAACAATCAGTCTTCCAAACAGTCGGTGTTCAGATGGCAATGAGGTAACATGAGCAGTGGCGGCGTTAATTTTTTGTTATATCACCAATTCAATATCAATTTTGGCGTAAACAAAACGCTATGAAATTCCCTGTTCAGTAGCAAATCAGCTGATTCCTTCAAATTCGGTGCGAGCCGATTAACCGTCTGATATTGACCACACTATCTGAATTTTTGTCATCGTGGCGAAAACTTGAAAATTATTTAAAGTTGAAAAATAACAGAAAATTAATTGAACAAATTTGTGCGAACATTGCTTTTCGCGATGAAAGTTACACTTTGAAAGTTTTCTAGGCATATTGGTTGTAAAAGTAGCCTCGAAACTTTGAAGGTAGGTTTAGATGTTGTTTTTATACGTTTGCATCAGTGATGCCAATACTGGAATAGCAGAATCCCGATCTCGAAAATCTCGGGATTATTGTCAAATAACTTGTAATTTGTAATTACTTAAGAAACATATAAAATGGAGACACAAAAATTGTATAGTAAAGTAACATTGTGGTAGAAATTAACCGGCTTTCTTGAACACAATGTTCAAACGCTTTAAAGTTACTTTCGAAAGTATTCTAAACAAATTTGTTGAAAAAGTGGAAGCGAAAAGTTTCTAGGTAAGTTTAGATGTTGTTTTTATACGTTTAAATTAGTGATGTCAATATTGAAATTACGTGATCCCGGTTCCGAAAATTTCGGGACTAGTGCCAAATAACTTTATATATACATTTCGGGCTCCCGGTATTTTATAAATCCCAAAATAACTTGTAGTTTGTAATTACTTACGAAACGTATGAAATGGAGACTGAAAAATCCATGCACATGTGGAAACATTTGTGGTAGAAATTAGCTGATTTTTTTTAATTCGACGTTGAAACGTTTCCAATGACTGAAATAATATTATTTATGTTGCATCTAATAAAATTAAAAGAACATAAGTGAACGACCATTAATGCAAATAATAAAATTGCGTTGTGACTTTATCATTTCAACTTCAACATTACACGGGTCGAAAGACTCCTCCTACGTTTTTGAGTTATTTTGTACTGAGCTTTTTTCGACATACATATGTACCAAAATGTATTATAATAAATATTGAACTATTGATTTTTGTTTTTGTTTCATTACTAATAAAAAAATGTCACTTTAAATAAAAAAAACTATATTTAAAACCCATCTAATTGTTATCTACTTATATTATATGGTAGGAGAGCTTCTGCAATATTTTCGATTAAAGTTGTTGCAAAATAATGATAGTCTAAATACCCGGATAATACCGGGATCATAAAAATCGAAAAAAATGTACATCCCTAGTATAAACGTAGTTCTAATATTATAAAGAATCTCGAGCTGTCTAGCAAGACAAAAACTAATATTTGAATGTTTTTGTTGTTGTGTCTACATATTGTTCGGGATCACGGAAATATATGATAATAACAACATCACGAAAATCATGGGATCGAAAATCGACAGCCTTAATAAACACCTACTTCAAATATTTTTAAAGAATTCGAATTTTGTGTACAAAGTAAAAGAAAAAAGTAAATTTTCTCAGCGTCTAGTGGCTCTTGAAAGGTCTACGTATTGTGCGTGCCTTCAATTTGTTCCTGTTTACATTTTTTTTTAATTTACTGACTTGATAGTAAAAAATGTAGTTCACTCCATTTTCAAAATTACAGTTGGGATATGGCCACCTAACTTTTGTAGTTTCTGCGACCAATCACCGGCAACTCCATCTTCTTTTCGAATGCGATGCCACAGCGAGAACAAGGCATAGATATCTCGGCCTGGTATGGTCAGAAGAAAGGTACAAACGTTCAGCCCAATCCAGCTCCATCTTAGATTTATTTAGATAGCTTGGTCTGGATTAAGTACAGTGACGAGTAAAGGGCGCAAAATACCTGAAGGCTGAATTGCAAATCTCCACCCTTTTCATTTCATTCCAAATTCGCAATAGAATGCTAATATTAAATTTCAGTTTAAGCATTTTCCTGATACCCAGTCGCTGATTTATGCAAAGTGCGCAATAAAATTCGAATACATTTGAGATTTGCTTCAATTACTCAAAATTAGTCATAAAGCGCTCCAGTTCCGAAAATAGAACCAATTGCCCAAAAAATTCCAACTTGATTGGGTATTAACTGTTATTAAACATAAATAACAAAAGTATACAAATATGACCTAAAAAGTGTGCTCAATGACGCAAAAGTATATTTCAAGTAATATTTTCTATTTTGAAGTTGTTTTGTACTCAAGGGTGGTAAACGCAAGAATATTAGCAAGTAAAGTGAATTTAATTAATGTTACTATTTTTAAAATTTGAAATTCCATATCTAAAAATAAATACACACAAACAATAATAAATAAGCAAAGGACATAAGCGGATGGCACTCAACGAGTAAAGGTGAATTTTTTCATTTAATTTGTAAGAATTTATGAGTATAAATGCGCATTTGTATAAGAGACTCATACCTGTGGTACGAATATACTTTTATCTCTATGGGTGTGTGCGTGTGTGTGCTATTCATTTATGAAAAGGGTGCAGCAGCGTAAGCGCCAAACAAAAGCCATTGTGCGAAGCAACAAGTGGAGCCACAAGTGGGCAAAATGCAATGACTAAGTATACGAGTATAAATAATATGCGCAAGTGTGTATGCACTTATACATAAGAGACCATGAGAATAACGAGGAAAAAAAAACGATAGAACGCGTTGAAACTGAAAGTATGAAATACTTCGTTGCCAAGGACGCTTTAGAGGAAAATGTACATAGAACTGTTATCGCATACACCTACGTAATTGTATACCCCATATAATGCTTTTGTGAACTAGTTTAGAAGAGACTAGTTTTTCATTAGTTGAAAAGTGCCCCAGGCGGTCATTAAAAAAATATATACATAAAAAACAATTATATAAAAAAGAAAATATTTTATTATACTATACTATAAGCATATTATTATTTGCTTTTATTTTATTTTATTTTTTTTTTATTTACTTTTCATTATTCAAATTTGTTTACGAGACGAAATCGGTAAAAAAATACATTGATTTACAAATTGTGGAAGCGTCGCCTACTTTCGACGAAATATGCGAACCGTATGAACTACACCATATATGTGGTACTAAGCACTAGTTCCGAACTAATGAAAAAAAGAATCAAGGGTGATGATATTTATCTCTCAGCTGTATATTTTAGAGTGAAAGTGAGTCACCAAAGAATGACAATGAAAAGGAACTGGAGCCAGACACGTTTTCGAATTCCCCACAAAAGCACAAGCACGGACTGGTGGCTCTCACTGCGGGTATTATTCGTGCGAAGGCAAGAAGTTCGTGTCATATAACTACCTATGCTTTATTTGCTTTTGTGTAGGTGTGTTCGTTTGTTTTTAGCTTGACATGTGTTTACTCTTGACACATCGTTACGCTGCAGGGAGGTACTACTCGTTGAGCTGTGTGCTATGTTTGCCGATGGGTAATTACACATAGAGACAATAATTGCTGCAGAAATGCGCGTAAATTTCTAGCATGCGAGAACTTAATTGAGTGCTATATGAGGTGCTGGTGTAGTAAGTCATTAATAAAGGCAGCCGCGAAATTCAATGATTTAAAGCACATTGGACATTATTTGAAATTTGTATGTAATATGTACAGGGTGTTAAGAAAGTACTGTAAATTATTTAAGGTAATATTTCAGACAAGTTATTCTTTTCTGAAACATTTACTACTAAGCGCTTGTTCATTTATGCCAATAAAAAATAAAATAAAATTAAGCTAAAAAATAAACAAAACAGGGTTACATAAAAAGTTCAAAGTGCTCTGCTTGCACTTAAATGCAAGCATCACATCCTCGTCTGAATTATACTCAAACAGTTTTTAAGACTCCTACAATGGCTTGGATACCGACCTTGATCTTCCATATAAGAACGATGTTTGCTCAATGCATCGGTACCACGCAATCTTGAATAAACATACAACGCAAAGGAATATGGCGATTTGGATATGCTTCAGTATAAATATGTTGCGCTTTGGTACAAACCCATTCGCATGACCATATATGAAATGCGAGTGCAAGGCAATGACAATTAAAGACTAAAGAAGCTTAAGAGTGTTCGAGCGAAGGGTGCTCCGAAGGCTGTTTGGCCCCATGCGCTAAACGATGGAACGTACCGAATAAGAAGCGCAAAGCCTGCCGCCAGTATTGAACACAAAAACACTTTTCTCTTCCCACAAACAAAATGTTTTCCTTCTAAATGTTTCCCTTGTAAATCGGGACTTACCAAACAATGCACAAAATACAAAGAAAGAATAATCCTTCTGCTTTCGAGGAACTTAAGGTTAATCAAAAGGAGGCGAGAATTGTATTTGATTTTTGATGGAAATTTTATGAAGTTTGTTTTTGAAAGTACACAAAATTCAATTACTTCATACCCAAAATTATTTTAAAAATTATGATTGAAAAGTATGAAATGTTTATTGTAATTTTATGAATTTGTCCAGAATTCAATGGTCTATTAAACAGCACATCCAACATTTTTCTGAAAATGATGATTGATTTTATTAATTTTGTTTTTTGCGTTTTGTTTGTTTAAACCAAAAAGAAAGGTCTTTGATCTCATCTATAGACTGCAGGAGGTACCAGAGATACTGTATGAAGTTCGTACTACGTTACGTAGTTTGGAAAATGTGAAAGGTTAGTTAAAGGGTTGTCAATTAATAAAAATCGTCAAACAAATTGCCAGGATATTTAAAAATGCCTGCTTAAAATGTTTAAGTGTTTCCTACTTACCAGCATAAAATAAGAAATTTGTATGAAAATATTTCTGCAAATTATATTAGAAACTAGAATGCCCTTTTAGCCATCCAAAAATGTGTAATATAATATTATAAGAATAATGCAAATAAAAAGACTCGGCAGGTAGTGCAATATCACGAAACAACGATTTCAAACTCTACCTGTTAGTATCTAGCATAATTTCAACAATCTAAAAACATTGGGTGAGCATTTTTTGCGGTCGAAGGACCCACTATAGATCTTCTTTTAAGCCTTTGGGTGAGTTTCTCTTCCAAGTTGTCATGTGTGTCTTGGCGCTATCCTAGGAATGGTGCTACCTCTCAGCGATAGCTTCTTTTTTGAGACTCTTTTTGATGCCAAAAATGGGTTCGGAGATTTGACTATCGAGAAACACTGACTTATAGTGTAAATGTGTTCATATCTACAGTGGGAATGGAACCCACAGCCAATCAAATTGTAACCGCGCATATAACCACCCGCCTATGGCAGTTGTCGTATATCTATTTATAGATTAACAATCGAGTTGAGGGCGCTTAAACGGGCGCCGCAACACTTTTGCTGCAATTTCTTACATTTTTAATTTTCCGTTTACTTATTTATATTTTTTACTGCACGTACTTTTATTATGCGTGAACAGTGCGCTAAAAAAGAGAGGAAAATCCATAAACATATTTTAATATAAATAAACACTCACATAAATAATATCGCATAGATTGATGAATAAGTATACAACTCGTATTTCTATATGGTCTGCTTCGACGTAGATTTCGCATTATCTGCTTTTCTTTTATTTAATTTTGGTTTCTTTTTGATTGCCCTAAAGGTGTGAGAAATGTAAGGCGGCAGGCGGCAATTGGCTTTCAGCGCCTCAGCATAATATTAATAATTTAATACTTAATTGCGCAACGCTTAAGAAGTTGGATTTTTATTATGCAGATATTATTTTTTTTTTGCAAATACAGTGAAAGCTGGATATTTATATACATTTATTTTTATATTTTATGTTAATGAAAATTTAATTTTTTTTTAATACTCCTGAATATCTCTAGAAGTTTTTTTGGCTTCAAAACTACCTATTTCAGCTGTGATCGAAATTGTGTCCACTCGCACACCACGATCAGCGCGGTCGATCAGCACGGTAAGTAAAAATTATTCGTTAGCTTTTGACGTTTGTCAAAAGCTGCTGGATTTACCAAATACTAACAGAAGAAGCGAACCTGCATTTCTTCATATGGGGTGAGGCTGTTAAAGATAAGTTTTCAATTCTTCGAAATTATAAAAATGTATAATATTTCTAGTATTTATTTTGCACCTTCGTATAATATAATGAATGCGAAAATTGTAATGCATTTTCTTTGATAAGACAAGTAGAAAATTTGGATATGAAATCTGATTTTATAGAAAACTATTGAGAAACCCATATTTTATGCGAATAATTAATAATGGTCAGTAACCGTTTCAGCGAATATAAAATTATTACGAGTTTCGTTAAGCAGTTTGAAACACAGCGTTAGGTGTTTTCTCCTATATAAAGAAATAAATGTCGTGATTTGTTATACGGAGAAAATGCCCAGCACCGTCAAAGAAAAAATTATTAAAAATCAACCAGAGCTTTGCACCACTTTAAACTTACACTTTATTACACCAATATTCAATCAGCTATTAAACGGCGTACCCAAAATTTTTCAAAGAATTTTGATTGAAAACTGTGAAATTTCGATGGAAATTTTATGAATTTTTTGTTTTAAAATTGCACAAAGTTCAATGGTCTATAAAACTGCAAAACCGAAATTTTTCTAAAAATTATTATTAATAAGTGAAGTATTATTAATGAGAAGAAATTTCGATGAAGATTTTTTCCAACAAAATTCAATGGTCTGTAAAACTGCATACCTGAAATTTTCCTAAAAATTTTTATTAAAAAGTGTGAAATTTCGATGGAAATTTTATGATTTTTTTTGTGTGAATTTGTACAAAATTTTATGGTCTATTAAATTGCATATCTAAAATTTTGCTAAAAACTATGATTAAAAACTGTGAATTTTGAATAGAAAATTTATGCATTTTTTTAATTTGCACAAACTTTAGTGGGCTATAAAACTATAAACCCGAATTTTTTCTAAAAATTTGTATTAAAAAGTGTAAAATTTCGATGAAAGTTTTATGATTTTAAAGGAGAACGAATTATGTTTTCACAAAAAAATGAAAGTGAAATAAGAAAAATGTACTGCGGAATCCGCAGCCTTCTAAAAGTTTTAAAAAGTACACACCGGTTTCAGGACAGAGAAGGACAAGTTCCTCATCAAATGCTACAATGTGCTATGAGCCTGAAAGTGACCCACAGTCGACAACCTCTTCAACCTAACCTAAACTAAATAAAAAACAAGTAAATTCTCAAAACTTGTCAATAAGTCCTATTGTTATAGGTAGTTTAGTTCACGCAGTTTATTAAATATACAAATTTTCGAACTCGACTTCATAATTTGACCTAAAGCAATATTTTACTAGTTTCGTAACTAAAGTTTCTCCTGTACTCTCAGTGTTTAAGAATATTTACACATAAATAGTAATGAATGCCTTTGTTTTACTACCTTAGGCCACTTGCTCTTTGAGAACTTACGCGTTCACAGTGCAAAAGATTTCGAATAGTTATTAGAAGGGGTCAATCGCTAAGCAAGTCGAATTCTTCAATATTGATACGCTTTTTTAAAACATTTTTTATTAGAACTTTAGAATTCGATTTCGTAGCTATTTCGAAAAACTTTTTCTTCAGCATTTAAATGATTTAGTTAAATCCGTTGTGCCAGACAATCGGGGTAGAGTGAACTGCGTCGTGTAGGGTCTGTGCACTCAACTAAAATGGTTCATAGAACTCGAATCAGGAAGTTATAGAGAATTTTAGTTAATTCACTCATCAATAGGTAAACTAATTTTATTTAAAATAGTATCTCTTATTAAATTCAACTACCTTTACAAAATTATATTTTTTCCAAAAAGGTTTTTAATATTGACATTCATGTTGTTTTTGCCTTCACGACACTTCTTCACAGCTTCCTCTCTAAAATATAAAATTAAAAGTATATTATCAAGAGAATTTGTGTTCTCTTCGGCCTACTCAATGGCCTAGTTAAGGGCTGTTATAGCTTTTAGCGGCGTTATAAAATCAAAGCAATTAGAATCATTCAATGTGTTCGTTCACTCTACTCAGAACAAAAGAAATTTGGTTTTCACTCTCCAGAGTACTTAATAAAGGCAGTTTGGTGTTCACTAGATCTGGTAGCTGAGTTTAGCCGAGATTCATACTACCCTGTTTGTACTATGTTTTGTAGAAAATTGCATTCAATTGCATTGAATGAATCTTTGCTGAGAAATTTGTAATTCTTAAAGTTTTTTTCTCTTATTTCGGAATTTCTATTTTCGGAATTTTCGATATTTCGAAATTGCCAAACTGCATCAAAAATATGAGTATAACTGACATTTTGAAAGGGGGAATGCAGACAGTTAGTATTTTAAAAAAAATGGTAAAAATTAAATTGAAAATCAAAAAAATTTGCAAATAATGATGACAGGCGACGGCCGTAACCGAATGGATTGGTGCGTGACTTCCATTGGGAGTAATTTGGAGTACGTAGGTTCGAATCTCTCTGAAACATCAAAATTAAGAAAAAGTTTCATCTAATAGCGGTCGTCCCTCGGCAGGCCACGGCAAACTTTCGGGAGTATTTCTGCCATGAAAAAAGCTCCTCATAAAAAATATTTGCCGTTCGGAGTCAGTAATTACGTTGCGAAGAGAAATTATTTTACAAAAATAAAACGTGACAATGTAGTTAAGTTTATTTTAAACTATATTTCTAGAATAAATATATAGGGCCCTCCATCTATCGTTACGGATTTGAACTAGGTATTATTTGAAGAATGGTAACACTTAGATGTCATCTGAATTGACAAGAAATTTGTTTTATTCTTCCGCTGAACGAAAATGGTTGTGTATACGCTCAAAGAACGCTGGGAAACACGAGTAATGCGACATTACTTTGAAAATCATGGTAATGTTGCAGAATGTGTACGAAAATTACGTGCGGCAATGGGAAGAAGAAAAGCACCGAATGAAGCGTATGTGCGTTGTTTTGCGAAAAAAGTAAGATAAATTGAGTGATATTGTCATAGAGAATACTAAATCTACTTTCGCTTCGCATTGCAGAGAAGACCCTTTGGGTATTTGCACTTCATAAAAGATCGTAAGAATTCCATATAAATCCGATTCAAACTTCATTTTAACCAAATTATCAAAAACACATTTACGTAATTTTAGTTTTTATGCTAAAGTCTTGAAATGCTTAAACTATTGCACCATTTTATACTAAAATTGCTGCTTCATGGCCGAAAAGTTTGGAAAAAAATCGGATTGAAATATTTGAGTTTTGTTTTTGGAAAATTTAGAACTTAAGTAGATTTCTAATCTGTCTTCATAATGTGCAAGCTATATTTGAAAGTGTACAGGTGCGAAACCTCGGGCACGAAACACCAACTTACGGAAAAAGATTTTTCTAATAGCGGTGGGTCCACGGCAGGCTATGGTAAGCCGCCGAGAGTATATATGCCATGAAAAAGCGCCTCATAAAAAATCATCTGCCACATATGCCACAGAAGCGGCATAAAACTGTAGGGCCCACTATTTATGGAAAAACATCAAGACGGACATCAATAATCGGAGAAGGAGCTCGGCCAAAAAACCCCCAAGAAAAGGCGCCAATGATACACGTACATAATAAATTAACAGAAAAAATTTAAAAATAAAAAAATATATTTTTTTAAAGATTTTCATTGACAGTCACTTTGCTTTTATGTATGTATGTTTGTATGCAGGCATAACCTTATTCCAAACATTTTAGATATCTAAAATTAGTTTGTGTAGAAGGCATAAACATCTATTCTTTGATTAATTCATAATTATTTATCATACACTTGCAAATGTTGCGATATGCTATAAATTAGCGCGCTACTGTAACCGCAAACTCTGCTGCTGCTTGCAAGTGGCAATGAAAATTGAACAGATCACAGCGCGTACATTCACAAATCAGCAAATATCATAAAATTCGCACACTTTACGTCGATAAACACTACAAATTCTTAGAAAGGTATTCAAAGTTCGAACATTTCTCAATGCTAAGACAAAGTATAAATAAGAAGAGGAGCGTATAAAATGCCAGCAGCAACTGGAGTGCCAACCAGTGGCTGCAACAGCTGATGTCTTTGTATTTGGAATTTGGAAAATTTATTTGTATGCAAGCTGTTATGTATTTTGGAATGGCTAGTTGTCTTCGAGGCTTTTGGAAAATACTTCATACCATAGCCGTAAGTGTGCGTATGTGTGCGTGTGTATAGTGAAAGAACAATGAAACCCACCTGCAATCTTACGTTCGCGCATTTTGCGCCATAGTGCCTCCGCTTTTCGTTTCGGCCAGTTTTCGAATTTTTGCGAAAAGCTGCGAAAGAATTTATACTCGCGTATCGTAATCGACATGCGACGCTGCATTTTGACAGGTTGCGTGGCCGCCGTTTGAGGCGACGGCGGCGGTGATGGTGGCGGTGACGACGACAGTTGTGTAGTTTTAATAGTGCAGGCGAAAGAAATATGCGAGGGAATTACTTCCTCAGCTTTCGAAATTTCGTTTATACTTATTTGCTATTGCCTTCGACTTTTGGGCAGCCTACGATAGTGAGTAGTTCATGTTTTTTATTTTTATTTTTTTCTATGTCAACGCAAACACACCGACACACACACTAACTAACACAAGCGCAACGCGCACACTTTAAGTCTCCTCTGATTCTTTACAATTATTCAAATTTTTTGGCGCGCTACGTAATTTTCAAATATTTACTGCATCTGCATCTATTGCATTCGCGAGGACACTCTGCTACTGGAGACACCCAGGCGATTTGTCTACTTAACCCAGCCTACGCCAAGGTAAATCAATAAAATCAAAAATTGTGTTTGTTATTTATTATTATTTTTTTACGTGAATATCTTCTATTATTCCTTTTTTTTATTATTTTCACGCAGTTTCCTTTGCCGTCTGGCAAATCGAAATTCTCGTTAATTTTTGAATGCTTCTACTACCGCTACAACACTACACTTGTGATAAACGCTCTGAACGCTCGACGCTGAATAATATTTGCTGCCGCCGCTTCGACGTGTCTGTAATCAACGGAGCCTGTAATAGCACTAATGAATATGCGAGCAACTTGGCGAAATGGCGTGCAAATGTGGCGCAACAGTGCGCCGAGATGCCATTACCAATGCCAACAAAAAGGAGGTAGCAGGCGCTGCTAGTGGTGATGAGGAGAGAGGGCGGCAGTGGGTAGTGTCAGCATCATGCTAGTCATAGCCTTTCAGAGCTGAGGCGGTGGCGCTGTGGCTTTGAAATGGGTATTCGGATACGAGTAGTTAACCATATGACTAACGTGCCGTTAGACAGTATGTCTAGCTGGCGGGCTAAGTGTTTGGCAGTTATTGGTAGTTGGCACGAGCGGCCAGCTCACCATGAATGCCGCATTTTTTGTGCTGCGTATCATCAACAGCAACTAGGTGGCAGGCTGACTAACTGCCTCTGTACTGCGCTGTGCCATTGTCTTATCTGTGTAACAGCTAGCGCCGAAAGCTTCTACTATTTTGCCGAACAGTCGAACAAATTCATCATCGCCATCGTAATCACCATCGATACGATTGCTCGTTCGCGTGTTCGGCTCTTGATAGACACAAATAAAGTATGCCAAAAGGCAATAACAGCAATAACAAGCGCAGCGTCACTAACACAACAAAGTAGAATAAATAGCCAACCAAGCAAAAAAAAATGGGATATGGCAATGAGCAGCGGAAGCGAAGTGAATGCTCAGCAAAACGCTTAAACGATGTGCGAAATGTTGTTAGTTTGTTTGATGTTCTGCTGGTATGTAGTATTTTCAAAACATTGATGCGTGCGTGTGTTGGAGGGTGGATGGGCGTGTGCATACACCCTTATTGGCAAAAAGGATAATAATTGGGCCGCGCGTGCTTATGACGTCATAGTGATGAGGTAGTTAATTGAAAGAGCGATGGTTGGTGGAATCTATATACATATATGTGTATTTATGTTTATATATATTGATATATATATATTTAATTCTCGCACTTGTGCGCACTTGCTCGTGCATATCCATGTATTTATGAGTTTCTTTGTGCTTACATGCACATAATTTGCAGTGTTTTGGTGTTAATTAATAACTTTTTGCATACACTGTATTTGTATTTGCTTTGACGCTAAGCTGTGGTTTAATGGATTTGCTTGAGTTTTTCATTAGAAACCTGCATATGTGTGTTTTGTTGGAAGGAAGCTGATAACAGTCCTGGCATGCCAGGAATAGCTTGAAGAGATGTGCCAATTAAATGCGTCCATAACAGGCACAGCTGACCTAGCGCAATATTTCATGAAATGAGGTAACACGGCGTATTAGTAACTCATTACTTCAAGTACTTTAATTGAATATACTCAGTAGATTCCAAAGAATGACAGATTATGGAAATTTCTATGAATTGGCGCACATATGTAGACATATGCACATGGACATTGATGCTTAGAGAATATTAATATCCAAAAGGTAGAATAATAATAATTTTTTTTTAGAAGCGGTTACAGACAAAAAATGTGTATATGAGAACGATAGGTGCTGCACGTGGCGTATGAGCAACAACGGTGACAGATTAACCATACGGGCATCAGATGATGTCAAATTAGATACACTTATGCCCGAATTCTGTAAGCAGTCTCGAATCACTAATTGAGACTTTTCGTGGTGAAATTTGATGTTGAGACTAGTTGCAATTCAGTAAGCAATCTCACATCATTAGCCTCAAAAAAAAGTCACTAATTAGTGATCTACTTCTGAGCAGCTCACAAAACGAAAAATATGGAAGAGGAATTAATTATTTTATATATATTGCAAAAAAAAGCGCGAAAATGAAGCAAAGTAATATGCTTTGGGTAAAAATTTCTTAAGAACACGAATAATTGTGTATTTATTGACGTTTTAGAAATATGCGTAGACGCATTCCGGCAAGTTTACGCAGCAGGGAAGACCCATTTCTTCTGGAAGAAGACATTTTCAGGAGGTTTTTTAGATTCCCGAAATCCTTCTGCTGGGAACTTATTCAAGATCTCAAATCACTTGACAAGTTTGAACGGAATTCCCAGCTCGTTCATTTCAACGGAATGTATATAGAGATGCAATTCAACATTTATCGCTTATTAATTTTGTTTGTCTCAATTGAATTGTTGATAAGCCGATTCAGGTAAAACGTTTATAAAACAGAAATTAAAAACGTTATTTTGTATGAGCTTAGTAATATTCAGATTCTTTATGTTTTTGATGAAGAGTTTCGCTTGATAAATGAGTTTAAAAAATTCCATTACATATGGAATCGATAAATGAATTTTTGCTCAACTCTTTGACTATCTCTAGCCGATACGTGCCATCAGCTGACTGTGTCTATTTATTTTCACCATGATATTTGGTGAAATTTTTGTGACTTTCCCTTACTGAGTAGCAAAATCGTGTCAAGTCACAAAAAGAGTCACTAATTTATAATCTCAATTTTAGTGACTTGAGATGAGATTTGCTTACAGAATTCGGGCATTAGACTTAATTATTGTTCTTCATTGGTGACCATAGTAACTGAACTCGTTTTTAAACCTTAATATGTACTGATTATGCACCTGGGATTAGTTTAGAGCAATGCGTCTAACACATACAACGAAGCAAATGTTAGAAGTACTTTGGTACACTCACTTGATAACTGCCCTGCTTTTTGTAAGACTAAAAAAATGTGCCTAGGATATTAAATTAAATAATTATTATTAAAAAATGTGAAGGATATTGCTGACAAAAGGCTGAACGACTTTTTGAAACTCGCGAAGACGTGCATTCAGAATTACATAAAATAATAATTCGTCTCTAAGTACACAGCACAGAACACACAATGAACCCTAGAGATCTAAGTGAGATCCTTTTACAGTTTAGCTAGCATTACCTAACTTAACCTTGGTAAAAATAGAGCTCTTCGGGCTACGGTGTAAATTGTAGTAGATAGCTGAGAATTATTTCATAGCATTATATAATTGTATTGTTTTCGCCGAATTGAAAATATGTATTAGAAAGGGCGCTACATTTAGCTTTTGGAGCTTAATTTAATTCAGGCAGAAATAAAGGACACATACTATACACAATACTTTCCAATGCTTTTTTTATTGAAAAAATAAAACTTTGTCATTAAATAATTGGATAAGTTCGTGCGGTTTTACAACAGATGGCGTAACTTGATTATTATTCCATCGATCCACATTTCCAAACATTCATTGGAGAGCTACTGTCGTAAGGCACAAACGTCAGTATAAGTTTTTTATTTGAAGCGTAAACAACAATATTTTTACCACACTTGAAAATGTCGAATTTCGTGCCAAATAATGTGTTTTTGCGGGGAATTTTTTAATATGAAGAAAAAAGCAGCCGAAAGTCATCGTATCTTGGTGGAAGTTTATGGTGAGCATGCTCTAGCTGAGCGAACGTGCCAGAAGTGGTTTGCACGCTTTAAAAGTGGTGATTTTGGCCGCGCCGCCAAAGTTCATGGATACCGAATTGGAGGAATTGCTCGATCAAGATCCGGCTCAAACGCAAGAAGAGGTTGCAAAAACTTTGGGAGTTGATCAATCAACCATTTCCAAACGTTTAAAAGCCATGGGAATGATCCGAAATTCAAATTTCGAAAAAAAAACCGCACGAACTTATTCATATACCTATAACATATATAAAACACAATTTCACTCGAATGAATTCTATGGCGTGGCTAACCCAATCTGTCAACCCAATTCATTTTGGCGAGTTTATGCACTTAGTTAGAAACTGGCAACTTCTATTTCATTTTTCAATTTTTTACGCTCCTCCGAAAGGTTGCAATTACGTTTCTTCTTAATTTCGCCTCTCAAGAAATAGTCTATTACAGGGCCTTAGAGAGCATATCCGGTCCCCGGGGGAAAATTGCAAATGCGGGCCCTTTCCAATTATGTCTAATTCATATAAATACGTATAATCTCGAGTCCAGGCCCCTCTGAAAACTCCGGGCCCGGGGAAAAAGTACCCGATCCCCCCCCCCTCCCCTCTTGTCGGGACTGGTCTATTGGAATCAAATAACAGTTTGAAGCAGCCAGTGAACATCACCGCTTAGTTATTCTATTTTTGACTTTCGATATTCGACGTTAGTATTTCTTATTTTCGCTCAAGCATTCGTGAAGCGATCTCTTTTGTGAATTTCTAACCATTTTTGAGGCTTCCCGAAAGTCTTTTTAGCAGTAAAAGCAATAGTTGCCAAACGATGGATGGGCTACCCGTTGCCCACAGTGAACCAGAATGGAAAACTTCGTTATAGTTCGAATAGTAGATAAAAAAAACAGAACGGCGACTGTTAAACTTAGTTGATATTTTTTTTTTTAAATATTATTCACTCTTTAACTAAAAACTTATAAATCGAACCATTAAACTTTATAAACAAATTTAGAAAAATATAAGGTTGTCAAAAAAGTCTTGCGGTATTTCCGCAAGCTTGTCTTTGCAAGCGCGTAGTTCTAGTTGTATTCGTCGCATCGGTTCACGCTAGAGCTTTTTGGAAAGCTCTTTTCACGTGCTAACACGTGTTTGATTAATTGTTGTTTGCTTTTAGTCGTTCTTGAGTTATAGGGTCGCAAACATGGAGCAAAATAAAGAGAAAATACGGCATATTTTACAGTACTACTACGATAAAGGCAAAAATGCATCTCATGCTGCCAATAAAATTTGTGCAGTTTATGGACCCGATACAGTTTCCATTTCCACCGCACAACGATGGTTTCAACGTTTTCGTTCAGGTGCAGAGGTGATCGAAGATGCGCCACGGTCCGGAAGGCTTGTCGTCAAAAATTGCGATAAAATCGCTGAATTGATCGAAAAAGACCGGCATAGTAGCAGCCGTAGCATCGACCAAGAGCTGGGCATGAGTCATCAAACCGTTATAAACCATTTGAAGAAGCTTGGATTCAAAAAGAAGCTCGATGTATGGGTGCCACACGACTTGACGTAAAAAAAACATTTTTGCCCGTATGGATGCATGCGAATCGCTTCTGAATCACAACAAAATTGACCCGTTTTTGAAGCGGATGGTGACTGGCGATGAAAAATGGGTCACTTACGACAACGAGAAGCGCAAACGGTCGTGGTCGAAAAGCGGTGAAGCTGCCCAGACGGTGGTCAAGCCTGGATTGATGGCCAGGAAGGTTCTTCTGTGTGTTTGGTGGGATTGGCAGGGAATCATCCACTATGAGCTGCTCCCCTATGGCCAAACGCTCAATTCAGACCTGTACTGCCAACAACTGGACCGCTTGAATGCAGCACTCATGCAGAAGAGGCCATCTTTGATCAACAGAGGCCGAATTGTCTTCCATCAGGACAACGCCAGGCCACACACATCTTTGGTGACGCGCCAGAAGCTCCGGGAGCTCGGATGGGAGATTCTTTTGCATCCACCGTATAGTCCGGATCTCGCACCAAGTGATTACCACCTATTTCTGTCCATGGCGAACGAGCTTGGTAGTCGGAAGTTGTCCTCAAGAGAGTCCTGTGAAAATTGGCTCTCCGAGTTTTTTGACAATAGGGAAGCGAGCTTCTATAAGAGGGGCATTATGAAGTTGGCATCTCGTTGGGAACTCGTCATCGAACAAAACGGCGCATATTTGACTTAAATCGCATTATTATAACCAATTTTGTGAACAATTGAAAATTCAATAAAAATACCGCAAGACTTTTTTGACAACCTTATATTACGAACTTTCATATACATTTTCAACTTTTTAATCTAGTTTTTTAGAAACGTTTCGAGTACGTAGTTTTATTCCAGTGAATTTTGGTGTAATAAAGTGCAACAACTTTTTTATCATAACTTTTTTAATTTTTTTAAATATTTCAAAATTTCAACTTTTTAACAAGAATGGTTTGAATTTTTCTGGGTATGCAGTTAAAGGTCCATGGATTTTAGTATAATAGAGTGTAAATTTTGTGTTCTGTTATCTGTTGATTTTAGAAAATTTTGTTTTTGTTGACGCTGCTAGGCTTTTCTTTCATATAAGTTTGAGCGCGTACTTTTTATGGTGACACCTATGCGTTAATTACAGCCACACAAAGTCAGTACAGCTGAGAAGAAGATGCTGAGATGATTCCACCTCGTCTTGTAGACGGTTACAGCAGCTTTAAGTTCCCTGGAGTGCCTTTTATCCACTCGTGGAGAAAATAATCTCGGGTCAAGAGAGCCCCAATATTTTCATTCCATAGGAAAACTATCTTATCGCAGTAGTTTACTGCAATATCCCTGTAACTAGGTACCCTAGTGAGCTTAATTTAAAAGAATTTCGATATGGTTGAAAGGGACATCAGACATTCCCAACCAGTTTTGAATGCATCATCAACGCCCCAGGGCTCTTAGTTTTTGCGTAGCTGTTTGAATAAATGTTTACTACCATGGCAGTTATTACAAAACTGACTATTACTCCCGATTACTTCAGTTTGGAAGACACCGTAGATATCCGGTAGCCTGAACTTAAGCATGACGCATAGTTCCACGAAGTGTAATCCTCCACCGACCTTTGCGCCCAACTTCAAGCCATCCGTGAGCAGGTTCTCCAGGCACCATAGCCCGAGCCTCTCAGTTTGATATTTCACCTACGTTTTCTACGCCCACCACATTTGGCTTTACAATAAGCAATAGAGTAAGTGGAAGTGGTTGGAAATGCCTCACTGATAGCAATGAGTCCAAAGTAAAGGATGGCGAGCATTCCACTCTAGTGGGCTGTGTTAAACAAAATGTTAAATGTTTGTTTTGTCAATAACGCGAGAGCCAAGCCAAAGGCTAAATTGGTGATAAAATAGGCTATTATTAGCCCACAACCCTCGCACCAATTATAACACATTACAGACAAACACTCTATGTGGAGACCGGTTAAAATGTCAAACGGCAAAATGGCACTGCACCCAACCATCTTTTAAGCGATCTCCAGCCCCAAAGCTTCCATTTTTTTTCATTCCAACACTTGTTGATGTTAGCCGCTTGAGTAAATATTATCAACATCAACAAGAGGTGGGAGGCAAAAGGCCAACCAGACTCCAAGTCAGTTAAAAAGTACAAAGGTGCAGCTGAACTATGAATTTATTTGTATGAGAACAGTAAATAGATTTAGACGGAATGGCCACTTAACTCACTTGCGACAGCCTTTTCGCTATAGCGAACATTTGACTGGAAGTGGTGGAGAAGTGGCCGGATGTAAGAGTGAGAGTATTAGTAGATAGACATTCGATTAACATACACAGACACTACTTCAGAACAGCAACAGACACAGGATAGACTTACGACAATGACGTACACGACGACGTCGATGCCAAGTGTTGATGAATTGACAGGCATTTGAGAATCACGTCCAAATTGTATTGATTCAAAGTGTTCGAGCTTGTTGATCGAAAAGCTGCAAATGTATGCAGAATACACAAAAGCAAAATCCGTCATGAGCTACGTACGGCATGCAAAGCAAGAGCCAGAGGCGAATAGGAGGCAAGTGAAAAAGCAAGATATATTGAGTGATAACCTAAATTGACTTGTTGACATGTAAATTCTTCTTAATTACTTTTAGTTGCTAGCTAGGAGCTGCATAAAGCATCAGATTTTTGCACTAACCGAAGATGTCATGTCTGTAGGCGGAAGCGAAATGGCCACTAATGTGTGCCTAGCAGTTGATTATCAAGCTTTGAGTAGGTGCGATCTTATAATAATGCCGGTTGCATATCGGCAGAAAAAGGGAAACCTCAAAGGAGCGACCACCACTAGCAACAGAAATGGTGAACTTAAAGGTTGAAGGTTAACCACTAAATACCTGCTGTTTTTTTTTTTTTTTTTAATTTTATATATCACCAATTTTTTGCAGGAGTTTCTTAATCCAAAAAAGAAATTAAATGTTGAAAATAGCACCTTCAAAATTTTCAAATTACTATGCCTCTCTAAGTAAAAGTAAATACATTTACATCTACTCTTAATTGATATTGTTTCGAATTTAAAAGCATAAAAGAAGGGCTTGTGCCATTTCTGCGTACTTCTATAAAAAATATTTTTTGTTCGATTATGACACTACTGAAGTAAAGTACAAAATGAGTCACAAGTACATTAAACGGGTCATATTTTTTGATTTCGCTACCAGCAGATTCGGATTGTACATAAAGTTATAAGAAAGGGCTTTAAAGTCAGTTTCGATGCCACCAAATTTAAGAAAAACAGTATTTGATAAATATGAATTTAATACAGATAGTAATATCGACCAAAGTCCTGGGAATGTAGTTTTTTTTTATTTTGTTGTATGCGATGTTGCGCATTTTCTTCCATAAAAAATACTTCCGATATGTGTGGGAATATACATTTTCAAAATCGTAAGCAAAAGTTTTTTAAATATTTTATCCTTTTCTTAAATTTTTTCAAATTTTTGAATTCCCTAACAGTTCGCGATCAGTTAAGGACACATTAGGATATGATGGGGCAATATATAAAAATAAATAAAACACAGTAAAATAAAATAAAATAAAATAAAATAAAAAAAAATAAAATAAAATAAAATAAAATAAAACAAAAAAAAAGCGCGAAAATGAAGCAAAGTAATATGCTTTGGGTAAAAATTTCTTAAGAACACGAATAATTGTGTATTTATTGACGTTTTAGAAATATGCGTAGACGCATTCCGGCAAGTTTACGCAGCAGGGAAGACCCATTTCTTCTGGAAGAAGACATTTTCAGGAGGTTTTTTAGATTCCCGAAATCCTTCTGCTGGGAACTTATTCAAGATCTCAAATCACTTGACAAGTTTGAGCGGAGTTCCCAGCTCGTTCATTTCAACGGAATGTATATAGAGATGCAATTCAACATTTATCGCTTATTAATTTTGTTTGTCTCAATTGAATTGTTGATAAGCCGATTCAGGTAAAACGTTTATAAAACAGAAATTAAAAACGTTATTTTGTATGAGCTTAGTAATATTCAGATTCTTTATGTTTTTGATGAAGAATTTCGCTTGATAAATGAATTTAAAAAATTCCATTACATATGGAATCGATAAGTGAATTTTTGCTCAACTCTTTGACTATCTCTAGTCAGCTGACTGTGTCTATTTATTTTCACCATGATATTGAAAAATAAAATAAAATAAAATAAAATAAAATAAAATAAAATAATTTAATTTTCGACATGCAATTACTCAATTCTTGTCATATAGTCCGAAACTTTTTACAGTAAACGTTTTTCTTGTTTGTAAAACTTTTAACTATTTTATATAATGTTTATAAACATTAATTTAATTGTAATCTTTGTACCTGTTATAAATTATTGGCTTGCAGCGAAGCTGTCGCCAATTAATGTAAATCACTCCTTTATTGGGATGCAATAAAAAAAAAAAACATTAATTTAACATAAAAATATTAAAACATATTATATAAAAAATAATAAAATAAAACAAACAATTTAAAATAAATAAAGCAAAATAAAATGGGGTAAAATAAAATAAAATAACAAAGATTTAAATAAATCATCAAATAAAGAAAAAATAATAATAATAATAAAATAAAACAAACCAAAATAAAAGAAAATAAATTTTCATGCAAATAAACTATAAAAAGCGCTAAATTAAAAAAAAAAAAAAATAGAATAAAGTAAATTAATAATACAATAAAATAATTAATTAAACTAAGTGAAACAAAATAAAATGAGGTAAAGTAAAATAATGAAGGTAAAAAAATATATTGAATCGAACTACATAAATAAATAAAATTTTTTAAGGTTTTAGAGATTTTATACAATAATTTTTTATTTCCGAAATTTTTGAAATTTTTATGGATTTTGTACAAAATTTGGAACTTTGATTAATAAGGTTTTTATTATACAATGTACTATATTATATTGGACTTTTTTCGTATAACTTTATGCAGAGTCCGAATCTGCCAAAACCGATATCGAAAAAAGTAGTTCCGTACAAGTTGGCCCACAATAATGTGTATACATATGACACATTCTTCGTCAATTGAGCCACTCTTCACTCCAATATTAGTTTAGACTTAAATATCTGCAATAGTCTTTAAATGTATCTTAAAACGTTTAATGTTTTAATGCCGAGTGGCGCTTTTTAAGTTCAATATGGCGAACTAATCTTTTAAAAGTCACCGAATGGACTTGAAATTCGTTACTCGGAGTTTGTCTTGGGGGTCGCTAAATACGAATTAAAAGAGAATTTTTCAAAAGTTAAAGTTTTTTTTAAAGTGAAGTGCATTGGGCTCCAGGACACAGATACCTACTGTAACAACATTGAACATATCCATTCCAATAGAAGAATAGAACATGAAATATAAATATAACCTGTAAAGCGTTAGTTTGTATCGGGAACTCTAAATTGTTTCCGCTTTCATCAAATACTGAGCAGATAATGAGAACCATTCCAACTGTGACAGCGTGCGCAATGAAAAAGGCGATATTTTGCAACTGCTCACTTGCTCGTTTACCGTTACACAAAATTAAGGAACGCCATCAATCGGGCCGCCACGCTTGTTCGAACACCGCAAGTCATCAGAGCTGACTGCTAAGAAGAAAAAGCCATTTAAAGTCACTTTATATTTCTTGCAAATAATTTTAAGATACTCTTTGGTACAACTTTGGGTAGTGAATTAACGTTGAGCATTTCCTTTATTTTCTCGTTTCTTTATCTTCTTTTCTCCTCTTACATTTGTAAAAGCGGGTTGTAAGGCAATAATTTAATAATACAACGTTCATTCAATGAGGAAAAGGTGCAAAGCTGCGGTAAGTGCGGTTTCTTGACTGATATAACAAATGGAGTGTGCAATACTGAATTCCTTTCGGCGTAAACATTCATACAGCCAGGTCGTAGTCGCGGCACTGACAAATCCATAATTCAGCAAAATCCGCTCCGAAAACAGAAAAGCATGGCTTAGCAAAATTCCATAAGTCGAGTTATTAAAAAGTTTTGAGCCTTTTGCCTTTCAAAGCATAATACCGGACAATTGTTGATTGCAGTTTTGAAAAAACGGGATGAAAAAATGCAAAAGGCTTTTGGAGAAGAGCGTTGGTAACTGTGGAAAAAATTGTGTTCCCCAATGAAGAAATTGTTAGCGTGTGGAAAAAACTAGACCCCTGCATGGTTATCTATGGAAATTTTGAATGAACGAGGTGCATCCGGCTATTGCTGATTTTCCAGTTCAATTTAAAAAAGAAGCCAAAATTGGACATTTCGAATGAATCTGTGCTTTTTGTATGCAATATACTCCCATCAATTATTAATAAAGGAACGGTCTAACTCTAATTTCTTACGCTCAAAAATTAAAAATATTGAATGTTACATTCTACTCCTCAAACTGCATTTAAATGCTTGACTAAGAGGTTGCTGAAAGAGCTTCCCTAATTGGATACTTTTTATTTTTAGTTATTTCATTTGTTACCTATGAGCCGCCAGTACACTAATCCCGCACACAGTGTTCACTGTGCTACCATTATATTCAGACCTCCCAGCTCTTCAAAAAAAAGAAAATTAATAAATCGTTTAATAGAGTTGTTACCCACAGCGATGGTTAAAATTGTAATAGCCCACTCTCTTAAGCAATTAACTGAGTAATTTATTTATTAATTTTTTTCTATATTTGCTACCTCGTACTCGTGCACTCACCTGCTAAGTAGCGATCACTTTGCGACCGTGAATAACGCAGCGTCTAAAAATAGAGAAAAACAAATAAGACATTACATAGCGTTTGCATAAAAAAATGCGAACTATTTTAATTAACTTCATATTTCCAACTCACCAACTTCTGGCCGGCAAAATCATCACGTCGCGTCTTTTCTTGCTTTAGCAGCAATGGCGCCGAGTTTGACTTGGTCGTTAGTTCTTGTATGCCTAGACTTTCGTGCCCGCTGTGCAGCGATGCACTGCTCGGTGAGGGTAATTCGGCAAAGTGCGTCGGCGATAGCAAAGACTGGAATGGTTCCTGACGCAGTGCCAGCGACAATTGACCACGTTCCCTGCTACGTCCATGCAGATGTTGATGAAACTTACGCGTCAGTGGATGATGCTGTTGTGGATGCTGATGCTGTAGTGGCGAGTATTGATAGTAGACGGCAGGTAGCGACGAGGTATCCAGCGAGTGACTGCGACATTTCTGTGCACGTCCACCAGCGCCGGCTGCCCCACCATAGGGCATCATAATTGGCGTAGTAGTGGCATTGAATTTGCGACGCAGTACCACACTGTTGCTAGCAGCTATATCATTTGCCGATGTGGAGCCGCTACGACTGCCGCCACCACCGCTGCCGCTGGCGCTGCTTGCATCACCATCATTGCACTCACATTCGCAATAGGGTCCCACTTCGAATTCATCGTGGCCCTCATCATATTCGTCCGCCAAATCGGCAACATCCATAACGCCATCATCGCCGGCTTCTGCCGTTTCGAGCGCATCATTGCTGTCAACGTTATCGCTGTCATCTTGTCGCGTGCGTTGATGTTGACGTTGACGTGAGGTGCGCAATAAATGCTGTTGCAACTGTTGCTGGTGTTGTAGTTGGAACTTGTGTTTAAGTTTATCTGCAGCTGTGGCAGCTGTTGGTGGTCGTTGTAGATGACGCTGATCGTCAATGTCATCGTGTGACTCATCGCCGCAATTTATGCCAATGTCTTCATCACCACGACTATGGGGCTCATCGCACAAGCTGAGTACTTCTAAGAGGTCTGGATCATCTGAGGAAGCTACTGAACTGCTTTTCTGGAATTTCATTTTACGTAGCGCATCCAAACTGCTCACCGATTCGTTGTCGTTATGTTGATTTTTCCAGTAGGCGATGTCTTTGGGTGGCGTTGCCGTACCAATGCCACTTTCGTTGTTGTCATTGTCCAGGCCGGAGGAGTCGAGCGAAATGCCCGACTTGCCAGAGCTGAGTACGCCGGAGGCTTCTTCACATGCCGAAGATGAAGTGGAGCTGTAAGTGTAGAGCGGAAGGGTTTCAATTGGTGCGTGTACTTTGGAAAGGCTTTGTTAAATGGCTTTGGTAGTGCTACTGATAAAATTATCAATATTAAAATATCAAAGTATCAATAAATAATCTACAGGAAATTCTCAATTAAGCGCAAATGACCTGGCATGCAGTGAATAGAAAATATCAACATTTTGTTGTCGTTTTATCCTTGTTTTTTTAATGTCGACTATTTGCACCTAATTGCGATCTGCCCTAATGCTGATAAAGAGACCTAAAAATTTATAAAAAATTATGTCAAGACGCAGAGATTCCTATTGACATTAAAGGGGTTCTGAAAAATTCATGACTCTGAATATTTAAGTTATGAAAATGAGGAAGAAAAAAAGTGCGCACAGGACTTGGACAAGTGACTTCAAATAGGCAATCCCAATTTGGTTTTCTATTCTCACATTTCGCCAATGCGCGATGAACGAAGAACACGGAAGGTTCCCTGAAATATGTGCATTCACAGGGTAATACCAACGGGTTACAGGATTATTGGCTATATGATCGCCAAGTTCGGAGCTTTTTATAACGATTTCTTCACGAACTGTAGATATGAGGAAGACGTAAGACCCACTGAGGATTTCCTTTGATCAGTGCCACAGATATTTGTTTACGATTTGTGCGGAAAAGTTTCGCAAAAGGCTCGATAGATGGCCTGGTCTGATTGGATTCGCTTAAAGTTCGGGATGGTTTGAGGATAGGATGGACTAGTGAACATATGAAATGGAAAAAAAAATTATTATTATTATTAAATATATATATAAAAAAAAAAGTATGAAATAAAATAAAATTGAAATCAATAAAAAAAAAAAATTAAACTAAGAATAACAAAAATATTTTTTCTATTTTTTTATTTTTAAAATAAGACATAAAAATTAAATAAAAAATATTAAATAAAAAAATATAGAACGAAATGAAATTAAGTAAAATAAAATAATAAAATCAAATAAAATTAAAAAAATGTGTTTATTTATTTAATATTAAATAAAACATAATAAAGTATTGGTGTGCAACTAAGTTTTAAAGGTTTTTTTTTCGATTTCAAAAATTTATTGTTAAAAATTGGTACAACCTATTTTATCCAAAATACTGTCCATCACTAGCTATAACTTTTTCCCACTTCTCTGGTAATGCATGGATTCCGTCCCAGTAAAACTGCTCGCTTTTGGAGGCGAAGAACTCATCAAGCCAATTTTGGATACCTTCAACCGAAGTGAAACGCACTCCCGTAAGGGCATTCTGCATCGACCGGAACAAATGGTAATCTGATGGTGCAAGATCTGGGCTATAAGGCGGGTGGGGTAGAACTTCCCATCCGCTACCATCGAGATAGGTTTTGACCACTTGTGCGACATGCGGCCGAGCATTGTCATGATGAAAGATCAATGTCTCATGTTTGGACGTTTTTCCGCAATTGTTCGCTTCAATCGCATAAGTTGTTGTCTGTAGAGTGCTTCGTTTATCGTCTGACCACTTTTCACACGGGCCTTCGTCCAAAATTGTCTCCAATTCGGCGTCTTCAAAAGTTGGTGGCCTTCCTTCGCGCTCCTTGTCGGCTGTGTCAAAGTCACCACTTTTGAATTGTCGGAACCAGTACTCGCAGGTTGAAATTGATGGAGCATTCTCACCGTAAGCCTCACACAGCATCCGATAACTTTCCGCTGCACTTTTCTTCAGATGGAAGCAAAATAGCAATGCTTCCCGCGAATGAAGTTTTGTAGGCATAAAAGCTGACATAGTCTTTGTATAAAAAAATTTTTTGTTTACACTTCGACGAAATGACACAAACTAAGAAACGACACTTAATGATGACGCTTTCACATGAAACTCGTTACACAATTACTCAGTACAATTTGACACTAGTATTACTATATGTTTTAAATCCTTTAAAACTTAAATTGAGAAAATGTATCTAAATTAAAATAAATTAAATAAAAATTGAACACAATAAAGTAAATTAAAATAAAATAAAAATCTTAAATAAAAATAAAAAATTAAAATAAATATATATATTATAATGAAATAAAATAAAATAAAATGAAATTAAGTTTAATTAAATAAAATAAAAATGTAACATAAAATAAGATAAAGAAATTAAATTGAATTAATTAAAAATTAATAAAGTAAAATGAAATCAGTTGAAATACAGTAACATAAAATAAAATACAAATTTTAAATAAAATAGAAAAAATAAAATTAAATTAAATAAAAAACAATAACGAAATGAAATAAAATATAACAAAATAAAAAAAGAAAATAGAAAAATTTAAATAAAATAAAACAAAATAGGATAAAAATCTGATAAAATAATATAATAGGAAATGGATACATTTTTTTAAATCAAGTTAAATAAAAACTAAACAAAATAACCGTACAATAAAATAAAGTAAATTATAGAATAAACAATCCAAATAATATATATATTTATTAGAAATATTTTTTAATATATTTAATAATAATTTAATAAAGTTGGCGCAAAATTGCCGAAAGCCTATTTATTTTCATCGCGCTCTCGATATTTTAGAAAAATTTTCGCATTTTTCAAACGTTCAATTGGCGCTATAGTGAATTCTCAAAAAAGGACAAAAATTCTCCTCCGTACTTTTGGTTTGTAATTGAGGGCAGTGATTTTTCTCCATAGAATTCACAATAACACGGAATACCTGGTGATGATTCTACTGAAAAAAATTCACCTCATTTTTCCCAACTATGTCTTTAAAATTTCTTAAATACACATTTGGTCTTAATTAATTAGATCCTTAAATTAACTTTTGATACACAACCTTTTGTGCAAGTCTTCCTAACTCCCACATCTTAGCGCCCAGTAGCTTTTATACCAAAATTCCAAACCTTTAACTTCATGTTACCCTCTTTTCCTCTCTACTTACTTATTGTCTTCATCGACGGCGCCAACACTCCGCAATATTGACTCCTCAGATGTCCAGATCGTTGAGGTGGATCCTTTTTTGGTCACATCATTGCCATTTAACAACAAAGACGTTGTGCCGCTGTTGCCGCCGCCACCATTGCTCTTTGATGCTGATGAGGTCAGCAGTGTAGATGGCAGCAGCACTGTGTTCGCTAGTTTTGTGGTAGCTATGGTTGATATTGGTGTTGTCATTGTCGCATGATTAATGCGCTCCCGTTTTGGTATTGCCAGCATTGCCGCCAAGCCACTGCTACTGCTAATGTTGCCACCAATGCTGCTTTTATCGCCACTGACCAGCTGTTGTTGTTGTTGCTGCTGCTGATGGTGGCTCTGGCTTTGGTTTTGGTTTTGGCTTTCTCTGTGTGTCCAGAGTGTCACTGCTGCTGTGCCGGCGCGCATTGTTTCCATATCGTTTTCCAATTGACGCTGTCGCCTACCTTTAAGTGATTCCTCATCGGTTTCTTGGGCGGCGACACAACCATTTAATGTTGTCATTGCCATTGCTGGCCGACGGTTGCCACTTGTCGTCGTCGCCAGTTTAGTTGCCGCAGCACCTGCTGGTATTGTTGTTGCTGTTGGTGTTGTCTCTTCAATTTTCAATACTGTCGCTGTTGTTGGCGAGCTTGTTTTTTCTGTTACTGCATTAGTAGTTGTTGTTGTTGTTGCTGTTAGCGCACTTGTTGCTAGCGCATCGTTGCCGCATTGTAAATTTGTCAGATTATGATAATGTTGATGCTGCTCGGTTTTGGCATTAAATGTTGCTAAATTGTTGCGATTGCCATTGCCGCCACTGTAGGCCGCCTGTGATTTGCCGACAACTTCGTTCGGTAGTTGCGGTTGTTGTTGTTGTTGTTGTTGTTGGTGGTGGTACGCTGTCGGTGCCGATAAAGTGCGCATATAGGCAACAGTTGGCTTGGCGACCGGGGTGCTGCTGACATTGCTGCTGTTGTTGATGTTGTCGGCATTTATGCCATTATCGAGACGTCCACAATCAAGGTTAAATGATTGCAATGGAATGGTTGTCTGTGAATAAACGAAATAAAACATTATTTAAAAAATGAAATAGCAAAAAAGCAAAATTAAAATAAAGTCAGTTTCGAGTTGCTTCGCCGAGAAGGAAACCTTACAGAGCCGATCACTTTCAGTTAATAATGCAAAAATCTTTAGGCAAAATCTAGTCAGACAATACCTTATGACACCGATAATGTATGGCTGTTGGCACATAAGTATGCGTACAGTGCATATGTGTATGTGTATGTACGCGGTTATGGATGTGTAGTCACAGTGCGCGGCATGAGTGGCTGCGCATGACTGGCCAAGTTGTTGGCGGCATGCAGTTAAGTAGCGACATATCTTCCGTCGCTTCTAGAAGGACCTTGAATTTATAATAAATCGCCTTGCTGCTCCACTACTTTTGCCCTTTACAAATTTCTGTTGATTTTATTTTATTTTTCTGTTGCTGCCATTCTTAACTATCGAAAAGCGATTGTTTTCGACATATTTATGCAAATTGAATGTCGTTTTCGTAAAATCTCACTTCTGCCCTTTTGTATTGTTGGCGAAACAGTGAGCTGCGAATGGGCTTTAAAATGCTTTAAATGCATTTGACAATTGGCTGACATTTCTGTGAGTTGTCGTGTGGGATTTTAAGCGAAAAATGTAATTGAACTTCTTTTCTTTTTTTTTTGTTTGTATTTCTTTCTGCTGCAGATTGTTGCAGAATTCGTAGCTCGAGTTCAAGGCTAACTGCATAAATCATGCACGATGAACAAGTAGAAGGCCAGGAGACAGTAAAGAGGGTTTGGGATGAATTTAATTTCCGACACGTTTTTATAGATCAGACATTATAAGTTCATACTAGTTACATCGGGCGTTCTTCTGCTGCATGAGAAGTATCGATATCGATAACTATGGCTTGACAGCTGAGAATAGCAAACTGGGCCCAGATACGGCATGCGGCTACCAAAGCAGCCAAAGTCACGGGTATGCTAAGTAGATTAATGGCAAACGTCGGTGATCCAATACAGACCAAAAGAAACCTAATTATGGCGGTCATAAACTCAATTCTCCTGTACGGCAGCGAAGTATGGGGAATTGTGCTAAACTGCAAGACCGAGCGCAAAGCACTGGGGGCTGTGCAACGAATACGGCCAGTCAGAGTTGCCTAAGCCTATCGCACTGTTTTAGGCGCAGCAATTTTTGTGATCAGCCGGCAGATACCCGTCGACTTATGGTCTGGGATCGAATGGATGCGTGGGACTCCAAGAAGAAACACTTCCACACTAGCTCCTCAGAACGGATATGCCAAACCATGCTGCGGTGCCAAGGCCGATGGGACACTGAACCGAGTGGCAGATGGACGGGGAAACTTTTTCTATCAATTGACAAATGGATCCAAAGGAACTTAACTCAGTTCTTTCGAGCCCCCGATACTTCCGGAGATACCTATACCGCATGGGCAAGGTAACCGATTCGAAGTGCATTTACTGCGAAGCGCTGACCGATGACGCTGAACACAAGTTTTTTAGTTGTAACAGATGGTTTCCGGAAAGAAATGCTCTGAGAGAGCAGATTGGCGACATCGCGCCAAGCAATATAATCAGCAAAATACTTGAATGCGAGGACAGGTGGAGCGCGGTAACGAACTACATTGAAAACATACTACGAAAAAAAGATTTACTTCGACACAGTGCAACAGAGCGAAGCAGCATAGATAGAAAAACACGAAGGCGAGCCTATAGCATGAAAGCTGGCTACAAATATGGTGGACCCAGACGTGGGTGAATAGTATTGGTCAAATTATGAATGCCGTTCTGGGCCCTCCCGAAGTAATATAGAAAGTAGTCCCGGTAAGGGTGGGTCTCCCAGAAGGCGAGAAGGTATCGTTTAAGTGGCCATACCACACGTCGCAGTAGACGACGGTCGCCATAAGTGCGAAGGAATTTTGAAGCCTATCTCAGACACCAAGAAAAAAAATGACAAACTGTGTCAACATTTCTGTTCAGTAAGGTTTGGCAAGTTATCATGAATTATTTGACGCTAAATGAACGCTTCCAAATTATGGAAACTTTGGAAAAATAAATCCGTTCGTTCCATTGTTTTACGGGCTGTATGGAAACTAACCGCGATGGCCGTCTTGTTTGAACCAACTGATGTGGAAGCGGTATCAAAAAGTCGTGTATCACGGCGCGATAGCGTTCACCAAAGGGTTGCTTTCAATAGATGTAATGACTGTTCTTGAATGGCTTCGAATAGCTCTTGAGCCCAATTGCTCTTGCCATTACTTGGCGAGTAGTGCCCGCTATTAGAAAAAATGTTTCTATCAATTGTTATTTCGTGTACTTGGTTTCGAATCTGTGCACTTCCGTATGGTAGCCACGCACCAACCCATTCGGGTACGACGGCCGATTTACCTACCTATAATTTTCCGTTTTAGTGTATCATCAAAAAGGCACATGAAAACTTTGAAAGTGAAAAAAAAGAAAACAAGGCTGCATATAACTGCTGTTTAAACATTTTATTATAAATTAAAGTATAATAATTTCCGGGTGCTGATATGTGCTAACCGTTATTTCCCAATTACTTTTATGGTGGCACCTGCTTTATAAATTTGTGAATTACTTGAAAAGAAAATAAGTTGAGTGCGCTTAGAAATGCGAAAGAAGCCTAATCTAATACAACTCCAAGCACTGTAGATTAGGGAAATGTTCACAAACTCGATTTGAAGCTCTTTTCAAAGCTAAAAGATTATCGAGGTAAGCGGGAATTTTTCAAAGAAAATTTGCGGCCACATTTTGTGTGAGTGGTATGTTTGCCTGTGCAGCAATATTTATTATATTTCAGATTTATACTTATATCGGCAAAACAAATACGCAAACCGAATTTAATCTCAATTGGATAACTTTTAACACTTCGGCCTAATTTTGGTGGGAGAAGTGAAAGTAGGGCAATCTATAAGTAGATAATACTTCGTAATTAAAGGTAGGCCAGTTATAAAATTTCTTCAAAATCGGAACATGTTGGCTATTTTTGGCCGCTGCTTAAATGGGGACGTCCCACTGTGCATCGCCGTTCTCTTCAACGAATACCAAATCAAATATCGCTTACAAACTTTTCAGCTCCCTTTTAATTAGAGTATTTATGATCGGCGCTTAACAAAATATTAATAAACTTTCATTTTTAATATTTTTGGTGAAACGCTCTACCCTGGGTGGCACTTCATTGAACTTGGCCAAAATCGCGTCTGACGTTGCTGCCCCAATCAAGAAAAGAATATACGTCGAAAAGGCATTGACAATCGTAGTATTAAGAGCCAAAATCTAGTTGCGATCCCTGTTTCTCGAAAATAGTAAGTACCTTATATGCATTTACAGGTTACAGCTCCTATAATTCCTCTTCGAATTTCTTCGGTTTTCCTGACTAGCTGAAAACCTCTTCCTTGCCACATATGACGACTTATCAATCATGTTTTGTATAAATGGAAAATCAAGTAATACGTTTAAACTATTGGAACATTCAAAAAGTGATCAGTTGCGCAAGTAACAGACGTCATTGTAACGAGAACTGAGTTTTGTGCTTCCAAAAACAACCCAAAAGAAGCGTTTTTAATTAAAAGAAATGTCACCCGTCCAAGCAATGCAACTTAACTGCATCGTGTGGAGAAATGCAAATAAGCGCTTTTAAAGGTTATTTTGTTTTTATATTTTTTTATTTTTATTTCTGTATTTTTAGCAAATTTTAATTACCAAACCTTGGCCTTTGAGCACCTCTACCTTGCAGTTGAGTATTTTGAATTTTCTACATTTTGTATTTTTTCCAGCAGTATGTCAGCTCATTAAATTTGTAGTTGTACGCTAAATTCGTGGCAACGTTCATGGCCATGACTGCGGCGACATTTGTTGCAATTAAACATTGACAGCCTGAGAGTGTGGCCAACAATTTTCGCCTAATGAAAAGTACAATACGAAACAATACCAGTAATGGTGTAAAAGTGAAGCAAATAACAAGTCAAACATTCACACATACACACACACGCATACACACGTACGTAGATATGTAAGTGGCTCGTCTTTCGACAATCCGTGAGGGTCGCACTTTGCGATACATATGCGCTTGCTCAGCTGGTGACAAACGCGCACCGGTGTGTGTCGGTCGCGAGTGGACGTGAGTTAGAAAGTGGTGCTTAATTTTTAAAATATCAGTGGTGCGAAACGCTGAAATTAAGAAAACAAGTGCGGGAATGTGTATCCAAGTGTGCTTTAGTGAGCCTGCTGAAATATGGAAACAAAAATAAGCTAAGTATTATAAATATCAGTTTAATAATATTTTGCCATTTGTTTCCTGTGATTTGTTTTTGTATTGAAATATAACCTATTTCAATTCGTCAAAGCCTTCACAAAGCCTCTCAGTGCTGAGAGAATGCATAACGGTGGTAAACAAAGGCGGCAAACAAAAACACAAAAAAAAAAAAAAAAAAAAAAAAAAAAAAAAAAAAGAGCCAATTAAGCATCTCTCTTTCTAAGTCCACTCCTCACGCTGAACCTGGCAGTAGCAATTTGCTATTGTATGCTTCAAAGTCATTTCTGTTCTTATTGAGCGGTCAGTAATACTATTGTTGTTACTGTGTAGTCAATGTTGTGCTCGTTAAGTCAATACCTCACGATTAGGCTTAGTCTGCCTCCTCCTTGTTCGCATCCTCACACATATGTTTGTTAGCTTATTATATGCTCACTCTCAAATAGCATGATAATCAAAGAGAGCTTGTATTATTGTTTTAAAATTTGTTTGTCTCGTACCCCCACACGTACATAAATATGTTTATATACAATGACGAACCGTTGTCCGAGTAACCCAGTAGGAATCGTGCACATCATCCCGGTAGAAAAAGTAGATAAAGTAGTATATACTCTACATTAGACATTTGTAACGTCTGCCTGTATACCGCTTTGTTTGTCTTAACGTCATCACCGTTCTTATTTAGTGGTCAAGGTTGGGTTTGTTGGGTTTTCTATGTAAATTTCTCACGTTAGGTTTAGTAGCACTAGTTTGTTACTCCTAACACTCGATTGTGTTCATGTGCGTACATAGCGGGCATGTATACTGCTTAAGTCGCTGAAGTTGTTGTAGGTAGAAATACCATACACAATCGATGCCGGCTGATGGCGTTATCATATGTTTAATCGCTACGCTCGCTCTTAAACGGCACGAGAACCTAATACAAATTTGTATCCTCTTTATTGCTTGGTACACATACACGTACATACTATTAAATGTAACCCACTAGGAATCGTGCACGACAACCCAGTAGGAAAAGTAGAAGAAGTTGCAATTAGCTAAACTGTTACCTAAAGAAGATAGATATGTTATTAGTAAAATTATAATACATTCAACTAATAACCAAAGTTGCCACAACCTTATTTTAACATGTTAGAACCGAGCCCAGTAAGGTTTTAACTTAATGGTATACTGGAAACCCACTTTTGAAATGTTCGCTTCGAGCTGGTGAGTTTGGTATTCTGTTACCTGAGTATGCAGGTGTGACAATCTGCAGAAATGGCTTTCAGGCTAATGCCAAGCTTGCCCCCGTCCCGTTAAAACCATGGCAGGACTCAGAAAACGCTCTCTATTCGTTGTCATTAAGTTGGCCGCGTAGGCTCAGTTGATTTAATCCTGACTAATACCGATCTGGCTCTGAACACAATTCTTCATAAGAGATTGTGTCAACCCTCGCATGGCCTCCCTGTTTACATAGATAACCATGGGATCAAATAGGTAACTACGCATACGAGTAAAGATAACGGCTCTGAGTGGGGACCCAAAAACTAAAATATGGAGCAATTAAACACAAAAAAAGCAAACGAAACCATTGATCTAAACAAGAAAGATCAAAACAACAAAGAAAATCAAAACAAGCTTGCCTCGGAGGACATAGATCCCTTCAAGAAAAGCTCACGCCTGGCTCATTCACCGGCAAGATCTCCTACGGACCGGACTTGCCGAGTCGAAGAGCCACAGAGCATTACGGGTGCTGGCTCACCCACTAACAGATCAGCACAGAAACAAGATCTGGAAACGAAAAACTCGTTTAGCAAGCTGGGGGAACAAGTAATAGCCCTCGTGAACATGCTAAACGAAAACGAAGGAAAGCGCCGTACCATCCATCAACCTATGAGGGACGTTATATTTAGCATAAAATCCCTCTACCAACGGGCTGCCGCAGAAAAATGTCGTTGCAACTCAAGGGGGATGCCTTGCCATGAGAATAGTACACAAACGTCACCCAGGCCAAGAAATGCAACAGGAACTAAACGCCAAAAGGCTAGCACTGAGGATTCTCCGAGAAGTAAAACGGAAAAAGCAGAAGCAGTGAGAAGAACGCAATCGGTGGTGAAAGTTCATGTACCAGCTTCTTCTCACCCAGTCCAGCAGAAGCCAACAAATGAGTGGACACTGGTAAAAAACAAAAACCCAAAAAAGGCCAAACAAGTTATTAGTAAAAGTACGGGAAGAGTAAGACCCGATGCCATAATAATTGAAAAAACGGGTAACTGTTCTTACGCTGATATTTTAAAGAAAGTGAAAAGCGACGAAAAATTCAAGAACTTCGCTGAATCAGTTTCGAAAATAAGGAGAACCCAAAAAGGCGATCTCTTAATCGAACTGACGAAATCGTGTAAAAAATCTACTGATTTCAAAACTATCGTGGGTGCCACCCTAGGTAGCGAAGCAACAGTGAAGGCGCTTACTCATCGCATCACAATAGAATGCAAGGATATCGATGAAGTGACCTCCAAGGAAGAGGTGCATAACGCGATTAAATCTTTGCCTGGTTTTGACGACGTGGAGTTGGCAGATATAACTGGACTCCGAGCAGCCTATGCGGGCACTCAAACGGCCACCATTAGCCTGCCAGCTCTGAAAGCCAAAAAGCTAATGGAGATTGGCAAAGTCAAAATTGGATGGGTCGTCTGTCGCTTACGAGAACGTGTCTCTTTACAAAGATGCTATAGATGCCTAGAATACGGCCACATGTCGCGCACCTGTGCTAGTTCTTTCGATAGATCTAAGCAGTGCAGGAAATGTGGTGTTGACGGTCACTTCGCTAAGGATTGTCAAAATAGCCCGAAATGTGTGCTCTGCGAGACTGACAGAAGGGAGAACATCAACCATATTACCGGGAGCTATAGGTGCCCTGCATTCAGGAGAGCTCTAACAAATAAAAGCAAATGAGAATTGTTCAGATAAATCTTAACCACTGTGAGGCCGCCCAAGACCTATTATCACAAAGAGTTAAAGAAATTAAAGCGGATATTGCCATTATAAGTGAGCCCTACAGGTGTGAAAACCACAGCACTTGGGCCTCTGACAGCAAAAACTGCGCGGCCATCTGGCTTTGTGGAGAGCTCGCTTTCCAAGAGAATAATAGCGCTGGCGAAGGGTTCGTGCGATCCAAAATAAATGGAATCAATTTCGTCAGTTGCTACGCAAGACCCAGTTTGACTACAGTGCAGTACGAACAGCTTCTTCAAAACATTGTTCTGGAAGCTAGTGGAAAATCGCCTTTAATAATAGCGGGCGATTTCAACGCCTGGGCAACCGAATGGGGTAGCCGGCGCACAAACAAAAGAGGAGAGATGCTTCTTGAAGCATTCGCTCCTCTCCACATTACTGTTCTAAATAGCGGGTCAACTTTCACCTACCGTAAGATGGGAATAGGGTCAGTCATAGATATTACCCTGGCAAATGATTCCCTTGCTCAAAAGATCAAATGGAGGGTGAGTGAGGGCTACACGCACAGTGACCATCAAGCTATCATAATGGACATCAATGAAAGGAGGCTAAAAATTGCACCCAAGCCGACAGGTCCAAAGTGGAAGGACGCGATGCTTGATAGCGAAGCCCTAACATATATGATTGAGCAACTACAAACCCCTGCTGGTTCTGCTGAGAATAGGACGAAACTCCTAGTAGAAGGACTAAGAGAAGCTTGCGACGCCTCCATGCCCAGGCGAGTAATGCACCAACACATATACCCATGCTACTGGTGGAACGAAAATATCAAATCACTAAGATCTCAATGCCTCCGCGCTAGACGCAAGATGCAGCGCAGTAGAGGGAGACCTGACTTTGCTGAAAATGTTCAAAACCTTAGATCAGCCAGGCAGGCGCTAAAAAAAGCCATTAAAACTAGCAAGCAAGAAAGTTTCAAGAAGCTTTGTGAGGAAGCTGATATCAACCCCTGGGGCACCGCGTACCGGGTGGTATTATCCAAAGCGAAAAGCGTACACACACCCCAAATTACTTGCCCAATTAGGCTGCGCAAAATTGTTACTACTCTTTTTCCTCAAAGATCCGAAAACATTTTGCCATCCTGCATACAACACGAAGCAAGCGACATCCCTCGTGTCACCGAGCAAGAACTCCAGGCGGCGTGTAATAAAATAAAGCCTAAGAAAGCTCCAGGCCCAGATGGCATACCAAATAGAGCCCTGATATTAGCAATTTCCAAACGTCCGGACATATTTCAAGCAGTCTTCCAAACCTGCCTTAACGAAGGCACTTTCCCAAAGAGGTGGAAGAAGCAAACACTTGTGCTTTTACCCAAGGGCAACAAAAAGCCTGGCGAGCCCGAGTCTTACCGACCAATATGTCTACTAGACACAATGGGGAAAATTCTGGAGAGAATTATTTGCGACAGGCTGTCGTCTTTCGCTGAAGACAAAGGTATTCTATCCACTTACCAGTTTGGCTTCAGAAAATCCCGCTCAACAGTGGATGCTATCAAATGCGTGGTAGATTTAGCAACAGAAGCCATTGAAGGCAAGAGATGGCGCGGCGGGAAAAAAGAATACTGCGCTGTGGTAACTCTGGACGTTCGAAATGCTTTTAACACAGCTAGTTGGCAGTGTATACTAGAAACCCTCGCAAAAATAGGGTCGCCTAGTTATATAATCAAAATAATTGAGAGCTATTTCAGGGACCGTAAACTGAGGTATAGAAGTGACAAAGGCGTTGAGGAGTATATCGTATCAGCAGGGGTTCCTCAAGGATCAGTTCTGGGCCCACTGCTATGGAACCTAATGTACGACGGGGTTCTAAGACTGAATATGCCCCCCAGAACTAAAGTCATTGGATTCGCGGATGACATCGCGGTGGTAATGGTAGCAAAACATATCCACGAAATTGAGAGGATCGCAAGCGAATCAGTAAGCAGGATCAAGACTTGGCTAAGGTCTATGAAGCTGGAATTAGCTGAGCATAAGACCGATGTAGTTCTAATAAGCAGCAGGAAGATAGTAGAAACTATAAGTGTAAATGTTGGGTCTGTAACCATTACTTCAAAACCTGCTATAAAATACCTAGGAGTGATGGTTGACAGCCGTTTAAACTTCAAAACACACCTGGAGTACGCTGTAAAGAAGGCATCGAGTGTGCAGGCCTGCCTGTCGCGAATCATGCCAAACAATGGCGGACCTAGCCACAGCAAAAGAATGCTATATAGCAGGGTAGTCAGCTCGGTTCTTTTGTATGCCGCACCGATCTGGGCTGATGCACTGAACTTAAATAGCTTCACAAAAAAACTGACAGCCGTCTATCGGCTAAGCGCTTTGCGAACTATCTGCGGCTTCCGTACAATTTCGGATGATGCTTCCTTCGTTATAGCAGGGCTAGTCCCCGTGGACATCTTGGCGAAAGAAATGCAGAGAGTGTACATAAGGCTATCTGAACACGACAGTAGAGCAAGTCGTAAAACTATTGCAGAGGAAGAAAGACGTCGTTCGATCGCCCACTGGCAAGACCGGTGGAACAGATCACCGAAAGGTAGATGGACGCATGGGCTAATACCCATCCTTACGACGTGGTTAGAAAGGAAGCATGGGGAAACAAACTTCCACCTAACCCAATTTCTTTCAGGGCACGGAGTATTTCGAAAATACCTCCATAGATTCGGCCATGACAGTTCCCCAAACTGCCCAATCTGCACGGATAGGGAAGAAGACGCTGATCACGTCTTGTTCCAATGCCCACGCTATGCTCCCGAAACTTGTGGTATTTTAAACGGAGAAAATATTATAGATTTTATGCTAAAATCGAGCGATAACTGGAAGCGAATCTGCGCGCATGCAAAATATATCCACAATGATCTAAGACGCGCGGAGGTTCGTAGACGAAGTAACTAGCAGCCTATGAGCTAACCAGCCCCGTGAGGTAATTCCTTCTTGGTCAGTTCCGCGGGGAGAGTGGTAGAGTGGAGAGGTGTTTAGTACGTAGGTGTAGCTGTGAGGCTACAAGTCGTGCATACTGCTATGCCGGTATAGCAGTACTCATGAGAGTTTCCTCTTCATGGGCGTCATCCCGAAAAAAAAAAAAAAAAAAAAAGATATGTAAGTGTATGCATGCATTGTTACTGATTTATTCGCATAGTAAAGCATTACTTATAGAAAACAGTCTGCGGAGTGTGGCAGAGTGCAAAGGCAGCGCGGAAGGGACAGTAATGAAAAATTCACGCATATGTTGTTGGCTGGTACGTGATGAGATTCATGTATCAACTACTTTAGATGCGGCGGCAGCGAAGATGTTATCTGGCCAGCTTAACAGACAAAGAAATAAAAAACTGCAAAAAAAAAACCAGAAACAGCAGTTTGAAGCAGATAGCGAGGCGAAGGCAATACAAAGGACACAATGAGTTACAACAAAGGATGCAATAAAGGCTAGCAGCAGCATGCAAAAGCATGCATTTATGTGCGTGGCTGTGTGTGTGCGTGTTTACTTGCAACCTTTTGCCGTGGTTGCGATGCTGCTACTAGCAACTTGTGGCAAGAAAACAGTAGTGCGTATGCAGCAGATGTGCTTGTGTGAGAATGTGTGTGTATGTTTTCACTCGGCTTTAAGCCATTGTAAGTTCGTTATGTCAATTGCAGGCTATTGACAATTTTCTCTGGAGAAAAAGTTTGAAAAAATATAAAGCAAAGAAGCACATCGATGAGCTGTTAGGACTCGGCCACGACAAGTCGCAAATTTAAGCTTCACTGCTTCACTAGGAAAACGTAAAAAAAAACAAAGCGAAACTGCAACGGAAATTGATTTCAATGATTTATTGGTAAAATCCAATACCAAGCAAACATTCAGCAACGATTGCAAGTGACTTGAGATGAGGCAATGTGTTTTATGTTTGCAACATTGCAACATTGCGAAACTTTACGAATTCGACTGACAGCTGCGTGCAGTGTTTGCCGCGTGTTACATGCCACAACTACAACAACGGTGGACGGCATGCGCAGCACACACATATATATGTATGCATACAGCTGCCCACTTGCCGCTTAATGTTGAATGAACAGCCAGCTGAATGGCATCTGTTGGCGGCCGCCGACCAGGTCGCGACAATGACGATAGCGAGATAGCGCAAAATCTCCCGAAAAAAATGGTATCAGCGGCGGCACATTGCCAATTTGGCAGGAATGCGCAAGTGTGTGTTGATATGTTTTATTGTGCTGTTTTTCTCTCTCATTTTTTTGCGCATGTTTGTTTGGCATTTTGCGTTGCAGACACTTTTGATTTTTATCATGTCTTCACGGCACAATGACAATTGCGCGCATCTTGTCAGTTGCAATGTTGACCAAATATGGTGTTGCAGCAATGATGGACCTTAGTGATCGCAACTCGCTGCAACTGAATTGAACTGCACTTCACTTGTGTGCTCTGGGGTGTGCAATTAAATGCGAACAGAATGCTGCTGGGCGAGCGATCCAGCGGGAATTCGCAATTACAGCAAGTCATTACAGAAGCAACAGAGCGTCCGCATTACGACGGCGAACTGAATAAATTGCATACGTAATTCGTACAACTCTGCATATATCTGTATATATATATATATATATATATATATTTTTTTTTAATAAGTAAAATTTTAAATGAAATTAACAATTAAATTTGTGCAAGATTTGTACGAGATATACACATACATACAGATGTTTGTTGCTTGATGCCTATCTGGTTTCACTTATACATTTTATAAATTAATTTTTTACACACTTGGAATTATTCATGCAATCTAAGAAATATAAGAATCTCAAACTAAACTTCACTCAATCTTTGGTTTTCTCTCAGTGTTTGCTTCATTCGCAATTTTATGCTGATTTTAACTGCAAACCTGATTTGAATTCAAGCCTTATTTGGGATGCTCTGCTTATCTATGCCCATCTATTTCCTTGCTTAATAACTAAGACCTGATTTGATTTCTTTTATAATTATTTGGTCTCTAAATTAACAATTTTTTTATATAACCATTAACTGTCAAACCTTGTTTATAAATTTTGAAATTTTAGTGAAGAGTAACTCGGACTCAGGAGCAACCCGAAGCCATTCAAGGTCAGCCATTACATCGATTGAAAACAACCTTTTGGTGCAGGCTATGGGCAGGCGGAATCATCGGCCCATATTCCTTCAAAGACGAGGCTAGCGCCAATGTAACAGTGAACGGCGACCGCCATTGCGCTATGATAAACTACTTTTTGATACCGGAAATTAAAGCCCGTGATCTCCACATTAGTTGGTTCCTACTAGACGGCCATCGCATCGGCAAGTAAATGCCATACAGCCCGAAAAAGAATGGGTTTACTACGTTGTCGATTCGGTGAGTAATTCATCTCTCGTCTCGGACCAGTGGATTGGCCCCCAACATCGTGTGATATCACCCCTTTGATCTTATATTTGTGGGGGTATATAAAGTAGAAATGCTTTGTGGATAAACCAGCTTGGATTGAGGCATTGGAAGCCAACTTTACTGAAGTTATTCACGAATTACCTAATGGAGTCCTCCAGTGAGTTATTCGAAATTGATGTTTTCGGGGATGGCCGAATTATGGCGCAGTTGCGGCTTGGATTCTATCTTTAAAAAAATGTCATGAAAGGTTCTGCACAAAAATGATAAAGATTGCCCAATCAATTTGAATTTTCGATCTTTTATTTCAATTTGAAATCCGATACCTCTAAATTGATCACCCTTTATATGAAGATTGTTAATATTCGTTGGATTATAAATAAAAATAGTACTTTATAAATTAAACGAAGTGAAAGCTCTAAAGAAAACTTGGACAAGAGTAGTTTTCAAGAAAAGAAATTATGTTTTCAAGCTTACCCTTTTAGACGTCAGCTTTTAATTAAAATCGAGGTATTATATGTTTCTATAAATTTTACCGGAAACTACGAAAAATTATGTAAAAAGAATTTATTTTGGTGATTGTTTTCTTTATATAAAAAAGAACAAATTTTGAAAGATTGAAATAATTCTGAATTAATAATATACAGGGTGCTTACGGTAGTTGAGGACATGCTTATACCTACATATGTGGCTATAGCTTCCCGAAACCATTATTTTTCTTTTTGCTCTTTTTCAGATAAGATATGGAGGACTTTTACTTAACTCTTGAAATGAAGGGACATGCAGTTATCGTCGGAGTATGTGCAAATCACACCAATCTAGAAATCATTAAATCTTTAATTTTCTTAAGTGCGCCCGTTCATTCATTTACAATGATCGCCATGAATTGGAAGCATCAGGCGCCGATGCAAAATCTGTGGCAAAATGCAAAAAACACGAGAAACGTTCTGATACACTCCGGATCTGCAGAATTTATTGAAGAAGTTCAACCGATCATTGACGAGGAGGCTTCAAGATCAATGAGGGCTCTTGTGAAGGTGCTTAATGTTAATGAAGGTCTTATCCGTCGAGTTGTCCATAAAAATCTCCGTTATAAATCCCTCGTTATGCGCAGAAGACAGTTTATGTCGGAGCATGTCTTGAAATGAAATGTCTTCTAAACGAAATTAAATACCCTGAAGCGCCTGAAAGTGCCGAACTCAAGTCCGTCTAGCTCACAAGACCTTAATCTCCTGGACTATTACGTATGCGGCGTAACTGAGCTTGAAACCAGTCAGCCTCCTCATAACACCATTTCTTCTGTGAAGGCTAGAATTAATACCGTTATGGCCAATATAAATAAGCAGCATTCAATTCGGGTATGCAATCATTTCAAGACCCGGATCGAGCAGATTATTGCAGCTAATGGAAATTTTATTGAATGTTATTTAAAAAATTCGTGAAGTTTCATTAAATTTTGTTCAGAATAAAAGCGAACTAATTTTACTCTTAAGAGTAGGTTGTCCTCAAATATCGCAGGCTCGCTGTATTTTTGCTAAATTATAACGGAAAAAGAGCTTGTAAGCAATTTTGTGGAAAATTTTTTTTCCAGCCAGGCAAATTTCTCGTATATCTGATAAAGTGTCCCAATAGCTCCATATGCAAATAACTGCGGTATGCTCCGTTGGCTGTTCAAATATTTGTATCCTTTTACATTTATAAAAAATTGCATTAGAGTAATTAAACTTGAATCACGATTTTGTTCGTATTTCACAATCCAAACATCAAAAATACTCTGACAATTAATTATTTCAGGCAAAGCGATATCATTCCCTTGGGAAATAATCAGCTTGCTTTGACAGTATGAAAGCAAAAAGCAGGGCGAATGTATTAAAGGTGGTATCGGCAAATCAGTTGATTTGTTTTTTTTTTTCTTTCGCCGTGACCATGTCACTGTCTGCCCAGAATGAAACAAGGCGAATTCATTCTTTGTTTGTTTATTAGTACTTTTCTTTGACAATCAAACGTACAAACCATTGTTGTTGGTCCAGTGCAACTACCTTTGATGAATGCGTCTTGGCCGAAGTAAAGAAAAAATATATGTAAATTTTGTTTTTATTCTACTGCCTTCACCTATCTCTTTGAATTCGTTTCGGGCTTTTTTCAGTCAAAAAAATTATTTTTGTCTTTACATTTTTCTCTTTCAACGAATGTTTGAATAATTCTCTTAGAATTTTTAAAATTTTCGAAACCTTTGAAAATGTGGATAGCTATTTTTGATCTCTAATTGGCAATTGAATGGTATTTTTATTTTTAATTTTTAATTTTTGTTTTTTTTTATTTTTTTATTTTATTTTTTTTTTTAATTTCTTTATTGATTTAATTTTTTTTTATTCCCCCTCTCCCTTTTGCATAATTTATCCTATTTTTCATTAGAGCAACTTCACCAAATTTCATAAAAATCGAAGCAGTTAACTTCTTAGAAGGGTACACTTAACGTTTTTTGCCCCATATACCCCTATCTTCGCTTTAATCTTAAAAATACAGCTTCTTTGACTACACTTCTTAAAAATAATGACTTTTCAACGCGATCTCAATATCCACTGTGCCACTTATTATAAAAAGATTGCCGTGTGAAAATATTGTAAACAAAATCATGATCACTTTATATTCCCTTCAAGTTTTCTTCAGTTTATTTTTTTTATTTTTGGTGTTTTTTCTTCTTTCTTTTTAAGTAATAAAATTAAACTAAAATTATTTAAAATTTTATATAAAAACTTGTTGATAGTGCATATCAACTGGTTTATATTTTTTTTATCAACAAAAAAAAATTTAACGCTTCAATTTAATTGCCTTGTGCTACGAAGCAAACAACAATTTAAAAGCCATAAAAGAGCAAATTAAATGAACCTTTTTTGTGATGAAAATCGGGTGGCGCAGCGGTAATAGAGGAATTCGAAAATCAATGAAAGTGGAGCGATGAAACGAAAGACGTAAAAAAAAGAATATTAATCGATAAACAAGCAATGAAGAGCAACAAATGTCAAAAAAATTAAAAAAAGAACAACAACAAAATTTCTATACGCAAAACATGTTGCATTAACTCTTTGAACATTTTTTTATTAAATGCCCCAATACATACTCATACATACACATGCATATATGTGATGCACGTCAATGCACTGTAGGAAAGCTTGACTTTGTGCCAAAGACTGCGCCGATCCCGTACTATAATATTTAGAAAGGCTTCTTTTTTTCTGTAGAAATATGCTATTTCGATAGTTGTGCTATTTCTGTACGGTATTCCTAAACAAATTTCTATGCCCAGTCTTACAGCTGAGCAGTAATTATAAATCAAAATTAGAGTATTGGGTTAAAACAAATTCACACAGCGTTTCACCTAATACTCATTTTTGGCTCAAATTGCAGTTTCAGGAAAAGTTACTGCAAAAATCAGGTGTCCAAATACTAGAAAAGATGTTTGACTCCAATTGCTTTCAATCGTAAGCTCTACAGGGACTTAAAATTGTATGTCGCCTCCGGACGGCAAATGGATTTCTTCATAAGGTTTGTTTGGTTTCACTCGAAGGTTTGCCATTATCTGCAGACATGTGACCACAATTAGAAGAAACATTTTCTATCAATTTTTATTTCCTGTCCGTGGTTTTGAACCTATACACTTTTGAATGCTAGCCATGCACCCATGCATTCGGTTACGGTGGCCGCTAGGCTATCTTATATACAAATATGATATATCTGGTAAGTTGCCGGTGGGAGCCGCAATAGAGAGATATCGCTTGTTGTTGTTGTAGTGGTTGAGTATTTCTGCTGAAATACTACCACCGTTTTATTACCACTGTTCTCGTGTGATGATGTCTGATTTTTTTTCGTTATTTCTAGGTATAACAGCAAACCTTTTATCTCTACGTCTGAGATTTCATTAATTTGCTGTAATAAAGGCTTGCTGAAAGAGCGAAGTCTTGCTCCAGGTAGACCTGGACATTCGTATAGATAGTGGAAGAGACTCTTTTCCGCTACGCAGCTTCTGCAGATGGGATTGAATAGGAGGTTAACTCAGGCTGCGTGATCTCCTACTTTCCAGTGACCTGTAAGGGTTGCAGTTATACTTGAAATGTTTGAGCGAGAGCAACCTAACAGATAATTCGTCCTCTGGATGTTGTACGACGGCCATGTTTTTCGGGTACGTATTTATTTGCTTCCACCTTCTTTCGGCTAAAGCATAGTAGTGCGAAGCAATGGATGTTTTTATTGTGTTAAAAGGGGTAACAACCTCCACCGCCTCTGTTATATCTAGTGACGAACCTTTTCTTGCTAGCTCATCTGCCATCTCATTACCCTCTATGTTCCTATGACCCGGAACCCATATCAGAGTAATTTGCAACCAGTGATCAATCAGCTCTAGTTCTTTTCTGCACTGTAAAGCTAACTTGGATGAAAAGGAATTGGAATCTAAGGTCTTCATACCTGCTTGACTGTTTGAAAAGATAGCTACTCTTGAACCAATTTTTTTATAGTATTTTAGTGATTTGATTGCTAGTAAATCTGCCTTCAACACGCTGGCATAGTCAGGAAGTCGGATTGATTTGGATATGTTGAGCGGCTCCGAACAGAGGCTAGCTCCAACACCACAGTTCATCTTAGAACCATCAGTGTAGATTTTAATGTCGAATGTACCAATCACTTTTCCATTCCTCCATTTGGCTCTCGATGGAAAACGTACCGTAAAGTCTTTCTTGAAGTTAAGTTGTAATCCTTTCTTCACATAATTTTCTCTTCTAAATAATAAAAATGTGGGCTTTACTAAGCGAAATTAATCATGCCTTATAATTAGAAGATTTATAAATTTTGCGAATGGCGTCGTATATAAATAATATTTGAGACTTGCGCACCAGACAGCTGCGTTAGACAAGGCAATAGAGTACGCAATGGTCAAAATAAGGATTTCCATCACTCAAAAAAAGTAAAAAGTTAAAAAGTTATTCAAAAACCAAAAACCAAATTAGATAACCAATTTTGCACCACAAAAAGTTCACGAATTTCAAAATAATTCAATTTAAACTTGCACCTTTTTTATTAAAAATTTTTAGAAAACTTCCAGGTAAGTGCACAAAGTGCAAGTTTAAACTGGCTCAAAATCGCGACTTTCGAGCATATGCAGAAATGATAAATCGAATTTAGCACTAAATGGCAACTACTGTTCAATAAATGCGTATTACTTATTAAAGCGTGGGTATTCTCTTCATCCACTGACTGAAAAGCATTGAAATATGAGCGCGATATGGTTTCGAATTCGCTAAAATCGCACCACTTTGGTATTAGCGAATTTCCTCGCAGGGTACGTAACCACTTACATATAAATATGTATGTATATATGCTTGCTTGTTAGTATTTCTTTAGTGATTTTTATTTTATGTATTTTCTTATTTTTTACGTGCAACATAGGTATGTCCATATGTTGCTCGTATGCTTGTATGTACAGATATGAATGCTGGCTTGCTGTGCGGACATTGTTTAGATCGGCGACATTAATGAACTTGTTGTGTGCCACTTAAAAGGTCGTAAAAGACATTTGTGTAGCACCAAAGCGTTAATCCAAGAAATTAAGCCAACCAGTATCAGAAAAGTGATCGCTGCTAATAACGACAGTTAAATGAAATTTGATGAAGGAGCTGCGGTCAGCATAGAGGAAAATTCAAGTAAAATCGTAAAAAAATCAAATGCTGCCAATCAATCTATAACCAAGTGAAATAAACATACTAGTTGATGAATTTACAGTTTTTTTGTGCATATCAATTTACTTTTATTTTTATTTTGTGTTGCATGTTGCAGCACTCTTCGAAGCATTCGATACAAATTATTGATTAACAACAGTTGATTGACCCAAATTGATGGCAAAGATGCATTGCATAAAAAGCAAACAAATACGAATGACTTAATTTCTGCCTCAAAAAATACCCACAAACAAAAGCGCACACACAAAAGTGTGTATCTCAATCACCTGTCAGCATTTTCCCATGGGAAGCAACTGAATAGGTGTAATAACACAATTAGCACCACCCAATCGCCATTTAAACGGGGATATGCAAATAAAGCTGACAACCATAAATAAATCAGAGTCAGTGCAGCAGCAGCCGCGGTGGATAAACACCAGCGAGTGAATGAGGTAAACAAATAAGCAATTTTATTTGCCACACAGTGTACGTGCCGCGCGGCATATGAAACGGCGGGCAGTTGGGAATTGGGATCCTCCATTATATGAGTGTGTGTGTGTGTGTGTACGAATATGCGAGTGCATAAACAAATCGTTTTGACCTGGCGAAAAGTCCATAAATGATGTGGCTGAAGAAGAGAGCACAAGAAGAAGCACACAAGCAGCACAACAACAACCAACAATGGCAGCAACCGCCATCCATGGAAGGCAAAGCGCATCATACCAAAGCAAAAGCAATGCCCGCCGAACGTCAAGACTCAACAACGTTATGGTGGTCACGCATGCGCAATGATAAAACACGTAATTATCAAATCAAAACACTTAAACTGCTGGCAAGCCTACCGTTTAACGCAGCGTTTGCCCTCGAGTGATTATTGCCAATGTGCGAGTATGCGGCTGCAGCGCAGTCGCCAATGAACGCGCGTTCTCTTAGCCCACTTTATTGCGGCTATATTGCATATTGCGCGAGGCATCTTCATAAAAACAAAAAACAAAACAACAACAAAGTATAACAACAGCACAGCATTAACAGAAACGTGGTGGCGAGGAAGAAATAAAAGAGAAACTGCCGAGTTGATAAGAAGAACGTACACGTCGCGTCGTAGCTGCTTTGGCCACTGCTCAGGCATTGATCGGCAATTCATCATTTAACGGGTCGGTTGAGCGAGCACCAACAGCTGGCTACGTAGCAGCAGTAGATGTGCTACCCAACAATAAAAGGGTAGGCAAAGCAGACGGTTGGCTGGTTGGGCAGCAAAATGTGGCGCGCTGCACATCAAACTGGGCACCGTGAACTGGTGGCGGCTGAATCTCACTTTCGCAGGCAAACAAAAAAATTCAAAGAAAAAAATAAAAAATTAAAAAAAAACTCGAGCAAGCATGACGCGCGTACTTTGAAAGATCAAGTCCCCAAAAAATCAGAACACGTTCTTGACGATGGCAAATTGGAGCAGTCGCATTCTTGGTGGCTTCGGTTCCTTTTGTTTGTGGCTTTCTGTTGTTTTTTTTTTTTTGCCCAACCGTTCTTCATACGAGTACTTTGCCGTTGCGGCTCATTGAAGCATGCGCACACGCACATCACAATGCACATCCTTTTTATTTTTAGGGTTTTGTGCAACGTTTAGTTGCTGATTTTTCCTTTTTGTTTTCTTAAATTGCAGATTTTGCAGCGCATTTGGCCGACAGCATATTTGCGTGACAGCTGCTTGTTGCTTGGCATCAAGTGACTTACTTAAATTCTTTATTCACTGCACTGCATTTGTTTTTTTTTTCACTCATTTTACTTATTTATTCTTTATTCTTGATTGAAATTACTGACCTAATTTTTGGGCAATGTTTTCGTTTTCCTGCTGCAAAAAACACGCTGGCTCAACAATACGAGCAACAGACGTGTGTATGTATGCACTCTGTATGTACGTATGTATGTGTATCAGTTATCATTCATGCAACTAATGCGCTTGCATCGTGAGTAAAGCGGCCAAATAAAAGCGGTTGACAGCAAGATGCGACGACTGTTCGGTCAATCTGAGTTGGCGCTGACACAGATTTTCAATTATTCTTTTGGCATAGTAAAAAGTTAACAAAATTTCCGTAAAGCAGTTTCACAGCAATCGTTTCCTTGCAGCTTTTTGACTTGATTTATGCCAATTGGAATTATAAATCAATTTATGAATACGTAAAAATAAAAATTAACAGCATCTGCATGTTACATGGCAATTTTTTTTTATATCGAAACCTTCAATAGGCTTCATTTATTGGACATATTAAGGGGTTAGCAATAATTAAAGTAAAATGGACTCTATTAATTTTCTTCTCTTTCATTGGTTCAAAAATGCGGACCAGCCTTTGTTTGTTGTGTGTAGTTTAAAGCTGATAACAAAAACAGACACAAAAAGTAAAGGATAGTCGTTCACTTTTACTCCATTTCAAACTATCTGATGTCGATTGTTGCTGAGAGGTGAAACGTTCAATACCTTCAGCGCAATACCAGAGCCACTGGATTTTGATTTGTAGAATAGAATACCTTTATAAAGTTAGTTCCATCGACTGAAGTCATCGCTTCTTAACGAAGCGCGACAAGTTTTCAATTAAAACTTACTAACGAACATTCTAAAGAACGCCTAACAGGAAGCTTTGAGCATTAAAAATTAAAAAATAAAAGTAAATAATTGGCGCTTACACTCTATATTGGGTGTTTGGCCGATTTCCTCCTCCTATATGTGGTATGTGCGCCGACTCCATACGGCAGAAAGTTTCTTTATGAGGAGCTTTTTCATGTCAGAAATACACTCGCAGGTTTGCCATTGCCTGCAATGGGTTGCCCCTATTCAAAAAACTTTTTCAAGCATTTTATGTCTCTTGTGCGGAGATTCGATTCCGAAACCACTTCCGAATGGTAGTCCCACGCCAACCTATTCGATTACGGCGACCTACTTAATCTAGAAAAATGAAATTCTATGTCTAAGGAAAAGAATAAGCATTAGAGGTGTATTGAACACATTAATAGTTTTTGCCACACTCACAAAAAATAATTTATTGCAACGAAGCATGCGTGGGGGAGCATTAAAACTAATTTGTATGAGCAGGTACGGGCAATCAAAAGAGCAAGCAAAGGTGTAAAAGAAAAAGTACATCGACAACAGACTGCGCTTAGGCTCTAAGGGTATAGGATTTTTCAATGGGCAACGAGAACGACAAGACGGCATAGCGTCCACCAAATGCTTTTAATGCAAAGTAAAGCATTTAAAAGCCCTCTGAAGATCTAAACTGAACTCTAACTTTTTACCATAAACTGCAAGAAGAGGTATCCGGACTAATACCGCGTAATAAAAAAATGCATGCACTTCGTATGGAAGGAAAGTAAAAAATGTAAAACAACAGTATTTTCTAGTCTCTTCAAGCTTGCACTTTGTTTTGCTAAAATTCAATGGGCTATAAACCTGCATACCCAGAAAAATTCTAAAATTTAAATTGAATTTTTTTTGATAAAATTTAAAAAAATTTTGAAAAATTGTTTACAAAATTTCAAACTTTGCGTTATATGGTCATGCGTGTTAGCATGAACTATGTTTTTACGAAAAAAACTGTGATGTGTTTGCGATTTTGCAACAAGGTGCATTTGAGATGAAATTGTAGGAGTGCGAATTCTAGGTAATTAGGGCAAATATAATAACAGGTGGCGCTAAAGTAATCCTCCTATCAGAAAATTCTATAAATTTTGCGATTGGCCCCTAATGTCAGTTCTGTTTTGACATTTGTGTAGTAAACACATGCGAAATACACGTTAATAAACAATGTTACGCTACACTGCTCCAGAACGCGGAATATTGCTGACTATTTATTTGACCAATAATCGGTCGGTGACTTTGGCACAACGTCAATGTCGTCGCAGATTTCCTCGCCGTCCAACGCCTACTGGTGAAACACTGCGACGTTTAGCCGCTCGCCTCGAAGAGACTGGCACAACACGAGATGCTGCCAGGCGTGGCAGACCCCGGAGTAGCCGTTCTGCAGAGAATATTGCTGCTGTAGCCGAGGATGTCATGGAAGTGCGGACGACGTGCCACGCAAATGGGTATCAGTCGACGGTCTTTACAGCGAATTTTGATACAAGATTTGAAGATGTTTCTGTACAAAGTCCAGACGGTGCATCAGCTGTTAGCTGCTCACCGCCAATCGCGTCTAACATACGCTCAAGCCATCAGTAATCACCACCAAGAGGAAGATGATTTTTCATCAAAAATAATCATGAGTGATGAGGCCCATTTCCATCTTAGCGGGTACGTAAATAAGCAAAATTTACGCTTCTGGGGCACTAAAAATCCGTGTGTAACCTACGAAGAGCCATTACACCCGCTCAAAGTCACTGTATGGTGTGCTGTTTTCGCTGGAGGAGTCATCTTCGAAGACGTCGCGGGCCAAACGGTGAATGGTGAGCGCTACAGAGCAATGATCAACGAGTTCTTTTTGCCGTAACTTGATGAATTGGGATTGGAAAACATGTGGTTCCAACAGGACGGTGCAACGGCACACTCTGCACGAGCCACAACCAATATGCTGAAGGATGCATTTCTCGGGCGCCTAATCTCCCGTTTTGGCGATTTGCACTGGCCAGCAAGATCGCCTGATTTGACCGCTCCAGACTTCTTTTTGTGGGGCTTTTTGAAGTCGCGGGTTTATGTCAACCGCCCTCAGACTCTTGCAGCTCTTAAATACAATATCCGTCAAGAATGTGAGGACCTATCGCCGGAAGTTTTGGCCAAAGTGATGGAAAATGCCATAAAAAGGGCTCAAATGGCAATCAACTGTGGCGGCGGCCATTTACATGACATCATATTCACGACTTGATGCAAAAAAATGAAAAGACCAAATAAAAATAATCCACAAGAAGAATCAAAGCTTTTAATTTTTTTTTTAATTACAGCCAAAAAACATCGGAAGGTTACTTTTGCGCCACCTTGTATATAGATCTCCTTTGTGAAGTCCATGAAAAAATTTAGTTACTTTTCTAATCTTAAATACATAAAATAGAAACTTATATGAATATATTCAATAAGCAACATTTTTTAGTTTTTTAAGTACATAGGCGGTCACCGTAGTGTAATGGGTTGGTGAGTGACTAGTATTCGGGAAATTACAGGTTCGAATCTTCGTGCATGAACCTCAAATAGTAGAAAAAGTTTTTGTTAATAACCTTCGCTCCTCTATGTGCATTTCTGCTAATAAAAACCAATTGCCGTTCGGAGTCGGCTTAAAACTGTAGGTCTCTCCATTCGTGGAATAACATCAGACGCACGCCACAAATTGGAGGAGGAGCTCGGCCAAACACCTAACTGAAGTGTACGCGCCAATTAATAATTTTTATTTTTTTCATGTCCTTGAAAACTGTTTTCTTTTTTTAATTCTAAATGTAAAATTGAATAAAATAACATAAGTTTACTGTTTTAGTAAAACGAAACATAATTATGAAAAGACTTCGGCGAACCTATGATTGTTAGTACTAACGTGCGTAAAATTTGCTTAGCACTTGAGGGTAATACGTACATAAGCAAAGTATCAATCGGAAATTAACAAAATTTTTCTTACTCCAACTCCAATTTGTCTTAAAATTTTAAAATATTCATTGATTTAAATAGAAAGAACTATACATAATTGATAGACTTATATCTAAAGCACTGCCCGCCAGGACCGTCGGCTAGATGCAATTTAAAATATTTAGCTTCTAAATTACTCGTAACAGTAACTCACAAAAAGCTTCCCCAGCCAAAGATAGGATATTTTTTAGGTAAACCCTTGACGCCATGAATTGACGTATGCAGTCAGTAAATATATAGTATTTTCTAGATCAGATTCATATTAATCAAGAAAAAAATAAAAAAATAGTTAACGATGCAGTTCACCTCATACACAGAGTTTTTAGGGAAACTAATTTTAATGGATCTGCAAGTATTTTAAGAGAACAATAAAATTATCATAAAAATGCCGATAGCTGCTCATAAAGTGCGCACAACACAATTAAATTATATAACCACTGCAATTGTTTTCTAAATCGGTTTTATTACCTTATTTAAGTGTGAAGAAGTAGGAACAGCACAAGCGATTGTGGCAGAGCAAATGCTCCAGCGTTCATCTCATCAACTGCCAAATCAACATTCACTTAATGAAGGCAATGAATGTGAACGATTTTTACGATCATTTATGAATTAAACGAACAACCTAATAAAATGATTATAGAATTCCGATAGATTTAATGAAAATAATAAAACGATGGAATGCGACAGCAGCTTGGCATATAAACACACATAAATAAAGAGATAACATGAAAATATCATCAAAGAATCGGAACTATTTGACTAGTAAAAACTACCGGGAATACTTGAAGCTATGATATACGGCATGGAAATATTTCTAAATATATTATATGATACATGAAAGTGGGAAAAGCAAGTGCCATACAGCTGTAAAATTAATCAAAGTCGAAATCGAAATTTCCAAACTTTGACGTCTAAAGAAAAAAAAGTTCATATGTACACATGTAGACGTATACATATACATATTAATTTATCTACATATGCAGTTGCAGGCACCCATCACCACAGCAACGCTGACAGAACGCTGAAACTGCATCAATGGCAGGGAGTGAAGTGCATTGGCCTGGAATGACATGACAGCAAATGGGGGAATGGAAAATTACGCTGCCTTTGCTGCTGCTTAATGCTCATAAGTTTTATTTTTATTGTGATCTTAATTTGAGTGCATCGGCAATAGCAACAACAGCAGCAACAGCTAGTATACCGCAACGACAAGCACCATACCATATCTACTACTTAGCCTCTTTAAATTGGAATTTATATGCGGTGCAGTTCAAAGTTTAACTTTTTCGAGTTGTTAAAAGTGGGTATTATTTTTTTTCTCTTTAATTTTCCTTTTGGGGGAAAACTAGCCGATAAAGGGAAGCACACAGCTGCACAATCGCCCCACTCTCGATATATATATAATTGTGTCTGTGTTTGTGTAAGTATGCCTAACTATGGCCAGGCGTCGCTCATTTGAGTTTATCAGTTTTCCACACGCCCGGCCATAGCATTTTGGCTTTGTTTACACATTTCAGTAGTTTAAGCATAATTCCGCCTTTTCTGTAATTTATATTGCAGTCGAAAAAACGCACATTTGTTTATAAGTGGATAAATTAATATCACCCGATAGCTGGCGTCACTCTCTTACAAACATATACACGATATATGTATGTATGTATGTGTGTACCCACATGGGGCGACGGACTGAGCGAATTTGTTTGTGGGCAAACTGTGGGCGCACAAACGATTTGTTGACAGCGCTTTTGTGGCATGCAGCATTTGTGCTATCACTTTGAGTCTATTTCTTTTTTTGTTTTTCTTTTGCTGTTGGCAGCTGGAAATTTAAAATATTACATTGGCTTGAGATCGCTTTTCATAGTTGCGTAGCTGAAGTCGAGTAGCAGCAAATGCACATTGGTTGCACATTTTATGTACTACATTGGCAACACTTGACCTCTTGACAAGTTCGCCAAACGCGGTTTTTTCTTTGTTTTAAAAACAATGTCTTATTTAATTGTGTCTGTTATGTGTCAAAGATAGTAATTAATGTTAGCGCACCCATTTGAAAAGGAAATAAGTTATTTTTAACTGCAAACTGTCGCGATGTGTATTTTGGTACACACATACATATACACATATATGCTTAACTATATTTGGTCTGCATGGATACGCATCTGCAGGCTTAAATAATAATTTATTTTTAGAATATCGTCATGGGAATGTGCAAGATCGGTAAAGTTTCAGAAACAGAGTTGCCCAAAATTTTAATTATAATTATATATATAAATATATAAATTAAAATCAAAAAATTGAATAAAAAATGAAATAAATCTAAAATATTGGGTTGGTCACTAAGTAATTGCGGATTTCACTCATACATGGTTTCAGTTAAATTTTTCGGTTTGCAGACGTAGTACAAATGTAAAACACATTTTGTTATTTGGTAGTTGGCAATTCAGCTGTCAATCAGTAAAAAAAGTTTTTTCATCGGTTGCGTAGTTTTCGTTTGGCATTCGTGGAAAAATGGAAAATCAAAAGGAACATTTTCGTCATATTTTCCTTTTTTATTTTCGCAAAGGGTAAACCGCATCACAAGCTCATAAAAAGTTCTGTGCTGGCAGTGTCAAAATTGGTTTGCCCAATTTTGTACTGGTGATTTTTCACTCAAAGATCAAAAACGCTCTGGTCGTCCAATTGAAGTTGATGACGCCTTAATCAAAGCAATAATCGATTTTCGGATCGTCACAGTACAACACGTGAGAATGCAGAGAAGCTTCATGTATCACATACACGCATTGAAAATCACTTAAAATAACTTGGCCATGTTTAAAAACTCGATACATGGGTTCCTCACGAACTGAAAGAAACGCATTTAACGCAACGCATTAACAGCTGCGATTTTCTAAAGGAACTTACTGAAAATGATCCATTTTTAAAACAACTGGTAACTAGCGATGAAAAAGGGGTTGTTTACAACAATATCAAGCGGAAAAGATCATGGAGCAGGCCAAGTGAACCAACTCAAACAACATCAAAAGCCGGCATCAAAAGAAGGTTTTGTTATCAGCTTATTGGATTAAAAAGGAATTGTCTACTTTGAACTCTTACTACCCAACCGAACAATTTTGATATCTACATTCAACTAACGAAATTAAACAAGAAGAAGAAAAGAGACTCGAATTGACAAATCGAAAAAGTATTGTATTCCATCATGACAATGCAAGGCCACACACATCTTTGGCCACTCGGCAAAAACTATTGGAGCTACGTTGGGAGGTTTTGTCACATCCACCATTAAGTTCGGACCTTTCACCATTTGATTACTTTTTGTTTCGATCTTTAAAAAACTCCTTGAATGGTAAACATTTCAATAATGATGATGATGTCAAATCGTAGTTTTTTGCTAATAAAAACCTGAAGTTCTATGACCGTGGGATTATGATGCTGCCTGAAAGATGGCAAAAGGTCATTGATCAAAATGGGCAATACATTACAGAATAAAGTTATTTATCTAGTTCCATGAAAAAATTGTCTTTGATTTTCTAAAAACATCCGCAAGTACTTAGTTGCCAACCCAATAAATTTGAATTAAAAACTTGAGTAAATTAAAATAAAATTAAATTAAATTAAATTAGAATAAAATAAGATACAAGAAAATCATAATTAAGTTTAAACACAATTAAATCAAAAGCAAAAAAGGTCAAATTAAAATAAAATAAAAAAACCATAGAATCAAATAAAATTAAAATTAGTGAAAGACAAAATAGATTTAAATACGAAGGGTACCTTTTATATGTCGGGATTAGAGAACAAAAACAAATTTTAATTATCGAAAAACACTATGTATTTTGTTTTTCAAAATATTTTCTATGAAGATCTATACACTTTTGCATGCGTTTGAACCAACTTTCGAAGCACGTTTGCCACTCTGAATGAGGTACCTCCAAAACATGCATTCTGAATGCCGCAACCGCTTCTTCAGGTGTCGAAAAACGTGGGTGAAGAGTGATCCGTCTTTGGCGATTGGTTTTCCTAATTTCTTGGAAGACAACTGGCAAACAAATGGTTGTGTACCACTCAGAATTTACTGTTCTGCGTTGTTCTAGTGGTACGGTTGCGACATGCCCAGTTTTTCCGAAAAAACAGGCGACCATTTGCTTGGAAGTGCTTCGTGCGCGAACAACTTTTGTTGGATTTGGCTCATCTTGAAACACCCATACATTCGACTGCTGTTTACTTTCGGGCTCATACGCGTAAATCCATGATTCATCATCTGTCACGATATCATAGACGTGTTTCGAAACCCCGCGATCGTATTTTTTGAGCATTTGCTTCGACCAATCGACACGAGCCTTTTTTTGAGCGATTTACAAATTGTGTGGGATCCAACGCGAACAAATCTTTTTGACAGTCAAATGTTTATGCAATATTGAATGTGTGCTGGTCCCACTAATGCCTAAGATTGTCTCAATCTCACGATAGGTCACATGACGATCTTGTAATATCAGTTCGCGCACAGCATCAATGGTTTTCGGAACAACAACTGATTTTGGACGACCTTCACGAAATTCGTCTTGGAGTGAACTACGACCACGATTGAATTCACCATACCATCGATAAACACTGGTGCTTGACGGAGCTTCATCGCCAAAAAATGAATTAAGTTCCTCCATGCAATGTTGCTGAGTTAATCCACGTCGAAAGTTGTAAAAAATAATCGCACGAAAATGTTCACGATTTCATTCCATTTTTGGACCGAGATGAATCTTTTAAGTTACTGTAAACAACACAAATAGCGCTGGTATTTCAAAACGTTCTGAGTACGTAAAAGCCAAAAAATGTCAAACTTTGCGATTCAGCTGTCAGTTGCCAGATTGCAATACCAGGGTTGCCAAATCCCGACATATAAGAGGCACCCCTCGTAATAATAATAAAAAATAAATGAAATAAAATAAAATGATTTAAATTGAAACAAAATAGGTTAATGTAAAATAAAATAAACAAAAAACAAATAGAATAAATAAATTAAATAAATAAAATAATAAATAAAAAATAAGCAAAGTAAAGTAAAACTACTTTACTAAATTTACTTTACTACTAAATAAAATAAAAATTAATTAAACTAAAACAAAGCTGGATAATATAAACTAAAATAAAACTGAATTATAACAAATTAAAATTAAAAAAAAAATATTAAAATAAAAAAATAATTGAAATAAAAAGTAATAATTAAAAATAAATAAATAAATTTTAAATAAAATAAAAAAGTTTAATATTCAAAAATTAAAATAAATTAAGATAATATTAAATACATTCCGTTAAAAAAATTAATTAAAATAAAATAAAATTTCAAAAATAAGCAAACAAAAAAATTAAATAATAACTAAAAAGCAAATATTAAAATAACATAAAAGAAGAAAACATAAATTAATAAAACAAAAAATTAAGAAAAATTAAAATAATTGATATTAAAAGGATATATTTATATATATACTAGCTGACCCGGCGAACTTTGTTCCGCCCTAGAGGCAATAAAAAAGAAGATTTTTGGTTTTATTAAGTTAATTTTTTTATTAATCAAGTATTTCAATGAAGATTTAATAGATTGTACTCTTCAGTTAAGCACCTTGTGATACACGACATTTTTTGTTTCATTATCAGGTGCAAGAACAAACAACGCAGATGGGTTTCCGCCCCGTGAACATGCAACATATAATTGACCATGTGAGAAACATTGATTTTCTAGATTCAGACCACAAACTTTCAAGGATTGGCCTTGTGATTTGTTAATGGTCATGGCGCATGCAAGACGGATCGGAAATTGAAGTCTCTTAAACTCAAACGGAAGATCGGTTGGGATCATCGGGATCCTCGAAATGAGAACTTCTTCACCTTCGAATTTTCCTTTGAGTATCGTCGCCTAAATCACATTGTTCAGCAATTTATTTACCACCAAATGCGTACCGTTGCAAATATTTGGTGGGCTTATGTTTCACTCTTCCACTAAGGCAGCACAATCCGGGCGTTTCTCCGGAAAACTTCAATGCGCCACAATACTCGCAAACAACGTTCATTGGCCCAATGCAAACGCTAGGATGCAAGCGGTAATCAGTGTTGCAATCATATCGAAAAGCTGCTCGATTCAACTCAGCACTCGATTCAATCAGCACTCTTCTTGTGCGTCGAAAATAATCTACTTGTTGATCTCTGTTATTCGCTCGACGATTTCGCATAGCCAACCGAGCCGTTTCACGGGCTGCCTCGTTTTGCTCTTGTGATTGAGAAGCACGAAGTCGAGCCATACTAACGCTGCGCTCTTCACGGGCAATTCCTTGTGCTTCTTCAGTCTTAACCATAGACAAAATTACGTTTAGCTGTCATTTGCGTTTTTGTTGTACCACATTTTATAGTGACTACACGGAAACGCGTTCTAATGGGATAAAAAGTATCCTATGTCCGTCTCCTGATTCTAAGCTACCTCTCCACCAATTTTCAGCCAAATCGGTTCAGCCGTTCTCGAGTTATAAATAGTGTAACTAACATAAATAAATTGAGCTAAGAATATATTACCAAAAAAATGTTAAAATAAAATAAATAAATAAAATAATAAGTAAACATGTAAAAAACTATATAAATTTAAAATAAAAAATGTGTATATATAAAAATTAAGTTAAGCTAAAATAAAATAAGAAACACTAAATAAATAAAATACAAAATAAATTCAAATTAATGAAATAGGATAATACAAGAAATAAAATAAAACTAAATTGAGGTAAATGAAAAAAAGTAGGTTGAAATAAAAAAATAAGGATATTTAAAAATAAATTGAAATACAAAAATAAGAAATTTGAACAAAACAGAACAGCCAATTCTTTCTGTCTCTAGATTTAGGTAGAATATTTTTTTAGACACTGGTATACTGGCAGAGAGGTCAAAAAAATATACCATACTTGCACGAGTATCGACGATTTCAAAGTTTACGTCTTCCCTTGACTAAAATCCGTTTTTTGATCACGTGGTTTATATATAATGATCCAATTTTGTTTTCGAAGGACTCTTTTTATTAAATAATAAAAAAAAAACATTTTGAGTGATGTAAATCTTTTGACCTCTATACGCTCCATTACTGGTCTGTGTCTATACGGCAGCTGTCAAATATGTTTGACGTACATACGACACCATTTGCAAAAATTATAAGCCTTCCGATAAGGTGATTACGTTTGCGCCACCTTGTAAATATATATTGCATATAGTTGGCTTTTGCACCATTTGTTGGTTGTTTGGCCAAGCTTCTCCTCCTATTTGTGGAGTGCTTCTTGAATTTTTCCCACAAATGAAAGGACCTACAGTTTATGTTGATGTTTTCTTCTGAGCAGCTTTTCCATGGCACGGTTTCCTATGCCTAAAAATAGGCTGTTAAGTGAAATTTAATTAAAATTGTCTGCTTATTTCAGAAACCCAACGATTGCCCTTCTTCTGCCCAACCGACACATGGGTCCCAGTTCGAATGACTTGCGAAGGATTTTTGCTTTCACGGTGGACTAAAAAAGCAGGTGTTTGTTAAACGTCGAGATCTAAAACTCTTTCTTTCGTTGGGGAAGAAGTTTACAATAAGAGCATTTTTATTTTTAAGAGCAATGCAAAATATCATATCGGACTCCAAAAAGCATGTATCTATTGAAAATCAATGACAAATCACAGAAATATTTACCTTCATCTTAATTTTTTTTATCAATTTCTAAAAGTATTTCAATGTAAGTATTGAAATTTATTGCTTTCAATCTACTCAATAAATGCAATTCTCATGAGCCTTGCACTGATTGCACCTCTAACCTATTGACCCCACAAGGTACACAGAAAAAATCAAAACAATATTAAACGCAAATATATGCCACAGAACTGCTTGGCTACTGAAGCGAACAATCGAATGCGCCTGCTGCATGTGTAGCACATGTGGCACGCTAAATTGGAAAATGTAAAAAAGTCAAATTTTGGTGCATGATCCATAAAATTGACACCAATATAGGGGAAAAATAATGTTCGCATGTATATGTAGCAAGCGCACATGCACATGCAAGACCACAGCGTGGCATGCAGCTTGCGCCATTGAACGATCAAAACAAATGCAACTGCGAAGTTAAAATCAGCCAAAAAATCACAAATCAGCCCGCAAAAAATGGCAAACATAACGAAAATCTAATCTTGCATAATTCAGCGCACAAAACAAAAAATTAATGCATCACACATACACACACATACATATGTATCCACAAGCACACATGTATGAGTTGAATTGCAGGCGAGGAAGACTGCTCCCATTGTTGCAGCAATTGCTTGATCACAAAATAAAATTAAAATAAAAAAAAATAAAAAAACTTAAAAAAAAATATTAAATAAAATAAAAATTTTATAAAAAAGGTGGCTATATAAACAAGGCAATTGAATATCGAAAATTGAAATAAAAATAAAAAAGTTATGCAGCAAGAATAATGTGACATAAAGTTGCAAATAATAAACATGAGCTTGCGACAAGCAACAAGCAATAAGCGCAGCAAGCAGTGGTTGCGATGTAGTTGCAAACATACGACAATGGACATGGTAGCCGCGCAACAAGTCACCACCACTGCTCGTGTCCCAAAGTGCTGTGCGACACCGTGTTGCAAGACATGCTGCTGCCGCTTTGGTCGCTGCCATAGAGCTGTATGCCATTGCCGCTACTGCTGAGTATAGGTGTGTGAATGTATGAGTGCGCACTCCCATGTAATCGTCAACGTTCATTATTAATGCTGTTTGTGACAAAAATCACCACAGAAGCAGCAGACGGAAAGCTGCAACAAGCGACGCGTGCGCGATGGAATTGGTGCTATCCACCAGCTGCATCAGCATCAGCATCAACAGCAGAATCATGTCTGCACAAAGTGTGCCACTGCAGCGTTTTGTATCGCATTGCATTGATTTCGCCTGCCTTCTGCGCCAACAGCTTCGATTTTTCGTCATTTTATTGCTCTTTATTTTGTCAATTGTTTTATGTCGCTGATTTCAATGTTCGCTCATTCCCGCTTGCCCGCCACCTACCTACGTACTTGCCGCTACCTAAAAGGTGCTTGAATTTATGAAACTGATCGCGAAATTACCATAAATTTTTAATTCGTATCACGGTGATGTCGCTTAAGTGCGCTGTAGGTTAACTTAAGGTTGTGCTGCTTGACTTACTCGCCGAGGCATAACGGGCTACCGTACTGCTTTGCTGCTGTACTCGTACCTGGTGTACCTTCTGCTCAACAATCAGCACGACAACAGCCAAGATGCCATTGATGTTGGGTCGCATGCAAAATGCTCATTGGAGGCATAAAGTAGCCCCTAACTGCGAGACGGTTCGACGGCTGGCCATTCGACGACTGACAGTCGAAGCAACACGTCGATATGTCTCGTCTCCTTACACGCTGTCGAACGTGTGCACAAACATATGTTTACAAGACGTTAAGCAGAAAAACCGCTAGCGCTTGTGGCACTCACCTGCGCTCAACGCGGATCGGCTGAAAAAATATTTGCTCGTAAATATCGCAAATAAGCATCGAAATGGCAGGCGAACACAACTCAACCGCTATTGTTGATTTTTTTCTCATAGAATCTGAGTGCGCTACGATGGTCATTTATTTACATATGTATATATATATTAACCTTTTTTGTTAGTACATTACAGATAAGTGACAGCTAATGAGCCAAATATGTATGCAATTCAATGGGGATCTTATTAATAGTTATAAAATAATATTGAATAATAAATAACACATTTAATACCTCTTCATGTTTGAAATATTAAAATGTGTCAGAATTGCTAGTTCTGTTATGGCTATTTATTTGGGTGAGTAAATAGAATAGCACAGATGGAGAGGCAGATCTGTATGTGTGTGCAGGCTTAGACAGCCCCCCAACCTCATCAGGGGTAGTCGAGTCCTGTAAATCCAGGCTGAACTATGTCGGTAGACATAATAGCCTGAAGCTAACATGGGTTGTGGGTAACGAGACCTCTGACTCCTTAGCTAGGTTGGGCTCTGAGGCCAACTTCTTTGTCCCGGAGCCCGTTCTGCCACCCCCTTCCATCAAAGCCACGCTTAGCAAATGGGTTACAACCTCCCACAAGCGAGCTGGGTAGGCTGAGAGAGGCTGCAGATGGACTAAACTGATGTTACCTGTCATGTCCGACCGACTGTCGCAAATCCTCATGTCATTAAGCAGAAGGAACTGCAGACAGCTGGTTGGACTGATGACGGGCCACTTTCTGTGGGCGAATTACATGGAAAAAAAGGTAGGCATCTCAGACACTGCACTCTGCCCAGCTTGTGAAGAGGAGAATGAGATGGCGGACCACTTCCTGCGCATCTGCCCCGTCTTCGCTCGAACGAGGTTTGAGGTCTTTGGCACTAATGTGTTAAGAAACGACCTTCTTGGCACCACAAGATCTACTCAGATTTCTTCGAAGGTCGGGTAGATTTAAGGAAAATTAAAAGGGAATCCGAGTGCAGTACAATGGATTTAATTGCTAGTTGTCCCATACGTCCATTGGTACTAGTGAGCAAACTAAAAACTAATAAATTAATAAGGACCCTGGCCTTGTTGTTTGTGCGTTCGAAATTAGTCGGGGAATACCGGATTTCTCTCTCGATCCCTCTCTCCCTCTCATTTGGACTCTCGATCAGCGTAACTTAGCGGGAAACTGCTGGGAAACTGATGAGCTGGGTAGACTGAGGACCCAGAAAATGGTTTCACTGCAAAATGAGAGGATTGCGATTCCCTTGAGAATCTGTGGTATACTCCTGGAAAGATCGACCTCGCCTCAACTCAGTGAGCAATTGGGTTAGTGCGCAAATGTGCAAAGTCGCGAGATCTTTATTATTATTTATCTTTATTTTACCGCATTTGGTTCCTTCCCTCTGTTTTTTCTCTGAATGACATCACAGTGAACGTAACCTTACTAAACCTACCTTAACGTAACCTAAACTAAAATCAGATCAGAACGACCGCTGCAACAACAACAACAAAATCTGTTTTAGTAAGTCCAGCGCAACCTTTTGTCACTAACTAACTAAGTTGTCTAACTTAGAAACTCTACCCGGAAATATTAGTTTTAAGGAAGGCAATCAAAGAGCCTTTATGGCTCTCAGGTAATCTGTTCATAGAGCAGCGGGTATAATCTGATAAATCGTAGGTTAAGTGCCGCGTTAATGTCCGACACATATTTTGCTTTTATTAGGCGATTGACCGTACTTCCTACAGATCACTCTTCAATACGCGGCGAACGTTTTTAAGTTGTCACTCCCCTCGAGTAGCCTATAGTACTACACCGCCTCGAATAGCAAACGATAAACAATTACAGAAATTAGTCGTAACTTTGGTAGAAGGAAACAAACATAATCTGAGATAAAAATTCAAGATATACCATATGGGGTTTTCCAGGTTTTGAGGTACCTTCAGTTTTAAGCCGACTCCGAACATTATACAGCTTATTTTATGAGGACCTTTTTCATAGTAGAACTAAGCTTGGAGGTTTGCCATTGCCTTCCGACGAGGAGGAATTGCCTATTAGAAAAAACTGTTTCCATCATTTCATGTTTCACAACCGGAGATTCGAACTTGGGTACCTTCAGATGGTAGTAATGCAGCAAATATTCGGCTACCGCGGCCGCGAAAGAAAAACATCGAAACACACCCCACAAATAGAAGGAGGAGCTCGGCCAGACACCTATTGAGACATCTCGAAATCAAAAAGGATTTTGAAAAATTTAGTAAAGGGCACTTAGTACGCCATATTGAATATCAGGAGAGTGAATTTTTTTTATTGAACAGCAAAAGTTCGAAATTGTTTATTATTTAGCTGATTTAGCTAAATTAGCAAATTTTTTACACCATTTTTGAGTCCTTTTTATTACAAAATTTCACTATTTCCACAATTTAAAAGAAACCCAGTTTTCACAACCATAAAATAATAATTGGCAATATTCACTCACTATCCGGACAAGTGTTTTGTTTTTTTGTAGTTTCACAGCCTCTCTAGAGCGAAGAATAGTCGAAACAATAAAATACGCATTGGGAATTGAAGCCCGGCCAGCATTGTTATGACACCAGGTTTTTGGGATGAAACGTGCAGAAATGGCTCGGAGGTAAGAGTTTCGGGTCGAATAAAGAGATTTCCGATGCAATAAGTGGTTATTTTGAAAGACTCGAGGAAATCTTCATTTGATAATTGGAGACTATGCTGAAAAATTAAATATTTTCTGTCGAACCGAGTGTTTAGCCGTATGCTCCGCAACAGAGATCAAGGAATCAAACGAGAGTCTAGAAATGTGACCCTTTGCAGTGACATATTGCCCCTCATTACCCATTGCTTCCATTGAGCTGATTAACAGCTGTCGAGAATTGTGCATGTTTCGAACGTAAATGCATTAAAAATAACTATTTCTACGATCGATTGTGAAGATTATATGTGTGTATGTGTATACCTTGCACATGTTTATAATTCCAAAAATAATTTTCTAAGAAACAGCATTTAAATAAAAAGTTCAGGTTTGTACTTACATGTTTCTCTGGGCGCAACACAACCAGTCCATTGGCCATACAATGTTCCGCACGCTCAGCTGTACAACGACCATAACGACTCTGTATGGCGGCCGTCGCGGCAGCGGACAGTAATTGTGGTGATGTCTTCGATGTTGGCGACGAACAGGCGCTTAGCGAAAGTGGACGTGTCAATGACATTAAGTTATCCAAATCACGTAGAAATTTATTTGCCCAAATATTTACATCCTCTTGAGTTGTGGTGCTGGTGGTGTTGGTATGCGCGCTGCTAGTTGAGGCATCTTCACTGCGGCCATCAGTGCTGCAGCTATCTTCGTGTTGCCTATTCTCTAAGCCAATCATTGTGGGACTGAGAGGTGGTGGTGGTAAAGCTTTGAGTTCTGTGGTGGTACGGCAACGAGGCGTGATGTTGTCTGTTGCTGATGACACCACTGAAAGACTGTTGCCATTCTCAGCACTTGTTGCATGCTGACTTGTAATTTCCGTCATCTTACTGGGCGCTGGCGCGTCAACTACATCGCACTGGGATAATCTGTTATCGCTGTTGCCTTTCGTATTGTTGATGCTGCTGTCGCAATTATTAATAGTTGCATCATTAGGGTTGGCTGCATTGTGCACAGCTGTGCCATTGTCATTATCAGCCTGTTGCGCTTGTTCTGCGCGCTGCCGAGCGCGACGCTCCTCGAACACTTCGTTGATTTCGTGCTGCAGGAGAGAGAAGTGAATTTAAGAAATGTTTATTAATATTTTTCATATGCAAATAATAAAGTAATAAATTTTAAATTTAATTACGTTTTTCAAGTCATGCAAGCTATTTGATAGCTGATGTAAAATTTTACTACACGTATTTGCGGGAATATACTTTTACACCCATTCTAATTGAAATCCTGTTGCGCCTGGCTGCAGCGCTCGGCCGCCTCAGCTACCGCAATCTACTCAATTAGAATTCCCTTCATTTTCATTTTTCAACGCTAATTTATTTGCCATCACAATCTAGCCACTTTCATACCTAAACACATACACATACATACACACCAAGTTCTTCCATCCACGCTTAGTTCGCGATTCACACTGCCAATTTGGCCCGGCCGAACGCGCCGCCTTTTCCCACACAAAGTCTTGCACTCAAATCTGGCCCACTGCCGGCCTCCGGCACAACAGTCAATTTATAATAATGTCAATGCAACAGAAATCGAGAGGAAATAAATTAGAACGTCGCGACTGAGATAGCAGCAGATAGCAAATGCCGCCGCCGTAGCGTATAAATTGCACTGCTGCAATTTGTAAGCGGGATTAGACACCAAATAAAAAAGCAATTCAAACAGATCATCAAGGCGCAGGCGTGCACCTCGGTTCTTGTCCAATCGCCAGCGTCAGCGCTGGGCAACGGCAGCAGCAGTGAGTTGAATTGTAGCTGTGGCTATGGCGCATCGTTGTAGGTTCTCGGGCGTATTACTTAATTAAAAACGTGCCCACGGGTTCTGCCTCCATGTTCAGCTCCTGCTTCTGCTTGTGCAGTTTCTAGCCACTACGGTGCGCCTGCTGATCGCAATCCTCATTTTTCACTCACTGTGTAGTACGATAGAAATTCAATGCATGATCCCGTCTCGTTCTTTCGCTTTCTATTTACACTTTTTTCGCTGTACAATTCCGATTCTACATTAGCAGGCAATAAATTTTCGAATGCCACACAAAGAAAGTAATCAACAACAAACTACTGCGGCTTGGCCCATCCAGGTCAGTTGAATTTGCGGCGTGTACGTCGAATGCGTTGCCAACAATAGCTTGATTTTGGCTTTATCGACGCTTGATGGACCTGGCAGCGCCATTCTTATTTACCTTACAATTTCTTTTTTTGTTCTTTTCTATTCACCTTTTCTGTTGAATTTAGCGCATCATTTGTCGCACGTCAGGACGTGACAAATTTATGGGTTCATGCGATTGCGAAGTAACTTAGTTAAAATTTGTTGCTTTATTTGGTGGCATTGCGCACTTTTGGTTTGATATGCCGCCGCTTTTAGTGTCAATCGGCCGAAATGGTTGCCACCGAGTACGAGACGCGACAAGGATGTGATTGGAGCGTTTAGGTGGAGTGGCATCAAACAGAGGAAGGCCACAAATATGGGAACGTGGGAAAGTGTGGTTGCAAAAGTAGTATTTTTTCGAACTATAGTGGTATTCCCTACGAAAATGTATGTCGCCAAATCTGTATCGTTGAAAATATGTGCGTAGAAGTCGGCAGATTATGGAAAGCTTGAGCCTTAAATAGAAAGATATTGGATGGTATATGGGAATGGTTGGGCAAGAAAACGAATGAAGTGAGGATTTAAAAATTCAGGTACAACAGATATATGCGCAGCTCAATTTTTGAATATCAGAGTAAGGATATTTACACGGGTTTCTTATACGCTTATTACTACATTTGTCATCCCATATATAGACATATATTATATATTAGGGCGGGTCGATTTAAAAATCGCTCATTGCTCTGTGAAAATCGTATTCTAGGGATCAAAATAAGAAACCTTGCCGAAGGAAATATACCTCTACCTCTAAAACGAATTCTAATGTCCCCCAATTTGGGTCGAACGAAAAATCCCACTTTGACCCATTTAGAGGGCTCCAATCGAGTACAAATGTATGACCGACCCCCACTAACTTTGGACGGCCGATCCACCCATGCCAGTGGCACACCCCCTGGAACTCCCCTGGGGGGTTCCCCATGCAATCATTTCAAAATATCACCATTTTTGGCCTTAACATGAGAAAAGAAACTAAAAAGTTCGATCGAAATTGGGGGACATCAGAATTCGTTTTAGAGGTATGGTTCCTTCGGCAAAGTTTCTTATTTTGATCCCTAGAATATGATTTTCACAGAGCAATGGGCGATTTTTTTGCCTCCCCACAAATCGACCCGGTCTAATATATATATATACAATTGGCGCGTACACCCTTTTTGGGTGCTTGGCTGAGCTCCTCCTCCTAATTGTGGCGCGCGTCTTGTCTTTGTTCCAAATGGAGGGTCCTACAGTTATAAGCCGACTCCGAACGGCAGATATTTGTATGAGGAGTTTTTTCATGGCAGAAATACACTCGGAGGTTTGCCATTGCCTGCCGAGGGGCGACCGCTATTGGAAAAATATTTTTCTTAATTTTGGTCAAATTGGTGAATTTGGTGAATTACGAATGGTAGTCACGCACCAACCCATTCGGCTACGGCGGCTACCCATATACATATCTGCAATTCTCAACCGGCTAATGAATCTTTTAATTATATAGCTTTAATGATTTTGATTGATTTTTCGTAAGCCAGGTTCTTACTAACTTCTGTTTGGAAGCCTCTTATATAGAATAAAATGCCCGCCATCTTATGCAAGAGAAGCAAAAAAAAAATCCGAGAAAACAACGCGATTTATAGCGGCTTGAAACTTTGTTATACTAGGTAAAATTTAATGGACTACAAAACTAGACTAGAACTAGTCAAAAGTTTACTAAAAATAAAAAAAATAAAAATAAAAAAGTGGAGAATTTTGATAAATTTGCTTCTTAAATTTTTGTGATTTTATTTTTTATTGTACTATTTAAAAAACTATATTTTTATAAAATATGCACGAAAAAAATTTAGCATTGAAATTATTTCGAATATTCTAAAATGATAGTGTTTAAATTATAATATGTGCCAGGCAATATTTCGAGTAAGAAGTATCATCATTGTTAAAATAAAAAGTTTCTTATCATCTTCACTAAAAAATTAAAAAAATATCTTAAAAGATTAAAACGTATTTGTGAGCTTACAGACATCAAGGGCTGTAGTCGAAGCGGTTCAAATTTGTGCAGTCAAGATTTGTTATAGCTGTACCTGTACATAACGAAGCTAAGGAATCTTTGCCAAACGGACCTCCTTAATATTATCTCAGCGAGTAAGTGCTTTAGTTGATGAAGAATTAAAATCAGGGAATGTAGTGAGAGGTAAGCTGCTCTAAAGACCTTAGAAACTTTCTGCCATGAAAAAGCTCCCCATAAAGAAATATTTGCCGTTCGGAGTCGACTTAAGACTGTAGCGTTCAAGATGCACGCCACAAGTAGAAGGAGGAGCTCGGCCAAATACTTATGAAGAATAAAAGCGCCAAATATATATATATATATAGGTAATAAATCTTCGGAGAATCGTTAGTGTAGTACTGACACCACCAAAATAACAAGGTATTTCCTGAAAAGCTACGAGCACTGAGCTAACGGGGCGCAGTCCATGGATCTTCGATGATCTGGTTTGGGAAATGAGCATATTACAGAATATTTTCTCTGTCGCTCTTTGGCCTTCGTCCGTAGATCGAATATTTTTGTTGCGGGTGTATTGAGATTGAACGAGCTGCATTATCTTTCACTCGAAAAACAGCTACGATTCATAAAACATTGTTGGAAGTTTGCAGAGCAAGGAATCCCCACCCGACCTCTCTTTGCATCCTCTAAATCCTATCTGTTGTCCATAAGTGCAATGAAATATATTGCGTGAGTGCTTGGCGAAAATAAATTTGCGGCCAACTAAAATTCAATTCAACTTAATTCCAAGTGGTTTAACAAAAAGTAGTTTGAGTGTTAATAGGAAAACCTGTTACAAAGGTAAGCCTGATGGAAGTGCACAGCATTGAGCAGTCATAATGGATGAAACTATCGAGCCTACCAAACATGATTACTCTAAATCAGAAAAGATCCCTAAAATGTGAGACAAAAATTATATTACAATGTTTTAGAAATAAACTTTAGCGCTATAGCTATGCAGGCTAAATTGATTAATGTTGAAGGCAACGGTACACCTTAGCTAAAATTAAAGGGTTATTATGATAGTTAAATACTTTTGTCCCCTTTGTAAACTACATAATTGGCGTCTCCGATGAGTCTCTTTAAGAATTTTAAGTCGACATCTGCCATCCATTCTTCAAGGTGACTCCAGATTCCGAGAGTTGCGTTTCCACAATGCAGGGTAGTTGCTTAGGAGATGAATAATCATTTCTTCCTCTTGATAATTCCTGCATAAACTTTCTATTGGCAGTGCCACGCATTTTCTTTCAATAAAGTACTTTCGATTTTTATTTTATTACGAAGGAAATTACTAGCCCCGGCAGCAAAAAAAAAAGCGTCAAAAATCAGGGGTATTTTGTAGCCACTTACAACTTGCATTTTGTTAAACTAAAATTGGATGAGCTATAAAACTATATACCTAAAATTTGTCTAAAAATTCTGATTAAAATATTTACAATTTTCGATAAAGTTTACAGAATTTTCATCATTGTTATACTTTTTTCATAGCGTTTGATAAAACGTTTTATATGCTTTTTGTTGTATAATGAGTTCAGCTTTCATAAACAATTAATAGATACTAATAAACAAATTTCTAAAAGCCAAAATTGGTAAAAATGTCGCACATCTTATTTATTGCCTTGAATTATCCCTTTTCAGAGATTACACCTTTCATGCTCGTTTTCGATCTGCATATCAAACAGAAAAAAATATTTATTGAGTTCAAAAATCGTAGTCATAGCAGTGACTTCAATGATTTTCAGTAATAATGGCTGCAATTTGTTACAACACCTTCATTAGAAAAATCAAGCACTGCCACTTCTACAGGTTGCATATCGATTGATGTTCACGATCACTGAAACACTTTACTCTGTTTTAGAAGAATATGGAGAAGCTTTCAGATGAGGATATTTTTAATGTCTAAGTATTTCAGCTTTGCCATTGAAAACAATTATTTCCTATTAGCCAATATTAAAGTAGTTTATTTGAAATATTGCCACATGCCTTTTCACAGAATATTTATTAGAACATTTTGCGCAAATATTTAATAAATAATCCAGCTCCAGGCTTCAAGTATGTACCTATGTGACTGCATACCTTCTCAGAACATTTGCTGAAGCACCAAACACACACGCGCATAGATTACCAGCACGCAATCAGACATGCAACACAAGAGCAAAAATACAATACCATATTTAATTTCACGCATTCGTGAACAATGCAAACAAACGGCAAAGTAACAGCCTCAGCGGCGACGATGGTGGCCATAGCGAACACTGTGCAGAGTGTGTCCGCCCTAGTCAGAATGCCATTTCAGCGCTCAAAACAATGCCACAGTCCCCAAAGCGCAATCATGCCTGGGTGGGCTGGCTGTTGGTCAATTGTTGGCACTGGTAAATTCCCTAGTTTGCCACTGACATCTGCATGAATGCTGGCTCAACTGGTGGTGCTGATATAAAAGCGTCCCGAAGATGGTCAGCAACTTTCAGTTTCTTGAAAAAACGCTTAGAACAACCACGGCGTTCACGCTGGTGGTCCATCAAGAAGTAACAGCCACAAACGGCGATAGCGCAGACACAAATTGTTGCCGCCGCAATAAAGAGCCTCGCTTAGCGGGCAAAGAAGCAGTAGGCGCGTTTTAGCAGCAACTGTAAAGCAAAGACGGACAGACGATTGCAGTAGTGGTAGCGTCGTGCACACGTGCTAGTGTTTTTTGTTAGGGTCGCGCGCGAGCGCGTGTGTTTTGTGTGCGTGTGTGTGAGTGTGAGTGTACGTGAGCCAGAAGGAGGCTCACAAACAGCATGAGAATCACGCTTTCCGTGCTCCTCGCCACGCTCACAATTTATTGCAGCTCGTCGGTTTTATCTTTGCCACCATCGCTTATCGCCACAGCGGCATCCTTGGGACGGCACTACGCTCGCCAAAAACGAAATAACCAAGGCGTTGTTGCTGCTGCTGCTGCTGATGCCACAGACCACTTGCTGCTGCAACCAAATGTCGTCACAGACTCGCTGCCACCGCATGCTTGGCAAACGACGTTGCTCTCGAAGAAGGACCCCAGATTTGTACTGGGCGGCAAGAATATTGCCTCAAATGGCTACACTGGCACAGAGGCTGCCAACGATGATATCACGCAGCTGTCCAGCTTCGAGCTCAACAATAATGCTGCCAATAAAATGACGCATACCAACCACGTTAGTGGCAACAAGTTGTCGGAAAAACCTAAGGATTCACATGAACGACGCGGCGGCAACGCCATGATGGAGTTCAATCGAAAATTACCGTCTGAGTATGATTTAAATACGCTGCTGGCCAGTGCTGCTGCTGCTGGTCACTTGGAATTGCAACGCGATGCTGCACAATCAATGGGAAAACAACAGCAATCACGTTCGGCGCTATGGCGGCGGCACATGCAACCTGCCGATGTAGCGCCGCGCATACGCGCCATGCAGATGAAGGAATTCTTTACGCCACTCAAGTATTGGGCGCACCATTGCCAGTCTACCGAACACAATTGTCCGCAGGAATACTATCGAGCTCTGTTCGCTGACAGGTGAGAAGAAAGGCAAAGAAGTTGTCGAGGCGGAGTATTAGTACTGAGTGCGAGTGTGTAGCTTAATTGGGCAAAGCGTTTGCAGTCCGTGGATCAGCAATTTCAAGTTGCAAAATAAGACAGAAACGGGCAATAAATAATAATTGAAGAAAAGAAAAATGGGCCGATTCAAGGTTGCAGTGAAAGTGTTTTACCAGCAAAGAGCCGCATATCTGCATTTTTTTGTGCTCAGTGACTTACATACGTAAATATGTATGTGTGTATATGCAGTTGCACTCGCCTCGAGGCCTTGTTGCACTTGCCGCTTGGCTGTCTGATTGCAGGTTGTTATTTTTATTGTTTTTATGTAGAGCCTTCCAGTGGTCATGCATGCACGTGTGCTTTGCAGAAAACCGAAAGTAATGACCCTTTAATTGACACTTTTCATAACTGAGTGTCGGCCGGTTTCGGGTGAAGTTCTTATTAGCGTAAAAGTTGCTGTCGTGCAAAGAACTGACACACAGCTTACTGGGGTCTATTCTTAACATTCCCGAAAAGTCCCGAAGAGTGCCGAAGAAGTCCGCGTGGATTGGCACATACTGACACAAAATACCAAAGAGGTGGTGTAAAGATTGTGAGCATCGATTCTTAACACTCTTGAAAAATCCCGAACAGGCCCGAAAAATCCGGTTTGTATCAGCGCATGCTCAAGCAAACTGTAAGAAGGTTGATAAAAATATTTGCTTGCATACATTTATAAGGCTTCCAAAAAATCCCTTACAATCCCGAAAACCTCTTCATGCCGAGTAGTTCTCGTATATTAAAACTTAGTAAGCCAAGCAATTGCTCTGACCTAAAATAAAATCGAAAAAAATAAAAACAAGGAAAACATCTAAATTACGAAGAGCTCTAGATGGGGTTCCAAGATAGATTCGCTCCGTAAGGCAGTGACAATCCACAACACCTTGGCTAATATCAAACACGAAAGATAAGACTAAAATGCAGAGAGACTGCAGAGCTGTCAATTGAAAAAAAAAATTGAAACGAAGGGAACGTAGAGCAAAACCAATGAAAACTTTACGGATACGTTAAATTCCAGTAAGAGGCAGGCATGACAACATCTAAAGATGATGGATATATATTCCGTTTCAGAATGAACAAATGTTGTATAGACCAATTTAAGAGTATAAGCACTTCTAAATTCTGTGAAAGTGAACATTGCGTCAAAAATTACTCCTAAGTCCAATATACCACTAACTGATCTCAACAACAATTAGAAAAAGAATAAGATGTCTTCAAGGGAGAAAAAAACTTGGCAAATGTTTTGTGGCAGCATTGCGAAATATTTAAAAATAGTTGATTGCTATTACACCAAGAAAGAAGCTCATTCTGGAACATTTGTGAATCGAATTAGTTTCTTATAATAGAATTGATGTTGAGGACGTTAGCATAAAATAAAAACTTGACATATGAAAAACAGTTCTTTGTGTCATTTCTTATGCTATTGATAAACAAGACAAATAGCAAAGGACCCAAAATACTACCTTGTGGAACTCAAGATGACACTATAAAATTCAATTAAAGAACTCAGGGCTTGGGTCGAGGTATATTCTAGGTTTATGTTTATGTAACATGGGCCGAAAAGCCTCGGGTCTAACAAAGAAAACACTTTTTTGTTGTTCAAAATTAGCCTTATGATGTTTAAAAATATAAATATTTGTATTTATTACGATGCATTTTTGCGCAAAATAAAAAAGATAAAAGTAGGAATGTAGTGGTGGTCACTGGTGACTGACAAAGCGGTCAAAGTGTTAAGAACAACATTTAAATAATGGCAAAATGTCTTTTGTCTCAATTTCAGCGATAACCTCTTCATTCAAGCGAAATTTCTTACCGGCGAGCATTTTTTTAGGTCTGCCAACGCCAGTAGTCGCTGGTAGCCAAAACTGGCGAATACGGTGGATATGGGAGTAATTCGAAGTACAATTCTTGTAGTTTTGTCATTGTTTTCATTGGCTTGAACAGTCAACAGTGAGCAAAAAGCGGCACCCACTTTGAACAGAGCTTTCTAATAGTCAAATGCTCATGCAATATCAAGCCAACACATACTTTTGATATCTTTACGATGTCATCTAACTACCCCAACTTCACTTTTCGATCAGTCAAAACGATTCGGTGGACGTTTTTGATGTTGTTTGGTGCTACCACCTAATTTGGACGTCCACTACGTTATGCCTCATCGGTGTCTCTACGACCACGTTTGAAGTCAACAAACCGACGTTTTATTGTTGTTTCAGATGGAGCGGAGTCCCCATAGCAAAGCCATTACTTCGCTTGAACGGTATTTTCCCCCACCAAAAAGTAGTGAAAAGTTAGAGCACGAAATTCTTTTTGTTGCATTGTTTGGAAAATAACAAAAGTAGCATAATTTTTAGCGCAATAACTCACGAACTGTTTAATAGAATATCAAGAAATTTTAACAGCTGTTTTTTTAAGGTTAGTACTGGCTGAAAAAGGGGTGAATGCAATAAAAATAGTGCCATCTATGTGTTAGGCTAGGGACTTTTCAGGATATGTGTTACTTTGGATGGCTACGCGCCACCTGCTCGTAGGCATTTCCGTCCTTAAAACCGACCAGGTATTTACTAATATACATACACGGTTTTTTCTAAAACTTAATTTGTCGAATGTTGAAGTACTCTCACTAACTAGTCAGTAACTAGTTCAAAAAGAGTCCACGAAGCTATGGCTCAACGAAATGTTTGCACCTGTACCCTCAATCGAAATTCATGCATGGCAAGCTGAGCCGGAAATTGCATATCGCAGCTTGCGAATTTTTCTTTTTTGAAACGAATTGAAATCGAATAAAAATTTCACTCTTCATTCATAAAACATATTGAAAGTAATATGGGTATCACAAACAGGCCGTTACATACATACGTATGTACGTACAAGAAGCAGTGCAATTTATATATAATAAGTACAGACGTAGGTATGTGCATATGCAAGTATATCTGTAATTGCCTGATTTTATTTAGTGCGAGCATATACACACATACATGCATACATACACACGTATGTTTGCAAACACTTATGCCTTCATATCAACAGTTTATGTGCATGTGTTTGTTCACTCATAGTTTACTTGTACGATGAAGTCATTCGGCAATTTGCGATTATCGCCAATCGTTATCACTGGCGATTTTTTCGCAACATTTAATTTCATTGTGCGCGACACGGTGGTGAGCGAGCCACCGCATGGTTGAGTGTTATACATACATTTATATATAAATATATATAAATATGTAGTATATGTTTTAATTTTGATTCTCCGGTGTTGAGTAGTCACCGATTTCATATCGCTTTGGACGGCGCCAATTTGGTACTCACATTTTGCATTTTTTGTGTTGCCAATTGTGCCGGATCTGAAGCGGAACAGCAGGCGGACAGCTTGTTTTTTACCGAATATCATTCAGACGGCATGGCAAATAATCAAAGCTGGGTGGAGGCAAAAAAACAACTACAATAAATATGCACAATAACAGCATTGCTTATCACCAAACCAATTATTGTTTTTGATAAATCAATGCGAGCGGTAGAAGTGAAAATCGAAGGCTGGAAGGCAGTAAAAATGTACAGAAATGTGGCGTGAAAGGTTGGCAGTAGCGGTGCGTCTGCGCAGAAAGTAACTAAAGTTTATGTAGAATGCCTGAAAAATGGCGCAGCCTCTTAAAGGAAAGTAAGAAAGCGCCAAGGTTGTGTTTTTTTGCTTATTTTAGTATTTTTTTCTTCATAATTTTACTTTGTCTCGGCATATAACCTCACATTTTTTGACTGTTTTGTTTTTATTTTGGGAAGGAGTGCTCCGCCACTCAAGAATTGATTACTGCTGAATTGACCACATTAATCATGACGAAATCATACGTTTACGAGCTTAATAAATCGGTTTTAAAATAATTTAAATTAATGTGGAAATTTTCACTGTGTACACACGGCTATTTACTTTTCCTCTGTCCGCTTCTTCTTCTTCTTCAATGCGCAGGGAGAAGACCACGCGCTCTGCACTTAACGCATTTTTCGAGTACAATAATCGGGCAGCATTCATTAATCATTGGTAATCGCTAGTAATGAAGTTTAAATCACACGGAATCATTTATCACAAAACACATAGCTTTTGCCTGGCGGGCAGCGAGTCAAAGCGGCACATCGACACTTCATTAATTGCTCATTAGTTTTGTGGCGAAAATTTGTCTCACTTTTATAACCACACGTAATGAGACACGAGTGATAGGGGAAGAGAAAGGGAACGCCAGCTTGCTTTGAAGAGATCTTATGGTGGGTTATGGCTATTGCAAGAGCCGATTGCTGTATGAGAATAAACGTACGGCAGAAGAGAGCATTACAAATTTTTGGGGCGAAAATCTCTAACTAGTTGTAAAACATTCTGACATTCTCTCATTCGAGCACCTATGTGTAGCAAGGTGAATGCACGCTTAATGATCCATTACATCAATAAAAAGTTTAAATAAAAACAAAAATAATGATAAAATAGTGTATGTATACTCGGACACACAATAAAAGCGATATTTGTGGTGAAAAAGTGGCGGTTTTAGTATAGGCGTCACCGTTGCGTCACGCGCTAGAGTAGTTCACTCATGAGCAGTAGACCCAGTGCATTGCAATTTAGTGAGAAAATACAGGAAACACCGAAAAAGCAGGTGTCATCGTTGCGGGACGCGCTCATCTAATTTACTCGCGAAGTTAGATTATGTTAAAACAGGCACCTAATGGGTAAATAAGAATATTGCGGCAATACAAGTGAAACTTTTTTCCGATCTTATAGGACAATTGTTGGCCTATGCCGATGATATTGACATCATCGGCCTTAACAACCGCGTTGTTAGTTCTGCCTTCTCCAAATTGGAAGAAAAGGCAAAGCAAATGGGTCTGGTGGTGAACGAGGACAAAGCAAAGTACCTCCTGTCATCAAACAAACAGTCGGCTAATCGCGTATCGGCACCCACGTCACTGTTGATAGTTTTGATTTCGAGGTTGTAAAAAACTTCGTTTATTTAGGAACCAGCATTAACACCGATAACAATGTCAGCCTGGAAATGCAACGTAGAATCTCTCTTGCCAACCAGTGCCACTTTGGACTAGTAGTAAAGTCCTCTCTCTCCCACTTGAGTAGTAAAGTCCTCTCTCGACGAACAAAACTAACACTCTACAAGACTCCCATCATACCCGTCTTAAGGGATGGCGCAGAAGCGTGGACGGTGACGACATCCGATGAAGCGACGCTTAGAGTGTTTGAGAGAAAGATTCTGCGTAAGATTTTTTGACCTTTGCACGTTGGCAACGGCGAATATCGCACGCGATGGAACGATGAGCTGTATGAGTTTTACGACGACATAGACATAGCGCAGCGAATAAAGATGCAGTGGCTTCGTTGGTCGAGTCATGTTGTCGAATGGATACAAATGCTCCGGCTTTGAAAGTATTCGATGCGGTACCAGCTGGTGGTAGCAGAGAAAGAGGGCGGCCTCCTCTGCGTTGGAAAGATCAGGTGGAGAAGGACTTGGCTTCACTTGGTGCGTCCAATTGGCGTCGCTTAGCACGAGAAAGAAACGACTGTCGCTTTGTTAAACTCGGCCAAAATCGTCTAAGCGGTTAACACACCAATTAAGAAGAAGAAGAAGTGTTCATTGGAACCCGATTTATACCCAGTTACTTATATAGGAGGACAAGGACTCGGCCAAATACTCAAAAAGGGAGTAGATCTTGATGTTCCTCCACACATTGAGGCACCTACTTATACAGTTTTAAGCCGACTCCGAATGGCAGATATTTTTTGTGTACAGCTCTTTCTGGGCAGAAATACACTCGTAGACTTGCCATTATCTGCAAAGGAACAACAGATATTTAAAAACAGTTTTTGCGTCAACTGTTGTTTTGTCCTTCGGGTAGGTTTGAAACCCGTACAGGTTTCGGCTCTTGCGGCCCCTACTTAGGTGGCCATAAAGTTGTGTGAAATTTTCTTTGGATCCCTATGAAGTTTGTTTAATGATAAGAGCACAGCGTCTGTTCAATGGAAAAAGAAAAGATCGTGAAGACGAAATGACAAAAAATTAAATGAATCTAAAATCAGATAAAGAAAAACGAAATAACGAGTTTTCAATGACTATAATTGTTTTAATATTAAATTTACTTTCGTTTTAAAACCACATCTCAACAAGAAAAGTCTAGGGTTGAGTGAAGAGGCTTTTTAAGTTGTTATTGCCAACTTTTGGGAAGAGTGAGTGGAAGAGCTCGCAGTTGCAGTTCTATAATAAGAAAAATCTTATTGATTGCAACAAAACTTATTTTGATTTCATTTACCAGGTTGCACAACGACCTTTAAGTTGCATATTGTCCTAATGTTGCAAGGAGCAAGCGCTACTGCCTTAAGGGGTTATATACCTTGTGGTCCGGTGAAATTAGCGAAAGTTGGGTTTTTTTAACGATATGTAGCAATAATTTTATTGTATAAAAGTTTTTATTATAGGATATTACAATGTTTAAAGAAAAAAAAAGGCTTTATTTGTGTAAAAATATTTAAAAATGGCGGAGTTATGGCGTTTTCCCCCAAGACCCTTTTTTTGGAAGAGGCTTGCGGTGGACGCGATTCAAGTCCACCAAGTCAACTGAAATCAAAAAATCGAAAAGATTTCATTAGTATAGGGTTATATCTTCTTAGTGAACGATCAATATATTAAATATTTTGATTTTTGTGAAAATAGGAACATGTTTTTAAAAAACTCCACTTCTACAGTCCTAAAATTGGCATTAAAAAATTCATATCTGCAAAATAAAAATTTATACATAAAAAGTTGATCGTTCACTAAGAGGCGACATCAATTACGAACAATTTAAAAAAAAAATTATAAAAATCGGTTGAATACTTTTTTTGCAATCGCGTCCACCGCAAAAGCATTTTTGGAAAAACACGTTTTTGAGATAATCGCGTTTAAAGTTTCAAGTTTAGTTACGTTACGTTGTGACGACGCACAATTTAAAACGCTGTAACTTTCGATCTATTGCTCAGATCTCTATGAAATTTTTGGAAAATGTTCTCAAGGGATTGTACTTTACGATAAAGAAATAAAATTTATTTTGATTTTTTTGAAAAACACAAGGTATATAACCCCTTAAACTTATAAGAATTAGCAAAGTTATATATCGTTTTTTTCTAACAAAGCAAGGCTGCAATCAATCGATTGTATTGGCTGGGAAAGTTTAACGTACATATTTTATTTATTTATTTATTGAATTAAATTTATAATAAATTATAAAATAAATTATAAAATTTTTAATAAATTATAAAATTTAATAGTTAGTTAATAGTCGCAAGCTATCAGGACTATTGGCTGCACACATTTTAGATTTAGATTTATTGGAGATTGGCACTTCGACCTTCATGATCTTGTGTGCCCAATATATCTGTTATAAACTAGTAAAATTCGTGCAAAAAAAATGTTTTTCCATTTCCATTTTCTCCACACCTAATTTTTCGCAAGCAACATCAAAATACTTTCAGCTTTTTTTTTGTTTTTTTATGAGGAGGGAAAATCGAGAGCCATTACCCCGCCTGTAATGGGCTTTAACCCGAACTAAATTTAAGTACCAAACTTCTGCCAGTACTAGCGTTTAGTACATACATCATTAAGAGTTGGTATGAACACCAGGCTCTCGTCAGTTACCTTCCACATACAGTCAGAAAGAAACCACCCCAGTTGGGCCTATGGAAAGGATATTTATCTCACGTCGGCTAAAGAGTCCGATTTTTTGTCTAGTAGCGCTGTGGCTGACCTCGTAAACGAATGCTTCACTCCCTCTGTGTGCCTCGATGAATGTTGTATATCGTTGATTGCTGATGAAATCCTATCTTACGCATACTTTGATGTCATCGTCATGTCGACTAAGTTTTATGATATTATTGGATCTTCTGATAGTGCGACTAAATTGCGTCTGCTAGCTGCAATTGGTGGACATACAAAAAACACATGACTTCCATATCTTCATCTTCATCAAATACTGGACATAAAGTCTATTTTCAATAGCAACCATGACCTGTCAGAAATTGCGTTAGTTGAAAGCTAACCTTGTCATAGCTTCAGTGTTTTGACGAGATTGGGATTAGCGTGTAAGTCCAAGTCTGGAGCTGCATAGAACAGAGTGAAGTTTATGTAGGAGTTAGTAGCCGACATTTGCTACTTCTCGGCTCACCAAATTTCGAAAGCATTCTAGATTTCCAGCTGTCAAATACTAATTGTGCTTTTTTATGTGAACTCCACTCTCAACGACGGAATTAAAAGTTCAATTGTCTAAGCGAATTGATCTATTTGTAGTCTGATGTTTCCATGGCATTCTCTGGCGATTGTCTCCGAACCTTCATCATATTTGGATTATCAACCGCTAAGCTGCTGTTTGTGTATACAATTTTCGGTCATATTAATCGTCACACCAGTCGGCCTGTGCGTTACCGAACAAAAAAATTCGACACACATTTCTTAGTAGCCACGACACTTATAAGTTAATTCACCTAATTCGCCTTTCCTACATTTTTGGTCCTATCTTCAGTATTTACAGTCAGGTATTTAAGATCTGATAAATCGATGTTTTTATCTCGAATAGACAATTTGTTTTTGTTTCAAAATTCATTGGCTTCAAGTACCGTCAAGTACTTTCTAGTAATACCCTACCAGATTTCGGTCCCTAAAGTAAAGTTCATTAGAAAGTTGACCGAACGTAGCGGCCGCATATCTCACATTTTTCGTTATACCTTCGGCATCTACAGTCGGATCCTTAAGATCAGATATATCGATGTTGTTGTCTCGAAAAGACAATTTATTTTGTTCCAAAGATCATGGGCCTCAACCACCGCATTGTAATAATCAATTCAAAATTCAGTTATTCAGTCGATTCTAAGCCCATTGTAGGAAATATGAATATCTCAGTCCACAATGAAGCGAATTTTGTGTAAAAATTTTGGCCCACACATTCAAAAGTTCAAAATGACTCAAAAAGTTAAGCCTCTTAACCATTTTGAGTACTGAAGCTTCTTCTTGGCGTATGCCAATGTTATGTAATTTTTTATTGAAAAACTATGTGAAACTATGAAAAATATGTGCGTACATACACAGGCAAACTTAATAATTGACTCCTAAACAAATACCTGAAGCCGGAGTAGTATTTCGTAAAATAAAAAACTCCTACCACAAGCTCAAGTACCTCAAGAGATCGCCTACTAATTTCAAAATAATTTTCATTTTTTACCGTAATAACTATAATTATAAGCTCATCAAGCGGTTTATGGCTGGCAAGCACAAATTAGATTTCATATTATAAAATTGCAAAATTAAACTAAAATTAACATTAACCTTCGACCAGTCAAGTCGACTCCGTTCGATGATTGATGGCGCCAGTAAAATTGAGCGATAAGTTACTTGATTACTAGTAGCCACTCAGCAGATAATTGAAATGTTTATTTATTTACATATAAGTATGCATGTGGGTATGCCTTTTTGAAAACAAAAAATTATATTGACATCAAAATTATCAAAATGAAATAGACTTCAAGATTATTCATTTGTGCATGTGCGCATACCCACTTACTTCCAAACTACGTAAGCGAGCGCAAGCTAAGCGCTTTTCAGCAAATGGCTTCAAATTTTTAACATTTTCAACAAGTTATTATTATTTTGTGTTTTTATAAAATCACAGTTAATTTATAAGACAATGACCAAAAAATTATAGGTTTAATAAAGTACAGAAATATTAAATAAAATTTGTATTTTTCTGCCGCTATTTGAAAGCGCCGTGAAAGAGTGGCTTAGATTTTGAGTAAAAAATGCCGAACTTCCAACTTGCTTGGCCCGGAGCCCATTCTGCCACTCCCTTCTGCAGCCATCAAAACCACGGTTAGCAAACGGGTTACTCCAACCCACAAGATAACTCGGCAGCCTTAGAGAGGCTGCAGATGGGCAAAACTGATGTTACTTGTCATGGCCGACCGACTGTCGCAGTTCCTCCTGTCACTAAGCAGAAGGAACTGTAGGAGACTGGTTATACTGATGACGAGCCACTTTCTGTGGGGAAAGCACATGGAAAAGATGGGCATCTTAGACAGTGCACTCAGCCAAGCTTATGAAGAGGAGAATGAGACGGCGGACCACTTCCTATGCGTCTGCCCAGCCTTCGCTCGAATCAGGCTTGAGGTCTTTGGCACTGATGTGTTAAGAAGCGACCACCTTGGCTCCTCGGCACCACAAGATCCACTCTGATTTCTTCGGAGGTCGAGTAGATTTAAAGAAAATTAAAAAGGGAATCCGAGTGGAGTACAATGGACGTAATTGTGTCTGAGTGCTGTACTAGCTAGTCTGTCCGGACAAAAGAAAAATGCCGAAGGCAATCAAATATAGTACAGTTACAGATTCTTTATATGATTTTGCAAAAGGCGAATCTGTTCAAGGTGGCGGAATTCGGGAAACAACAAAATTTTTTTATTTAGAAATGTCAATGGAAAGAGAATAGAAGAATGCAATGCATGATAAATAGATAAAAGTAGTTTGTCGCGCATTCCCAAAACAACAAAAGCTGTCCGTCATTTTGTTTACAGACGAAACGAAGAAGAAGAAATCAACTGCTTTAATCACATCACCTTTTATAGATACGCCTTCATATTGCAAATGTAGGATTTGGGTGCATTACTTATGTGACATGACAAAATATCCATGAATCATATTTTATTGTTTATATAATCGCTATTGGCTTCGGAAATTAATCGCTCAACAGCCGATTTATTGCAATACTCAAGCCGCCAATGATGTCATACGGCCAGATTTATTCGAAAAAGTAGTCAAAAATTGGATTGATGGAATGGGCCAAGTAAATCGTAGCCGCAGTGGACATATGTCGGATATCATATTCAAAAAATATATACCACGAAATTATCTACCAGATTATAATAATAAAAAATCTCTCCAACAGTATTTCTCATTTTATTTATCATTTTAACTTCTCAACCTCTTAAAAAATTCTCGCTATAACCAAAAGAACAATTTCTGTCTTCAACCCAGTTTAGCTTGGAAATTGGGGAATTAACAGTGCATAGTATACTACCTCCTTCTGATCACATCAAGCATACAATATCACCTTTACGTTAAAAAAATTCGACTCCGGAATTAATGAGCTGGGCGGTCTTTACACAATCCTAGGGTATCCTTTTATCCCTAGTTACTACTGATTGCTAATCAACGCTGCTCTTCGGAATTAGTCGGTGAATGTAGGAACAAAAGAGATCAGTGTTGCAAAACACACTAAAGTTTGTCTTATTTGGGTGCCTAGACATTATGGTATTAACGGAAACGATTGGCTGATAAACTGACTAACGAGGGCTCTGCAAGGCCCTTTCTGTGTATAAATTCTGCATGGATTCAACTACGGATTGACGACGTCATGACGTTTACCCATAGAAGGCGTTGGTCGTGTTGGGCTCCTGCAGAGTAGCCAAGTGCTTTGTGAAAGAACCAACCATCAGCAGATGGCTACCATGGTAATCATTGACGTCCCAACTTGCCTATTCTGCCCGGAAAACAAGGACACTGCAGAGCATTTTCTCTCTAGCTGCCCGGCGCTTTCTAGCATCAGGCTTCGGCTGTGGGGGTGCGATGTACTGAGTATAGATAAAGTTCATATTCTTCCTCTTCCGGAACTCTTAAAATTCATCAATGAATCCAAAAGATTCGCGGAAGAGTGAACTCAAACCAAATTTTCTAGTCTTGCAATCCATATTGTATCTATTCTGTATCTCTATTCCTTCCACTGCAATCTATCCGGGTATAGTACAATGATCCTCCGGACTGAGTGCTTGGACTTATCAAGCCCCCCCACAAATTAACAATCTCCCACTCGTTGTAAAAGTAACTTATTTCGTGGCACTCAAGCAATATTTCTGACATGCAAAATCGGCTTCAGATATCACAGAGCGTCAACTTATATGGCAATCAATTTAATGGGGTTTGTCGAAATGCTTTCAGCCGCTTGAAAAGTGCAGCGCTGGTGCCACTCTCAATGCTTCTACAACCTCTTCTTGCTTTTGGTATGAGACCTCACTGAATAATGACTCCAAATCTTTATCTTTCAGCTTTTTTCACATATTTTCAATGACCGAGTTTATTCAGCGTAAAGTTGCGTTAACATTCGGTGATTTTCAGCAGCATTTCCCTTTAACTTGAAGAAAAAAGAAAAGACTCTCCGCAAATATTGTTTTTTGTTTTTTGCCTGTATGCTGAAATGTTTGAAAACGATAAAACAGACAGTCACATGGTTCTAAGTTGTCTAGTACAATTGACGCCTTCATGATCTGATTTCATTGAATTATACACTTCTAATTAATAGACAGTTAACTTTTTTGCGTAATCTCCCTACGTACAAACTAGTCAACGAGCCCAAAATAAACTCATTTCATAAAATTTGTGGTAATATGGTTTTATACACTTTTTGGGCTACCAAAGACACACCTCAGCCGCTCCCACAGCGTAAAGTACCAGTTTCCCTTAAGCAGCTAAAAAAAATTGTGAAAAAATCAAAAAAGTATTAAACCAACTCGCGAAAGCGTTACGCCACACATGCAAACATGTGCAGACTAGCTGAAATGAGACTACAGTCTGCAGCCTGCAGCGTCTGCCCACACGCTGGCCAAGAAACAAGAAAAGCGCTGAAGAGCTGTCAATATATTGAACGAGTATTTATTTTTATAAACAACAAAAACAAATATATGAACTTGTATGTAGGTTTTTATGCTTGCCAACAGACACATAATACGATTCATACGCACCCATAAGTCAGAGTGTAATTGAAACCACTGCCCACGCGGTTTTTCGCACATTCTCACAGCGCGCATCAGCATCAGCATCATCATTTGCAATGGCGGCAACAGTGAGCGGCAAAGTGCCTGCAATGTGCAACATGTGACACGATCCTGTAACTGCAGCGCAAGTGCGCATTTTTATTTACTTATAGAAGCAGTGAAAAATGAGGCAGTCAGGCAAGCGCAAAGGGCAAGCCGAATGAAAGAGCGGCGCACAGCTGCAGCGGCCGCGTAAAGTTGTGTGCCATTTGTCGGCAAATGGGCACAATAGGTTATTGGGTATGGCAATATGTGGCGCAACATGTTGCAACAACATAAATTTTCATATGAATTTGATGAAGAAAAAAAAATTATAAAGACAAAAGATGGTGAATAAAAGTGCAGAGGTGGTTGAATATTGACAGCCTGTGTTGTGCATTATGTTTGTTTTGTTGTTGGCCTCTTCCACATTTTATAATTTTATTTTAACCAAATATGCGCGGCGCAATTGAGCATTTTTTGTGTATGCGCAATTTTTCATTCTATCATTTTCTTTCATTTCATGCCATCAACGCCGGCCCTACACACTACGCTGTGCCTCAACTTGCAACACCCGCACGGCACCCGGACATGGCTGCGGCATGCGCGCTCATAATACAAATATTGTAGAAGCAGAGCGGCAGCAGCGGCGGCTAAACAAATGGATGACTTCACTCCGATTGTAGCTGGCAATGCGATGGCGGTGCAGCCAACAGCCAACGCCGCTGGTGATGACGACGATGATGATGTCAACATGAACGCGCATGCATTTGTCTTTGGTGGCGGCGATCCGCTTGCCAACTTTAATGATGACGCCGCGGTAGATAATGTGTACAACGATGCTGGTGAAGTTGCTGATATGGCCAGCAGTAATGGCGACCACAACTACGACGACGACGATGGCGACGACGATGAAGACACCAATGCCGCCAATGACATTTTAATGCTGCTCAATGGCGAACAAGATGTCATGAAATTCTTGAGTTGGGCCATGCAGCAGCTCTACCCATATCAGCATTTTGCCAATAAGAGCGGCAACGGTGGCGCGGAGTATTACCACCCAGGCATGTTCAACTGGAAGAAATTTAATTTATCGGGACACCTCGAGCCGCCATTATTGGTAGAGGAGCCGCATTATGTGATTGTGCGGCGTGAGCAGCTGGAAGAAGATCTGCAGCCAGGTGAGTAGTAAACGTGGCATCAGCAATAAATGTGTTTTTGTCAACGAGAAAACAAAAAGCGATGAAGTAGCGCAGCGCGGCGGTTGGTAGTCAGAGCAAATAAAAAAAGAAAAAAAATATATTGGCAGACAGTAGGGTGCGCAAGCGCGCTTGCAACACATACACATTCATTATGCATGCAACACATGCAACAGTTTTCAACATTGCCACACACATTCAAACGTGATGCCATTACTGTGCCAGCACCCGCTCGCCCATTTGCTTTCAATTTATGCGCTCCATGTTTGGCGCTTGTAATTGCGTATTTTTTGTTTTGAGTTTTCATATATTTTTGTTTCAACTTGTTGCGCCTTTTATTATTTTTCATTTAATTTTTTTTTCACACAACACATTTATTTAGTCGGCTGGGCTGCGCATTTTTTATGCGATTATCGAACATATGATCTGTGCGCGCTGCTGGCCCAACTGCATTTCACAATTTTTTTCTTGATGTGGCGCTGCTCCCTTAATGTAATTCACATGTCAGACCCAGTTTCGGTAGGCCGGCGAAATCATTTCAGTGTTGATACCCTCTTATATAAATGTATGTGCATATCGCTGCGCCATGCTTTGGGGTTAATTTAAAATGCATGTTGCGTATTACAGTTATTAAATATGTTGAACCACAAATAAGGCGAAAAAATGGAACCAATGTGAATGGAACAATTTGAAAAAATTTATTCACATTACTGCTGCTGAGAATTTGAACAGCAGAAGAGTTTGTAATGCAAGAGAAAAAATTATAAGAATGATTGCTGTGCAAAGAGCTGAAATTAATATTTCAATGCGCGGATTTGGGTGATGTGACAAGCTTTTCAAAATCAAATGTGAGAATATTTGCTGGTGCTGGTTGCACATCACATTTTTCGTTTTTACTTGACTCGGATATCCAAGTTGAATTTGAGTTTTCGTGTACTGTATTAAGCGTCTTATGTATTGTAGAATTGCATGACGAATATTTTTATGGTAATGGACATTCTTTACCCTTTTCCATGTAATGAAAATGAAACCGCCTATTGACTGCTGAGCACTTCATATATTGGGTAGTCGAAAAAGTCTTTTCGTATTTCTAATCAAACTTGAACTCAATTTTTTTTTATATTTATAAGGACTTTATTACACCAAATATGTACCATTTTGGTCGCCACCTTTTGCCATTTTTCTTCTAGAGACAGTATTCCATCAGTGTAAAACTTTTGTGGTTTCTCGGCGAAAAACTGCGACAAGTAATTTTCACAGGCTTCTCTTGAAGCCAACTTTACTCCATTAAGGGAGTTCTGCATTGACCGAAACAAATGGTAGGCCGATGGTGCAAGGTCAGGGCTATATGGTGGATGCATCAAAACTTCCCACCCAAGCTCTCCCAGTTTTTGCCGAGTCATCAAAGATGTGTGTGGCCTAGCGTTGTCCTGATGGAAGACGACGCCCTTTCTGCTGATCAGTTCTGGCCGTTTTTTTTTCTCAATTGCTTGCTTCAATCTCATCAGTTGTTGACAGTAAAGTGTAGAATCAATCGTTTGAGCAGGCTGGAGCAGCTCATAGTGGATGATTCCTTTCCAATCCCACCAAACACGCAGCAGAACCTTTCGAGGCGTCAATCCTGGCTTTGCGACCATTTGTTGAGCTTCACCACCTTTGCAACATGATCTTTTTTGCACATTATTGTCGTATTTGATCCACTTTTCGTCTCCTGTTACCATTCGCTTCAGAAATGGTTCGATTTCATTTCGTTTCAGCAAAGAATCGCAGATGTTAATTCGGTCCATTAAATTTTTCACAGACAATTCATGTGGTACCCAAACATCGAGCTTCTTTTTGTAACCAGCCTTTTTTAAATGGTTCAAAACCGTTTGATGATGAATGTTTAGTGCCTTGGCGATGTCATGGCAGCTTATGTGACGGTCCTGGTCAATCTTTTCCATAATTTCATCGACTTTTTCAAGGATAGGTCGACCGGAGCGAGGTGCATCTTTCACATCGAAATTTCCAGAACTGAAGCAAGCGAACCATTGTTGTGCTACACGAACTGATACAGCATCGTCTCCGTAAACTTCACAAATTTCATTGGTGGCTTGCGAGGCATTCTTCCCTTTTTTATACAAAAATTTCAAAATATGCGAATTTCTTCATTATTTTCACTCATTTTTGAACAGTTATAACTTTTTTTCAATTTCTCCGAATTTATTTTTTTTTTTGGTTAAATTAAGCTTAAAATGTCACCTTTCTAACACCATATGATATGACACAATGGGATTGGTAGCACTGGAGATAGATGACTCCAACGACATCTATTGACAAAATACGAAAAGACTTTTTCGACTACCCAATATTTAAAACATGAACAACATGAATGTGCGAAGTTGTAACAACTTTGACTTGCACCTAATCTTAAATGAATTGCTTATTACCATGAGCAAGAAAAATATCAAGATAGTTGCTTATGCGGACGATGTAGTCATCCCAGGCTCATGCAATTAGAGTTAAGGGAACTCTCCAAGTGGGCGACCTCAAATGGTCGAGTGGTTAATCCAGCCAAGACCGAACTAGTTCTGTTTTCTAGAAGATATAACATACCGAGTTTTCATTTACCATCCATAGATGGCGTAACACAAATCCTATCGAACGAAGTCAAGTGTCTTGGCCTAGTTCTGGACTCAAAGCTTTCTTGGAAAAGGAGCATCGAGGAAAGAATGAAGAAAGCTTGTAATGCCCACTTTACCTGTAAGGGACATTTGGCAAACAATGGGATCTGAAACCACATATAAACCACTGGGAGATAGCGGCCAAATCTGCTTTCATTATTAGAGCAGCAGGAAAGCTAAAAGAAAACATGCACGTTTATGCATAATTTTTACTGTCTGTGTAACACTTGCAAGACGCACCGAAAACAAACTATCTGATCCCCAACAAAGATCTGAACAAAGATTATAAAATACCAGTATCCGTCAGGAAGGTTAGGCAGACCAGAGTCAAATCAGATGATAGTGATCACCATATTTATACTACTGGCGACTTAAAGATGGACAATGGCACTGAATCCGGAGTGTAAGCGGAACAATTTTTCTTAAATTGCTCGGTTAGAGTTGGACTAAACTAACCTAACAACCCGCACTAAAATGGAATTCTGACGTAAACTTTCAAATTAAAATGCACGCATATTTTTTTGTTCACTCTACCAGATTACATAACCGAAACCTTGTTATTTTGGAAAAAGTTTGGTTTTGTCATATTCACAACTTTTTAACACAAAATTTTAAATTTTGAGAAAAAAAGCTGCGAAAGCAAAGTTTCTCTTCATTTTCTTCTTGATTGGCGCGATAACCGCTTCAACGGTTTTTGCCGAGTTTGACAAAGCGCGCCAGTCGTTACTTTCTCGTGCTAACCGAGGTGATATTTCAAGATATTGCAGCCAACATTTATTCGATTGAATTCGGGAAAGTTTTGCTATATTTGTCCCTTTTAATTTCATTCAGAATTTTTTTCCACAAAATATGTCTATATTAAAATATGTATGTATATGTTAGTACATTTCCACATTTCTTTTTAAGGCGCACGCACCGCAAATCGTCAATCAACACAGCGAAGTTCACCCTATCTGAGTGTTTTCAATTTCAATCACGGTAGGTTTAGAAATAAATAAAAGTTAATAACACAGCCCCTTTGGTCAAACCACGAGGAGAATTTGTAGTTAATTTCCTCTTTCACAGCAGCCGTACGGTCTGCCTAAGAAAAACGCCTAATAATATGCCTCTTTACTATGCGTCATTCGGTGATCGCATAAAATTCAACTTACATTCGAGCATAAAACAGAAATGCGCATATTTGTTGCAGTCACACACAATTACCCAGTGGTTCACTCACACTCACGCACATACACTTAAAATTTATAGCGCAACTATTGTATACAAACGTCGATGGCACACAACTATGTACTCTTTTTAATGGCTTTCCAGACATAATTCCATGAAATGATCGCAACAAACTATTTCGTTACAAATGAAAGCGCAACACTTGATTGCTTTGTATTTTTTGTTATTTGTTACTTTTAGTTGTTCAGCGTTTTTGTTTTTAGTCGTACTCTAAGTGTAATGCAGTAATTTTCTTCAATTTTTTTTCACTTTCTGACAGGCCCACAGTACAAAGCCGATCCATTCATACCACCGCGCGGTCGCAAACACAATTTGCCCGATTTGGATGCGTTGCTGAATCGTTATGAGACATTTGTGCCGAACCGCGGCAAACGCGACAGAATCAAAGACATTTTTAAGTATGATGATCTATTCTTTCCGAATCGCGGCAAAAAGCAACAGAAGCCGCCAAAGGCCACAGCACTGGCGCTCAACGGGCAATCGCAACGGCACTATGACGATGAGACCAACGATTTGAAGGGAATTGGAAGCGCGAATGAAGGCAATTCTGACTACGTTGGAGATAGAGCGCTATTGTTAGACAGTCAAGTTGATGGCGACGATGACAGCAACTTGACAGCGCCGCCTGCTATTGACGCCATGCGCCGCATGTTGGGCGGAATAATGAAAAGTGTGCGGCCGCATACACTTGACATGGCATCGCCGGGAAATGAAGCGCGCGGCGGCGACGATAGTGGAACGCTAGGAATTAGGTATGACAAGAACAGTGATGACAACAGCAAAAATTATAGTGACACAATTGACAGCAATCTGGAGGCTGATGGTGATAGCAATGGCGATGGCGAAAACGACGCTGTCGTCAGCGCCTTTGTTGGCTGGCCTTTGAAAAATGACGACAACGCAGCGTTAACAAGCAATCAAATAAATGGGAACAATCAATCAGTCAAACCATCAATGCCAAAAATAGGCGCGATCAACGCATTGACCCATGCAATGCTCAAAAGGCCTGCCATGATTGCTGCAGAGCCACAGCATTGGCGCAGCGCTTTTAAGAATCGTCGAATGCGACGCGTGGCGGGCATATTCGCCGGTGCGACACGGCTCGCAGCTAATCGTTTGCGCTCAATGTCAACAGTGAGTCAGAGGCAGCGGCAACGCTACCAGCTTCAGCGGCAAATTAGACAGCAATTGCACTACAATCAACAGGGGAGCGACCTACAACTGCAACAACAACAACAACCATCCAATAAAGTGACGCTGCGCTACTTCAGCCGCCATTTGCGAAGCGAACAATTCCAAAAACAACAACAGAAGAAGCAGGCACAACGTCGCACTACTTGGCAGATGTCACTGCCGCCATCAAATCAGGTGCGAACCGAAATCAACGCTTTGGATCGTTTGCCCTGGCGACTGGTAAAACCAAAACCAAAGCAGCGACATAATAAAAACCCGTTGACAGCCCAACATCTGCCTTTGACATGGCTGCAACACTTGCCGGTGGAACAAGAACAAACGCAATCAGAACGACTGCAACAACTACAACAGCAATTGCAACAACATTTGCTTGATCGAGTTGATGGTGTCGATGCTGGGCACATCAGCTCTCCAGAGACCTTGGATATTGATCGCATCTATTTAAACATTTAAAGTTTAATAATACCGCTGTTGGCTCCCATTTTTTTGCTCATTATCATTGGCACCTTTGCGGCATTAGAAATGCATTGCAGAAAATACGACTAATAAGATTTTGTAGAAAAGAGATTTTTTTTAATATATTTAGATTTTTGAGTGAATTTTATAAGAATACTATGAAATAAAAACGCACAGAAACGCAACAAAACACGGTTGCAACTTGCATGCATATGACCGTAAATATGTACATACATTACTAATTACATGGAAATGTGGTGAAATGCAGAGAAACGCATGAAAACGCACGAGAACGCATGAAAACGCATGAAAACGCATTAGAACTTGACATTTCTTAGGAAAAATGCATGTAATCATCATACACATTTGGCGCTTTTCTTGCCTTGGAACTTGAACAATTTTAATAAGAGCTATCGGAAATTTCAGCTGTTTTACTATTAAAAAACTCTTATTGTATGGATATGGATAAACTTTTTAAGATAGATATACATACATTATTGTGTACTTGTACTAACTTTTGTGTCTCGAATAAAATTCTTATTGTAAGCAAATGATTTTAAAAATCATAAACCTTTGTATCAACTACATAATTTAATGTTGGGTGATGGGTAAGAACTTTAGTGTGAAATGAAAAATGGATAGTCACCGTACACAAATTTTGATTTTCTGATATTTGGCTATACTTTTCTTATTAGATATTTAAGATTTAGAAAATATGTATTATATTAGATTTAGATATTGAATTAGATAAACATCCAATTCTAACCTGAAATACTTTTGCAATTTTCTTTCAATACACACTCAATATAACATTATTTATGGGTAGCCAAGTATATCTGCCAATTATACTCGTATGCCATCAGGACAATGCAAGGTCACACACGTCGGTAGTGATTCGCCAAAAACTCGGGTAGCTTGGTTGGAAAGTTTTAATGCACCCATCATAAAATATGGACCTGCCACGAATTTACTCATTGCAAAACTTCCTGCTGAGTGCTAAGAAATTGGTATCAAGAGAAGGTTGTGAAAATCAATAACTAGAATTTTTCGCCAACAAGAACCAAAACTTCTATGACAGGCAACAAATTATACGAGAAAACGGTGCATATTTGACCCAAACCGGACAGTTCAAAGCATTTTGAATAAAGTTTTGAATTCTACGAAAAGTAGTGGATTTCCTTTCCCCAAGCTAACATTTTCCAACAAGAAGTTAGTACTCAGTTGCCATAATTAAAATTTAATGTAAACATCAATTCTATTGAAAAGGGGCATGAAGGGGGATATTTGAGGATAAAATTCACTTTCTTAAAACAAATTAGGTGTGCGGCTTAAGGCCCATTAAATTTTTGTATAACAAAATACTAGTTTGAAATGTTGAAAAATGTGTGAAATCTTTTCAGTTGAATGGATTGGTGCGTGACTACCATTCGGTGAACGTAGGTTCAAATCTCGGTGAAAGATCAAAATAAACAAAGTTTTTTTTCTAATAACGGTCGTCATCTCGGCAGGCAATGGCAAATCTCCGAGTGTATTTCTGCCATGAAAAAGCTCCTCATAAAAAAACACCATTTGCCGTTCAGAGTCGGCTTGAATCTGTAGGTCCCTCCATTTGTAGAACAACATCAAGACGCACACCATAAATAGGAGGAGGAGCTCGGCCAAACACTCAAAAAGGGTGTACAGGCCAACTATATATACTCGTATGTACATATAAAATATATATTAAATTTAAAACTTGGATCTGTTGGGTGTTTTTTTTAAAGGCTAGATGACTTAAAATGATATTTCAAAACAGAAAGTTGGAATAATTTTTTTTAATATAATATGGTAGATAAATTCATAGCATTTATTTCTTGAGTTCGGCATACTTGAATCCGGCGACAACTCCAGTTTTCGACCACTTGTTCCAATAAATCTGAATAATAAGTCTAAATGAGTCCAATCAGTAAAAATGCGGCTCAAACGATGGTCATTTGACTTCAATTCTTGTCTGAGCAGTATTTTATATTTTATTCTATTTTATAGGCACGTTTGGTTACTTGAAATCCTTACGTAAAATTTTCCACATAATGCAAGAACAAAAAACCAACAAGTTGAGGACGAGGACGAATCGACATTTCGGGGTCTTCTTCAACACTTCGCTCTATGCACTTCGCGAACAGATTTAAAAAAATTTCTGCAATTTGGAAGCGTAGCTCTGGTGTTAAACGATTCATGATAACTTGGCAAATCTTACTGAACAGAAATGTAAACATTGTTTGCCATGCTCAGCTGTCAAACCATAGTTGCCGATATCGATAGTTTTCATGCAGCGAAAAAAAACCGCCGAAATAATTGAGCTACTTACTCGGGCACAACCAAAGTATATTTGACTGTGAAGAACGCATCTTGTACACAAATCCATACCTGCATTTTTAAAGGTTGTTCTTGTTGTAGCAGTTCATCAAGCCGTCAGTACGGTGAAGTCACCGGTCGTCATCGCCTATCTCGTCTAACGATTGGTCCAGGAAACATGCTGTTTCGAGACGTTCGGTCCAAAGGTAGAGGTATGTTAGGTGAGTGGCTTTCAGGGGGTATGTGAATAGGGCATTAACATCGTGAGTGGTACCTTCACATTCCGGATATATTGAATATGTCGGGGCCTATTCTGGATTTGAATTTTTTTTGTGTTTTGAAATCTTTAGCTTTTACCAATTTTACGAGAATAGTTTTTGTATACAGATTTTTGAAAATTAAGGTTTCTATGAAATAAGTAAAAATCATTAGGTATACAAATTTCCGCCTCTAGATTTCCATCACTTAAAACAAATTATTATGAAAGAGTCGAAAGTTGACTTTTACTGCAAGTATTTTCCATTATTTCCCACTACTTTTCTCCATCTTTCTCTCTCCATATTTCTTTGTCAATTTTTTCACAAAAGTTACGGAGCTGGCAAACATCAAGAAGTATTAAAATCTTAAAGAAGTCAAAATTTTCCAATCAGCTTTTAATAAATGGGATATCGTGGCAAGGATTATAGGTCGGGCATTATCTCAGTTAATTAGTATCATAAAATTTCGAACAACATATGTATATTTTAAAAGGGTCACTTTTTAATTTTCAAAATTCCGTGAAAAATGCCAACATTTTTTTAAGCGCATTTTTCTCATTTTGAGCATAAATTTAGTCCATGTGCCAAATTTGAGCGATTACGCCTTTGAAAATGTAATTTTTTACTACTACTAATAGCCTTTGCTTGCAACGCTATTACACCTGATTGCCACATTGTTTTCAGTGACTTTTTACGCCACAATACACAAGGAGATATGCGTGCCTACAAAGCGACATATGTACATACATTTACATGTAACGCACTTACTGATTGCCATTTGAAGGTCATTCAGCATTCATTCAATAAATCATTGTTTCATCCGAAACAAAGAAAAAATCTTTTAGCCCATCACATAGTAGAGCATTTATGACAAGACGCAGACATGAAGTCAATGCCTTTTCAAGTGGTGGGGTTGCAGCTACTAGTGCCGCTGCTGCGCTCAGCTACATATGTACATATGTGTATACCCACCTCAGCTCCATACAACTGCATACATCTTGACCACTCTTCCATTCCTCGACGTCATATTTTTTTCGTCACTTGTGTATTTGCTCTCGTTTACAACAAATTATGGTAAGTTTCAGTTGTAACAACTTCAAGCATCATTTAAACTCCAATGATCTCGGCCAGCACATCGGACATTTGAGCATCTTCACTAATACACCAACAAACAGCACAACAAATGTGCTTTGTAAGTATTGTGGCTGTAATGCTACCGACGGGATGTTGTTATTGTTGCCAATTTTTATTATGGCTGCATGCACTAGAGGTGCGTATTGCGTGCCGCTGCTATGCGCGTACATTGAAAAAGCGAGCGTCATTGTCAGTGTGCTGCCGCCATCGTTCGCAGAGAGAAGAGCAGCCACAACACCGTTGCGCGCTTCAGTAACGGCAATGCGCAGGGGTTCAACATCTTCCGCTTACCTTTTTGGACTTTTTAATAAATGAAAGCAAGCAAAACAAAGGTGCTTGCAAGCATCTGACGCTTCAAGTAAAATGACCTTCGATGGTAATTATCTTAGTTTTTTAACATTTTTTTAAAGTGTATTTTTGTTTCTGCTCCTCAACCCATATGTTTTGCGTTTTGTTTTGACTCTTTCAAAATTTTGCTGATGATCGATAGGTGCAGACAGATTTTGCTTTTCAAAGTATAACTGCAAGACAACAGTACAAATATGTTGTTGTTATTGTTTTGTATTTTTTTTTGCTCTTTGGATGCTGTTGCTTATATCTCGTTGTTGTTTTTGGTTGTTTAGTATTACGCTGTGCGCGTTTATCATTATTTTGTAGTATTCATCGTATAAATCGGCGGTCGGCCCGCTCCAACGATGGCCAGTTGGTCAATGTCAATGTCAAGCTGAAGTTGTACGTATTTGATTTCATTTGAAAGCCATTATTGAATTTTGTATGCTTCATTGCATGTTGCTGTTGAACGATTCGATCATTAGTATTGATGATGACCGCATCAGCGCAGGAAGGCAACAACGAAAAATTTGAAAATTACAACTAATCTTCTTCATTTGATTGCTCACGAATATTAATTGACTAAAGGAAATAAGCATAAATAAGCTGCAAAATACTTAAAAATCAATTAATTTTTGTTGCCTGTTCTCTTATGATAATTTTCTTAATGCTTTAGACAGAGTTATACCAACTGTTGCTGTGTTCAATTACGGACAACAGAACTAATATCGTCGAAGCGGTAGCAGCCGTATGCTTATCAAACCGGAATTTAGACATAAACGAATACTGATAGCACATCGATATTTTGCCCAGTTTGGCTATTTTTCATCTTCATCTATTTCTTTAAAAAAGCATAGTTAATTGTCCAACAGAAACCATAAATCGGTTGTCTTTTTAGCTGCATGAAAACTATCGATATCGGCAACTATGGTTTGACAGTTGAGCATGGCAAACTATGTTGACATTTCTGTTCAGTGAGATTTAGTAAGTTATCATGAATCGTTTAACACCAGAGCTACGCTTCCAAATTGTAGAAATTTTCTTAAAAAAAAATATATAAATCTGTTCGCGAAGTACATTGAGTGTTGAAGAAATGTCGATTCGTCCTCGTCCTCAACTTGTTAGTTTTTTGTTCTTACATTATGTGGAAAATTTTACGTAAGGATTTCAAGTAACCAAATGTTTCTATAAAATAATTTTATTCTATTCTATTCTATAAAATACAGCTCACTCAAGAATTGAAGTCGAATGACCATCGTTTGCGCTTCATTTTTGCTGATTGGGCTCATTTAGATTTATTATTCAGTTTTTTTTGGAAAAAGTGGTGGAAAATTGGACTTATTCGAGGGACCATATAACTAGGAGCCGCGGCGGACATATGCCGAATATCATATTAAAAAAATATATATTAATAAATGCCATGAAATTATCTACCAGAGTATAATAAACCAAGAATATTCCTGTTTTGTGTTACCATCTTAAGTTCTCGAGCTCTTAAAAACAAAAACACATTTACATTTGCGATACATTTTCGCTACCAATTATGCAACTAAAAATATTGTGTACAGAGCAACACTTCAATAAAAAAGTGTTTTATTTAATTTATTTCATTTTATAGGCAAGCCAACCCGCGGGTATCAGCTGGTATATAAAATATGAAAAATTCTCTCTGTTCTGCTGCTTGGACTGGAAAATTTAGATACTCGCGGTTAAAAGGCAAACCAAATGATTAAATGCAATGCAAACAACACATCCGGAGGAAGCAGTTGTAAAAATGCGATTTTACTGTTATCAACTAAAATCGCCAAAACTTGCAAACCGCTCTAATATTTCCAAAGCATTAACAGAAAAGTGAAATAAAACTATTGCACACCAACACTCGAACCATAAAGTGTCACTTGAACGACTCGACGTTTTGTTGACAACTTAAAAGCGTACAAATGTCAAGCGTAAAAAACGCGCAATGACTGCGACTGTAAACTTTAATTGAGCCGATCGTATTTTATGGCAAAATCTCAATGCCCGACAAGCAGAAAAGTGAAAAAAGAAAGGGAAAGGTGCAATGCAAAGAGTTATCCAAAAAGACAGGTGAGATTAGGAGGAAAACAAACACAAAAAAAAATCAAACCAACAAAAACCAAATCTAAAAGCCCCAATCATAGCTGAAAAAGTGGCAAGCAAGTTAGGTAAAAGCACAAAAAAAAACCAGAAAGCAAAATAAATTAATGATTTGCGAAATACAAACGTCAAAGACATTTCAAAGCCATATCAAATTGCGTGCGGCGTGCATACGAACTCATACCGCAGACAGCTGGTGATATGCGGCATGGTGCGGCGTGTCGAATGTTGCACGAGTAGTGTGCCACACATGGATAATACTGAGCGCGCTATTTCTGGTGGCCTTTGGTGGTCGCCGTCAGTTGGCGGAGTTTGCAAGCAGGTGTTGTTGTTATTATTGCTGGTATAGCAGCGCGCGAGCGCTCGGTCGTCACTTTCATTAAAAATTTCGCCACCGAAAATGCAATCAAAAGAAAGTGGCAACGCAAAAGGCGAATATTGCAAAAAAGGAAATTCACAATCAAAAGCAAAATCATAGCAGCGAACAAATCAAAGCGGCGCGCACAAAATGCATTGCATGCAACATGGCGACGCGTGCAGCAAATTTGCTGTATTTGTTGCATTTGTTTGGCTGTCAGAAGCAAAAAAATGCAAACAAAATCCCGATCGACAATCAACGATCAACGCATTGTCAATGGTGGCACAATGACAAACATGCAACTTGCAAATAAAAATAACAACAATAGCTGCTAGGCTAGTGATAGCAGCGAGAGGCAGCTGACTGACAGCAATGGCCAAACAGCTAACAGCGAACGGTGAACAGCTGTAGCATGCAACGCTAATCTGCGGCAACAAACAGACTGCCGTAACGGTAGTCGGTAGACGGTAAAGTGTCCACTTTTGTTGTTGCTGCTGAACTGTTTTGTTTCGCTGTTGTCTTGGCAATTATGATTGTCGCAGCTGTCGCCGCGTCGACTACTGACTGCCATTGCCAACTAAAAAGCGAAGCAGTCAGCCGGTTAGATAGCCAATTTGGTCTATGACCACGGCGATCAAGACAGACGACAAAACTCACTCACTCACTTATACCACTCGTCCATTTGCTCAAGCATTCATTCGCTACTTCACTCAAGCGCTCAGTTGTTCAATTCAATTGTCGTCGAGGACCAGCACTCGATTTGGTTTGTTGCCACAAAGTGAAATTCAGTCCACTTTCATTCGCAGTTTGCGATTTTCTTTAAACTTTTTTTCTCGTTATATTCAAATTGCATTTATTTATGTATTTGTTTTTTAATTTATTTTTTTTTATGTTAAAACAAAGTATTTCCTTATCGGGCTCGGGTTAAAACTGAAGTTCAATGTGCGACTTAAATTATTCAAATTGAACCAAAAAGAAAAAAAAATTATAGTAAAAATTCAAAAATAACAATTTAATTGGGGTTCAAATTCAGACACCTATTGTGGAAATGTAAGTTTAAATTTTTAATAGGGCAATTCACAATTAAGTGTCAATGCAGGCAAAGGATTTTGCTACCTTGCCTTGCCTTTTATTTTTAGTGTAACAGGGACAATAATAATTTTTGCATAATAATAATTTTTGAGAAAAACAAAAAAAGAAAATAAAAAATAATAATAAAAATAACTATCAATGTCCTACCATCCGGCCTTTCTAAATTATAATGACAATGGTTTTGTTATGTTGCCATGGAGATTATTAAAAATAAAAGCTAATTAGTTTAACTCGCAAATTGTGAGCAAATACAGTACGCACCCCGTAAATGTAGGGGGTATTCATATGAAGTCTCAATTGTTGTATTGATGTCGTGTGGTCTACTGTTTACCAAACATTTATTGATCTGTTAAAAACTTTAGCACATAGGACAATACGACACCTTATGAATCACCTAATAGTGTTTGTTTGTGTTATACTTCTCTGGAATTTGTCAGTAATCCGGGAGTCCTGCAAAATCAGAAAAAGACAGTCAGAAAAAGCAAAATCAAATATCCGACTACTTTTTGTAATGAGAAAGATTTGAGCCTCTCGAAGGCGCTGAAAAGCTGTAGGGATCGTCTTATAACTGAAGTGGCAGCGAAAAGGATGTATGAAAAAGTTTGCGGCATTCCTTGATGCATTCACTAACTAGAACCGCGGATTGATTGATGATTTGTTAGGACAAAAATGTTTTGTAGGGGGTGAGTCGACAAAGTACAGGAGCTGCCTCTAGACTATTAAACAAATTAACACGCATTTCAAATAATGGGGCATCTTTTATGTAACAACTACTAAAGCTATCCACTGAAATTACTTATACAGGGTTACTAGGAAACGCGTCCTAGACACTTTCCTTTGCGCGAAAAAGCTGCACCAGCTGTTTCATAATACCCCAACTTCCAACATAGAAACAAAGTTGACAATATGGCAGCAAATTACATCAAATACGAAGTTTTAAATTGGGGAAACACTTCAATACCCTAATTTATGAAGTTATTTCATTAAATATAATTTAGGGTTATTCTCAATTTACTAAAATAACCTAGCAATATATGTGCGCATGTAGGTGAATAGAGTAGGAAACTCGTAAACTTTTACACTCAGATACAATAAATTTTTATTGCATACCGAGCCAAGATCGCCAATTGATATTTTTAGTTAATTAATTTCCTACGAACAAAGACGGAGTTCATCTGGAATTAAATAAACTTACCATAAGAACTTGGCAATGATTACTCAACATGACAGTTTTTTATAGAAACTTAATTTTTTATAAGTATTCTTTTCTAGCTAAGGCAAAGCTCTCGCTCTACAAATTGGTTAGAACAATTCTTGTACATACGTAAGCTTATAAAGTAGTAATCTGGGAGGCATAACTACTCCGACTGCTTAAGAATTTAAAATTTCTTATCTGTAGGATGCAGGTTAAACTAATATCCATAAACGATCTGGAAAAATACGATGCTTATACGACACTGGACGGAAAAACCATGACAGAGGCATGCAAAACCATTTATCCTTTCTTCTAGGAAAGCAACAAGTAGGCTCTTGAATATAAATAGTGAGGCCTTACGAAGTGTCACTGGACAGTAGAATCAAACATCTGTCGGCTTGGAAAGATCAATCAAGCACCTGTGGGCCTGCCAATGTGCAGCTCTCGCGAGACGAAGACTCATACACAGAAGCGGCAAATTTCTCGTCCTCAGCGTTAAAAATAGAAAATTCGTATCTTCCTGACAGAGCGCAAGCGGCGTCTAATGTCCATCACAGCCATGAAAGTGGTGTTATGGTATGGGGAGCAATATTGTGCTATGGCGCGTTCGTTTGAAAATTATAGACTACAAGATGACGGGAAACAGCCTTATAAAGCTCTGTTGGAATCATCTTTTCCCGAGATTCGTGAAATATTTGAATCTATTAATTGGACTTATCCGCCGTATTTCCCAGATCTGAACATTACTGAAAATCTGTGAGATTGATTTTCTCGTAAGAATTAGGAGTTCATGAGGCAGCAAATTTAAGACAAAAATGCTTTCATTGGAATCATTTAAGCGTTTTAATCTGAAAATTCATTAGGTTATCTGGAGAGTTCGTAGCGGCAGGCTAATCACCTACCCTGTCAAAAATCAAATAGATTAACGAAATCAACGCAACCAAACAAGCTTTGTTGTCGAGGCCCTTTGCTCCCGAGAAGAGTGAACAAGGAAAAGCAACTCTGGAGAATTTGTACAAATCCATTTATGAACATACTTACGAAGTAATTTATAAACAAAGTGGTAGCACTAACTATTAGGCTTTAAATAATAAATGTAAAAGAACAAAATTTCCTATACTTGTTATTATGTTTTCTTATGCAAGTGAACCAATAAATCAAGCACAGCATTACAGCTGCTCAAGTTTTACTACTCCGAAATACCATTAGATGGAATAATATTTTGATGTATGTACCTGTGGGCAAAAAGTAAGGTGAATTTATTTGTCAAACTTCGCGGGATTAAAATTTCACTCTAGTTATATTTTCATGAGTTGGCAGCACTGTTAGTAACATCTGGGCCAACTTTCATGTGAATGTTATTATCAGTAATACATTTACGCTTGTGTTTATCAAACGACCAAGAGCGCATTTTTCGATTTTTACAATGTCTGATTTGATTGAGCAGAGAAGTGCCATCAAATTTTGTTTGCGGAATGAAATTTCGGCTGCGGAAACGTTTAGTATGTTGCAGAAGGCATTTGGTGATTCGACCATGTTGCAGAAAAATGTTTATAAGTGGTACAAAGACTTCAAAGAGGGTCGAGAACGTGTTGATGACTTGGAGCGCTCCGCACGACCATCGACGTCAACCGATGACCAACACGTCAATAAAGTGAAGGAGTTAGTGCTCAAAAATCGTCGGTTGACTGTTAAAAACCTTACTGATATGATCGGAATATCAGAAGGATCTGTGAAAACCATTTTGAAAGACCATTTGGGCCTACGAAAAGTCAAATCTCGTTTGGTACCGAAAACTCTCAATTTCTTGGAAAAAAGTTGTCGCGTTGATGTGTGTGAAACAATGCTTTCAGACTATCAGGACAAGCTCAAATGCATCATTACGGGAGATGAGACTTTGATTTATGCTTACGATCCTGAAACAACCGACCAATCAAGCGAATATCGTGCTAAAGGCGAGGCCAGACCGAAAAGAGCACGTCAAAGTCGTTCAAAAATAAAGGTCATGCACACAAACGGTTTGACTTTTTTAACTAATTTTTTTATTATCGAGTTTGAACATATACATTTAAGTATGAAATTCGATTTCTTTTGCATGACCACCGCGTGCACGTTTTACGAAGTCCAATCGTTGAACCCAATTTTCGACCACTCTTTTGCATAAATCGGCCGAAATTCCAGCAATTTCGCGTTCAATATTGGCTCTGAGCTCACAAATCGTCGCCGGCTTGTTACTGTAGACCAATGACTTGACATAACCCCAAAACGGGACGGCTTGTTAAATGGACCGTAAAATGGCCGTAATGCTCTTAAAGTAGCAGCAACAGAACGATTATTTTCATAAAAAATTTGCACGATTTGCAATCGTTGCTCAAGTGTGTAGCGTTCCATGATGAAATGTATACTAATGAAGTTTACAAATGACAAGCGAAAAATAAAAAATATTGCGTCGTTCGCCCTCCCTATCGGAAAAAAGTTGAAGCGCATTAAAAACCCTATATATATATACGGATTCGACCGAAAGTTACCTATTACTATGATATGCAAAAAAAAACCCAATGTATTGTTATTACTGGATATCCAATAAATACATGAAACATATAAACTCTAGAAGCGCTAAGCTCCTCACCGAAAATTGATTCTTGGCACAGCTCTTCATATACGAGTGGCAGGTTGCCGAAGAAATAAAGTTAAATTAATAAATTACATACACCAAGCCTAGGCTAACTGTACCTTAAATTATGCATTGGTTCAACAAAATGTGGCACTGTGCGAAAGCACACCAGCATACAGCCTCGAATTGATGCAATTCGCCGTCGATAAGTGATGGATAATGTGTTGTTGTACAGCAGCTAATGAGATCAGTTACCCAGGCGTTGAAAGGAAGCCATAAAAATATATATTTACATATATTCATATACATTTGTGTGTGTGAAAGAGCTTAAAATGCGAACAACTGCAAGTGAGAGCGCGCGAAAAACGGGCACGGTAATAGAAAAACAATTTGGAGCACAATATTCACAAATACAACAACAACAACTGTTAGCCAACAACTAGCCACCTCATCAGCCATTTAATGATGTGAGTAATGAGTTTATGCTGCAATGTTTGTTGTTGCTGTTACTACTACTGCACTACTGCTACAGTTGCAACTGCATAACAAAATGTTGCCGTGGCTGTCAATCAACATTGTAATCAGCAACATAACCTGAGCATATCCTATATTGAGCATGTGAGTGTCTGAAAGTGTGTTTGTGTGCAATGCATTTGTGTTATTGGCTATCCGTGGCATGTTATCTAGATTTCTAACACTTTCGTGCCAGCGCAACTTGGGTTGCAGCTCAGCTGGGCTATCTTAACGTGCGACCAACCAAATCTCACTCATTTGGTGCACAAGCTACCGCTGACTGACTGCTATTGCCTGCCACATCGCACACTGCTATTGCAAATTAACATTAATTAATCGCCGTGCCGGCAACAGCCGAGTTGGTAAAGAAAAACGCGGCAATTTTTGAAGGTGTGGTTTTTATTATTTCCACAACAACAATATAAACCGCATTTCATCAGCGTGATAACTCATGCTTTGTATTGTTGTTGTTGCTGCTGCTCTTGTGCTAGTGCTGCGTTGTTGATTTGGTAGCTGCTTATGCAGTTGTGGCAGCTGCAATTAGGCGCATGTGTGCAACATGTTGCATATGTGCCCATATGCAGATTTTCATAGTTTTTGTTGCGTATTTCTCATTTAATTACAATTTTTTTTTGCTTTTTTTCTGTATGTTTTTTTTTTCGTTGCTGCAGAAGATCTTTATGGCGTGATTGCGTGCTTAACCGAAACATTTCACTCATTTCTTCTTCATTGCACTTAAAGAAGCATGGTAGCGCGCAACTGGTTGCATGCAACAACAAAAAATTAATGTTAATGTTTTTTGCGATGTGCCTTCAGCATGTTTTTTTTTTTTGTATTTTGCAGTTACTCTCTGGTCTGCCGCTTGATGTCTACATTTACGCCTACTTGCTTTTGTTGGTTGGCTGGTTTGTTGTTTAGTTTTCGCAGGAATTTTGTTGGGTGTTGCCCGAAAACGGTAATGCATTTCATTTAAATTTATTAAATATGAATATAAAAATTAAAATCTTCGTACGTGGCTGTAAATGGCGGCTGTGGTCGCGCCTGCGGTTGGCATTCAGATCTTATCGAAGGTAACTTTTTTGTGAAACGACTGAGCTGGGTTGGGCTTATTATGGGGTTTTGTCAACTGTAATGATGTGAGTGTTGCATGTTGAACATAAGAAATGCTTTTTAATGAGATTTTGTTAACTTTATGATTTTTTATTACATGTAAATACGAATATTAAAAATTATGCCTGTTATAGATGAAAATAAAAAATAAAAATAAAAACCTGCAACTATGAAATGAGCCGCATAACCAAAATAACCTTCAACGCCAGATAAAGGGCAGAAATACCTTTGTTTATCTCTGTCCTTTTCTGTCGTCTGTATGTAAAGTACCAACCTCCTGAACAAAGCAATCGATTTTCGTTATAAGACGCATGATAGGGATAGAGTGGATACATTATTTCCCAAACCCATTCTCTTCAGGAACTTCCAAGTTCTCATTAAGGAACGTACAGCCTAGAAAACTAATTCCATCACTTTCAGACTCTGATCGCACATATGTTGCACTGATGAATCGAAATTAGAAGATGGTAGAACAGGGGCGGGAATTAATGGGCCTAAATTCAAACATCGATTCCAATAGGTCTCTACCCAGCAATCGTCAAGACAGAAATACATGCCATTGAGATATATGTGAGGTAGGCCGGGTCGATTTGTGGGGAGGCAAAAAAATCGCCCATTGCTCTGTGAAAATCATATTCTAGGGATCAAAATAAGAAACTTTGCCCCCAATTTGGGTCGAACTTTAATGTCTTTTGTGGGGAGGCAAAAAAATAAGAAACTTTGCCCCCAATTTGGGTCGAACTTTAATGTCTTTTGTGGGGAGGCAAAAAAATCGCCCATTGCTCTGTGAAAATCATATTCATATTCATATTCAATTTGGGTCGAACTTTTTAGTTTCTTTTCTCATGTAAAGGCCAAAAATGGTGATATTTTGAAATGATTGTATGGGGAACCCCCCAGGGGAGTTCCAGGGGGTGTGTCAGTGGCATGGGTGGATCGGCCGTCCAAAGTTAGTGGGGGTCGGTCATACATTTGGACTCGATTGGAGCACTCTAAATGAGTCAAAGTGGGATTTTTCGTTCGACCCAAATTGGGGGACATTAGAATTCGTTTTAGAGGTATGGTTCCTTCGTCAAAGTTTCTTATTTTGATCCCTAGAATACGATTTTCACAGAGCAATGAGCGATTCTTAAATCGACCCGCCCTAATGTGAGAGAATGTCTTTGTAGAAAAATAAGAGGAACTCATATCTAAATACTTTCAGATAGGTAGACGGCTTTCACAGCCCTTCTATCAACTGTAATCAGCTTAAAAATGGTAAATGACTGCTTGAATCTTCCCAAAATTACACGTGGGAAATGAAATAGTGGACCATCTCGCTAAAACAACGGCAGACATGCCCCTAATAGGTCCTGAACGTTTCTGTGCACTTACAAAGGGCCGGTGGAGGTGGGAAGTGGAGAAGTTCGTTGAACCCTAGCGAAATTCTATCGGTCAGCGACAAGCACAACAATTCCTAATGCCTGACAGAGCAATTTCTGATAAGCTACTTTCACTTAGCAGAGTAGACTTAAGACTGCTAACTGGTAACTTTACAGGTCACTATAGCCTGAGATGCCACTTAAACAACATCGCTCTCTTAGACCACCATCTGCCGATTCTGTGAAATGGACACTGAAAATTCAGAGCACATTTTTTGCAAAACGGCTACAGCACTTTGGTGATACTGCCGTACTTACTTAAAAATTATGAAACAATAAATCCCAGAATTTACTAAAATTTTTAAAAATCCTTAAAGTATAAGGTACCTCAGCAGGCTTTGCAAGACGCATGAAAACCAGATAATTCGTATTGAGTTCCTATCTGGTGATATTTTTCATCGCTGAAGCTATATAGATATGGGAATGTACAGTTCAGCAAAACACTCTCCGCATCAAAGTAGATAACCAGATGAGTGGCGCTCCCCGCTTTACATGCTGTTCGCTGACTTTAAGAAGACATTCGGTAGATCAAACGAGACGCAATATGGCTGGCGTAGAGTAGAAAAGGAGTTTCCACTAAGATAATCGAACTCAACCCTGAACTGCCAGTGCCTCACAATGGTAATATCAGCAATCCATTCACCAACAGCGCAGGTCTAAGACAAGGTTGTTCCCTGTCGCACTTTCTCTTGGCCATTGTCCTACACGGCGTCATGAGCCAATTAACCCGACATCGTATGAAGTTTTACCAGACATTTGGAGGGTCTGGACTTCCCCGATTACATCTGCTTCCTCTCTTACAAACTCACAATAAAGCAAGACCTATATTGGCTGACGGGTGTCCGGTGAATTTGTCGAAAGCTTCTGCTACTTCGGTTGCGCTGTCACGACAGACGGTGGAGCAGATGAAGATGTCAACTGCAGGCTAAACGAAGCAAGGGCGGCGTTCGGGCGAATGCATACAGGATGGATGAGCTCGCAAATCTCAAGGCGCTCTGAAATGTATATATTCAGTTCTTGTGTGAAGTCTGTATTGGTGTAAGGAAGTGAAACATGGCTGGTCTCTAACACCAACACACAGAGGCTAGAATCATTCGTCAACAAATACCTCTGCAACATCTTTAGAATATTCTGGTTGAACACTATCAGCAACGACGTGCTATGGAGATCAACGAATGAAGAATCTACGCTATGACAAATCAAAAGCAGAAAGTGGCGATGGATAGGTCACGTGCTTAGAAAACCACCAGATAGCATCACGAGCACTGGACTGGAACCCGCAAAAGGAGCAGAGCTTGCGGTCGGCCAAAGAATACTTGGAGAAGGTGCATTTTATAAGTTAAGTAAATTTTCTGGGAGTATCCCGCCTACTGCAGCGCTGAGGGTTCTATTGAAAAGTTTAGCTGTCTTCCATTACTGAAGCTTTGTAAGTGTTGACAGCTTAGTTGTTCTGAGTGATGTGACCTATAGGTTTGTCTCGGAATACCCAAATGTTGATTCTTGCTTTTTTTGCTTGATGTTCTGTGTATTTTCTCCATATAAAGGGTTTTTCAATTGGCGCGGGTCGATTTTGGCGCCCTGTGGCAGCCATTTTGTTTTGGTGACATCTGTTAAATCTTTTGTTTATTATTCAGTTGTTTATGCTAATCAAGTTACACGATTGAACAGCACGTTCAAATGATAAAACTTTATTGTCAAAATGAGTGTTCATTAACGCAAACTTTGCGCGCATTGCGCCCATTTTTCGGTAGACGTGGTGGCCCTTCCAATTTCTTATGGCTCATATTGAACCATATGGACCTAGACGACATGTGGTTCCAGCAGGACGGCGCTACGTGCTACACAGCAAACGCCATTTTATTCCATTTCAACATATACCGCTCTTTACAACAAAATGGACCAGTCTTTATAAACTCAACGAAAATTTTCTTCAAGCTCACATTTTATTGTACGAAAGTGTGGTGGGTTAAAAGACTGCATACTCAGATTTTTTCGAGAAAATGTGACTAAAAGGTTTGAATCTTTGAAAATAATTTGTTGAATTTTTTCCTTATTTTATACAAAGTTTTAAACTTTAAGTAAATGGTTGTTGTTCTAGTATATATTTAAAAAAAAAATGTAATAAAAAATTAGACATAGTCAAAATTTAGCGATATGCCACTATTTTTATCACAGGTGTGGCCTTGGTGTAGTCGGTATGAGGTCGCTCTTGTAAGACGATCTCTTCTTCTTCTTCTTAATTGACGCGATAACCGCTTACGCGATTTTGGCCGAGTTTAACAAAGCGCGCTAGTCGTTTCTTTCTCGTGCTAACCGGCGCCAATTGGACACACCAAGTGAATCCAAGTCCTTCTCCGCCTGATTTTCCAACGCAGAGGAGGCCTTCCTCTTCCTCTGCTACCACCAGCTGGTACCGCATCGAATACTTTCAAAGCCGGAGCGTTTGTATCCATTCGGATGACATGACCCAGCCAACGTAGCCGTAAGGCGATCTATTCAAAGTTTATTCAAGAAGAATTTGCCATGTTGAATCAGGCAACTGACTACCCAGTCTCAGGGACCAGTCACCCCGTGCATGAAAACTCTTAACCCAAACTAAATTATTCATAACTGTTCGCTTGTTCCCACCGGAAGTTACAGACACCACTTTTCTTTAGAATTCTTCAGCACAAAATATTCAGCACATTAAACTTAATTGCTTGCCAGACCTCAATTCAATTTGTTGTAACCTTTCTTCTGCAAATCTCTCCCTTTTTTGGCGACACACCAACACATTGAAGATACTCGCGAAATTAGGTCACTTTTGCAAAAAAATGCTAAAAAACATTTAAAGTAGAAACGAAAGACAAAGCCGCCCATACGCCTGCGCGACCATAATTTGCGCTACATTTAAGCAAATTAAGCCTCCGCTTCAATCTTCTTGTTTTTTCAAATTTCGCGCTGTATTTGTTGTTGTTGTTGTGGATGTGGATGGCGCGGCAATAAATGCAAAATATTGCACAATTATTTCCTCCAACTCAAGGAAAAAATAAAATTGCTGTATAACAACCATTTTCGGCGCGAATAACGGCACAGCGCAACGCGCGATGCTCACTACGATGGCAATGCGCACTATTTGTCATAATAAAAACGTTCGCACAACAGGCGCGCCGTCATTGAAATGTTGTGTGGTGGCACAGGATATACGAATACGAGTAAGAGTTGCCTGCGATCGTGCCGCGCGCTGTTTTGTGGTTTGGTGTACATCGTTTGGTGTGGCGCGACGTGGCATGGCGTAACATGCCCTGCCGTCTGGTCTGGCCTGGTCGGCAGTACTGATGCGTGGGCAGCGCTGTGACACATTTTATCATCATTAGCCGCCTTCCTGCTTGTCGCTTGCCACATGCGGCCTATTGTTGTCGTTGCTTTAGTTTCGACGCTTTCAATTTTCAATTTTATTTTCTCCACTACCAGCTTGGTGGAGCTCAGGAGAGGCGTGTTAAGTTCAAAACGTTGCATGCCACTGGGTTCGCCGATTATTGTTGCCTTTTGCTATTATAAATGAAAATTTATGCCACAAAGGCTTCATCATCATCAGCGGCAGCAACCGACAGGGATGGCGGCAAAGGCAGTGGCAAGCGCTTACACATTTGGTGTTTTTCTAACGACAGTTAGGCGTCGGCAGCACGTCGCGTTGAACTCGGTGGCAAAGAAAGCGTTTAAAGTCGCTTGATTGTGCCATGTTTTATGGTGACTTGGCTTACTTTCTTATTTTATTTTCGTTTCTTCAAGCGTTTTTTTTTTTTTGTTTTCTTAGTTTGTTGGATGACTTTTCAAAAGCGCACTCAAGTGACTGCAAAATGTCAACTTTTGCATTTAATTTGTTTATTGAAATCAACGCGTTGAGGTGTAGAGTACTTGCTGCCATATATATTTATGTATGTATGCACATAAATGGTAGTATATATTTCATCATAGAGATACACTTGCCACAATAAATAAGCATACATGCAGTGAAAAAAATTTCTGTATTCACCAAAATAAGATAATCAGGCAGTTCCGTAATTCTCTGTAGAGTGAGTTTCACTGAAATTTTTTGGCAATCTGCCCGTTTATAATATTTTAGCTGCTCAGCCTCGCCAAGGAGCCTAATAAATAAGGGGATGCACTGAGAGTAGAGTAAGTACTGCATTGCTTTCGGGCGCGTCAAGAAAGTAAAACTTTTGGGATGCTCCTTTAATAAGAATAACGTAAATCAGTTGAGTTGGGCCGGATTAATATTGCGCACAGGCTATGGCATTGGTCGGCCTAAGAGATCTTTCAGATCGTAGTACTAAATACCCTTACATTAATATAATAATAATAAGCACACAGAACACAGTACGCCCCTCTGATTTTGTGTTATCCAATATCTTAACATATCTTATCAAAAGAAAGTTGAGGTACTGCATTCGATGAGTTTGAACGGCACAGCAATCCTCAGAAATTAATCACATTGAGTCCTTATACGATTTGCTGAAATAGGATCCGTAACCGCCACATAAACTCAAACAAAAATTCTTAAGAACATAATTTTTAACAAAATAGTTAGGCCTGACATAACAAAGTTAGTAAATTCTATTTCTTATTTTTATTGAAGCTCTGTTTTTTTGCGTAAATAATGTTTAAGTACAAGACAGGTGGGTCACAACGGACCCATTTCGTGGTCTAAGTGGCATCGTTGCCTCTATGTGCGATGCGGCTGCCAAACCTACCTAAACCAGGTGGTAGAAAAATGGTCTGGTACTGCCCAAGTAGCGCTAAAGCGCTGTTTTGATACCGATGTGAGACCTCCAACAGACAGATATCTACAGCCAGACAGAGCTGCTGATGTAACGGAGAAGATTGATGGGATTGAGGTGGGCGCACTGCCCCAGGCTGTCGATGAAAGGAGCATCCAGTGACCTTAATCGTCTAACTACCAAGCCCGTACATTTACAGAGAAAGAGCTCAATAGTCTCCTTCCCACAGCTTGTGCTTGTGCTTGGGGGTTAAATGGTAAACCCAGCTTTTCTGCATGTCTGCCGCGCTTTCCTTGAAATAAGTTGTTCAATTACCCTTTAACAATAGTCAGGGGGATGCCGATGACCGAGTGGGAGACCTCAGAAACCAGTCCAGTCGGCCACTTTCTGAAAATCATCAGCTATTTCATTTCCCTCTAGGCTCTTATATGATGGAACCCAGTCCAGATAAATTTTACCAGCCCACCCAATAAATTTGATTTTCTTCTTACAGGAGTTGACTAATTTGGATCTGCACCAAAGCATTATGATAGTTTGACTATCGGAAAAAATGTTAATATCTCCCTCGCTCTCACGTTCTCTAGGCATTGTGCATACAGTATTAGTCAACTTCAAGAAAATGGATAAATCGGCTGATTTAGAGAAAACCTCTGCTTCGACTCCCGATGCTATCTTGGAGCTGTCAGTGAAAACAGAGGTACAAGCTTCGGTGAAGACTTTCTCCCGTTCCAATAAAATGGGAACGCAAATATTTTTAAATACAAGGTAACACAAAATTAATCATCCAATTTTGTTTTTGACTAATTTTTTACTACATAAAAAAAACCCATTTTGAGTGATGGACACCTTTAGCTTAACTTTTACACGCCCTACTCCTTGTCTGTTTATATACTCCAGCTGTCTACGAGTAATTCACAATAGTCGAATATGATTGATGAATCCCGCCATTTCCAAACATTATAAGTCTTTTGATAGGGTGATTAATTTTGCGCCATTTTGCATGGCACGTTTTCTTCAGTTACGAACTATAAAAACTAATCTTCAAAATCCTCCAAGGTCCCTGGTTTCCTAGAGCTGCAGATATGGCGCATTTTTCTCCAATCGGGTACGAATATTTATTGCGATAAGTGTATGCGTTTCGGTTTGGACGCTTGTGTTGGAGTGAAAAAGCCTTTGAAGTGACTTTTTATTTATCCAGCTAATTAAGTGAAAAGTGAATATATGTAGCTGAGAGAAAAACGAAAATAGCTGCTATGACAAACCTTTGTAAAAAATCCTACTTAATTAAGTAAAGGAAATCAAGAGCAGAAGAAATCAAAAGAAGAAAAGATCAAAAAATCGTTAAGCTTCAGTATTGTTTTGGCTGTAATAGAGAATCACTCGCGGCGCCTTTGTGAAAACCTCCTACTTTCGTGAAAACGATAAAAGTAGTTTCGTGAGGGGGAAGGCCAAAAATAAAAACCATTTGCCATTCGGAGTCTGTAATTGTAGGTCCCTCCGTTTGTGGAACAGCATAAAGACGCACGATACAAATAGGAGGATGAGCGCGGCCAAACACCTTACAGAAGTGTACGCGTCAATCGTTATAATTCTTTTAGTGCGAGTAACGGTTGTGTGGCCTAACTGGCAACCTTCTGTGTTATCATTATGTTATTAGTTACTTGGCAGCACTGTTTATTAGATGTCAAAACTTAGCTTCTAGTTTTATTTCGTTCACTTTTCTTTCACGTCAGAAAATACAAAGACGAACTTAATGCTTTAGCGCACACGACATTCACCACTCTCATCTGGGTACCTGGCCATAGGAGCATAGAATAACATGAGAAAGCTGATGGACTGACAAGATAAGGGGCATCTTATAAAAAATCCAAAACGGTAGAAATAGGCAGCTTCAAGGTGTACACAAAAGGGATATTTTCTCGCTATTCCAAAAGTATTCAACTGACAGATGCAAAATAACTAAACAGACATGGCCCAATTTCAACAAATCCACAACTGAAAAGTTGTTCAGAAAGCCACGAGCAGTCATATTCGGAATTATGTCAAAAATAACCGGCTACTGGCTTCTTGGGAGACTACGCCAGGAAGATGGGGTGGTCGTACAACGTTAGATGTGAAAGCTGCAATCACAGCAGTCTTTCACTAGCTGTGTGAGAGCCCAAGTCTGGGTGCTCTACAACATAGAATGCTAGGCGAACTCCCGATGATTAACTTGGAAGAAACTGCAGAAAAGAAAATAAACGATATAGGCAGATTCACTCAGATTAGTTCGACAAGTGGTGTATCAAAAAGGCATCTTTTTTGCTAATTGGGTCTGGGCTGTGTCACTCAGGCAACATCTTCATCACACCATCATCCCCACCGCCACATGGACTTAAACTGGGACTTGCGACACCCCACAAGTTGTGTCCCCATTTGATTACGAAACCGCTTTAATCGCATACACTGAGGCTGTATTAATTTCTCTACAGAAGTGAGAGGCACTGCATTAGAGAGAGAAGGCCTTACGTCAAACAGCTGGCTGGATGCATGCACGCGTACTTCTGCTGCAGCAACGTCAATAACGTTTTTTAATAGCCACACCTCGTAGGTTTCTTCACCAAGTATTGGTTTTTATGGAATTCGTTTTTTTTTTGTTTTTTGCAAATTAACCCCAAAAGGTGACAAAACTCATTAAATTGGCTTACACACCCTCTGCCATGGCCGGCAGATATACTCAGCCATATCTTAACAAATTTTCTATTGCGAATATTCATTTTCATTTTCATTTGCAATTGCCAAACTTTACGTCCCCCCTTTTTCAATTTCAATAGCAATTGCATTCGCTTTTTTCAAATGTCCATATGTATGTTTAATCAATCTATACATGGATGCATTTTCATATATGAATGTAGGTTTATCTGGTGAGGTTTGTTTACTTTGGCAAGCCAGTTGGACAGTTGTAGTTGACATGCGACACGACGAGGGTAATGTACCCATTAAACATTCGGTATTTACGACCAAACAAAAAAATACTAAAGAGCAAATAACAAAAGAGTGGAAAAAAATGCGCTGCATAAACGCGTGCGCATGCGCGTGCACACTTTTTAACAGCCTCCTCGTATTTGCTTAGCTTTATAGCGACATAAGCGGATTTGTGCTGCACAGAAAGCGAAAAAAAGAACGCAAAAGCCACAATATAGCAACATTTACTTTAGCTAAATAACCGTAAAAAATATGTGCGAAAAAGCTAATGGCAAAAATGGAAATTTAACGTGAGCGCACAAATATAAACATAAACAAAGCTTGCGCAATTGGTTTACGTGGTTTTGGTTAGTTTGCGTTTACGTTTGTTTTTTTTTTGCTTGCCATTTTCGTCTTTTTCGCTTTACTACGCGTTTGTTTGGTTCAAAAAACCTATTTTCTACATTTGCTGCTATTTATAGATTTTCGCAGCCAAATGTGACAAATAAATAGCTAATTAAAATTGGCAAATATTAGACAGCTGCTAATGACTGCTTGCAAAAATGGGCAACACAAATACACGCAATCGAGTAGATGTGCAAATTTCTGCTACGAGCATAAAAATCCAAAGTAATCAGTACAAATTCTTGCTCAACTCTGTCACTCACCTCTACGCGCTCCAGATATTCCTGAAATGCCGCATACGAGTCCTCACCGTCGTCATCGGTCAAATCGCGCACCAAAGCCAAGTCGAGATTGTCCAGAGTGGCGGTCAATTTGCGGCAGTTGTCTGCCGCCGCGTCACTCGTTGTCGCCTTATCAGCTGTCATGGCTGTGTTGCCATTGTGGTTGAACGCGCCACCACTGCCACTGCCGTTTCCGCATTTCGCGCTGTTGCCGCCGCTGTTGTGACTGCTGTTGCTGCTGCTGAGGCTGCGGCGCGGTATGGTTGCATAACCGGTGCTGCCGGCCAAGTTCGCGCTGATGGTTCTTGTTGCAGGTGTTGCAGCGGTTTCTATGTCTGCCGCTGTCGCCGTCGCCTTCACAGATGCTGATGCTGATGGTGATGGAGTAGTTGCAGATGTTGTCGTTGTAGCGGCTTCCGTTCCATCGTTCGTACATTTATTGCTGCTGATAACAGCAGTCGCTTTGTAATGTTCGCTATTAATTGCATTCGCTTTTGCTTCACTTGTTGTCATGTTTTTGCTGCTACTCTTTTGATTATTGTTGCTACTTTTATGTTGCGCCTTAATGGAGTTGTCATGATTTCGCATTTGTTGTTCTATAAAATTAAGAAAAAATGAAAAAAAAAATGAATGAGAAACACATAAATTAAGTGCTTGGCAATGAGTATAGCAAACGGTATGGAAAATATAGAAAATACAAAGTAGTAGTGGACAATTAGATAGAAGCAAGAAATTCTTGAAATTCCAGCACAGTGCATACTGTTATGATGCATAGATACCTTTCGATATTTTTACTTTGATCGCGCACTGCTTTTTGCGCAGCCATAAATTAAGCTTCGATCTGTCAACTATACCTACACACATTCATATGTATGCATGTATGTGTGTATTTATTCGCATTTACTCCTATGTTTATATGTTAATTTATGCGCACTTGCCGTTACGCCAAACTCATAAATTGCATTTGCCACACCTGTCACCAGCCACATTGTTGCATGCTACCGCATAGTTGCATACGCTGAGTTGGCAATAATTCCGACAAAAATTTACAAACAATTGCGGTGATTATATGACAGTACTGGTGAAATATTACTGCTAGCCACGAGTGTGGACTAACGGCGCAGGTGAGGAGGTTGTGGGCTAGAAGTTTATGAATTCACAGAAATTATTCGGTGTCCTATTAAAATAACTTATTTTCAATTTAGCAGAATTCTTTTTATTTTTTGAGGCCGTTATAAAGTTATTGTTAAGCAGCTGCAATGTATGTAGTAACATTTAGCTTTAGATATGGAGAAATACAACCAACTCGTTGATAGAGATACTTGAAAAACCGTGCAAATAATAAATTGTGTCAAAAAATATGTGAGACTTATGGTAAATTAGCGATTTTTTCCACAACTTTGAGAAATCATGCAAGATGATATAACTTCAAATATTAAAAAACAATAATAATAATAATAATAATCACATCTTATTATTACAACTAAAAAACTTCTCAAATAGAATTCCTTACACGAAATTTCCTGGAACAGATAGACAGACTAAGCCACCGTTAATCGGGATTAACAACTTAATTTGGAATTATCTCAGGAATTAAATGCGTTTAATGCGGATTGCCAACAGCATTGCCGAAAAGTGACAGTTAATATCTTTTGTAAATGAAAGTAATGCAACTTTTACATAGAAGCATTGACCATTGCAGTGTATTTCAGGCGGAAGTCACTGCCATAAAAGAGGGACTTACAGAAATAAAAACGAGAGTATTGTCCACAAATGAAGTCTTCATTTACTCGGACAGTCAAGCAGCAATAAAAGCGGTTGAATCAAAAACGCACTAGTCAAAAACTGTAGAATGTTTTAAACTACTAAATGACGTATCTAAGTGCTACAAGGTGCACCTTATCTGGGTGCCAGGCCACAGGAATATAGCAGGAAACTGTAAGGCGGATGAACTTGCACGAACCGGTACAACGCTCGATCTCGAACCGGATAAGGCGCTGATACCCAACGTGGACGAAGAGCGACGAGCAGGCTCTTATAACTAAATGGGGAGAAAGAAATGCCCACATATACAATGCCATTGCTGTCGAAATGGAAGGGAAAATTTGGCGCGTTGGATACCCTTATACAACTAAATAACTGTACGAGGAAATACAGGTGCATTTTTAACTAACTTTTTTCATATTACCCACTAACTTGATAATTTTTGCAAAGAAGAGAAAGGATGGAATGGGTCCATCAGCAGGAACCCTTCAATTCGGAGGAACTTTTCTGGCATGCAACGCATAGCAATTTATGAGTTTTTTAAATTAATATTTATTTTTTATTATCGGGGCAGCGTATTTGTTGCACGCCCTTAATCTTTTACTGACAAAATTATCCAATAAACAAATCAGCTGTTCACTAATCCGCGTAACAACCGTCTGTCACACTTCAATTTTAATCAGAATTACCTGCGCCTGCAATCTCAATTAACGCCACCGTCTGTCTAGGTTATAAGACACGTTCCACAAAGTAGAAGAGATTTCGTCACTTCTCTCCTCGGAATCGCGACTGAAATGTCAATTCTTAACCATTTTAATTTGGTATTTTTAATTTTTTTATTAAATAATAAAATAAAACGAAGTTACTCACTAAAACGAGCAGACAAGTCGATGAACATATGCTATTCTGTATTTATAGCAGGGGTTTTTAATGACCATAACACCTAGTCACGTACACACATTAGTGTGACATCTAAGAAACAATATAAAGCATTACGAAGAAGGCAGCATCTCTATACCTGAATTTCAAGCAATAACCATAACAGTGGAGAGTGATCAAATGCGACCAATACATAGAGCTAATTAATAGTCACGACAACCGATTTTTAATGGGCGGTGACTTCAATGCGAAGCACACACACTGGGGCTCGAGATTAACTACTACAAAAGGTAGAAAATTATGCAAAGCTCTTCAACAGACTGGATGTATAACATTTTCTACTGGGACTCCAACATACTGGCCAACGGATTCACAAAAAATACCCGACCTAATCGATTTTTTTATTGCCAAAAAAATATCAGCTAATTATATCAGCATAGAAAGCGGGTTGGATATGAACTCGGATCATTCTCCAATTTTATTAACATTATATGAAAATGCGCTTATCAAGAAATTGCCATTTACGCTAACAAATAAATATAAGGATTGGGAATATTTTAGGAACGTTTTAACCGCGGATAATCACAATGCAGAAATTACCAACACTTCCGATTTAGATGATGAAATATTAAGATTATCTAACCTTATACAACTGGCAGCCTGGAGTAGCACTTCGGAAAAAAAGTTTGTCACATCAGGTCATAAGATATTAAAGATATGGTCGCAGAAAAACGCAAAATACGAAGACGATGGCAGCAAACAAGATCTCCCTTCGACAAAAAACGACTAAATAAAATTACGAAAGAAATTTCCAGGAAAATAAAAGATTTAAAAAACAGATCTCTGAGTACGTATCTAAAGACCTTATCGAACGAACGCAGCAGTGATTACTCGCTCTGGAAATGTACAAACAACTTTTCACAGCCAGTAACACAGTACCCACCAATCAAAAAAGAAGACAGTTCTTGGGCCAAAAGCAGTAAAGAAAAAGCTAATGTTTTTGCTGAGTACCTCGAGGGCATCTTTAAGCCATATGACACGTCGAGGATAGCCGGAATGCAGCCACTTACCTATGAAACTGATGCCGAAATTTCCCTTGTTACGGATTCCGAATTGCTTGGTGAAATAAATAAACTAAAATCAAAAAAAGCGCCTGGGTATGATCTTATTACTGCTGAAATTTTAAAACAACTTCCTCAATGCACGATATCTAGGTTTACTGAAATAATGAACGCCACATTCAAATTGCACCATATCTCAATATGTTGGAAAACTGCTGAAATAATTATGTTTAATAAACCAGGGAAGCCAGCGCATGATGTAACATCTTATCGGCCTATCTCGCTCCTACCAATTATATCAAAACTGATGGAAAAGCTTTTAGCCAAACGTCTCAACATAATTATTAAGCAAAGAAATATAATACCAGTGCATCAATTTGGTTTTCGCACAAAACATTCTACCATCGATCAAGTGCACAGAATTACTCGCATCATTAAAAACGCCTTTGAGGAAAAAAAGGTGTGCTCTGCTGTCTTTCTCGACGTGTCTAAAGCCTTTGACAAAGTTTGCCACATTGGGCTCCTCAACAAAATAAATGCGCTTCTACCAATACAATATTTTAATGTTCTAAAATCGTACTTATCCGATCGTTTTTTCCGAATAAAATACGAAGACACATATTCCGAACTTAAGGAAATTAAAGCTGGCGTCCCACAGGGCAGCGTGCTGGGGCCCATTCTTTATATTCTTTTTACGTGTGATCTACCTATTGACATAAATTGCTCCACAGCAACTTTTGCTGACGACACAGCCATCTTATCGGTAGGAGAAACTCAGATTGACTCAATCAAAAACCTTCAAATTTATTTAAATAAAATCTCCGAGTGGACCATTAAATGGCGCATAAAACTAAACGAAACAAAATCGGTTCATTTAGACTTCACACAGAAGAAAATCAAATATCTGCCACTACATATAAACGGCGTACAAATCCCGTATCACAACACCGCCAAATACTTAGGTATGACACTAGATACCAAGCTTAGATGGAATGCTCACGTTAAAAAGAAAAGAGAAGAGTTAGATATCAGATTTAGAAATATGTACTGGCTTATGGGCAACCAATCAGCCTTATCCCTATACAATAAAATTCTTTTATATAAGCAGGTGCTTAAACCAATTTGGACATATGGGATCCAGCTATGGGGCTGCTCAAGCTCAACCAACATAAAATCCATACAAGGATTCCAAAATAAGGTACTACGATGCGCTGTTAATGCACCTTGGTACGTCCATAACACCGATATCGAACGCGACCTTGGCATCGAATCAGTTGCCACTTCGATCAACATCAACGCTAAGTCTCATATGGAAAGACTACGCCACCATGTAAATAGCGAAGCCTCAGCCCTAATTGACCCCGTTAAATGGAAAGAAAGGCTGAAACGAAAAAAACCGCACCAACTCACGTAGTAGCCCATTTCCCTGCAAGCCTGATGCAGAGTATTTTTAAATTTAGTTGAATTGTACAAAATTAAATCCAAATTATTCGTTAGTTTATAATTTATTAACTAGTTACAATGTAAATAATAATAAAAAAAAAAAAAAAAAAAAATCTCCCGGTTGACTTCTCTAACATACGTGGCCTTCATAAAGGGTGTTTTTTTAGAGGTTAGGTTTTCAAGTTGGCACTACTTTTTTCGTAGATGGTCTTTTTGACAGCTGTCACTTGATTTATGCTCAGTTTGGTTTGCCGTTTCATAATGAATAGACTTACACCTGAACAACGTTTGCAAATCGTGCAAATTTATTACGAAAATAATGGTTCGGTTCGCGCAATGCATCGAAGAAAATTTTGTTCAGCGATGAAGCTCACTTTTGGTTGAATGGATATGTCAATAAGCAAAATTGTCGCATTTGGAGTGAACATAATCCACAAGCCATTGCTGAGACGCCGTTACATCCTCAAAAAGTCACTGTTTGGTGTGCTCTATGGGCAGAGGGAATCATTGGTCCATATTTCTTTAAAAATGAAGCCGGCCATAATGTTACAGTCAATTGAGAGCGCTATAGAGCCATGATTGATGACTTTTTCGTGCCTGAATTGGACGATGTTGATGTGGACGACCTTTGGTTCCAACAAGATGGCGCTACATGCCATACAGCCAACGCAACAATCGATTTATTGAAGGAAACTTTTGGTGAGCGCATTATCTCGCGCCGTGGACCTGTGGCGTGGCCTCCAAGATCGTGCGATATAACACCGCTGGACTATTTCTTGTGGGGCTATGTGAAGTCGCTTGTCTACGCAGATAAGCCCGAGACGATTGACGTCTTGGAAGAGAATATTCGGCGCGTTATTGCTGACATACGGCCCCAATTGCTGCAAAAAGTGGTCGAAAATTGGGCCTCTCGGCTGGAATTTATTCGAGCCAGCCGCGGCGGCCACTTGCCCGAAATCATTTTTAAAACATAATGACAAACCCTTATCTTTATAATATAATAAAGCTAAATTCTTGGCCATAACATTAAATTATATACGTTTTATTTCATCTTGAAAACCTAACCTCTAAAAAAAACACCCTATAGAATGTCTAAACAAACTGCTGGTACAGACGAGCCCGTGTTTCAAATGCGCTAAAGGAGCATTCATGAGACCTGATATTGTCTGGATAGAAAGGTTTGTAATTACGTAAAGTCATCAGTCGAACAAGAAAGATAATGCGTTGTAGTAAAGGCAAATAATCAATAGCCACATTAATAAAAGGTACCAAAAAGTAAAGAAAGAAAAAGGATTTTCCTTCTCGTTTGAAGAGGTTGAAGTCCAATTGGAAATAGACGCGAGTTGTAAGAATGTAATATATAAGATCAGAAAATCTTAAAGATCGGGGACCAAACTCCAGAAATATTTTACAACATTCTCAACGTCACAAAAGCATCTACTGAATTTGTGAGTCAGTGATCCCAACTTTAAGTTGTTGTTGTTGTAGCAGCAGAAATATTCCCGATGCATGTACGGCGAATGCTGCTGGAGTGGCAGTCCTTGGCCGGATATAAATCTGACGTGGGAACCGGTTATTCGGTTGTAATAATCACGAGACTAAAAAGGCAGTATGCGACAATGGATAAATGGGATTCAAAAATATCGAAAGTGTCTTAGAGGTTCTGACACATACCCTTAAAAGGTGAAAGAAACTCATGTGGGCTCTGCAAAGGTTCTGATATGTCGCCATTGATAAATCTTACATATAACTTCAATTTTCAAAGACCCTTAAAGGTTCGTATTAGCCAGTTATGATTGTACAGAGGGATCAATTAAGAAATACATTTTTCAGTAAACCTACAAATTGATACTGTCATTATTTGAAAACTACTTAGCACGTGCGTGCTTTTCGAATACCTCATGCGGTTGTTTTGCTTCTTAGCATACCCGCCGAGATACGCTGAATATACAGCTGAAAATATTTACTTATTTTGAAAAAAATAATAAACGCACTATTTAAGCTATATTTGCATGTTCGTCTGAACTCATTTCTTGCACACATAATCTTAGATGGATGTAGGCCTAAGTCCAATGGCATTGACTTTCTGGCAATGCGCAATTCAGTTGATCGGTGCCAAAACCAAAGTCATGGGTTTTCTTCGATACTGGCCGCTGCAGCGGCTTTGTTTTCTTCGCCCGACTTTTTTGACGGTACGACAAAATACCAGCTCACTGAAGCCATGATTACGGCCAACTGCAGGTTGTGCATTTATAACTGAGCTGTAATTTTAATATTTTTTTATAATTTCCACACGTTCGCCAAGCATGCAAGGATGCATAATGAAATGACAAACCTTACTGAATATTTTGACAATTGGATCTGGATTGGTAACTTTGCTAACAATTGGAAAGGCTATCATTCCTCCCTGATCACCCTGTATGGAAACCCCTTTAATATATAATTAATATTTCTTATACTCCGTTAAGAATATTTCAGTTAATTCGATATCACCGCAGAACAGAAAATATTAAGAAAGAAAAATGCTTTATCCCACATAAATATTTATCGCAATCTCATCGAAGCTACCAACACCAACGGTGCTAACCAGAGTCACTTCGATAAACGGATGCAAGCAGACAAATCCCTTGCTTATCTGATTTACATTTCAAAATGATTTATGCCTTAAATTAAAGGCAAAGAATAAAAGCAAAAAGTGGCAGAGGTTAAGGGGTAAGCCAACAAGTAACAGCTAAGAGGTAAGGGGAGGAAACTTTGACCCATAAAATCAACAAAGTTGCGAAATGAAGCAGCAGTAAATAAAAAGAAACGATTAAAGCGCAAATTCGAGGCAAGTAACTGGACTCACGCGACTTCCCACTGAGTGGTATTACATGGCTATGCGGCCAATATTTTTTTATAATTTTTTTAAATTTATTTTTTGTTTCTTTGCAAGCGCTTACATAGGCGTACATAGTATATGCACATACATACATATGTCTTTGTAGGTGTACTCGTCTACTTGTAAGTACTTGTGTAGCTGTACGGTTTTTTGCTTCGATTTTATTGCGCATGCGTGCGTTCGATTAACTCTTGATTAAAGCGAAGATGCTGAAAGCTGGCGATTGGGCGTTCGGCGGTGCATACATACATACATATGTATATATAGGCATACATATGTATGAAACTGCGTTCCAAGCGCCCTGACTGACTGACTGGCTGGCTGCCCCTTCAATGAAATTCTGATGTTGCTCGTCTGCCACTACTCGTTACACAATTCATTCGCCGACATCGTAAATCACCGGACGCAACGAGCACCGACAGACACACGTACATATGTATGTGCGTATTTATTTCGACGCACAGGCGAACATAGCTTTACATTGTATAAAATTGTAGGGCATATATGCAGTGGGCACATATGTGTATGTATATGTGCATGTATGTATGTGCTTTTACACAGCTTGCATTGCACACCAGCGCTGGATTTTCGTAAAATTCATTTTTTGCATTTTTTTAAATTTATTTTTTATTTTATTTTTGTTCAGCGTCAATTTAAAATGCGCCGCTTGGGAGGTCTGCTGTCTCGTCGGACATTTTGCGCGTCTTCCGCTTTTGTTACTCACTATGTGCGCATATGTGCATGCCTGTACGTATGTATGTATGTGTATGTACCACTTTTTTTGCTTAAAAGTAAACAGAAACTATCAACCAACAGCATCATAAGGGGTTTGGGGGGTGACGTGCGCGTCATTGCCAGAAATCAATTGCCGGCAATTTTGTGCTGTTGCTCGTTGACTTTTGTTTGTGTGTTCATCGGACAGTGATATGACTTTCTTTTACAGCGGGAATGTTTTACACAACTTTCTGTTCAGTGTTGGAGTAAAACAGAAACAAAGCAAAAAGTTTAAGTAAATTAACAAAAAAAAAAAAAAATTGGAAATAATTTTCACAGTAAATGACTGCGCATTTTTAACATAAAAATTTGTCTAAATAATTCTCTAATATTTTTCTACACTAAAGCAAACATAAATTTATGATGTATAAAATTTGCCTAAAAATATTCACTTTTTCGCAAAAACACAATGAAAACTTCACTTTGCTTATTTACTAAAAAATTAATAGCTATAAATATATTTTACATGCATACACACTTACACACTTACATATATGAATGCTGCTGCCATAAACCGCTCGAAACTGAGCGCGCTTTTGTCCGCCGTAGAGGCAAAATCTTAAATGGCATTTTAATTGACTTGCAAATGTTTAAATTTCAATTACCGCAAGTAGCTAGGAGCGGGACACAGCGAAAACGGCGCGTGACAGCAGCAAATAAAAAACAACTTTTTTGCTGCTAAATATTAATTTGTCGTTGCTATTTTGATTATATGTTTTTTCATAAATTTTTAGTTTTTTTCTCACACGCTAATGGAGAAAATGGGTGTGTCTCACGACACGAATTTTAAATTTATTTCCTGCACAATTTGATTGATTTTGTTACCGCGTTGAGTAAACACGATTTGCTATTATAGTTATTTTGCTGAATATTTCCTTTCCAAATTATTTTTTTGACTTTTTTTTATACCCTTGATAAATTTTTGCATTTATTTACTTTTGAAAATTAGTTTCTAAACTAAAGTATACATTATATTTATTTGCTTGAAATTAGGTATATATTTTTTTGTAAAAAAAATATTTCACAAATGGCAACCCGCTTCTTCAAAACAATTTTGTATAAACGCTTTTCATCACATTTGAAATACATAGGTAAATGATAAAAAAAAAAAAAAAATTGGGTAAAAAATTAGGTGGCAACCCTTTTAAAAATTATTTTTAAAATAAATATTTAAAAAATTTTTAAAGTATCTAAAACAAATATTTTGGAAAATTATAAAATTTTACCAAAAACTTCATTACATATGTATTAAACACATAACTTATTTTACCAAAACTTATAACATATTTTTTTATTAAAAAATTGCAATGTGGCAAATTTTTTATAGCTTACTCTTGTTTAAAATTGGTAGTTCACTGTATTTTATTTGATATCTTTATATATTGTATTATTGTAATATTTGTATTAGTTCTGTGGCAACCCTATACAAAATAATTTCAAAATTGAATATCAGTGATAATCAGTCACATTTAGCCAGAATTAAGAATATTTTTTTATTTCATTTTTTAAATATACATATATACATATATATACATATGTATACATACATGCAACAACACTTTTTTAATTTTTAGTTATTATTTAATTTTTTTTGTTTGATAAAGAAATATTTAAGATACATACGATTTTCCTGCCTACTAATAATGCAATAACATATATGCATACTTAGTTTACTATTAAATTAATTCTTTTGAGTTAATAATTATGTTGCAACCCTATTCAAATTTTTTAAATTAACTATTTTTGAAAAGTATTATAAAATTTAACTTTAAATACTTAAATAATCAATATTTAAATTAATGTATTGCAACTTAAAATGATAGTATGGCAACTCTATTCAGGTTTATGATTTATGTTAAACTTGTTTTTATATATTATATATTTTTTTTGTCATGCCCTTGTTTTAAGATTTGAAGATTCGAAGGAAAAGGTAAAAATAAAAGGTAATAATCTATTATTATCTAATAATAGAACTGATTATTAGTTACGCGTAATGAGGCAACTCTGTCCATCAAAATATTAGATGGTGCATTGAAATTCTAATTTTTTTTTAAATACACTATTTTGTATTCCATAAATTTTAACTCTTGCTAATTTACTATTTAAATTTAAATTTTAAAATAATAAGATGGCAACTCTCATCAAGTTTATGGTCAACCTTCAACATGAATTTATTATTCGTAGCAAGATTTCATTACTAGCTTTTTATTTGAATTAAAATTTGTATATATGCTATGCGTAATGAGGCAACCCTACCCAGCAAAATGTTTATATTAGAGGTTGCATTGAAATTCTAATTTTTTTTTAAATACACTATTTTGTATTTCATAAAATTTAACTCTTACGAATTTACTATTTAAATTTAAAGTTTAAACTGATAAGGTGGCAACTCTCTTCAAGTTTATGGTCAACCTTCAACATGAATTTGTTATTCGTAGCAAGATTTCATTACTAGCTTTTAATTTGAATTAAAATTTGTATATATGCTATGCGTAATGAGGCAACCCTACCCAGCAAAATGTTTATATTAAATGTTGCATTGAAATTCTAATTTTTTTTAAATACACTAACTCTTACGAATTTACTATTTAAATTTTAAAATGATAAGGTGGCAACTCTCTTCAAGTTTATGGTTAACCCTGAACATGTATTTATTACTCATAGAAAGATTTCATTACTGGCTTTTAATTTAAAATAAAATTTCTATATATGCTATGCGTAATGAGGCAACCCTGCTCACAATAACTCTTCAATATATTAATATCTTAAATTAAAATACGCAAACAATTTTTTTTTAATTCTTTCTCAAATATTTAATTATTGTTTATATTACAAAACATGCGGCCCATCAATTTATTATTATGATTTTGTTAGTATTTTTTTGTTTTTGTTTTTGCATGACAAGGCCAAGTTTGAGCTTTAACTTTTTAATTCAAAAATAAGCTTTGTCTTTATTAAAAATCAGTGTGTGGCAACCCTGTTCACAATAATGTTTTTATTCATTTCATACTCCTATGAGGTGTATAATTTTCAATCAAATGGCAAAAGCAATAAATAAAGAATATTTCATTGAAGTGAATTCGCGGGATAGCTTACCATAGTAAAATATGCAACATGCTCTGTAATTTTATACCTACTTACATACACACGAAGCTCTGAAATATGAATATTAAAAGTATTTTGTAAAAAAGTATCGCAAGCGTTCGGCCAGCTTATTTTCTTTGCTTCTAAAACCGACTTTTTGCGATGCCATTTGCTGCAGACTCTTCGAATGCAAATACTTCCTGATTGAACTGCAGTCATATACTGAACTGCGCGAACTTTAAGTGAACTTAATAGCATCTTTGCTACTATTGCGACTTGTAATTTACCGGAGCGGCGTTGAAAAACTTAGTTCTAAGTCATATACCAACTCATAGATCCTATTTATAAGTGCAGATCTGGTCAGAATATAATTAATTGTGCCCCTCAGTTAAATATATAAATAAATATGTACAATTGGTTATGCGTTTAGTAAACGTAACATTTATTTTTCACTCAAAGAGTCATTTGGTTTCCATCGCAGCCCAAGACATCAACATCCTTACCTACTTGGGCTATTTTTGTACTCGACAGCTTTGATTAATTGCCTTGCGCTGAGTGTCATACAGAAGTCATTGATTGTCTTCGAACCTTATGAAGGCGGAGTATATTGCTGAAGCACACATATGTGTGGCACGAACGAGCGCTCGCAATTGTTTGCACCATCCATTTGTCATTTGTGCCACAATCAATTTGAAAGCTTAATTTGCGAAAATTTTTTAAATTAATCGTAAATTTTTATATAATCTATAATTTTTGTTGAAATTGGATTAACTGAAAGTGAGCCGTAGCATTGCTAAGGTTTGAGTAACGCTAGTGCAGGAGCTAAGATTATTAAGACTGTTCGAGGCTTTTTCTTCCACATAAAAAATTCGTTCATTCACTTTGTATGCCAGAAAAGGCGTGACAACTCAGTGAAACCAAATTTCAAAAATTACTGCTATTTTGTTGTCACTTCAAGCTTCCAATTTGTTGTACCAAAATGCAATCGGCTATAAACTTGCATACCAAGAAAAATCCGAAAAATCCCTTTTAAAAATCATAAAGTGAAATGAAATTTGAAAAAATTTGTACAAAGTTTAAAACTTTGTTGTATATAGTTTTTGTTGTAGTATGCATTGTATTTTTATTAAAAACAAATAGTGTCCGCGAAGTATTCATTCTGCGAAACGTGGCATTATTCCGAGCTATAAGAAGGATGAGGTGGAATATCTCAGCACTTTCTTCTTTCCTACTATCGCGAGGCTAAAATTTAGCCACCTTGGCTCTCATTTCTTTACTACGCCTGCTGATATAGCCGAACTTAATAGTAGCAACCTGATAAACTTAACCAGCAGCATCAAAATGTTAACACAATAGTCGGTTGTAATTCACATATCGTTACCGATTTTGTCAGAGCAACGAACACACTGGCGTACTATGAAAAATTTGTTATCAAACCTATTGCTGGCTAAGTTGTCCAAGAATCGAAGCCGAGGGTCGCCCAAGTCAAATTCTTAGGCAAGTTTATCTGAAATTCGTAAAGTATCGAGCGAAAGATTTTTCGATAGTCCTCTGATCAGCACTCGAAATTTTTAAAGCTTCGCCGAGTTTTGATGAATGCCGAAGTTGGTAAATGCCTAGAACAACGAAATGAGAAAGGTTTGGCTAACGCCCACTAAAACCCACGCATCTCGAAATCGAACTTTATAACAGACCGAAATCAAAATTTCTTGAAAAAAAAAACAGACATGGACATATGGACATGGTTGTTAATCGAATTTGTGTTGACTTGACTTCAATAATTTTCAAGAGTCTGCTGGAGTTAATCAATGTGGAATCTAAATAAACCTGTGTTTTCCTTTGATACATATCATTCTTCATACTTAGTTTGAGCGAATTTTCTTTAATAAATTATAAAATATCGTTTTTTTGATTCGATTGATCGCGTTTTAATTGTATTGATATTGTCTTCTTCCCCTCATTGAAGCATTTTTTTCACATCTGAGGATCAATTTATTGAAACTCGCAAAACAATTCATCACTAGTATGACCTTAAGACTAACTGAGACTCCTTATTATCTCTTGGTAAAACTCGGGATTCAAAAGGCTGGAAATTTATAGGACATAAGGACAAGAATCTCAACGAATTCCCAAAATAATCATCCATACTCCTATATTTTTTTCAAGAAATTTCTCATTTAAATCAATCACGCTTGGAGATAGAAAATTTATATGTACAACCAACCTGACTAGGAAATCTGCTGCGCTGAACGGTCGAATCTTACAGGTGATAGTACTGGTGCGGGTGTATTTGGGTTGAACTTTAAAAGATCCGTACCAATGGGCGGTTATCCCATAGTTTTTCAAGCGGAGATCCATGGCTTAGAAATTTGTGAAGCAGAATGCCTGCGAAGAGGTACAACTTGGTATTTTGTCAGACTGCCAGGCATCCCAGACAGCCGACAACGCACAGTCTCACACAATAATATAAAAATTCATTAGAGAATGCTTCACTGTACATAATACTCTAGAATCCAGGGACACCGTCTTGCTGGGCTGGGCAGCAAGACATGAAGTTCATGATGAAAATGAACAGGCTTTATTAACTCCTAGCAAAATTAGACACTACATCAAAACTCCATGAATCTGCGGGCTTACTACATAAAGGAAATTATCAATGACTGGAAGAACACGGAATTCATACGACGCTGGACGGAAAAGCCAGGATAGAGGCAGCCAAAACCGTTTATCTCTCTTTATAGACAAGTCTTAAATAGGCTCTTAAATTTGGAAAGAGAGAGCTTATAAGCTCTCACGGTATACCAAACAGGACATTGCAGTCTTCGCTATCATTTCAAGGAACTAAGATCAGTAGGATCTAGCGTATATTTTTTAAGTGAGCTGAGCGATGAAACACCAAAGCACATTCTCTGTGAATATACAGCTCTCGCCTCTACGAGCTCTACGTCTCTAAACCCGGCACAAATAATGGAACAAAGGCACGAGGAAGTGCTAAAATTCATTAGAAGCCTTCAATTATGGACGCGCCGTCAAGCACTACACTACATCTACTACTACCCAATAAAACTAGTTTCCGACGAGATCCAGAACAAAACAAATCGACAACTACTGGACCGGACAGTGTTTAGAGAGATAATTAACGGCATTCATCGGGAGATACTTACCATCTTCTTAAGCTCCCGAACCCCGAATGGCGTCAACGGTGTCCAATTACCACCCACAGCAGATGAAGAACTCTAGCTGCCCCGAGAGACTCGCGTAATCTTGGCACAACTACGTTCTGGATACTGTAGCAGGTTAAACCGACATTCTAAACATACATATGTCTAGCATGTGAAGGCACCCCGCATGATACTAACCACTTTTCCATAAAACCCACTTATCTAACACCTCTTTCCCTCTGGGCCCAACCTGTCGAAACAGCAAGTTTCCTGGGCCTACCGTTAGATGAGCTAGACGAAGACGACCGGTTATCTACATTGCACTGACCGTGTATGCTGCTACAACAACAACAACCCAATAAAACTAATTAAGTTTAGGGACCAGTTCTGGACTATGTCGAAACGGTGTTGATCAGCCGACTTAGCCTAATCTAATCTGTTGATATTTAGAAAACATGGCCATTCATTGAGACACTAAATGTGGGTTGTGATTTATAGTAACATAAGAAAGTCTTTGCAACATACAATCCAAGCTCGCAACTGACGAATACAACTAAAAACGTTTCCGCAAACCGCTTATCTTCGACCTACATACATATAAAAAGTATAACGATTAATTATAGCGATAATTTATTTGTGCTTTTATCTAAACCACACATTAACGATATGCGGAAATCTCAGAAAACTGCTGCACAGTTGCCAAAAAAACACGAGACTAGACAAGACAAGCCTTGCTAATAATGCACTTGCCAATCTAAGCGGGCGATAAGCCAGTGCTGGAAAAAATCCGAAAATCGATCTATCACAACAATTTGTTCAAACCAATTAGGCTTTTGCCGGTTTGCTGAGAAGTGGTAGCGCTTTGGCGGTAGTGGTGGTGACGACGATTGCGCATTAAAGCCGAAACTTTCGCACTTACCTACAAAGCTATGCCGATATGAGATACGAAAAAGCGGGCGGCCAAGCGCAGCAAGTAGTATAGCACACTCGTATGTGTGTGTGTGTTAGTAGAGTACTCAAAGAAAGTGCCACAATCAACGAGGTGAATAGATATGCTTACAAAGACAGTGTGCGCCGATTCGAAGCAGGCGGCAGGTAAGTATGTAGCTAGCGAAGAAAGCTGCGCGCAGGCGCTATCTCGACTTCGTATCGAGCATTAAAGGCAATTCATCTTAAAACACTAATTGAGGACTACCACAACATGGTTTATGGTGCACCTAATGCGGCAAAATACTGCTGAGAGACAGCATGCCACAAAGAGGGCAGAAACAATGGCGAAAACAGAAAAAAATGAAACGAGAAGAAAAGAAATAAAAAGAAAAAACAACGTCAACAAAGCAACAAATAAGAGGCGACAACAACACGGCCATCACCAACAATAATAAAAAGTAAAATACTATTGTTGTCATTATCGCCAGGGACGCGTGGAAAATCCACAGAGGAAGGCAGCTAGCTGACAAGACTGTTGTAATTTAGAGGAGATTAAGATTAATTTTCAAACGCCTCTGGGACATGACGACGATGGGTGTAGACAAGAAAATAAAGCATAGCAAGAGCAGATATGGAATGGAAAAAGTTGGAACGGTCGCTGAACGAGGCTGGCTGGTTGTTGTCTGATTGTTAAATATAAACAAAAAGTCGTAGACGAGGTAAATAACGAAATTAAGCAGATGAAGGGACAGTGAGGACTAGAGAGCTGCGGAACCAGAAAATTTGCAGCGCCTCGCCGCTTGATGATGAAGGCTCGAACTTTTATTAAACTCCAGTCAAGAGTACTTAAAAATAATAAGTTCATGACGCGACGCAATGTCTGAGAAGACAGCAACAGAAACGACGACGAGAGCAAACGCAAACAACGAGGAGATCTAGTGGCGGCAATGAAACGCCAGCCATGCTAGCCAAGCCAGTCAAATCACACTACGTATGGGCAACGCATGCAAAATAGCGATGTCAAAAGTTGAGCCACTATAATCGACCAGTGTATGAAAAGAAAAAAAAAGATAAACTGCCGCAACCCTTATTATTTGCCGATTAAAACACAGCCATAGTCGCAGTGAGACCAAATGAGCGTCGAAGCGGCAATGCTAGACCCGGTGTGCGTGCTAAAGTGCTTGCTATGGGCAGCACCACGGACATTGCCAATATTGCCAGTGTAACTACAAAAACGTCATCATCAACGTTGCTCGCTCCAGCGTCGCATAGCCATAATAGCCATCGTTAGCAATGGCAAATGTGGCAGCATAACTTAATATCAAATCTGTGCCTGTGTTGTCGCTTTGAGTCTATAATGCGATTCCTTGAATTATTGACTGTGGCCAAATGCCGGTGGACTGAGTGAAGTGCATGCCGAACCTAAGGTGGCATGCGTGCAGCAGGCAGGCCAGGCAGGCAGCCACGACAGAAAAGACGCATGCGTGGCAGTCAAACTGCACTGCATAAGCAAGCACACACACACACACGCACAAAATACGGGCATTTATTTTTGTTTTTTTTTAGCCCGTATTTCATGCAAAATATGTGCATTGGATATTTTTTCTACACACTTTTTGCTGTTGTTGTTGTTCTTTTTTTTTAAGCTGCAAGCAATGACGACTATAAAAAGTCAACAATTTACAACAGCAACGTTGGGTAGGACGCTGTGCGTCAACAACGATAACGGCAATATTGAGCAGTGTGCCGTGAGAGGGGCCGGTGCCACAGCTAACCGGGCAGGCGTGCGATGACTGTGCCAGCGACTGACCAATTCTAGGATAGTGGCGGCACTATGAATTCGCACTATGCGTGGTGGCTTTCGACTATATTTCATATCCCCCTTAGTCGCCTGTCTAGCTGCCGTCTTAAAGAGCTTGACTCGCTGTCGCGCGCTATCCACATTGTTGGCCATAAGCGCAGGCAATATTCGCACCACTTGACCGAACCTATTTTTATCTGAAATGCACTTCTTTCAAGCCTCATTTGCCTATCAAATTGTTATAATACCAGCTTATTTTGTTGGCAGGGAAATGACGTTTAATGCGTGAGGCCCTGTGAGACATTCGAATGCACGAATGTAGGTATAGTTTGTGTGGAATAAGTATTAGAACAAGCATCAGGAAGTCTATCGGGAAAACTATCTAAGCCGACTGCTGACTTATGGGCCTGAACCCAGTAGAAGCCAACACTATTAAAGATCTTAAAGAGAAAATGGGGCTGGATTGGCCATGTTCTACACACAGGAAATGGTGACTTAACAAACGCCACCATTGAACGGAACCCCCAAGGCAGCCGCAGACGTGGAAGGCCAGCGACTGTCTGGAGTTAACTGCTGGAGTCAGAAACATGCGCCATGCAGCTTAGCTGGAATGAAGTTAAGGGAATGGATAGACTCGAATGGATGATCTGGAAGTCAACTGGTAAGACATTTAATTGTTAAATGTTTCCAATTTTAGAGTTTGATTTCATTGAAATTAAATTATCATTTAAAACAGTATTGGAAGACTTCCGCCAGATGGAAACTTTCATCACCAAATGATATAAAACACAAATTTTAATGCTAAAGGACATCTTTTCGGCAGTGATATTTGGCAAAACAGCTTTTCAAGTAAACACATGCTTTTGATATTTCCGATTAGTAAGCTTCAACAAATTACCCTACAAGGATGTACATCCGAGAAACGTTCAAAAATGATGCAAGTCCATTTCCAAAACCAGAGCTCAGTAGAAATTTACTAAATGGTCGAATTTGATCCGAATAATTCCTCTATGTCAAATTACCACAATTGGAGCGAGGTGAGTACGAACCCTGAAAAATGCACCTAGCTAATAAGAGGCCAGTAATTTTACCAAATTTATGAGTGAATTGAATCGCACATTCGAATAATTTGAAATTCCGCTCATCTCCATGTCAATACTAATCCTTTAAGTGCGGAAAATATACCAGCGAAGTAGCATGTCATTGAAGCGTTTGAAAGCTCTTCAGTGTGCATATAAATATCTTGGCCAATCCAGTTGAGGGAAAACTTTTTTAAACTTAAGACAGTTTATTAGGTTAAGGCGAATATTCTCTTGGCTTATACAAATGTATATATGTAGCAAGTGTGACCGAGGTTTTGGCAAGGGAAAACAAATCTCTTCCAAACACGTAATTTCTGAGCCTTTAGGTCCTACTTTCCCAGCTACCCAGCGAGGATATCACTAGAGCTATTAAATTTGAGAAGAAATTCAGAATTGAACTGGATGAAAAAGTAAACAGGAGTACGTTTGGACATGAAAGGAAACTCCAGAAATGCACCTTACACTGGTGTACAGATGGTTCGAAGACACCAGGAGGAATAGGCGCGGGAATATATTTTGTCCCAAAACAAAGCGGTTAGTGCCAATGGAAAGTTTTCGCAGCATCTTTCAAGCGGAAGTGTTTGCTACCTGCTTATGTACAATGATCAACTTAGTCAAAAACCTGCGGAATGAGCGAATGGCCATTCTGAGCGACAGTCAGGCAGTACTCAAAGCGGTCCTTGAGTGCATTGAGAAATGAAACTTCCTAGGAATGCACAATCGCATCCGGCTCATATGGCCCCACGACAGAGTGGTATAACTGGAAACGAAATAGCGGATGAATAGCGAAAAGCGGAGAGAGTTTGCGGTCTCGCTATTAATAGAAACCGAGCCATTCTTCGCTATGGGACGAAATACTATCAAAGAGGAGCTTAGAAGTGAAGAGCTCAACTCAAAACCCTCCTTAAGAATAAACTGAGAATGCTGACAGATATTCTCACTGGTTACTGCAGACTGCGTACCCATCTGCACAGGATTGAGATATAGCCCATCAGATATAAATGCTACTGCGATCAGTCCCCGGAGACACCAGCTCACTTTCTTCTCGAATGTGACGGTTGACACATCTCGGCCAGTTGCGGCCGAAAGAAAGACATCAACTTCAATGAGGTACTGGGATGACCATAAGGTGCAAGCGCGAACTTCATTTTCATACATTCATGTGTTTTGACTCCTATTTGAGGAATAGGGCGTCAGGCACTCCCTTTGCTAACCACCACTGTTTTGTGCTGGGGATCTTACTACGTTCTACGGTAGTCCAAGAGACTTGATTTCAGCTTCTGTTGAGCTCTACCAGGTGATACGTGTTCTTCCAATCCCTCTACCAGTTTGTTGAAATCGATTTCAGCGTAGCGCTTGTTTAACGATATTGTCGTCATTTTTCCTTAACGAGTGGCCAATACATTGCCATTTCCTTGTTTTGATTTCTGATGCAACGTCGATCTGGTTAGATTGCGCCAACCACTCGGCGTTGGTTATTGTCCGGGGCCAGAAAATTCGCAATATTGCAATGTATTTAAAAATATATTTATATGTGCATTAGGCCGGGTCGATTTGTGGGGTGCCAAAAAAATCCGTCATTGCTCTGTGAAAAACATATTCTAGGGATCAAAATAAGAAACTTTGCCGAAGGAACCATACCTATAAAACAAATTCTGATGTCCCCCAATTTGGGTCGGACTTTTTAGTTTCTTTTCTCATGTAAAGGCCAAAAATGGTGATATTTTGAAATGATTGTATGGGGAACCCCCCAGGGGAGTTCCAGGGGGTGTGCCACTGGCATGGGTGGATCGGCCGTCCAAAGTTAGTGGGGGTCGGTCATACATTTGGACTCGATTGGAGCACTCTAAATGGGTCAAAGTGGGGTTTTTCGTTCGACCCAAATTGGGGGACATCAGAATTCGTTTTAGAGGTATGGTTCATTCGGCAAAGTTTCTTATTTTGATCCCTAGAATATGTTTTTCACAGAGCAATGAGCGATTTTTAAATCGACCCGCCTTAATGTGCATATAAAAATTATGACTTCTTTCATAGACTTGTGTAGAAAGAAACCTTCACAGAAAGCTAAGGCAACTTAAATTTCAACATATTTTTGGTAACAGCGAATGGTTAAAGCAAAATTTCCGTTTTCATTTGAATTGGCTGTTTAGCTTATTGGCATTTAAAAAGAAAAGCTTTTAAAAGGTGTATCAGTTCATAGTCAACATCAGTTCATAATGGTGTATCAGTTCAAAGCTCCTTATAAAAAAGCATCAGCAAAGTGTACGCGTCAATTATTTATATTTATTCTTATTAATCTGCCTTGTAGCGCTGTCCGTAACCCAGGTAGGTAGAATGTCTAGCCTAAGGTAGTTAGTTTTAAGTATTATTATTTAGTTTTGTTTCACATACATTTCTTTGATCCAATAAATAAATAACAACACAGTTTCTGCTGGCTAGTTGCGGTTTTTACCACTTAACTAATACAACTAACTTTTGGCAAGACTTAACAAGAAATCAAAGGCGCTCTTGATTGACACAAAGGGCATTTGGTACGAGGATAAGGCAAAGAACATAATGAGTCTGGATCAAGAGGAGGTCGCGCGAAAAATTGGAGTAGAGGATGGAGTGAGGAGCTGCAAAAGTGTCATAATAAAAAAAAGTTGTTTGATAACTATGCAGAAGCGACTACAATCTGCTCTGTTATGTATGACGATATCAATTAACAGTACCTCATTGAATGAAAAATCGTGTTTTTACTTTTACATAGGGAGGCATAGTAAATTGAAAACTTCGAACCCGTTTTGCTTAATATTTTTTTTATTTTTATTATGGCGCGCTTGGAGCAAATGCACGATATATGAGGGTTAATCACAACATCACACGGAAGTTCATCACCGCAAAGTTGAATAGAGAGAGAGAATAGGGGATGACAGAAATAAACTAAAGCTTGTATTCTACAGAAATTTGGTTATACTGAAAAAAGGGAAATTTTGATATTAATGTTCACATGTAGATAGGTGGCACAAAATTAATCATCCAAATTTTTTTAAATAAAAAAATAGAATAATTTTGAGTGATAAAAGTTTTTATTTTGACGACTCTTACGCGCTCCATTGCTTGTCAAATATGATTGAAGTACGAAGGCATTTGCAGAAATTATAAAATTTACGAGGGGGATTAATTGTGTGCCACCTTGTACATATATAAATTATTTGAACGACTTATTGGAACTAGGCGGCCGCCGTAACCGAATGGGTTGGTGCGTGATTACCATTCGGAATTCAGAGAAGAACGTAGGTTCGAATCTCTGTGAAACGCCAAAATTAAGAAAAAAGTGTTTTCTAATAGCGGTCACCTCTCGGCAGGCAATAGCAAACTTGTGAGTGTATTTCTGCCATGAAAAAGCTCCTTATATAAATAAAAAAAACATATCTGCCGTTCGGAGTCGGCTTGAAACTGTGGGACCCTCCATTTGTGGAACAACATTAAGACGCACACCACAAATAGGAGCTTTTATATATGTATATATTGGATGCCGTAGCTCAAGCCTATGAGTAGGTTAGGTTGGGTTACCCAGGTTGTTTGTGAAAGACAAGACACTCGGTGGCCCTAAGGTTCATTGTGATGCCTGCACTCTATTTCCATCCCCTCACTAAGTTGCTTAAACCACTTAGATCTTTGTAAGACTGTGAGACATTTTACAAATTTCTTCAAAGAAATAATCACCAGTATATTTCGCATGGCTGTTTTGAAGTGCAGAACAACGCTTTGAGTAAATTTTGACAAATTTTTTATTAATAGTTCCGAAGAAAAAAAGTTGTGGCAACAACCAGAAATAGTTATTTTTTAATTATATTTATAATAGTTATTTTTTATTTTCTTATTTTTTTAATTATTTTTTCTCTAGTTTTATTTTGTTTTTCGTATGAGGCCTCATTGTATCAGCACGCATAATTTTCAATGCGCCTAATATTTGGTTTCACCACTTTAGAGTGTCTTATAGTAAAAATAAATAACCAAAACTGTAAAGGTACCACGCGTGCATAAATATTTACCTTAAAAGGGAGCAGGCAAAAGAAAAAATACAAATAAATCAAGTAAACCGAAAGCGTCAATTCACGCGTGCATACGTGTTTCCTGCACACACACACTCACAAAAATATGGCAACATATCGACAGACCGGCGTATATCTGTTATTGTGTGACCAAAATAACAAAAACAAAAAAAAAAAGACACGAAATATATAATAAATGATGTTTAAGCCATTTTAGTTAGAGTTATAATCCACGCCCAGCGACTTCGGGTACTGCAATTGAGGTAATCATGAACGGTTGAACGTTTGAACTGTTGAAATATTGACATGAATTATAGGAATGATAATAAAAAAATTTTAAATAGTAATTTCTTGCGCTAAACTTTTATTTAATATCTTCTTTAAAATCTTTATTGCATTTAAATTTACCATACGTGCTTATACATTAGGGCGGGTTAAATTTTTTCTATACTTTGTTTCGGCGACTACAGGCATCTACTGGCAATTCTAAACAAGAATCTACAGAAGCGTAGTTCTAAAATAGATTTCGAGCCTCCTTATTTCTAATTTTGGTTATTAAGACCTGATAAATTTCAAATCATAAATATTAAAAATTAGACAAAAGAAAATTTATTAGGAAGATAATGTTTGTATGTGGTTTTTGGTGAGGATAAACTTATTTTTGATGTTTATTTTACTCAAAACTCTCCGCAAGATCTCACATGAACAGTTACAACATGCAGTTTTTCTCATTAATCCGTAATAGAGTAACGGTTATATTTTTGAAGCACATATTGACCCACCCTATTATACATACGAATTTATTATGCAAAGACCCTTTTACCCTTTCATCCTTTCACACTTGGACGTACGACAAGCGCACGCGCATATGCAAATCATATTCAATGCATTAAAAAACGCATGTGGCTGCACCCATATGAGGAACAACAACATTAGATAATAGTGGCAACAGCAAAAAGCGACACTCTTACCATAAAAAGTCAGTTGTGCGGCAATTGCTTCGCAATGCTTTCTCGTGCAACCTCGTAGTAAAGTACGCATGCGCCATGAAAACCCGCTGGTAGGGAAACAAACTCGCGAAAAGTGCGTGGAGTATGCCTTAACCATTTGTTTTTGTTTTTGGTTTTTTCTGTTTTTGCTCTAAAGCAACAAACAAAGCGATAAATGTACTCACTATTTGTCGCTTAATTGATTCGCCGGTTGGTGTTCGGTGGTTTGTGGCCTTTTATTTTTATACGCAATTTTACGCGCCACGCTAACGGAAATCGCATAAATGCGCGAAGCTTTTGAGTTGCCAACAAAATTTCATGGTGCGTGTGTGGCGTGTGCACTGCATCGCTAATGTGTCAACCTTTGGAAAGTAAGTAAATAAATAGGAATTGGAAAAACATGAAAATGGAATAAAAATTCAATAAAAATCGGCCAATATGCAACAACTATTTGAAAGTGTAAAAATATGTAAATAATTGTGGCACGATCGCACTGCCGCTTCAAGCGTTTGTGTGCCCGGCATTTTTCTCCAAATGCGGAAGTAACGCACCCAAATATGAGTGACTTTAATTTTTTCCACAGCAGTGGCGAGCCACTTGATTGCTGTAAATTCGCATAATTGCAACTGCTGGCACTTGAATAAATGCAGTAAAGCTCTTTCAACCCCCTTTCATTCGATAGCAATATTGTACTATTTTATTTGGTAACCATAGTTTATTAATTTCAATGCTTTAAAATATTCATGTTTTAATTTCGTTTCTCAATATATTCGGTTATAATTGCTTTGAGTGATTTGCGCCCGACAGCAAAATTATTATATTTTATTTATATATTGTATAATTGGCGCGAACACCCTTTTTGCGTGTTTGGTCGAGCTCCTTCTCCGATTTGTGGTGCGCATCTTGATTTTGTTCCACAAATGGAGGGACTTACAGTTTCAAGCCGAATCCGAACGGCAGATATTTTTTATGACGAGCTTTTTCATGGCAAACCTACACTCACAAGTTTGCTATTGCTTGCCGAGGGGTGACCGCTATTAGAAAAAATGTTTTCTTCATTTTGGTGTTTCACCGAGATTCGAACCTCTGAGTTCGTTATCTCTGAATTCTGAATGGTAGTCACGCACCAACCCATTTGGCTACGGCGGCCGCCGTATTATAATAGTTATTTTACACTTATATATTTAATTCATTTTGACCTTTCACATAAGTGGCAACTCTATTTTAAAATGCGCAGGTATTAACGCTGTCCCAAACCGCTTCAATTTGATACCAATATTATAATATCTCTTCAGAAAAGTTCTAAAAATTTCTAAATAAATATTCTTGAATTCGATTTTTTAAATTTCAATCCACAAAATCACAATTAGTGTGAAACTGGTTACATCTGTAAGTACCAAAAATCAAGAATATCGCAAAATTCTTCAATCTAAATGCGCTCTTTTTGCAACTGGCCAGACTCATTTGGAGCGAATGTGATGACCGCTAAGGGTTATTTAATGGTTGAAATCATTAATGTTGCTGTCGCTTTGTTTCCCTACTTGCGTGCGCTCTTGCCATTTCTAAGCTCAGCTTCGCACAGCCGCCTCTTCGTTTGTGACTCATCGGTTGTTTTGTATGAAATTCGCGCACTTAGCCGAGTGAGTCACCCGTTGATTCAGTAGCGAGCTGACGAGCACTGCCTCCTGGGTATAAATATGGGCCACGAAAAACAATAAGAAAAACGCTGTTTTGCAATTCGTTCACTGGCGCATTGGGTCACTCGCATGATTTTTTGTTTTTTATTTGTTCTTTGGTATTATTCTCCCCTACTCGTGTATTCTTTATTTATTACAGTATTTGTTGTTTCGAATTGTTTTTAATTTTATGTACTTTGTCGGTTTTAAAAATCAAAATTGTTTTTTTTTTTTGTTTTTGTAATAGCATTGCAGTGTGACATGTGAGTATGCCTGTATTTATATGCAATCGTACCGCATATCACGTTTCGCTTGTTTTTATTTTTTGCTGCAATTCGATAAATGTTTTATAAGATGATTGTTTTTGTTGTTGTTTTTTGTTGTAATAGAGCTTGCAATTATTTCACGAACATTTGAAAGTTGAATACTTCAAGTAGAATGATTTCACTTGTCTACGACATTTCATTTAAAGTATTTAATAATTGTTCAAGCGGAATTACATTCTCAAGGCCCTAGCCTATCCGACATTCTCGATGAGCAACGCTGATGATTAATTTGAAATTAATAAGGATATCTTTGATAACCAATATGTTGTACGAATCATTTCAAGTGTGTTAATCTTGACTTCAGCTTTATGTAGACTCAGTTTTAGCTTAGGGCGGCATCTTGGCAGTAGAACTTTGTCAAAAAAAAGATTTTAGCACTAATGATGGCGCGTTGATGATATTTATGCAAAGATTATATAAGCAGTCAATATTTAAAGTAACCACCATTAGTTCTCTCCTATTTTCTCGCCTATTACCGTATTAGTTCGAGACATAATTTTGGTTCTTTCCACTACTAACATTATTTACATTTTTAATCTCAATCATAGCTTTTATCTTAGTTTTACTGTCGGTATGTTCTGAGTCCTACTCTAAGTCACAGTCTCCATCTCAGCGGAGTTTGAGTCGCATTCTCAAACTCAACCTCAACTTCAACCTCAACCTCAACTTCTCCATCAACCTTAACTTTAACCTCAGCCCCGCCATTATCATCTACTTCATCTTTATTTTAATTTTCAATTTTATCCTGAACCAAACCTCAAATTTAACCAGAACCCCACCCTCCACCTCAACTTCAACCTCTGCCACGCCATTATCCTCCACTTCATCCTTATTTTAATCTTCAATTTCATTCAACCCCAACCTGAACTTCAACTTCGACCTCAGCCACGCCAATTTCTTCTACTCCATCATTATCAATTCTACTTCAATTTTATCCTAAACCTCAAATTCAATTTCTACCCCAAACCCAACCCCCACCTCAACCTCCAGCTCAAACTTAACCTCAAACTCAACCTCAACCTCAATCTTAACTTCAACTTCAACCTCAACCTCAACCTCAACCTCAACCTCAACCTCAACCTCAACCTCAACCTCAACCTCAACCTCAACCTCAACCTCAACCTCAATCTCAACCTGAACCTCAACTTCAACGTCAACCCCAAACTTAACTTCAACCTCAGCAACGCCATTATCCTTTACTCCCTCTTTATTTTAATCTCAATTTTATCCTGACCTCAACTTCAAGCTCAACTTCAACCTCAACCTCAGCCTCAACTTCCACCTCAACGTCAACCTCAACCTCAACTTCAATCTCAGCAACGCCTTTATCCTCTACTTTATCCTTATTTTAATCTTCAATTTCATTCTGACCCTCAACCTGAACTTCAACCGCAGCCTCGATCTCTTACTCCAGTCGTTTCTTTCTCGTACTAACCGGCGCCAGTTGGGCACACCAAGTGAAGCTAAGTTCTTCTCCACCTGATCTTTAAAACGCAGAGGAGGCCATCCTCTTCCTCTGCTACTACATTGTTCTGGTACCGCATCGAATACTTTCAGAGCCGGAGCGTTTGTATCGATTCGGACGACATGACTCGACCAACGAAGTCGCTGGATCTATGTGGCCGTAAAGCTCATATAGCTCATCATTCCATCGCCTGCGATATTCGCCATCGCCAACGTGCAAAGGTCCAAAAATCTTCCGCAGAATCTTTCTGTCAAACCCTCCAAAGAACACCTCATCGGATGTTGTCATCATCCAAGCTTTTGCTTCTGCTGCAGCCATTGCTTGAGTGTTTAAAAAATTTAAATTTTAACCGATTATCTTTCTTTTCCTCGTAACTTAATATTGCTTCTAGCAACAATCACAATCAGTGTTTTCACCCCGCAACAGATATAAACTTGTACCTTCTGATGCCGAAAGAAGCCTAGAGGATGCACTTAACGCAGTTAAAGCAGTTAACTCAAAATTCAGAGAATACACGTAGATGTTAGTTGAGTGAGAAAATGAAAGCTACGAGTCTCTTTCGGTATTAAGAAAAAACTAAAACTTCATTGTAAAATTCAGTAAAAGGCATCAATACCAAAGTAAATCGAAAAATCAGTAAAATTACCATGACTGTGAATTTACAATATCCTATCATCTTGAATTCTATTCGTCTGCGCGATCTGTTTTCAAGACAGACCATCACAAAACAAATAGAATGCATAGAATATCTAAATCCTGAACTCGAATCTGGAAACAGTTGCGCGTTACAAATTTTTGTATAAGTCTGCTATAATTTCATATACGATTTCTGGTATACTCTACATATCTGTTGATATTCTTAATCACTTGAATATGCTTTTCTAATGAAGTTGAATACTCACCATTTCCAGCGGCAAAAGCCAAAATACGCTGCTTCACAGATGTGCGCGGCATTGACTGAGCCGACGCTGTTTGAGTTTCCTGTGCGTTGGCCTCGGCTCCTCCTTCTTTTGCACCTATGCTGTTGTAAGCTCGAGCCGTCACCGTCGCAGTCACAATGGTTTTCGTTGGCGTAGTTGGTGTTGTCGCTGGCGATGGAGTTTTCGACGATTCCGTTGAAGGAGTCCGCTTCACCATTGTTGTTTTGATTACAGTTGTTAGGGAGGGCGTTGCTGGGCGCGACGTTGGTGTTGGCGATGCGGTAGTGTTTCGCAATTGCACTGCCGCGGCTGTTGTTATAGTTGCTGAGGTCGTTGGCGCGTTCGCGGATGCGCTGGCTGTTGTAGTGCCAGCCATGTTCGTTGTTATTCTCGCACTGTTGGGCGCAATTTCCGTTGTGGTCGCTATAGAAGCGTCGTTGATTGCCTCGCCGTTTGCCGTTGTCACTGTTGATGTTGATGGTGTTGCTGTTGTTGTCGGGGTTGCTGTAACTGTCAACCCACACTCGACACGCGAATGCTTACGACTCGCCGCATTCGTTGTGGTTATTGTCATTTTATTCTGCAAATCAATTTTGTTGTCGCTCTCGCTATCGTTAGTGTATTCGCTGTTGTTGTTTTGGTTTTGTTTTTGTTGTGTGTTCGTTCGGTTCGAGTCGGGTGTGGTCTTCGTTGACGCTGGTGTCGTTGTAGATGAGTCAAGCTGACAATTACAGCGCTTTGGCGACTCACCACCTTTATTTTTGTTATTTTTGTTGTTGCAAAAATTATTTTGCAACTGTTCCTGTTGTAGTTGTTGTGTTTGTTGTCCCTTACAATTATTATTGTTACACTTAAATTCACTATCGCTAAGTCTTTGGATTGTTTGTTGATCGCTGTTATTGTTGCTGTTGCTTTTGTCGTTGCCTACCGCGTTGCTAGCTAATTGTTGTTGTTGCTGTTTCAGCGCAACATCGCCTTCATCGACAACGTTTTTATCACTTTTACTTGCGCCCCAACAATTGTTGCCAGCAAATATGGTTGTTGTTGTTGTTCCCGCCACTTTTGGCTGACAATTGCATTCAATCAGCACGCTGCTACCACTATGACCGTTGCCAATGGCCTTTGTATGGCATTTACTATCGCAGATGTTGCTGTCACAGCTGTTGCTGTTGTTGTTGCTGCTTTTGGTGTTAGTATTGCCGTAGCTGCTGTTATGACAGCTTTTGTCATGCCACCGTTGCTGCTGTTGATCTGCTTTGTGGCATTGCTTTGCCAACTCAAATCGCAGTTGACTTAGTTGACGTTGTTGCTGTTTTTGTTGTTGTTGCTGCTGTATCACTGGCAATTGTGGCTGTGCATTCATTAGGCGCACTCTACAATTTCCGGCATTGTCGACAACATCACAGATATCATCGTAATCGTCCGCGTAGTTGCTGCTAGCATTGGTGGCATTCACAATCTCTTCATTTTGTTGTTGTTGTTGCAATTGCTGCCACTTACCCGTTTCACGCTGGCCGGTGCCGTTTATTCCTTTTAAGTTGACTACAGCTACGCTGTTTGGGCAATAGCTGTTGCTACCGTTTCGCGCGCTGTCGCTTTTGCTATTGTTGCTATTATCCCGTTGTTCCACATCATCAATGACCGAAAAATCATTATCTAAGAAAATATTACGCGCGTCCAGGGTAGATTTTGCTTTGGGATGCTTCAAATTGTAGCGTCGACGATTCGGGCAACAACAGAATTTCGTTGCCTTCGGGGAGGTTGGTGAGGCGAGGGGTGGGAAGGTGTTGGTGGCAGTTGAGGCAGCAGCATCAGTCCATTTCTCAAATAAGGCCAACTCACGAGCCCTGGACATGTCAGCAGATGGCCATTGAGAGAACGTGAGCGGAGTGATGCGATCGGTAGCTGTGAAAAAGAGCAAAAAGAGGAGAGTCGTGAAAATGAGCTACAATATTTAACAATTAAAAAAAACTTTAATATATATTATTTCAGAAGGATCGTATTATTTGTGTGCCCTCTAGAAATCAATGTGTGTATATAAGTATATTTTTATGAATTATTTCTAAAGCTTTTTGGAAAAAGAATCCAATATTTCTTTGGCATAATAAGAATCTTAGGTAAGGGATGGAGTGAGAAAGGTGCAGAAGAAACTTAACTTATGCAGCTGGGGGCCTTTGACTGCCGAGGTATCTGAATGACTTTGATAAGCGACTTGTTTTAATAGCAGCCGTACATCCGTCTTCTTCTTCTTCTTAAACGTTGGTTTAACTAACAAATCGATTTTGGAGAGGGTCCAAACTGAGACGCGAAAATTTTTCTTTTCACACGGCGAAGAATAGCTGATATTCTAAGTAAAGCAAAGTTTCCATGTGGAATTCTAAAGCTAATATAGCGCATTATTCCTTCCAAAAATATGAAAGGAGTCCCACGCTAGCATTAAAACATGTTGCCAACTTGATGCTAGTATTTGCTATTTAAAATTTCGTGAAAAATAACAGTTCCCCGATCTTATAAATTGTACTCAAATTGAAAATCAGCAAAAATGTTAAGCATCTGCTTAAAAGTAAGTTTGCTTAAAATAAACTTTTGAACTTTATTTCCGGCTACACCAATGATCTGCCCCTGGAGGAAGAAAATGAAAGCGAAGAATTCGTCATCGCATCAGCTCAGCTCTAAATATTTTTCCCTCAACTTCAACCTACTAAATGCTTTTTGCAATTGTGAATTTGTTGGTGCACCGGCTATAATTGACTTTCAGCAAGGCGGCAGTTTTTCCTGATATTTTCTTATTTATTTTTTCTTTCTTCATTTCTAATTGCCATTTAAAATTTAAAGGAATTCATCCAATTCGCTAACTCGCGTGTCGTTGTTTTTTGCTACTGCTTTATTTTCTCCTTCGCGCGCATTCGCAACACTTTCCACTTGTGGCAAGCTGGTGCTAATCATTGTTGGAGAAAAGCGAAATTGAAATAGTCGGTTGGGCGCGCTGCAATTAATGAAAGCAGTAACAGGAAATCAACGGAGCAGACGGTAGTGACAGCGGTAAAGAAATCAAGAAAATTGTAAACAAATGCAATGTGAAAAGTTTGAGAAACGCCGAACCAAAGAAGTTACTTATGGATAGCGCAACGTGGAACAGCGCGGCAGACTTCAGCGCATGGCAGGCACAAATCGAAAATATAAATAAAACTTGCAATTAAGTGTGGCAACAACAATAACAAATACATAGAACACCAAAAAATAGTAAAACGAAAAAAACAAATCTATAAAGCATTGCTGCCTACTTGCAACAGGTCAGCGCGGTGCTAAGCAATGCATGATTAGCCATCGTTTGTGTGGCAATGCGCGAGCGATCGATTGCATTTAATTGCAAATGTAGTAACAGCAATAACAACGACGATCTCTGCAACGAGTGAGTGGATAAAAAAGCCACCTCAGCAAAGGTGCACAATAAATGAATGAAATCGAAAAAATCGCAAAATCAAAGGCGGCGCACGGCGCAATGGTTTCTTGCCACTGCTTGCCGCTGACTGGAAATGGAAAATCCTAGTAAACTTTTGCGGCAGTAAGCAAGAAACTACAGCACACAGCAACAGCTACTACTAGCCAAAAAACAGCAAAGAAACAACAAATCATCAGTCGCTATACTGCCAATTGGTGGTTGCACATATCTTCCGCAATGAGCCGCACCGCGCCGCTCTTGCCAACTCACATATTTAATGCCTTGAGGGAATTGTGGCAACAGGTAGCAGATATATGTTGTAGTAGCAACACCAGCATGCCACCACTGGCAAACAACATCTACAGCCACTCGAGTAAGTGCTAGAGCAAGCAACAGCAGCAGCAGCTAACGGCCAAGCGGCCAAGTGACAGCGGCAACAACGAAAGCGACAGCAGGCGGCAGCCGCATTTAAGTGATTAATTCGTTTTGGCCAGCAGAAAAATTAATTTACAACGAAAGAAGATTTAAATTTTTTCCTGTTTACTGCTGTTTGTTGGGTTGCGCGCGCGCGCTTAAGCGTTAGATGACGACGCTCTTTAGCTAGCGGCTAAAGTGGCGGAAGTGGCAGCGAGGCGCGTTTTGAGGGGAAAAATTAGCAGAAAGAAATCAACTCCATATATTTTGATTGCAAGCAAATGGGGGGCTGGTTTGTTGTTGTTGCGAATGCTTCTTTATTGCATGTGGCAAGTGCAATTTGCATTGTTTTTGCAATATTTTTATTACTACTGCTTGCACTTTCATTGCCTTGGATTTTATTTTTATTTAATGAATGCGTTTTATGAATTGCGTTTTCAATTGATTTGTTTTGTTTTTTTTTCGCACTTTCCATAATTTATGATTTTTAATTAATTGCCCAAATTGCATTGACAAAGTTTTGTTAACTATTTTTATATTGAACGCTTTGCTGGAAGAATCGAATGCTTGGTTAACCGACTGATTTTTCCAATTTTTTCACGCTAAATTTGGCGACTAATTTTTATTAGGCGTTTAGTGCTTTGGAAAAGTGATAGCAAAAATAGTAATTTCAAACGGTTTATATAAGAAATATTATAATAAAAAAAAAATTAATGAAAAACATTTTTAAAACTGACTAAAAGTAATAGGACTATGAATAAGTTCGTGCGGTTTTTTTTCGAAATTTGAAACTTTATTGACGTAAAATGGTTACAAATTTAATATTCATAGTATTGTCCATCGCTTGCTACTACTTTTTCCCATCTTTCTGGCAATTCACGGATTCCCTTTGTGAAAAATTCGGTCGGTTTTGCCGCAATCCACGAATCGATCCATTTTTTGACTTCATCGTAATTACGGAAGTGCTGGTCAGCCAGGCCATGTTGCATCGATCGGAAGAGATAGTCATCGGATGGCGCAAGGTCTGGACTATACGGCGGGTGGGGTAGGACATCCCATTTGAGCGTTTCTAAGTATGTTTTGACCACTTGTGCAACATGTGGCCGAGCATTGTCATGTTGCAAAATAACTTTGTCGTGTCTATCGGCGTATTGCGGCCGTTTTTCTCGCAGTGCTCGGCTCAAACGCATCAATTGTCGTCGGTAGACATCCCCCGTAATCGTTTCATTCGGTTTCAGTAGCTCATAATACACAACACCCAGCTGGTCCCACCAGATACACAGCATAACCTTCAGGCCATGAATATTCTGCGCCGACGTCGATGTTGAAGCATGGCCAGGGTATCCATACGTTGCCCGACGTTTTGGATTGTCGTAATGGACCCACTTTTCATCGCCAGTCACAATTCGATGCAAAAAACCCTTTCTTTTGTGCCGTTGAAGCAGTTGTTCGCATGCCATAAACGGCGTTCAACGTCTCTTGGCTTCAATTCATACGGCACCCAATGGCCTACCTTTCGGATCATTCCCATGGCTTTTAAACGTTTGGAAATGGTTGATTGATCAACTCCCAAAGTTTCTGCAACCTCTTCTTGCGTTTGAGCCGGATCTTGATCGAGCAATTCCTCCAATTCGGTATCCATGAACTTTGGCGGCGCACCCTCGCGTTCTTCGTCTTCCAAGCCAAAATCACCACTTTTAAAGCGTGCAAACCACTTCTGGCACGTTCGCTCAGCTAGAGCATGCTCACCATAAACTTCCACCAAGATACGATGACTTTCGGCTGCTTTTTTCTTCATATTAAAATAATGAAGAAGAATTCCCCGCAAAAACACATTATTTGGCACGAAATTCGACATTTTCAAGTGTGGTAAAAATATTGTTGTTTACGCTTCAAATAAAAAACTTATACTGACGTTTGTGCCTTACGACAGTAGCTCTCCAATGAATGTTTGGAAATGTGGATCGATGGAATAATAATCAAGTTACGCCATCTGTTGTAAAACCGCACGAACTTATTCATAGTCCTATTAATAATATCGTCTATCTCAGGCTCATAAAAATGGAATCCTAAGCATATAGAAGTTATTTCGAAGACGTTTGTACTGAATTGCCTTCAAGAGCTAGGCTATGCTGAACCTCTATGCAGTTTTAAGTGTTTTACAACGAAGCCCGACTTACTAGTACCGACTAGTAAACTTACAACTCTAGCCAAATAAATTTTTTCTGAAACTTTTTTTTGGTGAACAAATTTCAAGAAACTAGTTCTGTCGAAGATAGAAAAAGGAGTGGCTGACAAAAAGTGGACGTTCTGTAGAGAATATTGCTGCTCTAGGAAAAGTGGATATCGACGTTCTCAACAATTAAGCATTCACGAATCGACTGTTCGGCGGATTTTACCTGTATGTGACCCATCCTGATGGTGGCCATTTAAATTATGTCATTTTTTACATATAATTGTTAAGAGCCAAAATTTGTCATAGAAATAGTGAAACCTGCAAAAATCTTATTTTTTTTTTATTATTTACTTTAAAACAGCATCTAGACTCGTCTTTTGAAATACTTTTATTTACAGATATGCCAGCATTGACGTATTGGAATGGTATACACATAGGCAGCATTTTTTATTTATAACTGGCGTCCCGTTCTGTTATATTCTACTCCGTCTAGACTCAATAAATTCGCATTGGCAAAGTGTTAACATAAAACGTGACCAGAATAGGTATTCGCTCAATACAACCCAGTAAGTACTCAACTGCAAAACAAAGCGCAATTTTTTTTATAAAATTACGACAGAAAAATCAACAACAACAAAAAAAAAATAAAGAAATGTTTGGAAAAAATAAACTATGTGTAGATGAGAAAAACAAAAGAACTGCAATAATATTTAAAAAAGCTGATTTTAAGGGCTGGTTTTGTTGTTGTTGCTGTGGTAACAGCATAAACATTCCCCATGCATGTACAGGGAAACTGCTGGAGTGACAGTCCTTGGCCGGATATAAATCCGGGTCGGTCGTTCGTGTACGTAGAACCGACTGTCGCCGGAAGAGTTTAAGGGACTCATGAGCTTTGCTTTCGACTAATGCCCATATTAGTTACATGTCTTCGGTGATTAAGCTGCTGTGAATATCTCTGAATGATCGACTTTTTCGAATTTTTGAGTACCTACACGAATTTAAATGGGTTGCTTAGTTCAGCGTTTCTTGGTGTTCAAAAAAAATTATATAAGTACAGTGCGTTTCATAACTATAGCACACTGACTTATTGAGAAGCTTAGAGAATTTATTTGCTTCCTATTTAATTTTAATAATTTTTTATCAAAATACAGCGAATTTTCCTCAAAAACCATATAAATCTAGATCTGAAAGTTTAAGAAAATATAGAAAAGGTGGAACCAATTCATTAACATCACAAATTTTTGAAACCGAATTTTTAGAAAAGATTTGAGTATGCAGTTTTATAGCCCATTGCATTTTAATATAATAAAGTGCAAGTTTGAAGTGGTTTAAAGATCGTGTAAATTTTTGATACTTTTTATTTATTTTTTTTGATGGCAGTCTTGCACATTTCGTGCCCTATAATGTGTGCCCAAAATTCTTTTTATATGGAAGAGACCAGACGTGTGAATTAATTAAAAATTTATAATACAATTATTTTTTCAACAATGAGAAACAGATTTTTTTATTAACTTTCCATTAAGCGCTTGATATGTAATGAATATTACAATAAATACATATCTGGGTGTTCAGTTGTTTTCTCTTGTTATATTCATGTCTTATACATACTGATACATATACATATTTACATATACGATACTTATACACGTGCCTCATAGCCAGTGCTTCGTACGTGACTTTTTCATAATATTTAAAAATCGCTGACACAAAAACAAAACTAATGAATTGAAATAGTAATTAAAACAACAGTAATGGAATCTAAATAAATGAATTAATGCAGTTTTGTAATCTAATAAAGGATATGTATGTGTTTGTGTAAATAAAATTGTTTTATCATACTTAAGTACAGAAAGAGCTGACAATGGAATACGGGCCAATGGAGGAGAAAAGAGTAGTTAAATGCATTTCGATATGAAGTCACGTATGTAGCCATGAACTTTAGAATCAACCTATGTGCCCCTAAGCATATATGTATGATCATATAACTAAATGTTAAGTATGTATGACCCCCAAACCAGCTGAACGAACGTTTCTTTAATTTTGGTGGGTTGTCAGGAGGATGCACGTGACAATTTAAAAGCTTCCGCTAGCTGGCGTTGTAGTTAAGATTTTTCTAAAGTTCTATCCACAGTCCAAATTGGGTTCTATTTGAAACTTGCGTTACGGGAAGATAAAATGAAGATAAACAAATTTCTCTATAAAAAAGAATATATATTGTATATATATAGGGGTTTTCAATAGGGGCGCTTCAACTTTTTTTCGATAGTGAGGGCGAACGACGCAATATTTTTTATTTTTCGCTTGTCACTTGTAAACTTCATTAGTATACATTTCATCATGGAACGCTACACACTTGAGCAACGATTGCAAATCGTGCAAATTTTTTATGAAAATAATCGTTCTGTTGCTGCTACTTTAAGAGCATTACGGCCATTTTACGGTCCATTTAACAAGCCGTCCCGTTTTGGGGTTATGTGAAGTCATTAGTCTATAGTAACAAGCCGGCGACGATTTGTGAGCTCAGAGCCAATATTGAACGCGAAATTGCTGGAATTTCGGCCAATTTATGCAAAAGAGTGGTCGAAAATTTGGTTCAACGATTGGACTTCGTAAAACGTGCACGCGGTGGTCATGCAAAAGAAATCGAATTTCATAACTAAATGTATATGTATGTTCAAACTCGATAATAAAAAAAAAATTAGTTAAAAAAGTCAAACCGTTTGTGTTTTATTCAAAAAAGTTCAAAAGTTGAAGCGCTCTTACTGAAAAACCCTATATACATATATAATTGATGCGTACACCCTTTTTGGGTGTTTGGCCGAGCTCCTCCTCCTATTTGTGGCATGCGCGTCTTGATGTTGTTCCACAAACGGAGGGACCTACAGTTTTAAGCCGACTCCGATCGGCAGATATTTTTATGAGGAGCTTTTTCATGGCAGAAATACACTCGGAGGTTTGCCATTGCCTGCCGAGAGGCGACCGCTATTAGAAAAATGTTTTTATTAATTTTGCTTTCACCGAGATTCGAACCAACGACCTCTCTGTGAATTCCGAATGGTAATCACGCACCAACCCATTCAGCTACGGCGGCCATAGAATACCATACATTAAAAACAAAAAAAAATTGTTCAACAAGTGTATAACCATTTTAAGCAACAGTCAGGCTACACTCAATATCCAGGTTAAGTCCTCAATAGTATTAGTGTGTAAAGAGAAACTAAACTCATCAAGGGCGCATAATTGCATTTATTTTATATGGATGTCCGGTAACGTGGCAGTTCATGCAGGAGCTAGAAGGTTTGCGGCTTCGATACTAATTGGTCCTGACACTTTTCAAAAGATATATAAACACATCAGAGGTTTGATGTAGAGCTCAGAGCAGAGAAAAGTTCTTACTGTGAGCGTGCAAGCATAAGAAATTCAAACATCTCATAAACCTTCCTAAGTATTCGCAGGCAATCTAACCGATCCTTGTAGACCCTAAAGTCATCTGCAAGCGCTTAAGATATGGCTTGATGATTCCTGCCGATTCTGTGAACTGTTTCTAGGAAAGCATCATTACAAATACTTTCCGAATGTGAAAGAAGTAAACATCTCGGTCTGGCAAGTCCAATAGAGACATATATGCGCAGGTCAGTCCAATATACTTTTGGGTTTATCGAGCGAACTGAGCCTAGATACTGGGAAGAGGCGGCCGCCAGAGCAAAATGGGTTGGTAAGTGACTTCCATTCGGTAATGTACTGGTTCGAGACTCCAGGCAAAAGGCATGAAATGATAAAAGGGGCGGTGGCCCCTTGGCTAACAATGGTAAAGCTTCGAGTGTGTTCCTGCCATTCAGAGCCGGTACAAAACTGTATAACCCTCTATTTGTGAGGAAGTTCGGCCAAATACCGAATATATAAAGCGAGCACAATAGATCGTACGAACGATGTGGTAATTATTATTTTCATTCATTTAATCAGCATATAGCACGTGGGGCAATGAAGGGCTGTATCCATATTGGACAAAAGACATCATCCTGAAGCTGAGCAAGAAAGGCGATTTGCGTGGCTGCGACAACTGGTAAGGAATAACCCTGCTCAACGCCATTTACAAAATCGAGGCAAAAGTCATACAAACCAGACTCCAGTGTATCGAACGCTCATTAAGAGATGAAAAAGCAGGATTTTGCTCTCACCGAAACTGTGTTGGCCAAGACAACACCCATCGTATCATAGTGACTTTCAGAAAGTAATTGACCCTGCACAAAAGAGGTATTGGTGAAATTTCACCAGACAACTTGAGGTTCTAGACTTGCGAGTCAACCGCAATAAAGCAAGACATATAACGATTGGCAGACACGCGGTGGAATTTTTCTAAAGCTTCTGTCACCTCGGCGGCTGCACTATCGCGGCAGACGGCGGAGCAGATGAAGATGTCAACTGCAAAGCAAACAAAGCAAGGACGACGTTCAGGCGAATGCATACAGTATGTGCGGGCTCGCAAATCTCCAGGCGCTCTAAACTGTGAATATTCAACTCTTGTCTGAAGGCTGAATTGTTGTACGGAAGTGAAACATGGCTGGTCTCTAACACCATCAAACAGAGGAGGCTACAATTTTTCGTCAACAAATACCTTCGCTTCGCCTGTAGTATATTCTGGCCGAACACCAACACTAATCACGCGTTGTAGAGATCAACGAATAAGGAACCTATCCTATGGCAAATCAAAGGTAGAAAGTGGCGATGTTTAGGTCGCACTCTTAGGAAACCACCAGATAGCCTCACGAGAATTGCACTGGACTGGAACCTTCAAGGGAACAGAAGTCGCAGTCGGCCAAAGAATACTTGATGCCGACATCACATGGGACGGCCAAAAAAAAAATGAAACAGCTAAGAACCGTGTATGATGAGTCTGGTCGAGGCCTATGTTCCCACGCGCAGTGAACAAGGAAAACAAAATTTTTTATTATTTTAAAAAAGTCCATTCGTATGAATTTTTGTATATCTTATTTTCTAAAGCACTTTTTGTATTTTGTACCTTAAGAAATGCATATTTTTTTATGACGCATAGTATTGACGGTTATTACTATAGTCATTAAAAATTATTAGAGCTCTGAGCTGTTCAAAGCTTAGAATTACTTGGAAATGTAATGCAATGAAATGGTACAACATTTATGCAGCTTTAATTGGCCTTATAAAATCTAGCTTTGATTTATCTGCTGTCAAGTGGGCGATATTTTGTTGAGTGTATAAGAATTTACAGCGCTAATTACGATAATTACAAATTGGAAGGGAAAAAAGTGCAAAATAAACCTCGAAAAATTCCGGAAAGTTTTTTTACGCAATTAACTATTCTTTTTTTTATTAAACCCTTGCATAGTTTTTCAATGAATAAGTTATTTTTTAAATGGTTAGCGGATGAGTTTCTAGACTTAATTATCTATTTTTTTTGTTTTGTTTCTTTTTCTAATTCCGTTTGTACTGCCTGCTAATACGTATTTTCTGTAATGTCATCTGTCTAGTAATTTGCTTTGTCGCTCAAAAAATTCCGCTGCAATAATTGCTGTGCCGGATGCCACCCAAATTGCCAGCAATGAAAATAAATGACTGTCACAGTGCAATTAATGAACAAATTAACCGCAAATAATGCTGTTATAGTTAGAAACGCTGCCACATGCAACGTGCAATTAGGTGTTATTTTTTAGTTTTTTTTTTGCATTTTTTATTTATACTGCGCATTTGCCGCGCGGGATTGAGAGCAAATAATGAATTTATCAATAACTTTGGATACAGTATGGCGCAAAAATGGGACAATGTTATAACAGTAAAAATATGCTTATTTAAAAATGATCTTCCTTAAAAGCTGTCTTATATTTTTAACATCATATTTATTTATTTAATTTTTTTTTTTCTTGTTGACTCCACTTGGGAGCATAGGGCCCCAAGACTTAATCTTGCGTTGGTTTCATTAATATATTTTGCTTTCTGACAGGGTAGGTGATTAGCCTGCCGCTACCAGTCTTAAGTAGTGGGAATGCCCACCTGTTGTTGCTTAGGAACAACGCCTTCTAACTGTTTAGAGCGCCATCTGTGTTTCACATTTTTGTGTCAGAAAGATGACACAACAGATTGTTAAGGACTTCGCTAAAATTGGTGTGTCTGCGCTCTTACCGCTATTGTTTGCTGGCGCCACTGATCCAATGTGTAACTGTGTCTTTTTCTTTGTTTTAGCAGCTACAATGCAAGTAATGCGCTGGATTTTTGTGCAGGAGTAAGGATTGAAAGGAATAGTTTGTTGGAGTTGAGGAATATTTTTTTTTTTGTTTATGTACAGAAACTAGGAAAGTAGGTAGGTTTGGAAAAGTGGACCGTGCTTTACGTGGTATTCGAACCCACAACCTCTGGGATGGCAGGCTAGTGCACTTATGCTAGACTATCGAGGCCGGTATTATTATTCATATTATCAAGCTAGCTTTTGTCTGACTGCATTTTGCTTGGTCCCTCGTTCGAGGACCCGAAAACACTTGAAGCATGAACTGGATTCAATGTAAATTAGAACTACTGGACAACCAAAAATTTAAAAATATACGATTTATTTTCCTATATTATATTTCGTCATCATTGCTTTATTTGTGCACCATACTGTACTTATATAAATATACCGCTCAGGCGTGCAAAGTACAACTGAATTATTTTTGGGCTCATTGCGCAGCAGTAGGCCGCTGCGACCTACCACAATACAAAGATATATAGGAATAATAGGAAATGAAGAACCAAAACACAGCCAACACTAAAGGCAGCTAAATTGCAAAACAACAACAATACACAATAAGTACTTTAACGCCGCTGGGCATAAAACGAGCCGGCCGCTAAAGACATGCTGAGCAGAAAAACAGAATGGAAGGCGGTTGGTCAGCCGGTCAGGCAAGTGGTGGCCAACAACAAGTAACAGCGACAGAACCAGCAGCTTACAACACAACGAAGAGAAACAGAATAAGAAACGCGGCGCTCTACCCGCGGCTCGTTTAACCAAAAATCTCCCACTGAGCTGACACAAAGTATGAGAGCAACGCGAAAGTGCGCTACTTCAGTACAAAAGGGTGCAGCGGGTATGAGTAATGCAAAAAGCAAAGAAAAATAAAGCAAAACCATTGAACTGAAAAGAAAAATAGTAGAAACTGCATAAATTGGTTGAACAGCGCAGTAAACGGCTGGATGCTGAAAAGAAGAGGCAGCAGATGTCTGTATGTAAGTAGTTAAACATCCGCCGGCGCCTTGCTACACAACACGAAAAAAGTTTATCATGGAAAAATATTGAAAAAATTGCAGCAACACAATTGTGGCATGGTGCGCATAAATGTTGCAAATAAACGTGGCAACTTTTTTATTTCATGCTTCTACTTCTTCTTCTTCTCCTTTTTCTTTTTCATTGTACTTTATTGTTTCAACCAAAAGCTTTGCCATTTCCCCAGCTTTGCAGCGCTTGCCTTTTTATTGCAACCCATTTAACACAGGTATGTAGGCGGTGTGTTGCGCATGCGCCGCCGTCTATTGTTATTGAAGCTGCTAGTGGGAGTCCATTTTGACATCTTCATACAAATAAATTTAATTTATTTTTTGCCAACGCTTTAGAGCGCCAACTACGGCATAGACAAATTGCATTTTAAATGCGGACAACAACAATAGCAACAAGAATGCCTTGAAAAATAAAATCGAAAAGCAATTGAATGCGCTAATAATAAAGAAACGCGCGACTCATTCGATTACCTAAAGTTTGCGTCCCCTGGCTGGGGCGTATACGTAATCTGAGCGACCGCAAACCTGCGCTGCCGCCACCAGCGTCACCACTCATTATTGAATAGCTTGTGAAATTTCTAAATTTATTGCAACCAATAGAGATAATAAATTTACTTGAAAAAAAAACAAAAAAAAAAATAATAGTAATTGAAATATATGGAAATATAGAGAAATAAATTTTCTTTGTTTGCCGCAAAGAAATCAATTTAAAGTTGAATGGCAGTAATAAAGCCGAGAAATTCAATTTTCTCACAGGTCATAAATGCTAATTTGATTTTTCTCACACTAAAAAATGAAAAACAGCTACAAAAAAAAAAAAAACAAAAACGTGGCCACAGGTTAAGAGCAGCGCGCCACTGCTAACGCTGCGCTTGTCAAAACCGTGAAAATCAACAAATCCGCGCGGGGTGGCGTCAAGTAGCAACCAATTGAAAAGAACCAGCGGTAGAAATAGGAAACAAAAATTCGCATAAAATCAACAAGGCAGTTAAAGGCGATTCAAGTGAGCGCCGGACACTGCAGGACACATAAAGCATGACTTGTTGCAAATCTGACAAATGGACGCATAGAATGGACGCGGTCAGATTGGGCGAATGAGAGCGATGGAGCAGGCAGTAAGGGAGCAAGGTAGGTGGAATGAAAGGAAGCAGCATGCAGGCGGATGAACGTGCCGCACACGGGTCGACGCACACGTTGAATGCAACAGATGGATGACTATTTGGATAACTGAGTATTTGGATGGATGCTTATTTGGATGTAAGACTATTTGGACGTATGATTGGTTGAGTAAATGGACAGATAGACAGACGCGTGGATGGATGGGTGAGTAAACAAATGGAGGCATGAAAAGCTGATGGAGTGCCGTTCGAACTGGCAGACGGAACGACTGACTGACTCCGATGATTTACTAAAAAGGCAAGAAAACACACACACCAACTGTCACTTAGCTAAGCAGCCTGCGCAGCCTTAAAGCCTGCCTGCGGCGGCAGAAGCGTCACGGCACGCAGTTGGAGGCCTTACCGTGCTTTTACATGCGTATGTAAGTATGTGTGTATGCTTTGTTGTGTTGAATTTAGCAGCCACCACTGCGCTGAGTCGTTAGCAATGAATGGACGGTGGAACAGCTAAAATTGACGGTGGCAAAGTGCAAGTAAAGGCGATATTTTCAACTCTCACGGCATACAAGGCACATGCACCCAGTTATTTTTATTATTACTATTTGCTCGTGCGAGTAATTTGAAACCATAATGACCGGCACGATGTGCCAAATGTATATTTCTACATTTAGCTTATTTACAGAAATTTAAATTGTGTTGGCCGAAAAAAGGCGCAAAAAGTGCATAAGTCCAAACAATGTGTTGCTTCCTGTTTGTGTTACGGCAGCTATTGTTTGGCTGTTGACTGCACCAGTACCAACAACGCCAACCACACCATTATTATTGCTTAGTCACAGCATTTTCTTTTTTCATCCAATTTTTCGCCACTTTTTGTTCATTTTATTGGTGCAATTTTTCTTTGGATTCTTGCAATGTCCGCAAATCGATTAGTTCACAAATGGTTCGTAAGCTGTGGCATTTAAGTGTGTGTGTGTGATTGTATGGCGTAGAAGCGTTTAGCCTCTTACTGCTGCAATTGCAATGCACAGTGGACAGAGCACGCAGAAAATGTGTGATTGAAAAATTGTATTTTAATCCGCTAATGCGCGGACATCCTTGCGCATTTGGAATGACTTGACAGGCAGTCTGGTTAAAATTGCTTATACACCCACCGAAATTATTATAACGCCACCACGCGGTTAAATAACTATAACACTTTGACTCATTGACTACTTTTGACAACTTATTTATTTTTTATTTAATTTTAATATTTTTTTAAGAAAATAAAGTGCATTCTTCTACAAAGCCTATGTTCTTCAAAAGTTTCAAACTAAAACAATTCAAAAAATTGTCATCAAAATTACAATCTTTTAAATCAGAAGTTTAAGAAAATAAGTAGGTATGCAAATTTATAGTCCATTGAATTCTTATATAATAAAATGTAAGTTTGAAGTGGTTCCAAATCGTGCTGATTTTTAAAATATGTTTTGCTTATGATGTTGGGTGCTTTCTTCCATAGTAAAAAAATGTCCAGCATTCGTTATATGGAAAAATGAATAAGACCGCCGGGGGAAAAAATTCTGAAAAATTAACGCGACTTTTGAGCCACTTGGGACTTTCGCTTTATTATACTGGGATTTTATGGGCTATAAGCTGCATACTCGAAATTTATCTAAATTTCTCTAAAATATATGCGTTTTTTTAGAATTTTGTTGAGCTTTTTTTCAATTTGCTCAAAGTTTGTGACTCGGATTTACGGAGTTTTTGAAGGGAAATGAACTATATTTTTATAAAATTATTAACAAAATTGAATGCGAACAGATTTCCAATAAGCCTTAGTGCTGTAGCTTTTTATCACAGTGTACCGCAATATTCAAGAAATCCAATTTTCAGTCCTTCGTACCTTTCCAAAATTTCATGTTTTACCTCTTTTTAACCAGTTACTAAAATTCCATTTATTAATATAATACATTTTTCAAAACTTTCTGCAAGCAAGTGTTAATAAAACAAAACAGTCCCACTGGTTGACGATCGTACAGACGAGCAAACAAATAAGCTCAAAAACACATGGATTTATAAAATGAAAAGTTGCCTGCAATTGCGATGACAAGGCGACAGTATTCAGTAGATTTAAGCATTCAAGCGACCACTAAGGCTTTGCAACAACACTACACATACGAGGAGCAATGTTGCGCATGCGTAAAACGTCTATTGCACACACCAACACAATCACTCGACCATTTTTGGTTGTTACATACAATTCAAAAGCTTATTTGTTGCGATATTCCGAGTATTTTTCTTGACTGCCTCCCATTTGCTTTGGTCTTCGTTTTGTTCGCCGCACGCTTGGCATTTGCCTAAAAGCACTTTGATTAATTGCCGCTTAGCATTTGCATTTATGGCAAACTGCCGCGTCGCACACAATCGCGTTTAAGCGCAACTATTGACGATTGCAGCGAAGGCGGGTGACAAAGAAAATTTAGAGACGAAGGGGGAGGGAAAATCGCCAAAGCCGAGTCAGGCCAAAATGCGATGGTCGCTTGAGAGGAGTTGGCACTTTTGTGGTGGGCAGAAGGTTGAAAAGAGACGCGGCAAAGGCAAGTAGATAGATAGCGCACCTATGCGTCGCATCGCCTGGAAGCGTGAATCACTTAAGATGAATTGGTCGCAAAGGTCAAGGAGCGAGGTTAAAGCGACTGCGCCAACAAGCAATGGCTGGCAAAGCAAGCAAAGCGTTTGGCGGAAAAGTGAAAATTCAATTGAAAAACGCGAAAAGCTGAGAAGCGACGCTATTTAAATTGAATGAAGAAAAATTGAATATGTGTGGAAGTGTGGACAATTAATTGGACAAAAGGAGATGTGAATGTGGGAATATGCGAATATATGCGTGTGGGAATTTGTTTCAGCCTAAGATTTGCTGCAGGCAAATTCGCATAGAGGAGTGCGCTTTTCTGTGTGTATACTTATATGTACATTAGGGTGGGTTAAAATATGTAATTACTCTGTTTTGGCGACTGAAGTATACCACTGGAAATTCTTTACATAAAAGTCAATGGAAGCGTAGCTCTTTTTTATTTTTAGTTATTAATCCCCAATAATTTTTTTATTTTTTTTTTATTTTGTAATTTTTTTGAAAATTTGAAAAATATTGCCTTTCCATGTTTATACATGTATAGAATGATGCTTGTTTTGCCCAAAACTCTTCGTAGGCAGCTGTTTAACCCTGCAAAAACAATAGGAACTAAAATTTTTTTTGTTACACAGTGTAATATTCTAGTGAATATCATTTTTTCTGAAATGTACTGTTTACAGTTTTAATAATTTGTAAGAAAGTAATAGCAAAAAGTATTTTTTTTTTATTTCAAAGTAGAAAAATCAACTCGAATTTTCTGGCTGCCTTTTGCGACTGCAGCTTTCCGATTTCGAGCATTCTTTGAACGACATACTCATCGTACTGCGAAAAAAGATCAATCGGCTTTGTAGGGATGCCTTCCGAAAGTATTCGACGCGGTACCAGCTGGTGGCAGCAGAGAAAGATTAAGGTCTCCACTGTATGGGAAAGATCAGGTAGATAATGACTTGAATTCACTTGGTGTGTCCAACTGGCATTGGTTAGCATGAGAAAGAAACGACTCGGCCAAAATCGCGTAAGCGGTTATCGCGCCAATCAAACAGAATGAGAAATCAAAGCAGTTTTTTTTCTTAAAAAATAGTCAGTAGCGGATGGTTTTGAAAACAACTAAAAATCAAATATTGCATTTTTTTACTCAAAAACCACAAAGAAACACTGTTTTCCAAACAAATTTACCAAAAAAAAGTTTAAGTTAATTTATTTGGATTAATAATTAAAAAGGAGGCTCGAAATCATTTTAAAGCTACGCTTCGCTTGAGTTTTTTGCTTGGAATTGCCATTAGGCTATATTTTTTAAAAACTAATTAACCCGCCCTAATGTGCATGCATATGTATGTATGCATGTAAGTGTGACAAGATAAATTTGCTTAAATCAATTTGATTGCAATGACGGCTAATATTTCTCAAAGACTTGCAATTATTGCGCGAAACTGAAGGAGCATTACAATGTGTGAAAACTAGCAGTTCGAAAAAAAGTAAATAGTCGCAAAGAAAACTCGAAATAAATAAGCATGAAAGTAATAAGAGTCTACTGCTGCTGAAACAAACAAGAGTCCACTTATTTTCAAGCAATTACTAAATGGCAGCCATTAGCAGTAGCGCGCATTCAAAAATTAATGGGCATCAACTGCAAGAGATTACTGTTGTTGTAGCTGCCATCGTCGACACAAGTGTGTTGGTGAAACGATCAAACGATCAATTGATCGATTAATCTGTGAAATGCGCACCTTTTCATATTGCTCAGATATGAGGCTACAATTTTCATTACTTCACTGGTATCACAAATAAATTTAAGCAGCTAAAATTGTGCCATAAAATGCGTTTTTCTTCCAAATATAATAAATACATTCTGATTTGCTTAACTTTTCATTGAAGTAGAAATAGTTCGTGATTTTGAACTTTTGAATTGCTCTACTATTTATGAGTAGAATTTTTATTGTTGTTCGTTCATGAATCCATCAGCAGATTGACAACCTCTAATAGTTTTTGATCGATCGACTAATCAGCGGAATGGTTCCATGTTGATATTATTTGAGCGCTAATTGACAACTCAACGCATTGTTGGAGCAATTCTTCGAAATATGTAAAGCAAAATATTTTGAAAAATAACAAAACAAAAAAAAAATTGTTTTTTATATGAGACTAGTTTCCAATGCAATTTTGTGCGCTGAACGCCAGTTTGTGCTCTTTACGTCGTTGTTTAGAAAAAAATTGAAGGTCAACATATAAGTGTTTTTTCACCCATTTTTCTCAATAACTTGACGTTCTACAGAATTCAACTAACACTAAATTTAAATCTCACGTTACACATTACAATAATCATTATGCGAATTCCAAACTACATAATTTATTAATAACGCTGGTCCGACTGGTCAATATTTTCAATGATATTAGCCCGAAATCGTTGGAGTCGCCATTTTATTGTGGCATTCAAATCAATGTTGAGTTAATTCTCATATAAAAACTATATAAATAAAAGTTTCAAACTTTCTGCAAATTTAAGAAAAAATTAAAAATATTTCATCAAAATTACAAATTTTTAAACCAGAATTTTTAGAAAATTAGCGGATATGCAGTTTTATAACCCACTGAATTATGCAGTTCTGCTCATTACAGAGCGTAGTATGAGTGTATGTGTATACGCATGTAATGGAAATAGTGTTACGAATTAAGTAAATTATGGCATTGTTGGTGTAAGTGTAAATATTTTAGCATATGTAAATAAGCATATAGCAGTAATGCAGTCGTGATCTCACGTATCACTGTAACCCTTCTTACAGCTCACTGTAAGGTAGGGGATCATGCAGCCAGACTTAACCTTCCTTTCAATCTCATCTGCAGAAGCTGTTAGACGGAGGAGGTGAAAGAAAGTATTTTCCACTGTTTATGCGAATGCTCAGCAAATTATTGAAATACAAGACATAGAGATAAAAGGTTTGATGCTATAATTGGATCTCATGAAAAGAATCTGATTCAAACAAAAATATATATAAAAAAATACATCACAAGAGCACATCGGTAGTAAACCGGATCTTGTTGCTAACTAGGAGTATTTCAATAGAAGTACTCAACCACTTCAACAACAACAACAATATATAGCAGTAAAAAAATTAGGAACAATTATTTTGAGAGAGATTAACGTGTGTGTTGCTGCATTAGGCCATTGAGAGTGCACATTGGAATGAGTGCTTAGTGAACGATGAGGTAGTGGGAATGCGTGAGAAAACAGATGTTCTCCTTCTTTGACAAATGCATGGAACCCCAATCGGTGACTCAACAGTGGTATTTCTCCCAGTTTTATGTAAGTTGATGGTTCGCATTTTTGAATTGTTTAAAAAATAAAATTGTTCTTTGAAAAAATAATGTGCATATATTTTTCAGCTAACAAACACCAGCGAAATTAAAATCTCATACCAGCAAATATTGCGCCATCCGGCCTCAATTACACACTACCAAAAATATGCTATCCACAAACAATAGATCATTAAAGTTTTTGCAAACCACTTTTTCTTTTCTTATTTCGTTTATCAAAGTCAAAAGCTATGATTTATCACTTTCTCGCCCCGTTTTCGGTTTTCATTACGTAATCGAATCGAGTGCAGTTTTGTTGTCAGTTCGCGCAATTCAAGGGCAAGGACGTTTCACAGCACAGCATAAAATATACTCATAAATATATATGTGTGTATATATGACAAAAAGCGGGCGTGCAAAAGTGTGCCATTCAAGTGCTAACACAAGTAAGTTTAAAGTGTTGTTTTTCGACGCTTAGAAATAACAATGCGCTGTTGAGGCAAAAAAGCTCTTCAACGCTTTTGCGATAATCGAATTTTGTGCTTCAAGTGTTAGACACCTGTAGCTATTTTGGCTATTTAACGTATTTGTTGGCCACACTGGCGCCAATCAGGCAACGAACTAGCAGAAAAAGCAATAACAAGTACAAAGTACTGGCGCTCAAAGTATATTGGAAACTTGTACAACGTGCAATTGAACAGATTGGTGTGATCAAACAATGGCAAGATTTGGCAATAAAGCAACTTCTTTCTATCGGCTTAATATTAAATTGTTATGTTGTCAAGTACTGTTTGCTTGGATGTAAATGCTGCGAAAATGTTTTTATTTTTTTTATAATTTTTTTTTGTTTTTATTAATATTATATATCTGTGCATTAATAGGTCAAGTGCCAGCGCATGTGATGAGGTGTAAAATGCAGTAATATTTCAAGCAGCAATAAGTTCGTATAATAACACTGTGTAATGAGACCGAACTTCTTTTAAATAGTAATATTCCGGTAATGGAACATTCTTGCATATAAAACACATGTTTGGTAGCCTTTTATGTGGCAGAAAATCAGCATCGTATGCAAAACAAAAGTGCCTAAAAATCAGCGGAATCTTTGAGAGATTTCAAATTTTATTGTACAAAACTTAATGAGCTCGAAAACTGGAGATCCTGATTAAAAATTTGAAAATTTTGAAGACTCTTTCTTTGAAATTCTTTAAATTTCCTGATTAAAAGTTGAAAATTTTGATGACAATTTTTTGAAATTCGCTATATTTTCGTTAAGGTTTTTGTTACTCAATGAAATATATTTTTATCAAAAAAAAAAAAAAAAATGTTTGCATGAAAAATATTGCGATTTTCTATATAAAGTGACTTAACTACGCAAGCACAAGTGTGCGACATAAATAACTTTTATAGTTTACAGCTGATACCTGTGTATCAAATTTCCACCCCTTCTTAGGAAATGGCAGGCGAATTTGCGAGATATATACATCTTAGGAATTAATTTGCTCAAAATTCGGAAAACTTAATAAATATGTATGATTTTTCACCCATTAGTTTTTTGGTTGTCCTGCTTACTAATAATTAATAAAAGAATAATTTTATTATCCATTAACAATAATTAAGGTCTGAAGTGGTTAAAATATATTTATCTGAGTGCATTTTAACCTTTTCCAGGAAAAATTCAAAAAAGCGTATAAAAGTGCACAATGACTTTAAAAAAGTACAAAAGAGTTTGCCATACGATATCAACGAATCTCTCTCTTCTTAGCATCACAGTCCCTGGTGAAACATTACTTCATTCGCAACCTTCTGTCACCCGTCTCTATCTAAAGCTACTTCTTTCCACAGCCGCACATCCAGCTTTGCAAGGTTATCTCTACATCTCAAAAAAAAGTGATAAAATATATCAACATGTGAGTTAATAATTACGCACGGAATACTTTGATTTGCAAAGGTTTTTTTTTTTATTTAAAACTTGTCACTTTTGGAAGGTTTTCGTCGACATAAATTGCATAAAGTTACAAAAAAATTGTGTCTAGTGGCCAAAATATGTTAAAAAATCATAAAACTTATCTTCAAACTGTAACATATCCAAAACGAATCAACCGAATGGAGAACCATTTTTTGGATATAAAGCTTTAAAATGTTTATTACCAATCCGCGTTAATCAAATCTATCAATTATTTTCTAATCATATACAAATTTTAAAAATAATAGTAAACTTTTTCAAAAACATAAGAGCAGGAATAACAGACAAAACAAAGATAAAAAATGTAAGGGCTTTAGTTTCTATATCTGCTTATTTGTTCATTGTTTTGCTCACTACCTTTTCGTATATATTGCAAATAATTGACCAAACTAGGGGCACTGTCTTATAGACAGACATGTTCAGAGGCTAGGCGTGAAGAGACGGAAGACACGATTTTGCACATTCCATGCCTGCACCTCCTACGCTACACAATTATTTAGTGAGTTGGAAGATCTCAGACCAGTGAAAACCAATAATCTCTTAAAACATTTTAATATTTTGCATTGTTTTTAGGGTGGTCAGGTCAAATTCTCCAAGCGATATCACTTAAATGTGTCTCATAATGGACAGTTTCTTCAAACTAACCCCACCTGGTGATATCCTCGTTTGGTAGTCAGCCTTAGAAAAAATCTCATCTGAAAGCAAAATGTAAAAGATGTACGAGAAACATCACCTTCACACTGGCCCTAAAACTTCCACAAACCGTTATTTTCTGATAGATTTTTATGACAAGCTCCATGCCATAGACCAAGCTAGACTTGTTTGACTGCAATAAAGGTCTGGCGAGACATTAGAATATCTGGGTAATTTTCAAGAGTTAGGGTTTAATTCCTTCTCCACTGATGGCTCAAAGCTAAACAAAAAGCTCGGTAGTGGAATTTACGTGGACAAGCTCTTACGGAGTCTTAGCCTGCGGCTTGTTGTAGATTACAACTTTTTTCAGGCTAACTAAACTCAACTGGCATCCAATCAAACTAGTAGTAAGAAACTCAGCCAAAATATCTTCTCTAAGACGGAAGATGCCAGGGCAATTCGTACAGAGTATTTCTGCTCACAGCAGCATTCTAAATTCAAACGGAAGGTCAAACTACGTAACTTCATAACTTAAATCCCGCAAAAATTCTTGAGTCATACAGCAAATTGGATGCCAGAAAGGTCTAGAATCCACATACCATTCATACAACTTCCTTACAGATGGGTGCAAAATGGTAGAGGGAGTAAGAGCGACGGTATTTTGTCTGCAATTTGATCTCCAAAAGTTTTTGAGACTCCCTAATTACTGTAGTATATTTCAAGCTGAAATCTATGGCACAACAAAAGCAGCTGAATAGTTGCTGGAATTAACTCCTCTTAATACTCGGATAAACATTTTCATTGATAGCCAAGCGGCTATTAAAGCAGTTATGACTCCTTGGACTAACTTGGAATGTGCTCAACAATGATGAGCTCTGAGGAAATGGGCGGGTCACTATTTACTGGATACCAGGACACACAAAAAATAGGAGAAAATGAGAGAGCTAATGGGCGCGCTAGGGCAGGCATTCGCTTAACGAGATTGAGCACTTCAGACAGATACCCATCATTCTACTTTCTGAAAACGGAACATACGAAAACTACAACTGTATTAAAGACTACAAAATATTGCTTGGTGTACTGACGGGACACTGTCTCACCCCATATCATGCAGCCAAAATGGGATAAGTCCAGAGAGATGCGTCCAGCACATGCAACGATCCGCATGCTTTGGATCACCTACTTTGACACTGTCCTGCTCTTTGTAGGAATCGACAAATGTGCCTAATCTACTCCAAGTACATATCATTGGTAACACAATGGACCTTAGAGGCCTAAGTGAGATCTTTTTACAGATCAGCCAGCACTACCTAACCTAACTTAACATCAATAAAAAAGTCGACTCTTTGCCTCAGTAGAGCCACCAACTCTGTACGTCCCATCAAAATATGCACTGGCAACAAAGATGTGATTAAATCTTTATAGTATAACAACAACTCATCGAAAGTAGCGACTGAATGCGGCCATGAAATACAGTGAAATAATTTTTTTGAATACTATTAAAAATTACGTGCATTAAAAATCTGCGCAACCCGGTCTGACAAGAGACAGGAATACGACTGTATGAGCGCAGAATGCGCATGGTGACATTTGAGCTATCAAATCAGCTGATTTGCAGAATAAATAAACTAATCAAACTTAACTAACTATGACATCGTTTTTAGAAATATACTCTGCCTCAAAAACAAAACTCAAAATTTTGGAATACTACTTTTTAATCCAATAATATATTTTGTTAAACTATAAATAAAATTAAAAATCAAATATAAAAAAAAATAATATCAATAATAATAAATAAAATTAGACCTTCCAGTAAGCCGTACTTTTAATAGTGACTGTGACTTTTTTTTGCTATTACTCCAAAGTGTCCAGTTTGCATTTGACGCTGTTGTAGGTATATAGATAACTCTATAAATATGTATGTATCTAAAAATGCATAAGCACAAAATAAAATACACACACACACATACAAATGAATGCATACATATGCACGGGCATACATTGTAGCTACCTCATTTAGGGCCATTAAAAATTTAAGGTGCGTGCAACTTGACACTCATTTACGGTGGCATGGAGCGGCGCTTAGCAGCGGACAATTAAGCGGACAGACGGTGCATAATCGACGCCAACGTCAATTGTGCTCAGTGGTAGTGTCAAGATACGACTACTTATGGAATGGAGTACAGTAAGTATGTAAATAAGTAGTCTTATGTATGGAATAAGCATTCGAATGTGTGTATGTATGTGTGCAAGCGCATAAGTGAGTGCGAAATGAATAGAAAAGATATATTACAAAAATTAAAAAAAAAAAAAATCAAGACTAAGGCAATCACAACACGTATGCCGCTGCTGGCGTCAGCCTCGACTGCGTTTGCAATACCTATTACTCGTTGTTTGTGTTGCTGTTGCACATGAGGCTGTCAAATTGAAAAATGTGCGTTTGCTGTTGATTGTGACATTACTTTTCTTAGGCTATCGCATATGTAAGAGTGTATACTCGTGCAATAATATTTATAACTTTTCTATTGCCTGATATTTGGTATTTTCGTAGCACAGCCTAGCCTCAGTGCGTCACTGCCAACGCGTCACTTATCTTTTGTTTTGCACACAAACGATTGATTATTGGCAAACATGCGTAGACACCGCACCGGCAGGTAAGGCACAAGAGCCGCCACAGAAACAACAACAACTTTCGTTTAAGTGCCTGCAACACTGAAGTATAGTAACGTACCTGTGTGGAGTGTGAGCCGCGATCGCGCGATCACTGGCGCTCAGCGCTCGATATGAGACGACAGCATGATAAATTGCCAATTGCAAAATTGGCACGAAATTTAAATATGCTGCATATTGTTGTTGCATTAAACGATTGCTTTATTTGCATATGCGCATGCACGTACATGCATGCGTATGTATGTAAACATATTTTTATACGTGAATATTGTGATTTGTTCTGAAATCAGTTGACTGCCAAAATTTAATTGATTTTTTCGCCGTTGGCTGTTCGGCGTAAATGTGGGATTGAACTCGCATACCTATGTACATATGTATGTGCACGTATAACTATATTTCTTTAGGAAAAGATTTTGTTAAAAAAACCTTTTCTAACCCAGAAAATTTAAAAAAAAGAAAAGAAAAAAACTTTTTCTAAGAAATAATTAAAAAAAAAATTATATCAAAAATTTTTTAAGAAAATATTTTAAGAAAAAATTTTTAGACATTGTTTGATTTTTTTTTAGAGAAAAAATTATTAGAATTTTTAGTTAAATAAAAATATGATTTAATTTTTTTGTAATGCATTACATTTTTTTTTTAAATGATGAGGTGCCAAAGTAAACCAATTTTCAAAAAATGTTTCTTTTCATTATTGTGTTTACCTGTAATTTTATTCGTATTTGCGTATTTGTTGAACTGTGGTTATTTCAACCCAACTCCATTTTCTCTCTGATCAAAATAATTTTTTCCATTTCATTCTCAATTTTTCTACTTCGCCTTTGTTCTGCTTTCTTCTTCTTTGTATTTGTAATAGAATTTCTTGTTAATAAAGCAACAGGAGAGTTTCCTGTGACTGCATTAAAAATTTCATTTTCTTTCTATTTAAATTTTTTCAATTTTTATTTTATCTTTATTATTATATTTTAATATTTTACTATTTTGAATTTTGAATATTTTTTTTTTGCTTGTTAATGCGTTAAAAGTTCCAAGTTCAACTTTCCTATACAATTACATGTGTAAATATTTTTTTTTTTTATGTTTTTTAAGAAAAAAAATTTAAGTGGGAACACCAATGTGATTTTTCAAAAAAATTGATATTTTTTGGCATTTTCTTAAAGTAGATATATTCAAATATGTAAAAAAAATTTTAACTTAAAGTCTTGAAAATTGACGAAGTTATACCCAATACAATAAGTGCAGGTAGTAAGTTACAACGGACAATGAAAACTTTAAACGCGTTTTTCTCAAAACGACGTTTCTGAACACGGTGGCCTCGATTTCTGGAAGACTTATGAACCAATTTTTAATTTTTGTACATGTATTGGCTACAGTCGTACATAGCCGTTTTTAAAAATTCCAAAAATTAGTATTTTTTCAAGCCTTTCGAAAACAAAAAAAAAGGGTAAAAACACAGACTCATTTTTCAAACGTGCACCATTTTCTCAAAAAAAAAAAAAAATAAAAAAAACCAGCACGTTGGACGATAGCCATTGCTGTATAGATTAAGAATTTTTTTTGGTTTTTAGCTTTCAGATGATTTTTCACCGCTGTATCGTGGCCACCAGGATGCATCAGTTTTTTATGACGTCGTTGCATTAATATTAATAACAATTGTAATTTTTAATATTTTTTAATAAAATATTGTATCAGTGTAGTTGAATATATGTTAAATAAATTATAATTCGTCTGATCTTCAAATAATCATCCCTACTTATAAAAAAAAATTCATGAAAATCACTTAATTTTCACGCGTTTACAATGGTGTCCCCCTTAAGGAAAACGTTTTTAAAGAAAACCATTTTAGAAAATTTTTATTTATCAAATAAAAATACGATTTAATTTTTCGGCAAGGTATGGAAATTGTTTCAAATATTTCCAAGTAGTTAAGAAATAAAATATTATTCAAACATCTTAAGAAAAAAAATTTTTTTTTTTATTTCAAAGAAATAAATTTAAGAAAAAGGAAAATAAATAAACCAAAAAAAGTAAGAAAAAAGTTAAATTGTGTTTTAATAAAACAAAAATACAATGATATAAAAAATAAAAGTTTTTTATTAAAAAAATATAAATTTTTTATTAAAAAAATACGATTTAATTTTTTTGTAATGCATTACGCATGAAATTTTTTCAACTATTTCCAGGTTGTTACAAAAATAAACATCATTCAAAAATTTGAAGAAAAGAATTTTAAGAAAAACAATTTGTTTTAAGAAAAACATTTAAAAAAGAAAAGAAATAAATAAGGAATAAAGAAAAAAATTTTAAGAAAAATTAAAAAAAAAGTTTAATAAACAAATATTATTTTCTTTTTTTGGTAATGTATAAAAAATTGTTTCAACTGTTTCCAAGTTATTTAAAAATAAAATATTATTCCAAAAGTTGTAGGAACTGTGTTTTTTTTTTTTTGGTTAAAGGGAAAATTTTTAAGACAAAAATTTTGTTTTTAATTAAAAATCTATAATGATTTAATTTTTTGGTAAACAACATTACCAAATTCTTTAAAAGTAAAATATCAAATTTGGCTTGACATTAAAAGATAAATAATAATTTTTTTCTTTTCATTTGCTCGATATGCCATTTAAGAATAGAAATTCAAAATAACGTATTAACCAACTTATTAACGGTACCAACGCATACAAATATACTGCACAAGTAAATAAATAATAAAAGAAAATGAAAAAGTATTATGTAAACAGTTCATATTGTATTTACATGATACGGTAAAAACCTGCGGCACAAAATTCATGTACACCCAAAAATGTTGGGTATTAATATTCCATAAGCATTTTCTATATCTAATATACATAACGTATGTATGTATGTAATGGACAAAATTCATTTATTGATTGTATTGATTTTGGATTTCGATAAATTTTTTCACATTTTTCGGCATGCTCTGCATTTTAATTTGTAGTTAATTTTTAACAGAAAAGTTAAAAAACAACCTAAATTATGAAAATACAGCAAATGGACTATGTTTAAAATGCAAAGATGTCCATTATTATGGTTGAGTTTTAATATTTAATTCTACATAAACATACTTACACACATATAGGTTGATATAGATTCTTGATTAAACTGTAAACAACTGAAAAGTAGCAGTTGCACTCGTATGTCCAGTGTTATGTTCACGATGGGCTTAATCCACTCTACAAAAGTTATTCGCCTCAAAGCAAATGCTGCCAGTACCACTAAAAGAGTTTAAAATAGTAAATTCTGAGTGGTATGTAATCATTTATTTGCCAGAAGTTTTCCGAGACAAACGAAGAAAAAAGGAAAACGAACCGCCGAAGACGAATCATCCTTCAGCAAGACCATGCCAGTTTTGACATTTTGGCTCTCACAAAAGAATTTTTGAGCACTCGAAAGATCGAATTAATATGTCATTCTACCGCCTTGATTTGGCATCTAATGATTTCTTTTTGTTACCGAATATCAAAAAACAAAATGCGATGCCTGAAGAACCTGTTGAAGACTTTAAACAGCTCATTTTGGAGATATTCACCTCTGATGGCAAATGTTTTGATAATTGGATGAAGCAAATGCAAAAGAGTATTAAGTTCCTAAATGAGTATTTTGGAAAACAGTAAAGTGATTTTCATTATTATTTTACTACGTTTTCATTATTAGGTACAAAATAAAGAACGCATCCTTCGTATGGAAAATGCTCCAAGTGCTTAGAGAGTTGAGACCTGTAACCAAGCGGTTATAGGATAATACTAGCAACTACATTATTAACTCGTCAAAATAAAGTGGAAGAACATTTGAACTTTTTTCATAACTTAAAAGCGCCTGCGTCATCTTTTGAAATATTTTTAGGCAATTGTCAAGTTAATAACAACAATGAAGCAATGGCCGATGTGAAATATAGGGAAGTATCTTTCAAAGAAATATATAAATGAAATTTCTATTTATTAGCTTGGCCGACCGAACGACATGCATAACTGTCGGATTTTGTGGTTTGCGTCTTGATGTTGTTCCACAAATGGAGGAGCTTAAAGTTTTACTCAACCTCACAAAGGCAGATGGTAATGGTTGCACGGTTTTGGTTTCCTGTTATTGGTTGTTTTGGTTAAAGCCGAAAAATGGGGTTGGTCCAATAAATGCCCTTCCACACCTCTTTTGGAATAAAAGTCTGCCTTCTCGTTTCTTTTGTATCCACCATGTCATGGTACCCAAATGAGGGAAACCTTAATAAGAGTCGCTAGTTTGTTGAGTGCATTGTCGCACTATATAAGCAATTTTAAATTAAACGTAAGACTATATAAGGCCTTGAAGACTGATTGTATGTACGTTAGTATTTTCATTTTTACTTTTTGGATACGAATTCCACCTTTGGATACGAATTCAACTGTTTCCATTATGGCGAAAAGGTCCGCATTGAAAATTGTGGCATCTGTACTCAGTGTCAAAAATGTGTCCTCACTATTCTAGTTCCTACACCCTGGAGCGTTTTGGATCCATCTGCATACCATTTTCGCGAGTCAGCGAGTAGCCATTTTGGACTAGTGTTTCACTCTTTCCTAGATGGGTAGATAATCTTGCATCTCTTAGTGAAATTGAGTACGGCTTCCGTGTGGTCATTCGCCTGGAACATGCATTCTGCATGTTTGACACTATTTGGGATATTCAAGTGTCCAGTGACATCTCCTGGTTTGTATTTTTCTTTTATATGAAAGGGGTGGCGGTGGTAGATTTAAATGCGCTTCCATGCCAGCAGTAGTGGTAGTTCTCATAACCCCATAGACAAAGGCAGATAGTTGTTTGAGGAGCTTTTTCATAGCAGAAATACACTCGGAGGTTTGCCATTGCCTGCCAAGGGGCGACCGCTATTAAAAAAAACTTTTTCCATCATTTTGCTTTTTCATGGACTTCCGAATGGTAGTAGTTCCAACGCACTCGGCCGTAGAGAAAATACTAGACTAAAAAAATTCGAATAATGAAGTAATGGAGTAATGGAGTGAGGACGACTGAAGGTCTAAATGAATACAGAGATGAAATTTCTTGTAACTTAACAATTATCAACACTATTTCCGAAAAGGACACAAAAATGTGGATTGACTGATTTTCACTTGAAAAAAGAGCCAACCAACAAAGGTAGGAAAGATCTCCGAGAAGCAGTGCAGTAAAAAGTCTTAGCAGGTATGGAAGACGATTGGCTAAGGATAAGACAATTTTTTATAAAAATTTCTATATTATTTATGATGCATTTAAAAACTAATAAGATTTTACTTAAGTTTTTACTTTTCATATGAGTATGTCAGGGTAAAGATCCATGAAAAGCAAGTCGACACCCATCATCTCTTTGTCGACTATAAAGCTGCGTTCAATAGCCGGATAAGGGATTGCCTGTACGCCACCATGTCTGAGTTCGGTATACCAGCGAATCTCATACGGCTTTGCAGAATGACGTTGAGCAACACAACCAGCTCCGTCAAGGTAGGAAATAACCTCTCCGAGCCATTCAATACCGTTCGAGGTTTCAGACAAGGCGATCCACTGTCTTCAATTGCTTGATGGAGGGGTGCTCCGAAAAGCAGGTGTTCATCGTAATGGCACTATTTTCTACAAATGTGTCCAGCTCCTTGCGTACGCCGATGACATTGAGTGGGTCGGGCGGTGAACGACGGTAAAACGAAGTTTTTACTGTCTACAACGCGGAACACACGGCGTGTAGGAGCGCATGTCATTGCGGACAACTATACCTTCAAAGTTGTGCCAGAATTTATTTATCTTGGCACCGCCGTTAACAGAACCAACGATAGCGATAACGACAGCCTGCAGATCAAACGGAGAATCACTCTTGCTAATAGGTGTTACTATGGGCTAAGTAAGAGTAGTCGAACCCTCTCTCGCATGAGCAAACTGACTTTACAAGACGCTCATCATACCCGTGTTGCTTTATGGCGCAGAGGCATGGGTAGTGTCACAAAGCGATGCAGCCGCTCTTGGGGTGTTCGAGAGAAAAGTTCTTCGTAAGATCTTCGGTCCTGTGCGCGTTGGCGAAGACAAGCGTTCAAGAATGAACCACGAGCTGTATGAGCTCTACGCCGATATTGACGTAGTTCAACGCATCGCCATCCAACGCCTGCGTTGGCTAGGGCATGTCGTGCGCATGGATGAAGAAGCTCCATCAAAGAAGGTGTTCGAGGCGAAGTAAAAGGGAGCCGACGCAGAGGAAGACCATTGCTCGGGTGGAAAGACCAGGTGGAGGAAACACTATGCTCGCTTGGTGTACAGAATTGGAGAAGGCGCGCGCGTAGGCTGTATCAGGCTATATTTTATTCGGTCCAACATAACTAAAGGCTTATGCACATCGTTCAAGAGAATTCAGAGCTTCTGTTAGAGTCAAAATGGCTGAAAGTTACTTGCGATTTATGATTGAAATGTAGACGATTAGAATGAGTCTCAAGCAAGACAGCTCTCGTTAAACCCAATTTTAATACAATTGAGAAATCTTTAACTCTTTTTCAGTAAATAAATCAAGGACCTCGACGGAGAATAAAACCCTCAAAGTATTCAGTCACAAATGGTCAAAGCAGAAGCTCATGAATTCATGTAACAAATAAAAATCAAAGGAGGCACCACAAAATGGATAACCTCACAATCGTTTATAAATTGAAAACCTCAAAACAAGAGCTGCCAGATCAATGGAGTTATTGGCTAAAGAGCTGAATAAGCACGAGTAGTTTGCCAGAGATTAAGAACTTGCATTTATTAAATTGAACAAAGAAAAATTAAACAAACAATAATTAATGCGCGCGCTGATTTGCTCGATTCGGAGAGCATAGCGCCACCTGCACACCACAGCAGTTGCCAGTATCCACAAGCTGGCAACAGCAAACATTAATTGCAATTAAACATTGAAATATCATTTGTAATTAGTGAATCTTTCGTTGCATGGCCGACTGTGTGGCAAAGTGCTGTGGTATGCGGCGACTGCAAGTGCAATAAACTCTGCGCCCATGGCCATCATCTCGTTTAACTTTTCAATTAACACCGAATGCAGTTGCAATTGTCCAGTGTCAGCAGCAGCAGCAGGCTCTTCAGCGCGGTGCCACGGCAGGTGAACGCTCTCAAATTGCTTGGCCATTCATCGTTTGGGCTGACTGACTTACTGTAGCATAGGTATTCTCTAACTATTTTCATTGCTAATGAGTCAGACAATTGGATACCGCAAGGTGTGCAGCGATGCATTCCAGATGCGCATATCAAACATGCCCACACACACACGCACACGCACACAAAGCTCATTTGTTTTGTTATAGCTACATTCGATAATTGCTGTGGCGATTGCGTGGCGTCACCACTCTGCCACACGTGGAATATTGAGTTTTATGTGGCCAGCGCATTGCTGTTGCGGTTACGCTGTGTGGTTTCGCGCCGTCGTTGAACTGCACCGCTAATGAGGTGCCAAAGCAAACAAATTTTCAAAATTTTTCTTTTCTTTGTTTTTGCTTTTTTTTATTCATTCACACACACACATGCATAATTGTAGAACTGTTGTTATTTCAAGCCAACTAATATACAATTTTTTCTGTGGTCAAAATAATTTGTACCATTGCATTCTCAATTTTTCTACTTCGCCTTTGTTCTGCTTTCTTTCTCTTTATATTTGTAATGGAATTTTTTGTTGATAAAGTAAATAATCAGCTACTTTTTCTTGAGAGTTTCCTGTGACCGCAAGAAACATTCCTTCTTTTTTAGTTCTTATTTGACTTTTTGTTTGCTTTCGAATGCTTTAAATATAATCCAAATCGAACTTTTCCTTACAAACGTATGGCGTTGTTTGTGTAGGCGACATTCTAGAATTTATAATAAAGAACTCTTTGCCTTAGAGCTTTTGGCGCTCACTGATTGTTGCACTCAGGCCAAAGTTTAATGAACTTTTTCACTTTGCTGTTCATATAAAATATAAAATGTAAAATATAAATAAAAAAAAAATATGAATATAGATAAAAATTGTTAATTTGAAAGCAAATAGTGTTCTGCTACGTTGAAGCTGAGAGATTCTTGTGTATAGTCTAAAATATTGGATAACCACAAACTATCGAGGTGAGGCATTTTTTTACTTATATTTTTGAGTAAAGCATTACATAAAAATTTGAAAACGTTGTAAAACTCCTTACAAAAAAAGAAACGAAAGTAGCCCAAACAGAAAATAAGATAAAAATAAGGTTTCCATTTAAGCTGCGTTTCGATTTAAATTATGAACTTTAAAATACTGCAAAAGTTTAAGCAAAATTGATTTCCAAAATGAAACTAAAAAGATTGGTGGGTTCTGTTATCCCTCCAACTTTCCACCAAGTCAAATGTTTTGTTGAAATCCTCTCCGAAGCGTAACGAAAGCTTTTCTGAAGTGAAAGCTCCAAACAAACACATCGTAATAAAGAGAGTCTAAATAAAAGCTCACACTCCAAATAAATACAACAAAAAATCATTTTGGTGGATATATTAAAATAAACTCAGCGTTTACAATAATAGAAGTGCGACATAGAGCTGCAAAGCTTTGTCTATTTATTTATTGTTATTATAAAAGCTGGTTAAGTTTCAAGGGCCGGTGGTGATTTTGAATAAATTACAATTCTTTTAGGAAATTATTGTCATTTCTCTTTATTATGATAATATCGGTATAGCTCAATTACGCATGGAATCAAATATCGGCCAAATGGCCGCCATGGCTTCGGCGGCACACCTCCATCCGATGGTTTACATTTTCGATGACCCTGAGGCATAATTGAGGTTCTATGCCGTTAATGTGCCGAATTATCTCATCCTTTAGCTCTTGAATTGTTGCTGGTTTATCGACGTACACCTTTTCTTTCAAATAACCCCAAAGAAAGAAGTCCAACGGTGTCGTTGACGTTTAGGTGTGGTTGACATTCAACATCGGCCCTTGAAATTTAACCACCCTTTATAATATATATTTTAGTTTCATTTTTTTTATAAAAATACAGTTTATTCTACCACAAAACCCATATAACTTGAAGTTTTAAACCTTGTACAAAATTAAAAAAAAATCAACACATTTATATCCAAGTTTCAAACTGCTCAATTGCTCAATAAGTTTTGCGGTTCGATAAGAGAGAACCTTGCTGCTAGCCTCAATTTTTTTGTTATGTTGGTACAGTCTTCATATTCTTCACTTAAATCCGTCTATTCATTCATTGTTTACAAGTCATTTAGTATCGACGTATCGCTGTATTTTTTACATCAGACAAAATCGAGTATCGCGCAGTTATTTAATTTTTTTTTTTTGTAAGGTTTTAAAGCAAAAGAAATTTATAAACACATTATAATAGTGTGTAAAGACTTTTTGCCATCAATTAGTACAGTAGAGAGATGGATTGCTGAATTTAGAAGTGGTCGTGTAAGACTTGAAGACGATCCACGTCAACGACGCCCGAAAGCAGCAACAACACCAAAAATTGTAGAGAAACTACAAGATATTTGGAAAATCTTTGAGTGACTGAAAAAGATTTAGTAAAAGCCCTAAGCATCCATGGGGCTGTGTAAGCAATATTTTGACTGAAGTATGGGGTTTCAGAATGCTGTCTGCTCAATGGATGCTGCATTCGCTAACAATGGAACAAAAACCCATTTAATGAGACTTTCTCAGTAACATTTAGATTGTTTTCGACAAGATAAAGTAGATTTTTTACATCAATTCATCACTATGGTTGAGACTTGGGTCCATCAACATGATCTTAAATCAAAACAAGAGGCTAGCGAGTGTTGTGGACCTGTTCTTCGATTTCGAAAAGAGTTAGTGTACAGAAATCGGCCAAGCAGATGTGAGCATCAGTTTTTTGAGATGCCAAAGGCATTTCGTTTGTGCGTTACTAGCAAACTGATAAAATAATGAATTCTGAAAATTATTGTAACTTTTTTTCTTTAGGGCAATGCAGCACCGTGTCACAAAGGCATTTTGACAATGGCTAAAATCCTTGAATTAAAGTTCGAATTGTCGGAGCATCTACCGCTGGAGTATTCGACCCTAGCGACTTCCATCTGTTTCCAAACCTAATAAAATTCGGGTATTGAAATCGGTTTTCATCAAATGATGAGGTCATAACAGCTGTGGGAGCGTTTGTTGTGGCACTTCCGGTTTCTCACTTCAAGGACGGAACTCACAAATTGGAACCTCGTTGGAACTAGTGTGCTGATGTTCAGGGAGACTGGACTGAATAGTGAAGAGTATTCCAATCCATAAAATTGTGTTTTTCTCAAAAAAATGTTTAAAGAGATAGAAATAAATAGATAAAGGAAAAAATGCCTAAAATTATTTCCTATTATTTTACTTTGATTACGGAAAAACCTAATTCAAATACAGTAATTTTTCCCTAAAACGAATAAATCAACAACAACAACAACACAAACGAAAACATTTCGAAACGCGAAGTAAGCGAAGCTATGAAAGTTTATTTTGAAAGCACAAATCAGTGTAAAGCAATAAACAAACATTCGCTAATGCGGATAGAACGCAAACAAATGTCTACAGCCGACGTACATGTAATACATATATACATATGAGCATACGTACATACATGCATACATGAGTACACGATTAACCGCCGCTAGCCGATGAGAGCAGTCTGTAGTGCGTATGGAATAGTCATAAAAAACATCTTTCTGATTTATGTACGTATGTATGTATGTTTATATTTATGAGAGGCGAACCTCACTACAGCAACAACCATCAAATGTAGCTCGGCGAAAATTCTGTGGCATTAAGGCACGTAAAATTAGCACAAGCGGGCAGGGGAGGGGCAAATCATAATTTCGGCGGGCTATATAACCGTAAATTGCACTATTCCTCTTGGCTGGAAGTAGTGAAGGCGCGAAGCGCGCGGTACACACATGCATACGTGCATACGTGCATGTGTGCATAAATGTATCAAATGCGGCTGAGGCGTGCCTGTGAAGATGCTGTCGTTGAACGGCTTGTTTGCATTTGCATGTCTGCGGCCAATATTTCTTGCCAATTTGCTGATTGCAGTGGCGGCGCGGAGGCTCTTTGTGGCTGTTGTACAAAGTCCATTGTACGTGCGCGCGCGCTCTGCGTTCAATACGGAATGGCGTTCTCGTTAAGTCGCACTCCGCTGTTATTGTTTTTCATAATTTTCTACTTTTGATTTTCAAATGCAATCGGCGCAATTATCGCCCCATCGTGCAATCGATTTCTTCCCATTCTATATGTTTTCGTATGTATGTATGTGCGCGAGCGTCATTATACCTGCTATTAAAAGTCTACATACACCGCCCGGCAAACGATAGATACCTGCAGCGCGGCAACATCACGTCGAGCATACGTACACGTACATAGCAGTTGAGACTTCGGTTGTTGGTGTCGTCAGCCGCTAACTACCTACCAGCAGCCGCCAGTCACTAGCAACTAGCGCTGTAAACAAACAAAACTGGCAGGCGGCATGCGATCGCGCACTGTTGGCGCTGATTACTGCAAATGGAATTGCCGCGGCGGCTCCAATTGAATGTTGCCAATAAAATCATTGAGCGCATGCAAGAAATTAAAAATTAAAAGGCTTTAATGCTGCATAAATAAAATGCTATTATGAGCATTTCAACGATTGTGGCGGTGGCGATGGCTATGGCGACAGCGGCTGCAACTTGAGCGGCAGCTGATTACCATTTTGAATGCACGCATTTGAGCATGCAACATTGAAATCGCAGCACGCGGCACGCAACTATTGTGCAACTGCCACAAGTTAGTATCACAAAACAAAAAAAAAAAAAAAACAACCAAAAAAACATAAAATATACGCAAGACAATCGCGCCGCTGCTGTTGTCATCTGATCGAGCGCGCGACTGCTACTTCTACTTCTTCAACGAAACGCTTAGCGCGCACGAGCACTATTTGGGTGTTGCCGCAATTGCAAAATAATTTGCGTGCGTCAACGGTTTTAGCGTCAACTGCTGCTTCGTGAGTCATCACGTTTCGCTTGTAAATGTCGTTTGTTTGTTAAATATTTCTTCGGTGTTTTTTTTTTTCTTTGTGTAGCTGTTGTCTTAATAGGTTTGCTGTTGTGTCGCTTTGTTTTTATGTCTCCTCTTTCATGCGGCTGGTTGAAATATGAGTGCTGAAAACGGTGCGCGTGGGCGATTAAGTGGTTTTTTAAATAAGTGAATCTCACTCACAGATTTGGAAGTGACGGGTATTAAGCTATTAAGCCAAGTCTCCCTTTTGGCGCAAAACAAAAAATAAAAAATAAAAAAACACTCCAATCTTATGGAGACAGTGATATAATAGTTGGATGGAGTCACAATTTTGGGCGCGCTTGCAAAAATTAGCTTATGATTTTAATTTGAAATTATCAGCAGGGAAATATTTTATAAATGCAACAAATATGAAAAAAAAAAATATTCAAAAATGCAAGACAAACAACTTAATTGCTCAGTTCGACTTACTCTATTATCAGCTTTTGTTTGTATATCCACTTGGGTAATATGCAACTTGCCTTACCTGAAAAAAAAAATAAAATAAAATAGAAGTTAGCAAAACAAGATATTTGTTTTATGATATAATTAGAAAAATTAAATAAAATATAAAAAAGTACTAAGCAAAATTGTAAAGCCATTTTTGTTACTAAATTTCTTGAATAAATATTTTATTTGTCTACTGATTTCGGTTTCTGTGCATTGTCGCATAGTAAAACTCCCGTTAGAGAGCTCCTTGAAAGCCATTTTTTTATTTTAAGTAAGTACTCATAATTGGATAAATTTTATAATTATATAACTCGAAACGAAATAAGAAAAAAACGAAGCTATATTTATTTTACTAAATAGTAAAATATTCTTTGAAAAAAAATTAAATATTTTTACTAACCAATTTTGAGATTTCGCCTGCATAGGCAGAGCCTCGCATAAGAACCTACAAAGTGAATCTACACAAATGACAAGCTGACGAAGATTCGCCTAAGTTTCCATAAATGTTTACCTAAACTACAAATTTTGTTCCGACTTCTCGGACTTAACAAAGTTTAGCTTGTTTAAAAATAAATCCAAACTCGAATTGATAAATGATATAATTTCTCTCTGCCAACGAAAGTTATGTTGCATAATTTTTTTATAAATTCACCAAGGCTAGCTTGGGATTTTAAAGTATTTGCATTTGAAATTTTATCTGAAAGTATACAGAAGCTTTAAGTAATTCAGGTTTTTCTAAACTAAATTACTAAACTTTTCAGATTTTGAAAGCTCAGTCTTGGACAAATACTTTTCATAAACTCAAAGATTGGGGGAAATTTTTTACAAAAAGGATTCATCAGCCGCCGTTTAATATATTAGTCAAATCTTAGGTGGGCCTTCTTAGAGGCATCTCGCAATTTTACTTCAATGTGCGCCCAAATTTTTATCAATTCTGGTGAAAGTGAAAGCTTTAAAACCTTCAGGTAACTATAAAGTTGAAAAAGCTCCTTTAAAAAACCATTTGCCGTTCGGAGTCGGCTTAAAACTATGGACCCCTCCATTTGAGTAACAAAATCAAGGCGTACACCACAAGTAGGAGAAGCTCGGCTAAACACACAAAAAGGGTGGAAGCGCCAATTATTTATTTTGTAACAATAAAGTTATAAATCTCTAATTGAATTTCGTAAGTTCGACCTCAGACAATCGCTTGCCTCAAACACAAAGTTGAAGCCAATATTCCCAGATAAATATTCGAGGCAGATTTCAAATCAACATAAAGCAATAGACCCATTTCCTGTCAAGTTGTCAAAATATTTTTGAAAAAATTTATATAAATATATTGTCGTAACTTCTTGTCATCAAAATTGGTTTATTTATAGGACTGAGTAGAATAAGAAATGATCTGAAAAAGTTTTTGATAGTTTAGTAAAGTTTTTTAATTTGAAATATCTTCGATTCTTTTCAACTATTTTAAGATAACATATGCTTCGTAAAAAAATACAACCAGACGTGGTGCTCTATTGGAAATGGGCGCAATATACGAGTTTGTATGTTAGCACTTCGCTAGAGCGGTGTTTTGCGCTGATTTTCTGATTATTAGTAAAAAGATACAAAAAAAATTCTTTTGGAGCAAAATGCGAAAAAAATTTAAAAATAATTAAGAAAAAAGTGTTAATAAACAATTTTTAATAATTAAGGAAAAAAATTGTGTTTTGAAAAAAAAAATGAACAAAAATAGAAGTGAATTGAAAAAATTAAATTTAAAAATAAAATACAATATAATGTTACAAAAAAACAAATAATATTATTTGGAAAAAAATATAGTATTTAAAAAAATAAAAATTATATTAAAAAAATTTATATAAATTAAAAAAAAAATTTTTGCAAAAAAAAAATTGTTTTAAAGATTATATTTTATCCGAAAAGTCCAAATATAAAATATATAAAAATGTTGAAAAGAACTTAACTTTAAAAAGTTCTATACTAAAATTTTGAACAAAAACCAAATTTTTTGGAAAAAAATGTAACAAAAAAAAAAAAATATATATATTATATAAGAAAAAAAATTGTTTCTTGAATATATAAAAGAAGATTATATTTAAAAAAATTATATATTTTGAAAAAAAATATATATATTATTAAAAAAAAAAACAAAATTAGAGTTCTGAAAAAAAACATATATAAGTTTTTGCAAGAAAGATAGTTTTAAAGTTTATATCTGATCCAAAAAATTCAAATATAAAAATGTTAAAAAGAACTTAACTTTAAAAAACTCTATGTGCTAATTGGCTTAAAGCAAATTTACATTTTATTTGAAACTATAAATTAGTTTTTAAAGTTAAAGTAAAATTTGTAAATGCTGATATGAAGTAGATTAGATCCACAAAAAGAAATACAATAGTGAAACCCTGGTTGAAAGTTTTTTTTTTTAATACTTTTATTTGCAATCTATTCTAAGAACAATAAGCAAATTATATAACATTGTGGTTATTTGACATGTATTACTGATCCCCAGTGAAAACAATAATAATATACTTATATGTAATACCTACATATATTTATACCAAGTTAAGGCTATACATGTGATAACGTTATATGAATATTTTGTAAACATATTAATAAATAGTGATTAGGTACGAAATGGGAGATCTAAAACATGTTGTCTTTTCAGTCTCATTATTTCATTGGTTTCATCTAAGAGAGTTATTGCAAGCGGGTTTTCATGATATCTGATCCTTTGCAAATATGCTGTACTGAATCTTTTAATCTCAGTTTTTATGAAAGGAATATGTAAGTCTGAATGAATGGCTTTATTGGTAATGAACCACGGTGCACTCGTTATCAATTTAAGGGTTTTCGACTGATATCTTTGTAAGATTTCTATATTAGAATTAGAGGCTGTTCCCCAAAGTTGTACGCCATATGTCCATACTGGCTTCAATAAGGCTTTGTATAATAATAATTTGGTTTCAAGGTAAAGTGGTGACTTAGGTCCAAGTAACCAATAAAGTTTTCTTGTTTTAATTTTTAATTGGCTAGCTTTAGCTTGTATTATATATGACGCTTCCATGTTAATCGCTTGTCTAGGTGTAAGCCTAAATATTTTACACTGTTACATTTAGGAATAATGTTTCCATTGATCTGCAAGTCAGGACAGTCATTTCGCCGTAGTGTAAATAAAACATGTACAGATTTGTTGGTATTAACTTTAATCTTCCAGCGGTCTAACCAGACCTGCAAGTAATTCAATGCAATTTGTATTAGTGAGGTAGATTCGGTTGGACAATAACTTGATGCAAGAAAAGCGGTATCATCAGCATATGTTGCAATAAGTATATTTTCAGTTACTATGCCAGTAACTGATGTGAAAATAGTATAAAGAACTGGACCGAGTACGCTTCCTTGAGGTACCCCAGCTTTGATGAGTGCAATGCTACATGTTTCATCTTTCACTTTCACGTAAAATGATCTTTCAGTAAGATACGATTTTAGAATTAAATATATCTGTGAGGGGAAAATTTTTTTCAATTTGTATAAAAGACCATGATGCCAAAACTTTGTCAAATGCTTGTTGGATATCCAAAAAGACAGCTGAACAATACTCTTTTCTCTCGAAAGAATCAACAATGAAGTTAACCACTCGGTGGCATTGTTCGGGAGTTCCATGGTGTCGGCGAAAACCAAATTGATATTCAGGTATTATATTATGTTGTTTTAAAGTTGGCGATATTCTCCGTAAAAATATTCTCTCAAATATTTTAGAGAAAAGTGTCAGTAAACTTATTGGTCTGTAAGACGTTACTTTATTTTCAGGCTTATTTGGCTTGGGAATCATAACAATTTCCGCGCATTGCCATTGTGTAGGAAAATGGTTTAATCTTAATATAGCGTTGTAAATATGTGTCAGCAGCATAATGCCTTTTTTTGGTAAACACTTTGCCACTTTAGAATCAATTTTATCATAGCCTGGTGATTTATTTTTACTTAAGTTTTCTATTTCGGTACGAATTTCTGCAGGTGTAATATGCTTAATTGGCAACGATAGTTGGCACGGGACATCGAGAAATTGAAGAACGTCAGAGTCGTTATTGTTACCGCTGTTAAAGGCTGAGAAAGTTTTTTCTAGATGCTTTGCAAAAGCATCAGCTTTGCTCTTATCTGTTCTGCACCATCATTGCAATCTTTAATAGGTACACTTCTCTTCTTTGGGTGTTTTAGGTACTTCGTTGCCCTCCATATTTTATAATCATCCTTATTATTGTCATTAAGGTTTCGAATATAGCTTGAGATCGATTTATTTCTAAAGTCTTTCAATTTGTCTTTGAATTCAATAGTGGCTTTATTTAGAACTGTTTTATCTCTTGGATTTCTACTAGTTTGCCATTTCTTTCGTCATCGTCTCTTTTGTTGAATTAAGCGTCTGATTGGCGTAAAATTGTTCCTTCAATTTTATTTTTAATTTTATTTAATTTTTAATTTAATTTTTTATTTTTATATCATTATCATCACTAACACTACAGTCTTGTGCATACCATTGCTTACATTGTTTTCAATTGCATTTTTTATTAAATAAAACAAATTATTTTGAGGGATGAAAAACTTTATTTTGACCTTTGACCGAACTCTATTGCTTGTCCTTTGTAGACTGCAGCTGCCTGGTTCACAAGTGGCAAATATGATTGGCATACGACGCCATTTACACAAATTATAAATGTTCCTTTGATAGTGTGATTAAGGTATGTTGAACTTCTAATCAACTCGAACTCTAACTCTAGCAATGATGGATGCAAATCCGTTGCAAATTTTTTCTTGGAATAACACGGAACGCGAAAATATATGTATTGGGTTGGCAACTAAGTAATTGCGGATTTTTTTTAGAAAATCAAAGGCAATATTTTCATGGAACTAGATAACTTTATTCTGTAATGTATTACCCATTTTAATCAATGACCCTTTGCCATCTTTCAGGCAGCATCATAATCCCACGTTCATAAAACTTCAGGTTTTTATTAGCGAAAAACTGCCGATTCAGTTTTCGATTTGACATCATCATCATTATTGAGATTTTTACCATTCAAGGAGTTTTGTAAAGATCGAAACAAAAAGTGATCAAATGGTGAAAGGTCCGGACTTAATGGTGGATGTGGCAAAACCTCCCAACGAAGCTCCAATAATTTTTGCCGAGTGGCCAAAGATGTTTGTGGCCTTGCATTGTCATGATGGAATACAATACTTTTTCGATTTGTCAATTCGGGCCTCTTTTCTTCTTCTTGTTTAATTTCGTTAGTTGAATGTAGATATGAAAATTGTTCGGTTGGGTGGTAAGAGTTCAAAGTAGACAATTCCTTTTTAATCCAACTAAACTGATAACAAAACCTTCTTTTGATCAAACCGGCTTTTGATGTTGTTTGAGTTGGTTCACTTGGCCTGCTCCATGGTCTTTTTCGCTTGATATTGTTGTAAACAACCCCTTTTCCATCGCCAGTTATCAGTTGTTTTAAAAATGGATCATTTTCAGTACATACCTTTAGCAAATCGCAGCTGTTATTGCGTTGCGTTAAATGCGTTTCTTTCAGTTCGTGAGGAACCCATGTATCAATTTTTTGAACATAGCCAAGTTGTTTTAAGTGATTTTCAATGCGTGTATGTGATACATGAAGCTTCTCTGCAATCTCACGTGTTGTACTGTGACGATCCGAAAATCGATTATTGCTTTGATTAAGGCGTCATCAACTTCAACTGGACGACCAGAGCGTTTTTGATCTTTGAGTGAAAAATCACCAGTACGAAATTTGGCAAATCAATTTTGACACTGCTGTTCGTTTCGGTTTTCCCTTTGCGAAAATAAACAAGTAAAATATGACGAAAAGGTTCCTTTTGATTTTCCATTTTTCCACGAACGCCAAACGAAAACTCCGCAACCGATCAAAAAACTTTTTTTAATGACTGACAACTGATTTTTTGTACTGATTTTGTACTACGTCTGCAAACCTAAAAATTTAACTGAATCCATGTATGAGTGAAATCAGCAATTACTTAGTTGCCAACCCATAAGTAGGCACGTAATATTTTATTAAAAGGCTTTTTGGAAAACGAGACAAATTTTGTAAAATTCAGCAATTCTTAATTATTTTGTGCGTATAAGACTTCCAAGGTAGAGGTTACCAAATTTGGTGACACACTTTTTAATTCTTTAAAAATGGTAAAATATTCAGAAGCATTCTTGCAACTGTAAAGAAAATAGTATTTACCACTACAAAAGCAGACATTTTTTTGCGCATTGGACAATAACGGAATTTTGTTTTTAAAACGCGCATATTTTAGAAACTCTTCGAAGAAATCAAATAAAAGGTAAAGATAAAAATAAAATTTGTGTCTGTTATTTCGTTATATTTTTTGTAACAAATGCTGCTAATGAGCTTCTAGACGGGCTTGGCTCACAAATCATGATGTCATGTGTCAATGTTTTCAACACAGCAATTTCTATTTCTTAAATTAAAAAAAAAAACATCTACAAATTTTTGTCAACAGCTAAAAAACCTGTTTAAGTTTTTCGTAAACAAAAAACACCAGCAAATTTTGGAATAATGAATGATTTAACCAGCTAATGGAACACCTAAATGGCAACAAGCAAAACAGGTTATAGTCAATAAATTAGGATGAAAAGATTGGCATGCAAATAATTCTTCGTGACAATGAGAAAACTTTCCGAAAATAATTATTTAAATAAGCTAACAGAGACGTAGGAATTTGGAATGGAATAGAATAAAAAGGAATGAACATAAAAAACAATAACTTGAACAAGTTTTAAATTAAACAAAAAAGCTAAATTAGAAGTGGTGACAGCTTTCAAAAAACGCGAAAGTTTTCTCAAGAAAAATTGCCATGCAATTGGCTGGCTTTATATATATTATATTGCTTATGATATCACCAAAGAACGACGCAAAATAGTTGGCTGAAAAGCCACAAAAGACACAGAAGAAGAAGTGGTCGAAAGGCAAAACCAGCGACAAGTTGAAAACCAAATTCTAATCGGCAAAGCCACACATGAGAAGTTGTAAAGGGAAGTGCCACAATATAAAAAGATAACTCTTGCAGTGGTATCGGAGTGTTTGAATGCTCTTGGTAAAAGTGCGCTGGTAGAATTACGTGACAAAGGTCTGATTAAGCAGGTTGTTCAGCACCACTCACAAGGGATGTGCAGGAACAGCGGATAAACAAATTGGAAGGGCATGTGAAGAGCTGTAGAGAATTATAGGAGTCGAAAGCTTTTGCCGTAAATGTAAAATTGAGTCGTATTATACAAAACTGTTGATGCTTAATTTTGCTTATTCAAACTTCCATTTAAATTCTTATTAAAAGGTTTGAAATTTTGTTAAATTTTATAGCAAAAATTTCTTTCGAAAACCCAAAACCTACGAAATTACCCAATTTTTACACTCAACAAAAAGCAAATTAATTATTGATTTCGAGCCAACTTTTTTAATAATAATAACCTCCGTCGCTTAACACTTCATAAATTTAAATAAAAAAACTACCAAAAATTTGCAACGCGAATTTTAATATCCCCAACTTTCGTACCGGAGCATTCTGACTTAGTATCTCGCAAATCTTGTATCTTTCGCATGACAAACTCAGCTTGCCGTTACCAAATGTGCATTGCACTTTCCAGTTTGGATTGCAGGAAATGCATTATTTGCGTAATTGCGTGAAAAATTGCATCTTCCCATATACAATAGGGACTTAAGTGGAGTTGAAAGAAACACTAAATAATGTCATTCCCGCAGGAGAAAGGGAGATACACAGACAGACAAACAACAGTAGCCAAAACCGGCACTCTGCGCTCAGGAAAAGATTGCACTTGTGAGGCTGTTGTCTAATTAAGGCGAAAATTATTATCAAAGCCGTAAAACAAATAAGTAGATATAAAAATGCACACAACAGCCCATATACACACATCGCAATGTCAATCGAGGAATAATGCCGGCGCATGTGGGGATTATTGACTATCCCCCGCTCATGAAAAAAAAAGGAAAAGAAAAACACGAAAAAGGGTAAATACCATAAGAAATTACTTGTGTAGAGCTTTTATTACAAATTGAGTCATTAAATTTATTTATAAGCGTTGAAACTTCCGCATAATTGGCGTTATTCGGCGCACGCCGGCGGCTGCAGAAAGTTTCAACGCACATATGGCGATAATTTATTTTCATTTCTTTCGTTGGCAGTATTGTTTTTCATTAAAATTTGTTCTTTTTTTTTTTTTTTTTTTAATTACATTTTGGGGCACAGTTGGTGCGCATGCGCGCAATTTTTATTAAATGTTCTTATGATTTTTACGACGCGCCACAACAATGTTCTACTTGAATTCACCACCAATTGACTATGCGAAAATATGCGAAGATTTATGAATAATAAATGCAATAAACAATGAAGTTAAGTAGGATGGGCATTTTGTGTTTGTGCAAAATTTGGAGGCTGATAATTGGTGATAAATTTTTTTATCAGGAAATTTCGCACTGAAATAGAATATTAATTTTTTTGATTTTACTTTTTAATTTTTGGATGTATTAGGATTAATAATTTTTTTTCTAGTAAATAAATGTAATTGATTTTTCCTTGCTGTAAATGCGTCGAAAAGTTATAATTACACAGACCAAATTTTGCGCGAAAGTGCGAATAGTTTATCATAAATTTTATGCATAAAATGAAATCAAATATAATTTCTGTCCTCAAACTTTTAGAATTTAACGGGGCATTTTTTCGTAGTATATTTTAACCCTCTACCTTAAGCCTAACTGGGCATTTTTGACCCCTTTTTAAAACAATTATAGTGAAAGTTCATTAAAAAAGGCAGTTAGAGGGCTAAAGTGTTCCACGAAACTTTTAAACATACAATTTTACTGGGGGTCACGAAAGACAAAAAATTCATATGAGTTAAGATGAGTGCGCAAGAAAGCTTTGTACAAGCAAATGGATGCATTGTAAATATATAGAACTAAGGGCGTTAGGGTAGATCGGTTTGTAAGGAAAGTGATTTTTTAACTTACTGTAATGCAGCGTAGGTTGATATAAAAATTATTATTGTTATTCTTAATTATTTAATATAAACAAAATTAATTAATATCACCGCAAGAGCTATTAGAGCTATCGGATGTAAAAATTAATTTGAACTCATTTATCAGTAATGCTCCAATAAAGAAGAAGCAGCGCCTTTCCTTAATATTTTATTTAATAATTACATTTTTCCGTACACATACGTCTTTTTCTGCTCAAACCATTGATTCAAATTAAAATAAAATGTTTGCGTAGTTGAAAAATATAAATTACCTTCCTTCCCAAGTACCTTTTAAATGTTCTCTCCACTTAAGATCAATAATTACAGTTGGTTTTGAAACGAACTTGCAAATTGCTATCACTTGGCACTACTTGTGGCAATAATGCATATGCAACGGCACAAGAAAATTACAGAATTGATTCATACCGACTGCAGCAGAGAAAAATAAAAAGAGCTTTTGTTATTATTTCTGTTTTCGCAATCTCGCAATCTCACATTTCTATCTGTAAAAGCGATATTTGCTTAATTAACGAGTGACAGCAACATGTTGCAGGCTTTTTACAAGTAAATCATTTGCTGTGAGGGAAGAGAACTTCACAATTTTAAATGTATGAAAAACTTCAATTGATGTGCATTTTCAGGAGTTCAGTGGCATGAAAAGGAAACCGAGGGAACTAAAAGAGGTGGAAACAGAAGATTAAGCAAAGAAGTTGCAAGATAAAGTAGTGGGCCTATCGTACATCTTCTTCAAATGTTGAGATGTATGCAAATAAGTGCCGTCTACAGAAGAAAGGGTGTTGCAATAAGCCAATGCTTGGCAGCGACCTTTGGTCCAAAACAATTGTACATCTTAGTAAGTAGTGCATGTGCTCATATACATGCATATATGCGTAAGTTTTGTTGTGCTTTACCCCGCTTAAGTGACTCCTGAAATCATCTGCCTCACTTGCTCCGCCATTTCACTCAAAGTTCATTTCTTGTCATTGCCTTTATTTTTACTTCTTCATTTTTCCACACTTTTCTCTCTCAGCGCTTGTTCTTATTTTGTACCGTACTATGCACATAACGGCAATTGTCAACTGTCAGTGTCATTTTTAATTAGTTTGTTTACTTTTCTGCAATCAGCTTTTGTGTGACTGACTTTTGTGGCTTCGAGCGTGTAGCCGCTCCAGCTGCTGCATTGTTTGCTTGGTTGACTAGGGCTGACTTCGCTGACTGACTGACAAGACTGAGTGACGTGCGGTGCTTCTCGCATGCCTTTCTTGTACATATGTAATGCCTTCTTTATACATTTTTAAATCATTTCATATCGCTTGATTAATTTATATACGTTTTATTTTCTTTAATGAACTCTTCAATAAGTTTCGAAGCATTTGCGCGTGCAGGAAAAACATTACAGACAAAGCATTTGAGTTGCTTCAAATACCGCTTTTCAAGGCTTTTTTTCTTTTTTGATATACCTATTTAAAAATATTTTATTTCTTTTTGTTGCTCTTGGTGCCTACTACATATTGATAACGTGGTATTTTCCATTGGCCGTTAACCGTACGACCGAACGACCGAGTGGCCACTAGCGTGAAAATTCTATAAGTGTTAATTGTACTAAGAACCATTTGCTTATCTTGCTAAGTTGTCTGACCGTCTGGGTCTTAGAAAGCGGAAGTTCATCAATGCCACTGGTGTTTATTTGAGCAAAACTATCACTGTGTTTACAAAATCACAACTGTCAGGTGCAAAGTCATACGAAAGGGCAAGGCATGAAAGTGCAGTGTAACCTCTCATAACGGATGCCTTTATTAAGCGAACACTTCGGACATTTTTTTCTGTACCAAATCTTAGATATCGAAACAAATTACCCTCTCTTGAGCAGATACCTCTCTTGGGTGGCCAAAAGTTGACCGACGGTGAGTGTACGTCTAAGAGAGGTTTCACTGTATACATCAACTGAGCTGCAATTCTGTTACTCATAACCTTCAGAACTCAATAGATAATCTTTGTTCAGGAATAACTTCATACAAACCTTTAAACTTTAGTAACTTTAGTGACTTTATATGTTAGTTTTAATGGACAGAAATTAGGAAAGAGTTTGGAGATAAAGAATGCCTGTAAACTATCAGGCGGCATGTAAAATTTTTTTAGCATACTTTTCTAGAAACAAAAACTGTTTTTTCTTATAAATTTTTTATTTAATTGTTTGTAATACAAATTTTTTTAGTATATAATATATATATAGGTATATATTAGACCGGGTCAATTTGTGGGGAGGCAAAAAAATCGCCCATTGCTCTGTGAAAATCATATTCTAGGGATCAAAATAAGAAACTTTGCCGAAGGAACCATACCTCTAAAACGAGTTCTGATGTCCCCCAATTTGGGTCGAACTTTTTAGTTTCTTTTCTATAACTCATTTAAATTAATTTTTTCATTTACATATATTCTGACTAAATAAATTTCTTAAGAGAAAAAATAGATATTATTATAAATAAATAAAAATAAAGAAAAAACATAGCCATTTAGCTGATTTTTTCATGTAAAGGCCAAAAATGGTGATATTTTGAAATGATTGTATGGGGAACCCCCCAGGGGAGTTCCAGGAAATGTGCCGCTGGCATGGGTGGATCAGCCGTCCAAAGTTAGTGGGGGTCGGTCATACATTTGGACTCGATTGGAGCACTCTAAATGGGTCAAAGTGGGATTTTTCAAAATTTGCCCCTACCCAAAAGTTCGACCCAAATTGGGGGACATCAGAATTCGTTTTAGAGGTATGGTTCCTTCGGCAAAGTTTCTTATTTTGATCCCTAGAATACGATTTTCACGGAGCAATGAGCGATTTTTAAATCGACACGCCCTAATATAATATATAATGAGCAGAATGTACACCCTTTTTGGGTGTTTGGCCGAGCCCTTCCTCCTATTTGTGGTGCGCGTCTTGATGTTGTTTCAAATGTTCAAATGCAGTGACCTAAAGTCTCAAACCGACTCCGAACGGTAAATATTTTTTATGAGGACCTTTTTCGTGGCAGAAATATACTCGGAAGTTTGCCATTGCGTGCCAAGGGCGACCGCTGTTGTAATGAGAGTTAGTTGGGTTTTTGTTAACGTACCTAAAAAAACCCCGCGCTGGTATTGTGAAATAGAACTCTGAACGTGTTCAAATGATTTATATTTGATTATAAAATCAAAAAAAAATTTCCCGTGTGCTCTGTTTGACAGCTGACTCCAATGTTATTCAGATCCCCAGATTAGAATATTTAGATTTTAGAACTGGAATTCAGATTCGAAAGTATTACATCTGCTGATATGTGAAATTAACAAAAAAATTGCAAAAATTTTATTTCAATTTTTTCTTATTTTGTTGTATTTCAAATGATATTCTTCCTTTTCTGCATTCTTGGTGGTTTCGATTGGAAAAACTTAATTTATTTTGAAATGTTTTGGCTGAGAATTTTGTTTCCAACATTAATTTTTCCATTAACCCATTACGCTTTATTGGACACCAACTGATTGCGTGTTTTTATAACAATTTGTAGTTATTTGACTACATTAAATTTGTTTTTTGTTATTAAACAGAGAAAAATTGTACAAATTTATCACTGAGTCATTTGGACGATCCAAAACTTTTATGGTGGAGGCCCTTAAGAATTGTTCAAGCGTATCCTTATTTGCTAAGAAGTGAAAGTAAATCTTGCTTTTCGCTATAAAAAGGGATTTTTCTGTCTCCATTTCTGTGCACTTATAAATATTTTTGTATCGCATTTATGATAAAAAAGACTATACAATATTTTTAATTTATTAAACCTGCTCTCTGCCTGATAAACATCTACAAATATTTCTTTTCTTATGAAAAGTTCGTTACAAATTGACTGCTTTCTAAAAGAATATCTGCCCAATAGATATTTGAAGCTTCTTCAGTAGAAGTACTAATGCGTTTATTTCTCAACTACTCCTGCTGTCTATCTAATACATTTTTATTATGAAAGCTGTTAATGCTTCTCTCTTCATTACTTTTTCTCATATTGAGCTCTTTTATCTTGCTTGTTTAATCGCCGTAGATAAATTTGTCTGAGTGACCTAGTAATTTTAGAATTTCTTGATTGTATACATTTTTACTACTTAATTTAATCGAAGCAGCAGAGTTGAGTTTCTTTGCTTTTAACTTCCGTTTGAATGCCCCTTTATTTGTTTATTTACATTATTACAATTTTCTTTTGCGTTTACTGCTGTTTGATTAAAGTCTACGCTGCGGTTGGCGTGTACGAGTATTTTCGTTTTTTAATCTTTCTTGCTACAATTTTGTGGTTATAAACAAAACTAAAAAAAAAGGTAAGAAATATTGCGGTGCTTATCATCATTGAGCCTCATCGTGAAAGGCAGCCAAATAAGCCAGTGTATTTGTTCGTTTGTTATGTTTTCTTTTCTACTGATACAGTTTATCTGTTTTACATCACAATTTTGGTTTGAGTTTTGATTAGCTCGTTGCATGCAAACCATTCATAAAATATTTTTATTTTTTTACTGTATCTTCTTAGATTACTATCGGACGGCGGCAAATTGATGAAATTTGGTGTACTTGAATATCGGTATTGATATACAATTGTATATATGTATGTATGTTACCAATTTAATTAAATATTGGGATTTTTTCTTAGATAAAAAGAAATTGGGCAAATCTAATCAAACTTTTTTTTTCAACTATATTGAGATAAAATTAACAACTGGCCTGTTTTGATGGCGATATTGCGTACCATGATGAATAGTAAATCGCGGTTCAGAGGCTTCGCTGACTAGCTTAAGTAGCAAAAATGGATTTTTTCTGTTGATGGCTATTTTCTGTTCTGACATTTGCCAGTTTCATCGAACAGAATAAATTATAATTAAATTATATTATTTACAAGAGATATATACAATATAATCCTAACTTAATTAGTACACTGGCACTAGGGCCTTCAGTGCAAACAGAATAAATAAAATGGAACAGTAATAAAAAAAAAAACAAAACAAAAAAAAAATTATAAAATAAAACAAAACGAAATGAAATAAAAAAAATCAACCAAAATGAAAAAAATTAAATAAAAAGATATTAAATTCAAAATATAAAATTAAACATAAACAAATAAAATGTGAGAGGTAAAATAAAAGAAAATTAAATTAAATTAAAATTAAATAAAAAATAATTAACAGATAAGAAAATAAATAAAATGAAGTAAAAATAAAATAAAACCAAATTATATTACAGAGGAAAAAGAAAATATAATTAAATTAAATTAAAAACAATAAGGTAAACAAAAATAATGAATTAAAATAAAATCAAATGTAAGAAAATAAAATCAACTGAAATAAGTAGAATAAAATTAATTATATTAGGTAAGGTGAACTATAATAAAATAAAATAAAATAAACAAAAAAAAAATATAATAAAATATTGGGAGGTTGAATTAGTTTTAAAGGTCTTTTTCGAAGATTTGGGGCTTTATTGTGAAAAAACGGTACAAAATATTTTATTCGAAGTATTGGCCATCTCTAGCTACAACTTTCGCCCATCTTTCGGGCAATTTCCGGATGCCGTTTCTCCAAAATTCTGGCCGCTGCTTGGCTATCCATGACTCAACCCATATTTTGGTAGCCTCGTACGAGGAGAACCGCTCATATGCCGGAACAAATGATAATCGGAGGGAGCTATGTCTGGACTATACGGCGGGTGGGGTAACACTTCCCAGCCAAGCGTTCCAAGGTATTTTTTGACAGGTTGAGCAACATGCGGCCGAGCGTTGTCATGTTGCAAAATAACCTTGTCGTGCCCTTTTACCGTTTCCGGCCGTTTTTCTTTCAATGCCCGGCTTAAACGCATCAATTGCAGTCGGTAACGATCCCCCGTGATTGTTTCGCCCGGTTGGAGCAGCTCAAAATATACGACGCCGACCTGATCCCACCAAATGCAGAGCATGATTTTCTTGCCGTGAATATTCTGCTTGGCCGTCGACGTTGATGCGTGGCCGGGCAAACCCCATGATTTTTTGCGTTTTGGGTTATCGTAGTGGATCCATTTTTCGTCGCCAGTCACCACCCGATGCAAAAAACCCTTCCGATTTTGTCGCTCGATCAGCAATTCGCACGTAAAAAATCGCCGTTCGATGTCGCGCAGCTTCAACTCGTACGGGACCCAATGTCCTTGCTTTTGGATCATTCCCATCGCTTTTAGACGCTTGCAAACGGTTGATTTATCAACGCCCAATGATTCAGCAAGCTCTTCTTGGGTTTGGCACGAGTCCTCGTTTACCAATTCCCCCAATTCCGCATCCTCGAACTTTTTGGGCTGGCCAAGACGCTCCTTGTCTTCGGTGTGAAAATCACCACTTTTGAATCGTCGAAACCAGTACTCACATGTTGAAATCGACGGAGTATGGTCTGGGTAGGCCTCCTGTAGCAATTCACGGGCTTGGGCTGTATTTTTTTTTCAAATTGAAGCAGAAAAGCAAAGCTTCCCGCAAATTGCGTTTCGACGGCACGAAAGTTGACATACTCGGAGCACGAAAACACTGCGTTGTTTATACTTCAGCGAAATGACAGATACTGATAAATAAAGCCTAGGGATGAGGCTTTGTCATGAATATATATTCAGTATTGCCAACGCGATAAAGTGATAAATAGCGCCATCTGTGTGTCACCTTTAAAACTAATTCAACCTCCTAATAGTTAAAATTAAATTAAATTAAAAATAAAATATAGTTAAATAAAAAGTACTATGGTAAAATAAAATATTAATAAACAAAATAAAAAATTAAATAAAAAATCAAGTAAATAAATTAAAATTAAAATTTAATTTAATTTATTTGAAAAATGTCAAATATAATATAACTAAACCAAATATAATATATTAAATTAAACTAAGCAAAAAAGTTAAGTACATATATATACAAGATAACCAACTTAATTACTCAGAACGACTTACTCGATTATCAGTTTTTGTGTATATATCCACTTGGGTAATATGCAACTTGCTTACCTGAAACAATAAAAGGAATTAAAAGTTAGCAAAACAGATCAATTATGAGAAAATTAAAATAGAATACAAAGTAGCACTAGAACGAAAATTTTGGACTATTTTTTTTTTTTTTTGTTAAATTTTCAAAATATTTTACTTGCGAAAACAAAAGTTTCAGTAGTAACTGATGTGATTTCTCAGCCTTGCCGTATAATAAAGTTTCTGTTAGAAAGCTCCTTGAAAGCTGTTGCTATAAGTTAACCCTAACCCCAAGTCGATGATCGATCATGTCTGGCCCGCTTTTTACGAAACAACTGCCCGGTGCATGTTTCATACCATTTGTTTATGATAAAATATTATTAGAATAACAAATTTTGAAAAAATCCCCTCGGATATGTTTAGTTAAAGCTTAGAGGATACCTTATAAATTTTTGGTAATTTTCTGTTGGCGTTATATAGCAGAAATAAGCGCCGGCTTATCGCTTACACCCTTTTTGGGTGTTCGGCCGAGCTTCTCCTCCCATTTGTGGTATGCGTCTTGATGTTTTTTCCACAATTGGGGAGACCTACAGCTTTGAGCTGACTCCGAAGAGCAAATGATTTGTTATTAGAAGCTTTTGCAGGAACATAAATAGAAGGTTGCCACTGCCTGCCGAGGGACGGCCACAATTAGAAAAAACTTGTTCCGTCATTTAGGAGTTTCCTCCGCACTTCCGAATGGTAGTCAGGCCCTAACCCATTCGGATACGGCAGCCGCCGGCCGGGATAATAAAAGCATATTGAACAAAAAAGATTTTAATAAAAAATAAGTAAACACATAAAAAAAATAAAAATGAAAAAAGTAAAAAGAAATCAAATAAAATAAAGAGAAATAAATAAAATTCACTTAAATTAAATACGGTCAAATATAATTAAATCAGATTACATTAAAAATAATAAACAGGATTCAAAAAATAAACAAATAAAAAATAGACCGAAATAAGCTAGTAAATTAAATACAATACAATATTTAAGTAAAATAAAAATAAAAAATTATATAATGAAAAAATATAAAATAAAATTAAAGTAAATAAAATTCAAAAATTAATAAATAACTTACATAAATGGAATAAAATTAAAATAAATGAATAATAAAATAAAAAAAGTAAATAAAATTAAAGTAAATAAAATTGAAAAATATACAAATAAACTAAATGAAATAAAAAGTAAAAAGAAACAAAATGAGATAAAAACATATTTATAATATAAAACGAATTAAAATACGTTCACGTAGATAAAAATTACGAATAAAAATAAAACAAAATTAAGTTAAATCAAATAAGATAAAATCAAATGAAATGATATAAAACGAAGATAAATTTATAATAAAATAAAAAGGAGAGTCCAGAACGCAGTAAAACAAAAAAAAAATTGCAATTTTTAAATATATTAACATTGCAGAGCAAAAAATTCTCGCTTACAAGTAAAATTGCATTCACTACAAAACCAGCTAAAAAGCAACCTAAACATAAACAAGGCAAAGCTGCTTCAAACAAACAACGGAAAATGTTGTTGTATCTAACACAACGAAAGAACAAGGTACAATGTACAAAAAGATTACTAGAAATAAAACGTAAAACAAAGTGCGCGAAAAAATGTGCCACACAGAGATTATGTAATGCAAAATGCAACAGACGCAAGAAACAACGTCATAGAGGGGAAACAAAACCAAAACAAAACACACACAAAAATACGGCAACAGCACCAAAAACCACTGACAACGAAAAAAAGCGTACAACAAAAACAACCGTTGCAGCAACATCATAAACAACTCCAATATTTTAGCTTTGCTTGATGGAGAAGCAACAGCTGCACAGCTGTGCTGCACATGTTGCACGCAACAACAAAAACAATGTAACGCATGCGCATGAATACTTTCATGTAATGTGGATGTAACTTCTAGTATGTAGCTTAAATGCATATGTATGTACATACATATACGTGGCTTGAGAACAACAGCACTGCACTGTTCCGAGGTTATCGCACAGTTGTCGATGCCAAGAAGCAGTTGATGTGGGCATACAAAATACGGCAGGCGGCAGTCGGCAGTCGGCACTCGACTCCCAAGAGTGAAGAGCGGGAGAGCTAAGCGGTAATCAGAGGTGACGCCTGTTATTGAGCCGCGCAGTGCAAAGATGTCACACTGTAGATGAAGAATTCCGAAAACTGCACCCAATTCAAAGGGGTACAGGAAATTATTATTTTTAATATTTATTTTCCAGTTTTAAAGAAAATATACATGGAATTACTAAATTTCTTAATTTTTTGCTAAGATAGATGGAATCCCTTTTGTTGCACGCCACAATCAGTTTTTTTTTTTGCTTATTTACTTAGCATCTCTTGCAAGTTAGCAACAGCCGAAAGAATGCAGAGTATTTGAAAAGTTGGTCAGCAGCTTACAAACACACACATACACACATAAATATAATATATGCATACATACAAATAAATGAGCCGAACAAGTGCAGCAAGGTGGCAAGGTGAATGTGCAGCATAGCTGTGCCGTCACTTTTTCTGCCACTGTCATGTTGTGCATCAGCATCAATCATCCATTCTACGCAGCAAATACACCAGTTTTTTTAATGCTTTCCTTTTGCTTGTATGTTGTTTTTGCACACCCTACAGCGATGAGCTGTTCATGCAGCAGCTGTTCGCAGCACTGTTGTCAGACTACTGGTGCTGGTGGTGTTACTACTGCTACTGCTGTTGTTGCTGTTGCTGTTACTGTTACTGTTGGTGTGGCAGCGCACATAAATTTGCTGCAGGGGTTTTTTCACTTGCAATTTTTATGGCTCACCGAAGTAAAAGTGCTTGCCACATTGTCTGCGCTGCGCAGCACTGCACTGTGTGCACTTTTCTTGCTCTCGTGCATGGTGATGTTGTTGGTATGTGCGTCTGTGGTACCTTTATCACTTGCGGCCATTGGCAAATCTATTATTCTTAACGCTTCGCTGGTTATTTAAGACACTTTCGCTTATTCGAAGGTAGTATTGCACGTTTCATTTTGTGGCTGTTGCATTATTACGCCTCCAATATGTTGTTGTTGTTAGGCAGTACTTGCTGTAGTTTACTAGTATTTTACAGCGCTTTTTTATTTTTGTTTTTGTGACTTTTTAATTTTTGTTTTTGTGACTTTTTAATTTTTGTTTTTTTTTTGCAGCGCATTTTATTACTGAAACAGTTCAGTCTGTCTCTCCTTCGTCGAAATAAACAACAATAACTAAAAATATGCCCGCAGCGCTACGTAATGTGGCATTGAATGAATCATTTAATGCTGTTGCACAAACATACATGCAAACACAGTGTTGCACATATTAATTCAAATAAAAATACCAATACTTAGCGCTCACAAAGAAATTCCGCGTTCGTTGCCAAAGTCTTTTGTATTTGCAAACTCCGCGCACGCTGCACGTGGGTAATTAAACTCTGAAGTTGCTCACATGCATTTACAAAATTAATTTACAAATTTCTTTTCAAATATCTGTAAGACCCCATATCTGCTGCAACACGTTTTTCCCACTCATTGCCATTTTAGCACAAAATAGTGTCTCATCGGCACCCACACAAACGTGGGAGCTAAAACAAAAAACAAAAAATTGAAAAAAAATTGTAAAAAATCCGATCTACCGCTCATTTTAACCAACGCCTTGATGCATCCCCGCTATTGTTTATGTCTAACCCGTGACTAGCTGGTTCCTTCGTCTACACGCCGCTCGCTCCTTCTGCCCCACTACAGTTGCTCTTCCAACGCGATTGTAGCTTTTGTCGCCACAAATGCACTCAGTGAAATATCGTCTCGTCTCGCCATTGTCATTCTTTATTTATTTAATTTATTACTAAAAAATTACATACTTGGTTTTATTACGCAACCGGTTGGATGAGGTGCAGGTGTGTGTGTCCGTGTTGCCATTTGTTGTTTGAGCTTTCGAAAGAAACCAGCTTTTCGCTGACTAATCAGCCTTGTTGGAAGTGATGAGAGTGGCGCGTAAAATCGCCAATATAACGAAAAGGCTATTTAAATTAGAGTTCCAGCACAAAAATGTTAATTCATTTTCATGTGAACAGTGATTTTATAAGTCATAAGGCTAATGAGAAATTTTCAAACTGGGCTTTGTTTTGAGGGAAGCAGGCAGGTTGATGTTATTTGGTATTTCGTGATAACTGAGCCCTTATCTTTATTGTGAGATTACGTTTTTTCAATTGATATTTACTTACGCCAAGTGGTTAAACGAATTCCACTGAATGTGGAAGAAATTAAAGTCATTTCAAATAAATAAAAAGACGTTGAATTCGTATAAGTATATATAAGTATCGTCACACCAAATTGTTTCTCAGAGATGGATTTTGATGCAGTTAGTGGATTCTGGAGAACAGTTGAAATAGCGTGGAAAAGTGAAGTGCGTACATGTGATGTAAGTGAAGTGAGTTGGGACTCATTTTTCTTGGGTGAATTATTATGTACGTATATTCACTAAAATTGGACAAATACCAAAATTGGTTGAGTTAGTTGGTCCCAGAGTAATACGCTGAATCTATGAAGGAGGCATAATTGACTTTTCCGGTCGCAGTGCTAAATCTCTTCATAACAATAATAATATTAGGTGCGCAACTAAGTGTGAGTAGATGCCGCCAGCAGTGTGCACTAGTCGATTCTAACATAACCTAAACGTCATAAACCAAGCTTAGACATAAGCAAACTGCTTCGACACGTTAGTGATTTTGTTTTGGTTTTATATACTCTTGGTTTCGTGAAAATGTCTGATTTTGTGTTGAATAATCTTATTTGCGGAAAGTGTTGATTTTCCTCTTTCATTCGAAAAAAAAATGGCGGCTGAAGCGCATCGAGAGCTACAAAAAGTTTATGGAGATCCTGCTTTAAGCAAAACAATGTACCGAGATTGGTTCTGTCGCTTCAAAGACGGTGATTTTAATGTTGACAACCGTCCGCGTGAAGGAAGGTCAAAAACCTTCGAAGACGCCGAATTGGAAGCATTGCTCAATGAGTATCCGTGTCAAACGCAAGAAGAGCATGCTTCAGTATTAAGAGTTACCCGCCAATCCATTTCCAAGCGATTGCATGCTTTGGGAATGATTGAGAAACAGGGGACTTATGAATTAAAACCACGGGATGTTGAACGTCGTTTTTTCGCCTGTGAACAACTGTTCCAGCGGCTAAAAAGGAAGGGTTTTTTTCATTGCATCGTGACGGGTGATGAAAAATGGATTCATTGCAGCAATCCAAAAAAAAAAAAGTCATGGAAACTGCCCGGTCCTGCCTCTACGTCGTCGCCTCGGCGCTGCGAAAGTTATGCTATGTATTTTGTGGGACCAAATTGATGTTATTTATTATGAACTGTTAAAACCAAGCGAAACCTGGGGATCACCGGGGATCGGTATCGACTTCAATTGATGCGATTGAGCCGATTGAGCCGAGCACTGCGCGAGAAACGGCCGCAATACGCGGAGAAGCATGAAAAAGTGATTCTACAGCATGACAACGCTCGGTCTCATGTTGCCAAACCCATTAAAACCTTCCTGGAAACACTGAAATGAAATCCTACCCCACCCACCATATTCTTCAGATATTGCGCCGCCCGATTATCACCTGCCGATCGATGGCACATGGTCTAGCTGACCAGCAGTTCCATTCATATGAAGACATCAAAAAATGGCTTGATCCGTTGATAGCCTCAAAAGATGAACAGTTTTACCGCGACGGTGTACGAGATCTACCAGAAAGATAGGAAAAACTAGTAGCCAGCGATAGGCAATACTTTCAATGATTCACTTGTAACCATTTTTTTGCAGAATAAAGTCGTATTTTCATAAAAAAATAACAGCAAGAACTTAGTTCCACACCTAATAATAAAATACATATAAACGGCATTTCCAATTTAAGTTAAATTTTTAAATTCAAATTAAATAAATATTTTTTAACATTAACTACTTCTCTGCACACTGCAATGTTTTCTAAAGTGCCTATAATTTATGAATGATAAATTATATTTTCCAAACGCCGCCTGCGTGCACGCTAACATATCGTCCGCTTTATGCCAGAAGTAGGAATGTCTAAGTTTTCCAATTTCAAGTTAGCGGGTTAACTTCATTAATACTTAAATGTTCTATTGTCGTACCAAACCCAGAATACTATGCGTTCAAGGACGAAAAATTTGAGCGGCTTCAAGCTAACACGAGGAATGATATTTATGTATTTTTCTGGCCTTACTATAGTCACTTCTATTGCTGTCAGGTGCCAACTGACGTTTTCTTTGGGAAGTAAATAGCGATTGAAGTAGTACTCGAAGTCTTTCTCAGTGATAGCCTAGAAGTTTGTCTGCTTCGATCGATTGACAGAGTCTGTGTCAATATTAATTTTGGACCGCATTGGTTTGAAAACCGCAGCTTCTATATTCTATCAGGATTCTGTTTAAGATGGAGACATAGACTTTGTACGTCAACCGCTGACCATTAGACCGTCCTAAAGCATTGTACGTTCAAGGTAAGAGAGCAATCAATTTACAAGGAGGCTCAAAATTGATTATCCAATATTGTTCTTGAAAAACTTTTTTATTAAATGCAGAAAAAAAAGATTTTGAGTGATGAAAATCCCAACTTTTACCTTTACACGCTCAATTGCTTGTCTGTTCGTATACAATTGTCTAGTTCACGAGCATGAAATATGATTGACGTACGACGCCATTTACAAATATTATAAATCTTCTGACAGGGTGATTAATTTTGCACCACCTTGTAGAAGAACCTAGCTCGTGGGCTCAGAAAACAAAATATAAACAAAATATTTCGTCCACTTTTTCTGATTTCACAATTGCAATGGTCAAATTCAATTTCTTTTCTGTTTGATTTCAACTTTAACTGTGTTTTTCTCAAAACTATGTTTTTTGAACGGGTGATCACTGATCACTGTAACTTAAAAACCGCTTGGTAGATTTCAATAAAATTTATACTGCTTTTGAAAAACATGAAAAACTCGTGCCAGATCGAAGGATTTTTTGTTTCCAAAAATTTCGATTTGTTTTTAATTAATTGTCGGGTTTTTTCTCGAAAATCTAAAACAATATTTCGTGAAGCCACCATATTCTTAATTTGGAAAAAAATCAGATTCGATCAAGCACAAGATTATCTATTAAAAAAACTGATTTCTCTTACCCGATTGGTTTTAGATCAATTTGCAAGGACTTGTGATGATCACCGCAAGGGACTTTTGGAGAAACGGGCTCCACACAAAGAGCGATAACTTTTACAATTATTAATTAATTTATTTTTTTAATTTAGCTAGAGCCAGAAAACGAAATGTAAACTAAATATTTCGTCCACTTCTTCTGCTTTCAAAATTTTAATGGTCAAATTCCATTTCTTTTCTGTTTCATTTCAACTTTATTTTGAATTCTGTCTACATATGAATTAAAAAAAATCATAGTAGTCCTTTTACAAGTATTTGAATTCATTTGAAAATTGACATTGAGCCTATTGAAGGTGCATTCCTGCCATTTCTAGTAAACAATTTAATATTTTATAGGTAGCTCCTTTTCAACCTTAAAAAGACACACAATGATGACATGAGAGTGTAAGTGACCTTAGGGTGTGTTTGAAGGCGATTTCGATATTATTTCAGTAAAATTTCCTGTTTCCTCTTTTATTAAAGCAATTTCTAAGTTCCGATGACTTTGGGCATTCGTCACGTACCACGAAGCGTTTATAAGGGCCTTTGACCGAAAACATTTCAGAATTTAAAATTTTAATTTGATGTTGCGCCCCCACAGTTGGATTCCAGACAGGGCCGAGCACAGATTTGTAAAGGATAAGTTTGTTGTTTATTGAGAGGGTAGATTTATGGGTCTGCCTCTGCGAGTTTCAATTTTAACAATTTCAGTGGCTTGAATTTTCGCCTTCACCAAAGAAAAACTGTAAAAAGTACCGAATTTTCTTTGTTGACTTCCATTGTTAACACCCTGTAACTCACAGCTGAATGGAACAAACAAAACACAGCAAAATAATTTTTTAGTGTGAAATATTATTTGGCCAACGAGCATAAACTTTTAGTTGTTTGATCGATACTTTACGAGATGGGGATGCCTATAGCCATCTACCGAGAAAATAATGAATTTCTTTCCACAACCTAATGTTAATCCTAGAGCTTTTATTTTGCCAAGCCCTTCGCATAAATAAAAACTTGTTTTGTTTTTCATAACGTACAATATTTATTCGTCCATTGTCTATTCAAGACTTGACAAAAAGCGATTTGTGGTGAAAAATGGACTGCTGCCAAATCTTCTAATATGAAATGTCTTTTGAAATATTTGAATAAACGCTTTGAGACTAACGGGAAGCACCCACAATTGAGGGTAAATATGTCTACGTGTATGTGTATATGTACGACTATGATTGAATGTGCGTGTCAAAAACGCAAAACCCACTATTAGCGGCTAGCAAAGTTCAAGGTCCCACACTAATAGTCTAAGAAAGAGACTAGCGAGAGCAAACCGAAAGCAGTTGCAGTGAACTTGAAGGCTTTCGCGAGTGTTACGTAACTAATAACATTGCCCGAATGACATAACTTTCGCATAATGACCGAAGAGTGATTTATGTGGCGGCTGTTAGGGGCAGACACAGCCAACAGCTGTAGGACGAGAGAGAGCGTAAGTGTGTGTGTGAGGTACACGTGTGTGAGGTACACGTGTGCGGACTGAAAATACGCAAAAAAAAACTTTTTTTTTCCAATAATAAGCAAAGTAATGTGCGCCACTGGTTGTCTAACACTTTCATGCAGCGAGTGATTGCTAAGTGCGTGTGTGTGTGTGCATGCATTTCTCATACGCCCAGGTGTGCAAACACAGCGGGCAATATACGAATGCAACGCACACAAACACATTCATACATGGCTTCGAAAGATGCACGCTGCCGGTGAAGGTAGCAAACACATCAGTGCCACCAACTCTTTGCTCGGCACCGATTTGACGCCTCACCGCACAGTCTCCACAACACTCACATGTGAGAAAGATATTGATAGGGCCATTTATTATGCTCACCGTTTGCCGGCTAGCTAGTTGTCCGGCTGCTTGACAGACGGTGAGCTCTATTTCGTCTTGCTCCGCACTCCCTGAGCTTTGCGGCTTCGTCTGTCTTTGGTGCTACATTCTTTCTTTTTTTTTTGTTTTTTCAAATTTAATTTCAGTTCACATTTTCTTGGTGTATTTATTTCCCTACCGTATGAATTATGACCGAGCACTCAAGTCTAATATCAATGACCAAATGACATATTAGTAGAATTTGTGGCCATGGCAGAGGCGGACGCAAGTGTGTGCGACGATGCAAACGTTGCGATACGGCGCATTTGAACTACTCTTACGTAGGTAAGCCTATTGGCCGCGATGGCCAAGGTGGCGGCTTTGGCGTGTGAAGTCGCATTTGATTCCTGGCACCAATACGACTGCTGGTCTGTTCAAAGATGAATCGATAGATATGAACCTCCGTACGTACGCACATACATACACCTATTTGCACTCATACATACATACATCAATGTAAGTGTTGTGCCGGTGTTGGTATTGAGTGCTTGCGCTACAGGCTAATCGTCTATTGAACTCGCATCGAGTACGCGTGCTGCCCGATTAGGGCGGTAGTTAAAAGCGGTGCGCGGCAGACGGTATGACTAAGTGTGTGCCACACGCATGGAGGCGCATATAAGCATACATTCACACACATACTTACATGCGTGTGTGTGTAGATTTTCAATATACATCGCATACCTGCTCACTAGTTTGGTTATAAAGCAGCTGCAGCCGAGTAGCGTCGCGCCGTGCCACAACACTTCACTCAACGCTGTCACATTTCGTTTCGCTTTTTGTTTTCATGCGTGTTTTTTAGATTTATTTCTGTGTTAATTTGTGTGCTTTTTTGTTTTGTTGGTTTGTTTGTTTCACTTTGTTCTTTGTAGCCTTTGCGGCATGTCGCCTTGCAACTTCGTGCAAATGTGACTTGACATGCGCAGCGTTGTGTGGTGTGGCATGACGACACGTTAATATGCTGTTATTGGTGTTGCTGTTGGTTTTGTTTTATCTACTATAGTTTATGTGGTTGTTGTCATCAATATGCGCGTGTCAAGTCAAATGCAAATTGCGCCAATCGGATTGTACGATTCTAAGATTGTAATGAATGCTTAGAACGATTATAATTTAGCACCATGAATCACTTTACCTTTTTCATATATTCATAAAATTTATCAAGCTCATTTTTTTACTTTCTAATAAGTAATAGCTATTTTTCATCAAAAAATTTGCTCAAAAATCCTTATAAAAAACTTCCAAACTTGCGGTTTATTGTATTAAAATGGAATGGGCTATAAAATTGAACACAAAGAAAATATCTAAGAATTCTAAAATTCTGACTAAAAAATGAAAATTTGTATCACAATTTTTTGAAATTTTGAGTAAAGTTAAGAACTTTGATTTATGAAGTTTTTATTACACAATGAACTACGTAGGTAGGTGAAATGGTTGACGCTCACCTGGCACTCCCCAAGTAGCACTAAATCGGCATTCTGATACCGTTATGAAACTTCCAAAAGGCAGATATCTATAGCCAACTAGAGCTGTTGATGTAACGAAAAAGGTTGATGAGATTTAGGTTGGCGCACTACCTAAGACTGTCGAAGAAAGGAATACCCAGTGACCTTAATCGTCTAGCAGCCAAATTGAGACATTTACAGTCAAAGTGTTCAACAGTTTCCTTGTCTGAAAGATCCTCTGAGAGGTGCAATGGGGGTTGAATGGTAAACCAAGCTTTTCCGGGTGGTCGCCAATCGCCCAATAACCGGTAACCACAGCTACGAATTTGGAAATTGAATGCCGTGGAATACTCAGGACTTCCTGAGTACTGCGTCTATTGTACTGGAAGTACCAAAGAGTTTTCGAAATAGTGCATGAAGAAATGGAGGTTCATCTCTTCCGCACTTTCCTGAGAAATAAGTTGTGCAGTTTTCTTTTAACAACAGATGGCGATGACCGTAAAGGAGATCTGTGAAACCAATGCAGTCCCCTTCCAGGCAAGCTCTTAAGCAAATTCTTTGCCTTTTTAGTTCCTATGCCCGGGAACGCAGCAAAGTCTTTATAAAAAATTTACGAAAAAGAATTTTTCATGAATGTGAATGAAAAATTGTACTTCACTTACATGGAACTTTGTACTTGTAAAATTATACACTAGATAGTAGGCGATGCCAAAAATGGAAAAGCGGAACTAAGAATAAGAACGTGAATTAAATCGACACGATTTTTCTTTCTCTGCGCGGAAATACTGCTTCAATGAATAACATTATGAATATTGTAGAGAGATAAACTGACTTAACTATGTGAGGACAGGCGTATGCAACGAAAAAAAATCTAAAATATGGACTCACTGAAATTTAGAAATATATGTATATATGTAACACATCTTCATACGAGAGGTTCCCAAACAATTTACATTTATTTTCGACGAATTATCCATTTACACGTTGGCTGCCGCCCTACATACACGCAAAATCATTGCGTAACTACTTAAAAACTTTGAAGTTCAATCATATTTTTTAAAATTAAATTTTCCCGCCAGAAGTTCGAAGCAGAAAAAATTTTTAATTGTAGTAAAAAGTTTAGTTCTTTCGTGGGACTTAACAAACATAGGGCGTGATTTAATTTTATAACATTTTATTTTATATTACTTTACTATATATTGTTTTTTATATTTATAATTTTTTTTTTTCATTTGTGTACTTCTCTTTAATTTTATTTTTTAAATTTTTTAATAATAAATTTATTTCATTTTTTTTCTATTTATTTTTTGCTTTTATTTTATTCCATTTATTGTTTCAGTAATATAGCCGCGTAGCACTCAAAGTGTTAATAAACCTCGAACTTTAATCAATTCGAGGATTAACTAAAGTTCGTCCTATTTTATATTAGACTATTATATTTTTGTTCTATTTTTTCTGTTTTTTTTTACTTCATTTCCATTTTTTCATTTTGATTTAAATTTTTTTTGTAATTCCTGCTACATATGTATCGGGTGGGTTTTAAGAGCTTGAGAACTTAAAATTATAATACTAATATAGCAGAAATATTGTTCGGAAGAATTTTTTTTTAATTTGGTAAATAATTTCAAAGCATTTTTTGTTTTTGGAATACGCGTCGCGTAACACCAGATCCTTATGTAAAATTTCCCACGTAGTCGAAGGACAAAGGCCAACAAGTTGATAACGACGACAAATCGACATTTAGGCATCTTTTTCAACACGTTGCTCTATGAACTTCGCGAGCAGGTTTTTTTTATGAAAATAAATTTGCACAAGTTTAAAGCGTTGGCCTTGCGAAACAGAAATGTCAACACAGTTTTCCATTATCAGCTATCAAACTATAGTTACCGATATCGATAGTTCTCTAGCATCTAAAAATGCACCCGATACATATACCAGGGTTTGTTGCGTTTACGTCAATTTACTATATTTTACTTTGCATAACAACCATAATCGTACTCAATTTATACTATGACTAACGCGAAGATATCGTTGAGCTGCGATAGGCGTGCCGACGGGACATATCCTAATACCGGGGTTTACTTATAAGATAGGAGTCTCGGACAGCGAGGAATGCAGGAAATGTAGGGAGCAGAGCTCAGGGAAAACTGTGAAGCATCTTCTTTGCTATTCAAAACACCCTTAAAATATCTCGGGGCGCCACGGTTGGATTGGAAGATATCTCAGCAGTTGGCATTATTTTCTTAATTTCGCAATAGAAACGGCACCATGCAGGTGGACTACTTCAAAAAGTAGAGCTAATGAACTCCGTCTGATATCGTTATGGACCGAGCCAGTCTATGCGTGCCTACAAGTCAACCAGTTCAACCTCACGTCACTTTACTTTACTTAACGTCACTTTTGTTTACTTTACTCAGGCACTTACTCTGCTTTAGTTTCATTTTCTTAACTTTTGTACTTTGTATTAATACAATAGTTTACTTTATTTTTCTTTAACTTTCTTCACTTTTTTACCGTGCCTTAATACTTTGCTTCTCTTTATTTTGCTTTTTTTTGTTTTCTTGTTCACTCCACTCGGGAGCATAGGGCCTCGACAAAACTTGTCTTGCGTTGGTTTCGTTAATCTATTTTGCTTACTGACAGGGTAGTTGAGGAGCCTGCCGCTACCAGTTCTAAGTAATAGAAATGCCTTGTCGTTGCTTAGGAACAACGCCTTCTTACTGCTTGGAGCGCCTTCTGTACCTCACATTTTTCTTTGCTTACTTAAATTTAATTTACATTACATTGGCTTACTAAGACTTACTTCACATTTGAGAACCAGCGACTCACTAACAAATGCAATTTTGCTATTCATGGTCAATCTGTTCAACCACAATAGTTTCGTAAATTAGGAAACCAGACATCTCGATCTGATTTTGCGTCATCAATTATAAATAAACAAAAAATACACGATTTTCATTATTATTCGCATTACATCAATTGAAAATCGATGGCAAGGCCAACAAGCGAATGGAATCAAGGATTTCACGAATATAAAACAAAACATAGATTCTGCCATTGTTGGAAATCACCCGCGCTGATTTTATCGTTAAAACCAATTATAAGAGGCCCTACCCAGCATTTTCTTAACAGCTACGTACACGTTTCTCACTCCTCCCTGCGTATATCTCATCATGCTAAACAATTAAACTGAGCAAACATGTAAACCCACTCGTACAAAGAATGGGCGATCATGCAATGCAAAACGTTTAATAGATAGAGATCGCTGCGGAATTGTAAACGATGCAACAGCACAACTAGGATCGTAAACAGCGGCAACAACAAAAAGTCAATGAAGCAACATTAAATGAAATTGTAACAGCAACCACAGAAAACATGATACAATACAATTTAGCATTGGCGCAAAGAGAATCTAGACAAAAAATCACAACTCAAACTGCACTAGAGAACGAGCGATCACCACCGATCTGCTGTCAACTGTCAGAGGACAGCGCCAATTCAAACCAATAAGTCCCTTGCTATTACCAAAGTTTTTCATTTCCCTTTTTCTTTCTCTGTGCAGCACATTTGTTGGCAAATGATATTAATCGGCAACGTACGCACATGTATGTACGAGTATGTATGCGTGTTTGTATATATGCACTGTATTCGCACTCACACCAAGACACACGTGAATTAATTCTATGATTTCCATAGTCATCATATTTACAAGTTAATATCGCGCTAACAAGATGCCCTTTTTGTTTTTGTTTTCATTCTGATTTTTATTATTTAATTTTTTCCCGTCCCTACCAAATACTAACTACGAGTACTGTGATGATCCTGGTTAGGTGATCGTAGTGCTGCTAAGGTCGCTGTCTACCGACTTTGATCACTTAAATGCGATCTCAAACAACAACATAAATACAAACAAAAACCAAGCAATGGTAACAACAACAAGGCACATGGCGGAGCAGGAGTAAAAAAACTGTGGCGATCTTGTCAGATAACTGCCTGCCACCCGTGCATACCCATCCTTAGGCATGCACTTCATACAAGCGCGATGATTATGGCAGCCGATTGTTCACGGGAGACAACGACAAACATGAGTAGACAAGCAAAACGCTTGTTGAAGTACAAGAAAACATGTAGATTTCATTACAGATATCCAGACAGTCTATTTAGTTGAAGACTTGTAGAAAAGAAGCTGTGGTGAGGCTATTGAAACCACGACGTCAGCTGGTTGCCACTCGGTGTGCGAATGCGAGTGCATGCGCTTAGCAGCGTAGGATCGACGACGACCAAAGGGATTTAACCACAAGGGGCCGATTGTCGATGCGCATGCTTAGTAAGGGATAGAAGAAATTCAATTTAAGTGCAAATAGTTCGCTTTGAACAGCAATAAAGGAGCGTAACGAATGCTCCTATTTGCATAATGGGATCATGAAGCAAGCGAGCGAGGGAAATGCAACCAAGAGGACGTGGGAGAAGAGAATGCGGATGAGGGTAAACAATTGAAAGAAACGTTTAGGACAAGATGGGGAAAATAATATTTGTAGAAAATGACATTAAATGTGATAGAGGTCAGTTGAACGATAAGAAATGACTGACAGGCGACGATTATTATTGTTCTTATGAGAGGATTTACCACTGAAGGCTGAAAGATTTAGTGTAATTCGCTGAGTCCAGCTTCCTCAATAATTTTTGGTATTTGTCCTATTTTATTGAGTTTCGTTTCCTCCTCTGGTAAAATATGTTTACCCATGTACGTGTTCCGTTTATACATCAGTACTGGGCATGTTTGGTGGTGAGAGGCGACGATAAAGCAGATCGAAATAAAACGATTGGGGGACAGTGATCACGTAGAAGTAATCACGGGAAAAGGTAGCCGGGTGATTCGATGCGGCAACAAAGGAAGAGCTTTTAAATTAGTGATCAAACAACGTTCGGCCGTCGACTGAATCGAATTCAGAACTGCAAGTCGAGGAAATGTGATAAAGATTAGATCATAATAAATAAACAAATTGGTGCGTACAATTTTATTAGGCATTTGGACGAACTGCTCTTCCTATTTGTGACGTTCGTCTTGATGTTATTACGTAAAAGGAGGAACCTACAGTTTCAAGCCGACTCTGAACGCCAAATGGCGGCCGCCATAGCCGAATGGGTTGCTGCATAACTATCGTTCGGGAGTGCGCAGATTCTTTGTATAAAACGACAAAATGGTAGAAAATGTGTTTTCTAATAGCGGTCGTATCTCGGCAGGCAATGGCAAAACTTTAAGTGTATTTCTACCTTGAAAAGGCTCCTCAAGGTTAGATTATAGATCTTGGAAAAAATAAACAAACTGAGTTGGTCGATCGAAAACAAAAGAGGAGTTAAACGACTTAGTTAATATACTGCTGAAATTTAGAAGAATAATAATTCAAATAACACAGAAAAGGCAAGAAGTTGTAGAAAAGGCAATCAATGCAAGAAGATGAGGTGAAAAAATGTTAATCAAAGAAAAACAAATTGATAAGGGGGCAAGGGTGATAGATTTACCACGTTTAGTCATTAGCTATGGTGAGAAACAAAATTGTGCGGGCAGCTTCAGCAGCCGATTTCTGCCCGCTCATTTCACAGGTATTCACACAGACGACAACGAATTGACATCGTGTTGATTTTTTGTATATAACACCAACACAAGTTTTTTTTGTAAACACATACCAAGTGACGTCAGCCCATCAGCTGATTCTGTCAAATTCGGTCAGAGTCGAATAAAGGTCTGATAAAGAGCACACAATTTGTGAGAGTACCTATCAGGTCATCAGGAAATGAGCAGCAGAATACTGCTAGCTCATTCCGTACGTATTCTTACTTCTCGACCAATATCTCGACAAAAATGAGCGGAGGCTTCGTTTCGTCGTAAACAAACCAGTTTCACATCCCCGGGTTCTTCAGCTAATCAGCTGATTCCTTCAAATTCGCTGAGCACCGATTAATGGTCTATGGTTGGCCCCACCTTCTAAAGTTAACGAAATCAAAGTTTATCGGGACAGGCAGGAAAAAAGTTGGTTCCAGCAAATTAATTGAGGCATAATGCCTCGAGTGGATTTTTGATGTCAATAGCCTAAGGAAAGCATAAGAAGAAGTAATAATTAAGAGAAGAAATTGAAAGTATGCGTCGAAAGGCAGATAATCGAAATAAGGCAGTTGTGTTCTGTTTAAGCGAATTGCTCTTAGTAAAATTTACGCGCAATTTACGCGAGCATGTACCTTTTTCACACCTCTTATATGGCTTACGAAACAGGAAATAGGAAGCGCACACTGTGTACATATCACAACAACAAAAATTGCATGAAGCTGTTTAGCATAAGAGCGACTATTCACTATTCCCTCGGCCCACAAGGCGGCTCGGCTCATTTAATTTGAAAAAAGTTTTAGTTAGTCGCAACAAATTAGTTGTTGGTCAAATAAATGAAAAATTAAGTGAAGCACTTCCCTGTAGAACTGAAGCACAGACATCCAAAGAAAAATCTCACAAATTTTCAAAAAGTTCAAAATACATTTTTCAGTGGTAAAAAGTAAGATTCTTCCAACTTTTGAATAACTTTAACTTACTTAATACAAAAATGATTTGGAAATATTTATTTGGCTTTTAAGCCCGCCATTGCTTGTAGGTTTGCATATTGCAGCTATTGAGTTCACAAGTGCCAAATATGAAATATGACGCCACTTGCAAAAGTTATAAACCATCCGAGAGGGTGATTAATTTTGCGCCACCTTATATATATACGTATACATACGTTTACGTGCGCCATCGTAGCCGAATGGGTTGGTGCGTGACTACACTTCGGAATTCACAGAGAGAACATAGGTTCGAGTCTCGGTGAAACACCTTAATTACGAAAAAGTTTTTTCTAATAGCGGTCGCCACTCAGCAGGCAATGGCAAAGCTCCGAGTGTTTTTCTGCTATGAAAAAGCTCCTCATAAAAAATATCTGCCGTTCGGAGTCGGCTTAAAGCTCTAGGTCCCTTCATTTGTGGAAGAACATCAAGACGCACACCACATCAATATATTATATGTACGTGTTTTTGGTTTTTTTTAATTCGAATGCTTTAAGATAAAAACTAGAGTTTTTCAAAAATGTCATCAAAACCTCAAACTTTATTAAAACACATATACGAGAGTCGTTTGAAAAGTCTATACAAAATTAAAACTACTAATTTTTTGGGGTAAACCTTTTTTCATTTCCATTTTCATAGATTCTTCTTAGGCTTATACGCTTCACCCAACGCTGGTATACTTTGTTTATTTCTTCCAAATATTAGGATTTTTCCAAGTCTGGAAAGTAGTCATTCATTTCTGTAATCACCTCGTCGTTTGAATCAAGCCGTTTCTTCAAATGAGGGGAATAAATGTGAAAATGTAAAAAGAGTTGGAATCTATTTCCACTAATTTAGCGACCACAACTGCTAAGGCGTGAGCTGGTGCGTTGTAGTCATGGAAAAGGAAAATCACTCGACTTCCTCGATTCAAACGATAAAATGCCACACATAAAGAAATCTACCGATCTGGCTGAAGCTTGGTGCTAGCTCTTCCTTCTTCTGCCATCTCTCTGACTTTGCACGGACTTTTCAAACGATCCTCCTACTTTTATTTGAATAATCTACTCTCCAAATTTAAATATGATAAGATTTTTCTGCATTCGTAATCAACATTACCATAATTAGCATCAGATAAATATGCATCGGAATATTCCAAAATTTATAATCGAATTGCAAAAAAAAATTGAACTTTAAAAAATTTCTCGAAAACATTTTTTATTGTCATTAAAGTACACTGCAAATGCGAATATTGATTGCATAGTAGAGTTCGAGTGAGCACAATGAAGGACTAATTATGCAAGAGCAACGATTATTCCTTGTGGAATTTCAACCAATCAATCGATTTACATCGATAATTGTGTTACAAGAACATTTTGAATGTCAAAATTTCATTCTTTTGCTTCAAATATTATTAATAATTCTTGTTGCATAAAGCCCATCAAATAGGGAAACTTCCCATAATCTGGCATGACTATCCCAAAACTCAAGTAATTTTACCGCACTTCTACTGTTCTCAATTTCCCATTCTCACTTAGGCTAATCAGGCTCTATTTTTAGAGCATTTTAAAAGCACAATCTAACGATGTTTGAGGCTTATTTTTATATTATTTTTTATTTTTACTCCTTAGCAGCAGTCAGAGCAGATCAAGGAAGGCTGAGTAGTCTAAAGCGAATCCAAATTAAAGAAAATCGATTAAAAAGTGGTGCTAAAAAAATAAGGTAAAGCGATCTACAGCAAAGACGTTGGTGGGTCAGTAAACGCATCAACAGCAATCAATGAAGCCCATAAGCGCATTGAATAGCGATGATTTTGCTTTATGCCGGCAATGAGCTGCCGGCAAGGTATAACTAAGGCACTGAAGAATGAGCGAGTTTTTATGTTGATTTGGTTTTATAATAAAATTAAGCGCAAAATTTCGCAAGCTGAAAGTTCATAGCGCTTTAATGCAGCATACATATCTAATTATCGAGAAATCCTTTAAAAATAATGTCTCACGATATTTTCTTTGAAATTTTTTTAAACATATTTTATGTGCAATAAAATGAATTGAAATGCAATCACCAGTTTTCGTTTAGTCAATTAAGACGATTTAAGTGTAATATACGACCATTTTATTGAAATTCGTATTCAAGTTTTATATCTGGAATTCAATTTCATGCTTGCACCACCGCACCGGCCTTTTAGCTGCAGCAGCGGCACAGTAGGATTTCACTTTTTAATTAATAAATTTCAATAATAAAAAATCTTGATTGCTTGCAATAATAATAATTCTTAGAGTGTGGCACATAGTGCAGCCAGCCACCACTACCACCGGCAGTCATCATCATCAGCAGGAGCACTGCACCACAATAGAAACGGGCCATAGATGCGACTGTAAGCAGATAATGGCTTTTATATGCGGGATTTTTTTTAGTTTCAGTTTTTTTTTGTTTTCTTGAATTTGCTTGTTTTTCATTTCAGGCTGGAATGTAATGAAAGTGCAATTTTTTATGGGACGCCAAACAGAAGAATAAAATTCTCAGGAGTAAATCTAGAAATGTCTTCCTTTCACTGCGCGCAAATTGAAATCGAATATCGCAGGAGTTAAAGGAGTTGCTTGCAAGAATCCCACACAAAAATCTGGCATTAAAAGCACACAAAAAGTATGAAAAAAAGAACGCTAGATGTTAACAAAGAAAAGAGCGTTAAATACTGGCAAGTGTTCGCTTTTTAATGCAAACATTTCAAGCCTATTAAATTCCCGCTGAGTTGGGAGTACCTAAAGCAAAAGTGTTGTCTATTCTATGCAATTGGAAATTGAAGTTCAACTAGGTATATTTTCGCCACTACCACAACACAGCTGCACATGCACGAGGTGCTTTTGTGTAAGTGTTGGTTGTCGGTCGGGCGCAGTTGGCAGCTTGGACCACAGAACCTTGACCACAAAACAAAAAAAAAATAATAAAAATAAACAAAAAAATGGCATAATAAAAATGCAGAAATTATAGTACGCATTTCCCAGAGTTGTCATTGACAGAGGTAGGTGGTTGTTATTGTTGTTTATGTATTGCTGGTTTTTACTTTTTTGCTTTTCTATCAACGCACAATACACACACATCTCAACGCTGCATAGCTCATTCATGTTGCAGCTTCATTTTTATTTTTGCTGTTGTGTTGTTTTCTAGCTTTGGTTTGTGGCTTAGAGGCGTTAAATTGTGGTTAGTAGCAGGTAATGTGGCACCATGGAAGAGGTGAAAATATGACAAAGTAGTAAAGCAAATATATAAAGTGCCACGGCAGCAGTAAAATCAATAACAAAAACTACATTAAAATCAAAATCAGCAAGAACTAAAGGGGTATACAATAGGGATTTTTTGGGCAGCAATGATTTTTGCTGCTTTTAAGAAGCTAATGTGCTGCAAAGAGTTCAACGAAACAGCAGACGACGCGTGGGGCTATGGATTATGATCGAAGAAAATTGTGTATTTGAGTACTTCAATTCCTTCTCCTTAGATTTAGCCTTTTAATTACAATGTCGATTACCTGGCGGCCGACCGTAGTTGAATAGGTTAGTGCTTGACTATTATTCGGGAGTGCGTAGGTTCGAATCTCCGCGCATGTACATCAAATGATAGAAAAAAAATGTCTGCCCCTCGACGGGCAATAGCAAACCTCCGATTGTATCTCCGCCATGAAAAAAGCTCCTCATGAAAACCATTCGCCGTGCGGCTTAAAGTTGTAGGTCACGCCATTTGCGGAACAACGTCAAGAAGGAACTTCTTTCATTTCTAACATTTAATGTTACATGCCCGAGATTTCGGCTTCGGCAGTTGACGTAGTAAAGTTTTGGCTAAACTAATTATGAATTTTGTCCTGATTTAAGAGTTTCGGAGCTTAAAATAATCAAAAGCTTTCACTTCTTGGTATTAATTCGAATTTGTAAGTATGTCACCCAAAATCTTAACACAAAATATGGGAACGAAGGTCATGATGTACAGAATGCAGAGATTTGGCGATTTTGAAGGAATCAGCTGAATGGCTAACGTAAATGGGGTTAACGTGTAACGATAAAACTGAGACTATGTTGGTGATATATGAAAAAAATCAACGCAGCTCACGCCCATATTGCTTCGTTGCTCTCTCAACAACGCCTGGTTGGACGAGTTTGTGCATACGAGTAGAAATACTATAAGCGAGCAGAATTCCCCTGCCTAGTCTCCGTTGACGTGGCAGCCGAAGTTACTATCACAATTTTACTTCGGATGGCCAAACCTGCTCATCTATCATTCTTGCACAGAGTTTGCCACGGTTCACAGAAAGCAGATGGTCGCGTATATCGCGTCAGAACTGTGTGCCACGTTTTCAATGAATTCCACTTTAAAGGTTTGTTTAAATTTTTTTGTATGAAAACATTTTGCTTCAAATGTTCGTTCATTTTTTTCCATTTTTACATTAAGTTAACCTAACTTTTCATATTTGCTTACAAAGCCTTGCTATTTTGGCATTTTTCTCTCTGTTTTCTCTTGCAGCTCTTATACTTTCAAAACTTTATTTGATTTAAAAATTCTTAAACGACTCCTGTGTTCATGACGATTGACGCATCAGGCTCATTTTGAAGTGAAACTGTGATATTTTCGGTACTTTGAAAGCCGCAGGTGCATTGATCAGATATTTATTAGAAAAATAATAAAGTTTTTTTACTAAACCTTTTGATTTTGGTGGGAAAATTACCATAATGTAAATATGATGACCGAACTGTATCATGAAAAAATCCAGATTAGGAAAAATCATGAGCGCATTTATATTTAAGTTGCAGGCTGTTACATCCCTACTGAAGGCCACCGTGTAATGTAATTCACACTTTCAAGTTTGGTTAACTGCAGAATTGATTCCCTAATTCCTTCATTTAGCGGTGGCTTCTATGTTTATTGTCATTTTAGAATGCTCTGAGTTGTTATTGTTGTTGCTGTAATTGTTCTTTTTTATTTCTGCTAAGTTTTCAGCAATAGTTGATGTGTTTTGTTGTTGTTTTTTTTTGGTTTGGTATTGATACATTTCCATAGGTTTATTGTCTGTGTAACAATTTTTGTAGCTAAACTTTACATTCAGAATTTAGTCAAAGACTTCTTTTCGTTGTTGGTGTATTTGCTACTGCTATTCTTTGTTTTACTAGACAACCGAATTCAATTAACATTTACGCTATTTCAAGCGACTTTCCAACATTTCATAGATTTAGAAAAAAGCACTTTTTGGCCAGAGCAAAAGCTATTTAGCAATCAAACCTCGCCAAAACAAAAGAAGAAAAACAAGAATAACCAGTGAAAAAGCCCTTTTGTTTATCTTCACTTAAATTTCTGTTTATTGAACCAACTTTCCTTTCATTGGACCCATTTTTCGCAAATATTATCCTAGACTGCCTTTTCGAAATTGGAAGGAGTTTAAGGTCTGAGTAATTTGAGTGAAGGAATGAAAAAGAGTTTCGCATTTCACTCTTTCGCCCGTGTGATTTATCAATCTTTTGGGAAATAATTCAAAACCAAAGGTTTCGAGGTATGCATTTCGTGAGCTCTTTAAAATCCGGATATCAAAATCACCTTCACTAATCCAATATCATGAGTTCATGAGCCATTACCAAAAACTTCAGCTCCAAAGTACGAGAAAAACTCATAGAGAAGAGCACCTTTTCCATAACCGATGTATGATAGTTTTTAAGGCAGTTTACAGTTCTAGAGCTCTGGTAGGTGACTTCATATGCAACCAAAGAGAGACTGGAAAACCACTGCATGTGGCGAATGACCATCGAAACTAATCCGGAGACAAGGTTTTTGATTAGTTAGCAAGCGGTTGCTTTGATGACCTTAATGAAAAATTAGTACCACGTCGGATAGGAGCTATAAGAAGACATTTACTTCCATCAACTTCAGCAATCGATTCATAGAGAGAGTGTTCATCACTGCGGACCAGTGTTGAGTTTTTTGTTGCCATTTTAACTTTACCTCATCAGTTCCGAAAAATATCATCGATCGACTCTTTAGCAAAAATGATTACTACTGCCGGGTAATGGATGCCAACAAATTAAAAAAGAAGTCTCAAAGAATCTCTTTCGAAGACAGAGCTGAGAAAAGTACTGGCTTTTGCGTGTGAAAAACTCCTTCGTACCTCCAAAAAGCTTAGAGATGAGTTAAATCGTAATGTGAGCTCGTCAAGAATCGCAAAAAGGTTATTGCAGATAAACTATACGGAAAAGATCCGAGAAAGCTTCCATTACTGCAGCCACGACATATGCATCCCTGAAAAAAAAATCTGCAGTTTTTGTACCTGGTTAAAGACCCAGACATAACTATTATGCGAAAGCCAAATAATGTTTATTTTAAACCTAAACATGTCACCAGGAACAGTAAAATACGGAGCTGACAAAATCAACGCATGGGGCTGCTTCTTCCACTACGGTACTGGTCTAGTATATTGGATAAAAGAATGCATGGATGCAAAGTTGTGCTGGAAGATAATAGAAGCAACCATAGTATTAGAAGAGCAGTGAAAGATACCTCTGAAGTGGGTATATATCCCAGGCAACAAGCATACCAAGAAGTTGACAAGAAATTAGTTAGTTTTCAGACGGGATTAAGGTCATGAGCTGACCGGCTCAGTTAGCTGATCTCAAGCACACTGTCAAAGAAGCGGCAGCAAAACAGAATTCTACAAACATCGTAGAGCTCTGGAAGGATTTGAGAAGAGTTTGTAGGCTATTCCCCTCGCGAGATGTAAGCATTTGATGAACTCCATCTCTCGTAGATGCGCAACAGTACTCCCCAAAAAGTGCTATACGACGAATTATTAATAATTTAAGATTTATTTTGTGTTATATAATGAATTAATTCTTTGGACTATAAGCCACCGTCTTTACATCGCACAGAGTTGGGTAGGTATTTTTATTTTCTTGTTACCCTTTCGATTCTCATTTTTCCTGCCTACTGTTGTGATTATTACCTTCACTTTACTGTTGCTTAAGCGGTTTTCGATGTTTCGCATGCTTGCATTTTTTCTGGTTTTTTCGCTTTTGTGGTATTTTTAAAACGTTCGTTGTTCGCAACTTTACGATTATGGAATGTATCGATACTATAGTTGAGTACTGTTTCTTTGCTTTTGTTCTCGTTTTTCTTTCATTATGTTATTGCTATTTATTCTTGCATTGTTCGTGTTCATTTTACACTCTTTGAGTACGATAAGTACCTTGAAATTCACGCTTCACTCAAAGCTGAGTTATTGGCCGGTATGCCATTGTGACATTATGCCATTAGGCGATTAATCTACACGAAGAAAGTGTTAAGTCGAAATAGGTTGTTTTTTGTGGTCACTCTTTCTAAGCGATTGCTTTCATTCGCTTTACGTTTTTTATTGCTCTCCTTTATTATTTGATATAAAACAAATTATTCACAACCAAAATCAAAGCAGTTGACGTCAGTTTCGTTTTTAGCTGCAAAAAAATACCATGTGGATCTAAATTTTTTACGACTTTCAATAGGATGCTATGTTATTCAAAATCGATATTGTGACTACTAAATATTCACAGAGCGATTTGAATACAATAGACCAATGTATGGATGTGTATATGTATAAGTATGTTAGTGAAGAATGAAAGAATGGTATTTAACTGAGCGATAGTCGTACTCGTACAGGGACAAACGACTACGCACAGTGATTGGCTTCCATAAAAAAAGTTTTCCAAACAGATATTCCTCGCAGTTTTTAATAGTATAGATAAATAATAGTATAAATAATATTTCTAAGATCATAATACTTCCTTCACCATTTGAGCAAAATTAAAAAAACAAAAAAATTGGCATGCAGTAGAGACATATTTTAGTTAATTTTACTCTTAAATTTTTATTCTTATAGTCTACTACCATTTCTATTTCACAAATGTTCAACTTCCGTAGCGTTGAATTACGTTTTATAAGGAAGAAAATTGTTAACACTGTATGCAACAAAAAAAAAAATCAGCTTCAAATAAACATTTTAATTGAAAAAAAGTATTTAACATTTTCTTCCGTGAAGCGCGTAAGCCCATTACTATGCTCTGATTTAAATGCTCAGTATTAAATTTGTAGCATATAATTTATTTTATAGGGAATATCAGGTTAACTTTTCATCGATTCGTTTATTTTATTTTTCAGTTGACAAGTTACTTTTGCAAAAACACCGAAAACGCTTACATTGCAAACAATGAATTTTTCATTCGCATTATTCGATTTTTAACCACTGTGCGACGTGTTAAATAAGCGATTCCAAGTCAAGGCATTTCTGTTTAACAGAAACCAATACAACAGCGAAAAGTAATAGCGACAGCACATGTGAATATACATACATACATACAAACATATGTATATGTGTAGCCTTAGAAATAGAACATTTGCATAAGAATTAGAAGTTGCCACATTCAAATGCTGAAATTTATGTCCAAGTGACGAGTGCTTGAAAGAGCAGCTAAACTATGCAAGTAGCATTTTGAAGCAATGCAAGGCAGTAACTTATTTGAAAATAAGTTACAAAAAATATATAGATATATTATTGTATGTATGATATGTATACACAGCCCTGAAGAAATATATAGCACCTCAAATTTAGAAAAATGTTGCCTTTTTCATTTTTTTTTTGTTGTTTTATTACAACTTTTTTATAAAAATATAGCTAAAATTCTATAATAAAATCACATAAGTCCCAGTTTCAAACTTTGTATAAGATTTTTTCAAATTCTAAAAAATGTATCAAAATTGTTGTTCAGCATTTAAAAAAATAATGGGGTATGCAATTTTATAGTCTGATAAATTTCAATCTAACAAAGAACAAGTTCGATATGGCTCCAAATTCCCGTTGACTTTTGATAACTTTTCTTACTGACGGTGTTGCCTATTTTCTCCACATAAAAATAAATGTCATGGACTTAAAGGAAAAATAATTATAAAAAATCAACGAGAATTTCTAGCAACTTCAAACATGCACTTCATTATATTAAAATTTAAGAAGCTATAAAGCCTAGGAACAACTTTTTTTTATATTTCTAATTCAAAGTTTCGAAATTTGTACAAGAACTGTAAAAATTCAAAAAAATGTCATCAAAATTTCAAGGTTTTTGATCAGAATTACAAAAAACAATTGTGGTAAGTAGTTTTATAGCCTATCTAATTTTATTGTTATAAAGAGCAAGTTCAATGTGGTTCCAAATTTTCTTTGATTTTTGAAAATTTCATTAGCAGTGTTGCCTATTTTCTAGATATAAAACAAAATGTCATGGACTTAAAGGAAAAATAATTATAAAAAATAAACGAGAATTCCTAGCAACTTCAAACTTTCACTTTATTAAACTATAATTTAATAAGTTATCAAACTGTATATCAAATTTTTTGAGCTTATCTGACTAAAAATTTTAAATTTTTGATTAAAATTTGTCGGGTTTTTCAACTTGTTCATAAAATTTGAAATTTAAATTTATACCAAATTTTGTGAGACAATAAGCTATACTCTTATATAAAAAAATTATGAGAATTATAAAAAAGAGGAAAAAAAGAAAAAAAATTAAACTGGCCAAAATGTGGAGGTGCTATATTTTTTTGCGAGCTGTATTTCTAAGCTAAACACAAAATTCCAAAAGAAAAATGCAAATGACTAAAAGTAAACAAAAAGCAGTCGAAAAACTACTAAAACTTGCATTGAAATGCAGCAAAAGGGGCTATAAAATATTTTCAAGTTAAAAAAGAAATTCTAAAAATTTGTCTGAAAACGTCAAAATCGTGCAAAACGCTAAGCTAAGACATTCCCTTTATTTTTCCACCAGTGACACAATACAATGGTTAGCCGTGAATTCCAGCTTCATTCAAGCAACATCTAGTGGAGAAGGAAGGGGTACTTGTGGCAGCCACCTTCACACCAACACACACTAACACACTGGAATTGTAGCGTTCATGTGCTTTTCATCAAATTATTTGCATGTGTATTTTTATTGCCTTGCTGATTCCTTTTTTTGTTTTTTGTCTTTTACACTTCGCTACTCGCCCGGTGTTGTAAGTGTGGCCATTGACATCGCGGCACCCCCGCCATTGCCAACAAAACACTTTGACGCTTCTTCGTGAACATGATTTGACATTTTTTCGTGCAGCTTGTAAACATCTACGAAAAATTTGTATAGAAATCGAGTATGTTTTTGTTGGTGTTCTTTTTTTTGCTTAATTTTTTTTTTTTAATTTTTTGGTTTGTGTTTGTTTTTTTGTGGTCCAGTCATGGGGCGCGTTCTCTTTGGATGGCTGTTGTATTTTATGATTTTGAAATTTTGTGCTTGATGGCAATAGTCGATCTTGATCTTGAAATGTTGCTGCTCAAAAACGCAGCCAAAAAAAAAAAAACAAAAAAAACCAAGCAGTTTTTCATGTCTCACCGAGTTGGACTTGGAAATAACACAAAGAGTTGAAAATCAAATTGCGCATGCAAATGCATTTCATAAATTTGCATTTTCATTTCAGTGGATTCCCAAATGATTTCAGGCTTTATTGTGTGAAATTAATGGCGCTTGTCGACTAAAATTGCTAAACAAATTAGCTGAGTAACTCTTCTTTATGAAAAGAAATTGTGGGAATACACTCGCTGTGGGAATGTTCGTAGTGAAAATGTTGAGATAAATTTTTGTGCGCTGAATAAAAGTATGAAAAAATATAATGCAAATTTTATATAACAAAATAACGTGAATGTGAATTTAGAGTAGCGCTTTTGCATAATTAACACAAATACTTAGCCTTTATAGGCATAGCTTTTGTGCTTTCATGCTTTTGTGCAATTTTCGATTGCAACTCACTCACAGGGGAAAGCTGGCTGGAGAAAGCTTCAATAAAGCTAAGACAAAAGAATTTTCGTAATTTCTTTATGGATTTTCATTCAGATTTTCATTCAATTCAGAAGGTGGAAGACCGCCAAGAAGATAGAAAGACGATGTCGACTTAGATGTGTGCTTGTAAGTTCTAAGACAGGCAAAGTGAAGGAAGCACTGAGCAACCTTGAGCTCTAATGATGAATTGATAGAGAGATTAATGACAGAAAAGAGCCGATACCGCTAATGGTTTTGTGTTTTTTTTTACTTTTGAAGATTTCAAAGTGAATTTGGTGATTTCGAAAATGTCCTTTTCTGATTTTCTAATTGAGCAGGTAAGCCACATTTTTTTCATTGCGGAATGAAATTTCTGTGGCAAAACCATTGGAATTACTTCAGAAGATCTTTGGTGATTAGATTTTTTCAGCAAATTTTTAGAATTGATATAAGCAATTCCACGAAGACCGAGTTCTTTAACGAGTTGAGCTTAATTTTCTTCCCACCTCTAAGTATACGTTAACCTGTATTTTTCGAAGGGCTTATGATGAATTGTAGCAATGCGCCGCCTCATAAAGCTCTTCCCGATAAGAGCCACTTTTCCCAATAATACCCTGAAATCAATAAATTTATCAAATTTCAATTTATCCAACCTTACAACTTATGAAGCTCAATTAAATAAAGTCATCAACAAGCTTTTCCAGAAGCTCAGGTAACACTCCCGCTACCCTCAAGTTCATCCACTCTCCTCTAAGCGTCCCCAAGCAAGCGACGGAAATTAAAGGTTTAAAGCTCAAAAATATTACATTTACTCTTATGAGTCTTGCTGGCATGAGTTCAAACTATTTTGAAAAAAAAATTTGAAAATTAAAATTTAAAATTTGAAAACAAAATAAAAATACTCGTAAAATGTCTCAGCCACATCTCAGCTCATGTGATTTAAAAAAAAATTTTTCTTGATATTAAGATACGCTTTCTAACTATCAGCCGAGTAAAAAATATATCAATCGACACAAGTTTTAAAATACCTCTAAATATCACAGCAAAGTCGCTCGGAAATGAACAGCTTTGGAACGGATTTGGAACAATAAATAAATATTGTAAAATTGATAAACCAAATTAACGTTCAATCTGATTACTTCATTCCATAGTTTTATTTTGTAGTTTTCTGCTTCACTGGTGTATTTAAATTTATTTATTGTTTTTCAAATTTGCTTTTTTTAAATATCGTTTTTTCAATAACACTTGATTAGTTCAAATGGCTCTCTATCATCTTCGTTAGTATCAACGATATTTACAACTGCCAAGCGCACAGCAGGTTTCCGTTCGTTCATCATTTGTACTTTTATTTTTTTTGTTTTTGGTTTCTTTTTCTTCCAAAATTAACTTAATTACTGGTTTGGAGGTGTCACTTCAGGGTCATACCGCCTGAGCATACAAAAATGTGAAGAAATCACTAAAAACTCATAAATCTACATGCACAGGCAACAACACTATGAAATGCTTGCACAAAAGCAATGAAAAATCTATGAAAATAACAAAAAAATGCATATTCGCCTTTTGTTTTGTGGTTCACTTTTAAAAGCTAAAATCTTAATTAAATATTTATTACTAAAATTAGCCTCAATCGCAACATTACTTCAGCTTTGATCTTCCACTCCTCTTGTAATTTTTATTGGTTCTGTTTTTTTTTCTTGTATTCAAAACACATTTATGTGATTAGAATGAAAAATTGCTTAAGTCGATTTTTAGTATAAATTAAGATAAGAATACGAAAACAATCTCCATATTGAAAAGCACCACCCCACCAAAGTAAGATCGGTTTCGTTTGAGTGATTTTCAAATTTTTATGATTTGCGGATTTCCGGTTATAAAGTTTGAACTGTTGAAGGTATTTAAAGTAATAAAGTCAGCTATCTATATAAAATTCTGTTTCTGAAGAGTTTAAGAAACATAAACTGATTTTGTTTTTTACACAAAAATGTTTCAAGACTTTTCACATTATGCGATAATTTCAGCCGTTTTGACTTTTCTTTATTTTTTATGATTTGTTTTTAAATATAGCTCATTCTACAACAAATATTACACAAATAAAAACTTGAAACTTGGTATAAAATTTATGAAAATTCGTAAAATTTTCATCAAAATTAAAATAATTTTTAAGCAAACAAAAAAAGAATTTGGCTATAAAACTGTATACCATGGCCCATTAAATTTTAGTATAATAAGGTGTAGGTTTGAAGAAGTTTAAAAGTTGCATTGAGTTTTGACAATTTGTTTTGCATGAGATAATGAGAGTTCTCTTTCATATGAAGCACTTGTTCGGAAGTCTCTTATATGGAAGAAAATGCTCTGAAAAATGGAGAAAGCATTAAAAGTTCACCAAAATTTTTAAAATACAAAAACTACATATAAGCGAAATTTTCGATTTTACATTAAGAGTTTTTATAAATCTTTTGCAAATAGGTTTTTATAGCTATAGAACTTTGTTATAATAAATTGCAAGTTTCTGGTAGCTCAAAATTCTCGTTGATTTTTGATAATTTTTTCCATAGCTGTTTTCCGCATTTTTTGAAGTATCGAAAAGACGTTTTTTTGTTTTTATTTTATCGAACTTACTAAGTTGCCTATGAGCCGATTGATTAGCCTTTGAATCAGTTGTCAACTAAACAAGTAAATTGATAGGAAAGCATCAACAATAGAGAGTATTACGTTTCGTCCCGTGATGAACACCCTCTCTAAACAAGGAAAGCTGCACAGATCATTATGGATGAGATACAATCTGAATTCAACTTTTTTGATCCTTGAAATTCTGAAATTTTAGAGTTCAGGACAAGCTATCGTATTTTATACATCACATCAGCTGGATAAACAGAAAAGCAACATTCAAAATGCCACGAAAATGTAAAAAATGCAGGCAACAATATTTGGTCAAATGGTGGTTTGTATTTGTTTTCCATAATTTTTATATAAGTAGTTGCATATTAGTTAATTTATAGTCAATCACAGAATTCAATCAAGAAGAAGAAGAAAAGGAAATTCCTGATGAATGGGGTTTAGCGACTTTGACTTGATACGGTTCCAAATGACTCTTTGAGGTGGTTCTTCCGAATTATCTGCCTCCAAAGTTTCAAAACACGTGAAAAGTGCCTTTCATGAAATTTTCAATAGCCATTTTTTTCGAGGCTAAAGAAGCTTCGACTTTTTGAGGCTTTTTTGCAACAAAGTGAGCTTTTAAGTGGTGAGACTGTTCCAGTAAGTGAGAGAGTCAGTTGGATACGATCATGACATCACGAGATTACGAAGTCGACCTCAAACACTATTGAAAAACTAGCAGAAATAGTTAGAAAATCCTCTTCCTTCTAAAGACATTTGCCGAGAATACTCAAACCACTTCAGAAGTAAAACAACACACCCATTGTTTATGCGCATCTGAATTTTTATAACGAAAACAGTTTTGAATTTATGAACCCGATTGTTAGGGGATAGGAAACTTGCTTAATTGGTATGAAACAGAATCGAAGAGGCAATCGAAATGGTGCAGCAGAGTCTAAGAAGTTTAAGCTTATACAAAATTATTGGGAAGAGGATGGCTGCTGTTTGCGGTATTCAGAAGGCACGTTAATGGAAGATTAGAAAGTAAAGATTGATAGATAGATAGATTTCAAGTTTATCTTTCGAACTCATGACCTTCCGTGTCCTCTACTCATCACAGTAGCTCATCCAAACTCAGTTCTCTTATTAAACTTATGTTAAGATACAGCTGGGTTGAGCAGAGCGTATATTGCCTTCCTTCTTTCTGCAATAAGCCGAAATGTCTCAACCTTCTCTGCGCTATAGCGCTGCATGCAAGGAGAAGGTGTATTGGAGTCTCCGGGGATTGGTCGAAAAATATGAAAGTAAAAGCGTAAAAAGTTAGCGCCAATTAAGAAGAAGAGAAGAAGAAAAGCGTAAAAGTAGTAGAAGCTAAGAAAATAGATTTTTTTTATAACAAAAATGAAGTCCATTTAAGATTTGGTTAAGGGGAAACTGTTAAGGGGTAAAATTTGTTTCATATTTAAAGTCACAAACAATTCTAACTCATATTTCAACTTTTCTAATCCTTTGCTAAATATTTTTGTTTTGAACTGGAGTAAGAACTTAAACTTAAATATATAAGTATACTATCGCAATTTGATTTCTACGGACTTTCATTCTTTCAATAAATTTTATTCTTTGCCATAACTTCTATTGATACCACAGCGACAAAAGATTTTATGACAAACAACATTTTTTACTACAATCAACATAAATTTATTAGAAATATAGTTCATATCTTAAAATTGGCCTAATGTAAAACAAAAAAATTGTACTTAAGCACTTTTTCCTTTTCAGCAGAGACACACTGTAGATACTATGCTTTTGTTTATTGTCTCAAAATAGCGACCAGTTTCGAAACTTTTGAAAAAAAAACAATAATTTAAAAATAGTATTTGCGTTTTCATTTCTCAGCAGCACCCATAAAAATGTAAAAATTGTTTTCGTGACAGATTTCAAAACAACTAAAATTGCTCTCCTCATTGTCTTCTACTAAAAAAAGAATCAGCAGTGGTAGCATTGCCTATAAAATTAGTTATCTGTCTTTTGCAACGCGCGCACACATTTCTGTTGTTAGAATCACGCATTGCCACTTTAAATCTTCTGTCGCAATCACGAAATCGTTTTGACAGCTGGCAGCCTCCTTTGATGGCTACTCACCTGCCTATTAACACTTTTGCTGCGCTGTGCTGCGCTGTGCTGCGCCGCATTGCGTTGCCCTACTGTTGGCGCAAGTTTACCGCTTTGGCACCATTTTTTCGCGCCGCAGTTGGCAATGGCAAGTATTTAGCAACATAAATAGAGTTAGCATACATACACATATGTATGTATGTATGTATTTGTTTGCTAAGGCATACATACCTTTTCCGCCTTGTTGCAATAGCCATTATTAGTGTGCGCAGGCGCGTTGCCCCAAACGAGCGAATTCATTTTAAGGCAGCCACGCCAGCCTGGCTGCCATAGTTGGTCGCTTGCATTATGTCATCGAGGTGATTTTTATGGCGTTTGCGCATATTTCTAGCCATTGTATTGAATAATGAGATTGCATAATGGATTTCGAAATATTTCTGTGCTTAAGTGTTGAGCGAAGAATTCTTGGTATTTCGCTTTAACGGTACACAGTATATGTAATATCTACTGTGTTTAGCTAATTGGCAAAAAATGTATTTGAGGCAAGTTTTTACGAAATTGTGATAAGCAGTGGTAATTAAAATATGAAAGTTTTGAGTTTGAATTATTTATGTTCATGAAATATTTTTATATTGCGGAAATTAATATTAGGTAATGAGATCTACAGGTTTTGGGTACAGGGCGTCTTCGTGGAATAAAAAGCTTAAAACTTTGATCAAAATTTGCAGAATTTTTTTAAATTATATACAAAGTTTTAAATTTGTATATATATACTTTATGTTTTAGTATGAAATACATTTTTATATAAAAAAAATAAAAATAAAATAAAATAAAATAAAATAAAAAAAAAATAAAAATAAAAAAAATAAAAAAAATAGAAAAATAAGTAAATCATTAAAATTTCTGATATGCGCGCTACTTTTATTGTGAACATAGGTGAGAAACAGTAAAATATGGGATGTGCGATAGTCCAACGAACTGTTGACTAAATTTGTTAAAGTTTAGTAAATAAATTAATATTTTTTTATTATTATTTTTCAAGTTTTTTTTGCTACTACTTTTTGTTTAGGATGCTTTCCATTTCAATTCAACCGGGCTATTCGGGTCATGTTCTTCGATTTCGATGTAACTGAAATATGTTGCTCTCTGGTCAAAATAATGAGACACGTATTTTTTTGTTCGCCCGAAAAAAAATTTTTTCAAGAGTTATCGGCAATTTTGATTTTCGGCTCAAACTCGATTTTTTTTAATTAATTTAATTTTTTTGTTTTTTATAACTCTTTCCAAATCAAAAGGACATCTCAAAATTTAATTGAGCTGAATGCCTAGTAACTAAAATGAGTTGTTTTTGAGTAATGAATTTTTGAGTAAAAACCCTGTTTCGCACTTTTTGTTTTTTGCAAAATAAAAAATTTGCAATTACTTTTTTGCAACTGTTTCTACATGAAATCGCTCGTGTAAGTAATGACGATCCATTTGAACCCAAAATTATTAAAATAGGTTCATTTTTGGCTAAGTTATGGGCATTTAAAAAAAAATTTTCATATATAATTTAAAAAAATCGAGTTTGAGCCGAAAATCAAAATTGCCGATAACTCTTGAAAAAAAATTTTTTCGGGCGAACAAAAAAATACGTGTCTCATTATTTTGACCAGAGAGCAACATATTTCAGTTACATCGAAATCGAAGAACATGACCCGAATAGCCCGGTTGAATTGAAATGGAAAGCATCTTAGGCATCAGAGAGCAGCATTCAAAAGAAGGTCATAGGAGCCTTAAGAGCTATGACCATAGAGTCTTGACAAACTGAATATTTGTTGTAGATTTTTGATTTGCAAATTTTCAAAACAATTGGAGAAAATATTTTAATACGAGCGATAATGCGCACAAAGATATGTTTTTTGTAGTAGCTCTTTAGTTCATCTTAAAAATGTCAATTAAAAGTAAATAAAAGGTTATCAGATTGGAGGCACTTATTCTAATAGGGATTTTTGACAGATCACGCGTGGCTACTGTTAAATTAAAAACATAATATTTTTCAGTATTCATTGAAATTTCACCATGGAACGACTTACGTCTCATTAACGTTTACAAATCGTCAATAGTATTACGAAAATCGACGCTCTGTGAAAAGTATTCATCGCGCGCCCAGCCCAACATATGGAGCACAGCGATGAGGCTCATTTTTAGCTTAATGGCTAAGTCAATAAGCAAAATTGCCGTCTTTGTGGTGCTGTGTAATCCGAGGCCATTCAAGAACAGTCATTACATCCATTGAAGACAACCGTTTGGTGCGGCCTATGGATTGGGAGAATCATCCGTCCATATTTCTTCAAAGATGAAGATGGCGCCAATGCAACAGTTAATGGTGAGCATTATCGCGCCATGATAAACGACGTTTTGATAGCGAAAATTGAAGCCCGGGATCTGCACAATATTTGGTTGCAATAAGACAGCGCTACTTGCCATACAACTCGTGAACCAATCGACTTACTGCGTCAACGTTTCGGTGCGCAATTCACCTCTCATCAGGGATCAGTGGATTGATCATCAAGATCGAGTGATATCACACCTTTGGGCTTAATTTATGGGGAAATGTAAAATCTAAATACTTTGTGGATAAACCAGCTTCGATTGAGGTTTTGAAAGCCAACGTTGCTAAAGTTATTCACGAGATACCGACCGAAGTCTTCCAGCGAGTCATTCAAAATTGGTATTTACAAAATAAATTTCATGAATGATCCTACACAAAAATATTAAATATTGTCCAATCAATTTGTGTTTTCGTTGTTTTATTTTAATTTAAAATTCGATACCTCTAAGCTAATCTCCCTTTTTTACCCAGTTACCTGTTGTTTTCTCACGTTCACGTAATAAAGCCTCTGCAAAGACGTTTTGTTTAGATTAAAGTTATCTTCATGGTAACACAATTCTCCAGTCTTCATTGGCCGTTTTCGGGATCTCAGAAGCCGCGAAATTCTCCTTCACCGCCTTTAATCGTCTCAAAACGTATTTACGTCACTCGCAAAGGACTATGGACTCCCGGAATGAGTCTAATCATCAAACACAGTACGACTTCAATATCGGCATAGAAAGAAAAAGCGATTCGCAATTCTCTTAAACTATTTTAGTAATAAATTCCAGATACTTTTTGAACATAATATAAAGGCCACTGCGCTCACTACCAAATCAATTACGTTAATCTTAGTAAGTGATTATTTTAGACTTTAGAAACTGACGCGTTTTATAAACCAGAAAATATATTTGCCGAATCGCATTAAAATTATCGATAAGCAGAAATTTTCTGAGCGTGCTTTGCGGCAGTCAAGAGGAGAAAACTGGAATGGAATTTCAAATATTCAAAGCTTGGATTTTAATAAAAAAATCACATAAATTACGATAAAGCGCCAGCGTCACGCTGTGCGTACTCTAAACAATTATGCGCTCGATTAAAGGCAACAGAAGAAATAAATATAACAACAACAACAACTACAATGGCAACAATAATAATAATAATAAAAACAACAACATCAACTTCAAACAATAACAGAGCTGAAAGTAACAAACACAACGCATAAGTAAATCGACTGGAAACGTGCCGCTCCAGCTGACTCCTAACCTGGTACCTTCACCAACCTACCTTCCTTCCACCAGCTGCCTAAAATTATTCTAATTAAATGCTAAGTATAGTTAATTATGCTAACATGTCCATAATTGGCCTGACCAGGCAAGCGGCCCGCTCGCATTCCCGTGCCCTTTTCCTTATTCAAAACGGTGGCGTCCGTCGGTGGTGTTTCTTTGATTAATTATAGAGCGAACGCCATAATTGCCACACACACTTCAAACTGTTAATTTGTTATAATTGAATGAGATGAGCTGAGTTGGGATCTTGGGATGCAGTAAAAAATATGTAAGCCAATGAAGAGCAGTCGCAGTCTGTTGGAAATGTGAAAATGTGTTGTTGCATTAGCGACAAGTAAAGAAGCACTCGCACCAATTGTATGTTGCACGCTAACAAAATTGCAACACGCCATTGTGAAACAATATAACAATTTAGAAACGAAAATCTAAACCGGTTGTCTATTTCAATTTAGTTCGATAACTATTTGATGGACAGAAGTGAAGTAATAAAAGAGTTATAAAATTGTGTAGCGTGAGAATGGCAGTCATTCAATCGGGCAATAAAGCTACGGAATGGCGAGCCTATTGATAAACAAAAATATTTGGATATAATTTGGGGGAAAATGAGAAAAGCATACAATTGAACCCCTTTGTATTAGCAAGCCAGAAAAATATGTAGAAAAAAAAAATTCAAAATAATCTGAAATCTGAAAAAAAATAAAATTTAAAATGCCTAGCATGTGCCGCCATTCACTGCTGTATGTAAGCACGTAACAAAAATATCTTTCGTAAAATTCTGTAGTCATATGAGTTTCAGCAGCTAATCATAAAACGATTTTTTACTGCCCGTAAAACCACAATTGGTTGCTGTAAGTGCTGCTGTCGATGTCAATAAGTGCATGTACAGGGTGTTTCAGTAACAGTGTATTATCTTAGCATTGACTGGACTATTATCACAATTAACTAAATCGAAATAAATGTGCCCACTCTCAACAAATTTCAAAAATATTACAAACTTATGTTCGCTATTCGTGACTGCTGTGGCCGAAGATTCAACTCAATCTAGACGCGGGGGAGAGAATAGAGAAGGAAACCGTTAACAAGCTCTCAGCGATTTTGAGGGAATCAGCTGATTTACCGACCTAACAAGGGATATGACAGGGGTTTGTTTACGACTGAGATCGGCAGAAACTGAGATTTTGTTGATGATGTACGAAAATATCAATGCAGTCACTGCTCATGTCTGAACAACAACTGATTCAACTAACCTCAATTCACACATTTTGTTTTCATTTCATTCGACAGTCTCTTTGTCAAATCGTCTATAATGTAACAGTAAAATTACTCCCACAATTTTGCTTTAGACAGCCAAACCTAGTAATCTATCATCCTTCAAACTACAAACATTCAGCCCAATCACTGAATCCATCAAAGTGCGATTTTTGTAGATTCCATGAAAAAATTGTAAATTCGAAAATGGTAGAGTAACATAAAATGTCTTCATTCGTAAATTTTTTAAATAATTTGTTATAACATGTTTTGATTGTCGTAGAAAGGTATGTCTATAAATATATGATAAATTGGTAAAATTGTAGTATATAATAAAGATGTATTTTTTTAATTAATTTGCTTGCATGCAATTTTTCGTTTCAGTTCCTGGAATTATTATAAGAAAATCAAGAATTTTAGACGGGGCAATAAAAGGAGGTGAATAAATTTTGGAAAAATGCTGCAGAAGAGCTTAATAGTATAGGAATGCTAGTTTTCCTTACAAATTCATCCTTTCGAATTCATCAATTTCTAAAGGATTAAAGGCATCTCTTAATATATTTGAAGCTCAAATTTATTTGTTTACTTTGTGGCACCTGGTGTCGAAGCATTAAAACTTAAATCTTGGCATTTAAGTTTAGCATCACTTTTTTGAGTTCACATGGCTGGAGTGTTAATATATTTTAGCGAAACTTTTCTAGAACAAACACATTGACTAGGCTGATTAACTTGCTAAATTTCATCAACATCTCGCACAGTTTACTACATAGAAAGTCACTCAGTAATTGAAGAAAAATGACCGTCGACTTGCACGATGTACACAATGCAGAGGTGCGGCCAACATCAGAACGTTAACAGGCACTCAGTGATTTTGAAGGAATCAGCTGATTAGCTGACGTCACATGGGTCATAACAGCAGTTTTTTTACGGCACAACTGAGATGACGTTGGCAAAATAGGAAAAATATCAACACATCCATTGACTTCGTTGATGTCTGAACAACGAATGATTGGACGAGTGTGTGAATTCATGTGAAATGAGCGGGCAGTATTCTACTGCCGATTACGTGGTGTCGTGGTAGCCGAAGTTGCTCTCACAATTTTGCTTCGATTGCTCAAATCTGGTAATATATCATCCTTGATTTATTTTTGTATCTCGGTACAGTTCGAGTTTTACCGCAAAAGCAATTGTACATCGAAATTAGTGGGAAGATTCATCGGTTCTGGCAAAGCCAATGCTTCCCCATAGAGTGAGCGTTTGTTGCGAATTTTCAAATAGTTTCTTTGCAGACTTTATTACATGTCTATGATTTTTTTGTTTCAGCAGAATGGCACTCCATCTCACACGGCACATCAAAGCATCGCTCCTTAGACTCTTTTGTTAGGCATCGCTAAAGTTCCAAATTATTTGTGTGCCTAGCAAGCAAAAATAGGCCACGACAGCCAGTTACCGGTACGCCCCGGATTTGTATCCGGCCAAGGACTGTCACTCCAGCAGTATTTCCCGTATATGTATGTAGTATATTTATGGACTAAAACAATAACAACAGCAATCCTTATTAAATATCGTTAATTCGAATATCATATGAGCCATTAATGAAAAAGAGTTAGACGAAATCCGTCGGCAAGGCCTTTGCAATTTTAATTGACACGTTTTTGCGAAGTAATACAATTGTTTGTTCTCCCCAATAAGGACAACTAAAGTCGTAATGCATTAAAGTAGGTTGAAATTGGTTCATTTTATTGTATTCTTAAAAATATGCTTGCATTTGGACGACCCTGTACCTTATGCCGCAGCCTTTTGTAGCAATGATTTGACAACAAATTTGATTTTTATTTGCCATCGATTCGATGGCTCAACACTCAGTCACTCAATCATACACATACTCACATACACACACATTCTCCCATACACATACCAGTCACACACTTGACATTCATAAAAATTGGCTACTTATGACCATCGTCACCGCTCTTTACAATAATGTGGCCAGCAGCCAGCTCATTTTCTCTCCCTCCTCGGCACATACATAGACTTTTGTACATACATACATATGTACGTGTGTATGCATGCATGTCATTTAACGATTTCTTGTAATTTGTTGCTCTGCTTATTGCTGGATAATTTTCATAAATTTTTGCAACTAATGATGCGTCGTTGGCCGTAAAGCGTCATTGTAAGCGCGTCCTTCGTGCATTAAGATTAAGCAACAGCAAAGAAATTGCAGTTAAGTTCTCCCTTTCGAACTTTGACGTCCATGACAATGGATGCACAGCACAAGAGCGATAAAAAGGCATTAATAAGTTGCTTTGCTTTTGCGATAATGCTGCATGGAGAATGAGATAAAATGCGTTCTGCTAAAGTGTAGGAAATAAAAGTGAAAAAATTCGAGATATCTTTTTTTTTTGTACTTGTACAAGGGAAGGCTTAAATGCGTTTAAAAATAAAATATTCCTTAATATTTTCTTAAGTTACAAGCGATAATTGACGTTGGCATATTTGACGGCCCTCAGCGATTGACAGCACGCAGTAAAGGCATTCGATTTTTGCGATTTCTTTGTTCGCGATAAAGTCAAAGCAATTAATAAAGAATTCTTATAGCGATTTCAAAATTATTTAAAAATATTTATGCACTTGCGCGCTGCAATAAAAACTACTCTTAATGTGCATTTGTATGTGTTTTCATGCATTTCTGAAGTGTTGCAAATTGAGGATTATTTTAAATGAATTAATAAATAAGAATTTTTTTTGAGCTAAAATTGAGTGCAATTCTTAACCACATTTTCAGTATTTTTAAAAATATTTATACATCTGGCATAAATGTACTCCTTTGCCGTTTTTAGAGCATATAAAGGGTTTTTTCAATTGACGCGGGTCGATTTTGGGCGAAAAATCATCTTTAGTAATGAAGCGTATTTTTGGATGAATGGCTGTGTTAACAAACAAAATTGCCGTATATGGGACGACACCAATCTACACGACGTTCACCAGGATATAATGCATCCTCAAAAAGTTACCGTTTGGTGTGGATTTTGGGCCGGCGGCGTCATTGGTCCGTACTTTTTTGAAAACGACGTTGGTGAGGCGGTCACCGTCAACAGCGAGCGCTACACAACGATGATAACCAATTTCTTATGGCCCATATTGAACCATATGGACCTAGACGACATGTTCCAGCAAGACGGCGCCACGTGCCACACAGCAAAAGCCACGGTTGACGATTTCAATATCTACCCGCCCTTCTTGAAAAACCCTTTATTAAATCAGCTCCAGCTTGAGTGGCGGTTGGTTAATATGTAGAAGTTTATGCAAGTATGAAAAGTCTCTGATTGACATTCACCTAGGAGTGATCAGTACAATTCTTCTTGTTCTCCGTTTCAAGCAGCTAACAACTTTCCCTGGGTAGCTTCTGAGCACCCGTTTGGAAGCGAGCTAAGGTTAGGTGGCAACACAGTCCAGGATGTCTGGTTGTGCGCATAAAAATCCTTTTCAATGAAAATGACAGCAAAGCCTCGGTTGAGAACTCGCTAATCTGTTGACACCTCTGCCAACGAAATGAAGACTATGATTTAAAGGCATACACCTGGAATGTCCGTTCCCTTAATGGAGAAGGGGCTTCTGACTGGTTTGTGCATGCCCTGGTAAGAGCAAAGACTGATATCACTGCGATTCAAGATATTCTATAGACAAGAGAAGGCAAGAAGACTATCAGACCTTGCGACGTCTACTACAGCTGTCATGTAAAAGAGCGCAAATTCGTTGTCGGATTTGTGGTAGGAGAGAGACTTCGCCGCCAAATGATTTATTTTTGTTGTTGTAACAGCATAAACATTCAGTCACAATGCTGCTGGAGTATACATCCGGTTAGTTCCGGTAACATTGAACAGGATGTCGTGGAAATGCCGCCAAGTGCTTCCGTTCACTCCAGTGGACGAGCGTATCGCAATAATTCGTATCAAAGCGAGATATTACAGCATCTCGCTCATTTGCGTACACGTCTCGACGGAAGTGAAGAGCGATGCCACCAAAGACTGCTTCTGTGAGCGCCTGGAACGTTCGCAAAACGTAAAAATCCGTAAAAATCGTGTCTGGGAAATGGTTTTTGATTCCACAGTCGGAAAATTCTGCCTACACGACGAAGCATCAGCTAAGGGACTGAGACTGATCGACTCTGCTGGAGCCCGACACATGAGAGTCTGCAGTAACTTTTCGCCCACGAACAGGCAAGTGATGTATGTTTCGTGCTATTAATCAATAATATTCTTGCTAAACTCTATGAAAGACTGAGAACTGTAAACCTTAGAGCCTACTCAAACATAATTCAAACATTCTCTGAAATATGCCAAGAAATTTAAAGCCAAACACAGCATTCCAATATATCTCGAATAAAACTGAGCAACGAATATTCAAAACTGAGCGAAGAGCCTGATACCCAGACCTCGGAGCAAAAGCAAAAAAAGGTGCCGAAGTGAAAAAGCAAGAGTGTAAAAAGTAGCTCTGGAAATTGTGACATTAAACAAATCAGTAGTAAAACAATTGCAAAAATAATAAAAGAAAGACAAAAAAATAATGAAATATAAAATTAGAAAAAATGTAATTAAAAGCAGAAATATAAAAAATATTAGATTAAGTTAACAGCTTAAAGAAAAGCAAGAAGAGAACGCCAAGGGGAAAACTAATAAGAGATTAACGTAAATCAAAATATCATAGAAAAAGCAAAAGATATTTAAACAAGCAACACAAAAAACTGCCAAACTGTAACAGCAACAACAATTAGTAGTCACAACAAAATTTCACGAAGAGTGGTTACCCATAAATATCCCACATAAAGTGATTATATAGGCAAGCAGGAGTGGATTATATGCCACTTTCAAAAAATCAACAAAATAAAAAAATTAAGAAATAAGCAAAAATTAACCATAAACATTTAGATTTATTAACGAAGAAAAGAACGAAATAATAACAGTAAAGGCAACTTTTATAAATCGAAATCAAAATAAACAAACTTGCAATTGAGGAGAAACCAACTAACCCAGTTGAAAGTAATTTAATGAATTGAATGAAAATTCAATTTTGCGTGAATCACGCCAACGCCAACAAGCACCCGATCCAATTGGAGAGGCGCAAGAGCAAAGTCAATGGGTTGCACTAGCGGGCGCAGAGGGCAAAGCAGAGGCAAAGTGTCAATTTTTATTTTAAATTTTATCTCAGAAGTGGATTAAAAAGGCGTCAGCTGAGCACAAATGTGTGACAGTGGGCAAAGAAAAACAAAAACAAAATAAAAAAAAAATAAAAAAAGTATAAATAAACAGTAACATTGTTTTTGTTTTTGTGTTTTCTTTCCCTTTTGGAAGCGCTCGCTGTTTGCTATGCGCGGCGCATTAACCCACTTCTCACCTGGTTGCCAAATGAGACGAGTGCTGTTGTTGTAGATACTTTGATGCTACTGAAGTATGCTACCAGCCGTACGAGTGCACAGCTGTTGCTGCTGCGTGCTGCTGTTGGTTGATTGAACGAGCGCCACTTTGCACGTGATGCCGCAGCAGTTAATAAAACTTCGAAAAACAACAACAAACCCTGCCTTAGCGGCGATGGGTAGCTCTAGCTTTATGGCTTTATGGCAAAAACATCGACTGCAGTTGCAACTACTGGCACACCTCTTGCCAATTGCCAAATAACCAAACAGCCGCCGCTACCTACCAACGCTCGAGTAACTGCCAATTGGCCAAGTTTCGGTGTGATGCACGCAATGTGGCTACTAAAGCGCGGCAAAATATAAATGAAAAGGTGAGAAAAAATTTTAAATGAAATAAGAAAATAAAATTTCGAGATCCCCAACGCCACCACAGCAGCGAAATAGGCAAGCAATTGTTTGTAGTTGCTGCATTTTGTTGTTTTAACATTTTCTATTTTCGATTTTTTTGTTTTGATTTTTTTCTGTTAGCTGTTAGCTGTTAGCTGCAATTGTAGGCTTGCGTAAACGATGCTGCAACATGCAAACTCGAGGTTGGCCAACCTGGTTGCCCACTTTGGCACCTGCATTCGTCGAGCCTCAATGATTGTGGACAGAGCAAAAATTATTGCCTCGAGCGGTTGATTGCTGCTGCTGTTCGTAGTTACATATTATACATACACACATGCATGCATATATATTCATGTAAATGTATGTATGTATAGGTTCTGTTAAAGGATGGTTATGTGGCTACTTCAACTGACATTTGCAGGTCAATCGAATTGCTGGATTGGCAAAAACGATGGCCAGATGGGCAATAATGACATTTGGTTATATGGCATTTCGATTAATCGAGCAAAAATATAATGGATTATGCAGAGCGTGCAAAGTAGTAACATTTTGATAAGAATTGTTTGATAGGAAAATTTTTGATAGTAACTTTGCTACCCTCACGTTTTATATACATACCTCCCTAACCACTACTAATTCGCATCACTACGAATTCTACTCATTTACACTATCTTATCGAATTATAAGCATACCACTATTTTTTTATAAAAATATAGTTCATACTACAACAAAAACTATATAGCACCAAGTTTCAAACTCTGTATACAATTTTTTCAATATTCCATCAAAACTTTTAATTTTTTAACAGGAGTCTGAGGAACTTTTTTGGGTATGCAGTTTTATAGCCCATTGAGTTTTAGTTTAGTTTCAGGCGGCCACAAAATATGGATGATTTTTGGAAATTTTTTTTTTTTTGGCGACAGTGCAAGGCCTTTTTCCATTTTTTCGGCTTTTGGCATTGAATCACCAATCTTAGCCACTTTGAAGCCTTGCAGGATTAATTTCGTGAAGGCCGTTAGAAAACTTTTAATTTTTTAACGGGAGTCTTAGGAACTTTTTTGGGTATGCAGTTTTATAGTCCATTCAATTTTAGTATAGTTTCAAGTGGCCACAAAATACGGATAATTTTTGAAAATTTTGTCGACGGTGCAAGGTCTTTTTCCATATTTTCGACTTTTGGCATTGAAGCACCAATCTTAGCCAATTTGAAGCCTTGCAGGGTCAATTTCGTGAGGGCCATCAGAAAACAATTATTGTGCCAGAAACCATCAATGATTTTGTTTGATTTTTGGTCGGTGAAAATGTATTCTCTTTGGATACCACATAATTTGACAATTGCCTAAAAAAAATGACTCGTGTACACTGAAGAAATTTAGCGGCGTTGATTCATCGTCTATAGCATCGTCACAAATGAGGGATCTTGGATCAATGCATATGAGACGGAAGCAAAACAGCAAGCGGCAACATGGGTGCTCCAAACGAGCTTAATCCAACAAAATTTCTTCGCGAAAAATGCTCGCCTGTTTTTTGGATAATTTTGTCAAGTCGCAACTGTACCATTGGAGATGCTTAAATCAATCAATTCTGAGTACAAAGTTATTTGTTTGTCAGAAATTTTCGGAGAAATAAGGCAAATCAATCGGCGAAGACGAATCATGCTTGATCAAAACAATGCGAGCTCGCACATTTCGGCTCACACAAGAGAGTTCTCGTGTACTCAAAATATCGAATTAAGAGGTAATCCGACTGATAGCCCTGATTTGGCACCTAATGGTTTCCCTTTGCTCCCTAACTTCAAAAATAAAATGCAAGGTAAATATTTTTCAACGCTTGAATAACCTCATTTTGGAGGTGTCCACTTTTGAGTAGCAAAAGCGCTTTGAAAATTGGTTCCAGCGAAAGCAGAAACGTATTGGATTCTAAGCAGAACAACGCAAAAAACCAAAAAGTCATTTTCCTGTGTTTTGACTATTGAGCGCAAAATATAAACGGCAAACCTCGCACAATATTATTTTACTTCGATTTGGTTAAATCGTCGTTTACCACTTTTTTAATCTATACTTTATGTTTTATTCACAAAGGCAGTTAGCTAACCGTCAGTATTTGTGAAAAAATCAGAAGTAACACCAGCAGCTCTGCTACACCACCGCAAATGTCACAATTAAATTAATTTGATCCGCATTTGAAAAAACCAACATTTTAAATTCCAAGCGGCGGTTGCTTTTAACTGCACTTATTTCGTACTTCATTTATTAATTTGTAGTCTGCATTTTTATATGTATTTAATTTATATACATAAAGTAAGTGGCATAATAATAAGATAACCACATATTGATAGGTTTTGACTATACGTTTTCTAAATTATTTTAATTTAAATAATGTTAGGTTGCTAATAATTTTTAATTGTAATACAATTTTTTTATAAAGTTATTTTTCTTTCTATTGCAAAAAATCATTTTAATGAAATTTTAAACATTGCTGAAGATTTATAGGGATTGGAAAAATGTTCAGCAAAACTTCCAACTTTTTAATACAAAAACAAATTACAGCTCAATATTTGATAGTTTTATAGCCCATTCAATTTTAGTAAGATAAAGTGTAAGTTTGAAGTAGCTCAAAATTTTCGTTGGTTTTTGATAATTTTTCGCTTTTGCTCCATAAACAAAAAAACTGCAACTGACGTGGTATATAACAGACACCAAATACTACAAAACACTATTTTGCTCCTTTCTTTTATAAGCAGATACTCCCGAATTTTTAATAGTTTCTTATAACGCTCTCATGAGTACGTTAGTGTATAAAAGGCAGTTGAAGTGAGCACACGTGTCGGTGTGAGTGTAAAAGTGTCTACAAGTCCATCACATCAGTATTGACGTAGGTGTCTGAGAAACAATCATCTCAGTATTTTTGTTATATTTTCGTGGTGTCTCCTGAAGAACGTATCAGTGAAATTGTTTCATTACCTTATATTTTTTTTAGTTTTGATTTGATAGATCAGTTAAATAGAAATCAGAGGATACACTCTTCCAAGAGAACATTATCAGGAACTTTTAAAAGCCGTGACGAGCAGATACAACAGTGGTTGGAGGAAGAAGCCGAGCATGAGTTCAGCGATTTTTATGACGAAGGCCCCAATTTTCAGCCAGAAACTGAACTTTTAGAAAACGACGAAGTTTCAAATGATAAAGCGGATGAAGAACTTATTGTTTCAAGTCAAGTCAGGTCCATCGCTGAACAATTACGTACTTACAATCAGGAAATGGATGCTGATACAAAAAAACCAGTTATGATAGCAGATTACAACCATACCAAAGGAGGAGTCGACGAAGTTGACAAAAAATGTTCGGTATATTCAAGCAGCCGTAAAACTCGTCGTTGGCCTATGGCAGTTTTCCAAAGATTAATAGATATGATTGGTACTAATAGCTTTGTTTTGAATCAAATGTGTTCAGACAGTGATGATAAAATGAGAAAAAAAATTTTTTACTCAATCTGGCAGGAGAATTGGCGTTAGGTCCCATGAAATTTCGGGTGTATAATAAAAGATTGCCAAGAGAACTAAAAATGACGATAAACAGGGTTCTCGGTAAAGATCTTCCCCCTGCCCCACCAACCATTCGATCTAACTCATCGAGTGGAAGAAAACTTTGCACTATTTGTCCGCCAAAAATAAAAAGAGTAACTAGATATTGTTGCTGTAATTGCTTAAAGCCAATTTGCCGCCAATACTCTAAGCCACTTTCTGAGACCTGCCAACAAAATTTGTAACTTTTTATTGCACGATTCATATGATCTCTTTTTACTAGACTGATAAGTTTAAGCTTAATATAGAATGCAAAAAAATTTTTTAATGAATGAATGGAACTGACTTTTGGAGGACGAATTTTTAGGTAATGTTCAACATGAAATAATTTGTAACTTAACCACTGAATTTAGCTTTTTTCTTAATATATCGTTGAGTTTAAGTTTGCACAAAAGTAAATGTAAAACATTTGTTGAAAAGAAAAATTATATATGGAATATTTTTCGTTGATTTTGTATAGATATAAGTTTTAAGGTTTAATTAGTGAAATGAGAACAAAGCTTGTTTAACATAAACTACCATTTTAAATTCAATAAATATGTTAGTAAATAAAAATAGCAGTCTTTAAGCAAAAAATTTAAATAGTTTCACCAACTTTACAAGCCGGAACTTGGTAAAGGCAATTCGTCGAAATGGTGTCTGATATATTACCATGTCAGTGGAATTGTGAAAATTAAGTCACGTCAGTCGCAGAGGGTTAATGTACTGTAAAACTGCGTACACAAATGTCTTTTAAAAACTATGATTAAACAGTTTGCAACTTTGATGGAAATTTATCGAATTTTTTCAGTCTTACTATTAAATTATGTCTTAATTAATTTTTGCTATAGAGTCAACAATAGTTTTATAAAACAATAACTAATATTAATTTGAGTGAAAAAATTTTGTCAAAACTTCTCAATATGTGGTGACCTCATCATTATGCCACTCACTTCATACGTACGGGCACTTATGTATGTACATATGTGTTTGCAAATTGTAAGCCGACACTTTGATGTAAGTTTTCTTGATGTCTTAACTTGTTTACCATAAATGCATGAGGTGAAAAATTTTTGCAAGCAATAACAGACAACTAAGTAAGCAAAAACATACATACTTTTAAAAGTGTATAACAACGACCAGCCACAAAACGAACAAAAAATTGGGGTTTGAAGCAAAAAATAGCAAACATTTTAATATAAATATTTTTTTTTGGTGCAATATGGCTGGAAATGTGATCGCGTTGGCAATTTGAAAGGCAATTAATTGATCAGCAATTTATGAATAACTGCAGTGGTTGAGTGATGGTATTCTTGCGTTAACTTCATTTCATTTAATGCCAATAAAGTAAAAATTAAAAAATGGAAAAAAGAACTTAAATAAAAATAAAAAATATTAAGAAAATCACAATAAAATAAAGTGAAATAAATTAATTCAAGGTAACAAACACAAAATAAAAATTCAAATAAAATTATTACATACGTCCAGAATTAAAAAAAAATCGATTTTTTTTTTTACAAATTATTATTCGTTATAGTTTTAACCGTATTTCTATGGAAGTCGATTATAAACCTCCCCGCCGACGAGAGTTTGATGCGCTTAGGTAGCTGTCCTTAGTTTGCACTTGAAAGAGTTTAAACTCGTTTTTCTCGAAACTACTTTTTCCGGCACGGTCTGCATGATAACTCACACAGTTTTTAAAAATTTTTGATGCGGTTTTATTATTATTATTATTAAATTTATACTTTACAAACTAATTTGTAAAATATATTTTGGAGACTCGATTACTGGACCATTTTGTCTCGCAAGCGTGTGCAAATTTCGTGCAGCAGATTGTGTTTTTTGAAGGCGTCGCTTAGTATCTTAATCGTATCTTCTTTGCTGCAGTCTAGAGTTGTAGTTAAATTGCTGCTGTAGCTCGAGATGGGGCAGTCCTTTAGAATGTGTTCTATGCTAAGGAGTGAATTACACCGCCTATATTCTCGTGAGGTAACGCGACTGTAGTAGTGTTCAGATATAAATTTCGTTACACCTACTCTTGTTCTGGCTATTATGATGCATTTTTCGCGGCAGATACTCGTATCTTTGTGGTAATTTTGTCGTTCGTATTTGAGGTTGTGGGCCCTTAAGAAACACGTGCTATCTCTTAATGTTCTGAGATGCGCTCTATGGAGGTTTTTCATTACTTACCACTTTGGTGCGGTTTTGTTTTTATATATTCGAAAGTGTTTTCTCTAGAGTCTATCCAGCCGGATTTTTGATATTTTTATTAAAAATTTTTATAAAAATAATTAAAGTGTCACATTTATACTTTTTTTTAAATGCCGTAAATTGCAAAATTTTTCGAAATTCAAAAATCCGTCTCGACAGTCTATAAGTGAAACTTTATTTTAGAAGAATTTTTTTACTTTTTACAGGTCCATCAACATTTCAAGGAGAAATGATTCAGACCATGGAGCAACTTTTTTCATTGTACTTTGACCCACGTGATTTCTTATATATTGTACTAATTTATGTAAAGAAAAATTAAAATAAATTTTTTTATAAAGTTCAAGTACCAATAAACAATGTATACAATTTTATATTTTTTTATATTTCTTTCTATTGTTATCCCTTCTAAAAACAGTTTTTCTTTTAGCGTATTTTTAGCGCTGCTGGACGTATGTAACCCCTTAAAATAAAAATAGTACAGAAATAAGCAAAGTAATACCAGGTGCGGCAGTATTAATCACCGTATCAGAAAATGTAAAATTTTATTCAAATGGCGTCGTAAATCAATAATATTTGACCCTTGTGAACTGGAGAGTTTCAGTATTTAAGTACAACAGTATAAGCGATGGACTGCGTAAGGCTCCAAATAAATTACACAAAATTATTTGTTTTTTTATTTAGTAAAAATGTTACCTAGTAAAAGAACACGATTGGATGATTAATTTTGCGCCACCTTGCAAATTCAAAATAATATATAATAAAAAAAAAAAGGAATTATACAAAATGAAAAAAAATTAAATAATATATGGCAATTAAATAATATTAATTTAAATAACAAATTAAATTAAATTCAAAAGAAACGGAAGCGTAGGATATCTATGCGAGTCCTTGCGTAGTAGCCTATGGCTTTGCTTATGCATGAAATAAAATATTTTTTTGTGGAAGTTCATTTACCTTAAATATTGATTAGACTGTGAATTACAATTGAAAGAATTAAATTAGTACATACATATTGTACATATGTACACACATATACTCCATTTCTGAAGAAAACCTAGGCAATAGCATCGCATCATATTATCCACCTTTTAGCGCGGGAGACAGGGGCCATTTTGATCTCATCATTTCATGCCGACTGATTTTAATACCGAAGGCAGACGCCATCCAATGGATGACGAAACTGTGCGTGCGTGGGATGCTGCGAAACGTGTCGAAAAAAAATTTGTATAAACTCATTTGATACCGACTGAAATTTTTTTGTGTATTGTTGACATTTAGCAGAATAAAAAACAATAGTCAGCTGCGCCATAGAGGGGGAAAATACGTCAGCTGAACAGGCGAACTTGTAAAATAAATTAAAAAGTAAAACTACTTTATGCCGATTGAAATTTTTTTTACATAATTTTGGACACATATGAAAATTTAATACTGATGGTCAGCTGTGTTTATAGCGGTGGGAAGACCGTCAGCCGAAGCAAGAATACATCATTGCGTTCATACATCTCGGCGGCGCGCGGAATTTTCAATGGCAACACTCAAATATTGCAAAATTTTGGACCAGAACTTTCTTTAACATCTTTTGTGTGATAACTATATTTTAAAATAAAATTAAGTTTTATAATTCGCTACTTAAAAATATATCTTTATTAGAGTTAGATTATTAATTGGCAAAACTATTAAAGAATATTTGTCGATTACAGCTGCGTCTTTTCTTTTGAATACATTTCGTTTGATAAAGAATATATGTTTTTACTTTCTTACAAATTAGGTGGCAACACTAAATTAAATACAATATTAAATTTTTTTGTGCCAAATTTTTCATTTGACAACCATAATCTAATATTTAACTATATTAAGTTTATATATAATAAGTTCATAATTTTTTTACAGACTAGGTGGCAACCCTACTTACAATATTTTTTTCTTAAACTCTTTTTGTCAGTTAAATATATATTAGTGCATGATTCAATTGTGTTATCAGCTTCGATATTTGTAATAAAATGTAGGTGGCAACACTATCAAAAAGTGCTTTTGATTGCAAGTTCACTACCTCTGCTTTAATGCTCTCTGGCTTGCTATTACAAATGATTTTACTTTGATATCTTGAATTGAAAATAGATGTCAACGCAGATGTAAAGAGTAGCGCCCAAGCACTCTTCAACGAATAAGCTTTGGAATAATCGGGCTAGCCCTTCTTTTTTATACGTACATACATATAAACATAAACATATGTATGTAAAAATACCTGCATTCGTACATCAATTTGTTAAAAAAAATCTACTAAATTTGCCGCCCTCGATTTGTGTGTTCGAAAATTCAAATCCGACTTTGAAAATGAAATTTTGAACTTTTTATAGCCCAGCTTTAGAGTTATAAAGTGAAATGAAATTTATTGTTTCGAACTTGACAGTCAGCTTAAGTTGACACCCATGCGTTAATTGAATTTTAAATAGAAAATTTTACGATTATTTCTTTATCTACATATTTAAAAGTTTAAATTTCATTTTCACTCGACAAATTCTACGAAACGAAAAGCAAGAATTTTTGTATTGTACAAACTGCTAAGCTACATGAATACAAAGTAAAAAAAATATTAAAAAACCAATAACAAGGGAAACCAATTAATAAAAAGCAATGTATGTACGAGGTGTGTTCAAAAAGTATAGCGAAGTTTGTGTTTTTCCAAAAATTATTTATTTATTCCTTAATATCTATTTTGTCTCCTTCAAAGTAATCCCCATGAGATATTATGCACTAGTGCCAACGTTTTTTCCAATCTTCGAAGCACTTCAGAAAATAATTTTTTTATCTTGTTCAGCTCCTCCGACATCGAACGTCTTTATCTCGTCAATCATAGCGTAGCGTCATACTTTCATGGGTCTCTTTAGTTTCGGGAACAAGAAAAAATCACAGGGGGCCAGATCTGGGGAATACGGTGACTGTGGTATCATTAGTGTGTTGTTCGTTATCGTGATGCAAGAACCAATTTTTGTTTTTCTACAAATTCGGGCGTTTCTGGCGGTGATTCGACGATTGGTCAATATTCATTTTCTTCACTTCATCAACTTTTTCGTCTGTTGTTGAAGTGCTCGGGCGTCCGGCCTTCTGAGAACATTTTGTACCACCGATAAACGTTGGTTTGGTCCAAAGTAGCTTCTCCGTATAACACAGTCAACATTCGGAATGCATCCGCGAATTTAATTTCGTTTTTCACACAAAATTTGATACAGCTTCTTTGATCCATCTTTTCGAATAGGTAAAAATCGAAGACGACCCGAAACACGTGCAAGCAAAGCAGCTGTTAACAATTAACTGAACATTCAAAATGACCGAACTCTTCGCTATTCTTTTCGAACACACCTCGTATGTGGTTATGTATGTATAAAGCAAAATATTCCAAATCGTTTCGATGGCTCATTACACATGCACACAAGCATCGCCGAATTAACCCAGTTCAGTTATTTATGATTATTAAGAGGCTGAAATAAGAATGCAGTGTTTCTAAATTTATGTAAGTAAGCATGTGTGTGTGTACACGGAAGGCACGCACTAAGCGGCAAGTGGTGATAATCACAAACATACGCATGTATCTATGTAAATTTTATGAAAACATAAATATGGAAGCAAATTCTACAAATCCTAAAAAATGTTTCTTTGTTTTTATTGCTTTGATATCACAGCAGAAAAACTAGGTTTTAGGTTTGGAGTATTTAAAATTAACCAGTAATCAAATTAAAAAGAAGCCCCCTTTCTTAGAGTATCTACTTAAAAAATAATAATAAAAATATCACCGGTTAATTTTATTTTAAAAACGAAAGATGGCAGCATTCATGGCAACATGGCCTTGGCACTCAGTTCTGAAGGCACTTACTTCTTTTCAAGGCTCAGAGCTTATTGTCAGAGTTACCACTATGAGAAATTTGCATCAATTTCAATATTAAAATTTTACTTCATTGGAAGTACAGCTTCATGCACAATCTTGATAGATCTTCCATCAAGAGGAACTCCATTGAGCCCTTACACTCACGCATGGTTTGCCTGTTTCAATACCAAGAGGTCTCTATCAAATAGCTTGAATGTTTTGAAGAAGTCAATAGCTATTTTTTGCTTTCACCAATATTAAAAGTGATACGTCTATTTTTCAGGCTGCGTCGTTAGGAATATCTAATATATATTTATATAGTGAAAGGTTTTCCAATAACAGGTGTTATTCTGAATTGGATTGCGCTTTCGAGAGATGATTAATACTTTTTTGTGGCCGGAATTGGACCGTATTGATCTGGACAACGTTTATTTTCAACAAGACGGCGCTACGTGCCACACAAGAAACGAAACCATTGATCTTTTACAGGGAAAGTTTCCGGACCGTGTTATCTCTCGAAGAGGTGAACACAATTGGCCACCGAGATCTTGAGATTTAACACCTTGTGACTCTTTTCTTTGGGGCCACGTGAAAGAGAAGGTCCACGCCAACAGTCTAGGGTCGATTCAAGACCTCAAAGATGGAATTCGGTTATGGAAATTAAAAAAAAAGGATATTGTCCTGTAAGCGTGGTCGTGGTGGTCATTTGCCTGATGTTATTTTTCACTATTAATTATGAAATAAACATCCGATCATTTATATTAAAAAATAGTATTTATCTTTGAATATCAAAATAACACCTCTTATTGGAAAACCCTATATACATATGTATATAGATATAACTCCTTATAAAGAAAAATTAATGAATCCAAACAAAAAAGAGTTTAGATTGGTGCAAAACCGATATATATATTTTCCGATTCACGTATCTGATATCCATATTAACTAATTAGTCAAATTTCATAAGAAATAGTCGTCGAGTTATAGCATAAATTTTTTTCAAATACGCACTTTTCTACTCACATGCTGAATTTATTGAAACGAGCCATGTAAACTTACATATACGAATATTGGTCAGTGGAACCCATGGTGACAAACCTTTTTTTTTGTTGTATAGCAACGACAAAGACTGAAACTGTGCCAGCCTCATTTAATTTTATGCTTTTTCTAGTTCACAAAAAAAATTCCAAAAAAGTTCTGCCTTTTTTTGCAGAATTTGAAATGATTATCAAGCCTTTAAACCCACCAAGAGTTGTACCTTAAATTATAAAAGGAAAAAAATAAAATATGCTAATAGTAATTTGAATTCAATCAGACACTTGGCTTTCGAGCGTTCTATGCAATAGCCTAAAATAGCTGACAACACACAGCGGCGTGTCACAAGCAACAGCGTCAATGCCAAATTTGCAATTCAATGAAAATCATTTCGATCACCATCGAACAATCCAACGACGAATTCGCAACGTAAAAAATACCCTGCAACACAAAGTTAAAAATGGAAAAGTTTGTGAAGAGAAAAAAGCAAAATACAAATAAATTAAAAACAAAAAAAAAAAACACTGATCAAGCGAAAAGAACGTGCGTCACAGTTTGCTGACACAACGATGCTCGGCCGTGGCTGATTTCACACCTCTACCGCACGATGAATTTTGACATAGAGCGTCATTTTCGACAGCCCACGTCGGCAGCAAGAAAATACAAGTCAAAGAACATCATTACGATCAGCAAAATCAGCGACAACAACATTATTACTATTGTATAAGCCAAATTAACAACAACATCAATACAATCAACAGCTATAATGACAGCAAGCATCATCTCATCCAAGCCAATCTTCATACAAACAAAGCTGGCAATGCCTTCAATGGAAGACCGATCGCGCAAACGATCGATCGACCGTTGACGGCTCGCGATCGTGTTGATCACCAAATTAGCATTTTTTTAGCCAATACCACGCATTTGTAAGACAATGAAACCGTTAGAATTGCCAACTTGTCCGTAATCGTATGCGCAGCGATGCAACAAATGTAGGAGTAAGCTTGTGAGGAGGCTGATGCGCTAAAAAACAGAGAAACAAAAAAAATACGTGTATGCCACACAAACCGACTGAACTGAAAAGAAATTGAAGAGCAGCGCAGCAACTGAATTAAACGGAATTGAAAGCAATTGAACTCAACTGGTATTGAACTAAGCCACCAAGTTGAGTTAAGCTGAGCTGAGCGGAGCTCATGTCGAAGCTTGAGCTGCTAGCTGAGTTGCGCTGGTTTGAATTGCAACAGATTTAAGTGGCATGTAATCGACCAAACGCTCACTTGCTTGCGCTCTACTCGTGGCATAGCCAATTTGGCGCTGTCTATGTGAAGCGGCTGCCACAAATGCCACGATCATAATTGGCGGCGAAACACGCAAAGAAATTCTAGCGCAATAATAAAATCAAAACAAAAACAACATAAAATATACACACAGAAACTTACAAGTAGCGGCGCTAAAGTATTAGTTGTTAGTTGTACGGTGAATGGTATTTGTGGTGGAAGATGTTGCTTGAAATTCAATTAACCCAGTTTGGTCTGCCAAAGCGCGTCGAACGAACAGATGCGGCTGGCTAAACGACGTGTAGGCCAAAGCGTATTTAATGCAACAGCAGTGTCAGCTACCATCCACAACAACAAACATTGATTACAACAGCTGTGGCGCCCAAGTTATTGCCTTACCTCTGCCTTCTGCAGCCTGTAATCACTCAACTCAACCCAACTCACCCCGTCAAGTAGCAACTAGCACGCCGCGCGATTTCTCCGCCTTATTTTCTTGCCGTTTGCATAATAATTTGCGGCGTAATGGACGCTGCGAAAAAAAAACTCTAGTGTGGCTGTCAAATTGCTAAAGAAAACACAACGGTTTTTGGGGCAGCAAAATGAAAACAAAAGCCAAAGCTAATAATCCCAACACTAAGTTGGCTAGAAAAATTGGCTATTGTTGTGACACGTCTTCGTCATCGTTGGCGGCAAATTTCAAACTCGTTGCAGTTATTCCAAAAACGCTGATGTTTTTATTACAGCAGCAAAATGTGCGCCACTGTTTCTACTCGTATTCCGCTTTCGTTGTTTTCTTTCCCCCATTTTTTAACATTTTTCTTTTTTTGTAAATTTGTTTTTCTCATTTATATTTCATGTTTCATGTTAAAGTTCAACAACACTTAAAATTACCTCACAGCAATAAATTGCTAGCAATAGCGCTGTGTATTTCAAATTATGTTGCTTGCAGCTCATTTTATGCGCTTCACTGAAAAGCAGAAATTTTCTGTTTTATTACTTGTTCATTTTTCATTTTGTTTCTGCGAGGCTCTAGCACTAAGCACTTTAAGTACTGCCGACCCTACGCTTGACATTTCACTTAGTCGTTCGGTTTGGTGTTGGCAAGCAACAATTGGCCTGGCTAAAACGTCTAATTGTTCCTCTCGTAATGGGCGCGAAATGTCATGACTCATGACTGATGACTCATGAGAGACAGAAGGCTGGAAAGCGGCAAGAGGACATGCATACAAAGTTGCAGGGGGACTCAGACAGTGTGGCTATTGCTGATTCAGTATTTTTGATAAAGGCTGTGAGCTTAGAAGACATGTATTATCCAACGTGGGAAATAATAATGTTTTACATTGTGCTGTTACTGGGAATAGTGGGCTTATTTTTTGGAGGATTGCGTAAGATAATAAGGAGCGCGCGAATATGCGCAGGAATGCAATGAAATGAAAAGGAAATCTAATTAAGCGAAATGAAATGAAACCAATACGAGGGCAGCTATTTATATTTCTGGCCTAACAATGGAAAAATTAACATTGAAAACATGTTTATTGTTATTCAAAATATTCTCCATAATCATCAATACACTTTTGTACTTTGCACAATTCTAAAAGCATCTTGTCCAGTCGCGTTTATAAGTTTTTTTTTTAATTGTAAGCGATCCAAAGCGCATACATTTATTTTACCTTAAAGTGGTCCTACAAATTCTTATTGATGCTCATCATACTCGCGTAAATAATACCAACAGAATGATAATATATCGCTTTTGTTGTTATAGTTGCATTCAAGATTAAGTAATCGAATATTTCTATTAAGTAGACTTCCGCTCGAAATATACTCATATTCTTGCCTGGCGCTTCCGATTATCTTCTTCCCAGTTCGCAGGTACCTGCCTAGGCCTTCTTCTTGATTATTTTGTAGGTTTCCGATAGCCCTTCCCAAGTTTTCCTATTGCCCTGTTCAGTCTTAAAAAGTTTGACAAAAGCCAGTAACATCGGTAACATCATGTCCTATGGCATCGAGGTCTGAGGGGTTAGTTTAGCAAGAATAGTGGTTAGTTCAGTCAAACAATGTGCGCTAAATGGTTTTATAAGCAATTCTTAGTGAAGCCATTCAGTTGGAATGACAAAAAGCGAATCAAAAGTCTTAGGAGTGCCCCTTCTCAGACGAATCAAATCCTGAAACAAACACGAGAAAATCGATCTAAAATCAAAAACTAAATCTAAGACTATTGACAGATCACCTCGATTGTCATGGAGTGACTCACGATGGATTCCTCCGGCCAGTCCAAACACTAAATAGGGACCACATGTGTAATATGTATGTGATCGCACTGAAGAATTGAGGACAATCTTTGTCGCAAGGGACCGGAATTGTCGAGAATTATTAGTAGTTTTCCACCACATTTTTCTCATAATATCGTCAAAAATAACATTAACTTTTTACTGCTTATCGAACTTTGGCCACAGCTTCGACAAAAGCCTTTTGAGATGATTAAGGCGATCAAGAAGAAGTCGCAGAAGGAGCTAAATAGGACTAAATTACGAATACATTTTTTCGGGATATTCCATACTTATGTAGTTAAAATATTTTGAATTTTTTTTTAATTCTCAACGTTTCTTTAACGAGCTGTATTAGAAAATAATGAAAAAAAACAAATTCGCACAACCCAAATTGAAAACTACTTTGGCCAGACTAATGTGACATAATCCGTTTCCCAAATTTGTCCAATAACATCTTAAAAAAAATCAAAGTAGAATTTAATCCAACTTACCTTTTGTGCAATATTTTTATTCCCTTTGTTTGATATGAAATCTGAAAAGAAAGAAAACATTGTAAAATAAATTGTAAGTTGATAATTGTGTATATCTAAATATTAATTGATTTGCATTGACTCTTTACTCCAGGATTTAGTTTAAAGCCGATTGCTTTCGTGAAAAGTCTTTCACAAGTGACAGAGAAGGACGGAAAAAAGCAGTTGTTTAGAAAAAGTTCCTTGTGCTTCTACCAAATTTCATACTTTCCAATGGCAAAATCAAAATAATTATAGAAAGAAGTTACAAGAGAAGCAAACACGAAAAAATAACTGCAAATTTATTGGCTACTTGGACATGGAACTTAAGATTAATAATAGCTTAGTGTTGTCATATACTTTAGCAAACACTGCAAACAAGTATCGAATAAAAAGCTCACTTGGTTCGGGAAAAAAGTAACGAGTATTAACGTGGAAGTACAGGTATGTAAAAAGCACTAGCAACAGCGAATTGGGGAAAAGGTCTCCAAATAAAAGAAACAGAAATAAACCTACACTGCACAAACACGGCAAACCGAATTTGAGAAGTTTGAACTGTTACATGTCACAAAACCTATGTGTGACTGACTTTGTTATTAAGTGACTTTAAAACGTTGTTTAATGTTTAGAGACACAAATGAATGTATACGCCAAGAAGCGAGCCCATTAAGGTCAGTGTGAAGCCTGAATATATCCTCTGAGTTACTTGTTGAAACAAAACATTTTTAAGTCGTCTGCATATAATAGGAGACTGGCATATGAAGAGCATCTGCTAAAACTCTACCTTGAGGTACTTCATAAGTACATAGCAATGAAGGGAACAGAAGATTCGCCTCCAATTGTAAGAACGCAATTCATTTCACTTAGATACGATTATAACCATTGAAGGAAGACCGAGGGAAAGCCGAGAGGATTTAATTTGTATAAATTAATAGTCTTCAAACCTTTGCAGCAATCATATGAAGATACAATCTTCTTGGAGTTTACACCAAAATGATCCCATGCAACATTCACTGGAAACAACCAGATTGAAAACTGTAACATACCAGTTACAAATAAAAGGTATTTCAAAAATGGTACCTAGATATCAGTAGTAAATAATTCCTAGTTTGTTTGCCAACCGATTTTCATGATTCTTACATATCAGGAAAGAAAGACGCTTCTGAAATTACGTTCCGATATTTCACGCCAATCAGAGAAAAAAATGTGTGAGTTAGAGCACTTTTACTGGAAGGTATTGTGTCAAAGTTTCAGTCCAATCAGGACCTTCTCGTAATAAGTCGATAATTCGAAGTTGGTGAAAAAGTTTCAAGAAGACGATCTCATGGTCAGCATTCAAATGGCACCTTTTTCACATATAATTCCTAAGAGTTGTATTTTGAATAAATCTTAATTTTTACTTCTTTAGTAGTGGACTCGTAGCATAGTGGGCAGCTTTGAAATTGGTCTAAAATTACCTACAGATACATTCGTATTGCCATTTTTAAAGATTTGTGTGACTGATGACACTTTCCAATCAATGAAGACTCCTGCTGTAGAAGATTTATTGAAGATTCTTTATAGCGTAGTTACGTTGGTTGGACACTTTTTTAAAAGAAACTAGTGAAAGCCCGTCTACATGAGGCGGGAATGATCCTTCCGCCTTATATGGAAGAAAATTCTAAACAAGGCATGTAACAGAATATTAACAAAATTCAAAGCGATTTTTGAGGGACTTAAAACTAACAGTTTTTTAGATTATAATTTAATGGACTTTAAAACTGCATATACAGAATTAGTTTTAAAATTGTGATGATATGTTAAATTTTTATAAATTATTTAGAAAGTTCGGAGCGTTGAATTGTATTGGTTTTGTTTTAGAAAGCCTTTACTTTTATAAAAAAACAGTACACAAAAAATAAGTGCAAAAACAAAAAACAAATTGTTAAAACTTTATAATTTGTCCCACCCTATTATTATTATCAAAATGTCGTAAAATACAAGGTGTTTTTTGGGCCCCTTCCAATCGACGAGGCTTGTCCGCAGGCAACAATCTTTGCGTCAATTGAATCTTATACGGCAATAAAAGCAAATCAATGCGGATAATTCGTTGTAAAGTGGTCCGAGCAATGCCCAACTGCTGAGAACGGTGATTTTGGGATGTCCTTGGCGACGTCTCAACACTGGCCCGTACAAGAGCAACTTGGCCTCTTTGGATTAGAAAGAGCATCACCAGTCTAAAACCTTTCGTACAAACGTTTAATGGTGTTCTTAGAAGGCGCACTTTTTACATTATTTAATTTTTTATGCGTTGAGTTTTCACAATTGACTTCTTTTGTTGAATGTAAATTTCAACAATTTGGGAGCGCTCGCGCGGCGTGTACTGTTCCATGGTAAAAATCTGCTTGGACTGACGCTTCCAACGCGGTATGTCATTAAGCGATCTGACGTCTCTGTCAAAAGACACAGGGTTGCCAGATGGGTCCGTTGAATATTGGCAACCCTGTATATGTTCAAACTGAATGACAGCTTTTACAAGGACATTTATTGTAAAGTTGCATAACCTAATATATAAGAAATCAAAGCCGTGCCACCTCTTATGATTAGTGATTGATAAAAAAATTGAAGAAAAAATTCACTCAGCAATTACATAAAATAAAACGTGAGTGCTTTGTTGCGATTTGATTGCGCGGTGGACACCTTAAACCATCTAAAAATGGGCAGAAAAATAACGAAAACGGGCAGTTAGGCAACGCTTTGCTTGCACAACCGCAGATGGTACGCAAACGTGTTAACAGAAAGTGAAATAGACAATAAAAGTAATGCGAAATAATAGTAATAAAAATGGCAATAAGCAGGCAACATTAGGAAATAACGACATCATGTGGTAACATTCACTTTCCCTATGTTGAAATGGAAAAACGCCCTCACGCAAGCGGAAACGCAGGAACGAGGCACAAAACAATCAAGTAGGGGGCAAATACAAGCACACTAAGTACTAAAGAAATCATCGCAATCACTGCGAACAGCAGTCAGCCAGTCGTTCATGCCACACACGTTGTTTATATTCGGCCAGCAGTTGCTCTAGTCCGTAGTCCGCAGGCGCAACAATAGGCAGCGAACATTGCGCTGACTCCTTTTACTTTTTCAAGGCGGCGTGGAGGAAAAGCATCGACTGAATGTGTGGATTATCACACACGCAAAGCGTCAAGCCGCCGAGGAGCCGAGAAACGGAGACCCAACAACTGCTTTGTTTGCTGCATTTACTAGTTTTCGTTTGTATTCCGCATTCGTCGCAATGTCATGGAAATTTACATATCTAACTGTCAATTGAAAAAAAGGGTAAAGGAGTTGGGAATTCGGAAAATAGTCGCAAGCTGGTGCGTTGTCATTGATTTGCAGCGCTTGTTAAACTTCCCAGTCTCGCTTTCACACATTTACACTCAGCGATTTCCTCCACACACCGCACACCGCATCCCGCAGCGCTTAACAACATTTGTGGCAGCCATAGGCTGGTTTGGGTTAATTGTAAAGCCGATGCATCCAGCGCGCTCTACTATGTAGACATAAAAGGTTTGTCGCTTAAGTCTTTTGTATTACAGCGCACATATCTGCGCTGTTTGCGTGTGTGTGTGCCTGTGAATGTGTTTTTAGCTTTTGGCCAGTAATGGCTATTTAAATGTCCACTTTTGCAAATCGTTATTGCACAATTTGGCAATGCTGTGGAAGCACAACAACAACAAACAGCAGTATTAAATAAACAACCAAAAAAACTTGGCCGCAAATCCGGGCTACAGCGACACTTCACTACGGGTCTAAAGAGAAAAAAATTAAATTTTCCCCAAAACGCACATCGCACATTTGCGCATGAGGCACAGCTCAGTACGCTTGTTTGTGTTGTTGTTTTCATGCGATGTCCAAGTGTGTCTTGCGCGCTTGCTCCATCACTTCATAGCAAAATTGGCTATTGTTTTCATGTAATGCCTCGTTTACCTACCTGGCGGTCATCTAAGCTAGTTGAGACTAACTCTGCCTTGTGGCCTGCCTGTCTGGATGCCTGCACGCCTTCGCATCTACAGGAACGAATAGTATTTCGCTTGTCCGGGCTTAATTGCTCAAACACGACACTTTGTTTGGCTAATTTCACAGCAAATTTCAATTGTCAACTGAGCGCGCGCAATTTGCGTACTCGCACACACACATATGTATAATATGTATATACAACCACGCGAATGTGCATACTATTCGTCTCAGTTGCGGGTGATTGCCATTTACAGTTAGTTGCGCGCGAATGCGCACAAATCGATATTGAAATTAAAATAGAAATGGAAATTGAAATTGAAATTTTATGTGATTTTTCCGCATTCATTATGTTACAGCGACAATAACAATAACAACGTGAAACAAGCAAGCGTATAGCAAGTCGTGTTGCCAATGAAGTTGAGTGTGTATGTGTGCCTCGAATGACTGCTGCGAAATCGTGAGGAAGCATCTGAAAGCAATTCTTTTGTGTTATGTAAATCAGTGAGAAATTTTCAGCTGTGGGAAGTCATTAAATCTGGGCTTAGTTAACAACAGGGATATTTTGAAAGGTTTTATTGAAAATTTAGTAGCTTAAGTCTACAAAATTTCGGCAAATTCAATTTATTTTTATTCTATAAACAGTAGGCCGGGTCGATTTGTGGGGAGGCAAAAAAATTGCCAATTGCTCTGTGAAAATCATATTCTAGGGATCTAAATAGGAAACTTTGCCGAAGAACCCATACCTCTAAAACGAATTCTGATGTCCCCCAATTTGGGTCGAACTTTTAGTTTCTTTTGTGGGCAGGCAAAAAAATCGCCCATGGCTCTGTGAAAACCATATTCTAGGGATCAAAATAAGAAACTTTGCCGAAGGGACCATACCTCTAAAATGAATTCTGATGTCCCCCAATTTGGGCCGAACTTTTTAGTTTCTTTTCTCATGTAAAGGCCAAAAATGGTGATATTTTGAAATGATTGTATGGGGAGCCCCCCAGGGGAGTTCCAGGGGGTGTGCCACTGGCATAGGTGGATCGGCCGTCCAAACTTAGTGAAACGGTCGGTCATACATTTGGACACGATTGGAGCACTCTAAATGGGTCAAAGTGGGATTTTTTGTTCGACCCAAATTGGGGGGCATCAGAATTCGTTTTAGAGGTATGGTTCCTTCGGCAAAGTTTCTTATTTTGATCCCTAAAATACGATTTTCACAGAGCAATGACCGATTTTTAAATCGACCCGCCCTAATAAACAGGTTATGCGATGTGGATTTATTGGCATTGTTGATTTTGCTTGTCAGTAGAAGTAGATTTGCTAGAAGTTAACTAAAGTTAGTACTTTGGAGAAGAGACGAACTTAATCGCACTACACGCACACACACGAGGTGGGCCTATGAAGTACTGAAACTGACACTTGCGATCCCTTACTTCTTCATCGTGATATGAGTTGTGACAATGAAATTTCGGAAACTTAGTTTTAATTCGGAGACTGGCTACACAGCAATACTGTCTGTTCCTTAGCTCTAGTAATTTTTTTTGAAAGTAACTTTTTAGAGAATGAAAATGAGTAAAAATTAACAAAAATCATCACGCAGTCACCCTTTGTCCCGCATTAAGTGCGACGGCAGAAATTTAATGAGTTTAATAGTCAATAGATATGAGAACTGGATATTAGGGCATCATCTCGAGACATGCAAAAAAGGCCAGCAGAGTGGGGAGCAGCGAGCGAAAGCGAAGGTCTCAAAGTTGCGACTAAAAGTAATATTGAAAGACAGAGAGTGGCTGAAGAGCTCTATACTAGAGTCTTAGAGCAACTACGGGTACGTATTTCCGTGTGCGTAACGAACTCTCCAAGAATGCCTGCATCTCGTATCCAGACATCGCGCTGGTCTAACAATCATGCATTGTGGAAGAGTTTTGGACAAAAAAAAAAGAACCTTCTGCCGTTGTTGAACCTACTCCTGTATGATATCGCTCAGTGTAACGTTATCTTATCCACGAAGATGGAATATGGCGGCATACAGATGGTCAGAAGTTGAAGGAAATGGTGGTGAGCGGATTAACTTTTGTTTAGTACTAAGGCCGCTTTCTAGAGTTGACGCAGCATTAAAATTATTATGTAAAGTTGTTGCAAAGACTGATTATTAAACTTTACGTATAGCATAACTTCATCTCGTATGTTAATCTGCTCTTATTCGCTCTTATTCCATCATCTTCAGTCAGCTCCTCCAGGATGCGTACCGCTTTTGCGAACGAAGGTTATTTTTAACGAATGAAATTTTTCGACAAAAGTATTTTTGCGACGCGCTGTGGATATCAGCGAATGAGGAACCCATCCTATGACAAAATAAATGCAGAAAGTGGCGCTGGTTAGGTCACACGTTTAGAAAACCACCAGATACCATCACGAGAATGGCACTGGAATTGAACCCACAAAGGCGCAGAGGACGCGGTCGGACAAGGACTACTTCGAAAACATCGATGTTGCGCGAACTAGCAGATGCCGACATCACATGGAACCACGCAAAAACAACAGCCCACAACCTTGTACGATGGAAGAGTCTTGTCGAGGCCCTATGCTCCCGAACGGAGTGAATAAAGTAAATAAAGTGTATGATTTTCGACGGCGTTTTCACTCTAGCTTTACAATTTAGTTACAGCAGGGAAAATATTTATTTCATAGGCACAAATATTTCCAAATAAAACCCAGCCAAAAGAAGCGTTTGACAAATTTTATGCGCAAGTAGCCGAATACAGCTAATGTTTGTCCGTTCGCTACTCATTCATTCATTCAGTCCTTCATTCATTCATGCTTCTGTTGCCCTTTAAGCGCCATGCACAGACCTTTTGCGAGCAGACAACAAGCCAATAAAAACATGCACAGCGACACTCAATGCCAAAGTCAGAAGAGCTAAGGAAAAAGCCAAAGAAACAGCACCAACAACAAGCTCAACAAAAAGAACAACAACAGCATGGACTAGCAACCGTGAACGACAAATGAATTTGCCGCAGCAACAAAGCGAATCGCTATTGCAATAATTCACGCGATAAAAATCTCTCATCGCCAGCAACTGTTGGAATTACTTTTGTATTGTGTTATTGTTGGCATTGCATTTATTGCTGCAACACAAATGAACATATAAAAAAATTAATGTTGCAGCGACGTGAAGAAATGTGCACTTAGAAGCGAAGGAATGTGGAGCTGGGCACTTAGGAGAGGCCGTCAGCGTTTGAGCTACGAATGGGGCACCGCTGTTTAGTTTGCCCAGCTGCGCGGCTGTTCGGCTGACAGTGACAGTAGCATTGTTAGCAGGAGACATACAATAATTTTAAGCCATTTGTTTTTATTTCTAAATATTTTACTTTCCTCTTAGCAGTTGTTGGCTTTCTCATTTAGTTTATTTGTTTTTTGTTTTTTTTTTTTTTGTTGCTTTTGTCTTAGAGTCCTGCTCTTTGGCAATAACAACAAAAATAATGTGTTGCTGCCATAGCTTGACTTCCGTTGGTTCGTTGTGGCATGTTGCTATGCGCTTGTTGCATGTTTGCACTTTGTGGGGGCGTGGGAGTTGTTACACGGGCGGCAACTGTTTCGGTTGCTGTTGCAGCAGTCGCTGGCGCTGGCGGCAACATTTCTTTCTAACAAAGACAACAGACGGCGCTGTGATCTTGTCGATCTGGACTGGTTGGTCGGTGTTATTATTGCCAACTACTTATGAATGTGGCTTTTTCGCTAGTGTTTGTTGTTGTTATTATTCTTGTTGTTCTTTTTGTTACTTTTCCAGGCGTACAAGCACAAAAACCAGATCAAGCGGTAATGCTTTGAAGCGCCGGCACAGTGTAGAGCTTTGTTTATTTGCCTTATTATTGTTTTCTAGGTTATTGTTGTTGCTGCCATTTTTATTATTGTTTATGCTTTCGCTTTTGGTGTGTGTTATTTTACTGTATTTACCGTTGTCGTTGCAAGTATGCATGTATTTGCTGTGCTGCGATACTATAATTCATTCATGCCGCTTGCAACACGACAATGCCCTAGTTTTGGGGTAAATAAACTAATAAGAGCGCGCCGTTGAATGCTAAATGAGCAGCGTTTGAGATGAAGAAAAATAACATCAAACTTTTCTAGCAGTGAAAAGTGAACTTTTAAGTACGGACTGGGTAATTGTGGACTCCAAACTTTGCTGGAAACTAAATATTGAAGAACGGGTCAGGAAAGCAGAAGTTGATTTATATGCCTGTAAACGTATGCCGCCGTGGCCGAATGGGATGGTGCGTGACTATCATTCGGAATTCACAGAGAGAACGTTGGTTCGAATCTCGGTGAAAGCAAAATTAATAAAAACATTTTTCTAATAGCGGTCGCCCCTCGGCAGGCAAAGGCAAACCTCCGAGTATATTTCTGCCATGAAAAAGCTCCTCATAAAAAATATCTGCCGTTCGGAGTCGGCTTGAAACTGTAGGACCCTTCATTTGTGGAACAACATCAAGACGCACACCACAAATAGGAGGAGGAGCTCGGTCAAACACCCAAAAAGGGTGTACACGCCAATTATATATATATATATATAAACATATGCTAGGAAGAAGATCGGGTCTTCAACCTAAGTATAATTTATGGCTGCATAAGGCAGTTATACGACCAATTTTATCGTATGGATCGGTAGTTTGGTGGAAAGATGTAGAGAGAGATTACAATATCAAATAACTTTGCAAAATATAGAGATCAGCCTATGCTGATGCAATCAGAACATTTTCTAGTCGTTATTTCGACATATCGATGGTTTTCGAGAAAAGCGACACAACTCAAAATTAACTCAAATTCGGAGTTTTACCGTTAAAAGCAAAAATCAACTACAGAGTTTATATATTTTTATCTGGAAAAGCGTCTTAAGCGAATCTTGAAGCAATTCTGAGAGATGGCGTTAGTGTCGTTTTGTCAGGTGATCGAATTGGCGCGTCACTTATCTAGAAAACTGACCCAACCCAGTATTTTGTATTTTTGAATTATGTCACTTTTCTCGCAAGCCATCGATATCTGCATACCAAGAAGATGGTGCACTTAGGTTAAATGAAACGGGCCACTGGGGGGAAAAAACTTATGATCTTGCTAGTATATTATTGCGACAAACTCAGTTCACCTCGCCGAGGGCTGATAACATCGCCCCGACGGTAACATTCAACGGGAATTTTGCCACTCTCTTTCCATCTCGGAATGGAGATATGGACTTTCACTAAACAATTCCGACACTACAGTCCATACAGATGATTCAAAAATCATGTCCATGAAAATGAATGTATCGACCACATTCTTGTCAAGACTAATTAGAGGTGATCCCCATATGAAAGGTTTTCGTCACACAACTATTATTCTTTTGCCAACGCATTTGAAGAAAATAAGATTCAACACATGCAAGCAGCTCCTTGAGTGGCACGCGGTCAACGGACTTTTCGCAAAAAATTTCTAAAGATGCCAAAAATTTTGTTCCAAGGTTCAGCGTGACCGCCATCCAACTTCCTGATTCCAACTGATTTGGTGGGGAGTGTCTTATAAAGACGTTACATCTCTTCATTTCTGCGAAAAAGGGCTTAAGACCGGGGTAAAGGTATACCAGGAAGATGTCTTTCTTTCAAGGCGTGGTGAAGCAGTTGAGCTGTACTCCCTTCAATGGAGAGCGTTAGATCTAAATCTGGGTACCAGGACACTAGGGGATTGAAGGATCAGACGACACGCAAAGTGAGCCAAACTTTATGGCCCACTTACAACCACAAACAAATGTCAAATATGAAACGAAAGGATGAGTGCAGGCTCACGTGTGTTGGGCCCGGCACTTCTCAGACCATGTGTTAGTATCAGCTGGTGCTTGGTTTAAATTTAAACTCGGTTCTAGGGTACATGCTTAAATAAAACCTGGTGCTAATTCGACTATGATTAAAACAAGCTATGGTTTATCTTAAACCTCAAGCAATGGCTTAAGAAATATAGTAGAACCGATGTACGAGCATGTGTGTGTATGATTATGCGCCAATATATCTTTACTTTTGCTTAGGGGAGCCTAATAAATTTAAGACTTTGATGCTGTTTTTCTCAACATTTTAGTATTTTGGATTATGACACTCTTGCAAATAATGAGCGTTATATGGATATGTGTGTGCATATGACTCATGCACATAAAAGTCAAGCATGCCCCCACACACGCACACACACCTACCTATTTATTTGCATTATCCACGCTTCGTTTGCGTATAGCCAATAACCCCATGCGACAGTGCAAATGCAATGCAATGCTTATTTATTTATTTAAGCGAATATTTGAATGTGCGTTAGTGTGATTGTTTGTCGGTTATTTGCCTCATTTACCTACCAACGCGTCGGTTGAAGGCTTTTGTGGCAAAACTTAATGGAAGCAACATAAAAGATACGACAACTATTGATCGCAAGCATTCCATGCAGACTTACATATGTACTCTTAAACATAGACACATACACACATACAAAAGAAGGAAAACACCGCCAACAAATGAACGGACAGACAGCCGAGCATACATATAAATGAGGTATAATGCCTAAACGATCATATCGCTGCATTATGTGATCGTGTGACGCTTTTATAGGAAAACGCAAAACGAGAAAAAACAAAGAAAGAAAGAAGAAAGAAAGAAAGAAAACAGCAGAAGAATAAGCAACGAGAAAACAGCGAGCATAACAAAAGTTGAATTGAAATCCCATATAAATGTAGAAATGTATATACGCCGCTGCATCTGTTCCATGTGCGATTGATTTTATCGTTGAGATCACATGTCACGCACAGCATTGAGCGCATAAAAAACTCAGTCGCAGCAAAGTGAGAGAAGAAAAGAGAAAAGAGCAAATGGAGTATAAAAAATAAATGAAGAAAAAAAAACAAAACCAATCAAGTAAAGCGTGAAGCATAGTTGGATTTCCACACACGCACACAAACACACTCGCTCATAAATTCACATACGCACACAAACACACTCGCTCATAAATTCACATACGCACACACTTTAGAAATGGCGACAACAACAAAACGAATACAAAACTGAAACTGGACACAAAACTACCGTTTGATCGATCGCTTTGATTAAAAATGCAACACATTTCTGTGATCTGTCACAGACATCAGAGACGGCCGCGTACGCGACGCCAGTGTGATGTTGCTGCAACTCCAAATGTTTACCAACATTGCATCTCTAATGCAGTAATATTGGTATTTATAACACATGTCTATGTATGTATGTGTGTACGTATCTGCTGGCTGCCGGCTGTGCAAATGTTTGCTGAAGTGAAATTAACGTCTGCGACCACAGTGTGTGCGCGCGCGCGAAATACAAAAGCAACAACGACTACAAATGTCAACCTATAATGGTGCCACAGCAAAGCGGTGTAATGCAGGCACCATAACAGCACCCAATAACCAAACGCCGCCCCCTTTTGTATACCTTTGGGAGCGAGCGGGAAACGACCCCTTTAACAAAACATTGGAGTTCAAATGCTGTTAATTTTGTATGTTAATATTTTTTATAATAAATTTTTTTTTTTATAAATAAATAAAAATAATAATTTTATAATACATTTTTTTTTTTATATTATATTTTATATTATATTTTTTATTCAGTTTTTTATTCAGTCTATGATATTACTATTTAGCGGATTAGAGTACAAAAATTTACGCAGATACTTCACAGAAAGTCAGTATCACATATCCGCGGAACGAACTGAATCGCTTTACTCTTGAACAAAATCGGGAAATTATATCTAAAGTCGATATGGTGTAGACCAAACAGTGCGTTTATTGAAAATAAGTAGAAATCACTTTTCTAATGAATCATATTTTCATCTCGGTGCCAACTGCCACATTTGGTGACCCTAAACCCGCACTTCATTGTCAAGAAGCCAATGAATCTTCATAGAGCGACAGTTTGTGCGGATTTAGGAGCGGTGACATCATTTGCCTCTTTTTTTCTTTTTGAAGTTTTTAAATTTTTGTGATTTTTGTATGAAATTTGGATCTTCCGGTATATGGCTTTTATTGTGGAATACTCCATACTTTTATAAAAACACAAAAAAAAAATTAAGTTAAAAAACACAAATAGCTAGTTAGTTATTTGGTGATTCGGCTTCTATTATTTTTAACACAGGTGTACATATAGATATATTATTTGCGCGTACGTCCTTTTTTGGGTGCTTGATCAAGCTCCTCGTTCAATTTGTGGTGTGGGTTTTGCTGTTTTTCCGCAATTGGAGGGATCTACAATATTATACCATCTCCCTTCAGCAGGTGATTTTTCAAGAGAAGCTTTTTTTAGCAGATATGCACTCGAAGGTTTGCTTTCGCTTGCCGAAGGGCGACCGCTAGCGGAGAAAATGGTTTGCACTTAAGGATTTAAGGAAACGCGCGTGAGATTATCTACTCTCCAGTCACTGGCTGAAAGTTCGATACATTAGGCAAATCAAAAGAAGTATCAAACCGAAAGAATTAACCAGCTCCGTTTTGTAATAGCCCAGACTAAGTCTGATTAAAATGGTATTATGACAGACGGTTGTTATGCGGATTAGTGAACCGCTGATTTGCCTGTTGAATAGTTTTGTCAGTAAAAGATAGACTGTAGGCAACTAATATGGGTACTAAGAAAAAATTATTTATTTAAAAAAATCTTAAAATTGCAATTTCTCAAACTGCTCCGAAATATCAACACAATTAATGTAATTTCGAACGAGTTAGAGCAAACTAGCACTCCAGTTCCTCTCTTTAAAAGTTTCATTAGTTTTCATTCACAATATATTTAACTGATTTTTTTCGGCAAAGTTGTCATCGAAAATGCCCCTAATCCGCTTAAATTACGAGAATTAAGTCTAGTTGTCAATCCGCATTAATTACTCTTAATTCCTGAGATAATCCTGAATCAAGTGGTTAATCCTGATTAACGCCACCGTCTCTCAAGGATACTGTCAACTCGAAAATAACTCACCACTGAGCTGATCTACGATTTCAAAGGCTTTTCAAATTTGCAAAACTATTGAGTACAATAAAACGGTTCAGTAATGAAGAACCAGTCATTTTGGTTCATTGGTTCATAAAATTCGAAAAAAAACCCGTCGATATATGAAAAGATCTCTATAATTTTTAAAACTATTCATCTCAATTAAATCCTTTAGTAATGGAAAACCTCGCAGCTCGGCTTGCAAAATGTTGGCTGCTTGCTAGGTTGAACGAAATTTAGTCTATAAAACTTAAGGAAATGAAAAAAAAATTAAAACCATCTCGAATTAATAACTTCCACCCATTTGCTGCTAAACCCTGGTAGGAAAGCAAATGTCTCACATTTCTCCATCTCCCCTCCACAAGCGACCGCCATGCATTAGGCCGCGTACCATATATTTTATAGTGCACACACATACATACATAAACATACATACGCACATGCATATATATGGTGGTATCAGCTGCTGCATATCTAGTGTTAATATTGCTGCTGCCGCTGCTTCGCCGTTGTTGCTACATATTTAGTTCACTCGCTGTGTTCGAGTTTGTTTTACAATTAATGAAATTCGATCTTTTTATTAAGCATTTATTTGAACGTATTGGAAGTGTGTATTGACAGTCGCACAGTCGGCGTAGTTAGTGAGATGGAGGCTTTCGCAGTGAGCGAATTGTAAAAGTGAAGTACATATGCGCGTGTATGTGTGTTGTGTGTTGGCAAATATGCGTTGTTTACTAGCTGGATGGTATGTTGCGCATGCGCTGCAACTGGCATTTGGTTTTTTCCTTACTTCAACAATGCGGCTGCTCAGCCAGACGGGGCATAAATAAAGGAAAGAAATGCGCCAAGGAAAGCATCACCGAAAACAAAATGCAAAAAACAAAAGAAAAAACAGAAACAGAAACAGCAAATGCATTACCTAGTCTGTTATTTCTGTTGCAACAACCAACTATTGCCGTTATTTTCTTTTACATTTCTTTTGCACGCGCCTGCGCTTGCTGTTGTTACTGCTGTTGCCCCCGTTGTGCGTATGTTGTTGACAATTTTCTATTTACTCACGCCAGTTAGTTTGCCACATTTGTAGTTTGTTGCAAGCACGACGACGAGCCGCCGACCAACGGGCGACAACGCATTAGCAATAGGAACTGATGCATTTGCGATGACTGTGGCATACCACGCATCATATTGCCGCCAAGCTGTGCAACTGCACATGCACATATGTATGTATGTATGTAAAAGTGGTCGCCACCGTCGCGGCCGTCGTCATCGTTGCCGCTGTATTTGTATTGCATTCATTGAACTCCAGCCAGCCAGCCAGCCAGCCCGTCAGCCCGTCATCTATTGGCGTTTGTCACTAATTTATTTGCACTAGGCAAAAACAAAAGTACACACTTCCCAACAACAGCAACAAAAACTGTTTGTCGTCGTTGTGTCCTCTTGTCGCCAATTGTCGCATGTTGCATTGTACTTCGAACTTCTCGGCTGCTCGTTTGCTTGGCCTAACAATTTGCGGCAGCTGTCACTTGGAAAGCGCAATTGACTTTTCTTCAAATGCTTGTTTGCAGCAACCAGTGGCAACTTCTTCTGCACTCCGGCAACGAGGTGGCAACAAATGTTTGCTTTATTGTTATGCGTACTTGCATAGGCACACACTCACACAAACGCACACACGCTAACACAAACTTGCGCATGGCGAGTTTATAAACACTTTACCATTTCTTTTATTTGCGCTGCACGACTTTCCACTCATTTCACTTAAATGTTGCCAATTGATTGAGGTGGCAATTGAATGCCCATTGAGCCCCATTAACCTTGATTAACTAATGGCTATTATGTAGACATGGCCACAAATATTTTACTCACTAGACATTTTTTCGTGCTTCAGCTTTAGAGGTTTGAGCGTAAAATAAGTACGGGCTCCAAAAGTGAGTTGGATAAAATTTCAGGAGAAAAAAGGGACTCCATTTTAATCATTTATTTATAAACGTATGACTTTTTGTCTAACAAAACGCACGTAAATCCAATTCTCTGCTCATTCTAACGGCATGTTTTTTAAATAGAATTTTTAGAAAGATTTTTTGAAATCCGGATGGAGCAAATGCGCAAACTCGTGCAGAAAAAAAAATCATAAAAAGTCAAAGGTATTTTTCTTTAGCTTAAAACTTGTACTTTATTATACTAAAATTTAATAAACTATAAAATGCATACCACATATATCTAAAAATTAAAATTAAAACCTTGGGATTGCAATAAAAAGTTTGTGGAATTTTTCTAATTTTTGTCTAAAATTTTAAAATTGGATTTGTGTGGTTTTTCTATACAATGAGCTATAATTTTATAAAAAAATAATAAACACTAAAAACACAACAACAATAGTAAAAGCTGGAGAATATCGATGTGGTATCCTTCGTCGCGGGCTGTACCTCTCAGGAGTAGCTATAAAAATAACCTATGATACATGGTTATTTACCTGAAAAAAAGGAATTTTTATCGACAAAGCATAAGCAAGTACGAATATTTACCTATAACTCTAAATTATGGAAATTAGTTAATATATACAGGGTTTGATTGAAGACTCATGAGCCTTCCCGCGCGGAGCGTCTGCCACGCGATCAACCGAATCGGCTGGTGGGAGAAAATGATCGTTGGACCTTCCTCTTTCACTAGAAACCGGTCCCAGTTCGCTGGCAACAGCGGTGCAGTCAACATCGCTCCGCGCGTGAAAGCTGTTTTAAAAGTGTGTTAGGATTTTGCAGTGGCGAAAATGCAGCGATCGTTGGAGCAACGTTACTCAATCAAATTTTGCGTAAAGCTAAACAAAACGAGTACCGAAACCATTGGGCTACTCAAGGAGGCTTATGGGGACCAATTTCTGTCCAGTGCCCAGGTAAAACGGTGGCAAGGAAGGCCGGGAGGACGTCGAAGAAGGTCAAAACCATGCTGATCATCTCTTTCGACTCTCGAGGCATCGTCCACAAGGAGTTTGTACCTCCAGGAAGGACTGTAAACAAGGCCTTTTACAAAGAAGTGCTCCTTCGGCTGAAAAACCGCGTAGCCCGGGTTTGGCCCGACCTCGTCAACAATTGGAGCCTTCATCACGACAATGCGCCGGCGCATACCGCCTTCCTCTGCACCTCTGCATTGACCATGATGTGGGTTTCGGTGCTTCCCCACCCTCCCTACAGCCCAGACCTGTCCCCTCCGGACTTCTTCTTGTTCTCGCGCCTGAAAAGAAAAATGAGGGGGAGGCGTTTCGATTCCATCGAGGCAATCCAAAAAACTGTGACAGCCGAATTGAACACGATTCCGGCGGATGAGTTTAAAAAATGTTTCCTGCAGTGGAAGGACCGCTACCAGCGGTGTATTGGCGCTCAAGGGTCTTATTTTGAAGAATATTAGTTGTATAAGCCAAAAGGTTTAATAAAACTACTTAAAAAAAATAAGGCTCATTACTTTTCAATCAGACCCTGTACACATACATTAGGGTGGGTCAATCTGTATGGACCGATTTTTATCGAGATCATGCCTAGCAGATTCGTATTATACATACAATTTGAAAAAACAGGTCCATTAGAGCATAGATCTATAGTATATTTTAGCAAGAATTAATGACTAGAAAAAAGAAAATTTTTAATTTTTTAAATCAATTTTTTGATTTAATTTTTTTTTTACAATAGTTTATCAATTTTTTTTTATTTCTCTTTTAATTTATCATTTTTTTGTTTTTATTACAGCATTTGTTTTTTTTGTTGTTAGTTTGTCCAAAATGCTCAACATTTTTTATATGGAGGAAAGCAGCTCAGCAGAAAAAATTGTCAAAAGTCAACGCAATTTTTCAGGTATTTGAAATCTGGACTTCGGTAGAAATTCTGAACAAATCCAGAACTCTGAAACTCTGATTAAAGGGCTTAAAATTTTTATAAAACTTATCCATAATTCCCTTTATAATGGTAACTGTAGAAAGTTGAAGAAAAAACTGGGATCCCAAAAAACTTTCTGTATTGAAGGTACGCCTCTGTAAAGAAAGCGTTTCGGATTACTTTGCTTGGGCTACTTTTTCTAGCTTTTGGAACTGCCAAAATCAATCGCCAAAAGATTACGAAACACGGACATCTCAAGATACATACATTTTTGACTAAGAATCGTATCTTTAGTAAATAGCGGCGAACTCCACTTAGTTTTACCTAACTTAAAAATTATCAGATTTTTGGTCGAATTTCGAATGATATTGGCACAAAAAATATAATGAAGCAAGTTTAAAAAAAATTTGTATCAGCTTTTAATTTTAATTATATTGCTACGCCTGGGCAGTCATTCCTATAGACTGCAGCAACTGGGTGATTTTTATTAGAAGCTTTTGGCTGATTTTTATGAGTGGCAATCGGTGGACTACCACTTCTAGAAGGCAGGTGAAAACTAATGGAGATATTTTCCTTCGCTGAACTACAGCCCGTATAGGCACGCCTTTCAACAATCCATATATTTTACTTGGAGAAAATTAGCCTTGAATCGGATGTTGTGACGTTTTCATGTCTTATGTTACACATAAGCCCATTTAACTAAGGCGGCCGGCCACCAGTAGCTTTAGCTTTGTTTAAACTAAGCGAATCAGTTTGAAGGCTACCTCAGTGGCTTTAATGAAGCGAAAAATTCAAAAATAAATATGTATGTATGCACCCACATTAGTTGCAAAAATATATATAGAGAAAACCTTAAGCAATAATAATAACAGTTATCTCAAAAACGATAATGATAACGAATATTGTGAATTAGTTGACGGCATGTTGCAATATTCCTCCAAAAATGCTGCAGGTGAATTTGGTTAAATTACAGGTTCACCAGCTCGTCCGCGAAAAATATTCAAATTTAGATATGCTGTAGATATAAATGTATGTATGCATGTTGCAGCAAACAATGTGGGTGTAGGAGAATGGATGTAGGTAGGTAATTGTGTAATCGCAAAAAATGCCAGCGGGCATAACGCTCCCACAAATTGTAGCTATCATAGTTGCCGTTTAGGCGAAAGCTGTCATGGTGAGTATATATTAAATAGACTACGAATCAATTGAGAGGTAGCAGGTTGCTCCAACAGCTACTTACATAACACATACACCTTGCGAAAAAATATAGCTCCTTAATATTTTTACCAATTTTGAGAAATTTTTTTTAATGTTTAATATTTTTTATAATGCGCTACTCATTGCCTAGCAGAGCCATATAAATTCAAATTTTATATAGAAATTAGGAAAAACTAGATAAGTTTTCATCACAATTTAATTGGTATTTAAGCAACATACAACAAAATGCAGGTTTCAAGTTGCTGAAAAATCCCGATGATTTTTTATAGCTGTGTTCTTGACGGTGTTGCGTATTTTTTCCAAATAATAAAATTATGAAATTTTTCTTTTATATGGAGAAAATGTGAAACAGTCAGGTTTAAACAGTGCGCGATCCAAAAGGTTCCCACAAAACACAGCAAAAGAAATTCGAGTTAATGTTTCTAGCGGTTTCAGGACATTTCAGAGAAAGACCTTTGTTCACGGATCAAATTGCAAATCCCGATTTTATTGTGCAAAAAACGGTGACACTATTCTGTAAAACTATGAAAAGAGGTAAAATTATACGTTGGCTCTAAGTCAAAATCGTTGGCCGAAACCAAAAACAAAAAAAAACAAAAACCACATACAGTCCAGGTGAAACATACAGTTCTATGCCACTAAAAGAGCGTGAATTGCATCAGATACAAAAACTGAGGATCATGAGGGTCAGCACGAATATATTTTTAAATGATGTGAGCATGGTTTTTCAACAACGCAACAGCCTGAAACTTATCGTAAAATAGGAAAGTAGGAGAAATGGTTGAAGTACCAGACTGACGCTCCCGAGGTAGCACTAAAGCGCTGTTTTGATACCACTGTGAGACCTCCAACAGGCAGATATCTACAGCCAACCAAGCTGTTGATGTAACGGAGAGGGTTGAAAAGACTTAGGTTGGCGCAATGCCTCAGGCTGTCGAAGAAAGTAGCACTCAATAACCTTAAACATCTATCTTACAAGCCCCGACATTTACAGAGAAAGTGCTCAACAGTATTTTTCCCTGAAAGGTCGCCACAGCTTCTGCAAAGGAGATTAAATGGTAAACCTAGCTTTTCTGCGTAAATGCTGATCGGCCAATGACCGGTAAACACAGCTACGAGTTTGGAAATTGAATGGGGTGAAGTCCCCAGGACTATCTGCGTCCTGCGTCTATTATACTGAGGCCACAGGATTTTCGAAGTAGGACACGAAGAAATTTAACTCCATCTGATCTGTGTTTTCCTGAAAAATAAGTTGTACAATTCCCTTTAAAAACAGTCAAGTGGATGCCGACGACTGGGTAGGAGGTCTCTAAGACCAATTCAGTTGCTTTCCTGGCAAGCTCATCAGCAAGTTCATTTCCCTCTATGTTCCTATGTTACCTGCACACCCAAAAGATTTGATCTCCTTACAGGAGTTAACTAGTTTGGATCTGCACCATGTCATCGTCAGAGCCTTGATCGCGGCTTGACAACGGAAAAAATGTTAATATCCCCCTCGCTTCAGCCGGAAAAATATTAGAAACACTACAATAGTATTCGGAAATTTTAAGCAAATAGATAAATTGGCTGATTTAGTTGTTCTATTGTGTAAAATTGTACATCTGCCTGCTTGACAAATGCCAACGATATCATAAAAGAGTTGTCATATATGAATTATTCACTACTGACATCTAGCCGTCACTTTTGAAAGAGCCTTTGCATAGGTGGCTGAGTTGCTAATGACTGAAGTAAACATGCGATGTATGTATATTATAATATGTGTGTAGTTCTTAAAAACAAAAACTTATTGTAAAACCTATTTTTCGTTTTTATAATACACTTGTTTTTTTCTTTTTCCCCCTTCTCTTCTTCCACAATCAAAAATTAATTCGCACCATTGCATAACAAAAAATTGAAATTTATTTACCATGATTTGGCAAAATCGCTGACAGTTCTATAAATTGTTGATATTATTTTTCGGCAGATAAGCCGACTTTAATTTATTAACTCATATAACTGCTTGCCCAGTCGTTTACTGGGCCACCCACAAGAGGTTCAGTTATTTATTTTCTTCCAGTTTAGAATATTTATTAATGCGCTTACCAAAAAGAGGTGAACGAACCTTGGCGGGCGTTCCAGATTAATCTCTTACATAAACACAAGCAGATACGAAGAACAAAAAAAAAAGAACAGAAAAGGAGGTGAAAAATTATTAAATTTAATGCATCTAGAATTGAGAAAAAATGCTGCTGTTCCGCTTTAAATCAGTCGCTGGCTTGTTTACTATGCATCTACCGACTGGCTGCTGTTCTTTTATAGATAAATTGAGTTTGTTTTCTTCTCTTTTCATTGCTCTTGTCAGCGATAAGTGTGCGCGTCTGGGAATGCCGGCGGGTTGGCTAGCTCGATTATGCCAGCGTTCCCTAAAGCGCCTTGCACATAATACATACATGCATACATACATACACATGCCGTCAAGCCTGTCACCTCTCGAATAGACTTGAAATCTTAAAGCTCTCACACAAGATTCTTCTAACTCCGATTGTGGGCTTTAGATGACATCCGTGGTCTTTAAATTACTTTTATGCGTAGATAGTTCAAAAAATCTCTAAAAAAAAATTCTACTGTAAAAAGTGGACGCTTTCATTGACATATCAAGTTGCTATAAATCTGATTAGTTTGCACCCTACGCACTCGACGCGGCCGCAAGTATTTGTCACTTTTGAAGATTAAAATTAACGAGTCTTCATTCTTTTTCCATGTCTTAGCAACTTTTCACCCAGCTTGTTTAGGCATTTGATGCTTTATTAGTGCATTTGAGAAATATATTTTTAATAGCGAAACCAAAGTTGGTGAGGAGGCATCAAAGCCCACCAGTCTACCAAGAATTATTTACATACATATCATTTACATGCATACCTGTACAGATACAAGTATATACAGCTACGCACATATTTATGTTAGATTAGTTTGCGCTCCTCTGCGCGACCCACACGCACTCGTTCAGTCCAGTTGGTTAAGCGCTCATGTGCGTATGAGTCGAAATAAAACGCACCTATTTGTATGTAAGAATAAGTGCACAAGTAAGCTTACACGTATGTACATGTGTATGTTTAAATATAGAGGTACGTATGCATAAACACTGGCATTCGCACTGGCGCTGGCACTGGCACTCTTTATACGCCTATTCTATTCTGTCGGACTACCCGACTCACCGCACACACCGCTCTGGCCTCTGTCAAAGGTGTTTATTTTTAAAGATGGCAGCTCTATCTTGCTTGCTGACAAATCAATATCTCGTATGTGCGACGAGTAGGCTGGTCGGCCGCGCCACAACAGATGATTTGTGTGCAGCTCAATGACTCAGAGATGAGCTGCCTGACTGCCACCTCTCTACCACCTCACCTTCTTTGGTCGACGTTAAGCTTTTTCCGCCTTATTGCTTTCCTGTTACCGTATATTTGAAATTATATTTATTTACGTTTTTTACAGCTTCATTGCCTCCGGTCCGCTTTCGCTTTCCTTGCTGTACCACCGCTGATTGCTTCGCTTTTCCCAACCTTTATTTCTCTGTTAGTTTGGTTTAGCTCTTCATTCTCTGATTGCCATTGGAGGAATACTGCTGTTAAAGTACCCACCTAAAACGTTAAGGCTGCAGTCTACCTTCTACGTAATTTGATAAACATCTATAGCAGATTTGATTCTGAAAATCTTTTAGAATAATGGTGACCGAATTAGTGATGAAAATGTGCCAGATTTTAGTTGTAGATATTTTTCAGTATCACGAAAAGGCCTTACAGTAGAGAGGATAGAAGTTTTAGACTCTTGAGTCTCAAATACCCACAAATGAAGCATTACTACCTTCCCTTCTTGGCCTGTAAGCAAATAGGGGCGCATTCTCGTATGTGTTATCAAATATTTTACCTACATACAGTTCTTTGATAAAACTAATTTAAAAATGCTACTATTTATATGTATACGCACCTATGCCAATTATAAATTATTTCGTTTTTCTCTTCTTCAAGCTTCTTCTTCTTTCTTTTACTTGTAGTTTGCCTTTATAAGTATCGCATAGATTAAATTCGTTTCTTAGTCACATCAAAACCCACTCAACTGGCAGCTTCTTGTAGTCAAAGAGGTGATAAATAATAAAATAAATAAATAACATATACAAAAAATTTAAGCACACGTTTCCACATTTGCAGACAGAGGTATATGTGTGATTAGACTGTGCCCAGAACAATAGCAATTGGAATTCTACCAGTCCGCTCTTTACGAGTAAGCCTAAAACACTGTGTTTAGATATCTACCAGTACATGGTGAACTATTCTTCAACTGGTCATCAACTAGTACTTAAATAGCCCTCAACTGGTATTCAACTGGTTTTCAACTAGTCTTCAACTAGTGTTCAACTAGTCTTCAACTACTGTTCAACTACTCTTCAACGAGCCTTCAGCTAGTCTTCACCTAGTGTTCAACTAGTCTTCAACTAGTCTTCAACTACTGTTCAACTACTCTTCAACGAGCCTTCAGCTAGTCTTCACCTAGTGTTCAACTAGCCTTCAACTAGTCTTGAACTGGTTTTCAACTAGTCTTCATCTGGTTTTCAAATAGTTTTCAACTAGTCTTCAACTACTCTTCAACGAGTCTTCAATTAGCCTTCAAGTAGCCTTCAACTAGTCCTCAACTAGTGTTCAACTAGTCTTCAACTACTCTTCAACGAGCCTTCAATTAGCTTTCAACTAGCTTTCGACTAGTCTTCAACTGGTATTCAACTAGTATTCAGCTAGTTTTCAACTAGTCTTCAACTGGTTTTCAACCAGTGTTAAACTAGTCTTCAACTACTCTTCAACGAGTCTTCAATTAGCCTTCAACTAGACTTCAACTAGTCCTCAACTAGTGTTCAACTAGCCTTCAACTAGTCTTCAACTACTCTTCAACGAGCCTTTAGCTAGTCTTCAACTATTGTTCAACTAGCCTTTAACTAGTATTTAACTAGTCTTCAACTGGCCTTCAACTAGTCTTCAACTAGTGTTCAACTACTGTTCAACTACTCTTCAAAGAGCTTTCAGCTAGTCTTCAACTAGTGTTAAACTAGCCTTCAACTAATCTTCAACTAGTATTTAAATAGTCTGTAACTATAATTCAACTAGTATTTAACTAGTCGCAAACTAGTCTTCAACTAGCTTCCCACTAGCCTTCAGTAAATCTGCAAGGAGTCTCCAATTAGTCTTCAACTAGTCTTTAACTAGACTTCAATTAGTCTTCAACAAGTCTTGAACTAGCCTTCAACTAGCCTTCAACTAATGCAATAGAAGTATTGGTAAAGGATTGTCGTAATATCTCACACGTTCTATATTTGATACCTACTGAAATCAACCGCTTTTTGATTTTTCTTAAATTTTTTCTAGAAAACTATTTCTCTTTTATTATTGTATATAAATATTACTAATTACCTTACATATATTTAGAAACATTCACTTTAATCCTCCACCTTAATTCAGATTCTCATCAAATCTGCTTGTCTCACGCTGCATACCTTTTCCATCAGTTTGAAGCCAGTCCAAGAATCAGTAGACTTTCCCAGTTTTACTTGAGACTCATGTGGTGCTTAATAGAACATACATACGTGCATACATATATTTGTGTACATGTCAATATTACGCCTGTTTGTCTTCTTTCTATAGCTTCTAAATTTATAACCACCTCATATTGATGATGTCGCTGTCATTAGTTGTTAGCTTGTGCTCATTATTATTGTTTTTATATTTGCTTTTGTTTTAATATTTTTCTTTTCGGTAGTTTTTATGCTTGTACGACTTTCAAATTGTCTATTTTTAAATTATTTATTTTGAACTTATTTGCGATTTATGTGTTTTGGCATCTCTTAGAGGTGGTCAAGGTAGAGGCGTCAGTATAGAAGAAGTATTTACGAAAGAAAATTAGGGGAATGCTTTGTATAATTTCCTATTTAGCATATATTTTTAAAATTTTTGATAAAAAAAATGCATATAAAGTCAAATACGAGTAATTTCCAATAATAAGTTTTGACCTCATTTCCTCAGGAATTATACAAAGAATCTTATTTAACCTCAGCAATAGCGCTACTCTCGCACTAGGAGCATTTGAGGTAACGGAAAATTTGAAACATGCGAAAAAAACACTCATGCAAATATTCTGGCATTGTTTGCCTTGAGAACAGAATGATGTCAGTTAGAGATTACAGAAGCTGACATGATTGATGACCATCATGAGCTCATCAAAGTTGTGTCAAATACAGTTTTGGAAACCCCTGGCATTGATTAATATGAAACATGAATTTCTAGAAGAAGAAGGTCCAACCTGAATAGTTTCAAAACGAATGCTAAATAAGCAACATCATTATTGGCATCTGGGTGCTGAATTGCGAAAGAGATGCTTAGCAGAATGAAAGTATTCACAAGTGATATTGAAAAATGCTTAGGTGCATATTTATTGTACCTCGAGTCTTTATTCGACAACAATTCTGAACACTTTTCTGCATATTTCACTGTTACCATTTAAGCGCGAAACTTATCATCTCATCACTTCAAACTTTTCAGTGTGAAAAACGAATCATTTGAACTACCGAACGTAGAAATATGTAGCATACGAGAGTGGCTCAATAAGTACATGAGCATTTTGCTTATCGAATGGCCCAGCAGAAGCCCTCGAGCATCTTTGCAAAAATGGAAAAAGTAAATTTTCTGCGCTCATTAGAAACTAGTGTTCGAAAATTAAAATCATGAAAAGCAAATAAATACTTGAAAATTATTAAAAGGGAAGTATTCACTATCCCATAAAGCCAACACTAATATACCTAATTTCGTACTCTCAAAGTTCACACGGATATGCAGACCCGATAAAAATCATTGCGCTAGCAGTGGATTTATCGCAATACAAGTAATGATCAAGACAGTGGATTTATCGGAGCAAATCGAAGCTAAAGACCATAGTGAATCTGTCAATTACCCAACAAGTCAATGACAACAGTTTTTGTGGGCCAGTAGTACAGTTTACATAGATTAACCATTAAATGGGTGAATTTATCATCACCTCAGCGTATTATGCCAACCAATTTCATCGATTCGATGTCGATTTGAATCTGAAATGACTGAAATTACAAGAACTAATGGGATCTATGGTGAGAGAATAGGGACAAATGAATGTTTTTCCAGTCTTACACACACTTTCACACACTCCACGTACACACATTTTCTGCATTTACTCGTTAGTTAGATTCGAATACAAGGATACAAATTCTGCACAATTTTATTAGCAAAAGATAAGATTTCGTTAAGATTAAACGTCACATAATCTGTTCTCATATGGTGGAGCAGAATCATGGACAAAATGACGGTTGTCGTGCTACACACAAGTATAATAAAATACCAGGTATGCGATTTAGCTATGGTGAAAAAGAAAATTGTGAGTGGAAGTTTGACTCCCACGTCACTTGGGGATTCGGTAGCCGAATTTCGCACGATCATTTCACAGGTATTCACACATTCGTCCAATCAGTCGTTGCTCAGACGGCAACGAAGTGCCATAGGTTGATTTTTTACGTATATCACTAACACATATCAGTCTTTGGTAAACACAACTCAAGTGACGTCAGCCCATCAACTGATTTTGTCAAAATCGCTCAGAGAATAATGATCTTTTAAAGAGCTCACCTTTGAAATCTTTTCCACACAGGAGTGTATGCATTGGCATTACAGGTGACATGAGTACAGCAGGATTGGTCCTTAATGCTTTCTGGGATTTGCTACCTCTGCACTAAGCTATGCTATGTGGCTCGACGATCAGAGTTTCTAACACAAGGAATTTTTAAAAGGCTGTGAGCGAAGTATCGTCTGTCTTCGGTACGTAATGATACCTGAAATATTTGTTGGAAGAAATTATGTCGATAGTTTTCCTACCGTGATGCAGATATCCATACACGCTCTTGGGAAACTCGGTAAGAGCTGATGGATCCAAGACTGAAAATGTTACTGAAGCGGAATGGCATTTGGGCAGTAACTTTAGATACTTTACTGCTTCAGGTATAATGACAACGGCTTTGTAATATGAAGTCTTTACAATACTTAAAGTACGTGACTGGTAATTGCCGAGAGATACCGAGAAATTAACACAGGGTCTGTAGTGACGGTAAAGCTATTTTAAAGGCATAAGCAGTTGCACGCATCTCTTCTAAAATAGTTAAGGAATGTAAGTTGAGGCTAAACTCCTGTCTATGGTGGATTAACCTTGAGCTTATGTAGGTGCTGCGATACTGCGATGTTCAAAGCAACGAACAGGTTAGTGAATTGGCGAACTGCAGTGCGGTATTGAAATCTTGCATTATTAGGTAGAATCTGACGAAGTAATTAACACTACTTGAAAAATTCTTAAGAACACACCTACCGAACTAATTGCTCGGAGTATAAGGCATTTAAATCTGGTTGATGATATTTGAACCAAAGTTAAATACAAGACCAAATATCCGGAAGTACAGCACAACAAAAGCCAATAAATGGTTTCCGAATTGGTTTCAAGTAGCGTTTTTAAATCAATGTAAATAGCTTCTGTTCTTCATAGAGAAAAATCTGCGCGCAATGGTGCAGCGTATGCAGCTCAACTTTGACGGTAGGAGCTTGGGTTGAACTCCCCACCTCCATAGCTTAAATATGGATAATTCTAAAAAAAGGCAGAGATTAGAGTTTTAGCTGCTACTTCTGACAGAAAAGTAATATTTTGTGACGATCTCAACATAAATGAAAAGCAGAAATGTTTGAAAAGGTGAAGAAACGCAGAAACCTCTTTTCAAAGAACTTTTGACTCCGGATCGGACAAGGACTAACCATCTAAAGTTAGTTCTTTTTAATGCTGTTTGCCTTCAAGGCACAAACCAGCAGAGAACTTCTTGGAACGCTTAGTGAGGTGACCACTCGTAAACAGATTAATACCCGTATATAATAAAGACTAGAGCTGAGGGAACTGAATGAAATTGTCATCTGAAAATTTCTTGATATATGCAGTACCTTTCAAAATCGTCTTCCAATCTTTCTTTGTGATGTTCTATGTTATTTTACGAGTACATACTTATACACTTGCACAAGTGTAAATAAAGCAAAAATTCCATGCATGGGCATGCACTACAAACTATGGCAAATAACATAAAAGTTCTCATGTCGTTTGAATTTTTTGTTGCCAATCAAAGTTTGTGACATGCGGCACTTCTGTCGCCACACATGTTTAACCCAGTTTCAGAAAATGTTTTCTTTCTTTTTTTTGGAATATGCTTTAAAACAACATAATATCTTAATGCTAACACGACATGAACAGATAAAAAATGAAAACGAAAACGAGAACGAGAACTGTATGCGCAAGCACCTGTTGCATTTGCAACAACACCTATACGAATATACTGACGTTTGACCGGCGCGCCGTCCTCAGCAAAGGTGTCGCATTACGCTTGCGCACGGATAGTCTTGCGATAGCAACAGTGACAGCGACAGCCAAAATTGCTGAGTTGTTTTTTTTTGTAAGTTTTTGCAGTCTCACTAACGAGGTTGTTTTCTCTTTTTAAAAGGTGGTAAAATATTTCTTATATCAAATATTTTTGAATGTTCCTAAGAAACTTTGCCAACAGCGCAAGCTTGCCTTATGTGACGTATGGTCTTGGTGTTGATGGGGGTTTGCTGGCTTACTTTTATGCTGTTATTCAAAATTGTAGTTCAGGTTACTTTGTTGTTTTTTGTATGTTTTGTTGTTGCTGTCACATATTTGCTGCAATATTTCCCTGCATGTTGTAGCCTTTTATGTTGACGTCACTTGTGAGCAGCTCGGATCATTGGCCTTCAGCGCAATTTGAGCAATAAGTAGAGCTTAATTTTGTTGCCACAGCATAAGTATGTCAGAAATGTGTGAATTAATATACGTTCATATATATGTATAGTACATAGTATGCGTAGGTATGCAAGTCGGAATGCCTTTTAGATTGATTTTTTGTCTCTTTATGGGTCTGCAAATGACGGGCACTCGGTGTGAGTGACTTGAATGGGAGGCTTTTAGATCAAATGGGGCAAGCTATTATTTATTCGTTTATAATGTGAACTCTTTTATTTTTTGCTTTATTGTAGCAAACAACGGCCCACTTTCAGAAGTCACCCGCCAAACAGTCTACCCATTTCGCTAGTTGCTTAATTGATTGTCAGCTGCCATGAGCGCTTTACTGTCTTAAAATTGCCAAAAAACAAATGTAGAGCGAAATTCCTGAGTGATTTAGCACTTTTCTCTTAGCCTGAGGTGAAAAGTAAGAAGGGCAGCGATATGAAGTTTTTATAATTAATTTATCAGATAAGTAGCACGAAAATTGCGAAAAAAATAAAACTAAAAAATTTGTTTAAATTTTAAAGTTAAAAAATAAAAATTAAACTAAATTAAAAAAAAATTAATACTAAAATAGCACACGATAAAATAATATAAGATATAATCGAAAAAATATATACTAAATAAGAAAAAAATAAATACAATAACTAAAAATAAAATAAATTAAAAAATAAATATATAAGCACAACAATAAAACAAGGCTACAAAAAAGGAAATGGCATACGGTAAAGTAAAATTAAATAAGAAAAAAACTAAAAGAAATAAGAGAAAACTAAAATGAAAAAAAAAAACAACAAAAACACAAAAAAACTTAAAAATAATAAAATTAAATAAAAAAATAAAAACGCAAGTACAATAAAATAAATGATAGATAAACGCCGGACACAAACCGCGACAACAACGCGCACTACTCCGAGCGTTTATCACTCGCACAAACCCAGCGATTCCAGGACCGCAGCAACGGCAAAAATTACAGCAAGGCAATACCAATAAATCCGACACCGGAATGGATAGCACTTTATAGTACGCACAAGCACTAGCCAGGAAACGGAAATAAGCACCAAAAAGTAGGCACAAGAAAAAATCGCCAAAAAATTGGGACCAAAAAATGCCCGAAACAGTAGGCACCAAGGAAATATAACGCCAAAAAGTAGGCACCAAAAACATATTTCCAACAAGGTTGCAACCAAAAAGTGGGCAGGTATAGCTCTCTCTCTCTCCTTTTTCTCTACGTTATATCTTTTTTCTCTCTCGTGGAACGAAAATGCCCAAAACGTTGCATGGCCTTGAAATTTTTTAAAAACAAATTAAATAAAGTTACATAAATAAATACTAAAATACCCAATTAATTTAAAATTCGGAAAAAATATAATAAAAGACAAAAGAAAATAGAATACAATAAATTGAAAAGAAAAAGCATTTTTTTCTAAATAAAAAAAAACTTAAATAAAGTAATATAAAATGATTGTGAACGAATTTTTCAGAAACGTACTGTAACAGCACTAGTGAAAGCGTATAAAAGTATTTGGCGGCCGCCATAACCAGATAGATTGTTGCGCGACTACCATTTGGAAGTGCGTGGGTTCTAATATCCGTGCATGAAACACCAAAATAAAGGTTTTAGCGAATAGCTGTCGCCCCTCCGCAGGCAATGGCAAACCACCGAGTGTATTTCTGCTATGAAAAAGCTCCCCATAAAAGCCATTTGCTGTTTGGAGTCGGCTTAAAACTGTAGGTCTCTCCATTTGTGGTACAACATCAAGACGCACAGCACAAAGAGGAAGAGGAACAAACAACCAAAAGGAGTGTCCCAATTATTTAATTTACATATTTTGTCTTTTTCATTTTAATCATTTTTATAATATTTTTAATATGATTTTCAAATTATACTTTTAATTTAGAAGTTAAGCAGAATTTACTTAACTTATTTCACCTATTTTTTGTTTGTTTATCTATTGGGTAACAATAACAGTTCGTATTTCAAATAATTTATCCACACACCTGAGGTTGCCACGAGAGAGGACTGATGCGGATTTTTTATAAAAGTTATAAAAACTATGGAAAAGTGCGGAAAAATAAAACAAAGGACTGACGCAGATTTTTTATAAAAGTTATAAAAACTATGGAAAAGTGCGGAAAAATATTATATTACGCCAGGGAATGACAAAGCTAAAAAAAACTTAAAAAAAAATACGAGTGCAAGAGTAGCTACAAAACACATTAGCAGCCGCACAAACGCGTAAAAATTAATAAAAATCGCGTGGAAGCTCAAAACCGAAGTTAGCTGCAGTTATAGCTGTTGTTGGCGATCCTTTGCGTTACAATGGCCAAAGGTAGTTTTTGATGTTCTTCGTTTTTTCAAACATTAGAAGCTGACTAAATCGTTGAGAGACTAACACCACCAATATGTATGTGTGTGTGTGCGTGCAAAGCAAAGTATGGTATGATTGTCACAGCCGAAACCCGTTTGATTCCAAAGCAATATGACAGGTGAAGAAAAATGGTTTTTTGATTGCATTGCGCATTTCAACTGGCTCAAAGTAATGCCGACAACTCAGCGGTTGGCTTAAAGTCGGCAGCTCAGGTAGCTTAGCGCAGCCATCAGTGCAGAGCTTGCTGTGAAGCGCACAAGTATTAGTTCAAATACATTTTCTTCAGAAAAAGTAAAGGAAGGTAGATGTGAAGAAGAAAATAAAAAACGAAGTAAATCATCCTGAATTAAAATTGAAATTTGCCGCAGTTGTAATTAGAATTTCATAGAAAACTTGTTTGATAAGCTGCTTAATTGCAAGTGGCTCACAGGCACGCTCAGCTCGAATACGGCAGGTGATTTAGAAAATAAATTGAATATGCCACATTTGGTAATGCACTAATTAGTAGTTTAAGAGGGGATTTTGTGGTATTCATAAGTGGTGACATTTGGTTTTGGGAGACTTTCTTTTGGCGACTTGCTCAATATTTAAACTATGACTATTGATTTTTCGTTTAGTATTACGAGGATCCAAAATTATACAATTTTAAGCTGAATGAACGATTGCGCAAAATGTCAAGGTGGTGCAAAATAAATCCTCCAATCTGGTTTTTGAAGAACTTTTTAATCAAATAAAAAAATATAATAATATTGAGTGATGAAAATCTTTAATTTGACCTTTACGGACTCCAATGCTTTTCTATTTGTATTTGTATTGCGTGTTTGTTTATTTCTTTTCAAAGTTTCCAATAACAACGTAAAATTCTAAAGACAATTTATCAAAATATTTTGCATACAGCAAACTCAATTTTTTTCTACTTAGAACTTCCTGGCGGCTCAGTATAACTAAAAATGCAAAGCGTCAAACAAATTGGTTCATGTGAGATATCGCCTGAAGTTAAATCGGAAGAAAACATCAGCTATGGCAAAAAATGACAGAGCGTTATGGAGAGGATATCCTCAAATTTATCGCCCTTTCAGGCAAAGTATAAAATCATTTGGAGAAGATCAGCGCTTAAGTTGGCGCTTTCATTGGCTTAACTTTCAATGATGTTGAATGCGCATCCTATCCAACCTAAGCCTCTGGTATTTCGGAATATACCCGAGCCGCACTCCTCAGTATTTAGGGAGCTTATATGCTCAAATAAATCCTAGGGCTTCTAAACGGGTCAATAATATGAAGATATCAGATAAGACAAGCCATTTACTGGTACAACACTTTGAACTGCTTGAAGCATTAGAAGAAGATTATAATACAAGAAGGCACAATAATAATCATCCCATCGAAAGATTTATAATTTTTTTTCATTGGGTCGTAGGTTAGTCATACATATTTCATACTTGAGAACTAAACAGTTTCGTAGTATAAACATGCGTAGTGGGGCGCGTAAAGCTCAAAATAGGGATTTTTCTCACTCAAAATTTTTTTTTTTTTTTTTTTTTTTAATTAGTAAAAAAGCTATTAAAAATAATAAAAATCATTTTTTTTTAATTTAGTAAAACAGGTATTAAAAAAATTGGATGATTAATTCTGCGCCACCTTGTACTAACGATTAACATAAAGAAAGCTGTTAAAAAACCGATTTACTGGTTTAACGATTTGAAATGTTTGAAAAGTAATAAATAAATAATAAAGTTTAAAAAATAAATTAACTTCTCTCAAAAAACAAGTTTTTTACACTGAGGGGTCACATCTTTCTTCCATGCTCGAAGTTTTCTATATGGCAGAAAGGGCCTAGCGCCGTCAAAAAAAAAAAAAAAGAAATACCAAAAATTACCGGTATTTTGTTATCACTTGAAACTAGCCCTTTGAAGTACTAAAACTCAAAGAACTACAAAATTGTATACTTCAACAAAAAATTTAAAATTCTGCGTAAGAAGCACTAAGCTTTGACTAAATTCTGACTAACTTTGTACAAAGCTTGAGGCTATGTGTTATATAAATCTTGTTGCAGTATACACTATAAGTACATTTTCATAAAAAAATGGTGGAGTGTTTATAATTTTGCACGAGACATATCAAATATGAGAAGCAATGGTAGGGACACGAACTAATAGTGGTTTTGGCAAGCATAAATGTCTGCTATCTAATTAGGTTCGGAAAACAATCAGAGCGTTTAAGATGGACAGCTGTGCATACTTAGATTACTCAAGATTAGAATAGAGTAGACGCCAAATACTTAGGTATAGTATATCTTATAGCCTGTCTGGACCTACGCATCCAATTCTGGGGATGTGCAAGCAAAAAGTACAGGACTTCGATTCAACGTCTACAGTACAACTTAGTTAATGCGCCATACTATGATACATACGAAACAGTGGCCTTCACAGTGATCTTGGCATGTTAACTATCACTGAGGTGACGAAACAATTTGTCACAGCTCACAAAGAGCGTCTATAAAACTATGTCAACGTGGCTTACTTACTTCAGCTGAATACTACGCAAAGCTGAATAAAGCGCATAGCAGTGGCAGACCTCATGCAAAGCGAGTAGCATACATTTTATTTTTACTTATATGTCTTTCGCGCATGGATTTAAAATATAAAATACATCCTTTTAAAATTAAAAAAAAAATTTATTCAAATTGCCTGTTTGTATTATTTTTATTTAATATTTGCACAGTAGTTGAAATATTATAACGCCTCTGTGAATTGTATAAAATGCGTGGATAAATAAAAAACAAAGATTAGTTGATATTAGATGCAAGTTTTTATATGAAAATAAACTGCATGCTAAAAATTTTCAAATCAGGAATAGAAAAAAAATAAAATCATATTTTAGTAAATATTTATATATAAATGTGCCCGGTGTTTTTTAAGAGCTTGAAAACTTAAAATAATAATACAAAACGGAAATATCGTTGGACTGAGTTTTTTTATTAGAATCTGATAAATAATATCTTCGAATTTATCTTTTAACTATCCGGAAAACATTCGCTGCGGCTATGAGTTACACAATCCATTCGATCGTTTCAATTTTTGAACATTTTAACCATTTTTGACCATAAATCTGGCCTTATGGTGTTAATGGTGAATATTGCAAATAATCGATTGCTATGCGTGCTGTATGGCAAGTTGCGCCGTCTTGTTGGAACCAAATGTCGTCGATGTTTAGCAAATTAAAACCAAAATTCAATCAGCATGACTCGTTAGCGCTCGCCGCTCACCATAACGGCAGCTCCTTTCTCATTTCGGGGGAAAAAAGAACCGATGATGTCGCCAATGCTCTATGAACTTCGAGAACTGGTTTATAATTTGTTTTTAATAAATTTCTACAATTTGGCAGCATTGTTCTGGCGTTAAACGATTCATGATGACTTGTCATACATTACCGAACAGAAATGTCAGCACAGTTTGCCATTCTGAGTTACCAAATAACAGTCTTCCATATCAATAATTTTAATGCAGATGAAAAAACACCCTATTTATACAGAGTAATTGAATAACAATATAATTTTAATTGTATACTCTTTTAAAGTACAGTACTTTTCGCAGCACTCGCCAATAAGTCACCCTGATTTTCGGGGAAAAAAGTTTTACTGCACTTTTTTTCGTTCCGAGCAGACTATGGCATCTTTTTAGTTCCTCTGCGAAAGCTGTGGAGCTCTCCAACTCGTCGTGGCAACTCCTCTTCAGCATTAGCGCATCTAAGAGGAGTTTCGCCCTACATGTCACAATAATTTACGCACTCCTCAAATAAAATTGGTTTTGCCGCCACAGACGCGGCATTAAACCTAATAAGTAAAATTAGTATGCTGCTGCCATTGGTCCGTTAAGGGTTAAATGCAAAGTAGTCAAAAAAACAAACCGTATGAGCGGTAAATCCATTTCTTATGAAAGCTGAATCATTTTCACGTACCATCAAAAAATCTACAAAACCAAAAGATTGCCTTCCAAATAGCAGCATCATGCTGTGCGACGTAATGGAGCATAAGTTGGATGGCACTATCAACTAGCTGGCATCATGATGGCCTGACAAGCTGCTTGTCATGGCATGTTAATTCACCCACTAACTGCCTCACTCCATTACTTAAGCAGCAAGAAAAAAAGGACCAGTGAAATAAAAAATGAAATATTTTACATTAGCAATAAAAGCAATAACAATAGCAACAAACTTTAATTGCTACCCTTACGCGGAAAGCTGAAATTGAAGCTGCGTAAAAGCGTATATATGTATGTATGTATATACTATATGCATATGAAGGTGCCTACTATCAGTGCTGCATGCAATTGCGCCTGCGCCCAGCAGCTGATAAATTTTATTGGGACGCACTTACAAACGCTTAACGTTGAGTACATGAAGCTGGTGCGCCCTTTGTGCTCAATGTTGTAATTGTTGATTATAATTATGATTGCTCCGATGATGGGCGACCGCATAAATTTTAATTAAACTTCTTTTTTGTTTATTGTTATTTTTATTGGCAGCGCTTCTCGCAGCGGCTGATGAAGGGTAGGGCTTCGTTTATGATGATCAATTTTAGGAAAGCAGTTAATTGGTATACAGAACGTATTTTTTTTAAATTTGGTTTTTTGTTTTTTTTTCTTATGTTGGTTGTAGCATAAAGTACGCCGCTTGTAATGTTAATTATGTTGCTGGAAGAGTTGCTGGTTAGATGAACGAACTGACGCGTGCAACGACAGCAAAAATTGAATGTTATGTGGCATGAAAATGTTAAGTGCACGTAATTAAGAGACAAAGCAAAGTACTGTTAGAAATGACAAGACACAATTTTTTTTATTTTTTTTCAAAATCAATTAAACAAAAAATTGGGTCAATTAAGAGTGTGTGAAAATGGAAAATGAGGACTCCCTCGAACATAATCATGGCATATTGAGTACGGCATTAATGCAAACAATACGACTACGTATGTGGCACGTCTCACATGCTGTGCGTGAAAAGAAATGAATAAAAAAATTAATTTAAAAAAATATGATAATGAGTAAGCAAATCAGGCGGCAACTTCATGAGAGAGCGCACTCAATTTTTTTCTTTTATTTAAATTAAGGGAAATTTTCTTAGTAAATATTTTTTCTATTAAGTTTCTCTGAACTCAATTCAACGCTGGCGCATTAGTTGCAGTGCTAGGGCCACCGAGTTGCGTGCGACGTTTATTATAAAAATAACTTAAATACCGAACAAAAATTCAATTCAAAGTCACTTTTGAATAAATCAAACACTTATTTTAATCACAATGGGTCTACAGGCTTAGGTGAGCCCGTCTACATCCTGATGGAGACGGCACCACTGTAACTTACCGCTTATTTGTTTATAAATTATTGCTTAATAAGTCATATATGTATATTTACACCTTTGTTCACAATAATAGCAACGCGTCATATGTCAAAATTTTAGTTATTTATTTATTTTCCATTTAAATCGGCTGCAACAGCCGAATGGATTGGCGCGTGACTACCATTCGGTAGTGATCAGGTTCAAAACCTCGAGCTTAAAACACTAAACGATAGAAAAAGTTTTTTGTAATAGCGGTCGCGCCTCACCAGGCTATGGTAAACCTCCGAGTGTATGAAAAAAAGCTTCTCAAAAGCAAACTATACGTCGTTCGGAGGCGGCACAAGACTGCAAGTCCTTTCTTTTTCGAAAAACATCTAAACATATATATAGTGCAATAACTCTTTTTTTTCTATAAAAATATAGTTTATAAAACACCAAAATCCATGTTTCAAGCTTCGCACAAAATTAACAAAAAATAAAAAGAAATTACGTCAAAGTTAAAAAATTTTTTGTGAAAATTTCTGGAAAGATTCTGAGTATACAGTCTTGAAGCCAGAGTTTGTCCAGAATTTTGAAAAAAATCGTATTAAAAAGTTACAAATTTGGTTGACGTATTTTTGGAAATTCGTTAAATTTTTGTGCATTTCGTACAAAGTTTAGAACGTTGATGTCGGAATAAACTATAATTTGATAAAAAAAAACTAAAAGAGCCGCCAGACGCTGTCCTGCCTTAATCACCCGTTCTTAAGTTCTGAAATTGTTTTTTTTTTAAGCAGATACGTTTTAAAATCCACTTAAGAAACCGGCTCTTAGCCCTTATATGTACGTATAAGATCAACGGCACGAACAAAATAAGTTTATATTCACTCGTAATTTATATTCAAATTAAACAATTATGTTTAAAGCAGACGAATTTCGAATCAACTGCACGATTTCAAGTGGAACTACAGAATAGATAAGCACGTGCGATATTTATCAAAGGCAAACTTTGTTTAAGTAACGGTATCTTAATGCATTGCTATGATCTAAGAAATTTTGTTAAATTTGATGCGTGCCGAAATTGTTCATACACAAAATAGCAATTCATTTTTATAATATATATGAAGATATGTGTACATACTCGCATGTATGTGCTTATGTATATGTAGCTGAATTTTTCTTCAAAATTCTTCATTAGATAATGAAAAATTTGTGAATCATGCAGCATTTTAATTTGAAAATTCAATGACAATAGGCGATATATCAGCTTTTTAGACAAGTGGCAACCCTACATAAACTTTTATCAATAGTTGGCAACCCTGCTACAAAAATTTAATAATTTTTAATTAAATATTTCAAAATATTCTATTAAAAGTATCGCTAATGCGGCTCATTCAACGTTTTTTTTTTTAATTTACGAAAATCTGGCAACACCATTTTCTCAACTTTTTTCCTTAAAAACCTTCCACAGCCAGAAAAAAGCTTAACAGGAAAAAATAAAGTAAATCTGTTGAGTAGTTCGTGGGTGATGCGATGCAATTCATTTTTAAAAGATCTTTCGCAAGTGACACCTAGATGTTAGTAGTGAACAATTCCTAGGCGGTAACTTTGTGCATGTCGTCTTCGATATTTGTAGAATGTTACATGACAAAACAATGCGTTAAATTTACTAATAAAATTGACGATCTTTGAATGTTCTTAAAGTATAATATCTTAGAAATATTTTGTTAAAATCTGAAGTGAGTCCGGCAAATATTTTTCGAGTTATTTAGCAATTAACAAAGGGCGCCCGGGTGATCCGGAGCGTTCGATATTTTGGACGAATAGAGAAATAAAGAAAAAGCTTAAAGATTGTAAATTTTACATGTTTTATTTTAGCACAACTTGTAGACGCGTATTTTGAAAGATCCTTTACGTAAATTTATAGATTTATGAAAAAAAATTTGCTTGAAAAGTATTACGCATATTGTGAACAAATATAGTGACTTGGTACACACAAGTGCATAGCGAATTTACCTATAACATAGTCGTATTTTTCCCACAGCTTCAAGATGTTTTGAAATTTAAAATATTTAACCACAAAAAATCTCTCACTCTCCGCAAAAACAAATTATTCAAGCGCACGCGAAGAAATTATGCCTAGAGGAATGCATTTGTATACGCATTCCACATTTTATTGCAGATTTAAAAAAGCACGCTAATAACTAGGAGAGAAAACAAAAACAACAGTCAACCATCTATTTAGTCAACATAACAAACTGACTCGGCAGTCATAATTAATAAAACAAATATTAGCGTTTCGACGGCGTAACTTCACTTATGCACTTATGCAATTGCACGAGTGCAGCGTGACATACATACAAACATATGTAGATGTGTAACATATAAGTTGGAAGTGCCAGTTAGTCAGTCAGTCAGTCGGCCTTTCGCACGGCCGGTCAATGCTTCGATCGACTGTCTGTCCGTTTTCTAATAAATTCTTTGCCCTAAACCACCAATGGGCAGTGGAATTGGCTGTTAGTGAACAAAACATGCACAAAAGAAACAAAAAAAAACCAGCAGCTTTACAGGAATTGCATGCCAATGTGCAATGGACGACATGGTGGCGACACCCGGCGACAAGTTTTTCACGCTTATTTCGCCAGCTGTGCTGAGACTCAATCGGCAGTCGCGCTCACACAAAAGTTCACTTCACATTTATCGCTCTGATCGCTTTTCGTACGGCGCATGCATTTTTTCAAGCATTTTTGCTTGAGCGCTCGAAGGCATATGTAAACAAATATTTTTGCATTTATCACCTGCAATCGAAAGTGTACTCGCGTATGTAGATATCGGTTGGGACATTAAGAAAAAAACAGTTTAGAAAATTTTCATGTATGTGTGTATGTATGTTTATATGGCACTCATGTGTTTGTATGCGCACGGCGGGTATGCGAGTACTCGTAGCAAGTGGCTTTGCGGCAGCTGTGTTGTAAAGTAATGCAAAAGTAATTGAATTGAAGTGGTTCGAGTAGACGAAACTTAAGAGGCTTAGCGCCGAAATATGCAGGCATTTGTCATAGACTCTGACATAAATCGCATTGTTAAGAAGGGGAGACGATAAAAAGACCTATATAAGATTAAAAAAAATTACTTCTCCTTTTCATAAAACTCAAATTCTAATATAAAAAATTGAACATATAAAGTGTTTAGCTGCTTAAGTGTCTGGCTCAAAATTGGGGCTTTAGTTTCAGATAATAGTGCAATTTATGTAGTTAACTGTTGGCTTAAGACGGCCACATTATTTGATATACGCTGCTTCAAACAAATATAACAATAGAAAATATGAAACAAATGTTTTCTTCCTTTTTATTTAACTTAAATTATTAAAGGGTTTTCCAATAACAGTTGTTATTCTGAATTGGATTGCGCTTTCGAGAGATGATTAATAATTTTTTTTTGCCGGAAATGGATGGTATTGGTCTGGACAACGTTTATTTTCAACAAGACGGCGCTACATGCCACACAAGCAACGAAACTATTATCTCTCGAAGAAACCGTGTTATCTCTCGCAGAGGTAATCCCAATTGGCCACCGAGATCTTGTGATTTAACACCTTGTGACTTTTTTCTTTGGGGTCATGTGAAAGAGAAGGTCTACGCCAACAGCCCAGGGTCGGTTCAAGACCTCGAAGGTAGAATTCGTGAGGCTATCGAGGACATAGGGCAGCCACTTAGCAATTCGGTTATGGAAAATTTCATGAATAGGGTATTGTGCTGTAAGCTTGTTCGTGGTGGTCATTTGCCTGATGTTATTTTCCACTATTAATGGCATACCTTCCTCTTTATAATGAAATAAACATCCGATCATTTATATTAGAAAATAGCATTTTTCTTTGAACATCTAAATAACACCTCTGTTTGGAAAACCCTATGCTACAAAATATACTACACAAGTTATATAAATCCAAGTTCTAAAGTTTTTAATATGAAGTTTTAGAAACATTTAGAGTATGCAATTTTATAGCCCATTGAATTTTGGTTTATTATTTAAAGTGCGAGCTGGAAGTGGTTCACAATTTGCGATTATTTTTGGTCATTATTTCCCCAGATGTAGTTGCACATTTTCTCCAACGTTTTTTTCGTTTTTTTGTTTTTTTTTTTTTGGAACTTCCATTTATGTGAAATTTGTTGCAATATAGTTTCAGCTTATAATTCATACAAAGTTATAAAAACTGCTCAAAATGTTGTGATACTAAGTTTTTTCGCTGCATATACCTAAAAACCAAAAAATAAATTAAATTAATTAAATTCACTAAAACATTTACGCGCTAGGTGGCACTGCTGCCGAATTTCAATTCATTCTAAAAAATCGTATTTATGGGCCCGGATTATATTTTATCTACTTAAAAGAAAATATTAGGTTTGTGGAAAAGAAAATCCATTATTTCCTCGGTAGATATCTGTAGTAATCGATATCTCACATTCGATCGGCCACAGCAGCCGAATTAACTCGAATTGTGTTCAAGAAATGTTGTCGCTATAAACCGCGAGCTTGAACGATATCGTTTTGAACAGAGAGCCATAGTAGCTACAACTGAAACAAGAAAAAAAGTTCAAGAATTTAAGCATAAAGCAAACTAACTTTTACTACTAGTAGCATTTAATTATAAAAAATGTATATATGTATATTTTTAGCTATCTGTGAAACGATAGAATCAGACTCAAGTATCCATTTACTTTTAGCACAAATGTTATTCTATAGAAATTAAAAAGCTGATAAGCGGTTAAAGTTGTCTAACTCAGACACATAGAATAAAAATGTCAAAAAAATTGTTTATTATTCTGAATTCGATCGCAACTTGGCAAATGAGTTTGAAAGGTAAACCCACTAATACATTTAGTGGGGCACGTAAAAGCTTTATACAAAAATGATTTGCCTTTCGAAGCCGGTATAAAACCGTAGAGCGCTATATTTGAGGATAGGTTAGCCTGGTTGGCTACAAGCCACGCATAGACCTTTTGGTCCCAAGCGATACCAGATGGAGATCGACCTCTATGTATACCTAAAGTAGACATCGTGTAGGATGTCAGCGCTTTTGTCGAATCTAAGCAGAGCTGGGAGATCCGCTTTTGAGACGTCCTTCAGACCCTCAAAGAATGGGGCTCCCAGGCATTTTAAACGCGTTTTTAGTAATGCCGGATAGACGCACAGAATGTGTTCTAAAGTTTCCTCAACATCCTCTCTGCATTTCCTGCATTTGTTCGTGTTGGCAATACCTATCTTGTACGCATGTGCAGCCAATAGATTGTGACCTGTTAGCATACCTATGATAGTTCTGCAGTTCTTTCACGAGAACGTAAATACGAATTGAGTCAGTTTTTTGTCATTAGTTCTACAAATGGCGTTTGCTATTGTGCATGTGGAGAGATTAGTCCACCTAGCTTCCATTCGTCTTTTCATGTGGTCGTCCATTTCATTGTATATTGTGTTTAACGGTTTTGGTATGCCGTTCTCTTGTTCAAAAGGTAGTCTAATAGCACTTTTTGCTATCTCATCTACTATTTCATTCCCCATAATGCGGATAAAATAGAGCACAAGCTTTGCTGAAACCTGACTTGTTCTATTCGCTTAGCTTTTGCAAACAACTTGCAGTTTTAGTTTCGAGCTTAATTTATTGCGAATTCATTTGAAACACATTCTGACCCTCCCATCTGCAATCATTTACCAGCTGTCCAAAAATGGAAATCAACGCTGCACCAGCGCCGCAATATTGGCTCTAAGCCTCATCAATCGGAATAACAACAGGCATTTTAATAAAAAATTTAATACAAATTGGATTATGTCCTATTTAATCTGCATATTATTTGGTATACAAATATACGTACATCTGTGTTCCAGTGCTGAATGCAGCAGTCAATAGAGATTCGCATGTATTTGCATAAAAAACAAAGCAGAAACTATAGACTCAATACAAATGGTATGGACTCACATACAATCGATATGAACTGAACTGAATTAGGTCATCGGGGACTTAACGCGCCAAAGTCAGTGAGTGCTCATGCTAGTTTTTAGTTGTATTGTTACTTTTCAACTCTTTACTTTTTCAATTAGTCGCATATGTAGGTGTATATACAGCTGTGTGCACAATAACAGCAGCGCGACGTATATGCAGCAATGTTCAAAGTATTTATTTATTTATTTTTTTCATAAAAATATAGTTCATGCTACAGCAAAAACCATGTAATTCCAAGTTTCAAACTTTGAATCACATATAAAAAAATAACAATTTTTCATCAAACATTTTAGTCAAGATTTTTAGAAAAATTATGAATTCTTCACGCCACTCAATATTGGCATCATATCCATGTAGCTCCATTTAAGGTAGTTCAGAATTGTATAACTTTTTTTTGGCGGTATAATGAGTTTTCTTCAAAAAAGCTCCGTGTAAATCAATTACCTGAAAACTGTAGGTACCTCCATTCGTGGAACCGCATCAATACCAACGCCATAAGTAGGAGAAGGAGCTCAACCCATCACCTAGTAAATGGTGCAAGTGTTAAGTATATATAATATATACATATATGCATTTTGATTATGCAAATTATCAAAAATTTTTATAGTGAATAAATGCTCCGGACCAACCACTAACGAAAAAATTCTTAAAATTCAACGCGATTTGGAGTCATTCAAATTTGCAATTTTTTATACCAGCACGGGTCGTAAATTTTCGTACTGGAAATTTTTCTAAAAATTCTCATGTAAAAGCTTGAAGTTTTCATGAAAACTTGTTATGAATGCTCGAATTTTTTTTATGAACGACATTCGTAAAAGAACCGACAAAAAGATATATCAAAAATCAAGGTGATTTTGAAGTCACTTCGAATTCGCTCTTTACCAAATTTCAATGGGCTATGAACATAAGAAAGATTTTTCTAAAAATTCTCATTAAAAAATTACAAACTTTTATGAAAAGTTATTATTAAAGCTAGAATTTGTTTTTATGAAAAAAAAATGCGTTTGACCATTAATAAGAAATATTGGTCAATTCAACTCGATTAATGAGACTCTTCAAATTTCAATGGGCTATAAAGATTATCATCAAAAAGTGTGACATTTTTAGGAAAATTTGTTAGGAATGCGCGAATTTTTTCATGAATAAAATAAGCAAGCTTACAGGCTGACAATTGTCAAAACTCAACGTGACTGTACTCTACAAAGTTACAAAGGGCTAAAAAAATTACTATATAAAAATGTTAGAACGACATTTTTTTTATTAATTTTTATACCTAGTTCCAAACCTTAAGTTATATGCTTTTTGTTGTAGTATAAACAATATTTTTTATAAAAATAAGAGATAACATTAAATCGAAAATATATGTATATAAATCAAAATTTTGCAATACGTCGCACTGCTGTTATTGTGGCCGTAGGTGTACAAAAATGAACCAGCATTCGTTTTTGTAGTTGCTGTTGTCAGTGCACATTTCACAGTCATTTGTTTGTTTATTTGTTTGTTTGTTTGCTTGTTTGCTTATTACTTGTTTTGTTGCCTATTTATTTGTTTATCAATAAAGACGCTTTGTTAGTTTGTATAATTTTTTTCTGCTGATTTGAAAATTCAGGTATTTTAGTTTCTCGAACAGGAGGATACTAATCTGATAAATTTTGTTTTTAAAGCGACAATGTAAGGCGCCACGGATCCCTATTACGGATTTCTCTCAATTATGAATGGTTTTACGATCACAAGGCCAAATGTGAATACAAAACAGTCTGCGCTAGGAGCTGATGTATGTGTATATAATAGGACTATGAATAAGTTCGTGCGGTTTTTTTCGAAATTTGAAACTTTATTGACGTAAAATGGTTACAAATTTAATATTCAAAGTATTGTCCATCGCTTACTACTACTTTTTCCCATCTTTCTGGCAATTCACGGATTCCCTTTGTGAAAAATTCGGTCGGTTTTGCCGCAATCCACGAATCGATCCATTTTTTGACTTCATCGTAATTACGGAAGTGCTGGTCAGCCAGGCCATGTTGCATCGATCGGAAGAGATAGTAATCGGATGGCGCAAGGTCTGGACTATACGGCGGGTGGGGTAGGACATCCCATTTGAGCGTTTCTAAGTATGTTTTGACCACTTGTGCAACATGTGGCCGAGCATTGTCATGTTGCAAAATAACTTTGTCGTGTCTATCGGTGTATTGCGGCCGTTTTTCTCGCAGTGCTCGGCTCAAACGCATCAATTGTCGTCGGTAGACATCCCCCGTAATCGTTTCATTCGGTTTCAGTAGCTCATAATACACAACACCCAGCTGGTCCCACCAGATACACAGCATAACCTTCAGGCCATGAATATTCTGCGCCGACGTCGATGTTGAAGCATGGCCAGGGTATCCATACGTTGCCCGACGTTTTGGATTGTCGTAATGGACCCACTTTTCATCGCCAGTCACAATTCGATGCAAAAAACCCTTTCTTTTGTGCCGTTGAAGCAGTTGTTCGCATGCCATAAAACGGCGTTCAACGTCTCTTGGCTTCAATTCATACGGCACCCAATGGCCTACCTTTCGGATCATTCCCATGGCTTTTAAACGTTTGGAAATGGTTGATTGATCAACTCCCAAAGTTTTTGCAACCTCTTCTTGCGTTTGAGCCGGATCTTGATCGAGCAATTCCTCCAATTCGGTATCCATGAACTTTGGCGGCGCACCCTCGCGTTCTTCGTCTTCCAAGCCAAAATCACCACTTTTAAAGCGTGCAAACCACTTCTGGCACGTTCGCTCAGCTAGAGCATGCTCACCATAAACTTCCACCAAGATACGATGACTTTCGGCTGCTTTTTTCTTCATATTAAAATAATGAAGAAGAATTCCCCGCAAAAACACATTATTTGGCACGAAATTCGACATTTTCAAGTGTGGTAAAAATATTGTTGTTTACGCTTCAAATAAAAAACTTATACTGACGTTTGTGCCTTACGACAGTAGCTCTCCAATGAATGTTTGGAAATGTGGATCGATGGAATAATAATCAAGTTACGCCATCTGTTGTAAAACCGCACGAACTTATTCATAGTCCTATTAGATGTAGGTGCCTATGAGGATTATTGTAGCGAAAAAAATAACCAAATACTAAAATACTTTGAAAAAACAAAAAAAAAACATCGACGTCTCAATGATTTATACTTCTTTCCCTTTCATAGAAAAATTACAAACTTTCAGAGAATGAAACAGAAATCAGTGTATGTAAATAAGAATGATACAAATAATATTGCGCCCATTAGAGAGTATGTGACGTCACAATAGTCTTGTTTTGCAGAATAGACAACCCTATTGCTCTTCGCAGTAAATTTGAGCTTTTTTATACACTGAGAAAATTTAAATTTTGGTTTTGTTTCTTTTTCAAATTAAAGTTAAAAATCTAAGTTAAAAAACTTTTTATATGATACTAAAAAAGCTAAGAAAGGCCACTCTTGCCTTTCAAGATTATCCTGAGAAGATTTCAGTGCTATTGAAACTTTGTTAATTTTTATAAAATTAGATGTTTTGAGAGTTCAAATCTCATTTGTTGCTCCTTTTGAGGTTATCTAAGAATATGGAATCTTATTTCCTCAATCCTTCTTAACATTTAAAACCTTTTTATAATTTTCTAAAAACTTTTATATTTACAGAATACGAATTAAAGCCATAAAGTTGTATTCAATAGTAAAAATAAACAAGGAAAATAGCAGATAATACTGAAGAAACCATAACGCACTTCTTGAAGAAGTAGTATCTTATCTTGTCACATAACCTCAAATATAGCAAAAAGCATTTTTCGGCCTGTTTTTAAAGAAATTCTATTGTTTCAATACAGTCTATTGTAGATAACCATAAGCCATTTGCTTAAAAAAACGCATTCAGTAAAGACAATCAACTGATATTAGGCCTCTACCTTCCTTCCTAGAAATAGCAAGTGGCGAATAGATGAAGCAACTGGTTTAAATGAGCATATATTGGCAAGGCTGGAATAGAGCTGCCTGAAACTGCATTTCTTTGTAAAATAGCGACGAGTCTTGCTGGATTGTTGTTTATGCATGCAAATTTTTCGTCAAATTAGTCGAGCAGAGAAATAGGGAGCAGAAAAGTGGCGAATAGAAGAGGGGTATTATCAAATTCATTGAGAGCAAAGTAACTTTACTACAATAGGCATCACCTCATTATTCTTGTACACCGCACTCTTCATGTATGGGAATATATTTTTGGACGCCTTCTTCTTTCATTTAATTAACTACTTAGCACTGATTTTTTGTACCATTTTACATGTAATATCAATAATCAAAGTAGTTGGTGGAGTCATCAAAATATTTCCCTATGAAAATCTTGACCTACTAGGCTTTAGAGGGTTCTGTAAACTTTTTGATTTTTGTACGAGAACTTTTACCATAGACCAGAATAAAGTTTGTGTTGATGAAAGATCTGGACATTGATCTTGAAGTTTGCGAGTAAGTACCCGTGAAAACCAACGGTGTTCCATCCGAATCACTAATTAAAATTCCGGAGTCAGTTTATTAGAAGTTAGCAACAACAAATAATTGGTACAATTCATTTTATAGCAACAGTTTTTCTAACAGTGACCAACCCTCAGCAGACAAACGTAAATTTTCGAGTATCAAAAAAACCAATGTCTTAAATGTTTCCCGATCCGAGGCAGTGTAAAAGTGTAGGTACCTTCATTTGGAAAACAACATCCAAATGCAGAAAATTAAACATTTTAGAAGAGGCAAAAACTGTCTCATTCTTTCTGGCTAAAACTTCAAGTCGATAAAGCAAAATCGCGTACGCAAACTAAAAATTTTGGTAAAAAATCAATTTCAATTTTACTTCATTCACTTACTTCCATTTTTCTCACCGTAAGGGTCACAAATCAATTTCATTCAACAGTTGATCAAACTAAATTATTGGCAGCTAACTTAAATACCCCAGTAAAAGCAACAGAAAATATCGTACAAAGCACTTCATTGTACTCGATAAATTTTTCTAGCTGATCAAACATGGACGCATGCCCGGCCTCATCAAGGTCAAATCAAGCGCGCTTGCGGTTAACTCGCAAAAGGTTATGAACGCTTTAAATATCAAATGAAACGAAATATTAAAAAAGAAAAAAATTAAAACAAAATTCGAGAAAAAAAATTCGTATATAGCTATAATTAGGGTGGTCCAAAAATGCATGGGAAAAAATTTATATTAAAATTTTTATGCTGCCGCCCCCCATAATGGTAAAGAATGAAAAATAAAAAGACCCGTATTTTTTTTTTTTTAATCAGACCATATTTAATGGTGCCGCCGGGGCTTTGAAATATCCCATGTATTTTGCATGGGAAAAAAATACTTTTTCGTAGATTTCATGTAAAAACCTGGAAAATGAATATAGTTTAACCGGATAACTCAGTTTCTCTTCATAATTGGTCAGGGAATAACAACCAATTATGAAATAATTAATTTTTTTTGTTTAACTATTTTCATAAAAGTAATATAAAATATTGTTTTTCGATTTTTTCTTAGATTTTCGTTTTATGGGGGCTTTTTGGGGTTCTATATAGAAAAAAAAATCGAAAAACAATATTTTATATTACTTTTATGAAAATAGTTAATACAAAAAAAATTAATTATTTCATAATTGGTTGTTATTCCCTGACCAATTATGAAGAGAAACTGAGTTATCCGGTTAAAATATATTCATTTTCCAGGTTTTTACATGAAATCTACGAAAAAGTATTTTTTTCCCATGCAAAATACATGGGATATTTCAAAGCCCCGGCGGCACCATTAAATATGGTCTGATTAAAAAAAAAAAAAATACGGGTCTTTTTATTTTTCATTCTTTACTATTTTGGGGGGCGGCACCATACAAATTTTTTTTGGACCACCCTAAGCTATAATAATAAAATACAGCATACAAAGTTGCCGCCGTGTACGATAAATCTGAAGCGATTTATTTCGACGCCCATTGACAGCAGCTGGAGAGAGAAGCGAAGTGTGGAGGCGCCGCAGCGAGGGCACGCAAAACGGCAGCGGCAGCTACATAAGTGTCAGCCAAAACGGGCGCGTTGAGTTGAGTGGCTAGGTGAGTTGCAAACCTGTTGCCGCCAAACGACAACATCAGCAAGGTGGACAATAATGCAATAGCAACAAAAAACAAAAAATAAAAAAAAACACAAAAAAAACCAATAAAAGCGCTGGCAAATAACAGCCATAAAAATTTGCTGGTCACTTGCTGCTATCTGCGCGCGACTGTTAAGGTTGTTGTTGCTGTTGTTTTTGTTATTCTTGTTGTTGCTGCTGATTTTGTGCTCTTTCGGGTGCAACAAATTTTTTATCGCGCCAACAAAAGTTCAACAAGCAAATAAATCTTTTCGCACTTAACTCTTCGGTGGCAATTGAAACTTAACGATTTTTCAAGCATTTTTAACATTTCTCCACAAGTGTCAGTTGCATATATAAGTACAAATATATGTATATATGTATGCGCAATTGCTATTGTTGCTTGTTGTTATTGTAGCTACTATTGTTGGGTAGCCACTTTTGTACGACACTTGATTTGGCACCAAGTTTGAGATTACTTTTTTTTATATTTACACATTTTTTTTAATATTTTTTTTTTTAGCGCCGAAATCTCGATCGAGCAATCGAAATGAAATCGCACACGCTCGAACAAGTTTCAACCGCAGCGCATTCTGAGCGCAGTGCATGGACCGCGCTGCGGCCGCTTCAGTCAGACACACAACCATAGCCGCAGCAACAACGTTCACCGATCAGCAATCGTCCGCGCTCTCGGCCGCTGCTACTATAACCGCTCAAGGCAATTTGCAAGCAGCAAGGTGTTTGAAAATTTATTGCCATCATTGATTGGCGTGCACAGCGATTAACATTTGCCAGAACATGGATGTGCAAATTGCAGCTACATGCGGTCGCAGTAGCAGCAGACAAAACAGTCAGTAGTATCAGCAACAGCAGCAAACTGCAACTGAATGTTGCTGCAACATTTGCTGAAAATCGGCAAATTTATTAAATTCTTTTAGTTACTCTTATTTTCAGCATTCAATCCTGTTGCTAGCTGCTGTCTAGCTTGTTGCCAACTTGTTACACCAACAGCAGTCACTACATCTACAACAACAGCCACCGCACCAGCGACAGCGGCAGCTAGAACAGCTGGGCGACAGCAACATTCCAGTTCCGCATACCGATTTGTTGAATTAATAAATAAATTCTCATATATGGCAAACCCGTTCGCAATAGTGTTGCTGGTGGAGAGGCGTGTGAGAGGATGACTGGATGATTGGAGGTGGAGTGGGAGGGTTGAGTTTGTTGTTTCATGCGTACTTCGTATGCCATACATCGAATAATGTAGAAGTTGTTGGCCACTTTGTTGCTTTTGATTTGTTGCTGTTGTTCGCGCTGCTGTATTTGTAGCAGCAAAAATGCAAAATAGAAAAATAACTAATAGATGTTGATCTCTTGCTTATGATAACAAGAATTTTCATTTTTAATTTGTCTGCGCACTTTTATCGTTCATCTGTGGCAGACGCACACACATATGTATATATCTACGTATGTATCCATGTATCTATGTATATGTAGGTAGGTAAGTACCAGAGTATATGCTAAGTCAAACCAATTAGTGGCGATATGTATTTGAGTATTGGATGACAAAATATGGTCTAGTAGCAGATTTAGTGATAAGTGAAGATTTTCCCCCATCAATAAAGTTTGGAGCTTAATGAAATTTAAATTTTTGTATACATATTATCAGCTACGCAGTTAATTAATCTAATTATCATTTTTGGGGGAAAAATGAAAAAAAAAAAATAAATAAAAGATGGCTAGCAGGCAGCAGAGCTGGGTCGTAATGATTCCTTTGGGAATGAAATTACTCTCAACTAAAAACTACAAGGAATTATAATTTCTAATTAATTACTTTTATTGCAATTACTAATTATTTGCAAGTAATTGTCATTAATAATTAATTACAAGTAATTGTAATAAGTAATTAATTACAGGAAATTGTAATTAGTACTTGATTACAGGAAATTGTAATAAGTATTTAATTACAAGGAATAATAATTATTAATTAATTAGAAGTAATCATTATTAGTATTTAATTACAAGTATTTTTTGTTGCAGCAGCATAAACATTCCCGTATATGAGCAATTGTTAATAGTAAGTAATTTTAATTAGTAATCGATTGCTTCAGTCCGAAATAAAGAAATTAACTACTTTTTCAAAAGTATTGTAGTTTTTTTGGTTTCAAACCCATTACAAGGAATTATATTTTGCAATTGGAAGCTAGTAATGTAATTTTCATTTTCCGAGTAGTTGGAAAGGAAAAATTTTTGGAACTCCGTTAAAAGGAATTGAAAAATATATTTTTTGCATTAAATCTCAATTACGATTCTTCAAAGTAGTTTAAAAAAATATTCCAAAATGTGTTAGATAATTTGTTGACGTCGACTTTGGCGACGAACAAAAAAACGTTTTCATCTGCTTCTAATTTCAGCGTATTATATACATTTCAAAACAAACTACCCATGTGTTATCCATCGAGCGAGAGGTCAACTTGTGCCTAGCCGGTCTTTTAATTAACAACTCAAATATATCGAAATTTCCAACCGCTACTACAAAAATCATTTTAGAAAGGCGAATACAATGTTGACTATTTTCCATTTCATTGTATATGCCCTAGGAAACCATGCTCTCCTGAAAGCTATGGTCAAAGCAGCCAGTGTATTTCATTTTATTTATTATTGTTTTAGGTTCCATTGAAGTTACTGGGTATTGTGCCGATATTTCCACAAACTTGTGCGTTAGCGGAAAGGTAGCCAGAAGTTTAGATAAAAAATATCTCACTACATCATCCAATCTCGAATTTTATTATAAAAAGGTAAACCGAATAAAAATCGCATCCAACACAAGAAATAGCTGAATTATAAAAACCAGCCTGCTTGGGTTTTTAGCTTAATTAAGGAATTTGTAATATGCTAATTTACAATTAGTTAGTATGAGATAAGACAACATATCAAAGAGTTAGTAAAATTTATATCATAAATTATGTAAATATTCAAGACAATGAGCCGACCAAAAACCAACCAACTAACGAATATGTGTGTGCGTGTGTGGCGTAGTATTAGTAATGTCACAGTATTTTTGTGTTTTTTATAATCTTTTTCTTAATCGCCAAGGCTAATAAAGTTTTTATTCACTTATAATGTTGTTATTTTTTCGACTTGCAATCAATAACTGTGTTTTCGAGTTGTACAGCAGAAATTGGTATGAGTAAAAAATCACCCAAGATATACCAAACTACGTTATATACTATACGTACAAGGTTATTGATTGAATACAAATCTTAATTTATTCATAAGAAAAACCAGTTCGTCAAATCAATAGAATAACGACAAAAAGTACTGAGTGCTCACTAAATGATACTAAATGGAGGGTATGCACATTTATGGGTTGCCCCTTACATAGGGGTGAACTATGTAACGGGTAGTTTTTGCGATTAAAAAATTTAAAAAAAAAGGAAAAAAAGGAAAAAAAGGTCATCCATAAATTCGGTTTATAAGTATAAATTTCCACATCTTATAAAATATTGCATATATATTAGGGCGGGTTGATTTAAAAATCGCTCATTGCTCTGTGAAAATCGTATTCTAGGGATCAAAATAAGAAACTTTGCCGAAGGAACCATACCTCTAAAACGAATTCTGATGTCCCCCAATTTGGGTCGAACGAAAAATCCCACTTTGACCCATTTAGAGTGCTCCAATCGAGTCCAAATGTATGACCGACCCACACTAACTTTGGACAGCCGATCCACCCATGCCAGTGGGACACCCCCTGGAACTCCCTTGGGGGGTTCCCCATACAATCATTTCAAAATATCACCATTTTTGGCCTTTACATGAAAAATTCAGCTAAATGGCTATGTTTTTTCTTTATTTTTATTTATTTATAATAATATTTATTATTTAGTTATAATAATATCTGTTTTTTCTCTTAAGAAATTTATTTAGTCAGAATATACATATGTAAATGAAAAAATTAATTTAAGTAAGTTATAGAAAAGAAACTAAAGAGTTTGACCCAAATTGGGGGGCATCAGAATTCGTCTTAGAGGTATGGTTCCTTCGGGAAAGTTTCTTATTTTGATCCCTAGAATATGATTTTCACAGAACAATGAGCGATTTTTATGCCTCCCCACAAAAGACACTAAAAGTTCGACCCAAATTGGGGGACATCAGAACTCGTTTTAAAGGTATGGTTCCTTCGGCAAAGTTTCTTATTTTGATCCCTATAATATGATTTTCACAGAGCAATGGGAGATTTTTTTGCCTCTCCACAAATCGACCCGGCCTAATATGTATATTATATAGTTTCCTAGGGTTCTGCAAGGGCAATGGAACATAACCTGCATTAAAGAACTATGCCACTAGAAATAACTGACAAATTTTTACCAATTATTTACTTATTTTTAAATTTTATTAATTTTTTTTTTCTCCTACAAAAACTATATACATCGAAGTTGCAAACTGAGCGAAAATAAAATTTCCGTATCGTGATGGGTCGTAAGGCCTCGCTATCCATATTTAAGAGTCTACTGGATGCTCCTCTAGCAGGAAGAATAAATTGTTTCGCCTGCCTTTGTCCAAGGACTTTCCATCCAGTCTCGTATGAGTTTCGTGTTCTTCTTGCAATCGTTGAGAATTTCTTTTAATATATGTGCGCTTTGGTAAGCCCAGAGAAAGGTTTTGGGACAAGGAAATTTTATGTAGCGAATAATTTTGTTAGGCAATTCCCATTTGCAATCATGAGTTTCATGTTCTGGTATCTAACCCAGGAATGCGGTGTTCTGTGCTCCCAGGGTATTAAGGACAGTAAAGCATTATTTAACCAGTTTAGGTTTTATTGTTTGAGACTGCAGTGCAGATAAAGCGCTTCGATTTTGTTTAACTAATCATAATTGAATGCGCTTAGACATGACTTAAGTCGAAATGGATGTATAATTGGCGGTTATATACGTTTTTTGGGTTATATGGCCGAGCTCCTCCTACAATTTGTGGTTTGGCTCTTGATGCAGTTCCACAAATAGAGCATAAATTTGTTTAAATTTTCAACGGAAATAAAGAAAAAGAAATTAATTACGGCATATTTTGGTATCTCGCTAATTACGACGCTTTTGTTCGTTAATAAAGTTCGCTTTCAAGATATTCAATTCAATTCAATTTAATTCAATTCAGTGGAATTATCGCACCACCCGCTAAGCGAAGCAAGCCTTTCACCTGTTGGACAACAACACAGCAGGTAATTAACAAAACCGAAAACAATAAAATTTTTTCTATGAAATCAAGTAATGGAGAAAAAGTCAGGGCAAGTAACAGATAAGGCGCTACTTTTTTGGTTTTTTTTTTTGAAAAGTACAATACAAAGTAAATAAAGCAAGCTTTCGAGTCAATTAAAAACTTCCTGATTTTCGGGAAAAAGCAAAATATATCTTATCTAAACTTACCACAAATTTGTTAGTTGTTGCACCAAAATCAGCTGGACACGAAATGTTGAATGTTGCAATCAACCGTTAGCTACACTTATGTATCTTTTAGGCACACAAACACTTATAATGCACTACACACGCTGATGATTGGCGTTTTTCTTCGCGCAAAATTTTTTATTTTTTTCTTGCTTTGCTTTTCACGTTTCAATACAAATCCGAAAATAGTGAAAATTAACCAAATAATTTTGTTGTAGAAATTGTAGAACACTAAGTGCAATGGACGCAAGATGAGCGGATTCTGTAAAAAGAAGAGAGAAGAAAATGTAAAATTATAAAAAAATAAGCAAAAATAATAATTATTATTATTGTTGGTTGGTTGGTTGGTTTAGGAGTGGTTTCGGAGTGCCACATAGACCGCAAGTTGGGACGGTTGTGTTGCCCTAGAGCTCATTATATTGTATGATTTCCCCACCTAACCGAGATTTTTATTATAGATTTTGGTCAAAGATATTAATTCGTTTCGAGAATTTGATGAGAGATTCGATTCTCAGGTACGAGAGTACTAAAAGATTTTCAATTGTTGGAGAGCCTAGAAGAGCGAGTCGACTTCTGGCTAGACCGGGACAACTGCACAGCAAATGTTTGCTCGATACTTCCTCATCTTCGTCCTCGCAGTATCTGCACAGGTCGTTTTGAGGAACCCCGAGCCGACGTGCGTGAGTGCCCAAAAGGCAATTGCCGGTGATAAGAGATATTATATGCCTTAGTTCGTGTTTCGAAAGACTTATAAGGTTTTTGCCTGTTTCAGATTGTAGGATGGCCAGATTTGTCTGGTCGTAACGCAAGTAGTTTCCACTCGCCACCTCCGATCAGCAATGCTGTGAAATTCATTATTATTGTTACTTTTATATATAAGTAATAAATAGTAGCTTTAAAATAAAGAATTTTTTTTTTGTTTTTTCGTGTCACAAATTAGTTGTCATTTTAGGTTCAATCTGAAATGTTTCAAAAATTAAAAAAAAAAAAACTTGGTTAAAAATTTAGATTGTGATTAACTTTTTCTTTTTAAATTCTGTTTTTGTTTTTTGTTTCCAGCCCGAGGCATGCATAAAAGCATAAATACAAGAAGAAATATTTTTAGTAAGAATTAAAAAAAAATTTAAAAAAATATTAAAAATTTAAACTGTGACTAGATACTTTTTTGTGAGAATTTTTTGGTTTTTATCCACTTCATCTTAAGCGGGGCATGACCACAAGCAAGAAATACCACAAAAAATATGTTTAATAAAAATAAAATAAAAAAATTCAATTTAAACTGTGATTACTTTTTCCGTCGAAATTATTGTTACTTTTCATTATCAAGTGGGGCATGCATGAAAGCGAAAAATATTACAAGAAATAGTAGAAAAAAATCAAGAAAAACATTTTTTTTTTATTTAAATTGGGACTACTTCCACTTCTGACAAAATAATTTTATGTATTCTTCCACATCCACATGCATACAAACAACAAATAAAAAAAGAAAATTAACAACATAATTTCTTTCATGAAAAATTTACTTATAAATTGCAGCAAAGTTCGCTAACGGCGGGGCGAACATACCTACTTATAAGCAACACTTAAGAATGTGTGGGTGAAAAGGCGTAGAAAGTGAATACAAAAATTTAATTTGTAAAGAAAATTAAACACAAGCGCATTTAATTAGCGCCCAACAACAAACGCTATTGAATTGAAGGCAACAGCGCATACACACATACACACACACATAAGTGTATACGTATGTATGTAGCAAGTGAATACATTGCTGAGCTTTTTTACGCAACCATTCCGTGTAAGCTAAACCACAAAAATGTATTTGAAATAATGTTTTTTTTTTCATAAGAGTGATAATTAGCCACTGAACACTGGGAGCTTTAGAAGAAGTTGTGAAATGCCGGCAGCTAAGCGTTTCGTGTTGTGCTGTTCTATTCTACCTATTTGATTCTTTTCCAAATTGCTTTATTTGCTACTAATTTTGTATTTTGTTAGTAAAAAATTGCCAAATAGCTTAACATTCTTTTATATTCAAGTTTATATTTAGTAGTTGAGTAATTCAGTCAGCTACCTCTCACTTTTATTGAATTACTTTTGAATTTCGTGCTGCTACAATTCCTCTATTGCACTGCAATCAGTTACTCACACATACCCACACACACTCACACACACACACATGAGTTTCCTTACGATTCTGCCTTCTTTTCCAATTAAGTTGCTTATCGCCCACAAATAACACTTTCACGTAGGTACCATTGCATTACTCATATTTCATCACTTCACTAAATTGTTTCTACTAAGTACATATTTAACTGTAATTTGTTGAGTTATCTTATCTTACGAATATGATTGAGGTGCTGCAGTGTTTGTTACCGGAGCGATAAAATAACTGATAGCATTTATTAAAGCTTATTAGGTAGAAAAAATTGGATATACAGAAACATTAGAGTGGGTCGATTCACATATCATAGAAAATGTTTGCAATTACCTCCACTTGATTGAAAGTATACTTTGAGAGAGTTTTAGGGTCAAACAAATTAGTCCTAATTCGATTAGTCCTAAAAACAATCAAAATCGGGTTTTTTCATAACTCTTTTAAATATTATTCGATACTATTTCGAATTGGCTCCGATTTCGACATGGTTGCAAAGATAGTTTCAAGTGTTGTATGAGCAGTGAGCGAACAAGTTATAGCCGGTCAACATTTTGAGAATTTATTCGTTTAGTTTTTCATTTGAGCCATTTTTTTATAAAAAAAAGTAATTCAATCAAACTTTGGGTAAAACTTAAAACAAGTCTACACATTTTCATCAAAATATCTGCATTTTTTTTATAAAAGCACATCTTATTGAATAATAGAAGATCGTATTTATCCTCAATTCAAACTTTATAAAAAAATTAGGAAAATTCGATAAATTCCCATCAAAACTTAAAATTTTGTTACCAACTTTTCGCTAACAAAAAATCATATTAATACAAATTCCAAACTTTATAAAACCTTAAAAAAATACCACAAAATTGCAATCAAAATCTCCAAATTTTTAACCAGAAATTACAAAAAAAAATTGGATACGCAGTTTTATAGCCCCTTAAATTTTAGTCTAACCAAGTACAAGTTTGAAGTAGCTAAAAATTTTCATTGGTTTTTTTTTTTTAATTTTTCCCCTGCAGGTGTTGCGCATTTGCTCCATATAACGAATGCCAAGAAAATGCGCAAAACCCTCAAGGAAAAAAATTATAACAAATCCATTCGATTTTTTAGCAACTTAATATTACCACTTTAACATATTAAATTTAATAATTAATTTTTATAACTATTGTTGTTGAAGATTGAAATTTGGATTTACATAATTTTTGCCAGACAATAAGCTTTACCTAACAAACAAATAATTAAAATGCAAACACAAAAAAAAACAAAAAATTTAGTCAACACTGGTTAAAATATTTTTAAAATATAGTCTTTTGGCGGGCTGCCTATACTGTTACAATTCCAAAGACAGAAATGCATGACTTAGTAAAATGCTTAATTTATAGAGAATAAATGGAGGGTTAGAAGTAGATTTTTCTTTCACTTAGTAGCTGAAAGAGCTGAGGAAGAAATCTGTATATGAATATTTGGCGCGTACACCCTTTGCTAGGTGTTTGGCCGATATATCACAAATATGGTATCACTTATATAGTAGTATAGAGACACAAATGCCTTTTATCTGCACTACATTTTTTCACTTTCTCTTGAATATCAATAAACGAGAACACGTTGAAGGTTATGCGTTTTACTGGGTATTTTGAACACATTTGCAGTGCGCATTTTTATGTTTTTTTACCTATGTTATGGTTTTATGTCGCCTCCGAACGGTACAAAGTTTTTTATGAGAGGCCCTTTCGGGGAAAATTGCACACAGAGGTTTCCAATTGTCTAGCAGGAAAAACCTTATGTGTGTTTTGAGCTTACAGGGGGTTTCAAACACGTGCACAAACTCATCCACTACCAAAAATTAGCGATATATCAAACTTGCTTAACTTAATATAAGAGTTATGAAGTTTTTGTCTATTTCTACGACGCGCCAAAAACGAAATTGTGTGACACTAAAGTGCCCTCAAAGTAATTGCAGAATTATTTTAGCGATCCAGCCTAATGCACAAATATGCACAAAGCCATGTTCAAAATATTGACAGCGTGCATTCGAAATATATTTTTTACAAAAATCTGCTACCGAGATTTTTTAAAGGTAAGCACAAGGCATTTGCTTGTAGATTTGAAGTTGGGCATTAAAAGTGAGCTCTATCCTATCTTCAGTTTTATGGGTAAAAGGCGCGCTTTGAGTTAAACAATAATTTTAATAATAATTGAATAAAGAAGCTTTGGTTGTATGGGAAATTTCGGAAGATTAAATGGAATCCCAAAGAATTTCTATAAACAAATCTATGAAAGTATGAGTCACAGTTCAAAATACAAGCTTTAAGTTGTCACTCCGCTCAAAGATATGTCGCGTTGTCATCAACTCCATGTGTAGCAGTGATCAAAACTGATGTTTAGCCAGAATTTTTAGAATATTCCTGGGTATGCTGTCTTATAGTCCATTGAATTTGAGTGCTAATTTCAAGTGACTAAAAAATACTCTTGATTTGCTTGCAACTCTTTTTCGCTTAGGAGTCACGCAAATTCTTCCATACAAAGTATATGCACGATTTTACTTCCTAGTAGCGATTCTTGCCCGAGAACTTTGATTTTTCTTTTACACTAAATTCTTTCTTTAAGAGAGTAGACCCCAAACACAGCAGAGAAGTGGCGAAGCAAAGACGCCTTATACAAGAGAAAATAGTGACAGGTCGAGAAGTAAATTCATATTACCTAGTTTATCAGTGAAAAGCTTGGATTTTACTTTCGCTTAAGTGAGCATAAATACGTAGATACATCCATATGCATATAGAATGTGAACCCAATTTGCTGGTTTTTGGAGGGATTAAAATGTTACTTTATTCATTTGAAGGTAGAGATTCCTCAGGTTCTGGAGCAGCGCGCTAATTGCGCAAAATGACAAATGCAACCCGAAATTTTATCTGCGCAAATCAGCGTGCGAAATTCAGCTACCCCTACAACTCACCTTCTTCTACCACGGAACGTAATTAACGTCAAACTGTCACGTTGCAAAAAGTAAAAAAAAAAATATATATGAAATAAAAAAATAAAAATAAACAATAACAAAGCGTATATATGTAAGCATAACCGAGAGAAAAGCAAAGTGCGAAGAAATGCAACCAAAAACAGAACAACACAAAAGAATCAGTAAGCATGAAGTAATGAATAGGGTTTAAAAAAATGTAACAATAAAAATGTGGAACATAAAGTGCGACACAGGCGACCCTACGCGCCACAGTAACTAACATTGTGAAATTGGAGCAGCAAGAAGTAATGTGAGCGCGAAATGGCAAGCCAGCCGTAACAAATGCACATAAATAAACCTTGACTTAATTAGGAGACCCAGCAGCGATAAATAGGTACACTGGAGATCCACACATGCATACATATATATAAATATACAACCGTACTAATAATTGCATTTCTGGCAACTGATTTTATTTCTATTTGAATTATTCAACATTTTTCAGCACATAAATTTCACCATGCAACAAAATAAAGCAGAAATGCAGCAATTGCAAGACAAATACATACACACACAGCAAGGTGTGACAGACATTTCAATTTAGTTGCAACTGCGGGGAAGTAAAATAAAATAAAATAGGCAGAAAAGCATCAGAAATCAATGCGAAATGTTGTAGACAGTCAAGCAATTATTCAGGCGAGGAAATTGGCAGTGATAGAAAAGAAATTAAAAGACAAAAATGTGGCAAGCACAAAATTGAAAATTCAATCAAACTGTTATCAATCTTATTATCACGTTTATCTAACAGATGCCAAAACATGCAGCATGTCGATTGCGCCAACAGATAAACGGCGAGGAAGAGTGAAGTTGGCAAGTCATTCGTACAACGGTTTGTTGCATGCGACACGGATTGTTGGCAGACAGTAGTAGTTGCAGTGGCAATGAAGTGGTTGTGCGAGAATTGCAAATGATGAGGATGAACGAGACGCGGCCAATAGCTTATGTGTAGTTGATTGCCTGATTGCTTGATTGCCTGCCTGATGGCTGTTGGGGTTGATAGGCAGCACAGGCGGCATGGACAGGCAAACAGCAGCCGAGCTCAGCGGTATTCGATGTGCAAATGAATACAATTCAATCGGCAGCAATTGTTGATTATCATATCAGTATTGCAGTTTTGTTTAGCTAATTCGACGTTAGAGCGTCGAAAACTCTTGAATTGCTTTTGAACCTATCGCGACTTTCTTTGTGAATTTCAAAAGTGGTTGCAACATTTGGAATCAGGAATAGAGGCAGATTTGAAAATGTTTAGTCGGTAGATGGTTAAGAAAAAAAATTTTATTTAAAAAACTTAAAAAAAAAAAACATTAATTAAATAAACAATTTTAAATAAAAAAGAAAAATTATAATATAATTAAAAGACAAATTATTAATTTAAAAAATTTTAAATCGAAAAACAAAAAATTTTTAATTGAAAAACAAATAATTTTTAAATTTTTAATTAAAAACAATGATTAATTAAAAACAAATTGTATATATGTTTTTAATAAAAAAAAAAACAATTTTTTTGGATTAAATAAAATTAAAAAAAAAAAAATCGTTTATATGGGCTGAACATGATTCTGGGATCCGAACGTGCCGATTGTGTTATGTTTTCCACAAAATTGGATGTAAGAATCCCTGAAAACGTGTTTATAAGTGTTTTTACCTACTTTTTCTGAAAAACGTGACGGCCTAGAGACTTTAATTTAATCCCTAAATAAAAATTAAATCTTACACTATAATAAAACCATTTACCAGTATTAGTATTTGAAAAATTAGCAACGAAGGTTGTTCTCTACACAAAAGAGGCATCGTAAGGAATTTCACAAGACATCTTGAGGCCCTGGACTTCGCCGATGACATCTGCTTCATTTCTCATAAACTCACGGAAATGCAAGCGAAGACGGACAGACTAGTCACGATGGCACGCACTGTCGGACTGGAAGTCTGCAAAAACGGTTCTTGGCTTGAATTTTGACCTCTGCTTTTTAGCAATCGATTTTTGTCGAATTTAGACTCATCTATCGACAAGATATTTTTGAAGAAAGACGCAACTACGACATTGGAAGCAATCATAAATTTTCAAAGGTCGAGTCGCCCATTACAAGCCACACCTTCCACTGCTGTAAACCCAGCTATTATGCAACAACATCCGTAGATGGGTTTGCCTCAACGAGACGTCGTCTCTCGGTTTTTATTCCTCCTGAATATTACTGCGACCCTGTATTGACACGCCGTCTCATAACAGAACCAGTTACATAACATCAGGTACTCGACAAGTGGGAGGAGTGGATAGTGTCGATGGCGTTAATTCTCCCCGCGACAGGAGTGAAACCTGGACACAGGAACCTGTTATGTCAATAGACATAAACGCGACTCCACCTTGAAGAAATGCTAACGCGGTTCCAGGATGGAAATCAGCCGAAGAGGCGAAGCAGAGGAATGTTGTAGTGTTGAGCAGGAGTGTTATAGGGAGCATGCCACACATATCATTTGTAAAGCGGCATCTTTTCTGATTGTTTCTGACTTCAAACTCCTTGTCAAAAATAAAAGAAAAGAAAATAGATATTCGACAAGTAGAAGGCCATAATATCAGTATCCGTAATACATGATGATATCAGCGTATTCCTAATTTGTATACGGACATGTCCACAGGCTTTCGAAAATAATCTACAGATTAGTAATACTTCTGAATGCATTTCAAGTTTTTTCGACCACGAAACCTTGACTATTATCGACTGACTATCAACAAAGCGGGATCCGTTACGCTTGAGCCGACACATCTTCTATTTCAGGCATTATTCAATTCCCATCATTAGAAACAGTTTTCTTTTTTTAACAAAAACGGATTATTTTAGATTTTTAGGTATAAAATATGTGTACTAAAAGCTTATGAATTTCACTTGTACCAGTTGAGTTACTTCTACGAGCAGACACTCCAAAATTGTTGCATTCCTAAATTTCAAATTATTTTATTAAATTTTTTGTCTAATAAAAAAAAAGCATTTTAATTGAATTTTAAACTGCATACGAATTTGAATCAGGCGAGCGGGCACCTTCACCTATCCACTACTAATATGCATTAAAGTTTTCCTTTCAATTTTTATAGGTGCTACTAGCGCTCGAACTGCGCGCCCCAAACTTTTCCCCAACACCTCACCACCTCGGTGGTGGCACTACAGTCTGAGCCACTGCAATTTTCGCCGTTAATATGCATAAAAAATTTCAAAGGCGTTACCCAGTTCCCGTATAAACAATAGCTGTAGGCCAATATTTTCCACTACTATTTCTGCTCCTCTTGCCGCCACTTGAATATGACTTTTCTGACTTCATTTTCTATGCTGTTGAGTTTTCAATTTCTGCTGGCAGTTAATGGTAGTGAAGCGGTAATACGTCAATAACCGTTTAGTCTAAAATTTCAGACATTTTTACTAAAGCGAATAGAGCGCAACCAACGCCCCAGCAGCAGTTGCGGCTGTTGCAGCAACAAATATAAAAACCAGAGTAAAAAGTGTATATGACTGTGGTTGGTGGTCGGTGGTGGCAAAATTGTTGGTTAAAACGGTAGTTGTGCTTATGGAGGCGGTAGCGGTGGCAAATCCGCAGCATACCAAATACTTGCCTAGCCTGGCATAGTAAACAGACTCAGGCGGGCTGACGGGCGTGGATCAAAGCAGCCAAACAAATGCATTACGAGCTCGTCGGTATACTCACATGCAAATGTACGTATATATGTATGTATTACAATCAGTGTTGCTAGTTGCTGTTTGTTTTCGAAATTTTTGTATATTTCTAAAAGCAAAACTTTAAATTTCCAAACTAAAAACCCCACCTCCCAAACGAAGAAATTTTTTAGAAAATTAAAAAAGGGCATTTAATATGAAACAACATAAACATTTTCAATTATACAAAATGGCGCAAAATTAATAATCCAGTTTGGTTTTGAATAATTTTTTTACTAAAAAAATATAATTTGAATGGTGGAAATCTGCATCTGCAATTTTATTTTTGAAAAAATTCCTTTACTAATTATAAATAAATTATTTTGAGTAATGGAAATATTTATTTTGATCGCTCCATACTTTGTCTGTCAAATATGATTTACATACGACACCATTTGCGCTATTAATCTTCCGATAGGGTGATTAGTTTCGGGCCCCTTTGTACTTACTTATACAGAATTTGTATAGTATTTAAGTTAAATCACATTATGCTTTAATGAAATTCAGTATCTTAATTTATCGTAAATTGCTTTGCAGGTTTTTTTATGCATTTGATTCGATGCCTCAAATTTAGTGCAATCCGAAGCATTTTTTTCTATAAGAATTTTTTTCTTATAATATCAGAGAACTCTTGACTTTATAATTTATTTTACTAAATTTTTTTTTCTACTAAATCGATTTGAAATTTTTATTGTATTATAATTTTAAAAGTCAAAAAAATTATTAAAAGGATTTTAATTTGTTCATTAAAATCTGCAATTCGACAAAAACCTCAATTTATATTATCAGGTATTTCAAAAAGCAGGTAAGCTGATCCAACGAACTATAATTTGTACTTTAAACTGTAAATCTGGCAACATTGAATACAATAAATGATAGCTGCCTTCAAACCTCGACTGAGTGGCAAAGCGAGTTTCGTACGCCAGCCAACGATCGTCGCTGCGCCGTGTGGTAGCGCCAACTTGTCTGTCAGTGTGGCATGCAAACTTGAACGTGCACTACCACATGCACTCTCTCAATCGCTTGTTTGGTTGCGCTGATGGTTGATCGATGGCTTGAGCACTCAAGCATAAAATCTATCAATCGCGATCACTTCGATTCTTGTTCGTTAATTCGTTGTTTCGTTTGTTTGATCATCGTTTTGTTTGTTGTTGTAGATCAAGGAAATTGGTTAGTGGCAAAATTTTCCCAGCCGCTTGCTTTGCAATAGCTGGCTTTATTGTTTCTTACATAACTTTTTTTTCTTTCAAATGTATTTTTCACTAGGTTTTTGTTTTTTCCTTTACGTGCTGAAGCTGTGGCAAATTCCGCCATGGAGAGCTCTATTTTCGCTGCTACCTGTTGAATGGCGCCAAATATATTTTTCGTATTATTATAATTACGATTATTTAACACTTGTTAATGTTGTTGTTGTTTATTTTCGGTTACAGCTACTGTTGATGCTCATAAACGCGAAATGGTGTCTTGTTTCAGTGTAAAACTTTATACTGGGAGTAAACTAAGCAGCCAAAAAGGAAAATAGAAGTATTTTGGTAGTTTTTTGGCATGGAGACGAATAAATGTATTAAATTAGAATTATGAAAAAAGTCCTTTATATATTTTTTTACTACAAGATCTTCAAAGTAATATACAAGAAATTTGCAGCTGCACAGCTTTTCTTCCACGAAAGCTTTTTTTTGTTTGGAAAGGCACACGATGGAATAACTGCACTTACAAGTTTTTAATTCGAGGTGAACAAACATATGTTTTCGTTTTGACGGGTCCATAACCTTCTGTATAAAACTCGTTTTCGAAGTTCGCCGAACATAATTTTGGGGTCCAAAAGTATCCATCAAATCTCGTTTTAAGAAGATTGGGAACATCTGAAAACAAGTTTCAAATGCTTTTCTTAAAACTCTGACCTGATAAAGACTTCCATCTATACTCAAATTAAAGCTCGCGTCTTACAATAAATAATCAGAAATGCAAATTCAGCGGTTGCCCCTCGGCAGGCAATGGCAAACCTCCGAGAGTATTTCTGCCATGAAAAAGCTCCTCATAAAAAATATCTACCTTTCGGAATCGGCTTGAAACTGTAGGTTCTTCCATTTGTGAAACAACATTAAGACGCACCCCACAAATAGGAGGAGGAGCTCGGCCAAACACCCAAAAAAGGGTGTACGCGCCAATTATATATATTAATATGTATTCAGCAAACGTCTTCGCTATAGAAAAATATACTCAATTTGATCTTGAACGCAACTATAACAACAAAAGATAGCCAGGCAGCAAAACTGATAATTGAATGCCTTGATTAGCGGAATATCTTAGGCCAAAGTCGTATGGCACTTCTACAAAGTACTGAGAAAGTACTGGGTACTGAAATGGTAGATAACTTAGTCAGGAAAGGGGCGGCCTCCCACCTTATGGGGGCAGCCCAGAACCATTTTGTGTGTTACGAATGAGAAACTCCATCCTTTTTATTTAGAAAGTAAACAAAACAGAAGGAGAATCATAATGGAACAATTCACCGGCTTTATCGCTATCAAAATCAATGATAGGTAGCTATATTCCAAACGGATTTTAGAATTGTATGCAAATTGTATGGAATTTATAAACTCTGTGAAGAGGAAGATGAAATCGTCAAACCTGTGCTTGGACAGTGTCTGTAATGATGAATATGTGGCATAAACCACTGCGTAAACACATTTTATAAGAGAGATAAATAAAACTCAATTAAAATAGGGCAAGTACAAACATTTATTGAGGAATTTGGTCTTAGCGAAATACTGTGAAACCACAAGGGGGCGCGATAGATTTTTCAGGCTGCAGTGTTAAACCCCATCGTAATAATAACAATAATAATAAGCTCATAAAAATTACCACGCAAGCATTTTGGGGTCGCTGGTTACAAATATAGTAATAATTTTCAATATTTAAATTGGCGAAACAAAATTGGTGAGCAAAAGTCAATAAGGCCCTGAAAATCTCTACTCGGCGCAAAATTAATCACCCTTTCAAAAGATTTATAATTTTTTCAAATGGCGTCGTTCCTCAATCATATTTATCACTTATAAACTAGACAGCTGCAGCATACAAACAAACAAGCAACAAAGCTCATGAAAGGCAAAATAAAGATTTCTATCTATTTTTATTCAAAGATTTATATATAAATAGCTATAAAAGTACAGAAGAAGTTTTCGACGCATGTACTGATTTTTGCAAAAACTGCGCGTTTAAAAAGAGTTCATTTTTTTATTAAAAAATGGTGTAATATCAGGGCAGTCCATAAGTTCGTGCGTATTTTACCCATAATTTCACTTTTGTAAGATTTTTGTATACAAAAAATTATTCGAACTATTTATATTTTCTTTGATAAATTGTGCATTCAACAAGTGATTTTAATCGCGGATAGAAGCACTTGTTGTTAAAAAATAAAATGGAGTCTTCGAACGCGTATATGAGGCATATTTTGTAAAAGTATTTTATAAAATTGGCAAAAATGCAACAACTGCTGCTGAAGAAAGAAACACTGTTCATGGAGAGGATACCGTGAGTGTAAGGACTGCGCAAAAGTGGTTTTCAAAATTCCGAAGTGGTAACTGCGACATGGAGGATGCCCGCGCGCTGGTTGTCCTGAAGTCTTTAACTCCGACGCCTTACTCGAGCTCGTGGAAGCTGAGCCAAATTTGACAGTCGATATGATAGCTCAGAGATTAAATTCATCGCATGGAACAGTTTACAGGCCCCTGGTTCAGTTGGGAAAGGTTTTAAAGCTGGGACTTTCCGTCGCCAACCTTCAGCAGAGAGTGAATTTGTGTTGTCAGCTGCTGCAACGACTTGAAAATGAAAGGTTTTTTAACCGTATCGTTACTGGTGATGAAAAATGGGTCCTTTACAATAATTCTGTTCGCAAACGCCAATGGTTAGATAAAGATGAAACACCAGAAGCGACCTCTAGAGATGGCCTTCACCCCAAGAAGATTCTCCTGCCTATTTGGTGGGATATGGCCGGTATGGTTAGATAAAGATGAAACACCAGAACCGACCCCTAGAGATGGCCTTCACCCCAAGAAGATTCTCCTGTCTATTTGGTGGGATATGGCCGGTATGGTTAGATAAAGATGAAACAACAGAACCGACCCCTAGAGATGGCCTTCACCCCAAGAAGATTCTCCTGTCTATTTGGTGGGTTATTGCCGGTATTGTTTATTATGAACTTCTGGAACCAAACCAGTTGATAACTGCTGATTATGATTCCCATCAGCTATCAAACCTGAATGAGGCACTTAACGAAAATCGACCGTCTTTAGTGAATAGACGCAAAGTTTTGTTTCACCACGACAACGCAAGACCTCATACCGCAAGGCAAACATTAGGCAAGCTGAACGAGCTCGGATGGGAGCTAATGCCGCATCCACTATATCCTCTGGATATTGCACCTTGTGATTATCACCTTTTCCGTGGACTTCAATCCCATATGAGTAACAAGAACTACTCCTCAAAAAAAGCTATAAAAAGGAATATCGAAGCGTATTTTGGCTACAAGGACGAACAATTTTTTGAGCAGGGAATTAAGAATTTGCCTAAACGTTGGGAAGACATTGTAAATAATGAAGAAAAATATATTATTGACTAATAAATACTTTAAACATTTTTTTTATTAATTTAAAAACCACCTTTAAAACATGCGCGAATTTATGGACTGACCTGATACATCGAAAAAATCCATTTATATTCATGCCTTCATGTTTCCTACCGACTTGAATGTAATTTTGAGAAAAACGCGATTAAAGTTTTCTGTATGATACACATCAAACTGAGAGAAGCTGCATCAAATGGTAAAATATAAGTATTGAGACAACTACCTCCAAACTTAGTATTTATAATAGGTCATGTTTAACGTAATACTACAGCTTTTAAGCAAAAAAAAATATATTTTTGTATATTATTTTTATTTTTTATTTATTTTATGTTTTTATATTTAATAACTTTTATCTTTTTTCACATATTTACAGTCGCGTAGATCGTAAGCCAACTCATTTATTTTTGGGTGAGATCAAAACCAAAATAATTAATTGAAAAATCCGAAATTTCTTAAAAAAAAATAATTTAAAAATAAAATAAATAATTTATTTTTGGTTCAGGTTAAAACAAAAATAATAAACAATCAATTGAAAAATCAAAAATTTCTTTAAAAGAATCTGAAAGAGTTACTCCTGGCAAACTGTTCAGTTCTCATGGCCTGCTCATCGTTTAGGTTTTCACAGAATAGCAAAACCAAAACAAAAATCGATCACGTTTATGAGTTTTTTTTTATTTAAAAACAGAGAACATACACTTAGCATCTAATTAAAATTTTATATCTTCCCACATCAATTTCAGTTATCCATTATTATTAAAAAATTTCAAGCACATTACTGATCTCCTCTCGATTACCTTTTGATACAATGTAAGACTTCCGCGTGGCACTAAATACAATTTTATGACCAACATCCAAACCTTGTTTGCTCATGGCAAACGATGCATTAGTTCCCACCACTTTTCGAATGCCATCGTGCCTTTGTAAGTATGTATGAACGTACACACACATGCGCATATGTATGTGGGTCCCACCATGCCCTTCAGCGTGAAAAGCGAGCTGGTGCGATACCGTTCTAAAGACTCATAAATCAGCAGAAAAGTCATATATAACCATAAAAGCTATATGTATACATGCATAAAAAAAAATTAACCGACTGTCTTTTAATCCTTTAAAGCTGACTTATTCTAACACTTTACCTCGGGGCTTCACAACAATTCCAGTTAAATGAACAAAAAGATCGCCTAAAAGGAGTGCATAAAGGCACATTGCAGCGCTCATAATTCAAATCTTCGTACAGGCACACACACACACACACATGCGATCATTAGACCAGATCAGCGTGGCAATGAATGAATGGTTGGCGTGACACATAGAGCACAAATGTATGTGTGTGTGTGTGTGTGTGCATGCAAAGGAAGCAAACTACTACGCGAGTATGTTGGTTTACAAATTTTTGTACGCTTATGCGCAATTTTTTATTTCAATTTGGTTGATATACTTTTTTTATTTTTAATACTTTTTCAGTGCTGCACTACGTGTTTCAGGGAGCGACTCAGTCTTTTCGCGCCCATCCAGTCATACGAACAGGCAAGCAACCAAGTGGCCAACAAGCAGCGAAACATACCAAATGAATTATGAGCCTCATATCCGCTCTGGAAGCGTAACTAAAGAGCAGCCAAAAGCTTTTTTAAATGAGCCGCAAGCAAATGTTGCAAGTTCAAAAGAGATGAAAAAAAGACTTACGAAAATACGATTTACAAAAAATGGAAATTCGTTTGTCAATGAATTAAATCCCACGGTCTCCCGCGTTTGCGCTGTCGCCACGGTTGCTTGACTCTTTTCGTTTTTGGTTCTGTAGATTTGTTTCTATTTTTGTCTTTCAAATTTCGAGCGTCGCAAAGTGGCAAATTGAATTGCATGCTGAATGTAATATTTGAAATTTCGAAGAAGTTGAATATGGATCGACAGAAAAAAATAAGAAATATATAAAAAATTAAGAAATAAAAAAAAAATTAAATAAAGTACAAAAAGAAATATACTTCAACCAAAGAAATAATGATATAGCAAGAATAAATCAAAAAAAAAAAATATATATATATAAAAAATAAAAAAAAAAATTAATTAAGTGCAGATATTAAGCGAAAAAATTAAAAAATGCAATACAAAAATTTAATTAAATATAATTTAAATAAATGATGCAAAAAATATTAAATGACCTTATATAAGACGTTATATAATAAAACGAAATTTAGTTAAGTAAGGCAAAAAAAAATTAGGAAATTATGTAGAGTCAAATATAATGAAATAATAATAAGTGAAAAAGGAATAAAAGAAATTCAATTTAAAAAATTCATTAAAATCATAAAAAAACTTAAAAATTAAAATAGGCTAAAAAAAGAGTTTATTGAGAAACAACAGTTAAATAAAAAAAGACAAAAATAAAATACAATTATATAAAGTCGAATATAATTAAATAGTAATAAATAAAAAAATCATAAAGCAAATATAATATAATATTAGAAACATAAATTGATTTAAATTAAAATAAAAAATACGTAAAATTTAATAAAAAAATAATAAAAAATTAAAAAAATAAAAAACCAAAAAAAATATAAAAAAATATTAAACCAGAAAAAATTGGATTAAATAAGGCAGAGGAAATTAAATGGAAAATGTAATAATTAAAGCCAAATATAATCAAGCGGCAATAAAGATAAATAAATAAAAATGAAACAATTCAATACCAAAAAATATTAAAGCAAAAAAAATTTATTCGGTAGCAAAAATCACATAAAAAAAATTTAATTGAACAGGAAGAAAACAAGCTGAAAAAAAATTACGTAAACCCAAACAAGGTTAAATAACAATAAAAAAATATAATAAAACCAAAATGAAGTAAAAACAAATTAAATTAAATTAAAAAAAAATTAAACATTAAAAAATATTGAAACACAAAATAAATAAAAAATTAATCAAAACAGAAAAACCACGAAAATTTAATTTAACTAAATTAGATAAAATAAATTAAATTAAATTATGCAAAGCACAATACAGTTAAATAACAATAAATACAAAAACTTAAAAAAAAAAGTTATGAAAAAGTCAAATAAAAAAATTATATTAAAGAAATTATTAAACAAAAGCAAAATAAAATGAAAAACCGAAAATTCAAAATTGAGAAAATAAATATAAAAAATTAATTAAAAAACTAAAACCAAAGAAAACAAAGCAAAACAGATTTAAGTCAAATGTATTAAATAATAATAAATAAAAGAATATTAAAGCAAAAATAAAATGAAAAAGTTTATGAAATTAAATTTGACAAAATGAAGGAAAAGTAAAACAAAGTTTAATTAAAGTATGCAACAAAAAATTGAAAAAAAAAATTCTGAAGAAATTCTTAATTAAAAAAGAAAACCCCAAGAAAACAAAAAAATTCAACAATTTAGATTAAAAAATTATGAAATTTTAAAAATATTGATTCAAAAGCACAAATCAAATAAAACAGAGTTTAATTAAATTACACAGCAAAAAATTTAATAAATAAATTATAAAAAAACCACATACAAAATTAACTAAAAAACCAAGAAAACAAAATTCTTTTGAATAAGGTAAAAAAATGTAATTGAATAATAGTATTGAATAATAGTAAATAAAATAATAATATAACAAAAAAAAAAGAAATAAATTGAATTTAAAAAAATGAAATTATATTTTAAATATATTGGCCCCTATTATGAGTTAGATTCGATCTTCGATATTCGTTGGTTGTCGAAGATCGAAAATCGAATGTCAATTTGATATTATGAGCGGTGCAGCCCTGTCGAAATTTTCGTTGAATACTGAATTTAGAGTCGAATGCAATTTTGCTTTCGATTGTGTTGCGTATTGTGGGTAAACTTGTTAAAATGTAAGTTGTTTGCGATTATTTATGGTTTTATAGTAACCAAATAATAAATATATACTAATTTTGTTAATTTTATGCAGGTCGAAGGTCGTGAGTACCAAACAGCAATTAGAATCCACAATTCGCAAAAGGGATTTGCACAAAAGTTCAAGCAGCAAAAAAATGGGAGGAGTTTACAACGGAGCTGAATTGATTGGAACCACCAGTTAGAACGGCAGCAAAATGGATTAAGGGTTTTTTTTGTGATGTTTGTAGAAATACATTTTTATTTTCCCTTGGCAGGTATGGGCTGACGAATGACGAATATTTGAATAAAGAAAATTTATAACAAAAATAAAAAAGAAACTATGGCGTAAAGGTTTTTATTTAATACTTTTTAGTTTTTTCCATAATATTCTAAGAATTTCATTTCTTATGTTTTCTGCTTCTCCGTTATTTGACTCCACTTCAATATCTCCAGCATCATCGTTGAGGGTCTCATCGGATAACTCTTCATTCGGAAGTTGAACATTGTAAAGCAGACAACTGTTGTACAAACCTGCACACACATTAATAATTTGTCTTGCTTTTTTTGGAGAATAGTGGAGAGCTCTTGCCTGCAACAAACATCTAAATCGGTTTTTCAAGACTCCAATTGTTCTCTCAATGATACTTCTCGCTTTAGCATGTTGTTTGTTGGATGTCCATTTTGGAGACCCTTCCTCAGTTTCTGAACGCTGTCATTAAATATGGTTTTAGAGCGTATCTAGCATCACCTGAGGCAGACAAAAATTATTACAAACGGAATTTCAATTGGTGTTTATTACATACCGAGGAGCCAAGTTTGCGACGGTCATTGAGATGCTGCTCCTCTACATGTGCTTTCAATGGCGACATGTTGAAAGCCGTAGAATAATGAGTAGCTCCTGGATTCTTCGCATTTATATAAGTTATTTTCATTGTATGATCACAAACCTAAAATTTACATTATTCGTATTGAGATGAATCGGCGAACCACAACCCCGTTGTACTCATTTTCACAAAACATACTTTTTTTAACTTTTAAAAATGTTGTTAGCAAAGAATTTCAACACAATCGGTTTTTCTTTTATTTTGATTTGCTGTATCAGCTGAGAAAAAATTATCTATTGTAAATGCGTCGAGCGATCGAAATTCACAATAGTCCTATTCTTCAACGAATGAGCACCATAATACCAAATGAAAATTCGTTCGATCAGCACTTTCGACTACAGTCGAAGATCGAATGTTGCTCATAATAAGGGCCATTGACTCAAAAGCAAAAATTAAATAAAACGGGTTTTAATTAAATTACACAACAGAAAATTGTACGAACTATGAGAAGTCAAACATAATTAAAATAATAAAATTAAAAAAACCAAAAAATTTATATAATTAGAAAATATAAGCTAATAAAGCAAAATTTAATTAAATAAGTTAAAAGAAATTAAATGAAAAATGTAAGGCCAAATATAGTTACATAGCAACAAAAAAAAAAAAATAATATATTAATATAAAAAAATAAAAACGAATAAAACAAAAATAAAATAAAAAATTCTATTAAATTATTGTATTCTGAAAAAAAAAATATAATGAAATAAAACACTTAAGAAAATATAAAAAATCAAATATATATAACACATAATATATATGGTTAAATAAGAATCAGCAAAAATAATAAATTACAACTATTTATTTATTTTATTACACAATTAAGGCAACCAGCAGCAAAGGCTCTCGGCTTTTTCATACATTTTTAGATTTTTCAATGTTTTATTCATTGATTTTTAATTGAAAAAATCACATTTGAAGCAATAACTCCTTATATGTCACAAGTCATGTCACCGGGCGGAGATAAAGTAAGTTTGGCAAATATGTGGGCAGGCATACACGAAGTTCACAGCCATAAATTCGTCAAAGCTAGTGGTAAACCTAAATGTAAGAAAGTGAGTCTTAAGAAATATCTTCTGGAAGGTTAGTGAACTCACATATAAATGACACAGGAACTCTGTGAAAACGAAGTACTTGCCATGGAGTATACATATTTAAGAATAATGTCAGACATAGAGAAAGGCGAGACTAAGTTTGGAGAAGAACGAAGAAGATACATCGCTGTATATATCAGATATATAGATAATAGCAACCAAAGCATGCCAAGGTTATGGAAATAAGCAGATCGTTACTGAATAAAGTCTCTTGAAATAATATAAGAATTCTAAATATTTATAGAAAGGCAACGTATTTTTGGATGATATCTTCAATAGAGACACCTTACATCTTAAATATACAGAATATAGAGAATATTGGATCGAGTTTTTTATTTTTTTTTTTTATTTTTTTTTTACAATTACAAAGTACAATGTAAGAGAACTGCTTGGTATTTAATTGATTTTTTGCCGCCAAAGAGCGCTGCCTCTTGGTGAATGGGTTAAAGTTACGATACAGCCTCGCAGACTTTAATTTATTTTTGTGCCCTTCTCAAGCCTGCTCTATTTTTTCGTATGCATCACTCTATTAATTTTTGTTTTTGTCAAATTGCAATGTTTCTCGTGTCACCCTTTTCTGCTAGAATCGTCACTGCCGTCAGCGCAAAGCAATCATGTACAAGTGAACATTACTCTAATGCCTACAAAGTGGTCAACAAGTACAAATATGTGTATGTATATCGGCTGCAGGTATATAAATCGACTGGAGTTTTAGCTGCCTAACCACTAGGAAATTAATGAAATAAGAAAGAAGAAAATATAAAAATGTACGCTGTAATAATTTCAGCTAATATTATATAAGGTGGCGCAAAATTAATCACCTTATCGGAAGATTTATATTGTAGTTTCTGCCGCTGGCGTCGAGCGCCAATCATATTTGACACTTGTGAACTATATGTACAGGTGTGGTATACAAACAGACAAACAATGAAGTGCCTAAAGCTCAAAATAATGATTTACATCACTCAAATACATTTTTTTAATTAGTTAGAAAGTTATTGAAAAACAAAATTGGATGGTCAATTTTGTGCCACTTTCTATGTAAAATATTTCAAAACTGTGGCGACGAGAACAAAACGACAAAACGCATCATAAATTCAACCAGATCTCTACCAGGCACACAACCTTGATTTTGCATTTGCATGCAAAATTTTTAACCAGATCCCGACAAATAATACCTTACAAAAGATTATAGTGAATCAACTGATTCATGTGACAATTAAAGACAAACGAAAGGACAAGAAGGGTAACATAACTGACAAATATTCTTTTCCGAACTTCATACTCCTCTCAGTGCCGTGAAATATTCACACAGTTGAAGAAGCATTTTCCTGCTGGATTTCACCTATTTCCACCTTCCAGCTGCTACACGTCTTTGGCGCCCAGCGTTTAAGTGTGAGGAGGTGTGTGGATATGCAGCTGTTGCCCACAGCGTCAAAATCTCCCAAAGCAAGTGGACACATTTGCCTGCAGCCTAACTACCAAGCGACCAAACATGTATACAACGGCCACTTGAGACCTAATCACCGGGGCAAGCACTTAGAAGCCAAATTGCAACGACTTCGTTAGAAAAATATGTTGCCTTGACTAGTATCATAGACCAAGTTAGCTGGCACATTAGTTGAATGGCTGTAGGCTTTTAGCCGCAAGTGCTGTTGCTTTTATTTTGATTTTTTTTTTCTTGTTCTCTTCGTGCTGATTGCAAAATTTATTTAATTACTGTTTATTGTGGCCCGTGAGCTTGGCCGACTAAGCAGCGTTTCGGTGCGTTCGTTTACATTTTGTTGCTCACTTTTTGCGAAAGAATTTAAAAGGTGAAATGTTGCAGTAAACGGCAGTATCTCGAAATTGTTATGGCTGCGAAAATGTGTTCAACATGACAGACTCAATAGTCATGGGCAGTCAGTCGGTTTGGCCATGTGAGACTGGGTGGTACGTATGTATGTGTATGTGATTGCAAAGGAGAAGGAGGGCACGCGGGAGTATGCCATTAGAAATGGATTTTATGATAATTCCGCTTCAGTTGACAGTGTCGGCAGCGCGTCGAATGCTGCTCCATGTGTTCTTTCGATTCTTAGTTTTTAATTTTTAGAAAGCGTACGATTGAAGAGCAAAAAAGAAACTTTTTTTCATAGAATTTTTGCACACTCATTTAGAAAGTCGCTTAATAGCGCCGATTAGGGCTGATGGAAAGAAAGTGAAGGGGGCTTCGCAAAAGGTGAGAGCTTCGGGTCTACAGTCGATTGTATCTATGCGTGGCAACAACCTAGTGATTCGAAAGTCTTGAGATCGATTTAAATGTGAAGTTTCGAAACATAGAAAAATATCTTTTTTCTCACTGGCCTGCGCTTGTGCTAAAACTCACACATAAGTAAAGTTCATCAAATACATTTTTTTATAAAAACAAATGTTCAGTTGCATTTTATATAAATCAGAAAACCCAATAAAAGTAAAGCATATGTAAGTTAAACCAAAAAAAAATATTAAATGATATTTGAAAAAATTAAACTTAAAACAAAATTCATTTGTTTTTGTTAGTTTTCCATTTTAAAACTTACTAAAATATTTTTATTCCCACATGTTAAATATACGAAAACATTTAATTTTTAACTTTTTTCTTAAATAACTTTTTCTTTTTTTTTTGCGATCGACCTTTTAGAAATTGCATCTAAAGGTTATTCAATTGGAACTTAATATCAGAAATTTATATAAACAATTTGTTAAAAAGCCTAGAGTTTTTTGGTTAAATTTTTAATTAATTCAAGGTTTAAAATAGTTTTCGTTAAATAAAAGAAAAAATAAATGCAAATTTATTGTGCTCAAGTTTGTTGTTTTTTTTTTTTCAAAATAGGAAATAAACCTGTGGGACTTATTTAATAAATTGGCTGAAAACTCAGATTCTTTTTCAATGGTTTTGTTAATACTTTGGTATTTTATAACTTTTTTTAATTTAAAACCTTTACCTTACATTTCGTTTCTATTATATTAAAAAATCTTTAGTCTTTTTAATTTTTAACAAATAAATTGTTTAAAACTTTAGATTATTTTTGAATTTTTTTGTCAACATTTTCCTATTTTTTTAAGTATAAATTAAAATATTTGATAGCTAAATCCAAAAAACAATTATAATATATAATAATAAAAAATTACAATAATTATAATATATTAAAAATTTCAATAAATTTTTTACTCTTTTGACTCAAAATGACAAATTCATTTTTGATACTTATTTTATTGAACTCTTTGAGAAACTAGAATAGTTTCTTTTTGTCCTTATAATATTTTTTTAAATTTAATTTACTTATTGTAGTACTTCCCTAAACCCAAAAAAAAAAACACTTGAATAAAATAAAAAAATTGTTTATTTTTGTAATTTCTTTTTTTTTCAAACAGGGGCAACTAAAATGAAATAAAAATGTGTTAATATATAGGAATTCTTTGTCTCAAACCAATGAATAAATTTGGAGGAATTTTATTAAATATTTTGTACTTTTTTGTCTATCATTTTTTGTTTCAATATTGATTAGTTAAATTTTAATTTTTTCAAATTCCTAATTTTAAATGGAAAAAAATTTAATTAATTAATTTAAATAATTTATATTTTGATTTTTATAAATTTGTGTTCATATATTTTTTTTAATATCAAACTAATTAGCTAAATTTTAGTCTTTTCAAATCCCAAATTTTAAATGGAAAAAAATAAATAAATTAGTTTAAATAATTTATTTTTTAATTTTTACTATTTTATTTAATTTTTTGTTTATACTTTTTTTTTAATATTAATTTGCTTAATTTAGATTTATTCAAATTCCAAATTTTAAATGGAAAAAAAATTGAATAATTTATTTTCTTTTTCTCACAACAACAAATTAATTTTTCGGACTTATTTTACTAAGTTGATTGAAGGAGTTTTTTCGTTTAATACTTAGTTATTTTTTAAATTTTTTTGAAGGCAAAACTTAAAATTGTTTTCGTTAAATTCAAGAATAAAAATAAATTAAATTAAAAAAATTTACTTTTGTGGTCTCAAGATGACGAATACAATTTCCAGACGTTTTTTACTGAATTGTTTGAAAATTGGAATTTTTTTTATATATTTTTTTTTAACATTCGCTAATTTTTAAAGTTTTTAAGTCAAAATTTGAATTCTTTTTTCTTAAATTCAAAAAAAGAAAAATAAATTTTTCTAATTTTTTTAGTTTTTAAAATTTTGCTTCAGAACAATATTTACAATTCTGAGATTTATTTTAATAAATGGCTTAAAAATGAGAATCGTTTTCAATTTCTTTTTGATATTTAGATACTTCTTTGATTTATTGTGTGAAAATATAATTTATTCTACTTAAATCCCTGACAAAAAAATTTAATAAAAAATTTGTTAATTTTAAATGTTTGGACGCAAAACAAGGAATATAGTTTTGAGACTCATTATATTGGATTGTCTGAAAATTAGGATATTTTTCTTTTAATATTTTTATAGTGCATATTTTTTTCAATTTTAAATCTTTTTAAACTCAAAATTTTAATTATGCCCCTAAATACAAAATAAGAAATTAATTAAAATGCAAAAATTGTTAATTTTTAATTTTTTGTCTCAAAACAACAAATTCAATTTTGTGTACTGTTTTAATAAATTGCTTTATGTGTTTAGTTTTTTTAATATTTAGTTAATTCCTTAAGCTAAAATTCGAAGTGTTGTCGTTGAATCAGAGAGAAAAATATAACATAAAAAATTTGTTAGTTTTTAAGATTTTTATAAAAACAACAAATCTCAAAATTGCATACATTCTTTATTTATTTCTTTGAAATATTAGATGATTTCGTAAATTTTTGTTTCTTAATTTAGCTAAATTTAAAATTTTTTGAATACAAAACCAAGTATTTTTTTTTGTTAAATCCAAAAATTGTTAAATATTTTACAAGTTTCATACTGAGCGCGTAAAACGTTTTGGTAAACCAGCATCTAAGAACAAAAAGACTGCGAAGCTGCAATAAGTTACATGCAAATTCATAATACAAGGTGGCGCAAAATTAGTCATTCAATTTCGTTTTTGAATAACTTTTTTACTAAATAAAAAAAATAATTTCAAGTGATAGAAATCTTTAATTTGAGCTTTACACGTTCCACTGCTCATCTGCTTGTCGGTTTGTCTGTCCGGAGCTGTCTAGTTACTAGTTAGCAGGTGGTAAATATTATTGACGTATTTAATTTTTATTATTTTGCGCTACCTTATATGTGCACTTATTGTTTTAACACAGAGCGCTCGGCATTTTAGGGTATGAAATAATAGAATGCTGTAAAGATAGTTGTAAATAATAACTTTTTGCCAAAAAACTTGCAGAACTTGATGTAGGTGAAGTGGGCAGTAATTACTATATTTTGAACCATTTTGATGCGTAATTTAAAAATTTTGTATGTTCCTTTATTTATTCTGAATACCTTGAACTCCGTGTTATTGATTATAGCAAAACCAAAACACAAAACCTTACGCCGCAGCACTGCACTGATGGTGAATGTAGCAAAACTCTAGGCCAATACTTCTCGTCAAACTACACTTATCTATTTTTTCCGGAGTATATAATTCAAACTGACTCTCACAGTCGGTTGAGGTAATCAACTAGTTTGGCAGCTTTTGGCATTCATTTGACTAGCATACTCATTTTTTTAATGTAGAAATCTTCTAAGAAATTCGTATTATCTTCTTTTAGTTAAAAGAATTTTAGGTGTGATATTAGCTTAAAAAAAAAAACTCGTTCCCAATCTAATTTATTTCACTTATATTTGGTATGTTAAAATTTTCCACAATCCATAGTTTGCCTTATTTGAATTTTTACATTATTACAGGAAAACATTTATACACACACACCCACCCATATAAGCTGGAAATTAAATCCACAACACAGCAACGAAAGACTGTAGTAGCGAACTTGGCGCGTACGCAGACACAAAATCTGTTTATTTATTTACCGACGTAAAAATATTTTGCATCAAACAGCGCTGTTGCTGCCGAAGCTATTTAAATCAATTTTTATTTGATGAATACAGCGTTAGGCGCACATGCCGCTAAGTCAATGAAGCGCGCGTATTTTTTCATAGCCCTATTGATTTTGAACACTACCCTCAAATGTGTGTGTGTGCGTGTGTGTGACAAGCGTGCTTTGGGGGTTTTTGTTGATATTTTGACTAAAAAAACCACAACTTTTTGTGTAATAAATTGAATTAATTACAATTAATATCTGCTTACCAACTTGGAAGGCACAGTGGGGAACGAATGAAAAAGCACTCCACTCAACGAACGATTTTATTTTATTTCTTTAACTAAAGTGTTGATATGTGTAAGCGGAAACAAAAACTCGAAACGGTTATGATAATTTGTATCGCAAACATACAAACATACACAGCTGCACATAAATACCCACACGGAAAGGTGCGTATGCTACATGCACATACATTGGTATGTGTGTGTGTGCGTGTGCTATGAAGTGGCTACTAATTTGCCTATTGGACGCCGCACAATCGCGTTGAAACTTAGTATGCCGTACGCAGTTGTCAAATAAAATGTCAAGTTTATGTGACAGTTTAATGACAAAAAATTGGTAATAAAATCGCATGAAATATCAGACGCGGCGTAGAAAAAAATGGATTTTGTAAAATATGCCACAAAACGTGAAATTAAAGTATAAGTATTGTAAATAAAAAGCAGATAGTAGGAGTGCAGGCAAAACAAACAAAAATGTGAGGAGTATAGGCCGACTGCCAATTTCATTGACTGCTTCTCTTCAAGCGACTACGCAGATTTTCATAAGCCACGCCTTTCGACGCTAATGCGCCCGACTTCAGCGCATCGTTTGAAAATTATTTAAATCGTAATTAATAGTACTTTAAACTAATGATAATTTATGCAGTTTTATTGAACACTTTTCCGTTACCCGATTGGGGTGAGTGAAAGTGTTTATTCCCAATACTTTGGCCACTTCCACAGATGTGTGTATGTATGTATGTGGTAAGTATCAAAATTGAAATTAGGCTGCTGTGTGGCAAAGAGTTCAAAGCACATGTATGTACGTATGTGTGCATGTGTGTGATGATGACTGCATACTCAGCGCGCTTAGTTAGATGCTAAAATTAGCATCTTAATGCGCTGATTACGTCAGTGCTTATGAGCTCAGCTCAGCTTAGCTGAATGAATTCGTAGGCGTTTTCGTCCATTTCGACCAATTGTTTAGATGCAAATACATAGTCGCATTTAATTCGATTTTTGTTTGTTTGTTTTTGTAGTTGCTAATCTCTTGATATTGTTCAGTGTGCAACGTTTTATTAAGCAGTAGCTGGCTTTTAGCTTACAATAAAGTGGTGACCACAACTAAGCTACCAAATGGACATTATAAAACGTGAAACTATGGCTTATAGTAACGAGCAGATTTATTTATGTATCTGTACGTACTTGTGAGAATGTGTGTAGTTATAGCGCGTGTAGGCAGCAATCAATTTCAACTGACAATTATATGCAAATTATTTGGCAGAAGCGGAAAATTGTTACTTGGAATTATTTTATGGTCGATTAAGCACGAAAGAGTATTCAGATAATTTTAAAAAATATATATTGGGTGTATAAGCACGATTACAAATATGTATATATTAGACCGGGTCGATTTGTGGGGAGGCAAAAAAATCGCGCATTGCTCTGTGAAAATCATATTCCAGGGATCAAAATAAGAAACTTTGCCGAAGGAACCATACCTCTAAAACGAGTTCTGATGTGCCCCAATTTGGGTCGAACTTTTTAGTTTCGTTTCTCATGTAAAGGCCAAAAATGGTGATATTTTGAAATGATTGTATGGGGAAACCCCCAGGGGGGTTCCAGGGGGTGTGCCACTGGCATGGGTGGATCGGCCGTCCAAAGTTAGTGGGAGTCGGTCATACATTTGGACTCCATTGGAGGACTCTAAATGGGTCAAAGTGGGATTTCTCGTTCGACCCAAATTGGGGGGCATCAGAATTCGTTTTAGAGGTATGGTTCCTTCGGCAAAGTTTCTTATTTTTATCCCTAGAATACGATTTTCACAGAGCAATGAGCGATTTTCAAATCGACCCGCCCTAATATATATATATATATATACATATAATTGGCGCGTACACCCTTACTGAGTGTTTCGCCGAGCTCCTCCTCCTATTTGTGGCATGCGTCTTGAAGTTGTTTCACAAATAGAGAGAACTACAGTTTTAAGCCGACTCCGAACGGCAGATATTTTTATGAGGAGCTTTTTCATGGCAGAAATACATTCGGAGGTTTGCCATTGCCTGCCGAGGGGCGACCTCTATTAGAAGAAACTTTTTGTTCATTTTGGTGTTTCACCGACATTCGAACCAACGTTCTATCTGTGGATTCCGAATGGTAGTCACGCTCCAACCCATCCAGCTACACGATTTACTACTTAAATTAAAAAGTAACTTTCTGGTGAATTGTTGACTCAACTAGTGGAGGGTAAAATTTCCTATAAAGGCGAAATTTTTCAAAATACGTGAATAGAAGAACACACTTAAATATTTGAACTTTTTTGTCCATTATAATATGTTCTTGACCGGAACACCCGGCAGAAATCAGCAGTTGTTTCTTAAAATTGTTTTTGTCGATTGCTTTAGTTATGATAGGATAGTACCTTTATTACCTCTGGTGTATCTATTCTATTAAAATATTCTTAGAATAGGCTTGGACGTGTTCAGAAAGTCTTTGTCAGTTATCCTTTGCATTCTTTGTATTCCTCTGATCCGTCTCATAAAAGTCAGTGCTTGCTGATGCATCTAAAAATACTAGTTTTAAGAATTAGAATAGTTGTTTTTCTCCTTCACTTTCGCTTTCGATTTGACAAGTGAGGCGATTGACGCCCACCGCTGCTCGAGAAAATTAATTTCAATATTCATCAGCAAAGCTTAGGTACGAAATCATGATATTTTCTGGCAAGGTAGTGGTTTGAACTAATTATGCTTCCAATGCTCTGATATCTAGAACTTTGAGAGAATTTAATTCGCTTTCAAATCATATTGGCCTAGATTTTTTTCCACAAAGTACTACTTCACAATTCTATTAAATCAATTGTTTGACTAGTTTCTAAATATTCTTTAAAATTATTTCTTTGTAAACTTTAAGAAATGGCGCATTGTCTATCTTATACGTTTCATTTTTAATTAAATTTTAGCATTAATCTGATTTTCATAGTCTGCAAAAAATATCGCATTTTTACATTATTAAATAAATAAATAAATAAAAGAATATTATACCTGCTGGATAGCTAAAACAACGTATTACTTTCTACAATAATTTTCAGAATATTTTCCATGCAAAACAAAATTATTTTACTGATAAGAAGTAGAAAACACTTAACGAAAAATTGTAAGTTCAAAACTTATCGAGCAGCCATTCTTAATAGTCAGGATTTGGTTTACATTTTTTTCTGATGATTTTTATTAACGTGCATACTCTTTACCAAAAAAGAAAGAAAAGAATCTTACGCCCAAACCAACATTTAAAAAGGTGGACGTGGAAGCAACAAAAAAAATGTTCTTAATAGTCGTCAAATCTCAGCAATAATCTCGGAAACGGTTTTGTTTTGTACATCATGGAATATTAACTAATTAATCTGAATTTACTTAACTAATAATGTCATTATGTACGTAGGATGATTTTCCCATACATGAACATTTATATGTAATTAGGTAATTTATGATTATACAATGTGTGGCAAAACTAATCACCCTATCGGAAGATTTATTTTTGCGTAAACCATACCCAAGAAAAAAAAAATATAATACATATACTAAAAAATAAAATATTAAACTTATCGGTTCAGGTGGAAAGTGTTTGATAATCAGAAGAATGCTTTAGAAGAATGTAAAGTAAGATAAGATTCCTGAAGCAGAAATGGGTTGTTGAATTTTGCCAGAAAGTAGCAGATTATTCAATTGCGTCAATTTCAAGTCAGTTCAAGCGAAATTCTGAAAAGAAGTTTAACCCATGAACCTATTTATATGGATCCACAATATTTATATCCATTACTCCAAAATAAATGGCTTCCAAACCCAGCAATATCAAAAACTAGACTGTATGAGCGGTGCCACGTCTCATTTACTAATATCGTCTGTTTTGTGTCATGAATGATACTCTGCCTACCACGCCTTCTTTACCAATGCCGCCTACTTCTTTGAATTGTTAGGTTGCATGGCCTGTATTTCAGTATTCATATTTGGCTGAACTAAGTTAATTTTTCCCTCTCAAAAAATGCTAGAAAAAAATGGCATTTTGAGAACTCTTAAAGTAGGCAAAAAAGGTAATACTGTGTAACCTCTCCAAACGCACACCCTTATTACTCCAACAACTCCCTCTCATGTATCGGAAAAAATTACTCTCTTTTGAGTATACACCACTCTGGGGCAGACAAAAGTTGGTTGATGTTGAATGTCCGCCCAAAAGAAGTTTCACTGTAATTTATTTATTTATTTAATCACCAAATACGAGGCTTACAGACTATTACATAGGTAGAAACAAATTAAGACCTTATGACAAGAACCTTATAACTTCTTAAAAGTAAACTTAGAGTAAGAGAAATCCAAAACTAAGGAAGAAGAATAAGCATTAAATTGAGATAGCGTTCTCCTAAAAGGAGCATTCATTCCATAAACAATTTTAGCAATACCCATAAAAAACTATTCATTACCACGGAAAATGCGTGAGGAAACATCAAATTAATTTCATTTCATTGATCCCGCACAAATATCAAAGACAAAACACATCGATAAGACAACACAAGATTACAGGTACATATAACACACTTAACCTCTTCAGACCCTGGGTGCATAAATGTAAGGGGAGCACATTAGCTCTTTTGCTCTTAAATCATTCTTCGTAAATGATTCTTCTCTTTCTTAGTAAATGTTTAACAATTAGCTGAAAATGCGATTAGGTAAAAGTCGGGCCCAATAGATCTTTCAGGTCCCAGTTGTTACTGTATTTTTTGAAGTGGTTGAGTTTTTCCTAATTAGTGACTAGCACCGTTTTACTACCACCGTCCTCGTATGATGTTTGTTTTTTTTGTTCTAAGTCAGATCCATTTAGTGAGGTCCAAGTATAGCAGCAAATTCTTTATCTCGATGCCTGAGATCTCATTAAGTTGCTGCAAGAAAGGCTTGCCAAAGGAGCGGAGTCCTGGCCTAGCTAGCCCCGGACATTCACATAAGTAGTGGAAAAGACTTTCCTTCGCTTCTTCCGCTGGACAGCTTCTGCAGATAGGATTGAAGGGTAGGTTGAGTCTAGCTGCATGATCCCTTACTTTCTAATGACCTGTAAGGGTTGCAGTGAAGCGTGAGATGTTTGGTCGAGAGCATCCTAACAGATAATTCGTCCTTTGAATTTTGTATGACGGCCATGTGTGTTTTGTTGTAATACATGTAGTAAGTTGCTTCCATCTTCTTTCGGCTAAAGCATGATAATGTGAAGATGCTTTTGGATGGATGCTTTTATTGAGTTCAATGGGGTGGAGTCTGCACCGCCTCTGCTAAGTCTAGTGTCGAATCTTTTCTTGCTAGCTCATCCGCTATCTCATTACCCCGTATGTTCCTGTCACCGGGAACCCATATCAAAGTGATTTTAAGCCAATGACTAAGCATTTCCAGCTCTTCTCTACACTGTAAGACTAGTTTCGATAAAATGGAGTTGGAGTCTAAGGCCTTTATAGCTGCTTGACTGTCTGAGAAGATAGCTACTCTTGCACCAACGTCCTTGTAGATTTTTAATGATTTGTATGCTTCTCTGATCGCCAACAGTTCTGCCTGGAACACGCTGGCATAGTCAGGAAGACGAATTGACTGAGATAGGTTGAGCGGGTCCGAATGGGAGCCAGCTCCCACACCACAGTTCAACTTAGAACCATCGGTATAGATTTCGATATCGTATCTTCTAATCACCTTCCCTTTGCTCCATTCGGCTCACGGTGGAAAGCGCAACGTAAAGTCTTTCTTAAAGTTAAGGTCGGTGACAGTGTAGTCTGATCTGTTTTTGAGCAGCGAGGGTCCTTGTAGGAGAATCTTACTGTGACCGTACGAAATTGTTGTCCAGCTTCCTATGTCTCTGAGTCTCGCCGCGCTGCAAGTAGCGATTGTTTTGATGTGTAAATCTAATGGTAGCAGATGAGTTAGTACATTGAGCGCTTCAGTAGGACTGATGCTAAGCGCTCCTGTAGTTAAGATACACGCTGTTCTTTGTTGCAGGCTAGTGCCGCATATGTTAGTATTGGCTTTACAATGGCTGTGTAGGACCAATGGAATAGTTTTGGTTGGAGATCCCATTTTTTACCCAACATTCTCTTACAAGTGTAAAGTGCTATATTCGCTTTCTTTACCCTGTACTCTACGTTGGACTTCCAGCTGAGTTTAGGGTCTAGGATAACACCTAGATATTTTGCCTGTTGGGTTAGCGTTAGATTAACGCCTTTTAGTTTTGGGAGATTAAAGTTTGGTATTTTGGCTTTCTTAGCGAATAGAATCAGTTCAGTTTTTCTCGGGCTTATACTTAAATCACAGTACGTGGCCCAATTGCTGAGTGATACCAGAACTCCTTCCATAATCTCACTGATTGTGGTAGGAAACATTGCTGAAACCATGAGCACTATGTCGTCCGCGTACGCTACTACTTTAGTTCCCCTTTGGTTGAATTTGGTGAGTATATTGTTGACAACTAGTAACCACAGCAGAGGGGATAAGACTCCTCCCTGAGGGGTTCCCCTGTTGACAGAGCGCCCAGTACTCCTGATAATAATAATAGGTAAAAGACCATGTACTGTTGACGCAAATGCAGTCGAAACGTAGTCGATCTATTTTTTATTTATTCGTAAACTTCTTTAGTCGCAGGGAGTTAAAGTCAGAATTCAATATACTACGATACAAAGCTGCTAGTATATCCTTTATGTTTCACCATTTTCCACGCACAATACGCTATCCGGTCCTTTGACCACTTTCATCATTCAAGACTTAGAAAATTATGCCGAAAATTTATTTGCAAGCATTTAAATCCACAATAAACATAATTAAGCGATAATTTTATGTTGTAGTTTTAGAATTTTTTTCCTTAAACCCGCATTTTTTTTTTCTAGTAACCTCGCATATACAGCAAATATTTATGTCTCACAACAATACTCAATCAAGACGCTGAGCCGCTTGTCCGCATTACAGAATAATCGACAAACATAGAAGCAGATTAAAATATAGCTAAAGAATAGCTTTCTAAAAAGTTGTAGGTGGTCGATTTGGCAGACTCTTTGTAGAGCAAATAACAGACGAACAACTCACTCGTACAAGTAGTGGTATCGGATATATATAAGTATGTGGTACACATATCTACATACATAACTTCTTTTGTAAAACACAGCAAGATCCTCAGACAGCAAGTCGGTCAGTGCAGTAATGAAGTGATAGAAATGCGGTGCAGAATGTCAGCGATGACATGCAATGACAACAACTTATGGAGAACTTAAATCACAGAATAGCACAAAATAAATAATGGCAAAAAATAGGGAAAAAGGGAAAAAGAAAAATTTACCTGAAAACTCAAATGCGACTGGATAAAGGCATATTTACAAGCTAACACATGCGCATATAAGAGCAGATTTGTATGTGAAAAAGTAAGGCAAAATATTAGCAAAACGCTAATGCAAAGGTTTTGCATCAAATTTGAGCAAAACATTTTTACTGCATTCGAAAAAAGGAAATAAATAACAAATAGTAAATAATCGCGTAGGAAAGTAAATATTTGTGGAAGTGCAATCAATAAAGTCAACAATGTAGGACAAGCGAAAAATGTAAGGCTTAGAGGGGGAAAACAACTACAAAGAGCAGATATTAAGCGGGCGTTGGTATGCATGTGGATTTGCTGATAAGTTTGCATTGCTGGACCAGCTTAATTGCAACTGACTTGAAGTGAGTTAAGTTAAAAATGAGTCGAATTAACTGCAGCGAGCGATCTGTGAGAATGCTGGAGTTGGCTGATTGGAGATGGTAGGAAATAAGAAATTAAAATAAAATTAAAAACTAAATTTTTTATAACAAAAATTATAAGACGCAGATTTATATAAATAAAACTGAATATTGCTCAAATAAAAACAAGTGTAAGAAAACTTGGAGATACGAAAGCGAAAATGCGTAATATGTGGAGGTACTTCGTCGGTGTCTCAGGTCTCAGTGACTCGCCAATCTCTGTTCCTCGTCAAATTTATTTTATTGTAAATTTACAGATCACGAAAAAAATGTTAACCGAACGGCAATGATGTAGTGATCGGCACCTCTGCACTGATAGGCACCTCAGCTCGTTCCCACGACAATCAGTTCTACCTTACCGAAACGACTGTCAATCTAGCAGCATTCCGCTTAAAAGTAGGGGGAATGTTTGTGCTGCTGCAACAACATGGGCAACTCTGCTGTACACAGCCAGGCTTTGAAACTCATATTTTCTCTTTAGCTGCTCTTTTCACCAATTTCTGTCTTGCGATCCGACAAGGTGCTTCATGATGACTCAAAAATGTTGGGAGTTTTACCAGCCGTCTCTGCCAAATTTTTAACAATTTTAAAGCGAATTTTCCACTTTTATTAATGACGTAGTTTCTACTTGTATTTGACCAAAATTTAACTTGATCAAAAAATTACAGCTTCAAAAGTGACAACTTACCAAAATAGCGGGCTATTCAAAATAACACATGTTATTGGGAACCCCTTTTTTGTGGCATGTGTTTTGATGCTGTTCCATAAACGAAGGGATCTCCAGTTTTAAGCTGACGCCGAACGGCTGAGCATTTGTATGATAACTGATGATGATGACTATGTTCTGAGGAGTAGGATCTCGGTCAAACAGCCAAAAATAGTGTAGAATAAAACTTATAAAATTAAAAATTTGAACACGCATCAGTCCTTCGTGAAAATTTAATCACAACATCATTTTATCATTTTATGTGAAAATCGCGTTTTTCTTTCAAAGGCATTTAGATTTGTATAAATAAACCAACTTTCTTACTTTACCCTTTTTTATTGCTTAAATTAGATTTTTCGACGTTGAGTCAAATGAATATTTTTTTGCCAGGGACTGATGACTGTTAAATGCTCTAAAAACCTTCAAAAAATTATAATTATTATTATATAAATTTATAAAAAATATTAAAAATATAAATAGAAATAGAAAGAAAATAAGTTAATTCGGCTCCAACTTCAACCTCCCAAAACACTAAGTTGGAGTAAAAATAATATGAAACAAAAGAAAAGTTAAACTAAAAAAAACCCCAAAAAGGATATTAGAAAAACCAAAGAAAAGACAAATGAAGCAAAAAACGTGCCGCGCACGCCAGTGTGGCACGTTTTGTGTATTTAATTTCAAGAAACTTGTGTAGCATTTTCTTCTTTTGCTTTTTACCATCACTCGCGCAATATACATTTTTTTCACTCTACTCTACTAAATAGTCCTTTATTTGCCACAGCAGTCGATTTTCATGTTTTCCCTGCTGTTTTAGCAACGAGATGAACAATTTTGATTAGCCAGGCAGCAACGAGACATTTTCATGTACAAAACTTTGTCGCAGTCAACAATTTAATTGTTCATTTGCATTTGCAACAACAAAAGCTGCAGCAACAGGAGCAACCAGCATTTTTCGCCACTCGCTGCAGAAAAACAAAACCGCCACCACCAATGAACAATTTTCTATTTTATTTTCATTTGAAAAATTGCATTTTAATGTAACTCCGCTTTAGTTACTTGGCCATTCAACTCTCGATTTGTTGCGGCATTTTACTGTTGATTTCTTAATTGCCGTTAAATATGCAACTGCCAGAGAGCTCAGCAGCCAATCGGCCATTTGCCATGCACAAAAATCTATTCAATTGTTTTGACAATTAAAGAAAGTAGTTAAGTCAATCGATGACAATCCCCTCTACTTCATCTCACTCTGCGCTTCACAACACCCGTTCAGACTCCCGCTTTACGGCGTCAATTTGCTTGGTACTGTAGTTCATCGCTTATCAAGGGGAAATGGCAGGGATAGCAATTTGTGGTGGTGGTTGGGTGCTTGCAGACTAAGAGGTCGTGTGCGGAAAATTCCATACATGCAACAGCTACTAGATATTATGCGTACCCTGTAGGGAAAGGAATTTAAATAGAATAAAGTACTCTTGTAATTTTCAGAGTACGGTTTTATAAATTTCCAAGTTTGGCATGGGCTGAATTTAAATACGATAAATTGACGGAACAACTAACAACATATTTTCATAAAATTTTTTTCTGAAACTAACTCATATTGAACTAGACAGTAGCTAGTCACTTTGAGAGTAGCTGTTTTGAAACTAGTTGAAAAGTTATAACACTCGTACTTTCTAATCCAGCTAACGAAGTATTTTGCATAAAAAATTGCATTAAAACTAATTTATTTTGAACTAGACCATAACTAGTCAATTTAACAGCAGTTGACTTGGAACTAATTTGAAAGCTATAAACGCGTAATTTCTAATGCAACCAAACCACATTTTTATAGAAATTTGCATTCAAACTAACTTATTTTGAGCTATACTATAACTAGTCCCTTCAAGAGTAGTTGTTTTGAAACTAGTTTAAAAGTTATAATACTCCTAATATCTAATACAACTATCAGCGTATTTTTCATAAAAAATTGCTTTGAAGCTAAGTTATTTTGAACTAGACCATAACTAGCCACTTTAAGAGTACTTGTTTTGAACCTAGTTTAAAAGTTATAATAATACTCATAATATCCAATATTGAACTGTTTGGTGTGCTTGAGATGCACGATAATGGTAATTTTGGACTGACCTGTTCATCATACGGACATTACTTAAAGCATTTGGGCATTAGAAAGCGCACAATCTCAAACCTAGGCTCAATATTTATACTATATTCATATTAGTGTCAAATACATTTACTAGGTTGTATAAGGAAAGTAGATGATATTTTTTTAAATAAAAATTAAAAGATCACTAAATCCCATTACGATTCTGGGGTGAGATTGAGAAAGTCCTCTCCGAGCCATTTGAAACCAACCGGGGCTTCAGACCGTCGCTGTCGTGTGATTTCTTTAACTTAAAATTGAAAAAATTGTGCGAGCCGCAGAACTTAATCGCTCCGGCACAATTTATTAACTACCGCGTAGTTAGTTCTACCAAATCTAGATAAAGCTGGATAAAGTAACAAAGAGAATGGGTCTGGTGGTGAACGAGTACAAGACGAAGTACATCCAGCCATAAAAAAACAGTCGGCGAATTCGCTTATCGACGCCCACGACACTGTTGGCTGCTATGAGTTTAAAGTAGTAAGAGGCTTCGTTCACTTAACAAGCAGCATTAACACCGATATATCCAGCTGATTTCAAGGCAACGAAGAATCTCTCTTACTCACAAGTGCTACCTTGGACTAAGCAGGCAATTGACTACTCTACTAGAGTCCCCTCTCGATGAACACACTGAGGAAGATTTTTGGATTTGTGCATTTTGGCGGCGACGAGTACGGCAGGCAGTAGAACAGTGAGCCATATAATCTTTACGGCGGCATAGATATAATGCAGCGGATAAAGGTCCAGCGGGTTCGCTGTTTAGGTCATATCGTCCGAATGGGTAAAAACGCTCCAGCATTGAAGTATTGGAGCTGGCGTCATAGGAAAAGGAAGGCCTTTTTCGTGTTGGAAAGATCAGATAGAGAAAGACTTGGCTTCACGTGGTGCGTCCAACTGGCGCCGGTTAGCATGAGAAAAAAACGATTTACGCGCTTTCTTAAACTCATCTAAAATCGTTAAAGCGGTTATAGAGAAAATCAAAAAGAAGAAGAAATGTCATTACAAAAAATATTAATATAGGTATTTACATGTTTTGGGGTGCATAATAATAAAAGAGAACATTGGTAGAGCTAAAAACACCAAAAAATTAAAAATACGAAGTGAAGAGACTTGAGAAAAAATAAAAATAAGCAAGCAAAGTACTATTTTTTATTCACTTATCCCATATGCAATGTGACCAGTTGACCAGTTTATATGCCTTTTTGCTGAACCATTTACCATTTACCTATCAGTTCTATATTCCACTATAGCTTACCCTCGTCCTACAGGGCATACTCTATTTATTTAGCGTACTCGTTTGCGTGCGCGCTCCTGGGCTTATCCATTCGAGTTACTTAAACAATTCGATGTTTTCCCTTGAATTTTTATTCACTTTGCATTAGCATTGAAATAACACTTTTAATTATTATTATTTTTGTTGTGAGGTTTTTTTTTTTTGGTTTTCGGAAAATGCATTAACGCATAAAAGGGGTTGTCTGCCATCGATCAATGCATGTTTGTGTTCTCTGAAATGCCTACATACCTATATAAATATCCTTAAGTGCTTCCATTTGGACCTCGGCTCTGATGTGCATGTGCCTATACATATGTATGTAAGTATGTGTGTTCGTACGTTCGTTTGCAAGCCTGGGAAAGTGTGAAGAAATACTGTCTACATAGTTCTTCATTGAAATTCATTCATGTCAATAGGTTACAAACACATACACCACGGCAGTACAATACATATGTGTATGTATGTAGTAGCAGAAAATACACACATACAAACAAATTATATTAGCGTTGAAATCTTCCTGTCGGCAATTGTGGGAAATTGATATGCTAACTACGCTAATGGTGGCGAAGTTGAAGTTGTGAGGTCAACGCTGAGATTTCAGATCCCACTTATTATGTACGAGGGAAATTTTCAAATGTATGTAAAGTAATGTGTGAATTGGAGCGTACGTGACTAGTTGCAAATGCGGAGGAAATGAGGAAGCACTCATTAGTTGGCTATTTCTGCTGATACCTAGACCTTTGAATTGGGATTAGTGTTTCTTAAGAAAATATTACAATTTGTGTGATGCAGTGAATATAACTTCAACTAATTTAATCATAGAAATATATCGCAAAAGAGTTTACGTGGCCCGCAAAATTTTTCATACAATAAATTACTAAATTTAATTTTTTTTATTTGAAAATCAAAATCCACACTGCATATATTTTATGCTGGAATTATAGAAAAAAAAAGTGTCAAGTGATTTAGGACTTCAAACCGCAGAATTCGATGTTTCGCTGGTATTTTTAGATCTTACCAGAATATCAGAATATAGAACAAAGAATAAAGAACATTACAGCGGTACCGATCCTGGCTCTTCCAGGGCCTCTTTTCTAAATATCGGCTGAGCAAATTAAAGCTCAAATTTCAAAGTTTTTTTAATTCATGAAATTGTGCCACTTCATTTATTTTCCGTGGGGCACACTAGAGCCCGTTTAATAAACATAGCACAGGGCCTCACTGGCAAGTTTTGACATCTTATTAGTTTCTTATACATATAATATTTGTTTCTTATTTATGTCGAGCATTCTTTATATGAAAAAAATCAACACGATTTTTAAGTCATTTCAGACTTGAACTTTAATATACCAAATTTTTCTAAAATGTATGATTATAAAGCTTGAAATTTGCATTAAAGGCCTTTAAATTTTTTTAAACTTCCACAAAGTATAATATGAACTGTGCACAGGAATAAGCAAAAAAAACTACCAAATTTGGAGAGGAAAGTCAGAGGTTCTTCACCAGCGCAAAAGAGGGATCTTCTCCCTATTCCAGAAGCAGGTCGTTGACAGATGGGCTAACACGTATATCTACAAAATAACTACACCAACATGGTCCAAATTGAACAATGCCAGAACAGACGCGTTTCTTAAGAAAACCGCGAGCAGACATATTCAGAATTACGCCAACAATATCCAGCCACTGGCTTTTGGGAGACCATGTGAGGCAGATGGGGTGGCCGTACAACGATACTCGTATATGTAGAAACTGCAATCAAAAAGAATCTAAGGAAACAGTCTTTCACTATCTGTGTGAGAGCCCAAATCTGGGTGCTCTACGACATAGGATGAGGGAGAATTCTCGATGGTTAACTTGAAAAAAATTCCAGAAAAGAAAATAGACAACATAGGTGGATTCATAGTGAAATCAAGTGTCTCACCATTTTTGGCACCGATCGGCTTCTTTCTAAGTGAGCGAAGAGAAGAACGCTTTCATGAGTGCTTCGAACAATGAAAATATCGCGTGGTTGTAGATATGGAAGAGCGGTGTTAATGAAGTTGATATTATATAAATAAGTAGAAATCAAAATGAAATACTTAGCAGCTCCATTTCGAGATAGAAAAAAAAACAAAAACCTATTTTTATCTCATATCACCATCTCAAATTTTCTGCCGTAGGAAGCAACTTTAGTTTCTAGAGAAATCGAAAGTGATATCAAATCGCTACAAAATTTTACCAAATTGGGTTAAGAGTACGCACATAGAACTGCATATGGTTGCGCGTAAATTTATGTATCGAATTTCATCACATACATACATAAATATTAGTCGCTTTTTTCTAAGCTTTACTACCCTCACATTGCTTTAGTTTTCATTTCTTATCAAACCATTTCAATCAAATACTTGCAATACATATATTAAAACCAATTTTTCTAGTCACCGTTAAATAGTAAATAAAGCACACATACGCGTACTACTTAATACACACACATATGCACATATATGGCTGTAATTTCAATCACAGATTTATCAGCGAAACGCAACACAGCAGGAGATCGAACGGTCCGACGGTCGTCGGTCACATGCTTTGGGTAATTTACATTCACATTTCGAGTACAGTTTCGATTTCGATTTCATTTTCATTTAAAAACTTCTGAGAAATAACCGTTCATTGTGCTTAGCTCACAGAATAGCCAAAGCGCCCGCCGCAGGCCAGGGGCTTGCCTCTGGGACAGCGAAGAGGTCATACACGCGTGTGGCCGCACAATGTGTTGACAATTTTCGAACGGGTGTGCCACCTAATAAAATATCAAAATACCACAAAGCGACATAAGGCAGATACATAAATTAGTGAAGCACACATTTGTATGTACCCTGCAGGGAAACACCGAACTAGGGAGAAAAATGCTAGTTTATAACTAGAATTTCCTGAGTGAAAACGAACTAGTCCGAAAAAGACCAAATGCATACCAATTCAAAACACAGCCTTACATCAGCGATGCTCAAAGAATGGGCAGAGATATCAGCTGTGAGAACGCGAAAGTTGGTTTTCTCAAGGCTTCTTCTATTCGCTATTTCCCTGCCCGCTATCTCTATGCTCGATTAACTTGACGAAAAATTTGCATGCGGAAGCAACAAAAAAGTTATCGAGAAAGATTCGCCGCTAACGAGTATGGCTATGGTAAGACCGTACTGCCTTACCAGCCCATGAAATTTACGCTTCACACATTCGTCACTTGCCAAGTCTTGGCGAAAAAGAGGCCTTCAGTGCAGAATAGATTAACAGAAGTTATTAAAATAAAAGAAAAGATACGCTCTAGATATTAGTTACAAATATCGAGAATTAAATGTGTGTCTCAACTTGCTTCTCCCAATACTTTTGTGACGTGAATACACATTCACAATTCTTGTTAATGCATTATTACTTACGCTTTTGCTTGAAAAAAAAACATATTTTCTATTTAAATTAAAGCTTAGACCACAATCAAATGACTTAATCAGTTTTTGAGCAATCAATAAAAACTGAAAGGAGCTTTTGATATTTTATGACCTAGAAAACATATTTCCAAATACTTGTTTGCTATGTACCCGTCTTTAGTATTATTGGGGCAAGGTAAAACAAATATTTATTATTTATTGTGCTTAAAATCTGTTACATCCGATACCAAATAATAAAAACATGTTTTTTTACTCTTTGATACGATACCAATTTTGAAATTAAATGTAGTTATTTTCAATTTCTATCAATGCTTAGAAAATTTAGGACTATTAGTATTGGCAAAGCTAAGGCCGCTAAACAATAACATTTTTTTTATGTTTTAATATGCCTTTTTTTAAGCCTAACTAATGACTTTGGACTATTATTTTTTGCCCGTTTAGAACTAGTATGAGAATGGTATATTTCTGACCGAAGTCTGGGAACTGACATTTCGTAGGACATCGCCATGTAAAAACTATCAATTCTTCTTCTTCTTGATTGTCGCAGTAACCCCTTAAGCGATTTTGGCAGAGTTTAACAAAGCACGCCAGTCATTTTTTTCTCCCACTAACCGGTGTCAGTTGGACACACCAAGTGAAGCCAAGTATCATACTTCTAGGCCTCCTCTCCTTCCTTTTCATCTGCTACCACCAGCTGGAACTGTATCGAATACTTTAAAAACCCAAGCGTTTGTTCTTTAATCGCTGCACTATGTCTATGCCGTCGTAAAGCTTATACAGCTCATTGCTCCAACGCCTACGATAATCGCCGTCAGCATCGTGCAAAGGCTCAAAAATCTTCCGCAGAATCCTTCTCACAAACACTCCAATAGGCACCTCAACGAAAAATAGCAGTTACTTGTGTTTCTCTTAATTTTGGTGTTTCACCGAGATTCGAACCTACGTTCTCTCTGTGAATTCCGTATGGTAGTCACGCACCAACCCATTCGGCTACAGCGGCCGCCTACAGGATACAGACCAGAAATAGGAAGCATGGACTTGAACGATCTTTGGTTTCAGCAGGATGGCGCGATGCCACACGCCTAGCTCGGCCTCTCCCCATATCAGTTGGACACTTTGGAGCTGCGATTTTACGCTTAATGCATCCCCTTAAGGCTAGTGTGGGCCAAGCTATTCGAGAGATAAGGTCAGGAACCGTTGCCAAGGTATTGAAAAACTAGGTGAAAAGGATACGCAATGTACTATGAAGCCAGCTGAGAGAACCACTTAAATGAAACCGAGTTGCACAAATAATGGAAATGAGTGCTTTTTCGATTATATTGAAAAAAAAAAAATATTTTGGTTCTTTTTTTTTAATTTTTTAAAATAAGACTAATATGGACTACCCTGTAAAGTGATATTTTGATCTAATTAATGTACATTTCCATGTATATGGCGGCCGCCATAGCCGAATGGGTGGGTGCGTGACTAACATTGGAGAGTGCAAAGGTTCGAATCTTCGTGCATGATACAGCATAATGACAGAAAAAGTGCTTTCCAATAGCGTTCCCCCTCGACAGGCAATGGCTAACCTCGAAGTGTACATCTGCGCGATGATCATTCGCTTAACTCATCTACAGAGGCATTCTGAAATTTTCATCAAATTTATTTGGCTCTATTTGCCCACCAAAAAATACCCCTACTTTCTTTCTCAGCTGTAACCCAAACCACCGAAGCCACGAATTTTTCCCTAGCTGTACCTCTTTGGGCGTTTTGTATCTGGCACCCCTACACATAATTTCCCACTTCATCTTCAGTCTGCTCCACATGCCTATACGCGATTTGTGCGCCTGCGCTCGTTGCACTTATGTGACAGCGAATATTTTATCTATTGCATAAATTAAATGCCACACTCATGTGCAAAATATTTGTAAACAGATATATGCATGGGAGTACGAATGTAGCTGTGTTTCGCTATTACTTCTCGATTACGGCGACTCATTTTTAGTTTTGTTGTTTTGTGTTTTTTAGAGCTGCTTTAAGTGATTGCTAAGTAGTTTGACCAGCTGTTGTAGTTGGCCATTTGGTCGATTGGTCGTCCGCGCGTATTGCGTTGTTAACCTCATTGCAATTGTGTGTTATTGGTTGTTGTTTTTTCTTTTTTTGCAATTTGACTTTGTCCGCTTACTTGTGCATTTGATTTCCTTCTTAACTTGGTAACCAAAGTTTTTCTAACTTTTTTTATTATAAATTTTGTATAGTAATTTTTTTTATTTATTTTTTATTCAATCGCTTTTCGTTTTTTTTTTTCATTTCATTTTGCGAACAGCTGTTAAATGGCAAACATGCACACAAGTGTAATTTAGTTGTTAAGAGTGGCTCTGACTGGTTGAAGCTGGAATTTTAAGCACTTTTTCATTTCAGTTACACAGCCACTGACAAGTAGTGGAATTGAGTTGGGCACTCGGCCATTTGGTCATTAAGGTGCATACTCGGCCTATCTAGCGGCATGCATGTATGTATGTGCGGGTATGCGTCTACTGCAACGGATCTAGCGTTGACAGTCGAAGAACTGGCAGACAACGTCTCTATGCACGAACTCTTTGCTGATGGAATATTTGTTTTTTTACAATTTATCAACTGTATTTAAGGATTTTGTGTTTTTATTTTTTGTAATTTACTGGATAATTTTTTTCCTTATTTCTTGTAATTTACTGCATACAATTTTTCTTTTCATTTCTCTTATTTACTCCTTCGAATTTCCTCGCTTTTGAATCTTTTATTTCAACATGGCTATTTATTTGTTCTGCTATCCACCACCTTTGTTGTGTGTTTGCATTTCAGCTCCTTTTTGCGCAATCCAACTGCCTATTGACACCGTGTTGACATGTACAAATTGAAATTTTACTCGTAAATTTACTTGCTTTTCGCGTCATTTGGCTCTGTAATGCGGTGTCTCTAAAGGATTTACGAGTTTTCTGGTCGTGCCTGTGTAGTATGAGTGTGCATGTGACTATGTGTGTACGTATATTTGTCGTGTCTACCGCATTCAAGTTAAAGAGATAACTCACTAACGTTTGACTTGTGGTTCAACTCGTTGTTGCGCAATACCTGCATATGTATGTGTGTAATGTACTTACACGGTTAGCTACACACATACATATGTAGGCACTTATGTTAGTGGTCAAATAAATTAACTAATTTATATGGTAATTGCGCTGATATCGACAACGGCATGACATATCTATGTACTTAGAGGAAATGTGTTTCTCGTTCGGCGGAGAGCGACACAAAAAATCGAAAAGAACGAATAAAAATTGATGTTGGGACATAGCCAATTAAAATGGAATTAAAGCGAAATAACAAGTCTAGAATTACATAGACGTAGACTTCCTTTCGAAAGCAGAATTAAAAGAAGATTCATGGATATTTTAAAATAAACCAATACTCAGGCTCTTTCAACAGTAAGCAGAGAAAACTGTATTTCATAATCCTCAGTGAGCATCTTTGCATCAATGGTTAGACAGTTAAACGCAGTGGTCTTTACCGAAAGTGTGGGGTATCTGTCTTTGTGCAGAGATGAATCTAAATATATACTCCGATTTTTTATATTTAGATTTCAGAATTCAGAAACCTCCGGAATGAACGGCAGTCAGACTATACTGCATTTTTACTGCTACTGCAAAGTGTTCATTAATGCTCAAGGCGTCATTATACTTTGAGTTTAAGTCCTCATTAATCCTTAAGTGCATAGAGAATTTGCTTGGAATATACAATCGCATTCGGCTCATGTGGGCTCCAGAACCTGAAGAACGAAGTGGCGGATGCATTGCCTAGAGAAGCTGCGGCCTCGTTGCTAATAGAACCAGAGGTCTTCCTTGCCATAAGAAAACATACAAATAAAAACTACTTAATTGTTTTAGATAAACCTTTTTTTATTTTTCGACATCGTCTTCCCTTGGGCTTAGATACTTCATACAACAATGGTCTAGTTTGTTAATCACTTCCGAACCGTAGGATTTCGTCCAAGTCTGAAAAATAGCCACTCGTTTCTGCAACCACCTCCTCTTTTGAATGAAATATTTTTCCCGCTAGTCATTTCTTCAAATGGGGGAACAAATATTAGTCCGAGGGATCCGAGAGAGCCAAGTCTGCATAAGTGGGGGGCTGTGAAACCGGTTACAACACTATTTCCACTAATTTTACGACCACAACTGCTGAGGCGTGAGCAGGTGCGTGATGGAAAGAGAAAATCAATCCACTTACTCGATTCAAATGAATGTCAAACACAAAGAAATAGACCGATCTGGCTGAAACTGGGTGCGAGTTCTTCCAGGAGATGGTACTAACTAAACATAGCTTCGGTATGCATCAGTAGTGCCATCTTTCTGCCTTTGCATGCGCTTTTCAAACGACGTTTCTACCATAAAAGAAGAGGTTAGCAGCGAAGAGTTAAGGCTAAGAGATATGAACTGACACCAAACAATTGCTGTGATTTCTAGAGAACACCATTAATGGATATGAAGCAATTGAGGGAGGTGAAATAAATACCAACCTAGAGGATGTGGAGCCAAATGTAAAAGTTTGTCGAACAGCCTTAAAAAAACATGCCTTACCACCAACCTTCTCAATAATGTAAGCTGTGCTGATGACTAAATTTCCTTCTATTTTATATTTCTAAGGTAGAGATTACATAAAGACAATAGGCTACAAATGCACTGTACTTTAGATAACATTCGCCTATGTAACTCAGAAAAGCAAATAGTAGCAAGCAATTTAATCAGGCGCACACTGAATGGACGAGTTTTGGGATTCATCCCGTCAAAATCCAAGGAACGAAACTGGCTTCCAAAATTTTCGTGCAATATTATGCCATAAATATTAAGATGCTCGGAGCTTGAAGCCATTTAATTCCATAAAAAAACTTTAATAAAACATACTAAATCGAATAAATTTATAAGCATATTATGTGTTTACAAGAGGCAAATTCAATCTCAAAATATTTGTACGTAGTATTTAATACGATCATATCTCTCATGACGGGTGCAATCCTTGCATACAAAGTTCTTATAAAGCCAATATGGGGGAAATCTAAATTGCGAAGCGCTCTAGAAGGGATATTAAGATAGATTCGCTACAGAAGGGAGGTGCCATCCACAACACCTTACGTAATGTCAAACATGAAAGGTAAAGACAAAACAGTTGGCCAAGACTGCAGATTTCAAATTGATAAGCAGGCATCTAGAATAGTATGAGTATGGGGTCTTAAAAACGAAGGGAACGTAGAACAAAGCTAACGAACACTTTTTGTATACGTTCAATATGAGTTATGTGACACGCATGAAAAGGTCTAACGATGAAGGATGTATATTTAACTTTTAGAAAAAAAGTAGTGGCGAAGATCCGCAAAACATATATTATGTAAATTCCCTTTCGAAGGAAATGTCCGGCCTTCCCCTCTTCTTGCCTAATGCCAGAAATAACTTACACATTTTTAGCATTTTATCAGCTGACTTCCTTCCAAACACAAACAAACTGACAAAACCTCAGCACACAGATGTGGGCATAACATGTGAATTTTTAGTAGTTGTAAGTATAAGCACACGTACAAATGCATTCATTGCGACATGTTAGTGCAAAGCGAGTGTAAGCGTGTAAGAGTGCATAGAGCGCAAATGCATTGTAAGCCTGTGTCATTGAGTTGCAGAGTCATTAACCTCTCTCATGGCAAATTCATCAACAGTCACATACAGAGTACAAAAAAGAAAAACAACAAAATAAAACGGCATTAGTCACAGCACGCACAACAACAAAAAGTGGAAAATATATATTATAAAAAAACACAATAGCAAACAACTGAAAAAACAAGAACACTGAAATTTACAATAATACCCGCCTACTAGGGATGTATACGAAGGCATTGGAACAACATCCCCGCTTGCATTATCACTTCACCAAAAGTCAAACGAAAACAAAAGAAACCATTCGGCACTTTAAATGATACACAACATGGAGAAGGGCATGCAAAACAAAAATTGAAGGGAGGAGAACTTAAACGATAGCAACTGTTGGAAAGATTGTTAAATGTTGTTGGCTCATGTACACAAAGCGATCGTGTATAGTACAAATAACACCCCGATGAGCTGATGAGGTAGAAAGGAAGTTGTTTCAGGCTTTTAGAATTTTACGTTCGTTTTCTTTATTTCCTTAATCTTTTTGCTGGAACAAAACAGCTTTAACAACAGCAGTGGCGGCGTTGATGACTGATTTGAATGCCAAGGAACCACCAACGCATCTTTGGCTGGAACAAATAAATAAACAATTGCTCGTATAAACAACAAACAACAGCAAATAACAGCAACATACACTCAATGACAACAGATGCGATCGCGAAGGAAGCTAAGGAAGTCAAGGGAAAAACACAACTCGAATGGCAAGTGAAGTGAAAGAATTGGAGTTGTTGCTGCCAAGGCGCACTGACTACACGATCGAATAACAATAACAAATACGTAAAAGTTGAAAAATAAATGCAAGAACAAAAATAAATATACAAAAAACCAAAAAGAAAAGTAAAAATTAAAAATAAATACATAACATGAGACAAAGCATGGCATGGCGTTGATCCATGAAGCAGACATGTAAGAACTAATGTTTTTAGGCTGCTAGACACAAACACGATTCGACTGCCTGCATGCATAGATAATATTCTAACCGGCGCGTCTTAGGGTCTTCTGTAGTCGGCGAGGTGAACCAATCGATCAAAGGGAGTTGACGCTTTTGTTTGACACAAACAGAAGCACCAAGTCACGCTTGAAAGGCGTGGAGAAGGGGAAAGTATCTAAGAATGAGGCAGCAATAGAACGGCGGATAGCAGAGACATACGAGTGGACAAAAAAAAAAACAATAAAAAATAAAAAAGAATCTGCTGAAAAATGGTAAATTATTTGTTGCACGTAACACTGCAGGAGTTCACAGGCGTGTATTAGGTCATGATTTCATGAGGCAGAAATGCGTTCTGTGTTGTGGTTTGCGATATGCATTTATGAACAAATGATTGCTGGTGTTCAAAGGCCTTTTTTTTTTAAATACATACAAAGAGATTTACAAACGTAATAACAAAAATTTATTATATTAAAAAATAATAATAATACAAAACTTAATTACATATATTAAAAAAAATAATACAATATTTATGAATATTAACACGTTGGCTACCAAAGCCTTTTTAGAATTTTGATCGTTCAGTAGCAGTGTCATTTAACAATTTTGGTCACCTGAGGCCAACCATTTATTTATGTTCTTTTTTGTTTCTTAGTTCCTAAAAATAAGTTTTGACTACTCGCGACTTTATTTTGGTCGCTAATTTTGCAGTTATAATGGTTTTTTTGTGTCGCACATTTTCGTGCGACATGGCCTGGGAGATCATAAAACATGTTGCGGGGCCACGTCGCACGAAAATGTGCGACAGTAATTTTTTGTAGTTTTTGAGTTGTATTTGATATTTTTGGTTTATTTTACTTAGTTTTCCACCAGGAAGCGAGGGCAACGAGCTTTTGAAAAACCTCTTGCTGTTATTGATTACAACAAATCCAAATTAGGTGTTGATATATCCGATCAAATGACAGCCTACGCCACCACTCTCGGAAGAGGGGGGTCTAAGTGGTACCGCAAAGTGGCTTTTAAACTGTTACTAGGAATGTCTGTCGTAAATGCCTTTATGATATATAAAAAAGCTACAAACAAACAAATTTACATACATATATATTTTTATAGTTGTTTTGTTCATAAATGAATTAATTTTAATTCACAATTTTTTTATTATCCAAAAAAATACCATTAAAAATACACAACGGCCATGGGAAATACACCAAAATGTTCACCACAGGCCAGAGAATCCAAATTCTATGTAAAATTCCATATAAAAATGTACAAAAATGTGTGACGTGGCCTCAGGGTAACATTTAGGTGTCGCATGAAAACGTGCGACGTGGCAGCCAATGTGTTAATGATGCCATTGCCGGGATTATTTGGCAACAATCTTGGAAAATGAAGACAGAAAAATCCCTTTTTATAGCAAAGAGCAACATTGAAAATCACTTCGTGTATACAACACTTTTGTGATAAAAATTAGCTTGGTTTTCTTGAGTCCAATGCAAGAATGATAGAATGCAAGATTGCGACTCCCGAATTCGCTACGAAAAGAAAAACAAATATTTGTTTATGAAGACGAAGAGCGAACGCAATTGAAACTGCTAAATTCAAGCCATTATACACACACACACACACTTTCTTAACACATCGTCGTCGGTTGAATTCGGAAGTATTGTTACAATTCGTGTTTTCACAATTTGACAGTCGGCACTTTATTTTTTAATTTGTTTAATTTATGAATCAAAAATCTCAAAATCACCATCAGCCATCCACTAAATATTTACGAACAAGTAACTCCTTTTAATTTTGTTTGTTTATATGTAGGTCTGACTGCTTCGGTTGTCAAAGTCACGAAAAGTAAAGTAGCGGTTTTCGGAAGGCGTCACCTTCTGTATTTTCTATACAGTGAGTCCGATGTATGTCAAATTACTGAAATATTATCATCATTATCAAATGCAAGTATCGCAATGGGTCTTAGGGCCACCGAGTGTCTGGTCTTAGACAAGCAACCTTCCTAACCTAACCTAGCCATCATTCACTTCGTATATAAATGAAAATGTATATAAATAATAAAATGAAGGCATGATTTCATTATTTCAAGTTCAAATTACAAAGATTTTGCTTCGTACAAAGATTATAAAGATTTTTTCATATTAGCTCACGACTAGAATGAAACACTTGAAATGTAAGCAGAATAAAAAGACAGCTGGCTGATCAGCATAATTTTCTTCCTAGAAAGCAGCCAAAGCTGACACTCGATTTTTAAAGTAAAAAGGACAAAAGCCTTCAAGCAATTTTGGTTCAGAGTACGGCAATCCGTAAATTTTTTGGTAAACCAGATGGCTTCAAATTTAAATCATCTGTCCGATCAGAAGACGTCCGGATTGTAATGAGAGTTTTGAGTTACCAAAATCTCCAAGAGCTATTAATTTTGTTACTAATGAAATAATTTTCGCTTTTAGTAAAAATAATATATATATTTTTAAAACCCATTTATTACATATTGATAGCATTTCTTTAGAGGTAAATTGGACATCGTGAACATCGAAGAAATTGGGATGACCAGTGCCGTATTCTTCAAAAATGACAGAAGCAAAAATTCGTCAAATTCGTGGTATTAGCTCTGAAAGTTTAATGTTTTCGAAACCAGGTGGTATACTTATGTGTGCTTTCTATCACTTTTTGCTTTCATAAATGTTGTTTATGGCGTCTAATTAGACCTTTGAGAACTCTCTGATATTACTTCCTATTTGATTCGAAAATCCAGACCACGCTGACAGGGTGTTTTAATGTTATATTCGAGCTAGCCTTAGAATTCTTTTCAGGGAGGTAAACGGTAATTAATTAAGAGCCATTGAACGTGAAGTTGTTGCTGTTGTAGCAACATAAAGTTTCTCCATATATGTAGGGGAAATGCTGCTGGAGCCGTTAACCGGACATAAATTCGAGTCATTCCGTTAACGTAGAACCGAGTGTCGTGGGAATGTGGGTAAGAAGATCTATCGAAATCGAATATTTATTGAAAGAAAATTTTTTAACTCTAACTCGCAATACTCACTTTTAAAATTTTTTGATAAACACGCTACGAAATAAGCTTTAACATTACATTGCGTGCTTATTTAATCTAGTACATAGTACTGGCTGGCCCTTAAATTATTATCTTGATAATCACGTTTTGCGTGCATAACAAAAATGTAACTATAACTGAAGTAGTTGGAACGGAATGGAATGGAGTTGTAGATTTCCGGAAATCTATTCCAAGTACTTAGAGCAAAGAGGTATGAGTTAAAGGCTAGGGCGGGACAAGAAGATAAAGATGCATTACTCCTCAGTAGAGTACCTAAAACTCCCAAAGGAGTGGATATTGGTAACTTATTTAGCCTAAAGAGTTAAAACTTCAATTTTTATATATTCACTTATATGGACATTCGAAATTTGCCATGCCCACCTGTATGACAATACTGCTACAGTTAACTAGTGTTTCTGTATTTTAAGCAGCATCAAAGGATGTCAGTTAATTTTCAAGAACAAAATTACATTTTTAATACTTCTTCGGTCGTGCATCGCCCACTTGTAGGTGGAAAGGTCCCAGAAGTATGCGTTACCACTCAAAGCGGAAACCTGCCTAATCAAACAGTGGCACTCAGGCAAAGACATACCCGCCTCATATCGACTTATCTCATTTTTTGGAAATCTTATTAAAAATTTTATGAATATTTCAGCCAAAAAAGGAGGCAGCTGATGAGTTCACACTTTTATTGTTTTCTTAAATTGATTGCTGCCAGCGATGGACAGCCAAACAAAGCAATAAAAACAATAAATATTTTGTGTAGAACATCACTTTGGAGAACAATCATTCTAATACCTGGTAGATTGAGTTCAAAAGTACAAGAACACATACCCGAGGGTAAGAGGGAAATCCCTTGCTGCACATTCGTTCATATTCATTTCTATTAAGCATTTTGTCTACCACGGGTCAGTACTCTTGAGATTGCCTTTCTTGATTTATTTTCCAATTTTTTGCTGATCTCATTGTGCACCTCAATAAATGCCAATGGCTTAGTGTATGATGCACTTCATGAAAAAATAATTGAAATTCTGCTCGAGCGCATTACTTCCGCAATTAGGCGCACGTGGATGTGGCGCTCACAAGCGACTGGACAAATGGGAGTGTGCTACACATAAATGCCTACATGCATGCATGTATACATACATACATGCAACATACACACATACACACACGCGTGCATGAACATATATTACACACTTTTTGTGTTTGTTGATCTTCACGCAAATTAATTCTGCAGAATGCTACAAGTCGTAGAGCGCCTTTACGGGTATTTGTTTTTATTTTAATGCTTTAACCTGCATAACTCGGTACTCTGCTTTAAATATCCGCCCACCGGTGCTTCGGTGTTTCATGACTGCCTCTAAAGTAAATTGCACTCAGTTGTAGCATCAGCCACTTCAAATTGCCAAATCAAATTGCTCTGGCCAACAGTACACACACAGGGTAGAAATATACCAGCACTACAAAAACAACAGCCGGCAAAAAACTATTCGCATCGTCAAGCGCACATTGTTGTCTTGACTAATGGACTACTCCTGAGCACTACCATGTACCGTTGCAAGAGCTGCTCCCGCATATTAGCACACAGCAAATGTATGAGAGTTGTGCCGACGTAACTTCTAATGAAGTAATTCATTGAACCATGTGACGCACACACACATACATGTACATACATACACGAATATACAGATACTAATGCAACGTTTCTAAAATATGCAGAGCATACGAGTTTTTTCGTCGATATGTGCGTTCGTAGCCAGCTGATGGCACTACCTCTTAACCACCACAGCCTTTTTTTTCTAGCCACTCACGTCGCACAATGGCATCCATTTATTGCAAATGTTGGCAGAAAAGAATTTAAATAAGCAAAACTTGTTTTAGGTCAAGCAAAAATTCTCATGTTGCAACAACTTTGAATCCCTTAGATGATTCCTATTGTCATTCGTGCTTGTTGGTGAAGAAATTTATAAAAGAAAACTTTTATTTTTTTATCAATATACACAAACAAAATTCCGTTCGCAGCCCGAAAAACTGAAGCGAACACCTTCTTGGCCGTTTTCTGACACGAACTCATTTCGAAGGCGAAGAATCAGGTTCACACCACTCCTTAGCCTTTTGTTTTGATTCAGGATTATAGTACTAGACCCAAGTCTCATCCATAGAATGCTTGAAATATTGCTGAGTGTGCTAAGTCGCATTCCATTTTTGTTCCATTTTTAGCGAATGCGGCACCCATTGTGCACACAATTTTCCGAAGCCCAATACTTCTGTCAAAATAGTCCTTACATGGCCCAATGAGATGCATAGGGCTTCTAGTAAATCTCTCTCAGTCACTCGACGATTTTCCAATACGATATACGGTATTTTTTCTGCGATTTGTGGCATTGTTGCTGTTTTTTGACGTCCTTGATGACGTGGATCGTCTTCAAGGCGTGTTCTGCTCTTTTGTTGATTTATTTTCATTGCTTTTAAGTCTTCCGAAAATAAAAACTACTCTAACAGTATTTTTGCTATTACTTTTTAACTAAATGTTTTTTTAGGTGAGGTAAAAAGCTCTAAAGGAGCCTTATCTTCCAATATATACATTGCTCCGGGTCGTTCTAAGCGTGGATTTAGAGGTGACATTACAATTAAAAAAATTACTTGACAGTGGTGCATTTGATGAATTTTAGTAATTACGTAAAATCATGCGCAATAAAGATTAAAAAGAAAAGATTCCATCATTTTTTTTCTGTTCACCCGACCAAGGTGAAAAGTTGGAGCAGACAATCAAAAAAAATTAAGCTATTTATACACTCAATACAGTATCGAATGCAATAGCAAAACGGTCGTTCACGTGTCTATGTTCTGGTTATATACCAACTAGATCGAAAAGTAACCGAAATATATGCCAAAAATTGTAAATACGGCTTTTTTCCTCATAAGTGATATTATCGCCTTCCTCCCCCCATCAACTGCAACGCACTTATGTCAGCATTTGATCCAGCTCTCGAAACACTTCTGGAACTCTATTTTTGGTATAGCCATCAGAGTCATTTCGATTTTGACATTACTTTCTTTCGGCTGTTAAAACGCATTCCCCGTAGTGGCTTTTTGACTCAATCAATTTGAAAAAAATAGCACTCAACCATATGCCAGGGAGTTAAATTTGAGGGCTGTTGGATGGTATTCGTTTCGTTTTTGGTCCAAAATTCACGGAGAATGATGGCGCTGTGCGACGGTGCGTTAACATGGTGCAAAATCCACGAGCTGATTTGATACAAACCCTTTCCTTTTTGAAAAATTGACAAATTTAACAGGCTTGTAAACCATACCTTTGACGATATCGACGCGATCCCTTTTTTACATGAAATTCAGGTCTTTTGGGACCAACTTTATATTCACGATTCTTCCAGAAACATGTTGATCAAGGTAGTAGGCGTCCAAAATGAGGCATTCTCCGGTAGGCTAATCATGAAAATTGTCCAGTGGACCAGGATGTGAGCAATTATTCCATTACTCAGAAACTGAAGATTTACCAGAGCATTGTTTTGAGCCATTGGCGTAAGAATTCCCGCAACTAAGTTAACTTCATCGTCTAAATAAAGCGAAAAATCACTGAAAACGTGTTCTTGTTCTAAGTGCTACCGCCTGGCGATTTGAGGATATTGGCTTTTTCGTCAAGTATTTTCGTCTAATTAATCTGCAAGTTATCTAAATATTAACGAAATTCAAAACCGTAGAACGTTTTTCGGAACTACACCCACTACAACACCACCTCTCGGATCCAAACAAACTGATAAACCTATGACATAAGAGGTTGATGTGAACGCTTATAAAAATTTCAATGCAACTCATCATAGTATCAGGGTCAAACAAGCAGCCAACTTTTTAGCTTTCTCTACATTTCGCACAAGTAAATAACCCACTGTACTCTACTGATCGCATTATAAAACAACCAACTTCTGCGAATGCTTCCAGTTTAGCACAGCAGCGAACGGTGTTTTCTTCCGCGCCAACAATTTGCGCAATGCAGCAGAGCACATGAGACGCAGGCGAACTGACGGACGCTGTGCGACGACGAGTTCCGCACATTCCCAACCAACCGCGTAACGGTTTTAAATGGAGTCCCTTATTTGTTGCAATCATTAAAAAGCACTACAACAACACCACACAACGAGTGCGCTAAACTCCAGCATTAGATGAGCATTGTGACGCGCACAGCTGGAGCACTTATTGGCATACATTACTTTAGACGATCACAAGCAGACGAGACAGTCAGTCAAGTCAGTCACTCAGTCATTCGCACAGTTGGTACTTTTTGTTTTATATTCGTGTACCTATAAGGTATAGGTGCATACATTTTCAATTTGTGCTGTTGTTTTGGCAAGGCAGACACCCGGCAAACGAGGCAGCTGCTTCCTGGATGCCTCAATTGCCTAGATGGCTGGTTGCTGGTATTGGGTTATTGAGTGAAAGACTGGATGGCTGGATGAGTGGCTGGTTGAACTGCTTAGTTGGCTAGATGAATGGTGTGATGGTTGAGATGGTTGGGATGGATGGTTGAGATGGTTGGTTGGTTGGATGGCGGTTCGTGTGTTGCACGTAAGCATGGCTGAATTGTTGAATAGACAGCTGGCTGCTTGAGTGCACTACATACATATCGGCTAGTGAACTATATTATTGAGTTGATTAGTATGCTGTTTGGGTGGAACTACGCCAGAGCAGTCGCGATGCTTGCGATCAATTGCGAAGTTAAGATAGCAAACAGAAAGCAAAACGGGCAAGCAATTGAAACATCATTGAAGATGTGCGGAAATGGAAAACCAAATGAATGGGCATCATATGCGCGAATTAAGATACCCTGCAAGTAGAAGTGATGTTGTGGATTGAAATGTTGTGGGGAGATACCCTGCAAAGAGCGTACAACTCTTACAGTTTGTGTTTACGAAGGAATGCAACGAAACGCAGCGGATGTGGCAAACATGCGCAAACAATATATTCTATCTGTAAGTGATCAGCGGGTGGCTGGCGATTAGTTGCGACAGATAAGGTAATAATGCCTGCATTGTCCTTCGCACAATAGCGTTTTTGCTGAAGTAATTACCCTGGTATGCTGCGACTTCGAGTGTGTGTCTGCCACGCTCATGGCCTCAACCACCAACAAAGCAAGTCGTATGTATGACATATGTGTGTGTGTGTGTGTGTTTGTATGTATAAGTCATATATCCTTCTTTTCGTGCGGAATGTGGAACGCTCATTAACGCTGCGCGATCAAATTAATGCACTCACTTAATCATTCACTTAAGTGAATTTAAGTGAAAAAAGGTCATTTCGTTTGTAAATTTAACCGCATTTCCGTTTTGGAATGTGAAAAATTCTGCGCAATTTCACATTTTAATGAAATGTTTTTTGTTTTTTTTTTTTGCATTTTCTAAATACTAAACCGCAGGGTCGCCTCGAACGCACTGTCGAGCTGACATCATCAACATTTGGAATTTAGAGCTAATAAATAAATATGTATGTGTTTGTGTGTGTGTGTGTGTGTGTACATACTGCATTTAGAGCGAAAAGCAGCTATGTGTGTGTGTATGTATGTATATGTATGCATGCATCTACAAAGGCGCAACATTGTCATTATAGCTGGTCAGGCGAAAAACATAAATACGGCACCAACAACACCAACCACATGCAATTATTCATAAAATATTATTAATGCACGGCAAATAACTGTAAGTGCGGATACTTAATTTTCAACGCAGCTCATGCCGCCTCAAGTACATACAACTACACACATACATACATATGTACATCCTCCACAAATAGCATAGTTGATAAAAACAGCGCATTCAAATAGCATACATACAAACATATGTGCATAATAATAAACAACAACAACAACAACAACAACTGCAAGCCACTTGCGATAGCGGATATTGCATGTGAGAATGCAATGTGCGGTCAGCGGCAACAACAGGAAGGCCATCGTCATCAACGCCACTGCCGCCGTCACCGCCTTCGCTTTTGCCAACGCAACAGCGGTCGGTCGGTCGATCGTTTATTCAGTCGTTGTTGTGTGTTGCGCCCACATTCTCACCATTTATGAGTTCATTTAGCCACCAACGCCACCGCCACCGCCATAGCCATAGCTACCATAGCCACTGCCACATGCCGACAAAACTGTCAGCGCGCTTGCCTGAAATCGCCGCTAGCGCGTCCCAGCTTGGTGAATAATGAAGATCGACCGCCAACCAACAACAGTCAGTGCCGATCGGCCAACTGGCCGCAGAATATAATTGTTTCTACAAAATGCTACTGATACGCTCTGTTTGCGATGAACAACGAAAACAAATGATTAGATTGTAGCGCACAGAACAACACAGATGCGACGGTCGGTGGTCGGTGCGCGATGTGCGTGGTGTGTCGTGCGGTGTACGCGGGTGCAAGGGCAGTCATGCTTTGGAGTTGTTGCTTTTTATGTACATATTTACATACTTGCGTATGATATATACGCAGATACGCAGTTGATTGTGCGGCAGATGTGCGCTGCTCTGGACTTCGCCGCAGTGGCCGGCCGGTTGAATGATCCAACGCAGCAGCAAAAGATTGCGCGTTGGCAATGCGCACATGGCGGAAAATTAGCGAGCATTGCATATTTTTTATAACATTTAATAATGTAATTTATTTGAAATTTGAGGAAAAAATAGTTATGGGCTGAGTTGGGTTATTTAATAGAGATAATTGGAATAATAATAAGCTGAGGATATGAGTTTTGAAAAATGTGTGCAAGAGGGTTAAAAATGTTGATAAAAACGACTTCAACGCTTTTAATTTACTATGGCTCCCTAAGTGAAAGTAAAGATACATTTTTATCGAATAACAAGCGTCAGTCCCTTTAACAAGCGTCAGTCCCTTCTGTCAATTTGACCATTGAACATCGCTTCATTTGTGTTAATGAAATGAAGCGCAATGAACGAATACATTTTTTAATTGGAATTATTTTTTAATATACATACATACATACACATTCCTCTGATTTTTTTCTTTAAATATACAGAATCCTCTTACTTTTCCGTTTTTTATTTCTAAAATTTGGGTTTTTTGGTATTGAGTCAAATTGACTGACGCTTCTTAATAAACACCAGTATGAATTTCACAGCATAAAAGTGGCTTGGTGCTGCTTTCTAAAAGAAATTTTTTTATGGCAACCAAAAAGTAGCATTAAAAAAATTTTTTTTTTTCATAATGGCTACCACACAGTAACTAATGTGGAATAGTTTTCAAAAAATTTTAAACATTTTGAGCTTAATTTTCTAAAGCTAATAATCATTGTAAAAAATTACAAGTAAAAACACTCCTCGTTTTCGTACCGAGGTTTGTGATGGTGTAGGTGCTTGGTCTTTTTGCTTGAGCGTATTGGCGGAGTTGCTATGCTAAATTGGAATTTTATGGTAACATTAAAAACAATGGAATATCAGTCAAAAAACAAAATAATATGTTTGAATTGGAAAATCTACAGTAACAAATATTTTGAATCGATTTCTTAGCTATAATAATGTTTTTTTTTTTCTTTTTTTTTAGAATATCTACATTTGTACGACATTTTTTAGACTTTTTGATACGCCTTGATACTGAAATTTCCTTTTTGATACTGAAGTTGACTTTTAATACTAAAATTTAATAATTTTTTATGCAAAGAACACTTTGGAATCAGGTGATCTCAGCTATGGGCAGTTTTTGACGACCTCTTAAGAGTGTTTGTACTTTCGGTCTGTACAATGCTAAAACTCGCCTAATTCGCAATAAATTCCAGTTTATGTAATTTTGAGTGATAATTGAAAAATAAAAAAAATAAGAAAAAATTACTCCTTAATATTGTAACTGATTTCCTGATTGATCGATCACTTTTCAACCCTTCGTCCGGTTCGCGCACTGTAGTATTCAATTCACCCTACACATCTTTTAATTTCAACACAACTTTATGGCAGGTGCATTCTCATGTTTACTACATTTCAGCTATTCTCCACCACTCTCTGTTTCCGCAGGTAGTGCCAACTGCACCAATTTGCTGTGAACATGTTATTTCAACGAACATTCTGGTTCTTCCAGGACTATTCGCTATCTGTAAACTTGTGGTAACTGACTTCTCTCTACTTATATGTTGGAACATGCGTAGGAAAGCGATAAATAGCACATGGGCTGAAAAGTCTTTTTCAAACTTAGCTTTATTCATCAACGTAATTTCTATCAAGAACAACGCAATCATTTCAGCGCCGCTCTAACATTTCAATACCACTTTTGTAAAACGATTTATATTTTGCCTTAAAATAGACTTCAGTTTCAGCGGTAACCTCGTCATTTGAGCCAAATTTCTTACCAGCGAGCATTTTCAGGCCTGAAAATAGCCAGTAGTCACTGGGAGCCAAATAATGCGAAAACGGTGGATGTGGGAGGGATTCGAAGTGCAATTCGAGTAGTTTTGCCATTTTTTTAATTGACTTATATTATAAAACAATGAGCAAACGCGGCACCCACTTGGAATAAAACTTTCTCATTGTCAAATTTTCATCCAATATAAAGCTAACAACTTCTTTTGGTATCTTTACGATGTCAGCTAACTCACGCAACTTCACTTTTCGATCATTCAAACCGATTTTGTGGATTTCTTTGAAGTTTTCTTGTGCTTCCACCTCAGTTGGACATCCACTACGTTATGCATCATCGGCGTCTCTACAACCACGTTTGAAGTCAGCAAACCGACGTTTTAGTCTTGTTTCTGATGGAGCCGAGTCCCCATAACACTTTTCAAGCCATTGCTTCGCTTTTCTGTATTTTTTCCCATCAAGAAACTGTGTAAAATTAAAACACGAAATTCTTGTTGATCCACTCGGTTGAAAATAACAAAAGAAGCGTCACTCTTAGCACAATAACTCATGAACTAATGTACAGAATATTATAAAAAATTAACAGCTATCCTTTTAAGGTTAGTACTAACTGAAAAAGAGATGTCTGAATGAACTTTTTGCCTAGTCAACACCCGCCGAAGTCTCGAATAACGACAGGTAATTCGCGAGTAAGTCTTCGGATAGGCGAAAAAGTTCCCTTAAAAGACTTGTGCATGAGAAGCGAATCACCATCTTTTTTCAAGATGTACTGGGCGATTTGCAGTCAACGTGATTGTAGGTATTTTTGACATGCTTATTTAGTATTTTGTGGGATAAAACTCGTATGTAAAAAAAAATTAGTTAGAACAACGAAAATAAAGTTCACATTTCTTGAGTACTCTTGATTATAGTGGCATGCTCTTTTACGACAGAGGAGATTTTTTCTGTTGTACTCCCCTTTTTTAATTTTCTAGCTTTTAGGACAAACGTTTTCTTTATTACTTCTAGCTTTTGCACTTTGTGGAAAATATTAATAATTTGGCAGAACCCCACATCTTAGGCTTAAGATTGAAAGAAAGCATACAATAATTTTTTTAGTAATAAATTTCTCGAAACTGAACTTAAACTTCAATTAAAATAAAATCTGATTGTTGACACAAACTTTTCGCTTGCCATTTTTCTCGCAGTGCATCATCATTCCTATCACTTAAAAGCAGATCGCCTTCTCTCCTACAATAGATTTGCAGCATATACAAAGCACTTCTAGTTACACTACTTACATACATACACACATACATATGTGGAAATCTTATGCTCTTACATTTGCGCGTATTCATGTGCGCTTGCATCATTTTGAGCGTCCACCACAGATCACTTCAAAGCCTCGCATATTGTTTAATATTACAAGCACTTCATTGTAATGTCTGTCCATTACATTAACTTACTCCTTTTTTGCGGAAAACGAGAGTGGAATTTTTATACGATACACGAAGAGTGTATGTACATATGTATGTGTAGACGAGTACATACAGTAGATGGTGGAAATGCTGACTGGCTGACCGCACGAACGCCTCTTAATTACGCAAAGACACTTGGACACTTCAAAGCTTCAAAGAATGGCAGATATTTATAAGTTTTTATGGAAGCGAAACGAGTGTATAGAAAAGCAAACCCTCAAGAATGTGCGCAAATAGGCACGAAGAAGAACAAGAAATTATGTAATTACATGAAACTCTTTTTCTTTAGTGCTGCTTTGATGGAAGTAGAGCTGGTTGATGATGAAGAATTGGTAGACGAACTGGCGATTGTAAGTAATGATAAAAGATATGAGTGACAGTGAAGAGATGTGAGGAGCAGATTTTATTGCTATGAGCGAGTGGTTGGAGTAGAGGGGTAAAAGAGAGAAAGAAACTGTATAATAATTAAAAAGTATGTAAAAAAGTCGTCAGCCAAACCGAGGAAATCGCTGGACTAAACAGACAGCAAAGATTTTTTCTGAGCTAAAATGGTCATATAGGGTGGGAAATCTGCTGAGTTCTTTTTACAAATAAGCGCTATATTTTTTTATTTCAACGAATATTTTGCAATTATTTTTGCTTCAGAATGACTTAATCTGAGGAATTAATTATGGAATATAACTTCGTTTAAATGGATGCCTCTTATAGCACTGCTGTATGCGCTTTAGGGTGGGGTAATTTTTTTCTTTTCTTTCAACGTTTTTGCAGGTCTGCAGAAACTTGATTTTTTGTCCCATAACTCAATTTGCAAAATAATATTTGTTCATCATATATTAAGAGGTGACCTCGATACTATTAATTTAAAAAAAAAAACCATAAAATTCAGTCCTTTCATTTTCACTTCGAAAAATGTGCGAACTCGATTTTATATTTACATATTTTTTCACAGCGTTTGCATAGCATCCTAACATAACTTATGCCGCTAATGCTATTGACGCATTTGGTGACGTGAAATGACATTCAGTGACGAGCTTACATAAGTAGGCGTTAATTCATATTTTTTGTTACTGTAGCAATATAAACATGCCTCATACATGTATGGGGAATGCTGCTGCAATGACAGACGTTGGCCGGATAGAGATTAGGTTAGGTAGTGATGGTTGCCCAGAGAGTGGGCCCACTTGGGCGAAGAAGTTTGGTTCATCCTTTGTGATACCATTGCAAGAGGGGGTAGGGTGAAGGAAAAAAGAGGACGAAAGGGAAAGGGATGGGGAAGGTTGAGTGTTTGTGGACTACGAACGGTGGTTAGTCCACGGTTGTGTTAACCTCTTTATGTTTCTGATGAAGTTCATCCGATTTTTGTTTTCAATACCTGCTATATCAGCAGGCGCCGAAAAGAAGTGAGAACCAAGATGCTTGAATCTCAGTCCCGCGAGAGGTGGGCAGCTGAGAAGCAGGTGCTGAGATGATTCTACCTCATCCTCCATACAGCTGACGCAAAAAGGACTCGAAGTAAATCCGAGTCTCACGGCATGTATACCCCGCGAACAGTGCCCCGTGAGGATGCCCACGAAATTTGAGAGATGAGATTTTGTCATCCTCAGAATATCCCTCGAACGCCTCCTATCCAAACGTAGTCAGAAGGACTTCGCGACCTTACACGTTCGTGTACTTGCCCAGTGCTTGCTGAGTTGGTGCAAAGCCCATCCTTCCAGGAGTAGAGCGCAGGTTGTCAAGGTGATCGAGATCCTCTCCTTTCGCGGGCACACTACCTCACAGGTCCCTTGTCTGGCCAGCTCGTCGGCTTCGCAGTTTCCAGTAATGTCACTGTGACCAGGTACCCAAATTATCTTTATATCGAAGAATTCTGATGCAATCGAGAGAGAGACCAGGCATTCCCTGACCAGTTTCGAATGCACCATAATAGAGCCTAGGGCCCTAATTGCCGCTTGACTATCGGAGTAAATATTTACCTTCTTAACAGTTATTACGCAACTAAGTAGCCAGTCAGTTGCTTCTTTAATTGCGGCCATCTCTGCTTGGAACACACTGCAGTGATCCGGTAGCCTGCAGATATTTGCATAATACTCCTCCTCCAACCCTAGCGTCCGGCATCCGTGAGCAGGTTAACTAGGCCCTGTCCCCAAGTGTTGCCCCCGGTCCACTCCTCCCTTGGTGGAATGTGGGGGGAGAAAGTTCCGCTTGGACTAAGCGAGGGCACACACTGATCCGTCGACGAGGGGATGAACTCAAAGTTTCTGAGGATGCTTGAGTGCCCATATGGAAAATTGAGCTTATAGTCCAAGCCCCTCAGTCTGATTGCGGTACGTGCAGCGGCAATTCTGCCTGCGATGTATATAGGTACCACATTTAACATTACATTAACATTAACATAAAAGGTGTAGCAGTGGAAGGATTCCCTTAAAAAAAAAATAATAATTGACGCGTACACTTCTGCTCTGTGTTTGGCCGAGCTCCTCCTCTTATTTGTGGTGTGTGTCTTGATGTTATCCAACAAATGGAAGGACCTACATAACGAAAGGAAACATTCGCTTGATAATGACTAAATGGGGCCTATGCCCCAATAAAAGTAAGTTCAACAACAAGGCTGACATGAGCCAAAGCGACGGTGCTGCAGAAATTAGTCGCCATTGAAGTTATATATATCTGCAAGACTTTAAGGAAACTTCAAATAAATGGCCAAAAAAAGATAGGTCACCACCAGGTCAAGCATGAAGAGACTCATTTTGATAGTCCGAAGATCTAAAACCGAGTTTCTTCCACTTCTTTAAACGTAAAGAGATGTTAGTCAAAATAACCATTACTAGGCATAGAAGTCATCGTCTATTTGAATGAATAATACGTAATCGATTGCTATGTAGCGCGCTGTGTGCACCTGGGGGATTGCTTGGAAATACATTTGTTATTAGACACATTTATTTTTTTTCGATTTTTCTCCGAACTAAACACTAGCGCTTGCGTCAGAACCGGCACACATTCGAAATTTTGGCAAGCAATCAATGATGACACAACGACGACAGGCAACCACCAAGCAACAACAGAGCATAAAAACAGAAATAGAAAGCAATAAAAGATGAGCCAGAAATCTAAAACGAAAAGAAACAAAATGCTGCCAACTGAAATATAGAATTGCAATTGAAGTATTACTTGCAAATTGAAATGATGACTTTGAAGCAATAAATGCGCTAAGGGCGGTCATAGACACCGCGGTCACTAGAAAAAAAAAGCCGCAGAATTATTTTTAAATCAACTAACCAGAGAAGATTAAAGCTTTGCATGAAAGAATTGTTTGAATAAATAACAAATATTTGTTTTTTCTATGGTATGGAAGGAAAACAATCATAACAACGCGCTGATTAAAGAACTAAATATAGTGGGGCCAATGCTGATAAGGCAAACTCTTGTAAAGTACGTAGCTGCGTGGCTTCTGCGATAGTGCGTGGTGACAAAAAAGCAGAGTGTTTACACAAACTAAAGACAGATAGGGGCGCTCAAAGTGCAGTCCAAGTGTCGAGCAAATGGCGAACAGCTGATAAACATTAAGGCAAAAGCTCGCGACGTTTGATAGACAAAACAAAGGCCATCGGAGCACAAAGTAATAATACAGTGGAAATTACTTATAAACAAGCTAGTAAAGCTGTAAGCAAATTGTGTGAGACACCGCCAGCAGCAACAACAGCGAATAAATATATGTAAGTGCATAAATAACAATAACAAAGGCAAGCGAGCAACAGCAGCAGCAAAAATAGCCACACTGATCTGTAATAGAATAACTTGTTTCTAGATGGCTCTACATATGTAAATACGTAACTACCATTAGACACAACAAAAACAATGAAAACATGAAAAAAGAAAACAAAAAAACAAAAAAAGCATACACCAGAGCTTATGCACGCAGCATTCACGAAACCGGGTCTGATCTAAAAATATCAAACGTTAAGATCTTCAGCAGTCGCTTTAGCTCGAGGCTGTTGGAAGTTAGAGGCGGCTGCGCGTAGGCACACACACACACATCACACACTCACACTTGCATGCAAACTGGCCTGTGCTTTGGCCAACCTGTTCCAGCTACTCCTAGCGGCCAACTAATTAACTCATAAACATGCCGAATATTCTGAAAAACAAGTAAACAAAAGCAAGGCAAAGTAGTCAAAGTAGCAACATAACAACAACTCACCCAGCCACTTTGTAGCCAGCCAGCAACAGTATTGGTTAATTTAATTTTTCTAATAATTTTCTGTTTATTTAGTTTTTTGTTTTCCTCACCTCGCAAACCAGCGCCACAAACGCCGCCTACGATAAAAATTGTTAAAATATTCATATTTGAAATTTTTTCAATAAATCGCTTATCAGTTTGTGGCGGGACAACAAACGAGAAAAATGGAAAAAATCACACACGACACATTCCTAATCACCTTGATTAGATTGTTGCAGCATGCCACATACAAACGCAGCTGGTCTGCTATGCGTGCAAGGCAATCAGCGGTAAGCTGCTTGTTAAATCTGCTAGAAGCTGACACATCGTATCTATCGGCGCATCTGAATTATGTCGGCATATTTCGTGGAATATTATGGGACATTCGAATGGTGCAGGTTGTGATACTTACATATGTTGATAGGGAGCGCGATGCAAAAAGAACCTTAACTTGATTATGAATTTGGAAGCGTTAAATTGATACAGAAAGACTGAGCGCATAGCAGCAGGTTAGATTGGAATATGAGAAAAATGAGAGCTGCCATTGAATTGTCAGGCAGAAAGGTTTTAGCATAAAATGCTTATATATAAACATAAATTATGTTACATTAAGTGTATTAGATTTCCAAATCGAATGATTCTCTATGATTCATCCTAAGGATGAACTTTATTAAAATTTCGTCGAATGGATGTATCTTTCAAAATGCCTTTTCACGAGTAGTACTTTGCCATTTACACATTATTTGCATGCAAGAATGTTAAATTGCATCAAATAGATGATTTCGTCCAATGGACGTATTCTTAAAAAATTACTGGCATCAAGTATTTACAGTAGAATGGGTGTAGCCAGTAGAATGTGGGTACCTTACAATGACTTCTACAAAAGTTGTGAAGATGCAGAATGAAGAAAATTGAGGCGATACAGCATCTCTGTGAATGGCTTGCACTTCAAAGAAGCCATGCCTAAAATCTAATTTCTTTGAAGAAATTTGCAATATGTCTCACTGGAGGTACTAGTTACCTTCTTATAAAGATCTAAGTAGCTTAAGCAACTTAGTTAGCGGATGGAAATCAAATGCACAAGCAGCTTGGCTTACTTAACCTAGCATAGCCTAAGTATTTACATTTGCATGTTTATACTTTGTTATCTATATATATAAATGTGAAAATCTGTCCCTATATTCGCTTAAAACTCGCGAACGGGATCACCTATCCAAACCAAATTTAGGCTTTGTTTGGACTATTCAGTAGATGGTTTGTGTTTTAAAATTTTAAGAATCGGATACCAGGGTCTCGAGAAATAGGCCAAAACGTGAATCCGGGTAACCCTAGGATCTGTTTGTACAATATGGGTAGCAAATGGAAGCTGTTGATGATTCTATAGTATAGAGTATTTTTGATGCCGCTCCGTAACTAGGGTCTCGAGATATCGCCCAAAATGTGGACCCCGATAACTTAAGGATGTGTTCGTACAATATGGGTAGCAAATGGGAGCTGTTGATGATTTCTATAGTATAGAGTATTTTTTATACCGTTCCGTGACTAGGGTCTCGAGATATAATCCAAAACGTGGAACCGGGTAACCCTAGGATGTGTTTGTACAATATGGGTAGCAAATGGAAGCTGCTGATGATTCTATAGTATAGAGTATTTTTGATGCCGCTCCGTGGCTAGGGTCTCGAGATATAGACCAAAACGTGGACCTGGATAACCCTAGGATGTGTTTGAACCGGTACCTTACCTGTATATAGGTGACCACCACAATCAAATTTTAACAAAGTACAGAAAAGGCTATTGTGACATCTTTAGAAAGTATGTTGAATGAAAAAAATCAACTAATTCAACTGTTTAAACATTTTACGAGTTCTATAAAGAAAACTTAACATGAAAAATTTCTTGCGATATAAAACAAACATTTTATGTATGGTGGTGCGAAGCCCACTGGGTGATGCTAGTGACAAATATGAGTTTCATTGAAAAGGTGTATTTTTATTTCATTTATACAAAATTAGAATAATATTATTATTATTATTCTGAGGCGATTTAGCACAGCAACTTGAAATATTTTTGCACCACCTTCATGGATTCAGAGTATTTCTCCGAGTCTAATATCCTATTTTATTGATTTTCTTTTCATCTTCTGGTAAAATATATTTACCCAGCTATTTGTTTTGTTCCTGCATCAGTGATAGGCGCATTTCTACATAGGATGAATTCTCTTTCAAATTTCGCCGAAATGAAGTATTTTTATAATACTTTAAAACAAGTGTTTACTTTTCCATTTCATACATAGTTTTCACATAAGAAAGCAAAATTTCATTAAAAGGACGATTTCGAAGTAATTTCGTCGAAGGGATGAATATTTTTAAAAGATTATAAATGCTTCTAAATAAAACCTTGTATTTACATTTCCATTTTATACATTATTTGCGTATACAAAAGTTAAGTTTCATCGAAAAGACGATTTATTTTCGTAATTTTACTAAGCGATTGATTTTGATTTTTTTTATTTCCCAGAAATTATGAATTCTTGGTCACTTTCAAATAAATGCTCATAGAGTGAAATGTGAAGAGTTTTAATGGATATAAATGTTTCTCCAATAATACGCATTCTTAAGAAGGTATTTTATTCAATATTCATCAGTTAGATGAATGCCCGAAAATAATCATACTGAAAGCGCGAAAACTTGAAGACTATATAATAGTATGTATGTATGTACATTATAAAGTAGATACTCACCAGCAAAGAGCCTAAAAACTTACATCCGATTTTTTTTTGTGTTTATATTGTTTTCTCCAGTTTTCGAAGGATTTGAGATTTTTCAATTAAATTCAAATGGATTGGTTATACCAAAGTTGCAGAGCAGGCCGACAAGTAGCTGTAGCGCCAAACGATGACAATGATAATAATAAATGGTTGTACCAAACATAGGATAGGTTCATAGAACGAGACTTATAATGCTATCCTAAGCAACTAAATAACTTCGAAAACGAAAACCTGTAGGCATTGTTCTATGAATTCTCAAGTGAAACGCAAGCATAACTTGAAAATTTGTTGGCAGTTAAATTGAAATCAATTTCTAAATATTAAAAAAAAGGAAGTGACGTTATGCAGGACGTGGATTGTGACACTGTAAGAAAAGTGGATATGCTACAATAACGAGAAAAAAATGTGTACATCTCATTAAATTTTGAATCGCAACTCATTAAATTTACATAGCAACCGCAACTGTTACTCTTAATCCGAGCAAATAAAGGAAACCAAGACAGTGACAACGCTCGGCCACATGCCACAAATATTGTCAAACCATATTTCAAAAGGCGCTAATGGGAGTTCTGCTTCAGCTCTCCGCATTCACCAGACTCTTGGCCTTTAGATTACGAGTTGTTTCAACCTTGCATAAGGTTTCGTTTGACCACCGCATCGCACTAGCTTCGAAGAAATTCAAAATTAGCGCACTTCATGGATTACCTCAAAAACAGGTAATTTGTTAGCGAAAGCGTCCGAAAAGAGCCTGAGATATGGATGAAAGTAGTAATTAGTGATGAGCATTTAAGGAATATGCATAAGTTGAACAATATTTTCCGAATAAATGAACGGAGAACATCAAGTGCCCAGAAACTATTGCTCTGAGATTATTTTTTGAAAGAGGCTGCAACTTTTACAATTTTCATTACATTCCAACACAACCGTAACTGCTAAATACTAGTCCACATAATTCATATGGAAGCAGAGAAGCTTAAAGCATTACTTTGTCACAAAATATGTGGAAAAAGTGCATTCCAATTAAGAAGGACTGCATTCCACAATTCACATTACTGTCAAGTACATTTCAATTTTATGCATTTACATGCTTACTTAGAACAGCTGCATTAATCTCGCCCTGAAACACGCAATTATAACTACGCGCCAGCTTAAAGGCCATTTCAAAACGCCTGTACATGAGATCATTCTCCAGCCACACAACTACAATAGTTCAACAAAAATGAGCTCAACTACAGCATGTAAACAATTTTTCTACGCTCCAAACTAGACGAGCCGCAACTATTCGCCACCAAGCTTGTTCACAGATTTTTTGAAATACACAACACAACACGCTACTCTCAAGCCATTTACTTATTTATTTATTTTTTCAACTTTTTTGACTTTTCGCCTTTTGTGTCTTGAAATTAAAAATTCTAAGCCGCACATGTGCGCGCCACATGTGTCTCATCATCGGTGGGTTCGGCGAGACCGCTCAAGGGTAATGCCTTCTCACTTAGTACGCACACAAACCTACATACACATACCTACATATGTGCGCTATTATAAGTCCATAAGTATTCGTTAGCAGTGGAGAGCAAATGGAAATTAGCCAAGAAATGTAGAGCAGATAATTCACTTAAGCTAACCAATTTTGCACAATATTAATTTTATAAAAATTAATTACTAAATTGCTTGGAGAAAAGCAAAAAATGAAGATAAATATGTAGATATCAATTAAAAAATAGCAAAACGAACGGCCAACCAAATATGGTCTATGTGCGTATGCATACATACTTATGTGTTAATGTTTGTTTGTGTATGGATTGGCAGTAAAAAACATTCGCTTAATTGCTTAATGGTATTTTATGAGTTGTTTGTTGTTGGCTTGGAGGGTGTAAAGCTATATGTGCCGAGGCACGCAGCTTCGTATTGGAGCTCAGTGAGAGAGCTATTGTTAGTTGTTGCTTGAGCGCATAGGTACGTATGAGAGTGTATGTACGAGTATCAGTGCTTTACACATGTTTTGCATTTTTTTTTTATTTTTTGCTGGCGCTGAAGAGTTTCACTTTGATTTTTTTGGAGAATTCAGATTACCGTAACTAATGAGTGCATTTTTGGTTTTTTTTTCGTACAAATGAAATAATTGAGTCAATATCCATTTTGATGAAAAAAATATTTAATCTCTTATACAAGTTCATCTTTAGGCTTGCAAAATATGAGTCCTGGAATGTGGTCACCATAACCGAGTGCTTCTTAGCGTGTTTACTAGGGATGTCAATATTAGAAGAAAGTGCTTATGCCAGAATTTCGGAATATTTGTAAAGTGATTTCGGGATCACGGGATACGTCCCGACTTTCACCTTGGGGATAATCTTAACATTTTTAATATGGGTAAAAATTCAATATCTGGAAGCATTTTAGCATACCATGCAATAAAGTCATTTAAAATTTAAACTTAAAATGATTTCAAAAATCACATATATATTTACTATAACGATCAATCTAAACGCAATCCTGCAGGGAAACACCAAAAAGCAAGAAAAAATACCATTCACAACTATAATTGCCTTACTGAAATCCAACTAGACCGAAAAATACCAGATTCGTACTGTTCATAAAACGATTTAACCTTTTTATTAAATTATAAAAAAAACATATAATTTTCAGCAATAAAAATCTTTATTTTAGCCTTTTTGAGCTGCATTGCTTGTCTTTTTGTATACTGCAGTGGTTTCGTTCACAAATATCAAATATGATTGACGAACGACGTCATTTGCAAAGGATATTAATCTTCCGATTGAGTGATTAATTTGGTGCCACCTTCTATTTTAAAATATTTTCCTCCGCTATAGATTTAAGTTTCTTCGAAAATATTATGCCTAATTTTTTTTATCTACAGCCTGATAGAAATACAAAAACGCTTCAAGGCAAAATCATATTTTTCCCCTCAGCATATTTTACTCAAAAGTTTTATTTTTCGTGAAGTCCGGCAACTCTTTCAAAACAATATGAAGTATATATTTTTAACCGTAATTACGTTTTTAAAGGTATTCAAATAGCCGATCCTCGGATGTTTACTTACAAATATGAACACAGCAAATTTTCAACTCACCTGCAAGAGAAAAAAAAATTTTAAATAAATTAATGGAATAGTGGAATAAAAATGTCGGAAAAGTATTTAATCTAACATATATAGCAATAAAAACTAAATTATAAGCTAAAATTAAAAAAAAAAGTCATATAACAAACATTTCACAAATGCAAATACAAAACTCAGTTAACTCAGTTTGTTGTTGAGAAACTTTTTAACTAATATAAATAAAACAAAAATGAAGACACATTTGGCAGCATACCCAGTTAGTGCAATGAAGGGCACATGCGACTGATATAATTTAATAAACATCAAACCTTGAGAAATAAAGCCCAGACTGGCCAACAATTAGGCAACGTACCCCAGAAAAGATGCATAAAGGTAAAAGTTGCCAAAGCTAAAAGGAGTCAAAATCCAGCTATCCAAGGAAATTAAATACCTTGCAGTAATCCTCGATAGTAAGCTCCTATGGAAATCACACGTTGAAACAAAGACATCCTAAGCACTGACAGCTTTCTGGCAGTGCAAAGGTGTCTTTGGGAAAACGTGGGGTCTCTCTCCTAGTAAGGTCCTATGGATCTACATGGCTATGAGTAGACTCTCTGTAGTGGGAGTCAGGAGGACCTTATCCAGATTACAACGCACTGTGGCCATCTGTTGTACCGGAGCTTTTCCGACTACCTCAGGCCCGGCACTAGATGCTCTGATTGGTTTACCACCACTTGATCATTTCATCCAAGGAGAGGCCTTGAAGGACATCTGCAGACTGAAACACAGTGGGAACTGGTACGGCCCTTGTCGGCATTGGAACACAGAGAAGGCACGGACATCGATCCAACGATTCTCTCCATGCCCCTTGACTCCATGCCATCAAGAGTCGTACTTGAAAAGAGATACAGTGTAGTGCTACCAGAGGCTCAGTTGTGGGGAGACTCAGAAAATGAGCCCGGTAAACACTGTTTTCGCATTTTTACGGATGGCTCCAGGACCGAGCATGGCTCTGGCTCTGGGGTCTACGTGGAATCCAGCGGGACAAAACTGCACTTTGCTCTTGGAATGCATGCATCTGTGTTTCAAGCGGAGGTGTATGCAGTTCAAGAAGCGATGAACTTTGTTGTGGAAAAACGATTAAGAGGCAGATCTATATGTGTATGCAGCGACAGCCAAGCTGCGCTTATGGCCTTAGATAGCCCTCCAACCACATCAGGGGTAGTCAAGTCCTGTAAATCCAGGCTGAACTATGTCGGTAGACATAATAGCCTGATGCTAACATGGGTCCCGGGACACGTGGGTATCGCGAGTAACGAGACCTCTGACTCCTAAGCTAAGATGGGCCCTGAGGCCAACTTCTTTGGCCCAGAGCCCGCTTTGCCACTCCCCTCTGCGGCCATCATGGCCACGGTTAGCAAATGGGTAACTACCACCCACAAGCGAGCTTTGCAGGCTGAGAGAGGCTGCAGATGGACAAAACTGATGTTACCTGTCATGTCCGATCGACTGTCGCAAACCCTTCTGTCATTAGGCAGAGAGGAGTGTAGACGGCTGGTTGGACTGATGGCGGGCCACTTTCTGTGGGCAAAGCACATGGAAAGGTTGGGCATCTCAGACAGTGTACTCTGACCAGCTTGTGAAGAGGAGGATGAGACGGCGGACCACTTCTTGTGTGTCTGCCCCGCCTTCGCTCGAATCAGGTTTGAGGTCTTTGGCACTGATGTGTTAAGAAGCGACCATCTTGGCTCCTTGGCACCACAAGATCTACTCAGATTTCTTCGGAGATCGGGTAGATTTAAAGAAAATGAAAAGGGAAGCCAAGTGTAGTACAATGGACTCAATTAATGTCTGAGTGCTGCACTTGTTGTCCCGACAAAAAAAAAAGGTAATGAAAGTGTTGCCAGATTTCTTTTAAAAGTTCTCGAAGGAAACGCCTATGGAGGTGATCATACAAGCCCAGTTCCCTTGATGAACTCAGGATAGAGCTGGATTGGATTGGGTGCAAGTGCTTTTCTTCTGGCTGCAGTTAGCCGAGGTGTCTCAAGCTTCTCCGCGATATAGCGCTACACTGAAGGAGAAGATACCTTGTAGTCTAGTGGGATTGGTCGCAGAACCGACAAGAATCAGTGGACCACATCCCGACCATGTGCAAATGACTTCGCAGTCTGTAGTGGCCGGCGAGAATGCCCGTGAGCTAGATAAATGCGCCGTGTATATAATATTACGTTTCCACCAAAAGCAAACACCGTGTTTGCAGGAGTTGTGTTTGGGAGAACTGTCAACTGTTTCCACCGGAATGTGTTTGCAAAGTGTATGGTCTTTGGTATGGTAAGCAGATTTATGATACATTATTTTGCGGTGACAGCACAGCGCGATAGCCCAGCGGCTAGCAATGTGGGCTTCCGATCCGAAATCCTTGGTTCGAATCACAAAAAAATTTTTTTTTTTTATACATTTATTTCATTTTGTTTTATGATATGTTTATGAGCAGATTTTTTTCATGGCAGAAATACACTCGGAGGTTTGCCATTGCCTGCCGAGGGGCGACCGCTATTAGAAAAATGTTTTTATTAATTTTGCTTTCACCGAGATTCGAACCAACGACCTCTCTGTGAATTCCGAATGGTGATCACGCACCGACCCACTCGGCTACGGCGGCCGTCAATCAAATGTCATATTGACAAATTGCAATCGTTGTTGCCATGTTTCGATAAGAATGCAATAATAAATGAGGAAAATGAGCAACATTGCCACCACTTAATAATTAAATTAGACGCAAACCCAACAAAACACGCTTTAAATTAGACGCAAACCCACAAAACACGCTTTGAAAGTGAGTTTAGGTATGGAGTTGTGTTTTAATTTTGTATGGGATTTGACAGGAGTTTTGTTTCGTGTTTGCGCTAAGAACACGATAGCGGCAGAGAACACGATAGCGGCTGCGGTGGAAACTTAGCATAAAATAGATATGCATTTAAATACATACATACATACATACATACATACATATATACATATATACATACATGTACAGCAGTCAAATGAATTAATTTAAATCAATTCGTTAGATATGAAACCTGTTCTACAAGTTTTTTCATTTTGCTAAAATTCGCGCCACTTCGCGCCGCCACTTGCCGCCTGCGAAAATCACAGAATTGTAGGTGTATATACATATGTATATATTGTATGTGAAGTATGTATAGATGAATTTGCAGCTTCGTAAATATTAAATGCATATTCATGTTCATGTAAGTCGTTGCTCAGTTTGCCGCCTAAATGGCTGTGCGGTGTGTTGCGACCAATTACCAGCTTTGTTTTTATTGTTGTCGAAAAGCCATGCGAATAGTCGTTTAACACATGTAAATAATAGATATATGCAGATAGGTATGCACATATGTTTGTATGTACCCATGTTTAGCAATTCATTACTCAAAGCAAGCTGCAGCCTACAACTGGCAAGCGTGCAAGAGCTTGAGAACTCAAAATGATAATGCAGAACAGAAATATTGTTGGAATCATTTTTTTTTTTTATTATATTAAATAATTTCATGGCATTTTTTTTTTTGTTTTTTTTTTTTTAATATCCAGCAAATGTCCATCGCGACTACGGGTTGCATGATCCATTCGATCGACCAATTTTTAAATACCGTTTCCAATAAATCTGAATTATAAATCAAAATGCGCCCAATCAACAAAAATGCGAGTCAAACAATGGTTATTTGGTTTCAATTCTTGTACGAACTATATTTTTATTTTACTTTATAGGCAAGTAAGCCAAGATCTGTACGTAAAAGTTTCCACTTAGTCGCAAGGCAACAGCCAGCAAGTTGAGAACGACGACGAATCGACATTTCGGCGTCTTCAGCAGTTCGCGAACAGATTTTTTTTTTTTCCAAAGTAAATTTCTACAATTTAGAAGCGTTGTTCTGGCATCATCTTAAATCGACCAAGCCTTACTGAACAGAAATCTCAGCCATTTGCGACTGTCAAACTATAGTTATCGATATCGATAGTTCTCATGCCATTAAAAAAACACGCAATACTTTTAAATAAGTATGTGAGCTGGTTGCGCTTGAAAGTGGCAGCTTGCGCGCCATTTTTCTGGCAACTAACTATCACTGTTTTTCATGTTCAAATTTTTAGAAATGAAAAAAAAAAACAAAAAATTTATTTGAATTAAAAGAAAAATGTTTAATTTTGAAGTAACTATTTCGATTTAAAAAAACTAATATAGTAAGGAGGCATTAAATTCGGTCCAGACCGCGCACTCGTACATACTCGCGCACATTTTATGGACATTTAATTTGGGCAGCCTGTTAATTTTTGGTTTCGACTAACTCATAGACCATGAGACTTATAACTTGTAGCATTCTACAGACGCACGTAATTTATGGCCTTCTTTTCTCCTACAAATATTGTTGTATTTATTCTGCTTTGTCATTAGACCTAAAATTTTAATTACGGTCGTGGCTTTTGTCCGATATTTTTGGTCAATCTAAGTGAGGTGTGGAGCAGTGTACGCTGAGCCAAGTCTGGGCATGTTTTATAAAGGGACTAAAAATAAAGCACATATTTAAAAAATCGATTTTCTTAAAAGTGCAAATTCTTTTAGTAAACCGTTGTATAATTGTGGAAAACGTTATTTTTATATACAAATCAAGTGCAGGGCGAAAAACGCGAAACACCGCAAACGTCTCAAGCACTCAGAATGTGCGTTTGAGGTGTTAAGCGCGTTTTTCTCTAAGCAACGTTTTATAAGTTGTTGACATTATTTAAAACAAATTTACTAAATTTTTACAACTTTATAGCATGAACTACAATCCTAACTATTACTTAATATTTAACCCTTTCCTTAAACAATTTACGGTCAAAAACAGTTTAGAAAGTATCAAATTCCCCAATATCAACTCTCACTGTAAGTAGCAGGTTTTATCCAATTATTGACGCATGCCCCATGCAGTTACAGTCGTTGAAAAATACTTAACAACAATGCGTAGTTCTCTCCATTTGAGAGTTTTTGAAATAAAATCACTTAAATGTTTTGCATATAAGGTTTTACTTTATTATTATCATTATTATTTTGTTTTCAATCTTTATCAGTATTTTTGTCGAAGAAAAACACATATTTTTTTTGCTTCATGTGCAAAAGTTAATACAATTCGACAAATCGTTCGAAAAAGAAATACTTAAAAACGAAGCTAAATAATAATCAAATCACAAAAAATGCAGGCGAGAAGAAAAATTATATATAATATTAATATGATATTTAGTTGAGAATACTTTTTGAGTTATAACAGCTACACAGCGCCTATGCGTTGATATTATTAAACCTCTACAACTTGCAACATTAATGGATTTCTATGCTGCCTTGACCTTGGCCTTTTCAAACAACTGATTCAAATTTGTGATATTCTGCGTTCTGAGTGCATTTTCTAAGTCGTTCCAAAAATTGTCTACTGGATTTGAGTAGGCAGTCGAAGATTCCCAATCCAGAATAGTGATCAAATTTTCTTTGGTAAACTTTTTTGCCACACAAGAAGTGTGCTTCGGTTCATTGTCTTGTTGAAATTTTCAAATCACCTTTGAATTCTCTTCCGCATATGGTAACATTATATTTTAAAGTATCTGAACGTACTTGACCGCATTCATATTACCTTCAATACGATGAATTGGCCCGACACCGTTCCACGAAAAGCAGTCCCACAATATTATTTCCCGTTATTTATGATTAGTGGCCGCTTCACGTACTTCCTAGCATCTGGACCAACTCTATTTAATTTCATTTTATCGCTAAATAAAATAAAACGCCAGTGATTTTGAGTCCGGTAAATGTGGCTGTGAGCAAATTCAATTCGGTCGAACGTGAAGCCCTCTTTCTGCCAATCGAAGCTCAACTGTTCTTCGTTATTTCTCGATAGATGGCAGCCGTACTCTTCCTGGCATCCTGTTTTGACAATCGAACGATCACTCTATCAATTTGGGTAGTAGTCTTTCGCGCCTTGTTTTCTTCTGGGAACGTTTTTTATACTAAAATAATTCAAAGCATTAAAAGCCATCGTTTTTGAAACGTTTAATTGTGTTGAAATATCACTGTAGTATAGCCCGGTCATTTGCAACTCTATGATTGCTTTTCGAGGAGCTGAGGTGCAATTTTTCCCATTCGGCATATTTGAATTGTTTCAACTAAAGTACGGTGCTGTGGATGCACTCCAGATACTTTATTTTTTAGTTGCTTACCAGTTACAACAGAAAAAAGAAAACAATTCAAAAAATGTTGGACAAAGACCGAATCGTTCTTCAGTATATTTCTCACAAAAATATTAGTGCCCCTACTAAAACGCAAAAAGTCAAAGCGCACCCTTCAAGATAAATATATAAATGAACGCATTTCAATGAAAGAGATCGCACACTCAATAAAAGATGGTAATACTAAGCATATTAAATAATTGTCCTGTCAAATACCAAGAAACTGTGTATAGCAGAGAGCTTTTTTGTGATTCCTGTGATCAAAACGCATTTTTTTAATTTTTTCTGTAATAAAAATGTCAATTTTTTTTTGTTCAAATCGATCAAGCGATCCATACAAATAATTTTAAGATTTTGAAATTTCCATTGATTTAATTTAATTTGGATGGGAGGTGCCACACCCACTTTTGCGATATCTAATGCTTTTCGCCTTACGGTAATCCTAGTTTATAGTATAACTGTATGAAATTTCAGTACCTTAGCATAAGCGAAGAAAAGCTGTATGAATATTTCAATTTGTTTGAGAGGTGCCTCGCACTCTTTACCAATAGCCTATAAATAACGGTATATACTTACAATTTATGCATTCGTGCCAAGTTTCAGTTCCCTAGTTTAATGGATTCCCTAGATGCATATTGGTTTTCACATTTTGGTCTATATGTCAGATGCTATATCGGGGTAGGGATTTCTGGAGCAAAGGAAGTTATTTTCTTCAAATCGGTGAATGTTTCATTGAAATCGGGTGAACGGTACACTCAAAAAACGGGTTTAAAATAAATACTTTAGTGTGGCGTATTTATAGAATGATTACTTATGGGGTGAGGAGTAGTCAGAATTTAAAAAAAAATTCAATTTTTTTTTGCATTTTCTTCAAGTATAATATCTTAAAAATACTGTGTGAAAATTTGAAGTGGATCCGACAAATACCTTTCGAATTATTCAATAATTAACAAAAGCCGCGTGGGCGTTCTGGTAATCGATTGCAAAACTTTAAATATGTTTTTTTTCAAAACTATGTTTTTTGAACTGGTGATCTTCTTCTTCTTAATTGGTGCGATAACCGCTTACGCGATTTTGGCCGAGTTTAACAAAGCGCGCCAGTCGTTTCTTTCTCGTGCTAACCGGCGCCAGTTGGACACACCAAGTGAAGACAAGTCCTTCTCCACCTGATCTTTCCAACGCAGAGGAGGCCGCCCTCTTCCTCTGCTACCACCAGCTGGTACCGCATCGAATACTTTCAGAGCCGGAGCGTTTGTATCCATTCGGACGACATGACCCAGCCAACGTAGCCGATGGATCTTTATTCGCTGCGCTATGTCTATGTCGTTGTAAAACTCATACAGCTCATTGTTCCATCGTCTGCGATATTCGCCGTTGCCAACGTGCAAAGGTCCGAAACTTTTGCGCAGAATCTTTCTCTCAAACACTCCAAGCGTCACTTCATCGGATGTTGTCATCGTCCAAGCTTCTGCGCCATACGTTAGGACGGGCATGATGAGAGTCTTGTAGAGTGTTAGTTTTGTTCGTCGAGAGAGGACTTTACTACTCAATTGCCTACTTAATCCAAAGTAGCACTTGTTGGCAAGAGAGATTCTACGTTGGATTTCAAGGCTGACATTCTGATCGGTGTTAATGCTAGTTCCTAAGTATACGAGGTCCTTTACCTCAAAATTATAACTGTGAACAGTGACGTGGGTGCCGATACGCGAGTGCGCCGACTGTTTGTTTGATGAGGAGGTACTTCGCGCGGTTGTTAAGGCCGATGATGTCAATATCATCGGCATAAGCCAAAAATTGAACTGGCGATCACTGTAACTTAAAAACCGCTTGATAGATTTCAATAAAATGTATACCGCTTTTGAAAAACATAAAAAATTCATGTCTGATCGAAGGTTTTTTCTTTCCAAAATTTCGATTATTTTTAACAATTAATTGTCAATTTTTTCTCAAAAATCTGAAAAATATGTCCAGAAAAATATTTCTTAATTTAAAAAAAAAAAAGTTTCGATTAGGCACAGGATTATCTATAAATAAAACTAATTTCTCTTGTCCGACTGATTTTAGATGAATCTCCAAGGACTTGTGATGATCACCGCAAGGGACTTATGGGGAAACGGGCTCCACACCAACAGCGGTAACTTTTAGAATTATTAATGTTTTTTTAATTTTGCTAAAGTCAAGTCGAAATATGATGTATTAATGCTATGCTCTTATTTTTATAAAATAAAGCAAATGACTAGCATAAAAAAAGGTTGAAAATCATCATTTTTTCTGACATCTGACTATACCTACCTGACCTACCCCTTACATATGTACATACACACATACTCATGCGTACACATGTATGTGAAATACAAAATTCTTTTGTCAGTTGTTTTTTTTTTTGTGTTTTTTAATTTAAATTTGTAAATATTTTAATTAGGTAGTTTATTTGTTCTACCGTCGATATCGCGTGGATTAATGCTTACGTCGATAATTCAGATTTTATTGATTTTTGTTTTGGCTATTCACTTAACGTAAGTACAATAATAAAGGGTATAAATAATAAAAAAAAAAAAAAAAAAAAAAAAAAAAAAAAAAAAAAAAAAAAAAAACTTAACGTAAGTTGTATAAAGCTTTTGGTGATCTCACTTTGTCAGATTTTTTTTCTTTTAGTTCTATTTATTTTTGTTTTGTTATCTGTTTTGTTTTCCAGGTTCTACATATGTTGCTCAATATTTGCTATGCAATTATGATTTCAATGTCAGTCATTTATTGAATACATACAAACACACACACAAGCTTTTACCAGCTTATGAAGGCAAAGCTATAAATAACTAGATTGCGGTAGAAGCTGAAAATGCTAATTATATTTTATTAATACTAATTTAACCAGCTTCCATATTTTATTTTATTTTCAAAACAGCTAATTATGTATATCCTAAATCTTCCATAGCTGTTTACGTTCTTACACATCAGGCCTTGAATTAATTTGATTATCGAATTTATTTATTAATTATTTATTTATTTTTACTTATTTTATATATATTTTTTTTTTACTTATAAAAAATTTCTACTAATTTTTAATTTTTTTCTCATTTTTAAAGAAATATTTGTTTTAGCCAGTTCCGCTAAAAGATTGTGTCACTCAATGGTGGTGGTAATTTTGCTAAAGAAAAAAGTTCAAACGTATTAAAAATGTTATTAGTCATCATTAATTATGCGCAAATGTGAATTGTGAAATTTCTTGCCCTCTAAAATAAACTTCTGATTAGTGTAAAGAGATAAGGGAGAGGATTGTGTAAATATATACAGTACTTTTTTGTTATATGCAAGGTTATATACATTAGGGCGGTTCGATTTAAAAATCGCCCATTGCTCTGTGAAAATCATATTCTAGGGATCGAAATAAGAAACTTTGCCGAAGGAACCATACCTCTAAAACGAATTCTGATGTCCGTCCCCCAATTTAAAAATATCAGCATTTTTGGCCCTTACATGAAAAAATCAGCTAAATGGCTATGCTTTTTCTTTATTTTTATTTATTTATAATAATATCTATTTTTTCTCTTAAGAAATTTATTTAGTCAGAACATACCTATGTAAATGAAAAAATTAATTTAAGTGAGTTATAGAAAAGAAACTAAAAAGTTCGACCCAAATTGGGGGACTTCAGAATTCGTTTTAGAGGTATGGTTCCTTCGGCAAAGTTTCTTATTTTGATCCGTAGAATATGATTTTCACAGAGCAATGAGCGATTTTTTTGCCTCCCTACAAATCGACCCGGCCTAATGTACATATATCATACACAGGGCATCCGAGGTAGCCCATCAGGCAGGAAAGAAAGAATACAAGAAAGGCAGACAACAAGAGGAAGACCAAGCGAAAGTAAGTAGAAAGCCAAGAATGATAAAAAAAGAGTGCCAATGATCGGGAAGGAGATCTCTAAGCGGTTGATTGAAATGATGACAGAGATCTCCTTCCCGATCATTGGCATGCCCCTGACTATTTTTAAAGAGGAATTACACAACTTATCATATTTCTCAAGAGAGCGCAAAAGAGATGAAGGTCCATTTCTTTGGCTGCTACTTCGAGAATCCTATGCAGAAGTTGTCGGCACCTTTCAGAGAAGAAGACCGTTGAGCGCTTTCTCTGTAAATGTGTGGGTCTGGCAGCTAGACGATTAAGGTCACTGGGTGCTTCTTTTTTCGACAGTCTGAGGCAGTGCTCCAACCCTAATATGTACCATCAAACTTCTCAATTACATCAACAGCTCTGGCTGGCTGCAGATATCTACTCGTTGGAGGTCTCAAAATGGTATCAAAATGACGCTTTAGTGCTTCTTGGGAAGTGCCAGAGTGATATTTCAACCATTTTACATACCTTTGATTTATTTATTTATAATTGTAGCTTACACACTTTTAGGGTATTTCTCCTCCTCCTACTTGTCGTGTGCGTATTGATGCTGTTCCACAAATGGAGGGACCTACAGTTTTCAGCCGACTCCAACCGTCAGATATTTTTGACGTGATAACGTCTTATAATTTGATTTAGCCGGCTGCACGCACGAAAAAATGTGTCGTTATCTTGCTCAATCGTCGTGATCTTGCTCATGCGTCGTTACCTTGCTTGAACTGCAAGCGAGAGCGCGGAACGAACGACAAAGAGCACAATCGGCCCCCGCGTTCGGCAACGTTCAACATCTGGCTCTCTCCTACTTGAGTGAGCATATATATGTATGTATAACGTCAGTAAACCTACTTTACAGACAACCCCTTTTTTTGCAAGAGCTTTTTCATGGCATGAGGATCTTTTTCACCTACCTACCTACATATATTTCCACTATTATTTTCTGTACTGACGTCACTCGATTTTCAAATTTCCCAAGAACAAAGTAGCGATTTTCGGAAGACACAGTCTTCAGTATTTTTCTGTACACATATTTTCAATGTATTATTTCTTGTGCCTGCGGGTGAGATAAGAGCGCTAAAAGTGGTGTTGAGGGATAGAGCAACGTTGTTGCGACTACAGAGAATAATGGAAAAAGAGAAAATTGAATAATTTCACTTCAACAAATACATTTAACTGGTTGGATCTCGCGGCCAGCAGGGTGAAAATATTTATAGAGGTCAGACCGTTGACCAGCTTTACGAATTTGAAAAAATTAGCTGATTGGGTGACGCCTCATAGGTAATACCAGCGGCTTTTTGGGTTTGTATTGGTGATATTCCAAAAATTAAATTCAGGTTACTTCGTTGCCGTCTGAACAACGGCTAATTGGACGGGTGCGAGAATGCTGATTGCCAGTGGCCACCAATTTATGGTCACTATCAAGTTCGAACTGTAATGCCTTCGATTACTAAGTGCGAGGAGAAACAAAGATAATACCCCGAAGCCTTATAACTCTAATGCTGGTATTCCGTAATTTATGCCGGCCTCTAAGTCACTAAGTTTGAGATTTAATGTTAGGCTGTGTTTGTGCCTTGAAACGATGCGGGTATTCAGTAAGTTACAGTCTCCAAAAATTCACAAAATTTGGCGATGGAAACTAATAGAACTGATATGTACACTCGTATGTTGTAATTATAAGTAATAAGTTCTGAGAATTGATTTTACCTTTAATTCCAAATATTTCGCTTTTTCTTGCGCTTGTATGGCAAACTCCTTACATTATTTTGTTCAGCTTAAAACAACAACATTAACAAGAAAACTATAATCGGAAGTGATGTATAAGTCAAAGCCAACCAAGTTGATAATTATAGGTGACGTCAGCATAATATTATTTCACAATAACAAATAACTCATACACCGGGTCAGCAAGACAGAAGCAACATCCGCTATGCCCACATAATTAAGACGTTCCTGGAATCCATAAATGCTGGCACAGGTTGTTTTTATGAAAGTAATAAAAAGTGTAATATTCTAAATTTAGTTCAAAAAGAAAGAACTCAAATAATCGAGGTAAATTTCGAACAAAAAAGTTATTTGGGTTTTTGGGTTTTAAATAAAGAAGCACAAAAGGAATATGGAATATCAACACTTATCAATTATTCGCTTTTGCTTATAAATATTTAATTTCAAATATACAAAACTATTGAGGAAACGTAAAATTGTCAATAAAATGACATAAATTGACGTAAAATGTCAGATAAGACGCCTTAAATTACATAAATAAAGTGGGAGTAAATTTGCCCAAACATACCGTTTTATAGGCCGGTTGAGAGATGCAAAATTCGAATGAAACGATAAACAAATATTGCAATTTGCCTAATTACAGGCGCGAGAAATAATAAGTAGCACACGTTTAAGCATATTTCAAGACCCTTCTCTATCGGCAACGTAGTAAAGTGACTTGTAGCCTTTTAGAAGCAAAAAGCATGAAATTATAATCCCAAAACCATACAAAATTTGAAGCTGTTGAAATTTTCCATATGTCTGAATTTTCAAGGAGATTTCAGTCATTGGAAAAAATATCAAATAAAAAGCATAAAGCAGAGATAAAAACATTTTTCAGATGGTATTTTGGTTTTTTCTATTCCAGCTTTCGAACTTTCCATTTTCCTCTCAAAATGCAATAAAAAAATATAAATATATGGCATAGTATTGGGTATGGAAATAAGTTTACGTTCTTTCTTAGCCAAAGTTACGAATTATTTAAACAATTAAAGAATACATGATGTTTTGTGAAGTATGTGCCATTGGAAGCTACAACTTTTTTCCATATCTTTCAGGCAGCATACGGATTTCTTTGACGAAAAATTCGAGTTCTGTTGATTTGATCCATTCATTAAGCCAGTTTGCGATGCTCTCGTAAAAAGTGAACCGCTCTCCAATAAGGGCTGACTGCATTTACCGGAACAGTTGGTAATCCGAAGTTGCAATGTCTGGGGAATACGGTGGGTAGGCCAAGATTTCCCAATTCAGCCCTCTAAATGTCTTTGGACCAATTTAGTAACGCGTGGCCTGACGTGGTCATGCAGCAAAATCAGTTTGTCATGTCTACCATCCCATTCCGGGCGCTTTTCTTTGAGAGCTCGATACAAACGCATCAGCTGCAGTCGGTAACGATCGCCAGAGATGGTCGCAGATGGTTTAAGGAGTTCATAATAGATGACACCGTTCTGATCCCATCAGATGCACAACATAAACTTTAAAGCATGAAACTTTTTTTTCGCTGTCGATGGACCTGGTTCACCTGGCAGGCTTCGACAATTTCGACGCTTAGGGTTATCATTTTTCATCGCCAGTGATGATGCAATGCAAAAAACCTTTTCTTTACTGCCGTTTAAGAAGCTTCTCATATGCCATCAAATGTCTCTCGGTATCCCTTTCCTGCAATTGATGTGGCACCCAGTTACCCAGTTACCTACTTTCATTCCCATCGCGGGCAAACGATGATCTATAAACATCCTACTCTTTAGAAATATTATCGAGTGTGCTTTATGTGTCTTCATCCAATAATTCTTGTAGTTTAGTATCAAATTTTTTCAATGCCCCTGCGCGATCTTTATCACTCACGTCGAAATTGCCACTTTGGAAGCGTCGAAGCCACTCTTTACAAGTTGTATTTGGTGGAGCGTTATTACCGTAAATATTGATCAATATACGACACGTTTCAGTAGCACTTCTCTTTAAAAGGTAAAGCATGACTTCCCGCAAATGCTGCGTTTTCAGGACGAAAGTAAACATTTTTACGTGAGATAGAAAAGGATCTTTAGGCTTCAAACAAATGTCGGCTACTGCGATCGAGACCTCACATATACACCTTCAAATCACCAGTATATTACTGTAGCGAACTCAAAAATAGTATCAGCAGCGACATTTCTTTTACGAGGGCGGAAACTTATTCCCATACCCCACAGCATTTTCATTTTGAACCTCTTAAAAAAATTTACATCCAGCTCGAAGAAACGCTATGCTTGAACATTTATTACTTAATCACTTGTCTTCTAAAACTAATCTAACGAAATCTTACAGAAATCCATTCACCAGAGAACGGGAATTTCGCATACATGTATGTGCATCTGCCGATTTTCGACACATTTTCGTGTGGCAGTGAGAGTGAGAGAGACGTGAGAATGCAGTGAAAGTGACGTAATTTTAACGGTAAATTGAAAATTTCAATCGAAAACTTTCATCAATCGAGAAGAGTCATAGAAATCGGCTAAAGTTCACAGAGAGCTTGCCAGAGCCTTCCGGGAAACGCATTTTGGGAAAGATGTTAGCTTTCTTTACCCTTGTTCTACTACTACTCATAATACTACTATTTACTACTACTTTTCTTTGCTGGTGAAGTGGGGTTAAAATGCCTTCGCATCGTCCATTATTACGTCCACTAAAAATCGTTCCTCATCTCTTGCATTTTTTTTTTGTTTCTTAACACCGCTTCCACATTGCTTTGAAGTAGAGGTCCAAGTCGCTGTCCTTACTAGTACTACTACTAACACAACTGCTACAAATACTACTACTACATACTAACTTCTACAACCGCCGTACAGTTACTCTCTTTTTGTCTTCTTCATTTTGCGCGCTTTGATGTTCGCTACCACAAATTTGCATAAATTCCTTATATATGTAAGTACATGTGTACCTACTTGCTTTAGTACGACTACATTTGTGTGTGTATGTGCAAACACATACATACATATCTATACTTGCCGTCTTGCCTTTAGCAGCATAATGTAAAACAGTTCCTGGTTCTGTGACAAGCAGCTTTGATGTTGCAACCATCAGCTTTGGTTCATCAACCAGCCGGTGAACCATTAAAGGCAACAAACAAATAAACCAGAATGAAAATATGCAATGAGAATAGAAAGAAAGCAACCGACATTCTCGGCACATTTTAGCGCGAACATGTCAAAAATCCACAGACATACAAACAACATGCGTGCTGTCATTGTTTGAGTTGGCAAAAATGAAAAAAAAAAAAAAATTTTTAAATATTAAGAAAAAAAAAACGTGTAGCAAACACGCCCTTTTAGCCAAACCACAGTTGCTGTTCTTGGCTAGCGGTTGTTTTTTTGTTTAGCGCTTTGGTAGTTTTGTTTTGATGGTCGTCGGCCGTTCAACCGCTCCGCCATTCGTACAGTCAATCAGTGTGTTTACGCAAAATATAACAAAAATACGCAAAAGCCGGATCGGCAACAACCACAACAACTATAATGTTGCCATTTATGAATGACGAACTGTCATAACTTTGAAGAAAGCAGTGCAACGACATAAACACACACATGCGTGTATAGACTGAAAAGTTAGGTACCTCCAAAAAACAAAAAAAAAGAGTTTATTTTCGTTTCATACTTAGCGGTACATTTTGAACACATTGTTATTGTTGTAAATCGCATTTAGACAGCTTTTTGCGCGCTTAGTCATTAAACAAGTAGAAGCAATAAATGGATATGCATATGTATGTATGTATGTATGTGTTCACAATAGTGTGTTTGAGAATAAGTTCTTTCAAAGCGTTCTTGAGTTCTTTTCATTGCGTTCTTAGCAATTTGAGTTCATTTTTGGTGCCAACCTACTGAAGTTAAAGCAGCTGCTAAGACAGAAATTTGAGCACACGACTGCATCTGAAACACTGTGCTAGGTAAATTTACATATTGAACGCATTTTGACGCTAATGTGCAAGTAATTAAAAACATACCTACCTTTCCACGAGCATTGTACGTACCAATGTTTTTTTTTTGCATTTTCATTTATTCTTTGCTTTTTCACCGCAAGCATCACCACTGCTGATAAGCGCTCACTGGCCGCACAACGCTACTCTGTCCACACCCCTTGCAACCCTCCGTCACTCACATTCATTTGCTTCAGCGCAGTGGCGGCGTATACGTAATGCCAGTAGGTTGGCTGCTGGAGTTGGCTATCTACATACATACTGTCAAAAGCCAATTCGTTCAGTGCGTGAGGCAATGTGTAAGCATTTGCTTGTATGTATTTGCTAAGCGATAAGCAAACGGAATATTGTTTTAACGCCGCGCTGCGACACGCCATGCTTAGTTTGTGGTATATACACACATATATGTACTTTACGGCGGGTCGATTTAAAAATCGCTCATTGCTCTGTGAAAATCGTATTCTAGGGATCAAAATAAAAAACTTTGCCGAAGGAACCATACCTCTAAAACGAATTCTGATGTCCCCCAATTTGGGTCGAACGAAAAATCCCACTTTGACCCATTTAGAGTGCTCCAATCGAGTCCAAATGTATGACCGACCCCCACTAGCTTTGGACGGCCGATCCACCCATGCCAGTGGCACACCCCCTGGAACTCCCCTGGGGGGTTCCCCATACAATCATTTCAAAATATCACCATTTTTGGACTTTACATGAGAAAATAAACTAAAAAGTTCGACAAAATAGGGGGAAATCAGAATTCGTTTTAGAGGTATGGTTCCTTCGGCAAAGTTTCTTATTTTGATCCCTAGAATATGATTTTCACAGAGCAATGGGCGATTTTTTTTGCCTCCCCACAAATCGACCCGGCCTAATGTACTTATATGTGAGAGTGTTAGTTAATGTAATTTAAATAAATGTACATTTTACAGATATACATATGAATGTGTGTGTATGTGTATGTATTTATATATCAACTTGCTGCAGATAGTGTTTTGGGTTCATAGTTTTGCCCTTAAATAGGAACTCACAAAGTTGAGGCAACTGCAAATAGACGCTGCTGTAAAGAGCACTGACAGATAAGCGGCGGCGATAAAGATGAGAAAAGAGTAGTTAGTGATTACAAAAAAAAAAACTATACTGAAGTTTGCACTAAAAACGTTGAGATAAAAATTAAGTTAAATGAAAACTTTTTCTACACAAATATTACTCGTATATGTAAACATTGGGATGCCTTAAAAGTTCAGTAACAAATGACCTAAAATTTGAATAATTGAAGTAAGATAAATTTATAAATAATATTTACTATCTGCTGAAGTGATTGATAATACGATTAAAAGCAGTATATCTTATCTAGGGAAATAATACATATATAGTGTGTGCGATTAAAAAGGGCATTCTTTCACATTAAAATAATGAAAAAAGATTAAGAATCGTATTATGTAATGCAATCGAATACGATTACTTTGAATAGCACGTTTTGGCTTTCTACTATATATACAAGATGTGCCATCTTTTATGTCGGTATGAAAACACTGAATAACTTTGAAAAAAAAACAACTGATCTTCATCGGTGGGGTATTTTTAATTGGTTTGGTTATTTACAATTTATTAAAACTATTTTTTGAATGCAATATCAAAGAAGTGGCCATCTTTAATAGCAATCACAAACTGCGATCTTTTTTCTGCGTTCGCCATCACCTTTTCAAGCATTTCGGGTTTTATAGCGTCGATTTCGGCACGAATTTGTGCCTTGCCTTAAGCTGGTCAATAGTGAACCTTACTTTTCAGATAACCCCACAAAATACGCCCGGGGGGTTAAGTCAGATGAAGTCGATGTCGCCTCTTTTTGACACTAGACGTCCCGGGAATTTTCGTTGCAAAAATTCAATTGTTGCATTCGTAGTGTGGCATGGTGCACCGTCTTGTTCGAAACCAGTAACCGTCTAAACCTTTCTCACGCATTTGCGGGCAGACATAATGAGCCAACATCCATCGATATCGGTTTCGATCGACCGTTTCGTTTTCTCGATAAAAATATGGCCCAATGATGGTTTTGGCGCAAATGCCGGCCCAAACAGTTACTTTCCGGTCATGCAATGGCGTTTCATGGATCTCGTGTGGATTCTCAGTTCCCCAAATGCGGCTATTTTGTTTATTCACGCTGCCAGAGAGGTTAAATTGTGCCTCGTCAGTCATTAAAATTTGCTTCCAAAAATTGGGTTCAATGTCAACCATTCGAGCGACTGTTTGGCCGCATTCCAAGCGACGTGAATGGTCTGCCGGCAATATTCTTTGTGTCAATTGCACTTTATACGGAAGCAAATTTAAATCAACCTTTAAAATGCGCCGCATTGTGGTTTCACTGACGCCAAAATGCTGAGCGACGACGATACGACAGTGTTGGCTCCTGGGCAACACTCTTCCTCACTGCTTCAATAAGTTCATTGGAATGTCTTGTTCGTTGATGAACGGCATGTTGACGATCTCCTACTGTCCCGTGCTCAAATAAATTCGACACCAAACGACGAATAGTATTGTCAGACGGTGCCTGTTTGCCGCGATACTTTTTGCGATATGCGCATTGAGTTAGAACAATAGAACGACTATTTTCGATGTATAGCGTAACTATTTCAGCGCGTTCTTTCGGTGTAAACCGATCGATGGTTGAAATTGTACTGAATTGACGTATCGAAAACATGTATGTTCAAGTCGATCGGTTGGTAAATGACAAAGTTTACATACCGACATAAAAGATGGCGCACTTTGTACTTTTTGCCTTTGAAGATTTCATCCACATTGCCACTTCCCCAATTAATTTTGGATCGATTTCTTTGGTATTTTGCACATTAAGTCAACAACGCAAACCGACGTTGATCTTTCCTTTTTAAAAAAGTTATTACTTATTTATATATGTAAGTAGATAATTGGGAATGGGAGTGATTATCGCTGCTTGGAAAGCTACCTTTAGCTTTGGGGGATAAGAGTGACATAGCTAACTCATCAAGTCTTATGCTTCTAAACTATTTTATAGTAATATAGAGGTGTATTTTTTAGTCAGGCACCTAATCTTTAAGAACCAGCATGGGGCTTCATGACTCGTTTCAGTTTGGCTTCAAGTTTTATTGTAAGAAATGAGACGCACTTTAGGTGACCGATTACTATAAAAGTTAAGGAAATTATAACAAAAAACTAGAAATAGTGAAACAGAAGCGTCGTTTCAATTGCATTGATCATTAAATAGTTCGAACCATTTAAAAATTCGGAATATATATTAAAAAAAGGTCGATAAAAGCATGCCATATGAATGAATGTGAAAAAACCAATGCACTGAAATTCCAACTGCAAAAATCAGCTGAATCGTAATGAAATCGAGTAATTATTCAAAGAGAATTGTGACTAGTGAAAACAAAATGAAAAAAATAAAAACAAGGCTCATAAGCAACATTAAAGCATGAAAAATAAATATTGTGTACAAAGCGCGCTGAAGCTGTTTCAACTCGGAATTGAAGTTTTAATTTTGTGTTTTTCGTAAAATAAGAAAGGAACAGTAAATTGTGAGCTATTACCGCCTGGCCAAATGATGGGTTCTGATCGCTACTCTCAACAAATGAAGATATTCATAAAGGGAGCTAAGTCAATTGAAGCGCTCAGAGTCGATTAACTTCACGATATTTTACGTCTGCGATGGCCTCACAGCCATTCAGAAAGCCATTGACCTTGCACTATTATCATTTTTTTATCACCTGGAAAACTCTATTAATAGAGGAGAGCTGAATTCAACATAAAAGACTTGTAAAAATGCAAAGGAACAAGTTTTTCGCTTACAAAATCCCAAAGGTTTTTCGCTGAAAGTGCCACGACTCTACTCTAAAAATGGCAAATGATCATCGGCCATTTTCTCAATGAATGTTTATAAAGTTAATAGAACTTTAGCAAAAAGTTTTGCTTAATTCATCGCATTCCCTAAACTCATCGCCAACTGAATATCACTTTTACTTACAGAAGTATGAGCAACAACTCATACATTGAACCGTATTCGGGGATCTGGTACACAGATGAGTTCAAGCATGCGGATAGTAGGACTGGTGCGGTAGTCCTCCGGGAAAACTTAAAAAAATCGCTACCCATGACTGTAGTCCCACGGTTCGTGAAGCGTAAATCAATGCCATAGAAATCTTTGGTAGAGAATGAATTCGAAGAGCCACAACTTCGTAGCGCATCTGCATTTTGTTAGACAGTCAGGGAGCTTGTGCTCGTTGCAGTCTCACATAATAACATTCAAAAATTCGTTGAGGAATGTTTCGTTGTCCCCATTACGCTGTGAGTAAAGAACATTGTTTTATTGGGCTGGATACCAAGGCATCAAGACATGCAGAGAGCTCACCAAAGGTCATATAAAGAAATTTATTATGACTGGGGAGAAGAAAATTCGCAAGACAAAAAATGGAGATTCCAGGACAGACACAGGGTAGAAACAGTTTATGTTTCTCTGCAGTAGAGCATTATATAGGCTTCTAAACCTGATACTTTTCTCCTTTCCCCCTTGACTATCTACCCTCTTTCCAGAGTTCTAAAGACAATGGGTTTTTTAGCCTGAGTGTTTCAGGATCCACCAAATCTCTTGGTGCTTCTTGGCTCAAACAATTCCAATTTCAATTTCAAAACGGTGCGTGACTACAATTCGGGAGTGCATAGGCTCAAATCTCCGTGCAGGAAGAAATAAAATATAAATATAAATATAAATATAAAAGAAAAAGTTTTTCTAATAGTGATCGGCTCTCGGCAGGCAATGGTAAGCCTCTGCCATCAAAAAAGCTGCGCATAAGAACCATTTGCCGTTCGGAGTTGGTTTAAAACTGTAGATCCCTCCATTTGTAGAGCAACATCAAAAATACCTTACAAAAGTGTACGCGCTATTTTTTTTTATTGCTGAATACTGAAGGGCTTTCAGTTAATAAATCGAAGAGCTCTTTGATAAATGTCACATTTTTTAGCAAGGCGCAGAAAAATTATATCTAATGCAAGCGGTGATTATTTTTTAGAATAAGTTATAAAGGCTGATTTTTTAAGAGCTATAGAAAAGTTTTTCAAAAAAACACACCTAAAACTCAGAAAAATCCATGCAATTTTTATTTAACTCGATAGTACAGTCCATATCATTTAATGTTTGAAGATTATTTCATGCAAATGTTGACCGCGGCTGCGCTTCAAATGGTCCATCCGCTTAGTCCAATTTTGGCATACTCTTTCCAATGTTTCGACCGGTATCTCACATATAAATGCTTTCATGTTGTCTTTCAATGCGTTAATTGAAGCAGGCTGCATAAACATGAGCTTTAACATAGCCCCACAAAAAATAATCTAAAGGCGTTATATCGCACGATCTGGGTGGCCAATTGACAGGTCCCGAACGTGAAATAAAATGTTCACCGAACTCGCCTCTCAACAAGTCCAGTGTTACGCGTGCTGTGTGGCATATGGCACCGTCTTGCTGAAACCACATGTCATGCAAGTCAAGCTATTGCATTTTGGGCAAAAAAAGTTGGATATCCTTTCACGGTAGCGCTCACCATTCACAGTTACGTTACGATTCGCAGCTTCTTTGCAGAAGTACGGTCCAATGATACCTCCAGCCCATAAACCGCACCAAACTGTGACCTTTTCTGGATGCATTGGTAGCTCTTGCAATTCTTCTGGCTGATCTTCACTCCAAAATCGACAATTCTGCTTATTTACGTGCCCTTGAGCCAAAAATAAGCTTCGTCGCTGAACACAATTTTTCGATAAAAAAAGTGGATCTTAACCTTTCTTAACAGAACACGCATTTTTATAATAAATTCAATGATTTACAAGCGTTGTTCGTCTGTAAGATGATTCATGGTTAAATTATAGACCAAACTGAAGATGTTTGACAGTGAAACAAAACACGAAACGTGCGTCAGCTGTTTAAAACAACTGTTTAAAAAGATATTAGCTAAAAAATCACCCTTTAGATATAGTTTTTTCGTAGTATTAAAAAAAATGTAAATGTTACGGGCATTTCATAGTGAACGTCAAATATTATAGCTAAACGTTTTTGATATCTCTTTTAATAGCAAATGCAGATATTCTGAATGCACGCCACGTAATGAGTATTTCCAAAGCCCCATCATTGCATGCGTCATACCTAAATCAACAAACAATAAATCCAAAAAAAAAGTTTAAATTATTTTCAATTGAAATAACAAACAACCCGTCAATGCACCGCCGCTCCCCTAACCAAGTCGGCGGAATTGAATTTTTTCATTTAAATTTCTATAATTTTTATTAATAACTAGCAAAATTACTGCCAACAGCTACGCTAAGCCAAAATAGAAGAGAAAAAATTGCGCAAAAATCAACAACTTCCAAACCAAGGCAGCCAGCCAGATAGTAAGCGAGCCGCTCTGTGCCGATAAGCTTTTATGCCAATCGCGGCTGCTGCTGCACGTCGAAAAACATATATACGCCATTATTGATGCAATTACCGTGTGCAAGACAGTGCCAAATAAAAGTAAAACGTCATAGGAAAGGCAAAAATAAACGAATGTTGATAATATTAATGAGACTTGCGAAAAAAGCAACACTGAAACCCATTATGTTTGTCATTAGTAGATGTATATTTGTGTAGATATGTGCATATGTATATATGTATGCATGATTACATATAATATATACAAGTATGAGTAGTCATATTACTGCTAGACTGAAAATTAATGTTTCTATTTACATTCACATTATTTCCATGCCGCACTTTTTAAGTCATAAAAATATTTTATTATAAAAATTCAGGCGCCAATGCAAATATCGACTCACAATTCATACAAAAGCTGCCGTAACAGCTGCAGCGATCATTGACGGTGAGGCTAAGCAAACAAGGTAATGGAAAGCGCAAGAAAAGGCGCGACAGCGTAATTGTGCCGTAGCGAGTAATTAGCCTGTTTGGTGAGCATACAGTATGACAGAGTGCAGGCGACTGTCGAGTCTGACTAACTGAATTTTTCTCTAACTCGTACGAATCATTCTGCGTTCAAGGTAAATCGATGCGATTAATACAATAAATATTGTCGCTTGGTGTTTTTTGTTTGTCATTTTGTTCTGCACATGCACACGTACATGCATACATGCATGCATATTTGCCCGTAATATTTCAGTGCGCTGCTAGAGTACGCGCATAAGCCAAGTTAAGGGCATGAACTGAATGAATTTGCAACGCTGCCGGAGTTAAGTTTTCATTGAAAGCGAATGCATACATGCGCCGTGTCGGTGTGTACATACATACTTACATAGCTGCTTATCAGCAGCGGCGGCGAGGTAAACTCTGAAATTCTGATAAAACGAAATTTTATGATTCGTTTGCATTGAACTTAAAGCCTCATTTAGATAGTGAAGTGTTAGCTAAATTTATAAATAGTGAGCGATAATGTTTGGCGGATTTTTGAATGCCTTCATTGTTGGTGTGAATGAAAAAATATTTTATTTTGCTTTAAGTTAAAAATATTGCTCGTAGGTGAGTGATATATTGGGAAGTTGTCATAATTATAAATATATTTTTTTAATTTTAATAAATTTCTTATAAAGTTCAATCCACAACCAGATAAATCCGGGTCTCAAACATTGTGCAAAATTAAAAAAAAAAGAAGTTTACAAACTTTCATCAACCCACTAAATTATAGTAGGAGCAGCTCGGCTAAATACCCAGCAAAAAATGTAAGCGCCAAGAATTATATATTATACTAGCAAACCCCGCCCCCTTCGCTGGGCACACTAAAATAGAATAGATATGGTTTAGAACAGAAAATATATGGTTTTCATATTATTTATTTCTTTATTCTTTATTCAATCGCTTTGGCATAAACAATATTTTTTGTTTTTCTATTTGTTTTTGAGTAAATATAAAATACAAATTGAAAATCAGGAAAAAAGAAGATTGTTTTTAAATTTCAAATCAACGCAAATGAATAACTAAGAAACAACCGTCTTTTTCCTGATCATCCATGAATTTTTCGTTTCAATTTATATGTTTTATTAAGCATTGGAGCTTTTTTAACCATTATCCATTTATATTTTTCAAAAAAAAAAAACGAAAAAAATTGTTTTTTCCACGAACACATAATTTCATTCGGATTTCACATTAAATTCTCAAATTTCGTAAGAAATTATTCACTGTTCCAAAATCCACTCCAAAACAATTCACAAACAATTTTTACATGTTGCACTTACGCTTTTTCCTTATGGCATCCAAATCAGAAAGAAATATTGACACATTGTAACTCACACTGTCAATTTGACAGTTCAGTTCCGCCCCAAGCGTTAAAAAAGTAAGCGACATTATGGCTGGCTCAAAAGAACGCTGTACCCGTTGCCAGTGCTCCGAATTACAACCAAACTTTACGAAACCCATTTTCAATACTTACTTAACAATGTGCGTAAGTTTGGTTTAATTCGGTGCAAAGACACGGCGGGTCCACGTTTTGGCATATATTTCGAGACCCTAGTCATCAATAGGTATGAAAATTACCCCGTATTAAAGCACTTATCAACAGCTTTCATTTGATATCCATATTGTACAAACACATTCTAGGGTCCACGTTTTGGTCTCTATCTCGAGACCCTAGTCACGGAGCGGATGGAAATACTCTGAACTAAAGCATTCACCAACAGCTTCCATTTGATACCCATATTGTACATACACATCCGAAGGTTACCCGGGTCCACGTTTTGACCTATATCTCGAGACCCTATCTACCAATAGGTATCCATACTATACGGAAACCATCTTCAATACCTCCTTAACAATGTGTGTAAGTTTGGTTTAATTCGGTGCAAAGACACGGCGGGTCCACGTTTTGGCATATATTTCCAGACCCTAGTCATCAATAGGTATGAAAATTACCCCGTATTAAAGCACTTATCAACAGCTTTCATTTGATACCCATATTGTACATACACATCCGAAGGTTACCCGGGTCCACGTTTTGACCTATATCTCGAGACCCTATCTACCAATAGGTATCCATACTATACGGAAACCATCTTCAATACCTACTTAACAATGTGTGTAAGTTTGGTTTAATTCGGTGCAAAGTCACGGCGGGTCCACGTTTTGGCATATATTTCGAGACCCTAGTCATCAATAGGTATGAAAATTATCCCGTATTAAAGCACTTATCAACAGCTTTCATTTGATATCCATATTGTACAAACACATTCTAGGGTCCACGTTTTGGTCTCTATCTCGAGACCCTAGTCACGGAGCGGATGGAAATACTCTGAACTAAAGCATTCACCAACAGCTTCCATTTGATACCCATATTGTACATACACATCCGAAGGTTACCCGGGTCCACGTTTTGACCTATATCGCGAGACCCTATCTACCAATAGGTATCCATACTATACGGAAACCATCTTCAATACCTTCTTAACAATGTGTGTAAGTTTGGTTTAATTCGGTTCAAAGACACGGCGGGTCCACGTTTTGGCATATATTTCCAGACCCTAGTCATCAATAGGTATGAAAATTACCCCGTATTAAAGCACTTATCAACAGCTTTCATTTGATACCCATATTGTACATACACAACCAAAGGTTACCCGGGTCCACGTTTTGACCTATATCTCGAGACCCCAGTCACGGAGCGGCATGAAAAATACTCTGTACTAAAGCATTCACCAACAGCTTCAATTTGATATCCATATTGTACAAACACATTCTAGGGTCCACGTTTTGGTCTCTATCTCGAGACCCTAGTCACGGAGCGGCATGAAAGATACTCTGGACTAAAGCATTCATCAACAGCTTCCATTTGATACCCATATTGTACATACACATCCGAAGGTTACCCGGGTCCACGTTTTGACCTATATCTCGAGCCCTATTTCCAAAATAAAATATGAACCATGTTACTCGTGGATGATGTAGCTTTCGAATGGTGAAAGAATTTTTAAAATCGGTCCAGTAGTTTTTGAGCCTATTCGTAACAAACAAACAAACAAAGTTTTCCTCTTTATAATATTAGTATAGATATATCGCACCCTAAATACAAAAGGGTCACAACTCAAAATGTTCCTTCTGCTCAAATATGAACGAGACGTTATCAATAAAACGGTCCGCGGATGACATATGGCAAAAATAAATTTTTTGTTTTTTGGTAGGACTGTTATAAGCTTACATGGCAAATCTCAGCGTGATATGTATGTCACATAGTTTGTTTTCTGTGCTACTGTAAACAAGTCAAGCTCGAGTGTGGAAAATTTTGAGTTGTGACCCTTTTGTATTTAGGGTGCGATATGTATATGTACGTGTATATATGTAGGTATAAATTGTAGTATAGTATTGTGCAATTTAAAGTAGCTAAATTTTTCCATTGATTTTTGATATTTCTTCTTTGCAAACTGAGATGGACTGTTTCTTCTTCTATTAAACTCTATACTTGTAAAGCAGCCATCGACCAAAAATGGGAGCTGAATCTCAACATCTGCTGCTAGAATTGTCGAATTTTGAAAAACAAAAAAAATTGTGTTTGCCAAAAATTATTTCTATTATTTTACCAAAACAAATTTCTTAATTTTTAATTTTACTAAACCATTTTTTCAACTTTTAATTTTACTAAAAAAAAACAGCAATGTTTCTATTATTTTACCAAAAATAAATTATTTTTATTATTTTACCAAAAGAAATTATTTTTTTTATTTTACCTAACAAAATTTTTTTATTTCATTAATTTGTTTTTTTTTTTCAACAAAAAAATTTAATTTTATTCAATGCTTTTATCACATAGTCTAAGAGCTGGCTACATGAAAGTGCCCGCATCAGGTACATGGCTAATTTATATTGAAAATAATAGTATTAGTGTAGACGAATATAAAAATGAATGTCTGCCATTGCAAAACTGGGGCGCAAAGGGGGGATACGCAGTGAAAGGGGTGAATTTTGGGTGGAAAACAATTCATAAGGTACAGGTATTCTATGTACGGGAAAAGTTTGGTTATACATTTGAGAAAGTGTAAAAATAATTGACAGACATTTTGCGAGGGGCTAACTCGCCGGCAGACGGCGCTGAAGATTGCAAAAATTAATTTAAAAAAAATCATAAGGTACATGAATTCCAATTATTGTATTTTAAAGTTTAAACATTCCAAAAGCCATTTACAAAATGGCAGACAAAAAAGTGAGAGCTAAGGCCGCGGCAGACGACGTTAAAAAGTGCGCTACACATCAACATTTTTAGTCACATTCTTGATATTTAAGTGCAGAAGAATTATTATCGATATTTATGGAGTGTTTCGAGTGTAAAGTGTCTTGAAAAAGGCAAATCGATGATGGTGCCCCTTAGTGTTGTTGACTTATTAACGTCTGATGCACAATCGAAATTGAAGATATCTTTCATGAATTTGATAAAAGTTTCGTCATTTTTTACATTTGTGTAAATGTAACTTGACCTATTCCATTCCCATTCCATTTACCTCCTCCTCTATATCCATACAAAATATCTATCAAACAAATAAAATTTAAATTTTGTTTTGAAAATTGCAACCCTTACATCAGTATTTTTTTATGACGTTGTCACGTTAAACTATCGTCAGTAAACCGACTTTACAGACAACCTCTATTTCAATGTATGACAATGCTAATGTTGAAAAAAATATTGACTTATCCTCTAACACCCGTTCCAATGTGTATGTGTCACTTGGATGGATCGATTTATAAAACAGATAAATCTGTTTTGTTGAAGTCGTTGGAAAAAGATGTTCAAAGTACAGCCCCAAGCTACACTGACATTTGTTTAATAGACGGATTCTTTCTCATACATTGTATCAAGGATTTACCAAAAACATTCGGAAGTATCTCCAAAAAAATACTTCAAATGGTGACTAACAATGACTAACAATCACCATCTATCAAAGATTACGAAAGATGTCAGCGAAGCGGTTCCTCTGGTAATCGTATGTACGTGATTTCTGGACCTGAACAATCAAGACCATCAGACTTTAATAAAGAACTCCGAAATAGCTTTTTCAAAGAGGCACTCGTGAAATTTTTAATCGTCAACTGGCAAAATCAAGAATTAATTCCATTCTTTCAAAATAAAAAAGTGCTACTCAATTTTGATAACTGTTATCAATATGAAGCTGTGAATGAAAGCATATTATTTTCAAAAAATGATAAGTTTACTCTCGATTTGCATGAAGAGGCGGATTCAAAAATAGTATATCATGCGTGCAATATCGAGTCAACAGCGAACATTCTAATAAAATGCTCAGATACGGATATTTTAATTATTATGTTGGCTAATATGATTCACGTACAACACAATAGCAAAGTTTATATTCAAACAGGGGTTTGGAATAAGCAACGAATAATTGACGTATCGACGTTGCATGAAAAGTTAGGCGAGATAATGTGTCAATCTCTGCCAGGATTTCATGCTTTGACTGGCTGCGATTTTAATCCCGCATTATTTCGCAAGGGAAAGCAACGTCCTTTACAGATTTTAAAGAAAAATGAAGACTTACAAAAAGCATTCGGTCAAATTGGACATGAAGACTGTGATGAAACCGCTGTTTTCCCGATTCTTGAAAAGTTTATCTGTAATTTGTACAACTTTCCGCTGTTGAGCTCCGTAAATGATGCACGATTCGCCTTATTTTTAAAAACCTATAAGGTCAACGATTTGGAGGAACCTTTCCAGAAAAAAAAATTGCAGAATTTTGACTCATCCACTTTGCCTCCTAGCCAGGCTGAATTAACGCAGCATTTATTGAGGACCAAATATATTGCTACAATATGGAAAAATGCTCATAAGAAAATTCTATCATATTTACGACCAGAAACTTGCGGATGGATATTAGTAGAGGGAAAGTATACATTTAAATGGTTTGACGGACCACAGCTGCCTAGTACAATACAAGATATTATTGATCCTGGAACAAACGAAGGTAATATATTTATCCACAGAACATATAACTATTCCATTCTATTAAATGTCTAAAAATCATTTTGCTTTGTGCTTTGTTATAGGCGATGAAGACATTAATGCAGAAAGCGAATCAAATGAAGATGAATATAGCGATAGCGAAGGAGATATCACGTCCGAATCAGATTCCGATTGCGAATGTGACTAAAAATGTTGATGTGTAGCGCACTTTTTAACGTCGTCTGCCGCGGCCTTAGCCCTCACTTTTTTGTCTGCCATTTTGCCAAGGAAATTAATTTCTATTATTTTACCTAAAACAATTTTTTTGTTTCACGAATTTGTTTCTTTTACAAGAAAAAAATTTAATTTTATTCAGTGCTTTTATCACAAAGCATTGAATGTTTTTTACATATAGATATGTATTACTTCACAAAACAAAAAAAATTCTATTATTTTACCAAAAAAAAACTTAATTTTATTAATATATTTTACCAAAACAAAAATTTTTCAAGTATTTTATCGAAAAATATAGAAACACTTTTTATTATTTTATCAAAAAAATAATAATTTTATTATTTTACAAAAGATGAAACAATTTGTTTTTACGAATTTTTTTTAAGTATTTTATTGCCAAAAATGGAAAAATCCCACAGAAAAAATTTTTTTACCAAACAATTTTTCCACCTTTTATTTTTACCAAAAAAAATTCGTTTGTATTATTTTACCAAAACAAAATACATTTTTTTACAAATTTTGCAAAAACGAAAACATATTTAATTATTGAAAAGTATCGCAAAGTATAAAAAAAATCTTTTTTTATTTAAACAAAAAAAAAAATATTTTTATTATTTTACAAGAAAGCAATTTTTTCGATTTGTTTTATGCGAATATTTTTGTTTTAAATTTTTCTCAAGCCTTTTATCGCAAAGTATCGAAAGACTTGCACAGAAAAAATTCTGATAAAATATTATTTCTATAAAATAGTATATCTATCTAAGATTAACAATTATTTGACTTTAAAAAAAAAGAAAAAAGAGTTGCAGCAAAAAAATCAAAATATAGAACCCACTCAATATTCTTCAGTAGAGATAAAGCCTTACCCAATTCCAACAAAATCAAAGCGACACAGTTTTTTAGGCGGTTAGAATATTATTAGATTAGAAAAATTTGAAGATTGCACTTCGACGTAAAGGTCCCTTGTGCCCTCTACTCATCGCAATACCTTATCCGATCCTATCTCCTTTAATAAACCTAAAATGCAGCTGGTTTGAGCTGAGCATATGTGACTTTCCTCTGACCGTATAAGGCCGAGAAATCTACTACTTCTTCTCGGTGTGGCAACGCATTTGCTAGGAAAGTGTATTGAGTTTCCGAGGATTAATCGTTAAAACGGCAGTAGTCGATGGACCATATCCCATTACTCTCCATTTTGAGTGATGCATACCAATGAGGATATAAGGTCTAAGCAACTCCTGCTCATTAAAAGTGTTAAGCTTTCTTGCAAGCAACATAAATGGTTGTACATTAATCTCTTGTTCTTTTGCGCAGGGCTTCTTAAACTTTTTTATATAGCGACCCCCTTCAAGCTTAGGAAATTTTAAACGACCCCCTCCTCCATATAATGAAATATATATTAACCGTAGATGTAGATGTAATATCGCACTATTTTACAATGTAAATAAAATAAGGATTAAAGAATACGTACCCATTCATTTCACATATATATAATTGGAAACGTTGACGGGATATCGGTCGTAATAAAACACAGTAAATAGAATGACATAAAACTATATATATATTTATTCAATAGAAAAAATAAACTGGCTGAAGTCCCAAAAATTTTCGGTTATGCAGTGGATTCTCGTAAAACAAAAGCTCGTACACTATAAAAACCCGCCATAAGGGATGAATGAGGTCTGGGAGCGAGTCCAGGATGTGTGGTACTCCATTTCGCCACAAACTGTGGCTAAATATACAGAAAGTATGCCAAACCGTATAAAGGCATTAAAAAAATCGAAGGGCTTTGGACGAAATATTAAAATAATTAGTTTTTTGTACTTTTTTTTTATAAATAAATAAGCGGTGCATAATTGGAACATTTGTGTTTTTATTTTCAACTCTTCCAATGAGTAGTTTTTGTTGTTAGATTTTAACTGTTATGGGCTCATTTGAAAGCTCACACACTAATTATATAATACATGTACAATTGGATTCAAATAAACAAGCTTGTTTGCGTAGATATGGTACTAAACAGAACTTATGTTATTTATGTTCCATTTTTGCACCTCACTTTATCTTGCAAACACTGACACCGGCGGCCAGACATCGATGTCGAACATTCAGTTGAAAATCGAGTAGCGCGTTGCATTTATTATTTTAAATGCTACTTCCATATTTTCATTTATAGGCCCTACATAACAGTTTTGCATTGCCACTTTTTTCAAAAAATAGTTATAATAAAACTACAATAGCATTTTGTATGATTTTTATTTGTATTTATATTTGTACGTAGTGTGTATACTAATATTAAAATTTTATTTATAATGATTGAAAAGTATCAGATCTTTGCGACCTCCTTTCAGTAGCCTCGCGACCCCCCTGGGGTTAGCAGTTCGCTATTATTCCATACAGAGACGAAGAATTATCACCCCCGCTGGCAAATGGATACAGATAACTCATAGCTTGATGGCAGAGTGGGCGATATATCTCTTTCGATAAGTTTCTATTTTCAGTTGCCAATTGCTGTGTCTTCCAGGCTGAGAGCCCAAGTAGTAAGGTGGCTATAAAGAATTTTGGAACAAAACCACTAAGATGAGATGATTTAATCTTTAGCGATAGTCAGGCTGCAATTAGAGCTTTGGGCTCTCTCACATTTATTTGTTTGGAGTTTGTGCGGATCTCTGCAGGATTGGGTCAAAGAGGTCTTAAGGCGTAGGGATCTATTTTAAAATAATATGATAGATGAACTCGAAAGGCGGAGATTATTTTTCAAAAGGATGCATTGATATGAGATTGGCAACTGGAGAACATGCCGAGCTTAATCATTATTTACGTATATCTTGCACTCAAATTAGGGTACATTCCTAAGTAAAGGTAGTGATAAAACTTGCAATGAGTCAATCAGACACCACTAACTTCCAATAATGCTCGTATGAGTTTAACCGAAATTTGGAAGATAATTTATTTCAAATTATTTTAATGAACTATCGATTAAACATATCACATAAACTCGTTTTATCTTTTTCCAGCCATTGGATCCTTGAAAAATCCGCCTATTTTCGCTGGTTCTACCACAATGCAACACAGTTATTTAATTCAATTATGAAGCCATAAAAATCCGCTATAAAAACATTTTAGATTTCAAGATCACAACAACAGCATATCTACTCAGTGATAAGTTATATACATAATAAAAATGTTTAACGCTAATATACATATGCCGATGGACGCGATTTGCATACCTACTCGTGTGGTATGTACGCCTAGTGCACAGAAGAGAGGGGCAGAGGCCACAAAATACTCAAATATTTATAGTTAACTTTACTTTTAATTAAGCGCACAGAAAGGTATGGCCGTAGATTCCAAAAGCCACCCACATGCGCGTGCGGCAGACCCAAGCACACACATGCACACACTCACACAAATACGCATTTGCAGTGCCGGTACTTAGCTTGCAACGCAACACCATTAGAATCGCGAATGCATAGCGCATGCGCGACTGCCGTAACGAGTTGTTTGCAGTACATACAAACATATACGTATGCGTGTGTGTGTGTATGAGCATGCAAGTATTATATTTGCAAAAGGCCAAATGCATAACGAATCAAGTGTGCAGCGAGCTAAAATTTCGCATATTTATTTATTTCTATTCGCATTTATTAGCAGCAGCAGCTACTCAAATGTGACACTCGGTATGTTGACAGTGGGCTGAATAGCCGCGAGTACAATGTCCTCTTAGGCTTAAAAGCCTTAGCAATGTGCATGCACAAGTACATATATACATACATACATACATACATACATACATACATACATACATTCATACATACACACATACATACGTACATATATCCATACATAATTACTTATGCACAATAGCCAGCAGTTGTTGAATGGGTTTAGTTTTTTTCATATTTACATGTGCTGGTGTTGTTGTTGTGGATTTTGTTGTTCTAAAGCTATATTAAGGCATTTCAGTAGTATTTGTGATTACCAACTTTTGCGTTTAAATAGTTGTATGTTTTTTCATACGTACATATTTACATATTTTTGAAGGCCTCGTACAAGTGCGGCCCACACAAGTATGCAATTTGCATATTAAACAAAATTGGAAAAAATACTACGCCAATATAAACAGTAATAGTAAAAAAATTTTGATTTTTTTTTTTGGTTTCGTTTGTAATATTTCTAGTTGTTTATGGTGTCTGTGTTGCTGGTTTTGCACAAAAAGTAGTCAGTCGCGTTATTCGATGTGGGCATGTTAAAAGATTTTTTAGTGGTCGTGGCGACAGAGGTGTAAAAATAAAATTATTGGTAGTCAAAGGCTACCTACATACATATAAAGTGGAGTTGGTATTTGCTTTTATTATTATTTTTTTTTTATTAGCAACAGCGACATTGTAAACAAAATAGTTTTAAATTTTATTGCAAGTTTATGCTTTTGCAACATTGTAAAAATATATTGCAAATTATAGTGAAGCATAAAAATTTTAAAATATTTATTGTAAAATGTGATCAATTTTAAGAGTGCAAAACACCTTGAATTTGTGTCACATTGCACATTAAATCAGTAATGCGACATTGGTCTGCTCTAGTTGAATAAAAAATTGATTTGCAATTTTGAATTGAAAAATTTTATTAAATTCCCTCGTACTTGCAGATGCAGCGTAAACTCACTAACGACTAATTGAAATTAACTTAGTTTATTATTTGAAATTTATTCGGTCGCCGTAGCCGAATGGGTTGGTTCGCTAAATGATTGAAAAAGTTTTTTTCTAAAAACGGTGGCCCTTCGGCAGGCAATGGCAAACTTCGAGTGTATTTGTGTAACGAAAAACATCTTCATAAAAACCCTCTGCCGCTCGGAGTTGGAATTAAACTGTAAGAAACCACAAATAGGAGGAGAAGCTAGGCCAAACATCCAAGAAAGTGTGTAAGTTAGGGCGGGTCGATTTAAAAATCGCTCATTCGTTTTAGAGGTATGGTTCCTTCGGCAAAGTTTCTTATTTTGATCCCTAGAATACGATTTTCACAGAGCAATGGGCGATTTTTTTGCCTCCTCACAAATCGACCCGGCCTAGTGTAAGTGTAGGTCAAAGCCGTTCACTTTAATTTATACTCTTGTGCTCGCATAATTAATACCGCCTCATGTCCTAAACTAACACTCGCTGATTATCTGCCCGGTAAAACGTCTAAATCAGTCACCAACCAGCAACAGCAAACCCAGGTTTTTCTGTTAAAAAAACAAACGTAGCTTACTATGACCGCAAAATCTGTGATCAGTAGTGATCGTGTGCTGTCTCTGACTTCACAACTCAGTTGCAACACCGCTAACTTCAACTAACATTTTTGTTTTAGGTACTGCCACTCTTAATTATTTCATTAGAGTGACTTCGTGAAAGCCTATTTTGTGTGCAATTTTTAAGAAAATATTAGACGATTGACTGTGAGATCTGACGCGAACCTGGTTGAGCTGCAAGATTCAAATCATCGGCACATTTCCTTAACGACTTTTTCTCGCTCTCGTAACAAAAATGACAAAACTGTAACGACTTTGTTACTTTTAATGAATTACTTTTATTTGTAAATAAGAATATAAGCCCACATAAATATTGAATCTAGGAATGAAGAAGTTTGGTAGAGCGTTCGCGTGACACTGGGAATTACGTTTACGGAACAACACAAACTTTCACACTTCTGCACATTGAATTAAGTCATTTTATCTTTATACAATATTAGCAATATTTTTCATTCAAATTTTTTGTCGCTTTGTTTTTTTAAATATAGTTTATTCTATACCAAAAACCTAGTTACAAAATTCCCAAAATTCACAAAAATGAAAATAAGGTCATCAAAATTTGCAAGTCTTTGGAGTGGCAATCAAGCCTTAGTTTAAGGATTGATCTACATATAACATTTTTCCTGTGTTGAGCAGAGTTTAGAAATAGGCTGAACATCTTTTAATAAGGGTATGCGTTGGACTTTAATATGAAGTATACTGCCCGCGACGAACGAATTGTCTCTTTTGTTTAGATAAATCCAGGTTTCAGGCTTTATGAAAAAATTATAAAAAATCCACAAACCTTCCATCAAATTTCAACGGTCTTTATTAGAATTTCAGAAAATTTACAAACCTCCTGAGTATGCAGTTTCATAGTTTATTAAATTTTAGTGTAATAAAATGCAAGTCTAAAGTTTTTAAGAAATGCGTTGATTTTTGAAAATTGTTTCCCCTAACGGTGTTGCGCATTTTCTCCGTATAACAAATTTACGAAATTTTCCTTTTACTTGAATTTATGTGAAAAGAAAAGTTTGTATAATTTTCCTGCTTCTTGTATGACATTTTAAAATTGGATTTATATAGTTTTTGTTATATAATTAACTATACTTTAAACAAAAAACGAATGAACGCTGGAAAGAAAATAGAAAAATTGTCAAAACTGGTCAAAATGTTGATGTGCTATCGTTTTGTCGGGGACATCCCCCGATGATTTAAATAATATCAGCCATAAAACTGTTATAAATGTTTCACTGTTTGTGTTTAAAATTAAATATGACTTGATGTACAATTAATTATCAAGGCATTGTCATTAGTGTACGGGAGAGATGTGTGGCCATTCAACTTAAGGAGAAACAAGAATTTTATGTTTAATTTGTGCAGAATTAAAAGATGACAATTCGCTTTATTCGATCATGAATTAAATTACTATTTAAATTATGAAAATAATTGCTAAATAATTTAATGAATTACCAAACATTATAAAAATCGAGAGAAATATTATTTTATTTAAAAAGTTTTTCATTGATTATATTAAGGAAAATATCATAAAAATTAGCTCACACGCAGCATTAGGGCAAGCGTGAATTTGAAAGTAGCACGAAAGTTAGAATGTAGTAAGTTATGTATACGAGGGTTAACTTTTATATTTAACGTCTTTAAAACACTAGGTGTGATGAGCTGCAATTCGATATTTTTAGCGAAAATCTCGTGGTGTATAAATCAAAAATATGACACTCATTTTCCGAATCCAAATGTAGAACAGAGCTGACGACAGAGTTCGATAATAAAATTAAAAAATATAACCACCTTTGGAGGATAGAGCTTTACACTCTCGAGGTCGATTTTCAGTAGACGAAAACGGAGCAACTTTGCAAAGGCATCTAATCGAAGTAAATATATCAGTTATGACAAATCTTCTCATTAACTACAAAGCTGAATATGCATGGTGTCAAGATGACACTGTGTTACTGCTGCGCCCGAAAGGGAATCGTACTACTGTGGGCAAAAAGTAAGGTGAATTTATTTGTCAAACTTCGCGGGATTAAAAGTTCGCTATAGTTATTTTTTTCATGAGTTGGCAGCACTGTTAATAACAACTGGGACAACTTTCATGTGAATTTCAATGTCAGTAATATATTTACGCTTGTGTTTACCAAACGACCAAGAGTGCATTTTTCGATTTTTACAATGTCTGATTTGATTGAGCAGAGAAGTGCCATCAAATTTTGTTTGCGGAATGAAATTTCGGCTGCGGAAACGTTTAGTTGGTGATTCGACCATGTCGCAGAAAAATGTTTATAAGTGGTACAAAGACTTGGAGCGCTCCGGACGACCATCGACGTCAACAGATGACCAACACGTCAATAAAGTGAAGGAGTTAGTGCTCAAAAATCGTCGGTTGACTGTTAAAGACCTTACTGATATGTTCGGAATATCAGAAGGATCTGTGAAAACCATTTTGAAAGACCATTTGGACCTACGAAAAGTCAAATCTCGTTTGGTACCGAAAACTCTCAATTTCTTGGAAAAAAGTTGTCGCGTTGATGTGTGTGAAACAATGCTTTCAGACTATCAGGACAAGCTCAAATGCATCATTACGGGAGATGAGACTTGGATTTATGCTTACGACCCTGAAACAACCGACCAATCAAGCGAATATCGTGCTAAAGGCGAGGCCAGACCGAAAAGAGCACGTCAAAGTCGTTCAAAAATAAAGGTCATGATGACAGTTTTTTTTGATTTTCGTGGTGTGGTGCACTATGAATTCCTTCCACCTGGCCAAACTGTTAATAAGGAATATTATTTGAGCGTTATGCGTCGTTTACGTGAAGCAATTCGTCTAAAAAGACCAGAATTATGGGCCAACAACTCTTGGTTTTTGCATCACGATAATGCACCGTCTCACACTGCACTCGTTCTTCGTGACCATTTCGCCAAAAATTCCACGCATATCCTTCCGCAACCACCGTATTCGCCTGATTTGGCTCCGTGTGAGTTCTGGATATTCCCAAAACTCAAGAGACCACTCCGGGGAACGCGTTTCGAAGGTGCTGATGGCTATACCGGAAATGGACTATTTGGCATGTTTCGGGGATTGGAAAAATCGTTGGCATAAGTGTATTTCATCGAGAGGGGATTATTTTGAAGGGGATGAAATTGATTTACAAGAATAAATAAAGATTTTTCATTTTACAACCAAATTCACCTTACTTTTTGTAGTATACTACATGGCTGGTCTCCAATACCAACGCACAGAGGCTACAATCTTCCGTCAACAAATGCCTCGACATCATCTTTAGAATATTCTGGCCGGAGATCAACGAATGAGAAGCCCATCCTTAGAATACCACCAGAAACCATCACGAGAATGGCACTGGACTTCAGTCCCCAAGGGAGCAGAGGTCGCGATCGGCCAAAGATGCCGACATCACATGGGACAACAGCCCAGAACCGTACACGATGAACGAGTCTTGTCGAGGCTCTATGCTTCCGCGCGGAGCTAACAAAGATATAGAAATAATGCTCGAGCTATTAAAACCTGGCGAAATTATCATACAGCGGTTGTTGATTCGTTGAAATTTTGAAGCGAGCGCGGACCGGAGAAAAAAACGACCAAAATGTACTTTTTGATACGAGTGCGTAATTTTGAATCATGGCAATGCTCGGTCCTATGCTCTGCTCTAGTTGGTAAAAAATATGCAATTAAGTAAACTGTGTTCACAAAATCTTGACGCAAGCGCTGCATTCATTAGACCTGGTCACTTCTGAATATCACTTACTTTACAAAGAAATATACCAAAACTTCAAGGGAATCTGCGAAAAACTTACGGAGATATATGGTTTTAACTGAAATAGTATAGTTAGGGTAATTCTAATCAAAGGAAACTTTAAACGAGCTTTTATGACAAGTGAAAGCATTTACAAATTCGCTAGATCAATTTTTAGTATCAAACACTGGTCGTCTGTTCTTTTTCTTTCTTTTTTGCTTGAAAGCTATCAATAAGTGAGCAGAGAGAAAAGTTTACACATGGTGGCGCAAAATTAATCATCCATTTTCTTTCATAACTTTTTTACTACAAAACTCAATAGTTTGCGGTCACTAGAATACGAAATCATCTCATATGCTGACCTAAGCCTGATTGCCTTTATCTCTCGGCCAGCAAACAAATCAACACAATTTTTGTTTTTTATGCAAAAAACATTAACTCTAATCTGCTTTTAATTTCCTTAGATATTTTATTTTTTGCGGCTACAAATTATCTATATGTATACATATGTATGTGCATATATGCAGGGATGTAATTATTCTGCCAGCCAATGCGCAAAATTTCAAATTACCATTATTATTTCATGGCCGATAGCCCGTAATACAAATAATAGCGAAAAACAACAACAACGAATTCAAAAGGAAATGACTAATACCCAACCGGCATGAATAAATATCATTGTGTGTGGTAATTACCGCCACTTGTTTCACTAGTTTTATTTTAATTTCGTTTCTATTTTGCGCTCAAGCGGCTAAAGGCAATTTTCTTTTGAAAATCACTGGCAATCGAATCGAAGCAAAAAGCAAATAATAATCAACAGGGTAAAAACCAAGTCGAGTGCGCAAAATAAGTCAACGAAATAGCTGTGATTGAACGAAATCAACGAACAACCAGGCCATTGTGGTTCACACGGGCATTATCTGTAGCTGCGCCAAACGCCCGCCTGCACAATTTTCATTTCCCGTCGATTTTATGTAATTACACAGTGATTTGGGTTCACCAGCTTACGTTCGAAAATTGTGCGCAAATTGTTTATAATTTTCAACAAATTTAGCTGTGATGTCGCGCACGCACCCAAACGTTTGCTGAAGCGGTCCAGCAAGCGTGCGGCTGAGGAGTCTACATACATACAAACAAGTAAAGTGCGCATAATAGGATGGTGCTGCGCAACTGAAAAACTTGTAAAAGAGGAAGAGCGTCAAGTATGTAATAATTGATTTATTTTGTTTTCTTTTATTTACAGTTCTTTTTTATTTTATTTAATTTCATTTTTTTATTAGCGCGATTTTGCTGCTCTAACCGAGCCGAGCCGGTAGATAATGGCAATCACCTGCTTCGCATACGCAAAGTGGTGAATTAAGTCATGACAATGTGTCAGCGAAAACAACAATAATTGAGTTGATGTAATTAACTAAGCGTATTGGCCGATTATTTGACGCCACTGCGCGGCATACGACATCAAAAATAGAGAGAAAAGAAAAACAATAAAATTTAATATAATTTTTTATTTGCTTGTTGCCGGTTTAATGAAATGACAGCGCGCTTAAGTGGCGCATTGGCCTTCAAAAAGATGGCTCCAAATGAAAGAAGCCTAATGAGTTTCATTGTTTCGTGATCTATTAATCAATGACTCCCACGCATGGCTAACTAACTGCTGATTGGATTTGTTAAAAAATTTATTTTTCGTTTTTTCTTTCAACGAACTAATTCCACTTTTAAAAATTCAATTTAATGCCTAGTTTTTATTATTTCACACACAGGGCTTGGTGGAGACACCCCCGCAAAAATCTTCGATAGTTCGCGCAAGTAGGTATGAAAAGGCTACTAAGCCCCCGCACAGCAATACTTATGCACGCATACATAGTTAGATATGTAGTATATACGAGGTGTGCTCTAAAAGTAAGGTGATTTTTTTTCTATTTTCGGTTTTTTTTATTTTGTAATGGAATGTGAAAGTGTATCCGATGCGGTACCAGCTGGTGGTAGCAGAGGAACACGAAAAGCCTCCACAGCGTTGGAAAGATCAGGTGAAGAAGGACCTGGCTTCATTTAGTGTGTCCAACTGGCGCCGGTGAGCACGAGAAAGAAACGACTGGCGCGCTTCGTTAAAATCGGCCAAAATCGCTTAAGCGGTTGTCGCGTTAATCAAGAAGAAGCAGAAGTGGAATGTGATCCAATGCCCTCAACTTATGTTTAAAGTCTCAACTACATAGATATAATTCTTAGTTTGTTTTCGACAGACACAAAGGGTAGAAGTGTTTTGGTGTGCTCGGTGATTCTCTGTTGTCAAAAAAAATTGATCAAAGAATTTGCCGTAAGTTCTGTGTCAAAACTGGAATTAAGTGCTGCAAAATACTTGAATTGCTGGTAGTGGCATATGCTTTGAGACTGCTTTGAGTAAAGAAAGATTGTATAAGATTCGTACAAGCACTTTTTAGATGGACCCAACTTAGTAAAGAAAATTAATTTGAAAAATTGTCGAATCAATCTTGTCGAATCAATCTTGTCGAATCAATCTTGTCGAATCAAATTTAGAGACACCATGCAATTTTTCCGCCTGTCTGGGGCAATAGGCGTGTGCCAGCGAGGCAACTTAATTTTGGCCAGAAGAGCCCTCGCTTGAGCATCGCTCATGAGCTGTTGTAGAGCATAAATCATGATACCGATTTGCTCAAAGAGTCATAAATGATGACCAATCATAGGTGTAGTAGGGTTATACCTGAAATGTCGAGACCAAAGCGCAATTGTTCGAATGGAAGAGCCCACTAGAGAGGGATGCAGGAACTAAAGACTACAACGCTGAAAATCTCAAGGCAATACAAAGAAAGTGGTTACCAGAAGAGGTTCGAGGAATGGAAAAAATGTTGGCACAAGCATGTTATGCAAAGTGGCGCAAAATTAATCATCTTATCACAAGATTTATAAATTTAGCAAATGACATTGTATGCCAATCATATTTGACAAATGTGAACATTGCGTGGTGCAATTACAAGAATTGGAGTCAAAATAAAAATTTCCATCACTCAATCACTTTTTTACAATACATATTTGAAAAAAAGTTATTCTAAAACAAAATTGGATGACTAATTTTGCGCCACCTTGTATGTATCTAAGCGCAATTACTTTGAAGATACAATAACAAAATAAATATTTTTCGACAAACATAAAAACCCACCTTACTTTTTGAACACACCTCGTATATGTACATACGCATGTGTGTGTATGTTTGTCTGCACGCCTGCTTGTTTCGCACAAAAATTTTGGTCACAAAGTAGCCGCGAAAATATTCCGCCACAAACGATCATAAATCACCAACATAAAAATGTATAAACGTATATTTAACAGGCAACATATTTATTGCCGTAATTTCATTTACAATTACTTACAAGTACATATTTATTGTTTGTTTGTGTGGGTATGATCATATTTTGCATTGCATTTGACCGATACGTTACCAATGTCATATTGGGCTTTTAGTGTGTGTGTGTGTTCGTTTTTTACAATATTTTGCCATATGTAATAACATTTTGATTGATGTCATTACGTAAAGAAATTAACATTTTCCGTTATGATATGCAATAAGTGACATAATTGAATGTTGGTATTTCATTGTTTCGCAGGGGAGATACATACGTCCATACATATATTCATACATTCATTCAACCATTCATAGTCATTGTAAATATTGCGTATGCGAAAAACAGTTTTTTCTTTTGTTGAGAAAAGCTTTGAAATTTTCAATTGTATAAAAGTGCGAGATAACTTCACTTGAATAATTACTTAAACTTGTTTGACTATTTTATATACCAATACGGTGAATGAGGAGGTGATTACCGCTAGATATGAAAGAGAAGAAATCGTTTTGCCTAGCAAACTTACAGAAGCATTTCTCCATGCAGAATATTCCGCTATGTACTCTATTGTTGTCATGCACTTTAAAGAGAGAATATTTCGTAGGTAATATAAAATTTTGCTGGACAATATTTACCTAAAAGTATAACTTTTTATTTAATACTGCAATAAGATATAATAATATTTTTCACGCAATGAAATAAAAATGTTCGGGATGAGGTGAGCCCGCTGTAAATTTTTTTTTTTTATAGAAAAAATGTCGTCTTATTTTACGGCAACATTATGGAAATATTAGCATACGCGCCGAGAAAATGTTGCTAAAGAGAAAATGTTGCTAATATGAAAAGAGGATAAAAAAATGCAACAACTTCATAAATAATATATTTAATAAAGTCATATACCCATAATCCCACTATCACCACAGCATATACTTTTTCACTCATTCTCTCCTTACCTTTCCTACTTATATTCTCACATCTCTTAAGAAACATGAAGCTTAATTCTTAATTTCCTCCCTTACTAACTGATGATTACATTCACATTAAGGACTATAAAATTATCTACACCCATCTCTTTCTTTTTTTTACATAACACCAATAACAATTAATCAGTGCTATTAACTTTTTTAAGTTTCCTTTTGCCTTGTTTTATTCGAAATTCATGTTTTTAAGTTGGACAACGAAATAGCACAGTTCTATTTCAATCATAAAAATAATTTTTCTTGGTCCATTCCTGTTTGTTATAATCCCAAATATAATTGTTTACTTTAAAATCATGAAATGAAAATGAAAAATAGAAAGAGAACCTCACTGCTCACTTGAAAAAAATAATGTCATTTCTGACCTTTACGAAAACGTTACAAAACAAACAAAAGTTGCAGAAATAATAGGTTATTCACAAATTATTTACAATGCCATCAATAAATTTGAAATTTGCAAAAGGCGAGCCAAGAAACACCGAGAGAATGGTAACTCCTAAAACACTCAGGCTAAAAAGCCCTGGATCAAGCTCAAAGCTCAGGAAAGTAAAAGGGTCAAGGAGAAAAGAGAGCAGCGACAGAGAGAATAGAATAGAATAGAATAGAATAGAATAGAATAGAATAGAATAGAATAGAATAGAATAGAATAGAATAGAATAGAATAGAATAGAATAGAATAGAATAGAATAGAATAGAATAGAATAGAATAGAATAGAATAGAATAGAATAGAATAGAATAGAATAGAATAGAATAGAATAGAATAGAATAGAATAGAATAGAATAGAATAGAATAGAATAGAATAGAATAGAATAGAATAGAATAGAATAGAATAGAATAGAATAGAATAGAATAGAATAGAATAGAATAGAATAGAATAGAATAGAATAGAATAGAATAGAATAGAATAGAATAGAATAGAATAGAATAGAATAGAATAGAATAGAATAGAATAGAATAGAATAGAATAGAATAGAATAGAATAGAATAGAATAGAATAGAATAGAATAGAATAGAATAGAATAGAATAGAATAGAATAGAATAGAATAGAATAGAATAGAATAGAATAGAATAGAATAGAATAGAATAGAATGGAATAGAGATAGAGACAGAGACAGAGGCAGAGACACAAATAGCTAGTCCTGTGATAATTTTCCAAAGTAAGTAGTAAGTAGTAAATGCAAGACACTCACGGGGAAAACGCCCAACGCTATCTGCCTCAGGCATTCCCCGACTAATTTCGAACACACAAACAAGGGGCCCAAAGCCCTAATTGCCACTTGGCTGTCAGAGTAGATATTTACCTCTCTTACAGTAATTGCAAAAGTAGGCAACCCATCCACTGCTTCTTTAATTGCGGCTACCTCCGCTTATAAAACACTACAGTGGTAGCCAAAGTTGGAGTTTGATGACCTCTTTTACTAGGTCATTCCTTAAAAATAATCATCATTATATGTTATTGTGGCGAAATGTGCTATTTCTTTGTCCACAGCTGTATATACAAGGTGGCGCAGAATTAATCATCCATTTTTTTTTTCAATAAGTTTTTTACTAAATAAAAAATAATAATTTTGGGTGATGGAAATATTTATTTTGACCTTTACGCGCTCCACTGTTCATATATTCGAGCTGTCTAGTTCACAAGTATCAAACATAATTGAAGTACGACGCCATTTGCGAGAATTATGATTAGGGTGATTAATTTTGCGCCACTTTCAATTGTTCTGTAATGTGTAATAATACACTAATTTATTCGAAAGCCACCGATCATAGATAAATTCTCAGTCGATTGCACAATTTAAATCGTCATAAATAAGTACAAAATGTATGTGCGCAGTTTAATTTATTACAGAAATAAATATTACACAATTAGAAAATATTTAAATATACAAATTGAGAAAAAACATCTGCTGCTGGGCAACTAATAAGCAATGGGATGCATATAAAAAGTGTATAAACCTGAAACGATTTGTTTGCGTTTTGCATCAATAAAATCTCGGTAGTATTATTTTTCGAAACGTCAATTACAGCAAAGCGGTGCGCCATAGCCACAATCGAATGAAAGCTAAAAGCAGAGCAGGCACATGACACACTCATGAGAGTACGTACGTTCTATCTTAGTGCGACTGAGAAATTATATTTGCATAAGCTCGATTTCTATTTATTGAACAGCAAACAATTAGTCAACGATTTAAAGGAACACTCAATTTACTTTAAGAAATTTTTCTAATTAAATACTCGACTTTTTACATGACTATCATTTTGTATATTCTTATTTTGGAAGCAAACGAAAGATGTAAGCAAAGCGGCGCAAACATTGATTACAAACAAACAATTGGAGAAACCCGAGAAGAGCAGTGTTGGCCCACCAACAATTATCGACCTCAACCACCTCATCAGTCAGTGATTACCGCTCAGGGGCTATGTGCTAGCTGGCCCCACTCGCACGCCTATCACATTGCAGAGGAAAAGGTTAATTAGCCGGAAAAACAAAAGCCTATAATGAAATGACTTTCGTTGGCTTGAGCCACAAGCTCGACCCAATTCTTGCCGAGGTGTTGCGCCGACGCTGAAGTCCATGAAGCAAGAAATGGTAGGTTGATTTGGTTACTGCAGTTTGTTAAAGACAAAATGGAAAAAATAAAAGTGAAACATAAACAAAACTAACAAAAAAATAGAAAAAAAACAACAAAAGCCAATAAATATCAGGGGCTTAAGACATTAAAAGAAAGCAAGCCAAGACTTTTGCTTTAAGATCGTTTGCGCACATGTGCCGGTCATTCAGCGAAAGAAAGCCATTGACAGGCAGCTGACAAAAATTGACAGCAAGAGAATGGACAATGCATGTAAGAGTTATGGGAGTGCTGGAAAAGGGAGAAAAAAAACAAAAAAAAATTAACAAAAAAACAAACAAAAAAGTTAACAAAAAAACAAAGAAAAAAACTGATAAAAAACCAAAACAAAAAACTACAAAGTCACTTTGCAGCAAAATGTGCTAATAAATGGCAGCAATTCTTACTGCTACACTCTCCTCAGCGCTGGAAGGTATGCTTCCGTAACATAAAGCAAGAAGAAAACAAAAAGTTTTAATGTCATTTGTTGCGCTTTGATTTGACTTCATTTCTTGCTGCACTTCTCAACAGTTTTTCTCTGTTTATGTCTGCTTACTTTGCTACTAATAATGTTTATACCACTATTGTTTTTATTATTGTTGGCTGGTAACGCAGACGACAATGTTTCGAGTTCAAGCACTAACACTCCAGTCATGCCAGCATTCTGTGCGCTCTGAAACGAAAAGTGAACACACCCAGTTCCGAAATGATCTTGCTTGCCATAGCGAAAGGAAAACATTACCCGCTAAGGAAAGAAAGATGCTTTAATAAATTTTTTTTATTTTTTTTATTAAATTATTTGTTAAAATTTGTTCTCTAAAAGTTAAATAGTTCAAATAAGCAAAAGCACAAATTAGTATGAACCACGGCATAATAGAGAAAAAGTTCAGTATATTGTGTGAAAAGAAATGCGAAAAAATTGACTTTCGCAACAAAAATTCTATTCAAGTGCTTTCGAAACAACTAGTTGCAATTTAGTTACAATAAAAGTGTTATATGACTTCAAAAATACATTATACATAAAAAGTAATAAAATTTATTCAATCAGACTAGTTGCTCAAGTGCACTCGAAACAACTAGTTGCAAGCTAGTTACTAAGAAAGTGTTATATGACTTCAGAAATATTTTCAAAAGAAATTTTTATGATATCAGGTGAAATAAACTAATTTTGCAACTAGTTTGAAGCAACTAATTGTGAACTAGCAACTAGTTGTGCCCAGCTGCGAGGAAGCTATTTTAATCACTTTTTTACCGAGTAATTTCGTTTACAACTTCTCTAAAAGTTAAATAGTTCAATAAGCAAAAGCACAAATTAGTCTGGAACCATGGTATATTACGACATATTAGAGAAAAAGTGCAGCATATTGTGAAAAAAATCTACTTTCGAAACAAAAAGTAATAAAACTGGGTTAAAATAAACTAGTTTCGAAAGAACTAGTTACAAACTAGTTAATAAGACCTCAAAACTGCATTCGAAATAAGTAATAATAAAATTGATTCAAACTAGTTTTTCAAGTGCTTTCGAAACAACTAGTTGAAAACTAGTTATTAAGAAAATGTTACATGACTTCAAAACTGAACTCGAAATAAAAAGTAATAAAATTGATGCAATCAAACTAGTTTTTCAAGTGCTTTCGAAACAACTAGTTGCAATTTAGTTACCAAAAAAGTGTCATATGACTCTAAAACTGCATTCGAAATAAAAAGTTATAAAAATGATTAAATAAAACTAGTGCTTTCGAAACAATTAGTTGGAAACTAGTTACTAAAAAAGTATGATATGATTTAGAAAATATTTTCAAAAGAAAATTTTATAATATCAGCTAAAAAAAACTAATTTTGCAACTGGTCTTAAAGCAACTAATTGTGTACAAGTTGCTAGGAAATTAGTTTAATTATAATAAATTTTTCAACCTAAGGGGGGAAGCCGGTTTATGAGGCCAAAATTTTGATGTTTTCGAGAATTTTTTGAACAAAGAAGGAATAATCAGAAATTGTTTAAGTTTAGAGGATATTTTATTTAAATTTTTAGGTACACTTTTAAGTTTTTTTAAAGCTATTTCCGCGAGCGATAGTGGCGTTAGAGCGTGCTGCCCATGGACGATCGCCATACGAGTGTCTTGCTGGTGGGAATTCCTGAAGTTGCAATTTTTCTTTGAAACAGCAATTTTTTTTTCATTAACAACATATTTCCTAAGAATATGAACCTAATTGTGGTAAAAATATATTGAAAAGTGCATGCTTTTGAGGCGCTTGAACACAAAGTAGTTTTTTTTACCATATTTTTTCATCTATTTTGCTTAAAAAACCAGATTTGGTTCAAATAGATTAGAATTGAATAAAGAAAAAATCCCGAAAAATGTTAGAACGATTTGTCGATAACTTTTTAAGCTAGAATTCCCACCAGTTGAAAAAAAATAGTTTCGAGAAAAACGTCGTTCTAACTAACGCGCCTCTACGGTTCGGAACCGACGGGCAATCGCTTAAGTGCTCATAGAATCGGGAATAATTTAAAATTTTAACCACATATTCTTGAGTAATTATACTAACGATTTATGCAATAAAAAACAATTGATTTTTGGTCGATCTAAACCGGTTTCGCCCTTAATAATATATTTTTATTTAAATACTATATAAGCCTTCAGTAAAGCACTAGTCTTCGCCAAACATGCCACTTTCGCCTTTTTGTAACTTTAACCTAATAGTTTCCAACAGGGAGTGCTCAAGCAGACATACACTCGCACATGCAAGCTCACATATGTTGATCCAAAGCTTACTGTAAAGCTAGCTGTCCACAAAATAATGCTGCAAATGCTGCATGACACACGCTGCTTTATGACTTTTTCATTGGAAAGTGCAAGTAAGTACAACCACAACAACGCCACCAACAAATATTTTACAAAACAAAAAACAAAAAACAACTGCAACCACAGGTTTATAACCTATGGAATGAGGTTGTCAAAATATCGCCGTTCGTTAAATGCATGGCGGACAAGAATTTGTTTTGTTTTTTCTGAAAATTCTACATTTGTGGATTATGGCATTGGTTCGACGATGTTGGTGCGATTGAAAAATGAATTGAAATTGTGATATAATGAAATATAAGTAAACAACTTTTTTTGTTAGTGGGGCACCAAAAAAAAAAAAAAATTATTAAAAATAATCAATTGGCATTTCTTAAAAATTAAATTTTTTTTAAATATCGGTTTCACCATGAGCAAACAAATATTGAATAATCACTGAAGCAGCACGCGGAGAGATAACGCTAGATGCCGATGGAAAATGCAATTAATAAAATTAAGATTTATTAACCAACATAAATCAATAAACGTTCAAAAAGTTGCAGGCAAAAAGTTCAACTTGCACACGCTTGCTGGTGCATCAGAGTCAGAGCTGTTGTTTCTTGGTGCTCTGAGACAAAATTTTTTTGGTGCTCTTTGAAAATTTCACATTAAAAATTAGACTTTTTTGATTACTTCAAATATTAACGAGTTTTGCAAGTTTGAGAATATTCTATTGCTACAATTTTGGTACGCTTTTTGGTTCATATTCGAAAAAGTGAATAAAATGCTTCAAAGAACGAATTTCTGCCTCTCCCAAACTTTCTTGAAAGAAAGTTGGCAGCATTGAAAATAATGAGTTATGCCAGTTTATGAGTTACAGCCTTACTCGCCAGCGACAAATCTTGCTCGATAACTTTGTTATTGCTTTCACATGCAAATTACTCGTCAAGTTAGCAGAGCCCAGAGACAGCAAGCGAAGAAGTAGTGAATCGAAGGCGCTTTTAGTTTTATAGCTAAATTGAATGAGATGAGCGTCGATCAAATCTGCATGTAAAAAATTGCATCATTCTACGAAACGATCTTCATGAAACCGAATTGATTTCTGAATGTGAAATTAATTCTGATACTAATGTTTCTCATGCCTCAATTTATTCGAGATTCTACAACAGTCAATTGCAAATGATTTTCAGGAATATTTAGAGAATAATAAGAATTATTTCGTCGTTTTTTATTACCAATGTACCAGATGAATACTTTTCTTCAAAATTTAAATGCATCTAAGACAGGTTGCAGAACACAGTGACTGATGAAAACCCGAGTTTATTTGCCCTAATGTCGATTGAAAACTATGTTTTCGATTCTTTTGATTTAGATGAAATAATAGAAGAATTCGTTTTGCAAAACTAAGTAGTTAATGAGATGGAAAATATATTAATTGAGGCTAGGGTTTAAGATTATATGAACAATTTTTGTTTTTTTTTTAATAAATAAATAGTTCCTAGTACTATATTAATAAACATACGCCCGCCCATTGGAAATACGCGTTACAGTGGGCAACTCTTTTTTAGAAACTCTTTACAATTTAAAAAGTACTGTTTTAAATTTATTTAATTTCAGATAGCTGCTTCATTATGTTAGCAGATACATTTGATTTCCATATTCTGCACAAAATGTCTATTCTATAAAGCAACGCCCAGATATTTTTAAGAAATAAAATTGTCGTTAGCTAAGCATAGTAAACAATGTTCCAAGAAGTAATAAAATGGAAAAACGTTAGTGAAGAAACTCAGTCAGAAGTTGCTGACAATTTCATGCTGCATAGTGGCCTTCTAATAAGTAAACAGACACACATACATATATATGCGCATATAAGAGCAAATAAGTGTAAATAAGTCAGTGCATATAAGAATCTAACTAGAAAAATAAATATGTAGGTATGTACGTTTGTCAATATGCTGTTGATGTGTGTGTCTCTGCTAGCAATTGAATTACATGTGTCGACTTCAAGTGGGTCTATTACACGCACGCACAATCATATGCAGGTCCAAATGCATACATATAATCAAGCCTTGCCCAGAAACAAATGAAAAACTAAACAACAACCCTGCAGAGAAAACTGACGTCTATTATTATAGCCTAAATTGAGAGATAGTAACTCGGAAAGAGAGGAAAGAAAATCGCAAATACCAATGAAGTTATAATTTTTCTTAATTGCACAAGTTGAGAAAGTTAAAAATTTTCTAACGAAAGGCGGGTTGTGTTATTTAAACCTTTTTTATTTTTCTTTGTACATTTTTATATATCTTTTATACTTTTTTATTTTTTTATATTTTTAATTTTTTTTTATTTTATTTTTTTTTATGTTTTGTATTACCTTAATATTTTTTTAAATTTGTTTACTTTCATTTTTTACCTTTCACATTTTTTTTTATTTACTTATAATTTTACGTTTTATTTTTTAATTTATTTATAAGTTTATTTTTCATTTATTTACTTATAATTTTATTTTTTTATTTATCAATACATTTTTTTTATTTAATTATAATTTTTTATTTTTTCTTTCATATTTTTTAAAATTTTTTTTATTTAATATTTTATTATTTTATTTATCTATAATTTTTTATTATTATTTCTGTTTTATATATTACAGCTCAATTTTTTCCCACAATAAACTAACCACTTCATATCGGCTAGTAAAATATAGTTAATTCACTTTCGATTCGAAAAATTTATTGCCAACTTTATTTCTTTGAAAACAACCCTGGAAGAAAAAATCGACATCTGCCGTATGCAATTTCTCGGGCAAAAGTTTCCTGTTAACGATGTTCTTCATTTTGTAACCTGTACAAACTGGCGCAAAATTAACCATCCAACTTTGTTTTTGAATAACTTATTTACTAAATAAAAGAAATGATTTTAAGCGACGGACCTCTTTTGAACTTTACGCGCTTCATTGTTTGTCTTTTTGTATACCAACTTCACAAGTGTCAAATATGAATGACGTACGACGCCATTTGCAAGAATTTTAAATATTCCTATAGGGTGATTAATTTTGCACCTCCTTGTATGTGTAAGTAAGTGTCTGTCAAGTGTTGCTTCAAATACTCCGACTTCGAATTATTTCGATAATCAAAAGCGTTTTTATCTTTAGTAAGTTTTTTTGAAGGAGCGATCAGAGATATTGAGAAAGGCGCTTTTAACTAATTTTGCTGGCTCTGGAGACAATCAAAAAGTAATTTCAAAAAGTTCTGTCTAATTCAGAAAATTCCATCAATTTCGAATAGAAAACTTGCAAATACGGATTGCCATTATCAGAAACAAATTGGGAATGCCACATTTAACTTACTAAATTGCTTTGGCATGTTTTACTCTTTACAAGAAGAGTTGTCAAGCAACTCTGTGTAGCGAACCCGTAGGGAAAGGGGAACCGAGTGCAGTACAGTAGACTTAATGTTGTCTGAGTGCTGTACAGCTGATTTTCTAAATCAGATTCTCAAAAATGTTTCAAAGTTTGATTATCGCAGTGTAAACAGCCAAGAAAGTAGTTTCAGAAAGTTACTTGCTACAGCTGATTTTCTAAATCAGATTCTCAAAAATGTTTCAAAGTTTGATTATCGCAGTGTAAACAGCCAAGAAAGTAGTTTCAGAAAGTTAACTTTGGAGAGCACAAGTTACTTAGAAACAACTATTTAAGTATGGCCTAACTGCTACTGAAGCTACATTCAGAAATTTTCAGTTTGAGAGGCTTGCGAAATTCGCTTTCATTGATGTCTGATAGCACCATAAGCCCGCACAGGTTTGCAAATGCGATACAATTATTTAGAAAAATTTATTTTTTTTGGAAAGAACATCAAACTAATACGCGCTAAGAAAATGTAACCAGCCTAGTCTTCAAGTTAAGGCTTTCAGCATTTATGAAATATGGGTTTTTAGTTTCCAAATGAATGTTTGAGAATATTGTTTAACTTATTGCATAAGCTTGAAAGTCCAACTGCCTAAAATTGGCTCTAACGGCGAGCAAATTTACTCACCTAATGCATCGTTTGAGGAAATTAACCGACTACTTAGCCGACTAATTAGCTAAAAGAAGGAGTATTGCATAAATTCAGCCTCCCCCGATTTCCTGCTGGATATATGCTGACACGAAAAGAACTCTCAACATTAAAACAGTGGTAAACAGTCCGACAAAAGCGGAGAGTCTGAAGCAAAAATTTAAATAGGAAAACCTAGAAACAAACAGTCAAAGAGAAGTAGAAAAAGAATAGTTTAAAGAGAAAATACATTGCAGCGTAGAAGAAAACTACAATAAAGCGGAATAAGAAAAAGAAGTAAAAGAACGTGAAAAGAGTGATGAAAACATGGAAAATCATATTGGAGGCATATGTGTGTGCTTCTATGATCACACATACATGCATACACGCGTGTGCATGTGTAGCTTATAGAATGTAATTTGTGTGCGGTACACCAAGGCTGACTAAACGTGAAACCAATTGAAAACTCTACTTGAAACATATACAAAAGTGCACACACGCACACATACACCTGCGCAAACATATCTACTTATTGGTCATGCATCTTAGCGCACGTGAAAAGCATAGAGAATATACTTTATGTTGGACTAGCGCGGCTTATGACACAAAAATTTATTGCAATTGAAAAACTAGTGAATGAAAATGGAAGTATACTCTATAGATATATAAATACATATATATGTACATACATATTTATATGTATATATGTACATATATGTACTGTGAATATTTGCCGAGGCAGCTGAATTTAATGCGAGATTCAATTCCGCGTGTATTGAAGTGCTTAAGTGGAGAGAAAAACAATTCTTTTTTTTTAATCAAATAAAAATGTAAGCATTTATGTGTGCGTATAAAGAAGCCAAAGTACAAATTTAATTTTAACTGGGGTCATGTGCGCTAGAAAAGGCGTTGGCATTTGTTGTTTTGCTGTTGGCGGCGCGAATATATGGCAATTGAAAAAAGCAATAATAAAACATATGTATGTATATTAGGGCGGGTCGATTTAAAAATCGCTCATTGCTCTGTGAAAATCGTATTCTAGGGATCAAAATAAGAAACTTTGCCGAAGGAATCATACCTCCCCAATTTCAAAATATCACCATTTTTGGCCTTTACATGAAAAAAATTAGCTAAATGGCTATGTTTTTTGTTTATTTTTATTTATTTATATTATAATAATATTTATTACTTATTCATAATAATATCTATTTTTTCTCTTAAAAAATTTATTTAGTCAGAACATATGTAAATGAAAAAATTAATTTAAGTGAGTTATAGGAAAGAAACTAAAAAGTTCGACCCAAATTGGGGGACATCAGAATTCGTTTTATAGGTATGGTTCCTTCGGCAAAGTTTCTTATTTTGATCTCTAGAATATGATTTTCACAGAGCAATGGGCGATTTTTTTGCCTCCCCACAAATCGACCCGGCCTAATGCATATACATATGTATGTATATGTGAATTAAAACCGATGAAAAAATGCTGCAAATGTTTAATTGAAGCACATACATACATACTTACATGCTAACAGGCATGACTTTATTGGCATTAGAAGGCAAAAATTTTGTTTCGAAAAGTTGAAAATAGCGGCATTAGTTAATTTTATATATATTTTTTTTTTAATTTTTTATTATCATCAATTTATTATAGATCAAAATATCTTAAATAATAAATTTTATGTTAGCACGTTTAATCAAAATAAAACTCAAGACAAATTTATTGGAAATGGAAAAAGATCTAGAAATTTTACTATTGTTGAAAGTTGGGCTTTATCAAAAAGGTACTAAATTACTAAATTATTATGGCATTTTCTATTAAAACAAAAAAAAAACAACAAAGGCAAAAAATTAAGTTAAGAATATCTTTTTATAAAGTTAGTAATGTAAGTATGTAAGTTTTTACAATTTTTTTTAAATTAAATTTTTTGTAAAAAAAATAAAAATATTTTTGTTACTTATAAATTTTTATTTTTTTTATTTAATTTAAATTATTATTATTTTTTTTAATCTATTTCATTTTATAACAAATACCAAATTAATCCACAGTTCAAATTTTGTACACGATTTATCGAAATTCCGGAAATTTTCATCAAAACTACAAATTTTTTATTCCGTATTTTTAGAAAATTATGGGTATGCAATTTTATAGTCTATTTAATTTTAATATAATGGAGTGTAAGTTTGAGTTGGTTTAGATTGGGTTAGGTTATGGTAGTAGTCAATCTGTACGACCAACTCACGGTTAACTTACAGATCTGTTGTGCGACACGGAAGCCTTATTTATTTTTCTTCGTGGCACCATTCTGAAACCATAGAACCATAAATTGGTGCACATTCGTTAATTTTAGACATTTTTTAACACATTTTTAATTTTTGTATTAGTTTTGTTTTTCAAATTTTTTTTTTTTAAATACAGCTTAAAAAGGTATGATGAAAAATAAGTTCTAGATAAACAAATGATTTAAAAATATTTTAAAAGGGATTAGTAAAAATTTATTGAAAAGATGTTTGTATAATAAATTGTATTTTTTTCAAATCTTCTGTTTTGAATAATGCAAGCTTCGACAATGAGTTGCATGGGCTGAAAAAATGCATTGCAAAAATTTGTTGAAAAGAAGATAAAAAAAGTAGTTTTAGTTCAATATTAAATCATTGTAGCCTTAGTTTAATTTAATTTAATGTACAGTACGTAATCTAATCAGTAAGATAGTTAATTTCGTAGACTAAAATAAATGAAATGAAACCAAAAAACAATGAATACTTAAAATTAAGCAAAGTAGGCGGAGAGGCGTAGTTGACGCGCTATGCTCGAATAGTATTATAGTTAAAGGAAATATATTTCTATATATATTACTGAGTTTAATAAAATCTGTAAAGTTATTGAGATAGATTTTTTACATTCATTGAATATTTTAATTTAATAAATTTCACACACAAGGGACTGAAAAATGTATCCGCTTATGGGAGGTGTCTGCTTATGAGAAAAGTGTAAAAAAAGGTGATAACATGCTTAATGTGTTATGGGAAGGGTGTCCGCTCAAGAGAAAACATTTTTTTTTAACTATTAAGGATTTGTGTTTTGTACTGGAAAAAGTGTCCGCTTAAGAGAGGTGTTCGTTAGGAGCGAAATACAGTGAACTTTTTTAATGTCTATTGACTATAACTATAAATATGTCTATAACCTGTTAGCCTGTAAGAATTTATTGTATTCATTGTCTAAATAAATAAATAAAGATATAAAAAAGTTGATTAGTAAAAATTTTAGCAAAAATATAAAAAAAGAAAAGAATTAGTAAAATTTTTTTTTGAAAAATAAAAGAAATTAGAAAAGTTAAGTATTTTTTTTCAATTTATCATTCGTAAATTAGGGCTTAAAATCTTCTTAAAAATTATAGAAATAATAAATTTGAAAAAAAAAAAAATGTTTCTACAAATTTATCTAAAAAAATTTAGTTTTTCTAAAAATGTATCTAAAAAAATTTTTTTTGTTTCTAAAAATTTATCTAAAAACGAATTTTGTTTTGAAATTTTATTCTGAAAAAATTTTTTTTTCTAAAAATTTATATAGAAAAAAATTATCTTAAAGAAAATTTTATCTTAAAGAAATTTTTTGCCCCTAAAAATTTATTTAAAAAAATTTATTAAAAAAAAAAAATTTCTGAAAATTTATCTAAAGATTTTTTGTGTTTAAACTGACAACTTTAAAATTAGAAATATAAATAAAATCAATTGAAAAAATGTTCATACTGAAAGTCATAATAAAATGATTTTAAATTTTGTTGCACGAAACAGCAAAATAAGAATAAATAAAAATATAATGCAACCACTTTTAAGTCTAAAAGAAAAACTAAAAAAGGAAACAATTTCGAAAAGCATTCTAAACAACTTCTAACATCAGCTACACATCTGCTTCGAACAATCCATAACGGATGCTTACAAAATTTGCTACTTCAGCTGAATAAAAATACACTATTTATATACATACACGCATACATACATTGAATAAAAAAAAACTGCCAGCTATCATATCAAACAGATCAAATCAATGAACGAGAGTGATCGATTGCAGCAATCAAAGCTTCCTGCCACACCCTACCACCGCAGCACTACGTCTTACAACAGTAGCAGCGGCAGGCTGTTTGCTACACTTGCATACACATATGTATGTATGCATACGTGTCCATGTATGTCTGTATGTATATACATATATGGCACAACCCAGTTCTCGGTAGATTGCGTGTAACGGTATGGAATTTCTAATTTAAATTCTCTACTTTTTATGAAAATGAAAATAGCCATAAATATATGCATAGGTATGTTCGTATGTACGTTCGCATGTACATATGTATGTATGTATGGGTGTAAGTGTTTAGAACAAGCTGCACGCATACGGCGGATGTGCCACAAGGAATGCGTGCATCGTTGTGTAGATACATACTTGCTTACGTACATAAAACAATGAATAACTTGCAACATGCCACACGGCGCGTGCAAAGAAAGGAAGTGAAGAAAATTCTATGGCAGAGTTAATGTGTGTGTGTGTATGTGTGCCAAATTGCACTATTGCTGCGTGTGCTTTCCTGAGTTTTTATTTTTTTTCCTATGAAATTCTAAATTATGCAGCACAGCTGATATGCGAACAAGCGAAAATATCGTCGATGCCATTAGCGGCAGGCAAATAGCAGATCGAGTTGTGCAGCATCGCGCCTATTCGGTTGAATTGGTGTGAAAAACTGCTGCCACCTGGAAGCAAATCAAAATGCGCTGTGTTACTGCTTTGATTATAAATGAAAAACGGAACAAAAAAAAAATCAACGAAATGCAGGCCAGAATTTGAAATCTTGTAAATTAGCCGAAAACAGTGTACGAATAAATGTTTTTTCTTTTTTTGCTTTTTGCTTCTATTGCATCTGCCACATATGTGTGTGAGTGAATGTATATATTTCACTGCACGCTCAACAGCTGAAAGCCGTTCTTACCAGTTTCCTATGATCTCATCACCGATTGAGTAATACAAATTCATTGCAAATCACGCGTTTTATTCAAAACCATTACATACTTTTTGTTTTCAGCTTTTGGTATTGTACTTTATTACTTGCAGCCGTCATTTGGCAGCGGTAATTACAAATCGTTAAAAACGAAGAGAAAAAACAAAACCAAACGAAAAATGTAATATAAACGCCCACAAAAACAAGCTATGACTGATATAAAGTGGCTATAAAAATTTTACATTCAATGCTCAAAACATATTTTGTATGAATGTAAAAACAAAACTATATTTTTGGCATCGAAATGTGCGAACATATGTTCGTATGTGTGTATGTGTGTAGGCATGCGAAAATTGTATGTACTTTGCGGCAAAACAGCGCCAGTAAACAAAAAAGGGCAATTAAATGGCATAATAAAGTAATTAACGATTAACAAGTGTAGATCGGATGTTGATTCAAGCGAAGAAAGCGCAAGTGTTACTGCTTTTATGTTTTTATCTATTTTTATTATTATTATTATATTTTTTTTTTTATTTATTTTTTTTTTTGATAAATGCAAATATTTTGCTGATATTGAAAATTTCGATAACAAGCAAAATAAAAGACTGCAAATAGAGAATGAAGCGACGAATTCACTCGAGTAAATAAAGTTTATATTCCATATGACTTGTTATACGATTTTAAGGTTTAAAATATACAGTGGTGTGCAATAAAGTGTTGCCGCGCCTTCGTTGATATTATTTCTTTACGTTGATTGTATTATAAATTCCCATAACTAGCTGTGCTTTATTAATTGCATGCAAGAAATTGTAATTAAGTTATTTCTGGAATGAAATATGTTTTAGCATTAGCATCAGTGCCAGTCTCCACTCACGGTGGAGAACATAGAGGAGGTAGGTGTGGCTAACATTAGACTCTCAGCGAATTTGAAGGAACCAGCTGCAGCGTGAAAGCGGTTTGTTTACGAAAAAACTGACATTGTATGGATGATATACGAAAAAAATCAGCACAGCCAACACTCACGTTACTTCATTGACGCCTGAACAGCGACTGATTGGAAGAGCGTAAGAATACTTGTGAAATCGAGAATGATAGAGACAAGATTGCGACTATCAGAGAGTGTGTGACGTCACTTTAGTGCATTTGCATGAGAGAGATGTGAAAATGCGAGCAAGAATGCAAGAAGAACAAGAACAACACAAAACAAGTGCGACGTCACATACACAACGATTCTGTCACATTCGCTGAGAGCAAAGTATGGGTACAAAGGCATATCTATAGCATGGTGACAAGATTTTTATGGTGTGGCTTATATTACACCATTAGCTGGCTCTCAGCAAATTCGACGTTGGGCTGCCGCAGAAGCTTTGTTTACGAAAAAATGTGTTAGTGATATACGATCACTTCGTTGCTGTCTGAACAACTACTACAATCTTGAACAACGACTGATCGGACGAGTGTGTATGTATGAAATTATCAGGGAAATTTTGGCTGGTGACTCACTCCCGTGACGAGGCAGCCGAAATTCGCCTCAACAATTTTTTTTTTTTCACCATAATTCTTGGCCAAACCTAATAACCTATCACCCTTGTACCTATAGACGGTGTTGTGACGGGAGTAGTTGATTGCTTGTGCTTCAACTCGCCTTTCTTTTTTAAATGTCAGTAAAAGAGAATAACGAAAAGTTGTTGTTGTGTTGTGAATGGCGACAAACTAATTTTATCTATTTGTCATTCCATCCGTTCTGCGATTCCCCTTCCCTTGGCAGTTCTAAATTAAAAAATTTTATTGTTGCCCGAATGCTACCACCTTGAATAGATTTACTTGAGCGTTACGAAAATCGCCGCCACATCATTATTCTCTCCATAGTGATGTGAAATGAGCGTCGTGACCTTTGACATAACAGCCAAAATTACGCTCACAATTTTATTTCGGATGGCTAAATCTTATAATTTATAGTGGAAAATCTACAATGTGGCGCAATATTAACCATCTCATCGGTAGACATAGGTATAATTCTTTGCAAGTTACGACACTTGTGAACTAAACAGCTGCAGCACTCGAACCGTCAAGCAATGGAGCGCGTAAAGTTCAAAATAAAGATTTCCATCACTCAAAATCAATTTCTTTTTTTTTGTATTTAGTAAGTACAAGCAGTTCAGTTCTTTGATCATTTAAAAAAAAAAAAAAATAAATAAATAATTGGCGCGTACACTTCTGTTAGGTGTTTGATGTTGTTCCACAAATGGAGGGACCTACAGTTTCAAGCCGACTCCGAACGGCAGATATTTTTATGAGCAGCTTTTTCATGGCAGAAATACACTCGGAGGTGTGCCATTGCTTGCCGAGGGGCGACCGCTATTAGAAAAATGTTTTTTTTATTAATTTTGCTTTCACCGAGATTCGAACCAACGACCTCTCTGTGAATTCCGAATGGTAATCACGCACCAACCCATTCGGCTACGGCGGCCGCCTACTTATTTGATCATTTTACTCAAAGCGAAAAATCAGTTCACATTCTTATTAATATATTTCTTAAGTTTATTTAACACTTAAACAAAATTTATACTTCCAACTAGGTGGATTCAAACATTGCTGCGCAGAAGTTAGGCGAGGCAAAGCAACACCTAAAAAAATGCAAAGCGAAACATAGAAACAACCATCAAATAACTATAAAAAACTATGGTCGGTCGAAGTCCTTAGAAAAACCAAGTTATATCAAAATCATGTTTTTATTTTGATTGTTGATTGAAGCAACAAACTTTTGGTTCGGAAAAAAGTGAGTATTTAATCATGTAATGAGCGAGATTCACCCCTCGAGAGCAAAGGGTTAAATACACCTGTGAAGCTTCAATGGCCGAAATCGTCAAATTAAAGCTGTAATTATTACAACAACAACGGTATTCACTGGATTTGGCTGATGGTGACTCTTTTTATTTGCAAACTTAAAAAAAGTGACTCGATTAGCAACGGCTGGAAATCCTACATTTTATTCGGCTTAAGAGAGCCGAGGAGAAACGCTTGGCGATTTATGCTGAAAGTCAAGAAAAAAAAATTAGTTCATTTGCGCTTCGATTTCCTTCTAAGGAGATATGGAATGATCCTCATTTAAACAAAAAACAAAATCAAAAAGGTGAAAAAAACTAGAAGTTCAAACGGTGAAAATCTGCCCCTTTTAGTAACGTCTTCAGCTTTTAAAGAGCGTATTTCTTGGATTTTGAATCAGAATTTTTTAGAAAAATTAAAGTTATAAAAGCTATTTGTAGCGTACTGGATTTTGATGTAATACAGTGCAAGTTCAAGCTTTTTTTTTTTTTTGCTGACGATTTTTTTGCATTCTCTCCATAAATTTTCCAATAAATTGTCAAACATTCGGTATATGGGAAAAATTCAAATGTATGCAAAACTGCAGCCAGAATTTTTTTAAATTCTTAGTGAAAGGTTTGAAATTTTGATTAAAATTTGTGGAATTTGTTTGAAACAGTTGAAACACAAAAAAGTTTCTTCCTGAGGAAAGGTAAAAATTTAATGCATATATATAAAGGTGGCCCTCGTAGGCAAGTGGGTTGGTAGATGAATGGTAGATTTGGTAAAGCCTGGTTTCGAAATCCCAGGCATCGAACACCAAACGATGGAAAACGTTTTTCTAACAGCTGTCGCCTCTCGGTAGACAATAGCAAACCACAGAGTATATTTCTGCGAAGTAGAGGGGAAAAGAGCTCAACAAACACCCAAACAAAGGATGTAAGCGCCAATTACGTACATATAATAATATAATATACTTATGTACAATAAATATATGCATATATGAATAAAAACTATACACTTCTAAAAACAGTGGCATTCATTTACATTAACTCTTGCTTGTTTTCTGCTCCTATATCTAACAATTTTCCTCAAATATGCATATTTGTGCATAAATACAAAGGCATGTATGTGTATGTATGTACAAAGAGCGCCCTTCAGAAGATTATCAAAAAATTTGATGGAAGGCATTCACTTCGATTGCCACCGAAACGAAGAATAAATAAAATCATTTATCAGCACTGGGCACACAAATCGGCGCTGATATGATAGGAGGGGAGCATTTGCTGATATTAAGTTCGTAAATAGCAACACAGCTGACAAATCAATAAGAAAATCAATACATCCGGTCACAGGGTATAGCAACCCCATAAGTACATATATCTTTGGAGCTATACATATATGTACATATATATATGCATTTGTATGTGTATGTGCATGTATGTGTATATGTATTCATATAATTCACTTGAATTGGAAATGTGGAAAAGCAGCAATAATAAAATAAGCACATAAAGACACATACATACATACATAAATGCATACTTAAAAATAAATCGGTACACAAATAGACGACGAATACAAAGCGCAGAAAGAACAAGCAAATGCATTTACAATAAGAAAATTTGTGACGTGAGTCGATTACCGATTCCAATGGCTGGCATATGAATAACTGACTGACTGGTTGACTGACTGAGTGACTATAAAGTAACTGGCTGCTGTCTGATTGCTTGAATGAGTAGCACCCGCACTGGGTTCTCGCTTACCAACTGTGATATGCACGAGTATGTCTGTGCTGCCGGTATGTGAATATATTTTGTTATTAAAATCCGTAAAGTATACTCGACGGCTTCTCGCACTCAAAATTTATGCTAAAGTATGCGTCACACATGCGCACATCGAAGCCAATAAAAATGCATACAGACATGAATATTTGAACACTAGAAAAACAACAATCAGGCAGCCAGCCAGCACGCAGCAATAACTCGACCGGGGAAACATATAAAAAAAGAAAGGGAAAAATAGCAAATCAAACAGGAAATAGACGCAGAGTGGGGCATAGCGCTCAGTTGGCTAGTGTGACAATGTGAGAGGCGGGCGAGCGGTATGCAGAATAAGTGACAATTTGTAAGTAAATAAATGTTTATGCAAAAATTACGATACGAGTCAGCACAGGAAATGACAATTGATGGCCTACGATGGCGGCGACGGTAATGGCGAAGCAGCAAATGGCAATTGGTAAGCGTTGAGCAGCAAGCGGTACGCGCAGCAACGCGCGAACATTAAAAACCACAATAAAGCACGGCAAAAAGAAGAAAGTAAAAAGGAAAAACAATAAAAAATCAAGTTAAGCAGTAAAGACACAAAAGTGAGCGAAGCAGTAAGAAATGTTTTTAGTCGAGATTAGAAATCTTTATGGCTTTTTTATTTTGAAAATTTAAAAAATTCGAACAAATTTCTTGAGTGATAATAAGACAATTGCATGCAACATTAACTGGATATTTGTGTATAAAAAAGTGGCAAGAAAAAGCAGCTTAGAATAAAAAGTAATCAGTTAAGAATAGTTTGCATACAGGAACACGAATTTGTCTAATCACAATTTTTTTCTTTTACTTTCAATGAAAAGTACAGATTTGGAGAGTGAAAGTAATGAAAACACAGGGTGATTAAGAATGCTAAAATGCAGGAATGTACCGTGGTGCCCGCACTACAACAAAAAGGTTTGTTCAATTTCTATGCTGACGTCACTCAAAATAGCCGAATCGGTGAAATGCGCCAAGCATAAAGTAGCGGGACTGGGATGCCGCCACCTTTGTATTCTTTACAGCATGCTGGGTGGTAAATCAGGCAACCAATGACTTTGCTTCCGATTTTGCATCAAAAAATCAAAGTCAGGCGAATTCATACAAGGCAATAGCGGTAGTACAAAAACAAAATTTACATGTAGCTTATTTTTTGTTTGTTTTTGCAATTTGATGGTTTAAATGGTAAATTTCGGTCAGAATGTAAACAAACAATAAGAAACTGATAACTGCTACCACCTTGTATGCATTCGCCTTAGTCAAAGCAAAGTTATTTGCAAGCGTCATACGTGACATACATTCACACATACATACATATATGCGTACCAGGATTGTTCAAAAAAGGTGGCTTACATTGGATTTTTGCTTTTTTCTGTTTGGTATGTTGGTATAAATGTACCCAACATATGCTGATACTAGCAATAATTTTGCTGGTTGTTCCGGCAGATGCTTGTATAAAGCTTAACCCTCCGTTGGACAACCTTCGGTTGGACAGCCGGGTCTAGCCTTATATCCATAAATAGATAGAAAAATAAATTTTAAGAAGCTATTTCAAAGCTCAAGTCGTTAGTTTTAATAGTAATATACCGAATTCACGTCCAATATCGAAAAAGTCTGGCTAGGCCCGGGTACCCAACGGCGAGTTAATCGTATCTTGGAGCGCTAGGCGATTTTTCGCTATCGAAAAAAATCGAAACGTGTGTTTTTTGGCCAAAAATATATGATAACCCTAGAATTTGGACCTGTGGGAGTTTTTCCTGGCCCCAAAAGCTGAAAAGACTTTAAAAACGAATAAGGCAACAATTAAATTGCTAAAGAACGCATCGCTGGAAGAGCTCGAGGCCATACCTAAAAGCGAATATCAGAACAATAATGTCTGAAGATGAAATATTTTTCCAGAAAAATAAGAAACTGGCTTTTTTGGGCTAACCTCGTAGATATGTGCATGTATGTATATCCAAGACGCTATAGCCGTGGCAAAAAAATGCAGAAGGTGTGGCCAACATCAGACCGTTAACAGCGATCTTGAATTAGCTGATTTTCTGACATTAGAAGGGGGTAAAACTACGGTTTGTTTACGACATGGGTCTGCAAAAACCGAGGTGGTAAAATCATGTTTCTTTATTGCCATCCGAACATCGACTGATTGGAAGACTGACAGTATTCAATTAACCTCACTTTCCATATTGTGTTTTCATTTTATTCGGCTCTCTCCCCTCAAATCCCCTATGACGTAAGAGTCAAAGTTACTATCACAATGTTGCTTCGGATGTCCAAACTGTGTACTATATAATCTTGAACAAAAGTAGGGAAGTGCATACAAATTAAAAATAGAGTGGTTAAGATCGAAGTAAAAATGTACCAGGAAGATGCCTTAGAAGGCGTGGTGAAGCAGTTAAGCAATACTCTTTTCAATGGAGAGCATTGGATCTTCCAGCAAGATTCCGCTCCAGCCCATAAGACAAAAACCACCCAACAGTGGCTAAAAACCCATATTTCTCGGGTCATAACCGCAGAAGATTGGCCGTCTGGAAGTCCAGATCTTAATCGATTGGACTACAATTTGTAGTCAGAATTAGATAACATGGCCTGTCAAAGGCCTTACAAAAATTTGAAGAATCTCAAACAATCTTTGGTTCGAGCAGTGACGTCAATATCCATGGAAGCAGTGCAGGCTGCAATAGCTGAATGGCCTAATCGTTTGAAGGCCAAATGGTGACCATTTCAAAGTAAAATTAAAATTTTATTTTAAATATTGACATGATTAAATAAAACTAAATTCATTATAAAAAAATGTATTATAATTTCGGACTTAACTTGTAACAGAACTTTTGGCAGGACTATGTAGATATATACATAAATCAGGATTCACAATACCGTTTATGTAAACTTGTCCTTATAGTAAACATTATAACAACAACAACAACAAAAACAATTTTTACCGGCTATTATTCAATCCGTTCCACACCCATTTTCGCAGAAATGTATTCAACTCGATAACAAGTTAACAATACTCGCAGAAACTTGGTGCACGTATTACACCCTATCTCATTTAGGTTCGACATAAATATTACAATACATGATAAAAAGAATAATGAGATGGTGCCTATCATGGTCCCGTTACTTTGCTCTCAGCGAATTTGACAAGAAGTTACGTGATTTTAGCATCAGTATGGCCGGATTACCATTTTCGTAACTTGATTTAGCATTTTTTTTTTTTTGTTATTTAGTCTCGGAGTTTTAGTTCTTTCTTCATGACATTTTTCCAGCCTGTTCTAATTAAAATGTAATGTTTATAATTTTGTAAAATATACATTTTTTAATAGTTAGTTAAATAATTCACTGAGTTTTATTTAGGTCTACTTTTTTTTAACATCTGGTGGCATTGCCCGCGATTGCAGGTGATGTTGGTGTTCTCACATCTCTCGCTACTGCAGTGTTGCCTAGCTTTGGATATAAAAACGCACTAAAATGCCCATTTAAAGAAAATAAAGCACGAAATTTTTATTGAATCGCTTAAAGAACTTTGTATGCGTGACAAATTGTCTTTAGAATGTAGGATCTTTTTATATAAATGTGTTATGCTTATGTACAATTTAATTTATGAGTTTTTGTTTTTTCAAGCGCGACTCTTTTGTTAAGGGAACGACTTATTTGCTATATTTGAGGTTATGTAACTAGATTAGGTACTCTTTTTTTTAAAATGTCAGTATGGTTTCTTTAGTATTTCCTGGTATTTTGTGGCTTATTTTTACAATGAATACACCTCTTGATGCCCTAGGTCCCACTAAGGATTGATGGCCGGAAGAAACGATTACACCTCTATGGTTTTAATCCGCATTCAGTAAATTCAAACGCCTTTTAAAATGTGTAAAAAGGTTTTCAATCTTAAGAAGAGTTGAGAGAGGGGCATTTAATATTCTTGCATAACCTTAAAAGGAGCAAAAAATTAAATTAAATTTAATTAATTCAAAATATCAAATTTTATAAGAACTAATTTTCATCAGCACGAAAATCTTCTCGGAGTGACCTTTTTTAACCTTCTTTTGTATAATAATAGAGTTTTTTTTAACTTAAAGTTTCGGTATCTTTAAATTAAAAGAAAGAAACAAACACGAAACTTCAAAATTTTCGGTATAAAAAAGCACTAAATTTATTGCGAAGAGCAAATGGTTGGCAATACTGCACAACTCGGAGAAACGTGACGTCACGAACTCTCTAATGGGCGCAATCTTCTTTCTATCATTCTTGCAATCATTATTAATATCAGATAAAACAACGTTCCAACATCCGTCCCTCTGCTGTTACAAGCTAATCTGTCATTGCCTACAAGTTTGCTTGTTTCCAAAAACTAACCCCGAGTCCAAATCTTACTAAAATGTACACAGGTGCAAACTGCGATCGGGAACGAATTTAGCCTTCCTTACTTGTTTTATTTAGTCATTTATCATAAAATGAATTGCAATTACGTCAATATGAACAAAATGTTAAAACGAGAAAATTTCATATGGAAAAAAAAACCAACCTCGCATGCCTAATACTCATACAATGGTTGGTAACAGTTTGAAAATGAGCGCAACACTTGCACAGTTATTTTACTTAAAATATTTCGTTAAAGTAATGGTGGTTCAGAAATTCCAGTTTCATGCTCGTCATCTTGTCAATCGCCTAATTGGGTTATCAGACCAAATGGACAAAAGGTGTGTGCGCGCCATGTGAGTGAAGATAAATTGCGGCGAGCAGGAGAAGATAATAATAGAAATTGATAAAAAAATACAAAACAGAAAACAAAATTGTTGAAATAGGGGCAGTAAACACAATGGAAATCAGCTGACTGAATATTTACATTAATATTTGTAGAAAAAAATAGTAATATGAAAAATTAAAAAGAGAAAAAATAAATAAATAAAAAGAAAAAAAGAGCAAACTAAAAAATAAGAAAAAATGAGAAAACAAGTAGCAAAGTGTGTTTATAAGTAGAGGTTTGCGCGCTAAAACTAGTTTGTCATTGTAAAAAAATTAAAATAGGAAAAACGGAGTGAAGAAAAAATATTTGAATGTAATTTCAACATCGTAAAAAAAAAAAAAATATTGAATTATCGTATTATCAGGCCTATACATTGAAAGAGTATTAATATGAAAAGAGCATAAACTAGCAATTTTGAGCCAAGGTGACATACTGTTGAGATAGCGGTCCACAAATAATGGAAATATTCGGTTTTTCTCATAATCGGGCAGGTTCTGTAATTCAGTTTCGAGTGAATTTCATTGCATTTCCCAGGAATTAGTAAAAAATCTAATAAAAAATTGAGCTTATAAAACCAAAAATTAAAAAAAAAATTAATAAAAATAATTTAGTAATAATTTAATAAAAATTAAATTTTTCGATATATTTGTGCAGGCCTGTAATTCACTTCGGAGTGACAAACTGGTGAGGTCGTGGTTAATAAATATTGGAAATTTTCGTTTTATTATAATCGTGCAGCTTCCGTAAATAAAAATTATCGCCAAGCAAAATTAGATTTACAAATAAAAAAATATACTAATTGAAAAAAATAGCTTATAACAGCAAAAATTTAATAAAAAACAATTTTGTCGATGCATTCGAGCAGGCTCTGCAATTTACTTCCAAATGGATATCAATGAAATTTTTTGTCAATTAAAAAGGAGATTTTTTTGTGAATTAAAACAGAATTTTTTTTTTTCAAGTGAAAAAGAGATTTTTTGTCAATTGAAAATTTTTTTTGTCAATTAGCATTTCATTGAAATCTGTTTGGAAGTGAATCAGAGAACTTTCTCGAACATAACTAAAAAAATACATATTTTTACTCAATTTTCATTTTTTATTTTTTATTTTTTTTATTTATAATTTTTAATTACAATAGAAGAATGAAATTATCCACAAGTTTCATCTATAAGCTTCATCAGAAAGCTTCATGAAGAATCAAAAACTAAGATTTTGTCAGATCAAATACAAAATTTGACTAAAAGATTCAAAATTCGTTCCAGTTTTTCGGACAATCTACTAATAACTGAACTTTCTTAATGTTCAATTATTCCCTGGTACTTAAATGCGTATAGATTAACCCTAGCTTGTAAGATGTATAGCGGAGGTTTTTCATAGTAGTTTTTTCCTTCGAAAAAAGAAAAAAATCATTTAAAAAACCAAACCTGTGATAAATATACAAATATAATGATGTAGAATTAAGATTTAAATCATATTCTGTAAATTGTGCGATAACATAAGTATTGTAACGTTTTTCTACTTAATAAACTCTTATCTTATCTTCATCTATAAGTGGATAAATAAGAAGTTGTGCTTTAATTATTAAAAAAAAAATCCATTATTATTTTCTAAGAAATACAGGTTGTGTTTTTACCCAACCACTTTTGCTGTTTTTCAGTTGTTTGCTACAGATATTCTTGCTATGAAATTTCCTATGGTTATCAAATAACTTTTAACCATCTCTAATAACATTGTATATTTTAATGTCCTGCGGAAGAAGAAGAATATAATGGGATTTGATACTCTAGGAGACATAAATTATCTGTAAAAAAAGTATTTAGTTTCGAAAGGAAGTAGTTATTTTACATCAAAAAATAAAAAGCAAAAAAAAATTTAAATAATTAGGGTTAACAAATTTTCAAGAACTATTTTATAGTTAGAAAGTAACTATTTTATATTATTGCAAAAACTTAAAAATATATATAAAAATTAAACAAAAATAATTTAATCACTAATTAAGATTAAAAAATTTCAACAAATATAATTTAGGAAGTAGCGATTTTATTTCAAAAACTTAAAAAAAAAGTTCTTAAAATTTAATCACTAATTAGGATTAAAATCAATAACAATTTCACAGTTAGGAAGGAAGTCACTATTTTATTTGAAAAACTTAAAAAAATAAATAAAAATAAAAAAAAACAAAGAAATTAAATTTCATCAGTAATTAGAATTGAAAAAAATTCAAGAATAATATTATAGTTAGGAAGTCGGACAGTCAAGCAGCAATTAAAACGTTAGAATCTAAAACGTACTCGTCAAAAACAGTCATAGAATGATTTCAACGTCTAAATGACGTATCAAAATACTACAAAAGTGCACGTTATTTGGGTGCCAGGCCACAAGGATGCTCGAATCGGTACAACGCTCGACCTCCAAGTGGATAAGACGCTGATACCCATGCCTTTAGCCACTTGTAAACTACTGATAGAAAGGGAAAACCATCAATAAGGAAAAAAAAAACAATGTGGCAAAACCTCTCAACATGCGAACTAAGCAGACAGACATGGCCGAAAAGGAACAGCGGTCGATCAAAAAACGTGCTAAGATTTAACAAAGAAACTATAAGAAAAATGATAGGGGTATTAACTGGTCATTGTCTAATAGGCAGCCACGCTAGAAGGTTAGGACTCCCTTACTTCGATTTCTGTAGAAGCTGTCTAAATACAGAAGAAGAGTGAGTGTGAAAGCTTAGCGAAAAGGAGGCTCCGCACTCTTGACATGGCATTTTTAACTGATGTAGCAGACATAGCGCATCTAAAACTAACGAAGCTTTGCTCGTTTATTAAAGCTACCGGATGGTTTGAAAAGGAACCCATAGGGTAAGGATAAGTTCCAGTGGTATCACAACGGACATATGAAAAGTCTAAGTGTGTCATTGCGACAGCCACCCCACCTACCTACCTACGAAGTATTTAAAAAAAATAAAAAATTTAATTATGGTTTTGTAGAACAATTTTTTGTTTTTTAAACAAGCCTTCAACAGTGTTAAACGAGATAGAATCCAGCACATATTGCTTATTCTTGGAATACCTGCCAAACTAATAAGGTTCGCCAAACTAAACTTGAAACAGGTGTAAAACAAGGTGATGCCCTATCAACAGTCATATTCAATTTGATGCTGCACTTTGCCGTAAGGGAAGTCAACAAAGGTGGTACCTTGATAACTAAAACAACCCAAATATGTGCTTATGCAGATGACATCGCTATTCTCTCAAGAAATAGGAATGACTTAAAAGAAATTTTCTTAAAAATTAACAAAATTGTGAACGACATCGGCCTTTTTGTAAACGAGGGCAAAACCAAATATCTGTTGATATCGATATCGAGGCGGCCTGCACAGATTCCAAATTTCCATGTGGGAGCCTTTACTTTTGAAGCAGTGCAGCATTTTAAGTACCTAGGAGTTATGTTCGCATGTAGCGGTGATTCAACTTCCGCCGTCAGGGATCGCATCAACGCCGCCAACAAAGCGTATTACGCCCACCTTAACTTGTTCAAGTCCCGATTTTTGTCTAAAGCTACAAAGATCACTATGTACAAGACCCTTATTCGACCAATCCTAACATATGGTTGTGAGGTATGGACTCTTAAGGTTGATGATTGTGCTCAGATTGCTGGCATGGAAAGAAAAATTTTAAGAAAGATCTTTGGCCCAATAAGAATAGATGATGGTACCTATAGAATCCGATTGAACTCTGAACTGAACGATCTAACTCAGAACGGGACAGCTGTGCGTTTTGTTAAAGCGCAGCGCATAAGATGGCTAGGTCATGTGATCCGTATGCCTGTTGACTGTACCGTGAAGAAAGCCTTGACAGAAAAGCTAATGGGCGTGAAGGCCAAAGGCAGACCGAAGAACCGTTGGATAGACGCAGTGGAATACGATCTTAAGAAGCTGGGTATACGTAACTACGAAGCAACAGCTCAAGATAGACCGCTTTGGAGGAGCATTTTGAAGGAAGCTTTGACGCACCCCGCGTTGTAACGCTATGAAAGAAGAAGAAGAAGAACAATTTTTTTTGCATATTTTTTTAACTCAAAAATAATACATATTTTTATATAGTTTTATGCATAAATCACTATATTTCTGCCATTAATTTAGTAAGATTAAATTTTGAATGCAATTACCTTTTTTTAATCGCTTTGTTTTTTGGAGCAATAATAATTATTTTACTTTTTGCGAAAATAATGCATCTTAGCTGGTACTCAATACTAATAATTTAATTAAATTTTGTTCTCTCACGAAAAGCTATTTTTTTAGGTATTTGACAACAGAAGAAATCAAAACTTATTCGAATGAAAATAGTATCATATAAAATGTTCAAAAACCCAATATTTGCCTTTATTATAAATTTTCGTTTTAAAGCAATCGTGGATACGAATATTAAATGTGTTTGTTCGAACACAAAATTAATGATTGGATTTGCCTGATTTTAGGAGAAAGAGTTTAAACTCTTAAATAAAAATTATATAATAAAATTCTTCGATGCTCTTAAAGAGACCAAATAATTTTTTATTATCACAATTTTTTATTTTTATTTTTTTTGCTTTAAATATATTTTTTCATTATTATAACATATTTTTTTTTTTTTGTTTACGAGCGCACAAAATAGTTTCTCTTTAAGAATTGGAATTAACTAATTTTTAATTACAAATAAAATTTCGTCACTCTCAATACTCAGTAAAAACTTTCTTTTAGCACAAAATCCTCCAGATATTACTCATTTATATAATTCTATTACTTTTTAAAAGTTTATATAACACTAAATAATCAAATTCTTCAATGACTAAAAGGGAACCCAATAGTATCACAAATTTTCCCTTTTTTTATTTTTTCTTTAAATATTTTTTTGTATTATTATAAAAAAATTTGTTTCCCTTCACGAAAATAAAAAACTAATTTTTGTGTTTGAATCAATGAACTCCTAATTAAAAATAATTTTGTGTCACCTTTTTAGGCCGATAATCTTAGGCACGAGTGCTTTTCGTAATGCTATATAATTATTCATAATTATATTTCCAATAAATATAAATTTATAATTAATTAAAAAATCTCTTTTAAAAAATCAGTAAACACTTCCTTCTAACGCAAAACACTTCAGCTGCATATAACTAATTTATAGATACAATTGTATTATTTTGTATTTGTGCGGCACATAGAAGAACTTTTCAAAAAAAATAGTCGAGGCGGGTACCAACTGATGCATATTGGCGCCAGTATTAACAATATGAAGCAGCTATTGATGATCCGGTTGATCTGATGAGCGGATGATTGTTTTCACTACTCAAAAATTATTAACAAAAAACACTAGATACACGGAAGTAAATACATTTAGTGGTCAAACTTCGCTTTTCAACTGCACATGGCAATATATTTTAACTAAATTTACAAAAAAAATCGGCAAATATTGGCAATAACTCAAATTTGTTATTAATAAAAATACAAACAATGTTTGAGTACCGAATGAAAAATAAACCAAAGGATGCCTTGGTATTGCCACTCTATTAAATTATTCCTTAACACTTTTGTAACGCATTTCGACAACTTTTTTTTTGTTATTACATAGTTTTATTAACGAAGAATCGTTCATTTTTTAGAGGCGTGCAATTGTACTTAAGTAAATATATATAAAAGGACACAATAGGCAATTTTCAGCTGATATGTCGCTGCTCGGGTTCCATAAGGTCTGCAACCATTGTGCGTTTTAAAAACGTCTTTGAGAAGAAGGAATTCAGTCGAAGTAGTTTTTAGTCGCTGTTTGTTAGCTATGACGAATTGCTTCGTTACTTCTGTGACATTTTGTATGCCAAGATTACTATAAGTCTCGACTACTGATCACCTTTATTGGTCCATGTGCCCCAAAGTAGTAATTGGCGATTTTTGTCACCAATGACACTTATGTATATCTTATAATAAATTTTTTATTTATTCAAATAGAATTTAGGCTATTTTATTACTTTTATTTAATTTTACTTTTATTAATTTTTGTTTTCATCAAAATTTTAATTGAAGTAGATATTGTAAAGAATGAGGGTTTTGGTTCTCGGTTTTACAAAAAAATCACTTCATTCAATTATAAAATTGTGCTAACGCTCTTCTCAAATAATAATTGCTTCGTAATATGTTTTATTTAAACTATTTTCATTAAACATTTTTTTTTTAATTTTCAGCTTTATAAATTTACTTCACTTTTACCAAATAAAAACAAAAATACTTTAGTCATAAAAAGCTTCATTCACTGCAAAAATTCAGTAATGGCACTAACGGTAAATGACCAACAAATAAGGAATAGCAAGAAATATTATATTAAAACACAAAAGCACAAAGTTTTAAACTTTCATTTTCACGTTATAAATTAAGTTTCATATTACAACAACAACAGTGCATTGCAAAATTTTGCTGCTGAAATTTTTGTGTAGTAAATTGAAATGTACAAATGTTATATTACAACAAAAAATTGCACTCGAATAAAAACACTGCAAAAAAATAAATTACTAAAAAATCACTCACCTTTCAGGTTTCTGCGATCGCGTTGTGTTTTTTTTTTTTTAAGTTTTAATAACTATCGCCACGGTTTGCACTGGATAAAAATTTAGTATATAGTATGTATTTAGTTTTAGACACGACTTTTTTTTCAAATATTTTGTGAGAATAGGAATTTCTGCAAATTTAAGAAACAAAATTTGCATTGATTTTTTATGGATTTATTCAGCGTGAATTTGATAAATTTATTATTCAGGTATTAATTTTTTTATTTTTAGCACTGAACTTTAAGATTTTTAAACTTTCTTATTTTAAATTTTTGTTTAGGTTTTTAAACTTTTGTTTACTTAAAAAAATTTTGCATCAGTTTTTTACCAAATTAATTTTTTTGTACAAATTTTTTCTTTTTAGCAACCACTTAATTCTTTTTGCGCTCAAATGTAAATTTTTACACTTCTCATATTTTTTTAATTTCGCACATTTTTTGCAAGTTCGCTTGCTTTTTTTTTTATTAAAAATATTTGCTCGCCGAACCGTTAAAGTTGGTTTAACTTCCTCACACAATTCACTTCACTTGAATATTTTCAATTAAAAAAACGCTGCATTTCCACAAATTTTCAAACAAACATTTTGCAACAACAACATTTGCCTTCGCTTCGTAAACATTTGTGATTTCCTATAAACATAACATTTCTACCTCGCAATCGAGCTGCGAGCGGTATATTTGCAGTATTTTTCGCTTTTTGTGAATGGCGTGTGATTATTGTACTCGCCTCGACATATAATGTTGCACGTTTACGTTCTATTTTTTATTTTTATTTTTACTTTTTTTGCTTACGTTCAAACTGCTTACTCACACACACTGTCTGCTCGCGTTGCTTGTCGACGTCGACGTCGTAGTTGTCGTTCTTGTTCGTCGCGCGTTTCACCGTTCGCGGGCGTCGCACGCTATACTCCGTTCGATGTGTGCGCAATGAATACGTTCGATTTTCTACCCGTTTGCTATAGCAACAACAATTTCTTTTTACTTTTAATTTACAATATCTTTCGTATTTACACAAACAAACAAGCAAACAAAAAAGTTAGTTGGAAAATCATAAACGGGACAATGTGTGTGGGGGACAAATGAGAGATAAAATATTTTCGTACACTACTCGCACCGGAGCACTACTATTTATTTGCTTTTGCTTTGCTCTTATCTCTCACCATGGTTTTGTTTTTCGTTTTCATTCTATAATTTCATAAATGCAATCAGCAAACAATTTTGTATATTTTCTCAGTTCAAACGCACTGTTTCGGCAACTATCAAAACTCTTTACGCACTAATTCGGGTCCTCATTTCATTGATCGTCGTTCATTCACTAAGACAAAATTTCCACACGCGTGCACGGTTTTAAAAGTCTACAAATTTTCTCTTCTGTGTATTTTACTTTACATTTGGTTTTTTCCAAACTGAAACATAAATTGTTTTTGTCATACAAACAATGAAATCGTTCATTTCCGTAGCACACAGGTTTCCATTAAATTTTATATCACACGCTCACGCATTTACCGCTATAATAAACATAAGCAACAAACGTTTAGTTTATTGGCACTTTGCAGAGAAGAGAAAAAGAAGTTGCAAAATGTTATATTTTCTTTTAATGTATAAAAAATTTCTTATCGCACAATTAGACGACTTCGTTTATCGCTACGCTTTCGACACTTTAACAACGAAATTGTCAAGTTGAAATTTCTAAATCGCGATCATCATCACTCAATACAACGATCGAAATATACGATGCTCGTTGGCAACATTGCCGCCAATGACTAACGTGACAGCAACAGCGCTACCCAATGCGAACTATCAGCAATTGCGATCGAACCGAGGAGTCGCATGATGCCGTACGAACCAGCACACAACATGTCGGAGCACAACCAGTTCGATTGGTGTTTGATGACGGCGGTTGGATGGCGTTGCCACTAGGTGTAGTGCTGCTACTATGCAGGCGACTTGATTGCTGCAAATAAATGACAATAAATATTTTTAATTGTATTTTAATTGAATTAACTTGAGCGTAAAAGCTGAATTAAATAAAGAAGTTATAAATCCAAAAAAAAAAATATTAGTTATTTATAAAAAAAATTATTAGAGTTATATTTCATTGTAAATATTACCTCCTTAATTATAAGCAATTAGCTTAAAGGAAAATAATTTTTTGTTTATTTATCAGCTGCTTATGACGATTACTATATTTTCAATTTTTTTACGTCTTTTGTTGTTTTGCCCACAAACTCTATCATTTACTCGCTCACTGTTGCGAATGTTGTAATCAAAACAGAATGACCAAAAATTTAGTTGCAGCTGCTGTTTGACTACTGAAAGTCAGCAGCTGAGCTGTTGTTGTTGTTGCTGATATGTGTTTGGTAAACCGATGCCGCGTTCAATTTGTTGTGGTGAACGTGATATTTGTGGCACGATTTCTTGGATCTGCAGAAGGCAATGAAGGGAAAGAGGGGCAAATAAATAGGCACCGAGGTACATATGCATGTATGTATGAATGGTTGCCGTTGCCCTTCTATATGCCTTAAGAATTAATAAAATTAAAATTTTGCTAATACAATCATGATCATGATGGTTAGTACCACCAAATTCAAGCATCTCGATATACATACAAAAGGCCAACTGGCAGTCCCCTGATCAAAGAACGCGCAACCAAATTGATCACGCTTTGATAGACGAAAGGCACACTTCCGCGCATTCTGGACCTACGTACGATCCGTGGAGCTGACATTGACTCGGATCATTAACTTGTCGCAGCTAAGATCCGCATGTGTTTGTGTGGGACAAAAAGCGTGCAGAACACAGCACCAAGAAAGCCTGACGTCATAGTCTATGGATATGTCTATCACTTAATTTTCGTATTTCATCTTTTATAAAAGATACTCTAAGATTAATAATGAACCAAGGCGCGCTTACAATAGAGCGAAGAGTTTTTGATTGATATCATGGTAAAATGTCTACATTTGAGTGAATTGCTGTACCACAAAATTAAATAGGATAACTCGAGACAGGCTTTAAGTTGAGTTTTGCATAGGCGCACTTTGTTTTCAAGACTGACTTGGGAATTTCCACCCGAAAGCCAATACATTTGTTAGGTTTTAATTTTAAGTTGCTTCTTGATATTTAACAGTATTGCTTAGGCGGATTTCGAAACCAATAAGTGAAACTTTTGGGATGTTTCCCTTTCTCAATGCAAACGTAGCCTGAACTGATTTTGCGAATTGACTCGAATTTTCCATTGCAATAGCCACGTTCCGATAAAGTCAAGCTCTGATTGTAGATGTTGAGAGACTTCTGCCGGGAAAATGCTGGTTGCAATAATAGCCGTGTCTTTGGCATTTTATTTTTTTCAAAATTTTTCCTTTTTGATTTAAGCTTTTTACACATGATTACTAACATCAAATACTATGACAAACATTTTTTTTATCATAAATCTGGGTGCCTGAAGCTCTCTTCTTCTTGATTGGCGCAATAACCGTTTACGCGATCTCGGCCGAGTTTAACAAAGCCCGCCAGTCGTTTCTTTCTCGTGCTAACGGGCGCCAGTTGGACACACTAAATGAAGCCAAGTTCTTCTCCACCAGATCTTTGCAACGCAGCGGAGGTGTTCCTCTTTCTATGCTACCACCAGCCTGAAATTACCCCTATTAAAAATTGCTCGCGTGTTAAATGACGGACTTGAATTTTTCAGCGCCCTTTGAACCCAGACGCAATAAGGAACAATATAACTGATTTATGAATAGTTTAAATGTTGGATTTAATAAACAAACTTTTCAGGAAAGCGATAAATTTCAGGTTCTTTAATTTTCGATAATTAAATGCTATTTTGCATATTTAATGAGACGGGTTCTTGGGTTCTTCAAGTTACTACTAAATACTATTTAGCAATGTTTTCTTTCAAGAGCTGTCACAGTTCGATGGCTTTTCGTTTTACTATTTCTAAGTAAAGAATTTAGAATTTACTACATTGATTTGAGTTTAAAATTTACTACAAAAATGTTGGATCTGTGAAAATTCAAAATTTCGCGAACTTCCAACTACTTACAATCGATTTTACCATCTAACAAAACATAAAAACACCAGTGCATGTTCAACGCAATGCCGCATGGAGAATTTGTCCTTATTTCGCACAAACTTTTTAGAAACCTTAAAAAATCGCTGATTTCTATCATACTGAGATTTTCCAATTCTTTAAAAACTTGTCTACCTAAAGTGGTGAATCTCCGTCTGCCAAAAGCAATTCAGTGGTTCATAAAACGCAAAATCGTATCTTCCTCATCGCAATGACTACTGCAGAAATCGTGTATCTGCGTGCCCAATCTCAGAGCATGTCTGCCTCTAAGGCAGATCCCCATTATTACAGAAATCGATGTTTTGCATTTTTCTTCACAAACGCAGCTGAAAGGAGACACACTAAATGTCACAGGATTGCTATACGAGTATTTAGGTAAATTAAAACGCTTTCGCTCTATGGTTTACAGTAGGAATATTGCCGATGATATGTGATTTCAATGCACCATGCCACACAACTAACAAAAATTCAGTATGTTGCAAGCGAAATTACTCAGAAGAAAAATAGTTCGATATCCTGCAACAATTTGGCCACTGATCGCGCGATTTCACGTCTTTGCACTACTTTCGTTGGGAGTGGATAGAGTTTAAGTAAAAAAAAAACAGAAACAATTCAAGCTTTGGAAGATCATTTTTGGTGCGAAATAGCCGCGATAAAGCCACAATTATTACATGGAAAATTGATGCGGCAGCCAATGGCAACTCATTATTTTTTAGCGCACGTGGCTTTAGAGCCTCCCAACAAGACGTGCGCCATAAATTGAAGAAGAAACTCGCCGAAATACCTAAAAAAGGATCTGTGTGTGCCAACTATAAATAAGTAATTTCTTAAAAATATTTTTGTGCATATTTAAAATTTCTTTGCGCAAACTCGGAAAACGTGTAGCTGCTAGAATAACAAAGATTGCAGCAGGGAATGGACTAATTAGAGCTGCACGACAAATGTTTACTAACAACCATTTTTTCTATTAACAAAATTTCACCTGTGAAAATATTTAACCAACAAGTAAGTAATATAAACATACACGCAGGCATATCTTTTCCATGTGCTCGTGTCTGTGTGTAGATAACTGAAGCAAATTCATAAGTACATCTATGCTTCAGTCCGATAAACCAGCTAAAATCAACAAGACCCATGTGAGGGGTAGCAAAAGTAATGCACAAAAAATTCGGTGAAGATAAATTTAGCTTCGATATATGAGTGAAAACATACTCGCGCACAAGGTGTCATACTACGAGTATAACCGCCGACGTGGACTTAAAAAAGTATTTTTTAAAGGCATTCATTGTTCTTCATTCGCCGAGAGTGGCTCTGCTTTTCAATTGTTTTTCCAGTACAGCGAACATCTACAGTACAGTACGCTAATAAAATCATAAATTTTAGTCAAGAAGCATCAGTTTTGATCTAGAACTTAACTCAATCTGACACCGGCATAGAAAATACTTGTTTTAACAGCTCATGAACATTTAAAGGTTTCCAGCTCTCATTTAATGACGTACCCAGGGGCCTTTCGGCCTTGACAAATGACTCCTGGTGAAGATGGCTTCCCTCCTATATTATTAAAAAACTGTGCTACATCGTTACCATTAACAATTTTCTTTAATAAATCACTGGCTTTTGGTGAGTTTTTACATAGTTGGAAAAAATCGTTTATCAATGCTTAAATTCTTTGAAAAAGTGGTTCGTGACCTGATTTTCTTCCAAATTTCAAATCTCATATCACCTTATCAGCACGGTTGTGTTAATAGTAGATTTGCTGTTACGAATTTAGGTTTATTAGGCCAAGAATGCCATGTTATATTCACCGACTTTTCGAAAGCATTCAATAAAAGCTGGGTTCAATTGGTCTTCCTCTCAACCTACTTAAGTGGCTCGTATCTTATCTCACAAATAAAACTCAATCCGTTCGTATAAAAAATATAAAATCTGATGCCATCAACGTTACCTCAGGTGCACCTCAAGGTAGCCATCTCGAGCCACAAAACTACGATTGATTTCGTTTACAAGTTGGGCACTACCACCCTCACAAAAATTTAGGGAAAGAAAGACTTGGGGGGCATAATTACATCGTTTTCTAAACATCCAGGATTTATGACTGCCAAGTCTAGCTCAATGCTTGGCTTTGTAATAAGGAATTCAAAAGAGTCCAAGAATATTTCTACGCTGAAGAACTTGTATTTTTCTTTTGCTAGATTAGACGTCGAATATTGCAGCATTATCTGGGATCCATTCTATAGAATTGAGAAGGTTCAGAAACGTTTCACTATATTTTCCATGCATTCCCTTCGTTTTCCTTACAATTTACCTGCATGTAAAAGTAGATGCCTTTTGTTAGCATTACCAGCTTTAGAAATGCGAATGAAAATTTCATCGGTAATGTTTATAAGGGCCACATAGCCACAAATCATATCGTAAAAATTTAGATATATTCTCTAAATCACGAGAGACTTTCAAGTTCAAAACCTAATCTGGAGTACACGTTTTGAATTGTGGCTAATGTGTCTCATCGTATTGCTTACCAAATATTATATTTAAGCTTTAGTATTAGTAATCTATTTGAGTTGTACTTTAATTGACGAAAGAATTAATAAATAAATAATTTTCAAAAATATCAGATTAAGTGTGAGGAGAATATATTGACCGCGAATATTAACATCCCTTATGTGACTGAATCAGTGTTTATGCAGAATTTTTATCGATAGTAAAGTTAATATTTATGCAGATACATCTATACGAGGTATAGCTAACAAATAACAAAACTGACAGGCATTCGCAGAAGTAAGATGGTAATCATAAGAAGCAACCAAAGATGCTGAATTTGAGAAATTATATATAATTTTTTTTTTTTTACATATGGAAGGAAACCCACAAAACCTGCAAAAATATTATAGAAAATCAACGGAACTTTTAAACTACTTCAAAATTTAATGGGTTCTACTTGTGCATACTTTCTAAAAATTCTAATTAAAAAGTTAAAATTTATATGAAAATTTCTTGAATTATTTTTCAAAATGTAAAACTTTTGAAATGAGAAAAAAATAAAGCTCAAGAAATGAGCGATTGAAAAAAAGCAATAAAGAAAACTAAAACGAACAAATAATAATTATTTTTGATGAAACATTCAAAACACAAAATTTAATGTTTATTTCTGAAAACAAATTAACAACCGATAAAAAAATTAAAAAAAAAAAACGAAAAAGTAACACTCGAAAAATAAGTTTAATTTTCAATAAAAAAAATTCCTACACATATGATTATGTATGTATATTTTTAGAGCAATTAATTTTGAATGGAAATTTAATTCTTAGTAATAGAGGGTGGTTAGATTGGAGGTACTTCATCCAATGGTGGTTTTTTTACAGATCTCGCGTGACTACTGTCAAACTAAATACATTTTTTTTTTGCAGTATTCATTGAAATTTCATTATGTAAAGACTTATGCCTCAACAACTTTTACAAATCGTAGGTACAATTGTCATACGAAACTCGACGCCCTATGAACAGCGCTCATCGCGCACAGTTGGCACAGGCCAACTTATGGTGTACCCAACGATGCTCATTTTTAGCTTAATGGCCACATAGATGGGCAAAATTTTTGTATTTGAGCTGAAGAGCAACCCGAAGCCATTCAAGTCATTCAGCCATTACATCCCTTGAAATCAACCGCTTGGTGCAGCCTATGGGTGAGCAATTTATCTCTCGTCTCGGACCAGTCGATTTGCCACCAAGGTCATGTGATATCACACCTTTGGGCTTTTATTTGTGGTGGTTTGTAAAGTATAAATGCTAAAATGGATAAGCCAGCTTCGATTGAGGTATTGGAAGCCACCATTTCTAAAGTTATTCACAAGGTACCGACCGAAGTCCTCCAGAGAGTCATTTAAAAATTGGGCTTACGGACGATAATTAAATGAGACTATATATATAATAAATATAATAATAAAGATACTCAATCAATTTGAATTTTCTTGTTCTGTTTCAATTTAAAAACCTATACCTCAAAATTGATCATCCTCTATTTCTTAATATATTATTATTTATTATTGCGGTGCATAGCGCCAAAACAAATGCTTACCAATATTGTCTATTTCTCGCTTTCGCCTTCAATTGGTTCCATGAAAGAGATTCGTCAATTTCTCAAAATTTTTCAGTAAGGCTACGTCGCAAAGAACCTTTGAGATGGCCCTTGCGGCGCGATAAATATCTCAAAAAATATACATATACTTATACATTCGAAAGTATTCTACTTTTGATTTTTTCCACTTAAAATTTTTAAATAATCATTCCCTTAGAAGCTGAAACTGCTCACTAATTATAACTAATTGGTGCGTGCATCTAAAGTTATTTGACAGAGCTTATTCTCCAATTTGTGGTGTACGTTTTGATCTGTCCAAGGAGGGACTTACAGTTTTATGCTGCCCTAAACTTCAAGTGATTTTGAATCTTTTCCAAAGCTTTTGTGAAGTTTTCACTCAGCCAATATCAAATACCTGTTTTGGGGCTACCGCTATTAAAAAATTGTTTTTTTATGGTTTAGAGAAGAATCCACAGTCGGATTCGTCCTGGAAGCAACCAAACAACAGTCACGCAGAAATCTATTCGGCCACGACTTTCGGCATTAGCATTCTTCTTCTTAATCGGCGCGATAACCGCTTACGCGATTTTGGCCGAGTTTAACAAAGCGCGCCAGTCGTTTCTTTCTCGTGCTAACCGGCGCCAATTGGACACACCAAGTGAAGTCAAGTCCTTCTCCACCTGATATTTCCAACGCAGAGGAGGCCTTCCTCTTCCTCTGCTACCACCAGCTGGTACCGCATCGAATACTTTCAAAGCCGGAGCGTTTGTATCCATTCGGACGACATGACCCAGCCAACGTACCCGCTGGATCTTTATTCGCTGCGCTATGTCTATGTCGTCGTAAAACTCATACAGCTCATCGTTCCATCGTCTGCGATATTCGCCGTTGCCAAATTGCAAAGATCCAAAAATCTTACGCAGAATCTTTTTCTCGAACACTCCAAGCGTCGCTTCATCGGATGTTGTCATCGTCCAAGCTTCTGCGCCATACGTTAGGGCGGAATTAGCATTAGCATTTTTTAAAAGAAAACAATTGTAAGCCCATCCTGTATTTTTTTTCATAGGCGTTGTGGGCGCGCTATCCACAAGTGTCCTTCTTAAACCAGGCTGCAATGGCTACCGCTGATTGCATTCATTGCGAGCTGGGTTGTTGAGGAAACTGCTTTTAATATTAGCTTCCTATTTCTTAATCCGTATTGGTTTTTAGACAGGCTTCCCTTTGACCTAACATCCGCGTATACGCTTTAAGATAAAATTCGTTCATTCCAGTGAATATTGGACGAACGTTACGTTCAGAAGAATTCTGGCAAATATCGGGGGCGTACAAGGTGCAAGAAGACGCCTCCAGTCAAAGGTGGTTGATTCTGTAGTTTTCTATGCTGCTCGCATTTGGGCGGGAGCCAAACCATCTAACGTACGACGCATAGCACCGGTGTTACAATGGAATGCGCTAAGAGTCGTTTGCACATTCAAGACCGTCTCTGACGACGTGATTTGCGTTATCGCCTGTGAACTCCCTATGGATATACATGAACGAGAAATGAGTTACCTCTATGAGAGGCAGAGAGCAAACTCATCAAAGGAGAAAAAAGCAACATAACGATTTCAGTCTACAGAAGAATGGCAACATAGATGGATTCTATCAGTTAACGGTTGTGGGACCATAGGCTTATACCTGAAATTGCACCATGGGTGACCAAGAAACACGGCGACGTTGATTGTTATCTAACGCAGTTTATCAGCGGACACGGATGCTTCCGGTCGTATCTCCACCGTTTTAAGCTGGCAGACAACTCCTACTGCCCACACTGCTCCAATACGATCGAAGATGCAGAGCATGTTATCATCCAATGTGACTGTTTTCGACACGAGCGTCCAACACTGAAGGTGCTACTTGGGCATCCGTTGCGGGTGAACACTCTGATACCAGCCATGTGTGCATCAATCAATAACTGGAATGATGGAAAAGACTCACTGTTAAGAGTTACTAAATGTTTGACTCATGAGGACATCAGACGAAACCAGCTATGACATGAAACCTCCATGTGTCAAAAGTAGAGGACGCAGGAGCCAATAGTAGTCAATAGACACAAACGCGGCACAGATAGAGACGTAAGAAGATGAGTCTATAGCAGAAAGCTGGCTACAAATATGATGGACCCAGACGTGGGTGAATAGAACTGATCCACTTCATGGACGCCATTCTGGGCCCTGCCGAAGTATTGCAGAAGTTCCGTGCAGAGAGTATCCCCAGAAGAGGAGGAGGAATTGTTTTAGTGGCCACATAACTCAACGCAGTAGACGGCAGACGCATTTTGAACCCTACCTAACCCACCAAAAGAACAAACAAGGACGAACGTTACGTAGCAAATTTTGCATATTTAAACTTGTCTACACTACAACAAAAAGAAATCTACCTTAATATATTACTACTATAAGCATAATCTTCAATCTCTTTATTCATCCCAATCGGCTGTGGCTAGCCCTCATACACTTCTTTTATGTCATATGAAGAATTGCAGTAAAACGAAATTTATTGAAAATTTAAGTGATGCCTTTTAATAAAAAGTGTTAAAGTTCTTTATACCGAAATTAGTTGTTTACAAGTTACTCCTGTTTTTTTTTTTTAATATTTTTTCCAATGCTATTTTTTTGAGTTACAAGAATACCACCAACTCATATTCGAAATGATTTGTGCGTTAGTTAGCCTTGACAGCCGCCAGTTAATTATTTATACGCACCAACAATATTACCAAACATAAATCAGCAAACTGTCAGGTTCTGATATTTTCAATTTCGTGAACAAAGAGGTAAAGAGAGCAGCGTGCAACCGAAGCCGATGGGCACAACAATGACTGAAATATACGCTTTTGGACTCACTTCATTCTTATTCCCTTGCCTCACTATCAAATATGCGATATGTGGGTGCCCGCCAAATGAAATGTGCCCTAAAGATACCACCAACATGCAGCAACGTGGACAGCAGAGCTATGAAAGAAATTTGAAATATGCCAAACGATGAAACTGTCAGGCGTATCCCTATCATTTGACAGCCGAAGCGGTTGAGTTCTCCTGTGCGGCTGTGTGCGCATGCACATCTTCTATTGTATTCTAAGGAAAAAATGTAAATGATCGCGTAATCGATCATTGTTTTTGGGAGGGCACACACACACACACACTCAAGCGGATCGACAGTGGGGAAAACAGAAAACAAAAAATGGACAAAATTATACGCAGATACGATCTCGTCGGTGTGGTTTCGATTTCAAAGACGCAACGGCGCAACTGAACAACCAAATGGATTGAAGAATTGTAAATAGAATCTCTGCTGCTGTATGCGGATGGGCAAGACCTCGCTGGCGATGTTTTACGCTGATAAGGATGATTTTGTGATGAGATATACAACTACGAGTATATGAAATGCATATTGACGAGTGCGTGGTTGGTTAAATGGACAAAAAGGGCTGCCGCCCGGCTGAGAATGCACAGGCGTTTTACTCTCATTTCAGTCTGCTTGAAGGAGGAACCCTCGTTTGGGCGATAATGTATTAATCCTGATTGATATGTTTTCATCCGCTGATTGATGCTGTTTGACACATCTGTCAATGTGACAGTGCGAGTGAATGCTGTGCGCGTGCGGAGTGAATGTGAAAGCGAAAAAGTGGTGAAGATGTGAGTTTGGAAAGGCAGCAAAAAAAAAAAAAAGAACAAAAACAATTAGAGAATCATGAAAGTAAAGGCTAATGAGCGTAAAAATTCGCGCAAAGATAAATGCATTTACAAATTAAGCAGCGCCAGTACGGAAAGTCACAGGCATCCGCACATGTGCGTATATGTGTATTTATGTGTGTATGTATGCTTTTAGTAGAGTTATCACTTAAATGACGTGATGTTAGCAGGCAATAAATGCTTGTCGCTTTGTGAATGCGTAAACATCTGCTTTTGCTTTTGCTTTGGCTATTGGATTTCATATTTTTCGTGCATATCTTAATTATTTTGCTTCTTTGTGAGATACAATTTTTTTTCTGTATTTTATAGTCTTCATAGTTGCACTCCAATTTTAAACCTTAAGTTCTAAGGCTTATCAACTCCAATTAGGAATTCCTAGAAGTAATAAAAATAACACAAAGATAATTTTTCCGTGTCTTCAAATGAGGTCTACTCAGTGACTTTAGTATACTTTTATATCCCAATGCAGCCTCTAATCTGCGGCTGCGGCTAAATAAAGAAATCTTCTTAGCGGTGTTAATGCGTTGATAAGCATTGGATTTTTTTCGTTTTTTTGTTTGTTTGAGTGTAGAATAAATTTTTTCTTGCACTGCTTGCCTGTAGAAACTTGTGCATCCTTAACATTCTGTAAACTCAAATATTTGTGTGTGAAATAAACTACATAGGCAAACAGTTGATCTAAACAGCAATAGAAGAAATGAATTTTTATGCCCAGCCACATTTTGAAAAAGCGTCGCTTACACTAGAATCTGTATAATAGAAGCGTAACCACCATATGAAATTGAATGTAATTTGAAAAGGTCGAGCCAAGGAGCACCAGGAGATTTGGTGGCTCCTAAAACACTCAGGCTAAAAAGCCCATTGTATTTAAAGCTCTGGAAAGGGGGTAAATAGTCAAGGAGGGAAGGAGAAAAGTATCAGAGAAAGAGATAGGAAAGAATAGAGACAGAGATAGAGATAGTTAGTCCTGTGAAAATTTTCCAGAATCTTTGGCAAATCTGTAAATATCCTGCAGTTATAGAGAACGAATATTACTCGTTCTCACGACATCGGAACCCAAAACTCGTAGCCGTGCTCTAGCCAAGGCAGGACACTCACAGAGAAATTGCTCAGTGCTATCCGCCTCCTCCAAGCATGACAGGCACATTGGGTCCTTAATGATTCCAATGGTGGTCATATGTATGCTGACCCCATGGGTTGTATCCTGTAATGATACCGACCATCCACCGAACGTCTTTCCTTCTAAGTTTTAGTAGAAAGTTTGACAGTTTTCTGTTGGACTTGTCACAAAACACTTTGCAGTTCTGCAGCGTTCTAGACAGGTCCATCGCTCTTTATGTAGATTTCTTACATAATCGCTGATCCAATTCATGGTTCCTGTGGAACTGATTCCGATTATTGGCTCTGGCCCTTGTGGGGGAACCGCTGATCCACGGTTGGCCAATTCGTCGGCAATTTCGTTTCCTTGAACACCAGAGTGTCCCGGAACCCACATAAGTACAAGCCTATTTAGTCTTGCGACAGAATTAAGCCTCTTCTTACATTCTTGAACAATCTTTAAGGTTTGCTTCGCGTTCTCCAGGGCCTTCAGTGCAGCCTGACTGTCACTGAAAACTCCAATCTCCCGCTCCATTTCATCTCGATTATCCATTCAGGATGGCAAAAGCTTCTGTTTGGAAAACAGTTGCCATTTCCCCCATAGCATAGTGATACTTATTACTATCGTTTAAGTACCGTCCGGCTCCAGACCCTATTTCATTCTTGAACCCATCGGTAAAGAAAATATCTATCAAACCTCCCTGCATGCATTCTGGATTTCTGATATCAAATTTCCTTCCAAATGAAATTGAGGGTATCAGGTTGTCTTTAGGTGCCAAAACAGTGGATTCTGCTCAGATAGCAACTTAAAGATTTCTCTGTGTCACGAAGTTCATACCACCATATTTATAGAGTCTACACATTGCTTTTATTGCTTCCTGTTGTATCTTAAGATCCAGGGGGAGCAAATCAACTATAGCATTTAGGGAATCACCAGAGGTTGTACTCATGGCACCCGTGATGCATAAATATACACTTCTTTGTAGCCTGTATAGTTCCCGAATTGTGGACATAACCATGCTCCGTCGCAACCAGACCACAGAGCGTAAGTGATGATTGGTCTGATAAGTGCTGTGCATATCCATAGAACCACAGCAGGTTTCAGACCCCAGGTTTTACCAAAGGCTCTGTGGCACTGCTGAAAAATCCTTAATGCACGATTCCCCTTCAGTGAAACGTGTGTCTCCCAAGTCAGTTTCTTATCCAAGATTACTCATAGATATTTAACTGCATCGGAAAGACCAAGTGTCACACCTTTCAGTGTTGGTAGACTGTGTCCATCCAATATCCGTTTTCTCGTAAACAAGACTATGGTTGTTTTGTTCGGATTAACGGAAAGACCTTGTCTCATGCACCAGTTATCGATTTTGTCCAGAATCCTCTGAACTTTCGTGCAAAGCCTCCTTAAGGATTAATCCGATGTTAGCGCACAGACATCGTCCGCATATGCTTGGATATGAAAACCGAGTTTCTGCATCTCCGCTAGTAGAGAATCTACGCCGAAGCACCAAGAACACCCCCTTGGGGGCATCCTTGCTTGGTCCTGACTGTGATTTGTTCGTCACTGCTCCCACCAGAGGTTAACAGCCTCTCAGAGAGCATGGAATATATCCATTTTACAATTCTTTGATTAACTCAGTGTCGTTCGGCAGAAAAAGATATTGAGCCGAAAGTGGCATTACCAAAAGCCCCCTCAATGTCCCCGTTTGGTTTTTATTTTTCAGGTCACCAGAAGGGTTAAAATCATGGACGCCAGGATACCCCCTTGCGCATAATTTTGTCAACTTAAATTTTTTTTTGTTTTTGTTTCCTTTGTACAGCGCTTCAAAAACCAGGCGAAATTCATTCCTCTACACTAGAATACCCCCTTGCCCGTGAAGTCGTCAACCTTTTTAACTTCGGTTTACGGTTGCACCCATTTATTTCTGATTGTTTTTGATTTCTTCAAATATGTTACTGCAGATGCTCGTGACAATTTTGGATCTTAAGGGTGTGTACATATGAACATCGCTTCAAGTCATTTTCATACTCGGGATTCATTTTGTAAAAACAACACACGACTTCTAAATTTCTTGCAAAACTAACAAATTCCACAATGCGTATAGCGACGGCATTTAAACATTTTTATAACGGAATTCTAAGTTTGAATTTATTCGGACACGCTTGTATTAGACAGACTGTAGTTAGTAAAGGATGGTTCCATATGTAGAAGTCCAGCGAAGTGGGGAAAGTTATTGATCGCCATTCACTTGGGAGTGATCAGGACGATTCTTCCACATATGGTTCAAGCAGCTAGCAACTTCCGGGATTAGCCCAATTATCCTCTGGGTACCTTCCGAACACCCGTTCGGGAGTGCGCTAACGTGATAAGGCGAAACATTTCAAGACAGCTGGTTGTGCGCTGGGTTTGAGACCCGCCACTTAAAAATCCCGCCCAATGAAAAGATTAAAAAAGCCTCGGATGAGAACTTCTTATACTGATGACGACCCCTACAAACGAATTAGGACCACGATTTGAGGGCATGCACTTGGAATGTCCGGTCCCTTAATGGGGAAGGTACCTCAGCCCGGCTGGTTAATGTCTTCGTGAGAGTAAAGGCTGACATCACTGCCATTCAAGGGATGTGATGGACGGCACAAGGCAAGAAAAACTTAGGATCTTGCGACGCTGCCATGTAAAGGTGCGCAAATTCGGTGTTGGATTAATTGTGGGAGAGAGACTTCGTCGCCAAGTACTGTTGTTCACTCCGGTCCCCGAGCGCCTCGCAATAATCCGTATCAAAGCGCGATTTTTAAACATCTCGCTCATTTGCGCCCACGCCCCGACGGAGGAGAAGGACGACGCGACCAAAGATTTCTTCTATGAGTGCCTGGAATGTTCCAATGAGCACAACACAAAAATCGTGCTTGGTGACTTCAACGCCAGGGTGGGCAAGGAGGGAATTTTTGGTCCCACAGTTGGAAAATTCAGCCTGCACAAAGAAACATCCGGTAACGAACAGAGGCTGATCGACTTCGCCGGCGCCCGAAACATGGTAGTCTGCAGCACCAGATTCCAGCATTAAAAGATACACCAAGCTACCTGGCTGTCTCCTGATCGAAAAACGCGAAACCAGATCGATCATGTTGTGATAGATGGAAGACCCGCTTCTAGTGTATTAGATGTACGTACGATCCGAGGACCCAACATCGACTCGGATCATTACCTTGTTGCAGCCAAGCTGCGCACCCACCTCTGTGCAGCAAAAAACGTACATCTACCTACGCAAAGAATGTTCGACATCGAAAAGCTGCAATCACAACAGACAGCCAGAAGATTCGCCACTCGACTCTCACTCCTGCTCTCAAAAAGTACTGCCTAACAAACCGGCATGCACGAGCAATGGAGCAACATTTCTCGTTCTCTACGTAGCGCCGGCGAAGAAGAAATTGGAGTTTGGCGAGCCCGAAAAAACAGTTGGTACGACGAGGAATGTCATTCTGCCGCAGAAAGAAAAGATGCTGCCTATAGAACCACGCTGAGATCGGGCGCAACGCGAGCCATGTGGGATCCCTACCGAGAGTTAAGAACGGAAGAGAGACGTATTATCCGAAAAAATACGTAAGTGCGAAAATTCTACCAGAAAGTTCGGAGCTTACACAAGGTTTTAAGACCGGGGCGTTTCCCTGTAAGAACAAAGACGGCGATCTGGTGACTTACGTAAAGAGCAATCTTAAATTATGGAGGGAACACTTCTCGAACCTGTTAAACAGTGATAGCTGCGTATCTCACAGAGAATATGAAGATCCCGACACCCCAATCGTTGACGATGGAATTGTCGTTCCGCTACCCGACCATGACGAGGTGAGAATAGCAATAACGCGGCTAAAGAACAACAAAGCCACGGGCGCCGAATGACTGCCGGCTGAGCTATTCAAATATGGCGGCGAGGAGCCGTAAAGTGCATGCATAAGCTCCTATGCAAAATATGGTCGGATGAAAGTATGCCTGTCGATGGGAATCTAAGTGTGCTCTGCCCAATCCATAAGAAGAATGATACCGCAATAAGCATAGAATACGAAGTTTAGGCTAAAAATATAGAAACATCAGTGAGTTGATTTGATGATTCGCTAAACCGAAAATTCATTAATTCCGAAAGTTCGTTATACTGGACGTCCACTGTAATTGAAAATAGTTAGAAATAAAACATTTACAACGGCGATAAGTGTTATTTTACAACAATTTAATGGTTTTCCTGACCCTGTCAGTGAATAAAAACGTCAATTAGAAATTTTAAAATTTCACTTTTCACCAATCCACGACTGAAATAGCTAGCGGTCAAGATGGATGAAACTGACGTCGAAAAAATTCACAACGAAACAGTAAATTTGCAACAGTGTGAGGTTATATGTGTGTCTCTACGTATGTACTCGTTTGTCTATGGGTCGCGTCATGTTGAGGGCGACCCTCTGAAAACATCACAACAACAACCACAACAGCAACGAAACAACAAAATAAAACCTCCTATCGCATTAGCAATTAAAGTGGCAACAATAGTTGGTCCAAAATGAAAAAAAACACACACAAATACAAAATGTGAGAAAAAATATGTATTTTCCAAATTCACTTCAACAAGACATTAACAGTGACAGTGCAAAAAAACTTGTTAAATACATTTTTATCAGCAGAAAAGGTAAAAAGCCCGTATGAAACTCATCAGCAGTCATTATGGCTTTTTAACTTCACCAAAAACAACAATTGCTGCGTTATTAACGCAGGCGTTCAAATGTTTTTGTGCCGTCTTTTGTAGCTACTTTTTGCGGTCGCCTGTCTTCCACAATGCAACACTTTTACTAATTGAACATGGACAACGTTTATCATTTGGCAACAGCTTCAGCAGCAGCAGCAGCAACAGCAGGACCAACTACTGCAGCAGCGTTGGACGGCGACAGCTGCATCAACAACAACAACGTGTGCAACCAATGCCCGCAACATAGCCACTGCCACCAACCACAACACCACCGCCTTTGCTCAGGCCGTAGAAAAGAGTTGAAAGCGGCAGCTACTCGCTCCACACCAAAAAGCAAGAAATAGAAAACAAGAACGCCTTGTAACCCCGCTCGCTGGCACAAAACTCATAAGCATTATCATTAACAACATCATTGTTGTTATTATTATCAACATCGCACAATCAGCAACAACATTTTGTTAATATTTTTTGATGTTGCAAACTTTTGACTTTACTTGTCGCTGGTTGTTTGCTGCTGCTATGCTTTAGCTGCCGCTGTCACTGTCGTTGTAGACACCTACGCTCGCGAACACAAAATTGCTAACTATGAATACTATTGCAGCCACACACCATCACACATTCGCACACCTACCCATACATGTGTATGTATGTATACGGTTTGTAATATTTATGCTGTAGCCTACATTGAGAATCGAAGTGAAGAAAGGAAACAAATGCTGCCCCTTGTCTGGGGCTGTCTGTTAGGCTCGGTTCGTTGATTGTTTGCCAAATGGCCAAACAACAATTACGAGAAAGTGCAAAATACTTTTATTTAATGGCATCAACCACGGCGGTATTCCGAATGTGTTTCGAAAATATTTACGTACAAAATATATGGCGGTTGAAATGTAATGTGTGAAATTCATATGCAGGTTTACCGGAAAAGTCGTCCTAGATACTTAAGGACATAGTATTAGTTTGGGGAAGAATAAATCCATTATTTTCCCAGTATGTGACTGTAGTCCATGATAACTCATAAAGTATCGATCGAACAATTTAAAGTTTATGCTCGTTGTCAAGGTGACATTTCACGCTAAAAAAATTCTTTTGTTGTTTTTGTTTGTTCCATTCAGTTGTGAGTTACAGGGTGTTTGGGCAAATATTTTGAATGCACTCAGCAGCTTCTCGGTATCTTATTAGAATCATCCGCATCTTCTTAAACCAGAGAGTACGACAGTATGATACAGAGGAGGGCCCAAAGTGCTACAGCGTGTGAGGTGGAGTACCGCAAGGATCTGTTCTTGGACCAACCCTATGGAACGCTATGTAACTATGATGGCATTCTTAAAATCGAAATGCCCGCTAATGCAACCATAGTGGGATATGCCGACGATATCGCAATGGTAGTGATTGAAAAGCACATAGATAGACTGAAACATGTACATATGTAATGATGCCATAACAGAATACAAAGGTGGTTGAATAACGCCAGCCTGGAACTAGCTGCCCAAAAAACAGAACTGGTGCTAATCAGCAGAAGCAAGCAGGAAGAAAAGCTGTCAATATCAGTTGGTGGCCACGATATAGAATCCCAGAAGTCTATAAAATATCTTGGCATGTACATTGATGGCAGACTAACATTCAGGGAATATCTTAAAGCTGTTAGTGTGAAGGCGACAAAGATTAACAACGCACTTATGGGCATGCTACCGAACTTAGGAGGACCACAGGGTGCCAGGAGAAAAATTCTTTCCACTGTTACAGACTCCAAAATGTTGTAGGCCTCTCCAATCTGGGCTGGAGCAAAAAAATGCCATTTTAAAGAACTACTGCAGGTCAGTAGAACAAGTGCGTTGAGGACCGCATGTGCCTATAGAACGGTGTCGGACGATGCAATCTGAGTCATAGCTAGCAAAATGCCTATACACATCCGAGCAAACTTATACAAGAGCTTGTACTGCTCGCAAAGGTATGAAGCCGACAGACGAATTCAAAAAAGCAGAACGTTCTACCTCGATAGCTGACTGGCAATCAAAGTGGGGCCAGTCATCGAAAGGCCGGTGGACGCATAGGTTGACCCCACGGATTAACGAGTGGATCTGTCGGAAACACGGAGTGGTTAATTTCTTCCTAACGCAGCTATTAAGTGGACACGGATGTTTCCAAGAATAACTGCATTGCCTAGACTTAGCTGGTAGCCCTTATTGTCCAGAATGTTAGGGCGAAGAGGAGATGGTCGAACATGTGGCTTTCTATTGTAGCAGGTTCGTTAAAGAACGCGATGCCCTAGCAAGAACAACTGGTGTGTTTCTGACGCCCATTAACCTAGTGCCACACATGCTTGAGCCGAATGAAAAATAGAAGGAAGTGCAAGCTTTTGCAACTCGAATTATCGTGGAAATTCGCAACATTGATTGGAGGCGAAGGAACGATGCGAGACGAACGCGGCAGCAACCATAACTGTCGCATTGATAAAAAGCAGCAAGACGAACAGTAGACGAATATAACTGACGATTGAGCTTATTGCTCACGACGGCCTCCAGACGTAATTACTAAAACGGTATCCCTGTAGGACGAACCGTCGGACTTGAGGTGCTTTTAGTGGCGTTAAAGTCCCACACTGACTAGGGCTTTCGATTGCTTTTACACCTCGTAAAAATCAAAAAAACAAAAAAAAAAACACGGTGTTAACAATGGAAGTCAACAAAGGGAAAAATCGGTACGTTTTACAGTTTTTCTTTGATAACCGCGAAATACAAGCCAGGTCGCTGAAATTATGGTGCCGATACTGTAATAGCTAATTACGCGCAATTTCGGTTTCATCACTTTAGCGTCTTTGAAGTTAAAGATGCAACTCGCACGTCGTCGAAAGTGTCCATAAAATCAGAGAAATGATACTGAGTTGACCAGCATGTTAGTTGTCGGCCAGGAGCTAAAAATCGGCCATAAAACAGTTTGAAATCATTTGCGCAAAAATAATGGATTTCTTTTTCTTTGTTGGGGCTCCTCCTCCAATTTATGGTGTGCGTCTCGTTGTTGTAACACAAATGGAAGCATCTAAAGTGTTATGTCGCCTTCGAACGGTGGATAGTTTGAGGTGAGGGGCTGTTTCAAATCAGAAATATACCCCGCGGCTTCCCATTGCCTGGCGAGGAGCGGCCGCTAACATCAAATACTTATTCTATAGATTGCGACAGCGGGTTTCGAGCTCAGAATCGACCGAATTATAGCCAGGCACAAGCCCTTTCAGCTACGGCGGCCAACTTTAGCCACTTAACAGGAGACTAAAAGAAATTGGTTTTATTATGAGACAACATACTGATATGGGACGGCCTCGTAATTTTGACGAGTAGTTAGAAAACGAGAAACGACATATTTTTAAGGCATCCCAATCACGCCTACGAATGCTGTTGCAGAGTAGCTGAGTTTGTCGAGGTGCGAGATGTGATCTGCTGGATCTACTGGACAGTGCTCATATCACTATACGCCTATGCAAATGTTAGAAAAAAGAGATCCATTAAAACGATACGACTCAGACTAGACTTTTGCTCGCTGCTGATGTGGAGGATGCATCTTTCTTCAAAAAAATAATCTTGTGGGCAAAAGCGTCTCAGTTCGAGAAAGATGAGATTACTAACTATCATAAATAATACCAGCAAAGCATGCAGGGCTGATATAATGCGGCATCCACAAGGTGTTAGGAACCGTGGAAGACCAAAAACCGTCTGGCAACGGATGGTGGAAACGAACTTATCAAATATAATACCATCTGGAATTCTTTAAAGCAACTTGCTCATAACCGAAAAGATTTCAATACTTTTGCTCTGGTCCTAAGATCCGACCGGCTCCGAAAGGCGAAGGCGACCAAAATAAAAAGAGAAGAAAGGGTCGCGGAGAAGATTTGGCTTCAATATGTGGATGGGAATAATTTCCTCTTACTGAATTGGACCATTCTTTTTGCGTGACTGCTTGAACTTTGAGGACTACGAAAATTGTTTATTGAAAGCATTCGAAAAAGTATCACATAGAATCTTAAGTAATAAAAAATGCTTTTTAGAGCTCACCTCCTATGAGGCAATCTATAATGCCCTATATTTAAAGGAGGTACCTGAACCCATCACTAGATGGATAATATTCATGCTGAAATCTAGGGCGATCAGCACCGAACTAGGAGGAACAATCAAATCTATTAAAGCCACAAGAGGTTGCCCTCAAGGTGGCGTACTTTCTCCTCTTCTGTGGACTCTAGTCATAGATGAACTTCTCCACAAACTGAATAACCTAGGATTTCACACTCAGGGTTACGCTGATGACCTAGTAGTTTATTTATTAGGCTGGCATGAGGATACCATTTCGGATCGCATGCAGCAAGCCCTTACAATAATAAACAAATGGTGCACGGAAAAAGGGCTCTCCATCAACCCATCCAAAACAACACTTGTACCGTTTACTAAGAGAAGGAACATAAATCTCAAATGTCCGACCCTTAATGGAACAACACTTGAACTCTCGACAGAAGCGAACTATCTTGGCGTTAGTCTTGACAAAACGCTTACGTGGAATTCCCATATTGAGAGAGTTACTTCAAAAGCCGCAAGGGCATTCTTTGCCTGTACAAGGCTTTTTGGTAAGACATGGGGACTAAACCCTAAAATGACCTTCTGGACATTCACCACAGTTGTAAAACCCATAGTCACTTATGCATCCTTAGCATGGTGGCCCAAGGTCAAGCAAAGAAAGGCGGCAAACGAATTAAGCAAACTGCGACGCCTGGTATGTGTTGGTATTACAGGGGCTATGAAAACATGTCCCACGGATGCATTGGGTGTGCTCCTGAACATACCAATTCTAATTGAAAGGGAAGCTCGCTCGAGTGCCTTAAGACTAAAAGGTATAACTGAACTTAAAAGTGGGGATATGAAAGGACATTTAAGGATCTTAGAAGACTTCCTACATAGTCCCATTCTTCATAGGGATGATATACTATCACCCAAACCAATACTCTTCAGGAACTTCCAAGTTATAATCAATGAACGAACAGACTGGAAAACTAACTCTATCACTTTCAAACCTGGATCCCAGCTATAGTTTACTGATGGGTCCAAATTGGAAAATGGTAGAACAGGGGCAGGAATCAATGGGCCCAAATTCAAAAAATCGATTCCGATGGGATCCTACCCAACTATATTCCAGGCAGAAATACATGCCATTGAAATATGTGTGAGAGAATGCCTTAGAAGGAAAATGAGAGGTACTCACATCTACATACTTTCAGATAGCCAAGCGGCTCTAAAAGCCCTTCTATCAACAACTATCACCTCTAAATTGGTAAATGATTGCCTAAACCTTCTAAATACGTTAGGAAACCTCAACACAGTAACAATATGTTGGATTCCGCGACATGAAGGACATGAGGGAAATGAAATGGCTGATGACCTTGCAAAACAAGGAGCAAATATGCAACTTACTGGTCCTGAGCCTTTCTGTGGACTAACAAAAGGCCACATTAATGAATTCCTTAGGAAATAGGAAGAAAGAAAACTTGCCGCACACTGGCTAAACTGTGCCGGTCAGCGTCAAGCTAAACTATTCCTAAGTCCCAACAAAGGAATATCTGACAAACTTCTCTCACTAAACAGAGTAGATCTGCGTCTTTTAACCGGATACCTTACAGGTCACTGCAGCCTGAGGTACCATCTAAATAATATCTGTCTATCCGAGACCAATGTCTGCCGCTTTTGCGAAATGGACATATAAAGCTCAGAACATGTGCTTTGTGAATGTCCTGCGTTGGGCAGACAAAGACTTCACCACCTTGGTGGTATCGTAGTATCTCCATGCAATCTTTGGAACAACAAACCCAAAACTGTGCTAAAATTTCTAAAAAGCCTAAAACTCTAGGGTTACAAAATAGGCCTTTCACAATAGATCAACTCTGGTCGCAGTGCGTAATGGCCTTCTAATAATAATAATAGAGCTTTAACTCGGCTTTTCGGCATTGGATTTAATCATTTTTGGATAATAGACTTTAAGTTGTTACAATAGATGGAGCGAGCTCTATTGCCTCCTCTGAAGTACCACAAAACAATGTCCACTTCTTTTCATAATCTTTATAAATGTCGTCTATAACTGTTTTTCCTTTGCGAAATTCCAACTTCACAGTATTTTACGGCACATGACTTCAAACTATTTTTGGTAGTTAAAAGCCCTTTGGTTGGTATTAGCATTCAGAAGTATTAAGACTGTTTAGACTTAAGTCGCGAGTCTCTTTGAATTTGAGGAAATATTATCTAATGAATGGACGCACTTAAGAAAATGAGAGATTTCTAAATCTGTAGCGACGATAACTGCACGTATCTTCATTTTTTGAGGTAAGTTGTAATTCTCCATGTCTTATTTGCAAAGTAGCAAAAAGATAAATAATGATTTCGGGAAGTTATAGCCACATATATGCACGTCCGTATGCACCCTGTATATATCATACTTGACACTGTAGTAAAACTTCATTTAAGAAAAATTCTTGAAAACTATTTCAAAAATTCCATTGATCAAATTCAGTTGAAGTGTCGTGTATGTATATGTATTTGTGAGAAGACTGATATTCGAATTTTTTTCGGATCCCTACAGCATACAACCTAATCCTAAATTTTCACAAAACATTTCAAACCTTGATTATTTATAAATTTTGCCTACATCTACCCCAATCGGGCCGCACCAGCATAAAGTGAGATTTTTCATGCAAACCTGAATCCACTTATACTTGCAGAGCACTTCACACCCCACCGACAGCAGGACCAGCCAATGGCTTACTGTTCGCAAATTAACAGTTATTAGCAATTGCGGGGGTAGTGGCATATTCCCCCTAATCTACTCGTAAGTATCGCTCCATCTGATACTCGTACAGCGATGCTGATCTATCGCTTCTAATAAACAACACAGGCACGCAATTGAATCAAATTTGCGCATGAAAATTGCATTTAACGCGACAGCCAGTCACAACTCATCCACAAGCACGTGTGTAAATATATATGGATAAGCGTACAGTGTGTAAAATAAATAAGTTTCCACTGTTGCACAATATTTTTTGCTACACAATTTTTTGACTTTAAAATTTTCGAAATATTGCAAAACATGGAGTGTCATACGTTTTTTTTTTTCTTTTGTTTTGAAGCAGTCCAGCTGCTGGCGTTCGGAAAATAAGTTTCCAAACGAAATTTATTATTAGTTTTATATTTACGAACCATTTAGTGAAAAAATTGTGTTGGAAATTAGAAAACTGTGTTAATAGAAGCACTCAGAAGGATTCATAATATAATATCTTGATTTATTAGCGGTTTGGTAAATATAAAAAATTATTATTTACATTACATTATAAAAATAAATATTTTTACTTTCTTAGATCTAGTATCTAAATCTGGTGTGGGAAAATTTATATGGCGTAAAAATGGTGAAAGAGAAAAATTGTCAACATTAAATAAAAATCACATACGGCTATCGGCAAAGCCCTTCGAGCGTACTAGAATCATTCACACATGAATCCTATGCAATGCGCGGGCAGGTCATGAATTACGACCAAAGAAGTTATTCATAGAAACAAAAATCCGTACCCGATTGCAGCGCGAAAGGCATAAAGTCCCTTCAGCACAAACTATTCGTAGAAGTTTGTAGAAACTGGCAAGCATGGCCGAGTCGCAACGGTGATCCCGTACGTTAGCAAATTCAATATGAAAAAAGAAAAGAGTTGTACCAAAATCATGCTTTGAAACAAAAATTCTGTATCGAATTCTGGAACACAACACTTGATGAATGGCAGATGAATCTAGGATCCGTTTGAAATATTCTCATCAGGGCCTATGTACGGTGGACGAATTGAGAAGTACTGTCTGGTGGAAGCACTAAACCCTCATTTAAGGCGACTGAAAATGTTATATATAGAAGTATCCGGCTTCGACACTCCAATCCCAACTAAGTTCACGTTATTTTTAAAATTTAGTTCCGAGAAGCCCCAAACATTAAACTTCTTTGCTATATGTTGAATATTGTGTCATTTGTTGATAAAGGATAATAAAAAAGTGAAATGGGCAGTCAAAGAGGACAAACTAGTGTTGAAGTGCGAAAATGTGAAATTCATCATTCCGAAAACCCAAAATCGTTTCGGGAAATATCTGACATTGTAAATTGAAGCCGATCGACGGTACAATACATCATGAAACGGTACAAAGAGGATAGAAGTGCTAAAAATGGATTAAAAGTTGCTAATAACAAAATTTTTTCTCCGAGTGATGAGAGATATATTCTACGGCAAGTCAAAAAGGATATATTTTTAAGTGCACCGAAACTCGCATCAATGGCTGAAAATGATTTGGGGAAGAAATGTTGCCCACAGACAATTATAAATATACTCAATAAGGCTGATATCTACGGCAGAAGAGCAAGGCATAAGCCCCACATCAACGAACGTAATAGTAAAGTAATGCTGCGGTTTGCCAAGGAACACTAATCAAAAGATTTCTCATTTTGCCGCAACGCGCAATTCACTGATGAAAGTAAGTTCAATTTTTTTGGAGAAGATCAAGCGAAGATGAAGCGTTTACTTGCCAAAAATATGAAGCCTATATTAAAGCACGGTGGTTGGTCAGTAATGGCTCTGGGTCGGGAGAATTGCATTTTATTGGGGATATTATGAATCAGGCTGTGTTTCTTAACATTTTAAAAGAAAATATGCCACTTTGTATAAGAAATCAGGAAAATGATATTCGAGATTGCTATATGTGATACTAGTGCACATGTCATAGATACACCAGTCCAGAATCAAGATTTAAACCCCATTGAGTACTTGTGGAGCTATGTCGATTGGAAAGTTCGCCAGTATTGCATAAGTTCAAAGGATGACATGAAAAGGGTTCTTCAGAACGAATGGCAAAAAAATTAAGCCCAGCTTTTGGGAAAAGCTTGTTAAAAGTATGTCAAATAGATGACACATGGTTATCAGAAGCAAAGGCACGCATACGAAATATTAATATATACATTAACTTTACTTTATATAATGTATGAGCTTCACTTTGGTATTGAATTACATGATTTCCATTTTTTCACCTGATTTAAAATGTAATTGAATTATAATAAAAATTTGAGTTTAATTATTTTGTTCTTAATTGATACCACTGTAGTAATAAAATATGCAATAACTTTCTTGAACCGTTTGTTTTACTTATGATTTATGAAAATAAACTATTTTTTTTTTAACTGTACGAGTTTCGCTTGGGGCTACTGTATCTCCCCCTCAATGGGGATAGTGTACAATTTTTCAGAGCTGTAGGTCAGCTCTATACTGATAAACATTGCCGTTTGAAAATTCCAGTAAATTATTTTTTTACTTTACAATATAAAATAAATTAACTAGTTTCAAGTAGTAAAAATTAGTTATTACATGAAATGTTTTTTTTTTTTTGTTATTTTCACCAACCTTTTTTAACTTTCACCAAGCAATGGTGGTACAATTTTGGCAGAATTGTTAATTACAGATGTGGCACCCTAACAAAAAAGAAACCGAACTCAACTTAGATCACTTAGAGCGTCTCCTGGCGGTTGTTACGTGACATATTAAGTTAGCTCTTTTTAAGTTTCTAAGCGGCAGCTGCCTTCGCCGAATGGGTTGGTGCGTGACTACCATTCGGGTTCCCAGCGGTCGTCCCTCGGCAAGCAATGACAAACCTTCAGGTGTATTTCTGCCATGGATAAGCTCCTGCCATTCGGATTTTGCATAAAACTGTAGGTCCCTCTACTTGAAAACAAAAAACATCGAGACACACGCCACAAATAAGAGGATAAGCTCGGCCAAAAGAACTAACAGATGATGTAAGCGCCTATTCTTATATATCTACTTTCTCTGAAGCGGATACCTAAGGGACTGAAAAAAGTGTCCGCTTATGGGAGGTTTTCGCTTAATAGAAGTACTCATTAGGGGAGAGTACACTGTATATAAATATATATTAGTTTTGGGAAAAATAGGCACATTATTTTCTCGGTAGATGGCTTTACGAGATCGTAAAATATCACTCGATATCGATTAAACAATTTAAAGTTTATGCTCATTGTCAAACTGACATTTCACATCAAAAAGATTCGTTTGCTGTTTTTTGTTTATTTCTTCCAGTTGCAAGTTACAGGGCATTAACAATGCGAGTCAACCAAGAAAAAAACGGAACATTTTACCGTTTTTCTTTGATAAAGCCGCAAATGAAAGCCAGGCCGCTCTAATTGTGAATGGTGTTTATAATGCCAATACTGTAACTGATAATTGCGTGCAATTTTGGGTCCATCGTCATCACAGAAATAATCGATAATCTAAAGATCGGCCATGAAAAACTTTCAAACCATTTGCGCAAAACTGGAGTAAACAAGCAGCTTGGTGCTTGGGTGTCACACAAATTAACACTGAAAAACATGATGGATCGAATCTTCATCTGCGAAGCTTTGTCCAAACAGAATGACATCGACTCATTTCTTAAACTGGGAGTGACTGGAGATAAGAAATGGATCACATACGACAAAATTGTGTGAAAACTACCGTGGTCAAAGCGTGATGAGGCAGTTCAAGTGGTGGCCCAACCAAGACTAATGGCCAGGAAGGTTCTACTATGTATTTGGTGGGACTGAAAAGGAATAATTTATTATGAGTTGCTTCCGTATGGTCAAACACTAAATTCAGATCTTTATTGTCAACAACTGAACCGTTTGAAACTAGCGATTGATCAAAAACGGTCAGAATTGGTCAACGAAAGAGGTATTGTGTTCCGTCAGGACGCAAGACCACACAGGTCTGTAGTGACTCGCCAGAAACTGCGGGAGCTTGGTTGGGAAGTTTCAATTCAACTTCCTGTTTGATAAGAAATAGGAATCAAGGGAAGATTGTGAAAATCGATTACTAGAGTCTTTCTCTAATAAGAACCAAGACTTCTATGAGGGAGGCATTATGAAGCTGCTTTTAAAATGGCAACAAATTATCTAACAAAACAATGCATATTTGACCCAAAGTGGACAATCCGAAACATCTTAATTAAAGTTTTAAATTTTGCGCAGAAATATTGGATTTCTTTTTCCTCAAACTAATATATGTACTAACCATTTTTCCCCGTTTTGATTTAGTAATATTTATGTTATTAATTTTGGAAAACAAATATACTGCTTCGATGGAAACTTATTTACGTGATATACTGTAGATATATATTACAAGTATGTATACACACATATATCTGTGAGCGTATCAGAAAGTCCTAGTGTTCAGCAGGCTCCAACGGTAAGCTTTCCACTTACAACCCACCAACCATCAGACAGCCAGCTAGCGAACGAGTGAGCAAGCCTAACTGCTTTGGCGCGCGCGCGTGTCGTTAATGCTACAAATTGGCAATGTGTGGGTTGGCGTGTGACACATGCTGTCACTATAGCACGCCAGCGCAGCAAAAGCAAAAACAAGAGCAGCAAACGAAATATTTGGTAAAAAACACAATTTGGGCTATAACAAAGCACACGTTCACACATACATTAACACCGCCATACATATGTAGGCGCATATGTTTCATGTGCATGATGTCCTCGACGTCCTCGTCAGCTTAGCCTATTACGCGAAATCGTTTGAAGTAGGAGGCGTTTAGGGAAGCTATTTATGACTTGCGCAATTTTTTCGCCAAACAAGCGCTGCGCTATGCAGCCTCGCAAAGTAATCATATATTAAATTGCTATTGTTATAGCTTTTGTTTTTGTTATCTTCCGCAACAACACGAAATAATTAAAAGATAAGCCAGCCTACGTAAACAACAATTTGTGGGGCGAAATTAAGGAATTATTCGCGGCTATTTGGCCTTTCTTTATGACTGCTTGGTTGGAAATAAACAAGCAGTACTCACACACATACGAAAATAAAATAAACAATACAATAACAAAATGAAAAGCGTAAATGGCAATGGAGCTTCAGCGGATTTCTTTGTATTGTGTTAAGTAATACGAGTATTTGGTTTTGCTTCTTTTTTTCTAAATGCTTTATGTAAAGTTTTTCAAATTTACTTTTTATTAATTTACTTAATCTTTTTTAAACCATTGATGCTTTCTTTTTTCATCGTAAATTTCAATTTACTTAAACTGGCAATAAAAACGCACCTCTTAGGTGCTTTGAAGGCAGCTGCCGCACGCCAACGAACCAAACCAGTGAATACTAAAAACAAAACATTTGCAACACAGCTCCTTTTGTGAATTTATTTGTCTCCGTTGTATGCAACAATTTTACAACAATTAAGCAGCGCCGCCACAGCATTAGCAGGCTAAGCAGCAGCAGCACTGCTACCAACGGCCGGCCGTGTGTTGCTAATATCTTGCGGTGTCGGTTTTCCCACTAAGCTTATTATCGCGTATGTTTGTATGCATTCGTAGTTAAATTTTAAAGCCTATCATAATTTTTTATGATTACTATTACTCCAGCTAAGTGATAGTGCGGTCATCTTTTTTGTCTACGAATCGCATAAATATACAAATAATAAAGTTGAAAAACACCAACAACTGCAAGCAAATCATGTAATCAACTCAGTCTATCCGTCGTTCCGGTCCAAGTACCACCTGAAATGATGCAGGCGCACCCAGGGCAATGTCATTGCAATTGAATGTAGTTGTATGCAGAGAGAGAGAGAGAGAGAAAGAGAGAGCGAGAGCGTAAAAGCAAACCGCTTTAACGAAACTTAGTAACCTTTGACGTGGCAGATAGGTAGGTAAGCACAAGGATGACAAATGAGTTTACTCAATTAGACGAAGTCGGTATAGGGACAGCAAATGCGAACGATTTAAAAAACTGTGCTTTTCACAGTACCTATTCAACGGGACTTGGCCCTTTCAAAATTGTTTCAATGGTAAATTTGTAAGCAGTGGAGGGACTTATAGTCTTAAACGATCTACGCCCGGCAGATAGGTTTTTAGGGCGACCGCTGTTAGAAAAAACTGTCTCTTCATTTTGGTGTTCCACTGAGATTCGATTTTATGTTCTCTCTGAATTCCGAATGATAGTTACGCCTCAACCCATTCGGCTACGGCTGCGAAGAGCAACTTCTGCTATACTTGTAGGAGTATACTAAGGCCACATCTAGCAAAAGTTGTAAGTGAAGCTCTCACCTCTGAATGCTATAGCTTTCACTTCTGTAAATAAATCAGTCCCATAAAATTGTTTGTTAGGATAGTTGATAGACATTCGTATATCACCTGCAATTAGCTGTCAAAATCCATATAAAATTATTGTCCCTGAAATATGCGTGAAATTTCCCAATAAATTAACGATAATGTTGTACTCTGTTGACGCTCTGAAAAGACTCGCAGCATGTTGCCAACATCATGCTAGCAACATTTTTTCATCACTACTTAAATTGCCCACTTCGGATGATAGATACTTTTATGAGGAGCTCCTTCATAGCGGAAATACACTCGCAGGTTTGCCATTGCCTGCCGAGGGGTGACCGCTATTACAACAAAACTTTTTCTTTATTTTGGTGTTTCACGGAGAGTCGAACCAGCCCATTCGGCTACTGCGGCCACCAGTTAGTTTAGGTTAGGTTAAATGAGTGTCCATGTAAAAGCCCACTTGGGTAAAAAATTAAATTCACCCTTTGGGTTACATATCGAAGAGTATACAAGGAAGCCCCAACTTCGGGGAAGCCCACATCTTGCTTTAAGATATTGATGATGTGTGATATCTAAACCTACTATGTCCGCAGGCGTAGCCTGTTAGCCTTAGAAGTTCTCTCGAGCGCCTTTGATCTACGCTACTAAACGATCTCGCGACTTCGCACCTTTGTGCACTTACCCAGCGCTCGCCTAGTTGACATGAAGCCACCTTCCAAGAGCAGAGCACAAGCTTTCAAGAGAAACCCAAGTATTTCATTTCACGGGGAAACCGTACCAAGGGTATTTTATTACCACAGTTCTTTCCTTTAAAAGTAGAATCCGTAAATAATGGAAATAATAAATACTCAAGTAAGAGGAAGAAGGTGGTTTTTATCGCCTCAGTGAAAAATATCACCATTTATACGTCAGCAGCTTCTTCCAATAACGATTTTTTCCCCCCATAAAATTTTCCTGTTTTAATTTTTTTCATTTGATTTTGATTATTTTTGGAAGTAGCTGCTCTGAAATTTTCAGGTGGAATAAGATGATGTTGGCAGCAAAATTTTACATTTGAAGAACTAAGTAGAAGCCCGATGATATTTTTACCCTAACACATTGACTGGAGTTGAAAATTACTCAAACTTATTGGAAAAGTTAGCAATTTGTGATGAATCCTGGTATTTTATTTATGACCCTGAGATTAAATGGCATCCATTCAATGGAAGAACCCAACTTCACCAAGAGGCAAAGAACCTCGAATGAACGAATCAAATGCATATTGAACAAGATCACTTGGTTTTTTTCGTTTAAGTCTCCGGCATTGGTCATCTAAATTGGCAAGTCGCCGAGCCTCCGGGTTAGTATGTTTTTCAAGCCTTTCGGCATGACCTACAGCGTAATGTTTGCCAACTTCTGGTACTAATGACATCTTGAGGTCACGATGTAAATCACGGCTCATTCCGCATTGCCTGTCAAAAGACACAAGTGCAATATCTCAGTGTTAGATCATTTGAATTATATGAAGCACTTATCTCAGAAGAAATCTGCTATAAAAGAAAAATAATTTGAATCCATTTCCGCTATGAAAGCATCCTGAAGGAGCTGATACCAGACGAGGACCTCCAGGATTGTTTCGAACAGTGGAAAAATACACATGAAGCATTGCCGTGAGCGAGATATGATTACCAATAAGTCAAGGATGATAGAATACATAGTTAGAATTTCCGAATTCGCTGTGTTGTCAGAGCCCGTGAATAAACGAACAAACGGAAGGGGAATTACTTGTTTGTGAAGATGTAGAGTAGGCGAAAGCAATGTTGTGGTTGTTTCCAAACACAAGAAGTGATATGCACACACACACATTTTCTCTATACGACGTCTTCCACATAAAAACGCGATTTAACACGCGGCACTTCGTTTTCATTAGTTTGAAACTCGCAAATCACAATATTGCCAGGCCATTCACTGAATTTTCACAAACATGTAATATCTCCTCCTTTTGTTTGTTTTATTCGTTTTTATTAGAAAGGGAACTGACGCCAGACTCGTCAAAATCTCGAAAAACAAAGTAGCTGTTTTGTGAAGGCGCCACCTATAGTACTCAATTTGCCTGGCTAATAAGTAACTAAGTATGTAATCAAAATTAACCCACCTCCTAATTACAAAAATACCCCACTTATGCTAATTAATAATAATAATAATTAGCAATTTAAAAATTCTATCCAGCAAACTGTTCATTTTTAGCACAAATACCAACAATCATACGTGTTTAAATTAATTTTGGTGTCAAGTTTGCTTTTTAAATGCCATTGAGCGCAAATTTATTTGGCACACGAGTTCGTTACTTAAGTCTTTCGTTTGCAACCTACTTTTGCTTTGAACTACCATTTTCAATTAAGTTCATTGCATTTAGGGGAAAAGAACTTTATGTTATTGTTTCTCAATTGCAATATACTGCCATAGCTGCTGATTTTGCTATTAATTTTTATGGCTTCTCTCATTTCTTTTGTAATTAAGAAAGCACACTTTCTTGCTGCCGTCTAAAATGCATATCTCAGCTTCAGTTGCAGCACCGATAGCAACTAGCTAATTTTGCCAATGAGTTTCTAGCATTCCGCATGTTTTTGAAAAGAAAGTTGTTTGGCACATTTTCCCTAAACAACAGTTAAATTCGCTGAACGCACTGCACACCGGCCAAAGTTGTGGTGCTACGCTTGCAAGTGCAAAACTATTTTTGCTGATTCGTCTGCAGCAACACCAGCAGCACAGTGATAGCACAGCAAATCGCGAAACTAAGCAGCAAATTAAATGTTGAAGAAGAAATGATGCAAAAACAAAACAACAACGAAAGACTACAGCCACAAAATTGCGAAATATGTGACAAATGAAAGTGAAATGCAACAGAAAGCAAAGTGACACGGTGTTGTCTTTGCCACTTGTTGCTGCTACCGTCGGGGCTGCTGTTGCAAATGCCTTGCACTAGGTTTTCATTGCATTTCATTGCAATCAAATGAGCCGTTGAGAGACGTCGCCGTTTGCGAAACCTAAATCAACTGTGACTGACTTACAACTGTCATATTTGGTAGCTGCCATGGGCATGTTGCAAGCGGAACGGCGGTAATGATAGCCGGTTGCAGCAGCGAAACAGTTATAGCACCCAGTGCAAGTAGCAGCCGCTATACCGAGTGAAGTACAAGCACGCCTAGCAGCGAGCAGCAGCAACAATCCCAACGGCGTGCCATTTGCTGTCTGCCGTCTACTGTCCGCTGCCTGTCGTTGCATGTTGATTGTTGCTTGACCGCGCCAATTGCTGTTGCCGCCAACTCGTATGAGTATAGTTGCGTTAGCGTTACAATTTTGTGTAATGCTTCACTAACCTTACCTGGCACGTCGCTGCAGCCTGTTGACAATTTTTCAATGCACATCTCGGAGCCGTTTTTGGGGTTTCTTCATAGCGCACGGGCACGCGTTTGCGTTAACCGATTTTTATGGGGGTTTCAATTACTAATATATGACTACTATTTACTATATATTATAAATAAATATATTATAAATTAATAAATCTAATAGTGTGACGATGCGAGCAACGATGTCGTTTTTATTTTTTATTATTCTACTTTGATTTTTTCTTTTCTTCAAATACGCTCTGGAAGAACCCTCAATGACTGGTTCAAGGTCACAAGTATACTAGGTTGTTCCAAAAGGTTCACGGTTAGATAAGAGAGGGCGTTGTTACTAGCCTTAGGACTTAATTTTTTTTTTTTTTTTTGATATGTTGGTACACTCTTCACATAAACTCATGTGACGTTTTATTTCAATCTTTCAATTCATTCTTTGTTTACAAGCCATTAAGTATCGGCGTGTCACAGTATTTCCTACAATGGGAAAAAGTATCGTACAGTGATTGAATTTTGATGTTTGGAAGCTTTAAAGGAAAGGAAATTTATACAAGAAATGTTGAGCTGTAAAAGGACTTTTCGCCAACAATTAGTACTTTAAAAATATGGGTAGCTTGAATTTAGATGTAGTCGGACAAGCCTTGAGACGATCCACGTCAAGGACGTCTAAAAACAGCAACAACACCAGGTATTGTAGAAAAAATACGGAATATTGAAAAATCGTCGACAGATTGTAAGAGATTTACTAGAAGTCCTACGCATCTCTTTGGGCAGTGCAAGGAATATTTTGATTGAAGTATTGGGTTTCAGAAAGCTCTGTACACAATGGGTGCACATTCGCTAACAATGGGACAAAAAACATTTGAATGCGACTTTCTCAGCAAAAGTTTGAGTGTTTTCGAATGGATGTTGTGCGCCGATGAATCGCTATGGATGAGGCTTGGATTTAGCACCATAACCCTAATCAAAACAGAAGGCTAAAGAGTGGTGTGAACTTGGTTCTTAAGCTTCAAAACGAGTATCCATTAATCATCCAATCGACCAAGAAGGTGTTAGCCCCAGTTTTTTGAGATGCGAACAATAAATTCTTGTTGTAATTGTGAATAAGGCGTAATGTTTCATAGCAGCTAACTTATGCTTGTTAGAATAAACTGACTTCTCTTTAGATAACTAAACAGGAACACAGATGTTTTTCAATTCTCGACTTCACTTAATAATAAAATCTAATATAATAAATAATAAATTCTGATATTATTGTATCCTTTGAGACCAGCTAAAAGAGAAAATTACTGGAAAAAACCCCAATTTGCAAAATAAAAAAATATTTTTCTTCAGAACAATGCATCACAAAAGCATTTCGACAATGGCTATAGTCCATGAATTAAAGTTCGTCGTTAAAGGATCGAGCGCATTCAACAGATTTGACTCTTAGTGACTGCTATGGAAAGCGTTTTCCTACAAATGATGAGGTCTTAACAGCTGTGGAAGCGTATTTCGCAGGTCTTCCAGATTCTCACTTCAGGGGTTATATACAGTTAGAATTTTCAAAAAATCGATTAAAAAAATTTTTTTTTTTTCTTCTTAATGTACATATATTTAAGAATACACAGAAAAAATGTAATATCGTTCCAGTTCATGTTTTCGAAGTTACACGCAAATTTGAAAACGCGTTTCAGAGTGCTTGAAAGTGATTCTGAAACTTTAAACGCGTTTTTCTGAAAATGGTGTTTTCAAAGTCGGTGACCAACATTACTCGAAATGGGCTAAAGCGTTTAGTCTCAAATTTGAATGCGAGCTTCTTAAATATATTTTTTAGAAATTAATCGAAGATTTTTTTTTCACTGATAAATATTTTTTTTATAAACAATTTAACGCCGAAATTTTGGTCATAAATCAATTTTTTCTTTTGAGAAACCGCCATTTTGTCCAAAAAAATAATTTTGCTTATTCCTTCGACTAATCACTAGATTTAACATTACTTTAACGAAATCCTTTTGGTTTTTTAATTTCAAAGAGTCCAGTTCAGTGGTAACTGCAAATTGCCTTTTTTGAGAGGAGCTTCCGGAGATCAGCTTTAGCTCCTTTCCCAATAAATATTTTTGCTAATACTAAGTCTTAAGATAAAGCTAACATAATATGTGTACAAGTTTTTAGATTAATAATTTTAAAAGTTTTCTCAGAAAAAATTCTGGAAAATTCGCTTTTTTCGGCCTTCTAACTGTATACCTTCTACTCAAATATGAACGAGACGAAGAACACACTCGAACTTGACTTGTTTACAGTAGCACAGAAAACAAACTATGTGACATATCACGCTGAAATTTGCCATGTAAGCTTATAACAGTCCTACCAAAAAACAAAAACTTATTTTTGCCATATGTCATCTGCGGACCGTTTTATTGATAACGTCTCGTTCATATTTGAGTAGAAGGTATTATATAACCCTTTCAGGAATGAAATTCGTAAATTGAAATTTCGTTGGAACAGTGTGATAATGTTCAAGGATGCAAAAGTGTGCTTCGAACCATAAAAGTATGGTTCTCTTATCGAACTGCAAAACTTATTGAATAACCTAGTATTTTAAAAACTAGTATGTATTTTGAGCTATCCAAATAAACAGATAAGCAGATGTATAATTTTATCCGATAGAGCAACGCGTTAAAATTATTAAGACTTATAATGAAAATAGTGGATCTTTAAGAACAACATATCGCGAAATTCGTTATTTATTTTTTTGTTTTGCAGGAAATAATCGTCCGAATGAGCAGAAAATTAAAGACTTGGTGAAAAACTTTCAAGAAACTGGTTCTATAGAGGATAGTAAGAGGCAAAAACTGGACGTTCTGTTGAGAATATTACTGCTGTGGCGCAAGGTCGTGCTGAACAATCTTCAACATCGATATCGAATCGGCTGCTCATAGTGAAAACTAACATGATGCTATTTTTCAAATATAATTGCTAAGAGCCGTATAGTACCAACTGGTGGTTAATCATGTCGATGTGGTATCAGCTTATTTAAATAGTGATTTAAACGAAGACGTCTTCGTGGTACAACCATTAGCGTTTGAAAGTTCAAGATACCCCAATAAGGTGTGCAAATTAATTAAACCCCTCTACGGTCTTAAACAGGCAGGCCGCGAGTGGAACAAAAAGATCTCCGAAATCATCACGACTATCGGCTTCAAAAGATGTCAAGCGGATAGTTGTGTATATTTTAAGAGGGTGTATGGTTCCATGTGTCTTATTGGCTTGTACGTGGATGATATGCTGTTAGCTTGCTCTAATGCAGGGCAGACGAAAATTATTTTAAAGCAGCTAAATGAGTTTGTTGAAGCTGTAGATAAAGGGCCGGTATCGTTTTATTTGGGTATGGGAATAGAGAGAGATGCATCTACTGGCGCAATATCAATTCATCACATTATGTGAATCAACTTCTTAAAACATGGGGAATGGACTCGTGCAAGTCGGCAACTACACCTTGGATTGATGGCACGGTACTCAAGAAGTGTGAGAAGCAGTGTAACGATATTGACGCGATGCGATACCAAAGTTTAATCGGAGGGTTGATGTACCTGGCGGTAATATCTAGGCCAGATATCGCTCGTGTTGTATCTAAATTATCACAATTTAATAATCATCCACATGAAGAACATTTTAAAGCCGCGAAGCACGTGTTACGATATTTGAAGCAGAGTTCAGCAGCGAAAATTACTTATTCATCTACAGGCGAAAATTTGGTGTGCTACACAGATTCTGACTGGGCTGGTGACGTATCTGATCGCAAATCATACAGCGGTTACGTAGTATTCATGTCTGATGGTCTGGTTTGGGAATCAAAAAAGCAATCTATCGTTGCCCTCAGTACAATGGAGGCAGAATATATAGCTCTATGTCAAGGCGCAAAAGACGTTGTTTTTCTTCGAGCGTTGTTGCGTGAAATTGGGTATGACGGATACGTAAATGAACCTACGAACATGTATTGCAATAATTAAAGTGCACAATTTTTGCTGAAGAACCCAATGGTGCACAAGCGCAGTAAACACATACTAGATTTAAGATTTCATTACGTCCGTGAGTTGTTTGAGAAGGGCGAAATCGAGGTACATTTTGTAAATTCTGATGCAAATGCAGCAGATATAATGACTAAATTTTTAAAGAAATTGAAACATAACAATGGATGTAAATTGCTAAAGCTTACAATGTAATTAAAATGTAATCAAAAGTAGCAATATTATTATTACAGTTTTGTCGTAATGAAAATATTAAAATACGGAAAATTTTGAAAAATGTAATTTAAAAAATAACTGGGTTCAGAGGGAGAATTGTAGAAATCATATCAAGCCATGTACATGTTGCTCAATCGTTATTCTTAGTTTTCATATGTATAGTTAGTTGAAATAAAGTAACCGTAGCATTTACACGTGTGTTTCCTTTTTCCGGACATATAAAGGTAATATAACCTTACAAAAAGAATGTAAATCTCGGTTTTTTTATTTCAAAACAACTTATAGGTACCTCTTTTGACAGATCCTTTTTATTGTATGCTCCAAAATCTATGGACTGAAATTGAAATTTGAATAGGTCGAGCCAAGGAGCATCAAGAGATTTGATGGCTCCTAAAACACTCAGACTAAAAAGCGCATTGTATTTAGAACTCTAGAAAGAGGGTAGATAGTCAAGGACGGAAGGAGAAAAGTATCAGAGAAAGGGATAGGAAAGAATAGAGGCAGAGACAAAGGTAGTTAGTCCTGTCAGAATTTTCCAGAATCTTCGCCAAATCTGTAAATATCCTCCAGTTTTAGAGACGATTATTGGCCGTTCTCACGGGTCCTCAAGGATTCCAATGGTGGTCCTATGCTGACCCCGTGGGTTACGTCCTGTAATAATACCGACCACTAATCGAAAGTCGTTCCTTCGAAGTTTTGGTAGAAAGTTTAACAGTTTTCTGTTCAGAATTGCCACAAAACACTTTGCAGTTCTGCAGCTTTCCAGACCGGACCATCGATTCCGATTATTGGATCTGGCCCTTCTGCGGGAACCGCTGATCCACGGTTGACCAATTCATCGGCAATTTCGTTTCCTTGAAAAGCGGAGTGTTTTGGAACCCATATAAGTACAAGACTAGTTTGCTTTGCGACAGAATTAATCTTCTTTTTACATTCTTCAACAGTCTTTGAGGGTTGCTTCGCGTTCTCCAGGGCCTTCAGTGCAGCCTGACTGTCACTGAAAACTCCAATCTGTTTCCCGCTCCATTTCCTCTCCATTATCCATTCTGCTATTTTCAGGATGGCAAAAACTTCTGTTTGGAAAACAGTTGCCATTTCCCGCTTAGCATAGTGATACTTATTACTATCGTTTAAGTAACATCCGCCTCCAGACCTTATTTCATTCGTGAACCCATCGGTAAAGAAAATATCTATCAAACCTCCCTGCATGCATTCTGGATTGCTCCATTGCTCACGCAAAGGAAATCTGACATCAAATTTCCTTCCAAATGAAACTGTGGGTATCACGTCGTCTTTTGTTGCCAAAAACAGTGGGTACTGCTCAGATAGCAACTTAAAGATTCCTCTGTGTTCCGAAGTTCCGTCTTCGTGCCAGAAACCATATTTATGGAGTTTATTGCTTCCTGTTGTATCTTAAGAGCCAAGGGAAGCAAATCAAGCATAGCATTTAGAGGATCGCCGGAGGTTGAGCTCATCGCACCCGTAATGCATAAGCATCTATGGACTACTCCACATGTTACACCAATGAAAATTTGTCTGCTTTTTGCTAAAAGGTATTTATTATGCGCCGTCTTTTGAAGGACCCTTTATTTAAGATGACTGTTGACGACTGTAGTGTGACGCGCGGCTAAATTTCTTTTTTTCCAAGCACTTATGCAGCAAGTAAGATTGCATTTGTTTGTTTGTTTCGAAAGGCTGAAAACTTTATTCAAATCAATAAATTTACAATTAATAATTATGCGCGCCCATCAACGCTTTCGTCAACGTCTAAAATAGAAAAGAAATTAAATTTGCTTCTGTTTGACAGCTATTGATTGGCGAATGAGAAAAACGGAGAGGTGAGAAAATGCGAAATGGGTTGCCAAAGTGCACGTGACGTTAGTGTTTAAGACGACTTTCCCAGACATAAATATGTACTTATAAATGGCGACGAATGGTTAAGTAAAAGGTATTCAGTTCCTAGCTAACTTGAGAAATAAGTAAAAAAAAACTGCCCACTAAATGCGATACAAAAATTCTCTTCACTTCTGACCTTACATTTTCTTCTGAAGTTTTACAAATTTTTTTGGTAAATATTATTTTGTTTTGTTTTCTGATGAGATCCAGCGGTCCTATGTGCACGGAGTTATGCACATTTTTTTATACAACACAGAGATAATTGTCATTTATTTTCTTAATTGCTGTTCTTGTCTTGAATGGAGGACAGAAGCCACGCGAACTGCGAGCTCACACGAAGGGCATCAGTTCGAGACCAGTGGCATTCTCCGTAATGATTTCTTCATATTAGCAACCACCGCATACATAGGTAAACGTGCATGTGTAAGTGCATATACATACACACATCCATTCATACATATATACCTGTATGACTTTTGTGTCAATTTAATGAGCATCATTACGGTAAGTATTGAATTTGAAATTAGCTTTACGCTTTCCCGACATAAGATTTGCACAAACATACGAAAACTATCGTAGCCTTGTGCAACCTGAAGTGAGTTGCCAAGAGTGGGCTTTCTAGTTTTTCATTAGAAATATTTTTTACACAAAACAAAACAAACATGGAGCCCGTCAGGCCAAAGATATGTACTTTTTTACATTGAAAATTAAAAATAAAAAAAATAAAAAATAAAAAAAAAATTATTGTCTCCATGCTTGTGTTTAAGTGAATATAAAGGTAGTCATATAAAGTTGAATTACCTAAAGAGTGCTTAGAAAAGATATATTATATGTATACAAATATGTACATAGATAAAACTTTAAAAGCAAATACAACAATAAACCGCTTGAATATAAACGTTTCTTTATTTTTCCTTTACAACTTTCTCTTAATTAATTTGATGCTATACATTTTTTTTGTTTTTTTTTTAATGTGTAAAAAGCCCAAGCACATCAAATCCTCAAACAAACAATAAAAATAACAACAACAACAACAACAGCAAAAAGCGCATTAATGCAAATAAGTAGATGAAAAATTGATTGAATTGGTTGAATTGGATGTCATTGCCACCGTCGCCACTGATGAATGATCCACACTGACTTACCTGCATAGAACAAGCGCCGTTTTTGTTTTACTGGCATTTCCTCCTCTTCTTCCCCTTCTTTATCCCTGCGTCGTGTCAGTAGCGCCGCATTTGTGAATGCAAGTAAATTATGCAGTCTTCTAAAATTTGGTTTTTTTTATTCCTTTTCGGTTTTTATTTTTGGTTTTTATGTTTCGGAGATTATAAATATTTATTATGTGGCATGGTGTGTAGTCTGTATTTGCATACATTAATTTTCTATCTCTATGTATGTAGATGCTTTGTTTTACATTAAGCAATTAAGTTTGTTGCTTAAGTCTTTCGTTGTTAGTGTTAAGCAGATTAATTGTTCGAACGCTGGGGTTTGACCTTAAATTTGTCGAGTTCAATGTTAGACTCTGAGATTTGATTGCGGTAGAAATGGGAATTTTTATGAACGGCCGGCTATGTTGTAATGTTTGGGGCTTTAGTAAGCTTTTATTAGAATTATAAGTGAAAATTTCGATTAATTAAATTTAAAAGCTTAGTACTTTTTCATTCATTCCCATTGGAAAAGAGATGTAACACTCTAAATTGTAGAACTTTTGTAAAAAGATCACTCATATGTCTAATTCTTAATCGTAGACCAACGGTAAAAAATTAAACTAATCTCTCGGTTAAAGGTTGTTTTCGACTCTTATGTATTTGGTATGGAAATACACAAAATCGTTTAGGCCCCTGAAGATTCAAAATTTAATTGGTCTAAAATTTAATTATGTCGTGTTTGTTCTTGCAAACATTTTAGCGCACAAGCAGCATCTCACTTCGGTTTTGTGTTGTTTAATTTCAGCTCTGTCACTCAAACAAATATTACAGGGTTTGATTGAAAAGTAATGAGCCTTCCCGCGCGGAGCGTCTGCCAAGCGATCCCCGAATCGGCTGGTGGGGGAAAATGATCCTTGGACCTTCCCCTTCCACTAGAAACCGGTCCCAGTTCGCTGGCAACAGCGGTGCAGTCAACATCGCTCCGCGCGTGAAAGCTGTTTTAAAAGTGTGTTAGGATTTTGCAGTGGCGAAAATGCAGCGATCGTTGGAGCAACGTTACTCGACCAAATTTTGCGTAAAGCTAAACAAAACGAGTACCGAAACCATTGGGCTACTCAAGAAGGCTTACAGGGACCAATCTCTGTCCAGTGCACAGTGGCACACGAGGCAGTCGCCTCGACCCAAGAAGGCGCGCATGTCGAAATCCAAGGTCAGAACCATGCTGATCATCTTTTTCGACTCTCGAGGCATCGTCCACAAGGAGTTTGTACCTCCAGGATGGACTGTAAACACGGCCTTTTACAAAGAAGTGCCCCTTCGGCTAAAAAACCGCGTCGCCCGGGTTCGGCCCGACCTCGTCAACAATTGGACCCTTCATCACGACAATGCGCCGGCGCACACCGCCTTCCTTTGCACCTCTGCATTGGTCGAGATGGGGGTTCCGGTGCTCCCCACCCGCTCTACAGCCCAGACCTATCCCCTCCGGACTTCTTCTTGTTCCCGCGCCTGAAAAGAAAGCTGAAGGGGAGGCGTTTCGACTCCATCGAGGCGATCCAAAAAACTGTGACCGCCGAATTAAACGCGATTCCGGCGGATGAATTTAAAAAATGCTTCCTGCAGTGGAAGGACCATTAGCATCGGTGTATTGACGCTCAAGGGTCCTATTTTGAAGAATATTAGTTGTATAAGTCAACAGGTTTAATAAAACTGCTTAAAGAAAATAAGGTTCATTACTTTTCATTCAAACCCTGTACATCTTCCCGCTTTTTGGGTTGCGCTGGAGCCAACCTTTTATGCTTGCAGGTGGGGAACCAAGCTCTTCGCTCCGGTCTCGCTCATTATTGGAGTTGGTGAGCCACATAGCGAAAAGTAGAGATGCATTACAAAGTCGCCTTGATCTGTTGAACTTGTAATCTTTTTATAGACTGACACCAAGGTCACGAAGAAATTTCTGCGCCTTGACTTGCCTCGTCAAGTTTGATAATTTGGATCCATATTTATACACATTAAGAAGGCATTTAACACAGAAAACACACATTGCCCAATGGACTTTCGAACTGAGTCCGACAATTATTTTGTCAGCATTATCAAAACCACCTTTCGCTTCTTCTAAATTTCGATAATGTGAGGCATCTTGTTTTTGGTTGTTTCAGTGAATGCAAATGTAGATTGAAAGATTGGGTGTTTTTCTCTAATAAACGTTTCGGAGGAATGCTTCTTTTATTTTTTGGAAGTGTAGATACCAACTATACTTAAACTTTCCTTTCCCAATTCGTATAATGCAAAAAAGTTTGCCATTGTGACGTTGTGGCCTTTAAGTCGTCAAACAAATCTTGAATTCGTTTGAGTTTATCTGTGAGCAACAGCAACTATTCAAGAGCTTCGGGCACAAGCTCTTCACCGCTTACAGCTGGAAAAACTTCTTCTCTCGATTCTTCGAGCAAACGCGAAAGTTCTTCATAAGAAAATTTGTGCTTTCGACTTGGCATTATACCAATTACTAGAAGAAGTGTTAGAAAAAATATATACTTAGAATGCGATCGGAGAGAAAAAATTCGTAGAAAAAAGTTCCGTTATCTTGGCTTTTGTTCGTATGCATTGTCTACTCATACACTATACTCGGTTTTGAGGCAAATTTTGAATGTTAACAATGAAGTGGGGAGCCAAGGAAAGTTGCATTGCAGTGTTTGCATTACAAAAGTGTGATAAAAGTGCAAGTGAGATGTACGAATTGCTGAAAAAACTTAATATTTCGAGAATTTTTTTTTTTCGCAAACGTCTGAAGTGACAGACAGACAAAAAGTGGTCGTACTCGCGTGGTACGAACCAGTGCAGCCACAAAACCCATTCGAGAAAGAATTCGCAGAAATCCCCTTTATATATATATATATATATATATAATTGGCACGTACACCCTTTTTGGGTGGAGGGACCTATAGTTTCAAGCCGACTCCGAACGGCAGATATTTTTAAGAGGAGCTTTTTCATGGAAGAAATACACTCGGAGGTTTGCCATTGCCTGTCGAGGGGCGACTGCTATTAGAAAAATGTTTTTTTTTCTTAATTTTGGTGTCCCACCGAGATTCGAACCAACGTTCTCTCTGTGAATTCTGAATGGTAATCACGCACCAACCCATTCGGCTACGGCGGCCGCCAGAAATCCCCTTAAAAGGCAAAAAATCATGTCCAGGGAAATAAATGTATCGACCGGATCTACGTCAAGACATTCACATGAACACCTTCCGTCGCTCAATTGGTCATCATTTGACACACCACAGATACAAGCAGCTTCTTCGGTCGCACGCGGTCAACAGCAATGAAAATATTATTTTTACAGATGAGAAAATGTTCACTGCTGAAGAAGTTTTTAGTAAGTAAAATAAAAAAATCTATGCTAAAGTTCTAAATACTAAAAAATTTTGTTCTAAGTTTCAGCATGGGCACCATCCAGTTTCCGTAATGGTTTGGTGGAGAGTGGCTTGTAAAAACGTGAAATCTCTTAATTTCAGCGAAAAAGGGGTTAAGACCGGGGTAAAAATACACCTTGACGGGGGGTTAGAAGGCATTGTCAAGCAGTTGAGCAGTACTCTCTTCGATGGAGAGCATTGGATTTTCTAGCAAGATCTCACTCCAACCCATAAGGCAAAAACCACCCAGCAGTGGCTAAAAAACAATATTCCTGGGTTCATAGCCGCAGAAGATTAGCCGTCTGGAGTGCAGATCTGAATCCATTGGTCTACAGTTTGTGGTCAGAATTGGGCAGCACGGTCTATCAAAGGCCTCACAGAAATTTGGAGATTCTCAAACAATCTTTGGATTGAGCAGAGACGTCAATGTTCATAGAAACCGTGCGCTCAGTATTAGTTGAGTGGCCTAATCGTTTGATGGCTTGTCTATAAGCTAATGGTGACAATTTCGACTGCGAATTAAAAAACATTTTTTTTAATATCTCAATGATTAAATAAAACGAATTTCGTTAAAAAAGTATTATAATTTCATATCTATAACGAACTTAACTTGTAACAGAACTTATGTCAGGACTAAGTACAAAATTTCTAATCAAGCATTGCGAATACATCAAAAACAGAAGCACGAGCATTGACAAAGTGCTTCAAGTTGCTTTAAGTGCTCGCAATAGCGAGAGGATAAGATGACTGCTGAGGGCATCTCTCAACAGGTCTAAATTTCTCCTATTAAAAAAAACTTTTTCTAAGAGTAATCAACCAACGGGCATTGTAAAGATGCCAGTAAATTACACCTTAGGCAATTAGAAAACGCCCCAATGAAACTTACAACTACAACATTAGCTGTTAATGTTTAACACATAAGGCAATTCATCAAGTGACGTTTTCTATTCAAATTTGCACATAAATGAGCAATAAAGATTCATAAAACGCTCCCTGCAGCGCCGTTAGCGGGAAGTAAACGAAAGTGATATGCATGAAAATAATTTAAATAAAAAAAGGAGTTGATGATGGTGTAAAAACAGTAGTAAAGTGGCACGTCTGCGCCGGCGCTACCGTTTGGCGTACCAATATGCAAATTTTATAGCTTTTCGGAAAAATACGTAAACACTTTTTTGTAATGGACACGTCTCTCCTTGTTTTTTTTTTCTTGATTTGTAAGCATTACTTTTTATGACTACTGTTGTAAATTTGATTAATGAGCGGAAATTGCGTGCTGTAAATGCACGCATGATACTGCAGCAAGAGTTATGTATGTACATAGCAGCTCATACGAGGGTGCATTTCATTTATGAAATGAAAAATTTAAAATACTTTATTTATCCAAAACCGTTTTGAATATAGTCAATTTTAACTCGATCCATTTCATTCAACGCTTATCCCATTTTTTGATGGCCTCCAAGTAATACGGCTTCGAGAGGTCCGAAAATTTTAAAACTTTTAATTGAACGTCGCTATTTAAATTTTTAGAAATGGAAAATAGTCACATAAGACCAAGGCGAATTGAATACAAAAGGTGACGTCTTCCCAAAACCGTAACTTTATTTTTCGCGATTTTGAAAAGTATGACACCTGGCAAATAAGTCACGACTTATCAAAAATAAATAAAATTTAATAATTATTTAAATAAATAGATGAAATAAATAAATCAAACCTCCAAATGCAGTTTTTCTTGGTTTTTATGCGGATGACGCCGTGACGAATGTGTGCGTGTGTAAAATTTCTTTTGATTGATGGTTTCAATTGAGAGCATCGTACGAGCCGCAGAACTTAATCGCTCAGGCACAATTTTTTAAAAGAGACATCATCGGCCTTAACCACCGCGCTGTTAGTTCTGCCTTTTCCAAACTGGATACAGAGGCAAAGCGAATGGGTCTGGTGGTGAACGAGGACAAAACGAAGTACCTCCTGTCATCAAACAAACAGTCGGCGCACTCGCGTATCGGCACCCACGTCACTGTTGACAGTTATAATTTCGAGGTTGTAAAAGACTTCGTTTATTTAGGAACCAGCATTAACACCAATAACAATGTCAGCCTTGAAATCTAACGTAGAATCTCTCTTGTCAACAAGTGCTACTTTGGACTAAGTAGGCAGTAAAGTCCTCTCTCGACGAACAAAACTAACACTCTACAAGACTCTCATCATGCCCGTCCTAACGTATGGCGCAGAAGCTTGGACGATGACAACATCCGATGAAGCGACGCTTGGAGTGTTCGAGAGAAAGATTCTGCGTAAGATTTTTGGACCTTTGCACGTTGGCAACGGCGAATATTGCAGACGATGGAACGATGAGCTTTACGACGACATAGACATAGCGCAACGAATAAAGATCCAGCGGCTACGTTGGCTGGGTCATGTCGTCCGAATGGATACAAACGCTCCGGCTTTGAAAGTATTTGATGCGGTACCAGCTGGTGGTAGTAGAGGAAGAAGAAGGCCTCCTCTGCGTTGGAAAGATCAGGTGGAGAAGGACTTGGCTTCACTTGGTGTGTCCAATTGGCGCCGTTTAGCACGAGAAAGAAACAACTGGCGCGTTTTGTTAAACTCGGCCAAAATCGCGAAAGCGGTTATCACGCCAATTAAGAAGAAGAAGAAGAAAATGTCTACTTTCGTCCCGAAAAAGCAGCATTTGCGGGAAGTCCTGCTTCATTATTACCTTTTAAAGAAAAGTGCAGCTGAAACGTGTCGTATGTTGATCAATATTTACGGCAATCACGCTCCATCAAATACCACTTGTAAAAAGTGGTTTCGACGCTTCCAAAGTGGCAATTTTGTTCTTGCAGTTCTTTACCTAGATTTAGCCCACTATGCAAAGCAAACATAGGTGACTATTGGTGTTAATAAGATTTAGTAATAAGTGACTATTAGTTTAATGATTTTAGTTAATAAATTTTACTTCGCCCATACAAAATTGATGAAGTCGAGACTACTTTCCAAAAACCTGTAGCTTAGAATATATAAAACCGTTTTAAGACCTACTCTCACTTACGACTGCGAAGCCTGGGGGCTGAAATCAAATGAAATCAATTTTTTTTTAAGAAAGTTTCTCAGAAAGATATATGGCCCTGTACGACTTGAAGATGATACTTACCACATTCGGTACAATGACGAGTCAGACACTCTTATCAGAGGTGCAAATGTCAGCAGATGCGTTAAAGCGTAAATAATTGGATTGTACGATCACATTCTGCAAATGTGCAACGATACGAGTAGAACTATAAAAAAGATGTTCGAAACAAATCCACTAGGCACTAGAAGAAGAGGGACGTCGAGAAACAGATAGAGAGATGGCATTACGGGCATATCTGATGCCACAAGAAAAGCTGAAAACCGAATGACGGGGAGGCGAACTCTAAAGCAAGCAATGGTTCACACCGAACTGCGATGGTATGATTACGATGACTAATCGTTTTTCAGCAGTAGTAAATGACCAGTTAACCATTCTGGAGCATAATCCCCATGCTTTGCTAAAAGTATGTATGCGGACGAATAAGGCACTCGTCGTCGCATTGTTGGAAACGGCATCTAAATGAGCACTCAAAGTGAGGATTCTGTCAAGTACCACACTAAAATATGTTGATATCTTAGAAAGGCAGCCGCCGTAGCCGAATGGGTTGGTGTGTGATTACCATTCGGAATTCACAGAGAGAACGTTCGTTCGAATCTCGGTGAAACACCAAAATTAAAAAAACATTTTTCTAATAGCGGTCGCCCCGCCTTCTGCCATGCAAAAGCTCCTCATAAAAATATCTGCCGTTCGGAGTCGATTTGAAACTGTAGGTCCCTCCATTTGTGGAACAACATCAAGACGCACACCAAAAATAGGAGGAGGAGCTCGGCCAAACTCCCAATAAAGGGTGTACGCGCCAATTATATATATATATATATATATCTTAGAAAAACTGGTCCTTGTACTCCCTAGAGTAGGCCTTTGTTGTTCGATTGTTGTTGTGCGCTATTAATCTTTGTTGTTGGTCGTTTCTTGTTGATTAAATTAAACGCCTCTGTCGATTATTCACTGCTCTTAACTGAAACAATTTCAACAATTTTAAACATAAAAAACAACAAAATAACACATAACAAATGTTTATGTAGAAAAATATATGGCAGTGTACCTGTGTTAGTGCATTGGCTGAAAGTGTGTCAGAAATCACATGCAGCTCGCCCATTGCCGTACGCAGCATGTGACGAGGATGAATCAGTAGAAGATGCAGCGCAAATGCATGCCAACAATGGAAACAACATTAGCACATATTCTCGCCTCGCCATACATAACAACAAATATCTTGAACGCCTGAAATTACTGCAAATATTTACATATTCCCGGGTTTCGCCTTGCGCCGCTGCACGTACTGTTGGAGCTGTTGTTGCACGCCAAGTGCTTGATTTCATTTGTTGCAATAATCACACACGTACATGTTGCAAACTCAATTAAAATGTAGTTAAAGCCGTTGGCTGACATGCAGCAATACCCCAATATCACCAATAGAAGCAACAGCAACACCAAAACTAGCAAAGGCAACAAGCTGACTAGCAGCGGCAGCACTTAAAAGAACAGGTGTCATGTAGTGTTAATTGCTCGCCGGATGCTAAAAACGACCACAACACAAACAACCAATGAAATAAAAGCGACCAAGAAAAATACAATAAACTTGCCACTTCTTACAGAAAAGTGGTGAGCAGAGAACTAGCAACAGCACTGAGGAAAGAGCAGACTAGCAGACCAGTGTTGCAACAAGCAACTTACAACTTTATATTTACAACTAAATTGTGGCAAAACACTTAGGCCAATGTGGCAACAGCAGTGGCAGCAGCAGCGACAGAGGCAATGAAATTGAAACAAAATTAACCGGGTTAACAGCACAACAAAAATACCAACAGTAGAAGCTGCAGTGGTAATTAAAAGCAACAACTACAACAAGAGAACACTGCTTGTAGAAAAAGTAGGAGCTGCTTGCAACAAGTTGAAAGTGAAAAAAATCTAGCAAGAATAGCAACAACAATCAAAACAACAAGAATGAATTTAGTACAAAACCACAAAAAGCAAAAAAAAATCGTGATCTCGTAGCGAAATACTTACATACATACATACATATAGATGCCGCCACTGCAGTAACAGTTTTGAAAAGGAATACTTGAAAAAGTAATGAATTTGAAATAGTAAAAGATGTAAATAAGTTGTTGGATTTTACTGTCTGACAGCCTGGTAATCCGACTGACTCATTCATTACTCGACAAGTTTGGTGAACAAAGAAGTGGAGAGTTCTTATCTGCGTTTGCTGTTTCGCTTCGTTTCTGTGCGATGAAATAAATCTTGGCATACTGGCGGCAAAAACATACCTATTGCTTATAGAGTTATTTTCTCTTCTCTTTTATATTTCTCTCCTGGTTATCGAAGATATCATGACATCTAATTTTCTTGTTGAAGTTCAACGTAGCATTCAATGGAAACTTGACAACACCAAGCTCCAATACCTGGCCTACGTCGTTGACATCCACTTTCTGTCACCCAACCTTTGTGATCTTAAGGCTATGACAACTACCCTGCATCAGCAACTTCGTTTCGCTAAAACTGAAACTTTGTATCTGAACAGTAACACCTCGGAGTCACTGGATATTCACGTGCAACAATTCGAATGAGTGCTGAAGTTTTGCTACTTAGGAGCATTATCGACCCATGTAGAGAAACTCTGATATATACATAAGTAGATGGTGAGCAAAAAATATGTAAAGCGAAGTCCCCATTCGATATTCTCGCGTCCCCAAGTGAAAAGAAGAGCATAAGCATCAGTGCCAAACTGAGGATATTTAAAACGAGCTGCTGCTATATGGTTGTACCACTTAGAAAGATACGTACGCCATTACGAAACTTCTCCAAACTTTCATCAACGTCTACCTCCGATGCATACAACGTATCTTCTGTGCAACTCCGAGTTGCTTAGGGTAGCAATCAGGTCGAGATTTCCTGTGAAGAGACAATTATGGCAATGGAATGGATCTTGACAACGTGGCCAAATATGTAGAAATGGATTCCACGTTTATCAAGTAAAGGGTGCAGTTGAAAGGCCTCGTATAACCTGGCGGAGATCAACCAAATCCAAAATGGCAACTCTTGAGTTATCATAGAGTTATGACCCTCTAATAATACAAACCCTATCTGATGGCATTCTAAAGCAGCCGATGCTCAATGGTCCACATGGAATATTCGACGAAGTTAGTGAATGAGGATCTCAGAAATGCTATGGCTGAAAGGAATATTTTACGAGTAAAAGCATCTTTCTCGCAACTACGATTGTGACCAATGCAATTCAAAACCACTCAACGGACTTAAGAAAAATGTGTGCAGTTTGTTGAAGGACAACGGAAGCTAGTCTGTGATAGAGAGACTTTAGTCTTTGTTGAAAAACTTTATTTGTTTTTTTTTCATAGTTAAAACCTTACCTTGTGTGCAGACAGAACTCTACTTTTTCTAATTGAAAATTCACAATCCAAGTCATTTGGCGCTTCATCAGGTGTTCCACGTTCTAGGCCCTTGTTTATTCGTTCTATTTATTTTTTTTATTATGTATTTAACTACAGAACAAATATTATTTTACTAGCTATACACTCATAAGTAGAATCCACGAGTTTGTATTTGACTTAGAGCTAAGATTTTCAATTACGCCCCCGTAAATGAGAGGTTGGTGCAGATTTTATAAAACTTTTCATACACGCACAAAATATATTGTATTTATGTGAGTGGCTTGGAAGGGCCTCGAGATAAAAGTAGCATAATCTAAACGAGCCCTAACAAATGTTATATATAGCTTTTTCAGAGCAACTGTTCTGAGAAATATGTACAAATATACCATACGAAAGCTAAAACCATACGCATTTGGAATTTATTAATCTGTATAGTAACTGAATTTCAGGGTCAACATCTATCCCTAGATATTTACGTTAGCCTAAAGTTTCCAGTCTAGACCTTGAAAACATATAGGTAAAATACAAGGTGGCGCAAAAGTAACCTTGCGATGTTTTTTTGGCTGTAATTAAAAAAAAAATCAAAAACTTTGATTCTTCTTGTGGATTATTTTTATTTGGTCTTTTAATTTTTTTTACATCAAGTCGAGAATATGATGTCATGTAAATGGCTGCCGCCACAGTTGATCGCCATTTGAGCCCTTTTTATGGTATTTTCCATCACTTTGGCCAAAACTTCCGGCGATAGGTCATCACATTTTTGACGGATATTGTCTTTAAGAGCTGCAAGACTCTGAGGCTTGTTGACATAAACCCGCGACTTCAAAAAGCCCCACAAAAAGAAGTCTAGAGCGGTCAAGTCAGGAGATCTTGCTGGCCAGTGCAAATCGCCAAAACGGGAGATTAGGCGCCCGGGAAATGCATCCTTCAGCATGTCGGTTGTGGCACGTGCAGTGTGTGCCGTTGCACCGTCCTTTTGGAACCACAAGATTAATCTCTTGTTCTGCAAAGATTTTAAGTTAAAAAGCACCATGTTTAGTGCTTCGCAGGTATGGACAGGTTCCGAATAGCGTAAATTACGCAACGCGAAATGTAAGAATACTTTCTGGAGCAAGGCCTAGTATTTGGTAATAATAAAATTTATATGACAAGCAAAAGTAAGCTTCGAATAATTTATTACACCCAAGTCTTTAATTTCACTTACATGTGACAGAGGTTTGTTAGATATGTGACGAGAGGAGTCAATAGCAGCGGCCCGCTTAGAAAAAGTAATTTGGAAGCATTTATTTACGTTCATATTTCATTATGTTTACCGTCGGTAAACTTTTGCACGCGATGGGAATGGTCTAGAAAGCAGATAACTGGGTACCACATCAATTAAAGGAAAGGGATATCGAGCGATATTTGATGACGTGTAAGATGCTTCTTGAACGGCAAAAAAGAAAAGGTTTTCTGCATCGCATCGACACTGGCGATGAAAAATGGTTCTATTATGATAACCCTATACGTCGAAAATGTCGGGGCCGTCCAGGTGAACCAGGTCCATCGACAGTGAAAAAATAGTTTCATCTTTCAAAAGTTATGTTGTGCATCTGGTGGGTTCAGAAGGGTGTCATCTATTATGAACTCCTTAAACCATCTGAAACCATCACTGGCGATCGTTACCGACTGCAGCTGATGCGTTTGAATCGAGATCTCAAAGAAAAGCGGCCGGAATGGGACGGTACGCATGACAAACTGATTTTGCTGCATGACAACGTCAAGCCACGCGTTACTAAATCGGTCCAAAAACATTTAGAGGGACTGAATTGGGAAATCTTGCCTCACCCACCATATTCCCCAGACATTGCAACTTCGGATTACCATCTGTTCCGGTCAATGAAGTCAGCCCTTATTGAAGAGCGGTTCAATTCTTCTGATAGCGCCGCAAACTGGCTCAATGAATGGATCAATTCAAAAGAACTCGAATTTTTCGTCAGAGAAATCTGTGTGCTGCCTGAAAGATGGAGGAAAGTTGTAGCTTCAAATATCATGTATTCTTTAATTGTGTATATTATATAATTCGTAACTTTGGCTAAGAAAGGATGGCAATTTATTCCCATACCCAAATACCCAATATATAGGGTATCAACAAGGGTGTCAACAACTGCTCTTCCTCATCGAACACGATTTTGTGCAAGAGCTGTATGTTCATTCAAGGTCGTATTCAGTAGCCCAATTTTAGCGTCCGTTGAACGACGCCAGGTGGTTTGTTGTCTGACTACATTTCGTCTTGCCTGTTGGAAGCGGTTCCGCCGCAGCGCGATGTTGGCAACTTTGCTGCCATGTTGTTAATAATAATTAAGAAATGGATCTTTTATTATTTGTTTTATGAATTACTTTCCTTTTTAGATATTTTTCCTATTTTGTTCAAGTAGCTCAAGTTTTAAAGTATAATACTGAAGATGTTAGGGTAATTATTTAATTTTTGAATATAAAAATAAATAATAATTGGTGGTGTGCGTCTTGATGTTGTTCCACAAATGGATTTTTTTGAATATAGTGAATATAATTTAGTAATTTATCAAAAGTGAGTCATTTAGTTTTATAAGGAGTGCCCGTTCAATTGTCATTTTCTTGTGCAGATTTGAGTCATCACATTGGATGGATTTGCCTTCCTCAGGCCATTTAACAGAACAGAGTCGTCGGGCTTTATTAATTATGTAAGTTTTGATTAATTTGGTTCTATAGCATGATGTCAAACACTTAACCATTTTTGAGATATTCGATTTTAAATTTTATTTAAATTTTTTTACGTCCACTTTTTTAAAATGTTAGTTCAAGGGACTAATTTTTTTTTTTAGTTAGAGGGTATGGAAATTAATGAAAACCATCAATAAATTGTGAACCAAGCCCTGCACCAGCAAAGTTTCTCCTGGTTAATATAAAAATATAAATTAACAAAACAAATTTACACAACAAAAAATTTATATGATAAAAAAGAATTTAAGGGGGAAGCTGGTCTAGAATTTTGAAAAAATCGAAAAATTTTTTTTTGTCTTAAAACGTGCTTTAGGGTCTTAGAAATAATATACCAAATGAGGGATGCCAGCAAAAATGTCTAAATGCCCAAATTTTTCATTCGACGGCAGTGCCTCGCAGGTATGCCCCGAACGCTATTTACAACTTTAAACGCGTTTTTCTCGAAATCACTTTTTTTAAACTGGCCGAAGACATAACTCGAACAAATCTTTACCGATTCTTACGAAATTTTGACAATACATTCGAAATACCTTTCTCCGGAGACGTACGTAGGATTTTTTATTTATATTACATAGTTTTTTTTTTAATCAACAATTTTATGTCGTTCTTTATAGTGAAAATTGTAACTTTTTGTTCAAACGTGCACCATTTCGCGAAAAAACAAAATATCGAAAAAATCCTACGTACGTCTCTTTCTGTTGTTATACAGAAACTAAAAAAATTTTATTTTTTGATCCAGGACAAAAATTAAGGAGTTTACGTCTTCGGCAATGGACCCACTAGAAAAAAAGGCGCCTTAGGAGAACTGCTGGACAGCGGCCATTTTGAAATTAATTCAGACGAAACATTTTGTATTTGTACCAGAAAGCTATATTATTAAACCTATTTCACAGATTTTCGATTGATTCCTTTGTTGAGTCAAAATAAATTCATAAAATATGCCCATTTTTTGCGCTCTAGACCAGCTTCCCCCCTTAACTATCCATATGTTCAGTACTTCGCTTTTCGGCAACTGTGTGCCACAGCAGCAAATTATGCTTGCGTTTGCAATCATTTCAGTCATTAATCACGCAGTAAAGCGCGCGAACTGCTGCAGTTCATGCTGGAACTCACAAGCCAATAAACACTGCAAAGCATCTGTGGCTCTAGGCCTATTCAAATCAAATGCAAGTGAATAAATTTATTTTCACATGAATATATCTGTGCACGTCTGCATGTGTATATATGTCAGCGCGGTTGTCTCAAGGTCAATGCAGCACCACTGCATCGCTTTCGCCTTTGCACCGCCAGCAGCAGCACCACAACCACCTGTTTTGCCCTGGCTTCAAAATTTTATTTTATTCTGTTTTCTCCTAACTTTTTGCTCAAAGTTATTTATTATATTTAAGTCTTGTTGAGCACTACTGGGAAAAAAAGTTGTTAGTAATCACTGTTCCCCTTGATATGTTGACCCAGAAATTTTTACTTCGCACACATACATATGTATGTACATATACACCTACATTCATACGAAGTACTGTAGCCAATAAAAAATGGCAGAAAAATGCAGGCAGACGGAAATCGACCTGCTTATTAGCTGGCTGCATTTGACGATACCGACAGCGCTGTGCGCGCAGAACTTTTGTGCACTTCAGCATTAGTTAATTTTTCTTTTTTTTGTTTAGGTTTAAAGCTTAACGCTTGGCTCGAGCGTTCCAAACACTTAAAATTACTTAAGTGAAACGAATGAATTTCTCACAACACAGTTATTCATTTACCCAGTTATGTAGATGTAGATAAATATAGTTTGTATCGTACGAATGTGTGTATGTATGCATACTTACATGTAATCTTATGTAAGTACATATATATTTTTAAGTACATGCGCTGACTGATTTTAAATTCAAGGGCATGTGGGCTTTGGCGGCCTTGCTGCGTTCGATTGCAACACTTCAAATGCGGAGTTAGTTAATTAATCAGCAAAATTAGAGCAATTTAGTATTGGATAATATGAGCATCTTGTGTGTAAACATATATATACGTATGTATGTATACATGCAGTTACGTATGCAACAGTAAAGCAATATTACATTTTTGTGCCCTTAGGGATACCAATCCCGGGATCCCGCTATCTCGGTATTTTTAAAGTACCAAAAATTTCGAGACTAGTAGATACAAGAGTAAAGTAGAAAACGAAGACGGCCTGTAGAGAATACTGTTCAAATTTGAGAAGGTGACTTCATCCATGCAAATATTTGTGGAATAGGCCTAGGCGATGGTAATATCCAAACATCCAAAAAGATGCAAGCTGGCGGTTAACAGGAAGCCAATAGAACAAGTCATTCAAACAAGTAAATTCCACTTAAGCTATGCAGTTTACGAACATAAATTGAGAGACTTAAGGGGATTATGCTGCCATATCATTTTTTACCTATTTTGAATAAAATTCCTATTTGAAAAAGGCCGTATAAAACAGATGTTCCGTACAAATATAAAACAAAAAAGAGTCAATGAGAACTGTCGAAAATAAGGGCAAAGCAAACGAACAAGCAAAACTAAACATTGTTAACATGGGCCATGAAAAATATTTCTGATGCAATTATGATGCTGTCCTAAGTAGCAAACTCTAAATTTTTATGAAAACTAAGTAAAATTGTTTAGCTCAAAGAGATCAGAAGACCAGGTAAGAGTTTGGATCGCCTTAGAGAGTTGGCTACTCTAAGTCGACTGCCACAAGAACCTAAAAGAAACCTGAGTTCGAATTACAGGGGTAGAGATTATGAGTATTTATTAGGATTAAATTTTGCTCGCATTACAAATTTGCAGTTTTAAGCCGACTTCGAATGGCAGATGCTTTTTATGAGGAGCTTTTTCATTTCAGAAATACACTCGAAAGTTTGGCATTGCCTGCCAAGAGGCGACCGTTATTAGAAAAAACTGTTTCTTCATTTTGGTATTTCATGCACGGAATCGAAGCTAGATGGTCGCACTAAGTAAAATAAAAATAGCAATTTGGAACACAAACGAACTTACGCGCCACGAACTAGAACTCAAGACTTTTATTCTAGACAAAGCAATTGATATTATGCTAATATCCGAGACTCATGCAATTCACAAAACTTTTGTAAATATACCCAATTACAACATACACTGCACAAATCACCCAAATAACAAGGCTCACGGAGGAACTGCAATAATCATCAAAAAAACAATTAAATACCACGAACTTGATGGTTATAGAAAAAATAACATACAAGCAACGACAGTTTCAATAAATAGCTCAAATGGGTCAATAACAATATCAGCAGTATACTGTCCGCCAAAATTCAATAACACAAAAGATCAATACCTGGACTATTTAAACGGACTAGGAAGTCGATATATCGCTGGAGGTGACTACAATGCAAAAAATTCTGTTTGGGGATCGAGGTTAACAACTTCGAAAGGCCGAAAATTACTAGACGCTATAAGAGAAAATAATGGACACTTCATAAGCAGCGGAGAGCCGACATACTGGCCTACAGATATCAAAAAACAACCAGATTTAATTGATTTATGTATTGTTAAAAATATTTCCCAAGCCCATCTCACCATTAAGTCATGTTTGGAGCTATCATCGGATCATTCACCACTTCTAATGACAATTCTTGGAACTCTGCACCAACAAACTTTTAGAGGACTATATAATAATAAAAATGACTGGAATTATTTTCGACAAAGTGTGGAAGCACATTTGCCTATAAATATTTCATTAAAAACGGAAAACGAGATTGACTCAGCAATAGCTTTTTTCAACGATTCCATCATCAAAGCCCTCACCCTTTCAACACCAAATAAAAAATTCAACAAAAAGAGTCTATTCCAATACATATCAAACAAAAAATTCAACAAAAAAGGAAACTCCGTAAAAAGTGGCAAGCTACTAAACATCCCGAAGATAGGTACGTAGGTAGCTAGGTAGGTAGGGTGGTTGTCATAAGACACACTTAGACCTTCCGCAGGTCCGGTTGCTTTAATAAACGAGCAGAGCTTCGTTAGTTTTAGATGGGCTATATCCGCTACATCGGTTAGAAATGCTGTATCAAGAGTGCGCAGCCTTCTCATAGCTTGGCTTTCACACTCAAATAAAAGGTGTCTGACTGTTTCCTCTTCTTCTGTATTAAGGCAGCTTCTACAGAAATCGAAGTACGGGAGTCCTAACCTTCTAGCGTGACTGCCTATTAAATAATCACCAGTTAATACACCTATCAATTTTCTTATAGATTCTCTGTTGAATCTTAGCAAGATCTTCGATCGACCGCTGTTCCAGTTCGGCCATGTCTGTCTGCTTAGTTCGCATGTTGTGAGGTTTTGCCAGCTTGTATGTACCTTTTTGATCGTTTCCCTGTCTATAAGTAATTTACAAGTGGCTATGGGCATGGGTATCAGCGCCTTATCCGGTTCGAGATCGAGCGTTGTACCGGCTCTTGCAAGTTCATCCGCCTTACAGTTTCCTGCAATGTTCCTGTGGCCTGGTACCCAGACAAGGTGCACCTTGTAGCACTTAGATACGTCATTTAGTAGTTTAAAACATTCTAGAACTGTTTTTGACTAGTGCGTTTTTGATTCAAGCGCTTTTATTGCTGCTTGACTGTCCAAGTAAATGAAGACTTCATTTGTGGATAATACTCTCGTTTTTATTTCTTTAAGTCCATCTTTTATGGCAGTGACTTCCGCCTGAAAAACACTGCAATGATCAGGTAAGCGAAATGATTGGCATACTTCTAGTTTGTCGGAGTAGACCCCTCCATCTACTTTGTTGTCCAGTTTTGAGCCATCTGTGTAGATGTTTAAGTCATTTATCTTAACAATAAGCCCGTTATCCCATTCCTCTTTGGAAGGAAATACTGTGACAAAGGATTTATTAAAATTGATGTCCTTGGTTCTAAAGAAATCCGTTGTGCTGAGAATGCAAGGGAATTGTTCTAAAATTGAGGAGTGTCCTCTTTGGTTCGTTCTGAGTAGGCCGATTTCTCTTAGTCTGAGAGTTGCTTTGGCAGCTGTTTGCTTACCGTATTGCTCTATTCGTAAAATGTTAAGCATAATATTTAAGGCCAAGATAAGGCCAAACTTAACAAATCAACAACTGAATTAAAAACATTATTAAAACAACACCAAGATAAAAAGCTTGAGAATTACATACATAACTTGGGGGCCACGGCAGTTAACAATTATTCTCTATGGAAAGCAACTAAAAACTTAGTCAAAGCACTTCCACATAAAGCTCCCATCAAAACACAACACGAAACTTGGGCAAAGACCAATAAAGAGAAGGCAAACACACTAGTTGAACACCTTAAAACAATATTCTCAAACAAAAAAGACAATCGGCACATAGAACAAAGTGTAAATACGAGTAACCCAGAAAGGAGAATGAAAATGACAACCTCAGCAGAAATCAGATATCATTTAAAAAATCTGAACAGTAAAAAAGCACCGGGCTACGATCTAATAAATGGTAAAATACTAAAAAAACTACCTGATGTAGCAATTACATATTATATATACGACAAATATTCAACAGCATATTAAGGACACAATGCTTCCCACGCCTCCGGAAAGTTGCACAACTAACGGCAATCCCCGAAAAGAAACGACATCATATCGCCCTATCAGTCTCTTGCCCATTCTTTCAAAAGTGTTTGAAAAAATACTCTTTGCCACATTAGACAAAATTCTGATAGGAAAAAATATAATACCAAGCCATCAATTTAGACGACAGCATTCAACTGTGCAACAAGTCCACAGAGTTATAAACAAAATATTAAATGATATGGAAAATAAAAGGTTCTGCATAGCTGTCTACCTGGATATTGCAAAAGCTTTTGACAGGGTGTGGCATAAAGGACTACTGCATAAGCTCAGCCAAATATTACCACGGAATCATTTCACCATTCTCAAAAGTTATCTGGAAAACCGACATTTTTTTATAAAGTTCGAAGATGAATGCTCAAGCATGATGCAAATGACAGCAGGTGTACCCCAAGGTAGAGGGTCTCTATTGTACCAGATATTTACAGCAGATATACCGATCCCAACAACAAAAAATTGCATAATAGCCACATTCGCGGATGACACGGTTTTAATGGCATCGGATAAAATAGAAAAAAAACGCGACTGACATTTTTCAGCAAACAATAAATGACACTGTATCATGGCTTGATAATTGGGGAATAGAAGTCAATAAAGATAAAACGGTACAAGTAATATATACAAACAGAAAGCCTAAGAAACACAAATTAACAATAGAAAACAATGAAATAAAAATCCTTCCTAGTGCAAAGTACCTTAGCATAACTATAGATGAAAAACTAAATTGGAAACGACATATACAAAACACACCAAATGAAATCAAATACAAGCTCAGACATATATACTGGCTGTTGGCTAAAAATTCAAAACTAAGCCTTAACAACAAAGTAGTGATATATAAATCTATAATCTCACCCATTTGGAATTATGGCATTGAAATCTGGGGCACAGCAAAAAAAACCAATATCAAAATAATTCAAAGGATGCAATCTAAAATACTTCGAACAATAACAAAAGCAGGCTGGTATATACCAAACGACGTGATCCCCAGCGACCTCAACATCGACACAATAGATGACACAATTAGAAAATACAGCATCAAGCATATACAACGACTAAAAAATCATCAAAATGAACAAATGCGCAAACTACCACAATCGGAGAAATTGGGAAAACGAAGATTAAAACGATTAACTCCAACAGAACTCACAACATAACAAAACAAAAAAATAAAAAATAAAAAACAAAAAATAATAATTATCACTTAGAAAATAATATAATGTAGCATAATCTAAAGCAAAATTGAATGTTTATCTAGCATAGGTTAGAGAACAAAGAATTCCAATACTACTTTAAAAATAATTACTTATTGTTTAAATTTAACAGATTGTAATTTAAAAAGGGAAATAATAAAAAAAAAAAATGCACGGAGATTCAAACCTGTGCACTCCGAATAGTAGTCACGTACTAACCCACTCAGCTATGGCGGCCTTCTTCGTCTATTATTTCTTATTTTTAGTTTTCATAAAAAAATTAAACTGATTGCATTTTGACTGAACTTAAAAAAGTAACTTTTGTTATGAGTCCCGATAATGCGGGATTACATTAAAAAATACCCCAAAATATTGGCATCACTCATACAATTATTAACTGCGGAAATTTAGTTTCATTAATTTTGCTGTCTTAAATTTTCTTGACTTAAAATTTAATTAAATATGGTTGTAAACGTTTGACGATGTTTACTATTAATTTAAAGGAATTACAGCGCCCGTATTGGACTTCGGAGTGCAAGGGAGATAAATATTTTCAGAAGTGGCTTGTAATAAATCTCAATTAAAATGATCGCAACTAATTGCGACTCGCTGTTGATTTCCAAATCGTAAATCCAAGTTCAAACTTACAATTAAGCCATAAAGGAATGGTATTTGAATGTTGAGAACCAATTTTAGCGCAATCAGTAAATGAGAACTGTGGAGGCGAATTATTTGTATGTCCATGGTGGTGGTCGCAATGGTGATGCAACAATGATGCTGGTGCGTCCTAAGTGACTACTCGGCAATCAACTAACGACCTTCTATTTCTTCTTTTCCTTGATTGGCGTTATAGCCGCTTAAGCGATTTTGGTGGAGTTTAACAAAGTGTGCCAGTATTTTCTTTCTCAATTCCGTAACAATTCGCCGCTACTTGTTGGCAAGCGATCGCATTTTTTCGTACTGGATTACTATAAAAGTGCTATTATAAGTAGATACGAGGTTTGCTATTTATACTAACGGCCTAACCGTGGAAAAATTAAAATTGATCTTTGGGTTCGGTTTTATTTTATTTTTTTTTAATCTTCTCCATGATGATCCATATGATTTTGTATTCGTTTGAACTAATATAAATTCGAAGCATTTTGTTCAGTCGCGTTTCCAGGGCGTTTTATAAATTTCATGAACTCTAAAGCGAACACACATTCTCTACCACGAGGTGATTATGAACAGCTTAGTGATGATCGTCATACTAATGCCCAAGGATGCTTATATTTCACGGTATGTGATACGATGATCTTCCTCAATCATTTTGCACACAGCATCGATATTTTCCGGCATAACGACTGCTTTTGGACAACCTTCGCGGCATTCGTCGCTGAACGAATAGTTTATCCACGCATTGTTCTCTTATTAATTAACGTTGAAAGTAGTCAAAAATAATATTAGGAAAATGTTCACGGCTTAATTTGATTTTTAAAGTCACTGTAAACAATCTTAATATGGCACACTTGCCAAAACATTTTGTGCGCGCTCATAGTAAATTCTGTCAAACTTTCCAATGGAAAGTTCAAATGGCGTCTAATGATACCGGAAGTACTCAACGCCAGATATACCAATAGCAACACTCGTATGTGAGATAAGTCCAACACTCGCGCATCGGCACCCAAGTCTACGTTGACGGCTATAGTTCCGAAGTAAAGGGTTTTCCAATAAGAGGTGTTATTTTGATATTCAAAGAAAAATACTATTTTTTAACATAAATTATCGAATGTTTATCTCATTATAAAGAGGACGGTATGCCGCTAATAGTGAAAAATAGCATCAGGCAAATGACTACCACGACCACGCTTACAGGACAATATCCTTTTCATGAAATTTTCCGTAACTGAATTGCAAAGTGGCTGCCCTATGTCCTCGATAGCCTCACGAATTCCATCTTTGAGGTATTGAATCGACCCTGGGCTGTTGGCGTAAACCTTCTCTTTCACGTGGTCTCAAAGAAAAAATTCACAAGGTGTTAAATCACAAGATCTTGGTGGCCAATTGTGATTACCTCTTCGAGAGATAACACGGTCCGGAAACTTTTCCCATAAAAGATCAATGGTTTCATTGCTTGTGTGGCACGTAGCGCCGTCTTGTTGAAAATAAACGTTGTACAGATCAATACCATCCAATTCCGGCCATAAAAAATCGTTAACCATCTCTCGATAGCGATAGATAACACCTGTTATTGGAAAACCCTTTCTGTTTAATTAGGAACCAGACGTACCTGTAACACCGATAACAATGTCACTCTTGAAATCCAACGGAGAATCTTTCTTCGGCAATTGAATAGTAAAGTCCTATCTCGACGCACAAAACTAACACTTTATAAAGCTCTCAACAGGTTCATTCCATTGTATTACGCAGACGCTTGATTGATGACAATGATCAATGGATCAACGAGCAGTTCTATTTACGATTATTTGCAGATACAGCACCCCAACATTTTGACAAATTTTGTTTATTTATTTATTTATATTTTTATTTAAACTATTTTTCCTATAAAAGCATACGTTAACTTTAAAAACTTTATTAATCCACGTTTCAAACTTCTTCAAAGAGTATAAAAATGTGAGAAAATTTCGCAATTTAATCAGATTAAAAAATAAATTTGGGTACTCAATTGTAGACAGGTAGGTAGGTAAAGTGGATGTAGTACCAGTCTGGAACTCCCCAAGAGCACTAAAACGCCGTTTTGATACCATTGTGAGAATTTCAAGGGCAGATATCTACCTGTTGGTGTAACGGAGAAGATTGATGGGTTTCAGGTTGGCGCACTGGCACAAGGCTGTCGAAGAAAGCAACACGCAGCAACCCTAATTGTCTAGCTGCCAAACTTGGACATTTACAGAGAAAGTGCTCAATAGTCTCCTTCTCTGAAAGATCCCCACAGAATCTGACTATCGGAAAAAATGTTGATATCTCCCTTTTTCCCACGTTTCCAAAGCATTCTGCATGCCTGCAGAAAGACCTCTGCCTGAGAAAACTAGAAGTATTCGCCATTTTTAAGACAATAGATAAGTTGGCTCATTTAGGGAAAACCCCTACTCCGACTCCCGATCCCATCTTGGAGCCGTCAGTAAAGACAGAGGTACGAACTTTGGTGCAGTACTTTCACTCGATCCAATCCTGATGCGGTCTTAAATGCCTTAAAATGCTACCATGTCCTTTGAGAGATTTCCCTCAGAGACAAAGAGGACACCCTCCTTTATTTTAATTTTTTATTTGTTTTTTTTTGTATAAAAGTTTGAAGTAGCTCAAAATTTTCGTTAATTTTTTCTCCAGCTGTATTTTCTTCATATAAAAAAAAGAGTTTCGTGGACTTTTATAAAATCAAATTGGATTATATAAGTACTTGTATATAAGCGGGTTTTCTAGCAACTTCAAACTTGCGCTCTTTTATAGCAAAATTTAATGGAATACATATAAAACTGCGTACCCATTTTTTCATGATTCTGATTAAAAGGTTTGAAAAGTTGATGAAATTTTTTCCAATTTTTCATAAAGTTTGAAACTTGAATTTGTATGGTTTTTGTTAGACAATGAGCTATACTTTCATAAAAAAATGATGATATACTTTCATGAAAATTACGATAAAGAAAAAACAAAAAAGTTATCAAACGGTATCAAAATCATTTTTTTTCGCGTACTCTTTTTTATTTTGACACACATTCTAATGTGCATAAATCCATTAGGAATAATTTTGTTATGTCCAATTATGGCTTCAGTCCAATGAAGTTCGATTAAGCACTTGTCAAATTAAATCCAAAAATACATATAAATATGCCAGCTGTGGTTATCTTTGAAAGGTCATAAGCAGTCAGTGGTATTAGTCAGCAGACTCAGAAATATACGCGTGACACTATTTCTCTTCTAACGTTGCGTTTAGGCATTACCAACATTCTCAGTCAAATGTGAATGGCAACTTGACGGATTTAATAGAAAATTACTTATGACATTGGCAATCAGACAAAACGATACGACGATTAATGACTTCCTCACTTCTAACCCATATTGCCAATCTCCCTTCTCTACTTCAGACGCACCGATGTAAATGACTGCAAACAAGTAACTCTACGTTACAAACATACATACATACTGGCATACATACGTACATACAAATACATTCATACATACTTCACTCAACTTGGCCATTTTAGTAAACAAATTGATGCACAATTTTTCCAAAGAAGCCAAGCACTTTTGATGGGGCGTGCTAAAACATACATACAGACATCCGAATGTGTGGATGATGCCTTTGAACACACATTTAGATAAAGTTGCCTGCTTGATGATGTCATTTTTATATGAATTCATAAAACTTTGCAGCTATGAAAAATGACTTCGTTTTTAGGTTATGGTTATTTATCGAAAAAAATGTTTACAATTTCTCAACGCGTCCATATTTAGCACACAATAGCAATAATAATAGCAACAACAACCAAAAGTTATCAATTGGCGGCAGGCATTCGCTCGTTGCTCGCAATTGTTGGTGGCGTCACTAATTGTTGCATGCCACATACCTACTAAGAAATACTTTCTAATATTTTGACATGAGCGCAAAAATGTTAGCCACTCAATTTGTAATTCTGCCATGGTTGCCACCTCTTTTATCTGTCATTGTCTGCCCATTGGAACTCGCATCCCGCTTCCACCTCGCTCACCCCACTCACCACTGCACTCTCATAGCAGGCTACACCTCGCATGCTTTCCTTCATTTTCTTTTAAGGCGCCTTGAGACAGCTATCGATGAGCGATTAGGCCAGGTTAACACAGTATGTGGCCTGATTCCTGACTAATCGGTTGTGATTTTGAAAAATTACCAACAACTTCCGGAGAGTGTGAAGAAAAATGGCCCCCGGCGCTGTTGTGGCATGTTTCGACAAGCGTGCTGTGGCATGGAATGCGGTGATTGGTGGAGAAAAAAAAACAAAAAAAAAACGACAATCCAAACGAATGACAGACTGGCAGGCAGACAGCAAATGGAAATGGGCACGGTTAGGAGCAGTGAGAGCAACTAAAATAACTAAACGAGCAGCTGTGTATCTTGGCATAGCGCAGCAAAGAAATGAGAATAAATGAATGGCGGGCGGTGAAGACAGCCAACAACAGGTTGGTTGTTGGCCTCATTGTTGCCTGAGCTGTGGCGCTCTAATTAATGGAGTGCAAGTGACTAGCGGAATTTGCTCACATTCGAGTTGTTTGAGGTGTTAATTAAATATAAACGGAGTACACCAAACGTTTGCACAACAAGCCTCAGCATATCTTGTACGCTAATGTTTGCTGCTGGGTGGTGCAAGAGTCCTTTTCGCTTCTTTTTTGTAAATGGCATCATTACGTAAACCAAAACAAGCCTGGAATGTATTATAGACACGTTTCATCATTTATCAGTATGCTCCATCATTGGTTTACTCCATTCGAACGCGGTTGAAGCATCACAAGTATTTCTAAACATCAGTAGATCCAATAGGGTGATATTACACGACGGGAAAGAACCTAAACCAAATCAGTTTCGTATAAATATTTGCTTATGAAAGATGGTTGCCGGGCTTCCGGCAATTAATCACACGCACTTCAAAAAAGAGAGGGAGAACAAGTATCTGCACTATTTCGCACACGCTGTCAAAACTTGTGATCGTTAGCACTCACCAGAGATCAAGAAATTGTCGATACAGTGGGCTTCTAGTGCGATTAAGGATTATCTGTCGGTCAATGAAGTCATGGCGACAGTTTTTTATGACTATCTTGAAAAAGTAAAAGCATTACCAATTACCTATATTTTGTTCTTAACTTCTTGACTTTTGAAAAATGTGACAACTGCTACTTTGGATCTCTATAACATGTAAACAGTTACCCATTCAAGGCTCTCTGACGTAGTTTCTTCACGAATCACACCTCTTTAAAAGTGCGTAACTTCACCCAGGTAGTCACTGTAACCGAATGAGTTGATGTGTGACCACAATTCGGCTGTGCGTCTGTTTGAATCTCCGTGCATGAAACAGCAAAGTAATAAAAACAGTTTTTTCTAATAGCGGTCGCACCTCGACAGGCAATGGCAAACCTCTGAGTGTATTTCTGCCATGAAAAATCTCCTCATAAAAAACCATTTGCCGTTCGGAGTCGGCTTAAAACTGTAGATCCCTCCATTTGTGGACCGAAATCAAGACGCACGCCACGAATAGGAAGATGAGCTCGGCTAAACACCTAAAAGATGTGTACGCGTTAATTATATATTTATTTATGTTTAACTTCTCTCGTCAATGATGCTCTTCAATGATGTCAAAGAGCTTTCCTTAATTGCATTCATGTGCATATGTATGTATGTTTATGCTTTATAAATAAGACTCACGTACAGATGTGTGCACGAATTGTGTAGGTTGGGTTGGGATTTTTGTCATATTTTTCTTTTTCGCATCAGCTAACAACTTCACACTTGCACAAATGTATATCTTTCCCACATAACAAATGTTCATTCACCCTAGAGATACGTGCGATTTTTAATGATCTTTTGTTTGTAGTTGTAAGTTGTAATACAAATTGGCAACAGTCACAAATTATTGTTCACTCAAATGATTTGCTTCCGTTTGTATTTACATTCACGATAAAATTGTGAGTGGAATTTTTAAATAGGTACTTCGTCAGCGAATGTGGGAAAATATTGAGAGCGTAGAAATGAAAAAAATACTCAGAAGAGAAGAAAAAATATTAATACATTTTTTTACAGTTATTCGTGTAATTAGCGGTGAAAAAAATTAAAAACAAAGTAATAAATTTTTATATAAAAAAAATATTTTAAGATTATTGTATTATATTAAGATAAAATGGGATCGATAGTAATAAAATTACGTTTCGCTTGCATGCCGAGGGAAGCAGCAGGAAATTGCAATCATAGAAGCCATTAAAATATTTTCAAAATAGCCGTCACACCTCAGCTAACAAACTTTTTAACAGGTTAGGTTCTGGTGGTAGTCGACCAACTCACTTAGACCTTACATGCCCGTGATTTATTTTGGACAATTGCAAAGGAAACGCTCAACTGTCTCTTTCTCGGCCTCATCTCTAAAATGTCTACAATATTCATGGGAGAAAACTCCTGTTCGCAATGAGCCGCGTCCTTCGAGATATCCTCGCTTGAAATGCTAAGCACTGCCTTTGTTTTTTTCTTATTGATTTTCGGCGCAGTAGCATAACTCTTATGCATGTGCCTTCATCTCTACATGTCCTATGGACCTTTTGAATAATGTTATTCTTAATTATTAGCTTGCTCGTGGCCATAGGTATGCCAATGGTACTTTAATCACTGAGCAGTTGAAGAGCAGTACCTTTCCTGGCTAACTCATCGCCTTTACAATTCCTTCAATATGCGCCCCGGAACCCTAATAAAGCTGACTTTGAATACGACGCTAATATCATTGAGGGCTTCCCGGCATTCCTGTGCAACCTTTAATCTTAGTATAGCCGCATTCATGGATTTAATGTCCGCGAGAATATATAGTCTGTGTCAGAAGAAAAGAACCGGTTTTTGTAACTTCAAGATATACTTCGCTCTGCTTTTTGCTGCGTAATAGTGCCACTCAAGGGCTACGACGCCAATGCTAAGTCAGGTTAGTGTCGTTCGAAAACCAAACAAAAATGAGTGAGAAGTACACGAAGCGTGTCGAGGCGGTATTTTTATGTACGCATTCGAAATTATCTTACGTTGCGGCTGCAAAGGTGATTAAAAAATCAAAAAAGTTTGTTGTGATGTGGAATCAGTGGTATAAGGTGTACAAAAATGTTGATGACTTTTCTGAGCGCGGCTTGAAGCGTGTAACGGCAAAAAAAGCAGGATAAAGTGATCGTTCAACTTTTTAGGCGGGACCCTTCCTTGTGACAACGCCAAGCACGATCAGTTCTTGCTGAAAAGGGAATAGATGTGAGTATAAGTATCCTACCGTCCCATTTTTTCGAAACCAGTACTATGTAACAAAAAAACACAATCTGGTCCTCTTTGTCGACGAGCTAAGCATGCCGAGAAGACGTCAGGCGCAGTGTTGGCAACGCCAATAAATCTGAGTCGCTAGGGCCAATATCAAAAATCGGTAGAAAGTCGCTAACTCCATCAGGGGCGGATCCCAAATTTCATTCTGAGAGGTGCACAGGAGGCCAGGTGCGGACTTAAAATTTTTAGATGAATAATAATTAAACTAGTAATACCAACTCTACTGAAATTTGAGATCAACGGAAGTTAGATTCAATCTCCTGAAATACTGTTTATTTTATTATTATTCGATAAATCTACTAAATTTTTTAACGCTTTGTAAATTTGTGTCTGAAAAATATTTGTATCTTTAAAATATCATTGGAAAGCATGAGAGATTCAAGAAATGTTGAAAAAGTTATTTACGAAGTTGATCCAGTACTGGATTCAAATGGAAATTTGAAAATTTATAAAATTAATAATATTAACTATTACGCTTTTATAATAAAACCAGGCAAATCATGCAACAATTTACTATATTATTATTAATTGAAGTCTTGAAATGGAATTACAAAATAATATAATATATTTAAGCATAGTAAAGGAAAAGTGGCATAAAAAAGCTACGCTTTAAGGGGGAACACCACTGTGACAGCCAAAGAAATAATTGATTTTTTTGGGGGAAAATGAAGGAATTTGTGGATCGGATTTTTTTTATTTTATTAAGTGTACGTACGGAATTTCGAAAATTTTCCGGCGACGGATTAAAAGGTAAAGGGCATTCACGGGCAATCAAGTTGACAAAAAACTATCTATTGCCTAAAACGGTTTTAATTTGCTCTCCAAAAGTCGCCAGCTAAGTCGCTAAATCATTTTTGTCGTCAAAACTTTTTTTTTGTCACCAAGACTCAAGCACAAGTCGTCAATTCTAGCGACAAAGTGGAGACTATACGGCTTATTGAGTAATTGCGACTCGTAGTTTTGTACAAACTTTTATCTAAAAAAATTGTAAACATATATCTTTTTTACTTCATGAATGATCGCTGTTCCTTTTTCCTGACACAGACTGTATTTAAAGCAGTTTTCTTTTATAGACAGAACTCCTGACCGATAAACGTTGAAGCCTAATCCTAACTCCTTCGAAAATACTCCAACCGTATCATCTAGCTTGGAACCATCTGTTAAGAAATTGATTTCTTCCTTCTCCATTAATAAAGTACACTCGTATATATATATTTTTTAATAGTCTCCAAAACTCTTTCAGAAGCAGACGAACCTTTAAGGTTGTATTTTTTTTTTTTTTAATATTTATTTACGACCACATTTTTGATTTTATACATTCAAATATAAGAATATCGCATATTCGATATGAAAAATGCCTGAAAAGCAAATTGATTTTTTGCTTCACATATCTTTTCCACACGCAATCTTTCCCAAAAGTAATCGAACAAAATCAAAGGCGGCAAATACTTTATAGGTGACTAATTCTCACCAACGCCTCAGTTGCTACCACAAACGCATATTTATAGTCAGGTAGCTTTTAAAATAGGTCAACGCATATGATGCATAATGATGCGTTTTGAATATTTATTTATGTATATATTTTTAATTTTAAAATCTTATTGCTACCAAATTAAGCAGTTGCAACTGCAACGTGTCACGCACAACTGCGCCGCGGCTGAAGCAAAGATAAAAATGTGAAAAAATAAATAAATAAACAAAAATAAATAATTAATAACGTACGTAAGCACATGTGTATGTATGTACAGTGCACACAAGTAGCAAAAAGCTGTCGCCCAAGGCACTTCAGGAGCTGTGTATGCAACATTGAGGCCTTTTTTGGTCAGCGGCATAAGATGGCTCACCAATCCACGGCTGGTAATGCAATGCAATGCTTGTTTTTTTCTTTTTGTCCCTCTGACGTTATGGCTTTTCATTGTGGGAAATCAATTGGTGTTTTCAAACATATTATTTATTTTCCTTTTATTTAAAATCATTAAAAGTGATTAACGCATTTGTTGTGAGCTTATTTTTGATGAAGTTTTTGCTTCATTTACTATAGACTCTTGCAAAACAATAATATGATGAATTGACAACTGAGTAAAAAATGCCTTTCCAGCAGAGTTTTTCTGGTACTTTTTCGGCGTAATTAAGTATAAAATGAAATGTAATAAATTAGATAAATTATTTAATTTTAAAATGCATCCTTCGTTTTCCTATAGTTTTCTCCTTATATTTCGATTTTTTTATATGGAAAAAAGGCGAAACATCATCAAGGAAAACAATTATTAAAAATAAACAAAAATTTTGAGCGGCTTCAAACGTCCAATTTATTATACTGAAATTTAATGAATATAAAACTCCGTAAGGAAGAGATCAAATCTCTTGAGAGTGTTCAGGTAACATTTCTCTGATGTGGGTTCCAGAATATAGGGAAATAGAGGGATATCAAATTGCTGATGAGCTTAGATTAGATTTGTGTGGGGTTGAAAAGTCGAAGCACTCAGTTAGGAGACCATTGAAGTACATCCGGATAGGTTTTAGTAGAAAGAATAGAGAGATAAGAAGACTAAAATGTGGGTAGTAGCTCGAAAAAATTAGTTTGAGGTACTTTTCCACAAATCCCTTCGATTCATTGATGAATCTTAAGAGACCGGAAAAGGATGAGTATGAACTTTATCCATGCTCAGTATAGCGCAACCCAATATCCTAAGTCTGATTCTGGAAAACACCGGACAGCTACAAAGAAAATGCTCTGCAATGTCGTCATCCTCAAGGCAGGATAGACATATCGAGCTGTCGATGACCCCCATGGCAGCCATATGCTGACCACAAGCGTTGTGCCCTGTGATTACACCCGCCAGTACTCTCAGGCCCTTTCTGCTAAGTTTTAGGAGAAAAGTCGCTATTTTCCTGTTTGGTTCTTTCACAAAGCACTTGGCTACTTTGTGCGAGTTCAACCCAGACCAACGTCCTCTATGGGTAGACCTCAAGGAGTCGTTGACACCTAGAAAGGGTTCAGGGCCTGTTAGCATACTTGCAGAGCCTTCATTAGCCAGTTTATCAGCTAACTCATTCCCTGCAATACCACAATGTACCGGCACCCAAATTAAATAAACTTTGTTGTGTTTTGCAACCCTGTTCAGTTTTGCCTTACATTCACCGACTAATTTCGAAGAGTAGTGTCGGTTAGCAAGGGCTTTCAGTGCAGCTTGACTGTCACTACAAACTCCAATACTACTACCTCGCCACTTTTTCTCAACTATCCTCGGCATAGTGATCCGTAAAGAATACCGTGGTCATCTGTCCTGTGGCATTTGAGTACTTAGTGTCTTCGTCTAAGTACCATCCATATCCGCTACCACCACTAGTTTTGGATCCGTCGGTGTAGAAAGTGTGCTGATATCCCGTTAATAGGCTATCTGGACTTAACTATTGATCTTTATCTGGGATCAAAACATCATACTTCCTACCAAAGCTAACGAAAGGCACCCAATTGTCCACTGGCATCGAAAACACTTCCTTTCGAATTTGAAGATCTAGAGGTTGCAAGTTCAGAATGGTGTTAAGGGCATCACCAGATGTCGTACTCATAGCACCTGTGATACCCAAGTAAACACTTCTCTGTAGTCTGTTTAGGGGTTATACTCTGGAATTAACCATTGTAGGCTTCCACTATACTACAGAGGCGTATGTAATGATGAGTCTAATCGAAGTGATGTACAACTAGTGTACTATCGCCGACCTTAGACCCCATGTTTTGCCAAAGGCTCTCTTACACTTCCAGAAGACTTTTATTGTTCGATAAAGGTTCCACTCGACGTGCTTTTTCTAGGTAAGCTTACTATCTAGGATTACTCCTAAGTATTTAACCTCAGAAGACAGTTGCAGTGTTACCCCTTTCAATGTAGGTAGCATCTTCCATATTGTGTTTCCTAGTAAAAAACACTAAGATACTTTTTATAGGATTCACCGAAAGACCATGCAATTCCCACCAATGCTCAATCTTATTTAGAGCTACCTCCATTTTATTGCATATAGCTTCAAGTGCAATTTCCTGTAGATCATTAAGAAGAGTGTCCACAATACAGCACCGAAGTAGGGGGGAGAGGAAACCACCTTGTGGGCACCCCTTCTTAACCTCAACCTTGACTCCTCCATCGCTTTCTCTATCCCTGGTAAGCAGTCTTTTGGATTGCATAGAGCGAATCCATCTGACAATGATTTCTTCCACTCCACAACTTCTGATAGAAGAGCACATAGAGTCAAAGGGAGCATTGTCAAAAGCTCCTTGAATATCCACAAACACACCAAAAGTGTGCTCTCCTCTTTCCAGCCCTTTTTCGATTATGCTGACGCACTCGTGCAGAGCCGATTCACAAGATTTCAAACGACTCAGGTCACTGGGTGCTTTTTTTTTTGGACAGCCTGGGGCAGTGCGCCAACCTAAGTCCCATCAATCTTCTCCATTATATCAACAGATCTGGCAGGCTCTTGCGGCACACTGGAGTAAATAAAAAAAGACGTGGTAAAGCCAGCTTTGTACATTATCATTTGACTTTTTACTGAAAAATAGCTGATCAGAGAATCCAAAAAAGGGCTTCAGCTTTTTGTAAAAAATGTTATGATTTACCGAATCAAATACCTTAGAGAAATCCAGAAGGCAGAAAAGAGGTAAGCCACCGTTGTTAAACTGTAACCTTATGGCAGCCTGCAGTGGGGACAATAAAAAAAAACGAAATCAAACGCAGATTTTCAAACTAAGACAAAAAAGTTGACTAAAGCAGTAAAGTGATTTTAAAAAACTCCTTACCTTGGGTTTACACTCGGCAATGCTGGTTAGCTGTCAAAAAGAAGAAAAACTGTTTGCGTAGCCAAGGCATGCAGACAGTTATAAAGACAATTCAGTTCAAAGTAACCACCATTATTTGTCGTTTCGCACACTTACTTGCTCTGACTACAATTCCTTCACGAGTTACAGCGAAACGTTGCTGAATTTTCCAGTTACGTCAAATGATGTGCGAAATTTACTGTCTTGGAAAAGTCATACACCGTGACGAAGGCAATGACAGAATGGATTACGTATTAGTAAAAAAGTGTGAACGTATTGCTGTTGTCTTTGCAACGCTGTCCCGTGTAACGCCAAGTTAGGTTTAATAAGTATAACACATGGGCTGAAAAGTCCCGGGCCCAAGAAAGAAAAGACTTTTTTTGGTTCAAAATTTAGGTTTATTCATTAACGTAATTACCGTCAAGAACAACGCAATCATTACAGTGCCGCTCTAACATTTCAATGCCACTTTTGTTGAACGAATTATCTTTTGCCTCAAATTTCGTACGGCAAGCATTTTTCCAGGGAGCGAAAATCTGGTGGGAGCAATTCGAAGTACAATTCCTGTAGTTTTACGATTGTTTTGATGGACTTGAGACACGGTACGTTGTCTTGATGAAACAAACGCGGCACCCACTTTGAACAGAGCTTTCTCATTGTCAAATGTTCATGCATTATAAAGCCAACTCTTTTGATATCTTTGCTATGTCTGCCAACTCACGCAACTTCACTTTCCGATCATTCAAAACGATTTTGTGAATTTTCTGGATTTGTTGTTTCTGATGGAGCGGAGTTCCCATAACATTTTTCAAGCCCTGCTACACTTGAATGGTATTTTCCCACAAAAAGCAATGTAAAATTAAAACACGAGGTTATTTTTGATTCATTGTTTTGAAAATAGCAAAAGTAGGGTCACTCTCAGCATCGTAACTCACAAACTAATAAATAGAATATCATGAAATTTTAACAGCTGTCTTTTTAAGGTTAGTACTAACTCAAAATAAGGTGAATGCAATAAAACTAGTGCCATCTATGTGTTAGGGCCGGGACTTTTCAACCCAAGTGTTATACTAATATTAATATGTTTATAAACATTTTTAATTTTCTCTCTGCGTATATGAGAACCAAGAATTACTTCTAAATAAATTACCACAGTAAAACGTCAAAAGGCTCTAATAATGAATTGGAAGTACTTTTGGTTTGGATAAGTAATGATAACGGTTTTTATTTGTATTGGTAAATAAATATTTTTAATAAAAACATCACAACTGGCATAAATTAATAGAAAAACGACCTAAGTCGATGTTGAAATTTGAGTATTTTCAGAAGGCTTTACCAAACAAAATGTTTCTTGGATTAGTCAAATTATAAAGGAACACTTTTGCACCTATTTTTTCGCAAAGTTTATGGTGAATGGCAGTTTCATTTGTCGACCAAAAAAGTATAATAAAACTTTCTATTTTCTTTAATCATAACTGTAATCTTATTCGAAAACAGTTTTCATGCATAAGGGGTTCACTTTTAGTGAAAGTAGTCATCAAATTTAAAGTAGCCTCTCGCAAATTTTAAAACTTTCACCGCTTCATCCTTTTGTTTAGCATGTAAAGCGACATCATTGAAAGTTTGAATAATTACACAAACCCCACTTACCAAATATTTTGACAATTGTGCGTGCTTCCTTATTGATATATTTATTACAACGTGAAAATTAAATTATTTACACTTTTTTTAGGGTGAAATCCATTTTTTATTGCCAGTCGAAGTGGACACTACCAATTCAGCTGTAGGTTATTGCTGGGATACTCGCATGTACTCGCTTTCGTTGTTATTTCTTAGGAAATATTATGGCATAATAAATAAATACAAGGCACTTTTCCCGCAACAAAACCACTTTGACAGATTTATTACTGTAATAACTAATTTCCTGCATGCGCGTGAGCATGCGCATAAATAATGGGAATGCATTGGAAAAGGAGTTGCAGAACGATGAAAAAGAAAGACGGATGTACGGAGAGAGTGCAATGTTTATATGTGGTTTAGCAGCCATGGAGTTACAGGCGGGCGTTGACCATAATTAAAAAGGTGAAATTTATGTAATATGCAATTAAAAACGCCGCGAAGTGACGTGAACGCTAGTGTCGCGCAAAAAATTGTTACCTAAGCGGCATGCGGCAGGCTGGCAAATGATTTGCCAGGCTGTGAACTGAGTTGTTAGCTGGATAATAGACAAGAGCATGCGCAGGCGCGGCCTTCTTAAGCGCATTGCAGCCACACAGTCAATCACAGCACGTCGAAACTACGAAGCGCCAACCACCGACCGCCAACCGCCAAACTGCCAAATATTAAACGTCAAGCTTTTAACATTTAATGGCGCTTTTGATTAACTTCTGCCAGCAAGACAATCAAAATTACTCAATCTTGGCCAATGCGACGACGACGGCGGCGGTGACGGGGACGGCGATGGCAGCGCAGAAAATAGTCGCCAGTGCGGCTGAGTGATTGAGTTTTGTGTTATGGGCCCAGCACAACGCAACCCAGTGAAGTTGCTGTCAAGGAGCAGTAAAATAATAGACCTGTACATGTGTGCGTTTGCACGGGTATGTGTGTATTTATACATGTTTGGAGCCGCTCCCACACAACTCCTTAGCTGCTGTTGCTGTCTTGGCAATTTGCTGCTGCAATTGTCTTGTTGGCCGTCTCATTCGCGTGCTTGCAACATAATTGATGTACAAGCGAAATTCACCGTGGCGGAAGAGAAATTAGTTGTCGCTAAAAGTGCTATAGCACCAATATTTTGTTATTGCTGCTTTCGCATATGTTTTTTTGCCTTCATTCGCTCTCAATGAATTATTAATGAAGAGCTGGGATCCGCTGAGAAAAACTGTTTGCTTTAGTCAGCTAAATGGTAATGAGAACAGGAGCCCGTCCAAAGAGTTTCTTTCATGCTACGAAAAGGCGTTGCCGCCATCTTAAATAGGTTTCGCGTTCTTCGACATTTTTCAAGCAATTTACGCAAAGATTCAAGGTACCGAAAAGAACGCAAAAATAACAAACTTAAATGGAATAAAACGAAATTAAATTACATAAAGAAAAAGCTGTTTATTAAAATAAAATTAAATAAAGCCCAACAAAAGTGAACAGAGTAAAAAAACTTAAAATAAGCTGAAGTGAAATAGATAAATAAAATTGTATATATACTTATATAATTAGCGTGTACCCCCTTTTTGGGTGTTTGACCGAGCTTCTCCTCCTCCTACTTGTGTGTGTCTTGATGTTGTTCCACAATTGGAGGGATCTACAATTTTAAGCAGACTCCAAACGGCAGATATTTTTTATGAGGAGCTTTTTCATGGCAGAAATACACTCGGAGGTTTGCCATTGTCTGCCGAAGGGCTATTAGAAAAAACTGTTTCTTCATTTTGGTCTTTCACCGATATTCGAACTTACGTTCTCTCAGAATTCCGAATGGGAGTCTTGCACCAACCCATCCGGCTACGGTGACCGCCTAAAATAATATTAATTAAAGTAAAATATAAAATTTGTAATAACAACAAATAAAGCAGAAAAAACAGAGTTTTTAATATTCAATTAAAATAAAATAAAATAAATCCGAAAAGTATTTGAATACAATAAAATTAATTAAAGCAAAATAAAAAAAAATAAACTAAAAAAAAATAAATTTAACAAACATTGAAAAAGAAATTAAAGAAGTAATAATATAATAAAAATATTGTGGCAAATTAAATTTAAAAAATTAAGCAATTAAATAAATAAAAATATTAATTAATTAAATTCAAATAAAATAAAATTGAATAAAGCGCCAATAGAGTAAATAATATTAAACACAAAACAACATAAAATAAGTCGTAAACAATTTTAAAATGAAACCAAATCAAATAAAATTAATTAAAGTAAAATAAAAAAAAATAATTAATTAAAAAAATTTACTTGAAACAAACTAAACTATAAGAAGCTATAATAAAATATCATTAAATGGGCGATTTAAATAAGAAAGGTATTAAGCCAAATGGAAATAAAACAGATATGCAAATTTAAATTAAAAAAAAAAATTAAATTTAAAAAAAGTTAAATAAATTAAAAAATAGACAAACTAAACAAAAAAACATGAACTCAACGTGGAATAAGATAAATATAAAAAAAAAATATAATAAAATCAAATAAAAAAATTTAATTAACTAAAATAAAGTAAATAAAAAAAATTCATAAAAATTAAATAAAAAATATTAAGAAATAAAATATATCAAAATAAATATTAAAATTAACCAAAGTTAAATAAAAATTTAATGTTTAAAAAAATTAAAATAAAAAATAAGATAAAAATAAATAATCAAATCAAATTAAAAAAGTATAAAGTCAAAATGAAAACGAATACATATAAAAAATGGCAATGTAGTAAATCAAGTATAATCAAGTTTATTTCAACAAAAAAAAAATAGACGGCGGGCGCCGTAGCCGAATGGGTTGGTGCGTGATTACCATTCGAAATTCACAGAGAGATCGTTGGTTCGAATCTCGGTGAAACCAAAATTAATAAAAACATGTTTCTAATAGCGGTCGCCCCTCGGCAGGCAATGGCAAACCTCCGAGTGTATTTCTGCCATGAAAAAGCTTCTCATAAAAATATCTGCCGTTTGGAGACGGCTTGAAACTGTAGGTCCCTCCATTTGTGGAACAACATCAACACGCACACCACAAATAGGCCAAGCACCTAACAGAAGTGTACGCGCCAATTATTTATTTATTTTTTTAAATAAATCTGAAAAAATAAAAAAATTAAAAATAATCAGATAAAATAAATTGAAATTTGACTAAAGCAAAATAAAAAAATTAATCAATTAAAAAAATTGTTTTAATAAAAATCAACATATTGAAATAATATAAAAGAAGCATAATAATAACAACCAGATTTCCCATTTCCTCTGTGGATACCCTGCCTTATAGAGGTTGTCAACCCTTGGCAAACCACTGCTCGAGAATCTTGAACAACTGTCTGGCTTAGACGTCAGCAATCTCATAAGATTCTTAAACTGCACAAACTGAATATAATCAATCTGTAGAAAGACCCTTAAACAAGTTGGTAGCAAGGATGTGGCAACAAACTGATGCGGAAGTGCTAATTAGATTCTGGATGTAATACGACTTTAACCAACCATCCACCGCTAAAGCTCCGTGTCCGAATGGGTTGGTGCGTTATTACGATTCGGTAGCAGCTGTATTCAAAACCCCGAACATGAAACATCAAATGTGTTTTTTTAGTGATCGCCCCTCGACAGGAAGTAACAAATCTCCAAGCGTTTGCTGCCATGAAAAAGCTACTCATAAAAAATTATATGCATTTGGTAGGCACGATAAAACTACAGATCTCTCCATTTGTGGAGCAAAATAAAGACTCACACCATGAATAAGTTTAGGAGCACGACCAAACTCCCGAAATAACACCCGAAAACATATGTATATATTGCCTAAGGTTCCAGCCAAAAATAGATGGGCGTATGTCACTTTCAGCTATGGCCTTCAAAATAAATCGAAAGGCAATATTATCAAAAACCAGCTCGATATTCAAGAAGGTGCACAGGGCAATATCCTTTCATTCGATCGCTCTTTCATCCATCCAAGTTATCATATATTGCAAGACCGAACACGTAGATTTTCCTAGGGTACTAAGAATTGGAGTTCTCAATACGTTTATTATGTCAGTCTAATTGGCCAACTACTTTCAAAACAAAAGAAGTTAAACTTAAGGGTCTATACGATTTGGGCAAGCCTCTTTGGACGCCTTCGTCTTAGCACTCGGCATATATTCCTAAAAACACAGATCAGACAGCCGATTATTTCTTATCTTAATGCAGGAAATATTGCGTCTAATCAGCCGTTTTGAAGGATACAAATTAATTTGAACCAAAACTCACATATTGATCCATTACCCATTTCCTCTGCATTCTCATCACCACTTACTACTTCTTCTTTAACCACATCTTCGGCTGCTTTGTTGCATGCAACGCAGTGAGCGCATGTTGCACATTGTTCGTTTGTGCGTCGCGTATTTTGCTGCAAGCTGCATGATTTCATTAAGCAAATGCTGTCTGCCCAAATTTATCAAATAAGAAAATTTAATTTTCACAAATTGAGCAACAATAGCTGCGAGCATTTGCACCCACATTGAAACCATTGTTGCCAACGCCATTGTTGTAATGGTTGTGGCACAGACAACCGCCGTTGTTTTTTTTCATAGCCGCTGGCACTGCTATTGTTACATGCATAGGTAAATGTTGTTGATGTTGTTAGTGTTGCACAATTTGCTTGCTGCTTTGCCGCTTTTGTAATGAATGACGGTAAAGGCGACGGTGACAGCAGCAGCAACAACGGTGTATGCGCAATTTTTCCGCCACTGCAAATTGAATTGACAATATTGCTTGCAGCAAACAACAAACAGCAGCAGCAGCAACATAATACTGTAAGAAAACTCGAACAAACATGAAAAGAAAAAAAACACCATCTGGAGTCACAATGGATTTTTGCGCAATTTTCGACCGCATTTCCGCATAATTATTATAATTTCTGTTTTATTATTATTTTTATTTTTTTTTTTCTTTTTGGACACATAACGGCCAACAATTGTCGTCGGTTGGGTACTGAATTTGGCAAGTGAGTGAGTGATTCAGTTGCTACTTTGGGAAAATCTCATGGAAATTTGACATAATAACAACAACAATGGCGCCGATTATTACCAAATTTAGTGCGATTACTTTGTGTTTGTGAGACTTTCTGATAGCGTCATAAATGTTTCCAAATTTGGCACTAAAACGTTTGGCAAAGAACTGTATAAATTGCATGTCATATATATATACATACATACATGCATACATATATACATACATACATACATACATACATACATACATACATACATACATACACACATATACACTAGCCATTACATGACAACACTAGCCGATTAATAAGAGAAAATCCAACTGCTTGCGAAAGTCTGCTCACTGCCCATTTTTGGCCAACTTGACGCCAACTACAAACAGCTGTCAGATTATCGTAATTTTTCATAAATCGAGTTTCGAATTCGTAATTTTTTGATTTATGACGATGACTAGCAGAATTCACAAATGTCAACCGCTTCTTACGTTTTGAAATTGGACTAAGCAGCAGGGTTTGCCGATTTTAAATGCATGTAAAAAAATAATAATACACTTGCGCACAATTCCACGGGTGTAATAAGTAAGGAAGGCTAAATTCGGTCGGCACCGAACTTTATGTACCCGCTCAAATTTTAGTATTATTGAATATAAATTTTAGTATATTTGAATAATAATAATATTCAGAATTTATTATTTTCCGAGCTTTCAAGTAAGCAACAAACAAAATTACTTTCGCATCCCAAAAAACTGATGCTAACACCTTCTTGGTCGATTTCCGGGCACGAACTCGTTTCGGATCAAAAAAATCAAGTTCACACCATTCTTTAGCCTCTTATTTTTGATTTACAATCATGGGGATCGACACAAGTCTTATCCATAGTGATTAATCGACGCACAATATCCACTTTATCCTTTCCAAAACGCTCGAAATATTGCTGAGAAGTTCGCATTCTAATATGCTTTTGCTCCATTGTTAGCGAATGCGGCGCCAATTGTGTACACAGTTTTCTGAAACCCAGTACTTCAGTCAAAATATTGCTGACACCACCCAATGAGATGCATAGGGATTCTGGTAAATCTCTTTCAATCTCTCGACGATTTTCCAATATTCCGTATTTTTTCTACGATATCTGGTGTTGTTACTGTTCTGGACGTCCTTGACGTAGATCGTCTTCAAGCCTTATTCGACCACGATTAAATTCAGCAACCCATCTTTCTACTATACTAATTGTTGACAAAAATTCCTTATACACTTTCAACCTTCGTTTTTAAATTTCCTTTGCTTTAGAGCTTCCAAAAATAAAAATTCAATCACCGCACGATACTTGATTTTTTCCATTGCAGAAAATACTGTGACACGTAGGTACTAAATGGTTTATAAACAATGACTAAATTGAAAGATTGAAAAGATCTTGCATGCGTTGATATGGTAGCAACACTCTCCTTTATCGAATCGCAAAACTTATTGAACAGCCCATTATATTTCGTCACTATTACACTTTCAGACCCACCCGCTTCACTTCGTTATGCAAACAAAAGTAAAGGTGCGGTTGGTGTGGACGACGATATTGGCGTCATCATACGACAACAATTGTATGCTTATAAATAAAATAAATATAAGAAATATTTGTAGCTCTGCCGTCTAAGAATATTTTCCAGTACCAGCTTAAAAAGTCACAAGATAGGGAGTCACTTTGACTAGAATCTAGTTTTTTTTTTTCAAGTATAACTTTTGTTTAAAAAAAAATATATGCCAAGAAAATAAACAATGAAAGTAAGCATTTCAAAATTTAACTACTCATTTATTTACTTAGGTAGCAACTACAAGCGATGGTCGGTCTTGGCCGCTACAAAAATTTTCCGCCAATTGACTCTACATTGCGCGCATTGACGCCAGTTAGAAACACACAGGGCGGTCGGGTCGTCGTCGACTTCCTTTTTCCAACGAACATGAGGACGTCCTCTTTTGCCAGTTGCACCACTACATTTCGAAAATAGCGCCTTCTTTGCTGAAGAGTTATTGCCCATTCACTCTACGTTTCCTAGCCAGGGCAGCCGCTGAATTTTAATGCACATCACTGTGTCGATGTCGGCGTGCAGCTCGTGGTTCCATCTTATTCGGGCAGCATTTTTCATGCAAATTGGACCATTGATCTTGCGAAAAATTTTTCTCTCGAAAGTTCCTAATAACCGGCATGCAGTAAGACTGGGCGGTTGAGTGACTGATAGAGCTTCGAGAGATGGTTTTGCTTTTCAATTGCTTATTGAAAAGAGTTATTGGAAAGAGTTATTCTTCTCTCGATCGCTGATGTTCTTGTTGGCGTTACTGCTTGGTCGTAGGTAGACAAAATCCTTAATTGTTGACACAAGACCCACTCGACGGGATTAATTTTCAAGAGTGGAGAAAGTTGCACAAACTACCCGCTGACTATTGCCAACAACGCCGATATCAACAGCGTAAGCGAGCAACATGACACTTTTATAGAAAATAGTGCCTAAGATGTCGGTATTGGTGGCGCAAATAATTTTCTCCATCATCAAGTTGAAAAAGTCGCATTTAAGGGGTCGCCCTCGGCTCAGAAAGATATTTACCAATTCTCACTGCGCTTGTAATGTTTGATAGGGTCATCCTGCAAAGTCGGATCGAAATAAACAGTTTTTTACTATCCGTTTGAGTGCTTAAGCCTGGGTGGTCTACAATCTCGATGGTCAACTTGAAAGAAATTGCAGAAAAAAAAATTAACGATATGGGCAGATTCATAGGCAAATCTTTTGTGCTAATTGGGTCTGGGCTGCGTCACTCAGACCACACCCCCACTACCACAACGCTTGATAAGACCTTACATGCCATACTGGGAAGGCTTATTCCACGGTAGTTGGGCCAGTTAATTTAACTACACAGACGAAATATTTCAATCTATTCTTTCGACTGTCACTTAACATTGATGATTTTTTACCACATTTTGATATATTGTCACGCCTCTTCTGTAAACTTCTACAAATCATGTTAAAATTAACCTTCCCGGATAGGTAATCCTTGAAATGCAAAGAACCCCTTGCAAATCGAAGCATTTTGTGCGAAATTCTTACATTACAAACGTATTCCGGGATGATATTTTATAGGATGTATAGGGGGCATTCTTTCTGAACGTGAGACCCCCTGCCCCCAGAATAGATTTTGACGAAAAGAGGTCTATGAGGGCTTAAAATGTAGGTAATTATGTTTACTTTCGAAAGCAAAGTGGCACTTCTTGAAATTCAAAATGGCGGATCCAATATGGCGTATTCAATATGGCGCAATTTTGCAGTTTGTGCATCAGATTTATGCTATTTCGTGTTTTCTTTATTTATTTTTAAGTAAAATTGTTGCATTGGATTTAATTTTACATATTTCCAAGTTAATTATTTATTTTTATTGGTCACTGATTATTCATCACATTTTTTATCATCAGTTCATAGCATAAATCTGATGCACAAACTGCAAAATTGCGCCATATTGAATCCGCCATATTGGATCCGCCATTTTGAATTTCAAGAAGTGCCACTTTGCTTTCGAAAGTAAACATAATTATCTACATTTTAAGCCCTCATAGACCTCTTTTCGTCAAAATCTATTCTGGGGGCAGGGGGTCTCACGTTCAGAAAGAATGCCCCATAGATATATTTTTTACCGGCCTCGGTAGTCTAGCGTAAGTGCATTAGCCTGCCACCCCAGGGGTTGTGGGTTCGAATCCCACGTAAAGCACGGTCCTCGCACTTTTCCAAATTTACCTACTTTCCCTGTTTCTAAGAAAACAAAACAAAAAAATCTCATTTCTCAAACCCAAAACCTTATCCATTCCATCCATACTCCCGCACAATAGTCAGCGCATTATTTGCATTGTGGCTGCTAAGGCAAGCAAAAAAAAAACAGTTACACATTGCATCAGTGACGCCAGTAAGAGGAAGCGGGCAACTGCGGTAATAGCGCAGACAGTAAATGTAGCGAAGTCCTCAACCATCTGTCCGATCCTTCTGCAGAAATATGTGAAACATAGATGGCGCAGTAAAGAAGGCGTTGTTGCTAAGCAACGACAGGTGGGCATTCCACCAATTAGGACTGGTAGCGGCAGGTTAATCACCTACCCTGTCAGAAATCAAATAGATTACCGAAACCAACGCAAGACAAGTCTTGTCGAGGCCCTATGCGCCCGAGAGAAATGAACAAGGAAAAAAACCAAAAAAGATATATTTTTTATATACAATATTAATATTTGTGTAAGCATTTCATATAAACCCGCCCCCCTACCGCCCTCAAAAAAAGTTGCTAGCTGCGCGCCTGATTGTAAGTTTGAGGTTAGATTTACTAGGTCTAAGCCATACCGATAAATTTATGAACAGAAAAAACTCTTTGACAAACCATATTTTTCTTCTCTTGCGCGCACATTTTTACAATTATTCAAATATTTAATGAAACTTTTTTTATATATTTTTTTTTTTTTAATTTTCGATCCAAAAATGGTAGCGAAAATTCCATACCAAAACAGTTGTCCAATATGAGACATTTTCAGCGCATTGCAACAACTGACTTTAATTTATGCGTTTCTAATTCGAAAAATGAATTAAAAAGTTATGTGAAACTTTAAACCGCAGACACGCCAATCCGTTGGCATGCCCATAAAGTCGAGATTGACAACAAGCCAAGAGCAGGCAACCCAGAGTGGCAACCCAAACAGCTTGTCCGCCAGTTTAAATTTGAAATGAAAATCAACAGTAAAAATAAAAGTGCAAATATGTTGAAAACGAATACTGTCGGCTTACAACTACATATGCACATACCTACGAGTATGTACATGTAAAAGAAACGAAAGAAAACTCAACTGTTGCTCAAATGACGTTGCAGCAACTTTTAGCACAAAGCAAATTAAATGAAACTTAAATGTAGAAAATTGATGCCAAACTCGAGCAGCAACTCGATTCCATGCGATTTCAAACAACTACAACAGCAAATCAACAACATTTCAATCACAACGCGGTGCATGCGCGAATTTTCCGACAGTTGCTTCCTTTTCGCTTTTAACATTACTTTAGCCTGCTGCAAAGCCATTGTTTGACATGGACATATTTTGATGCCAACATTTTACTTAATCGTGGCTGTGACCACAGCCTAACAAATAGCATGAAAGCTGGCAATTGTTGCTGATGCCACAGACATTGACTCACTGACGGCTGATCGTTAGATGAGCCCACTGCTTCTAGCCGACGAGCTTGAAGCTCGCGCCTTGCATCGCAGATTTCCTTGATCTGTTGATTAATGTTGCAGTTGAGTTGAATGACGTAAGCGTCAAAAGCCATTAAAAAAGAGGCCAAGCGGCTGAGTTTAACTGGAGGAAAATTGCTAATGGATTTACGTACATACCAGCAGTCTAGTATATTCATATAGATGTGAGTGTGGTTGTGCTTACGGAAAATTAAGTGCATTCTAAATACTTAGCAATCCATCTAATCCGACTTTGATGGGATCTACGAAATGAGTTGTATAAATATTTTGCAAGCCAAGTGAGGCTGTTCTAAGTGATTAACGCAATCAATACGGTAATCGGCTTTTACACATTCCATTATTATTATTATTTTTTTTTCTAAATTCTTTTTCGACTTATGTTTCATTATTCGCATAGTAAATAGGTTGCCTACGCTTTCCCTGTCTCGCCCTTTCACCTTGCCAACACATCGCTCGAAAAAAGGATCCCTATCGACTACTTTTTCATTGTCGTAGACTTCCCAATATTTTCCCACCAACTTTTTCACACTTTTATTTTCTTTCACTTTCCAAATCAACGCAACAGAGGCACCTTATTGCGATGCCTTAATTGCAGCGACTGTTTACCGGATATGAAGAATAGGTGGGCGTTCGAGCTTTGCAGTTATATTGCGGTTGTTGCAAAGAGAAAAAAGATGAAGCATTTGCTTCATTTGCTGCGGCCTATTCTTCATAGTAATAGCTTATTTCACGGCGCAGATTTAGTTAAAGCGGTTACCCTCCATATGAAAAAAATACTAACATAACCTTAAAAACCTTTAAAAAAATGGAAGATTAGTAAAGGTAGATTATTTAATTCATTATTTATTTAATTATATTAGTACATAATTCTCTATACAAATCATTAGTTCTGAAAGACAATTTCAACCCTACCTAAAATATCCTACCCATACACTTCTATCATCAGGAAAGCCATAATCTACTAATCTGTTGTATATAAAATTTCCTTTAACTCCGGATGGAGTGTAGGGCCAAGGTTTCTGAAATCATTTTCCTTCGAAATGATGGGAGATTAGATCGGGTTTTCTAGGCCAATGGCAGAGATACTACCTTTAATTGCACACCTTTATATCGCCGCTTGATGCAAGATGGACGCCCGCTGTAGTCGCCACTAACCTGTGGTCGGACGCTACTAGGTGGATTGTTTTTTGCTTCATTGCTCACCAGGATCATTGCACTTATTAAGCCTCCTCAGCGCAGCAAGATAGTAATCCCTCGAGGAGGGATATGCTATAGGGTAGCACCAATCTTGAACAGATAACGCGGGAAAAGTGCATGCAAAACTTGGAGTCAAAGATGACAAAGATGAATGTTAGGTCCTTTCAATGCTGTAACATGACACGCCTCCACTGCCTTAGTCACAATTTTTAGCTTACAACAGTGTTGCCTGATCAGCAGTTTTTCGCTTTGATTTAGAGATTTTGGACTGCCCTAGCGTTAAATATTACGATACCAAATCTTTATGGAAAGAGAAGACAATGCGTCTAGGAGAATTTAAAAACGAGTTTTTAGGTAACACCTTATCTACTAGGTTGTTCAATAAGTTTTGCAGTTGAATAAGAGAGAGCGTTGCTGATAGCCTAAATTACGTCAATCCGTCAATTCATTTTTGTTTATAAGCCATTTAGTATGAACGTATTACAGTATTTTCTACAATGAAAAAAATCAAGTATCGTGCGGGGATTGAATTTGATTTTTGGAACGTTTAAAAATAAAAAAAAAACTTATGAACGAACGTTAAAAGTGTATAAGGCCTTTCCCCATCAATTAGTACAGTAAAAAGATGTGTTGCTGAATTTAAACGTGGTCGTACAAGCCTTGAAGGCAACCCACATCGAGGACGTCCAAAAATAGCAACAACACCAGACTTCATAGAAAAACTACAGGATATTGTATTGGAAAATCGTCGAGGGGCTGAAAGATATTTACTAGAAGCCCTAGGCAGAAAAAACCATTGGGCAATGTTAGCAATATTTTGACTGAAGTACTGGGTTTCAGAAAGTTGTGTACACAATGGGCGCCGCATTCGCTAACAATAGAACAAAAACACATTCGAATGTGACTTTCTCAGTAACATTTCGAGCGTTTTCGACAGAATAAATTCCTTTTTATGCATCCATTCATCACTATGGATAAGACTTGGGTCTATAACCATGTTTTTAAAGCAAAAGAAGAGGCTGCAGAATGGCGTGAACTTGGTTTTTTTGCTCCGAAACGAGTTCGTGCCCGGAAATCGGCCAAGAAGGTGTTAGCATCAGTTTTTTGGGATGCGAAAGGAATTTTGTTTATGGATTACCTGCAAACTGGTAAAACAATAAATTTTGAATATTATTGTAAACTTTTAGACCAGCTGAAGGAAAAGATTCGTGAAAAAATACTCAGTTTGTTAAGAAAAAAATTCCTTTTAATCAAGAAACCGTGTCACAAGAGCATTTGGGCAATGACTAAAATCCATGAATTAAAGTTTGAATTGTTGGAGCATCCACTATATTCACCAGATTTGGCCCCTAGCGGCTCCCACCTGTTTCCAGACATGAAAAGTTTCATTCGTGGAAAGAGTTTTTTTTCAAATGGTGAGGTCATAACAGCTGTGGAAGCGCATTTGGTAGGTCTTCCAGATTCGCCCTACAGGGATGAAATTCATAAATAGGAATCTCATTGGAACAAACGTATTGAAAACAAACGTATATTCAGCGATACTTCTTCTTTAACAAAGCGCGTCAGTCGTTTCTTTCTCGTGCTAACCGGCGCCAATTGGACCACCAGCTGGTACCGCATCGAATACTTTCAAAGCCGGACGTATATCCATTCGGACGACATGATCCAGCCAACGTAGCCGCTGGATCTTTATTCGTTGCGCTATTTCTACAGGGTTTGATTGAAAAGTAATGAGCCTTCCCGCGCGGAGCGTCTGCCAAGCGATCAACCGAATCGGCTGGGGGGGGGGGGGGGGGGGGGGGAAATTGATCGTTAGACCTTCCCCTTCCACTAGAAACCGGTCTCAGTTCTCTGGCAACAGCGGTGCAGTCAACATCGCTCCGCGCATGAAAGCTGTATTACAAGTGTGTTAGGATTTTGCAGTGGCGAAAATGCAGCGATCGTTGGAGCAACGTTACTCGATCAAATTTTTCGTAAAGCTAAACAAAACGAGTACCGAAACAATTGGGCTACTCAAGGAGGCTTACGGGGACCAATCTCTGTCCAGTGTCTAGATAAAACGGTGGCACAAGTCGTTGAAGGAAGGCCGGGAGGACGACGAAGTCAAACAGCCCTCTGGAAGTTTTGGACTCTCGAGGCATCGTCCACAAGGAGTTTGTACCTCCAGGAAGCACTGTAAACGCGGCATTTTACAAAGAAGTGCTCCTTCGGCTGAAAAACCGCGTCGCCCGGGTTCGGCTCGACCTCGTTAACAATTGGACCCTTCATCACGACAATGCGTCGGCGCACACCGCCTTCCTCTGCACCGCCCACCCGCTCTACAGCCCAGACCTGTCCCCTCCGGACTTCTTCTTGCCTGAAAAGAAAGCAGAAGGAGCGGCGTGTCGACTCCATCGAGGCGATCCAAAAAACCTGTGGCAGCCGAATTGAACGCGATTCCGGCGGATGAGTTTAAAAAATGTTTCCTGCAGTGGAAGGACCGCTACCAGCGGTGTATTGACGCTCAAGGGTCCTAATTTGAAGAATATCAGTTGTATAAGCCAAAAGGTTTAATACAACTGCTTAAAAAAATAAGGCTCATTACTTTTCAATCAAACCCTGCACTTTCCAGCTTTCATGTTAAGTCGTAAAATAAAAAAATATAATACCAGAACCAGACTTAAAAGCAAAAATATAGCAATAAAATAAATCAAAAAGAGGAAAATATGTTGCAGCATCATCAGAGAACTGACTTGTGACAACCAAAACCTTGGCAACTGTCACAAATAAGACTAAAAAACCTCATTTTGCACACATGTGCTTATACCCTGTAGAAAATTTAAAAGAGGGAACGCCGTTGCCGAACTGTACCCATTGCCGGATGGGTCACAGGTTGCGAATAGTAAAATTTCTTCTGATATGGAGTGTAGCTGCAAATAAGTTTTTCCTAACAAATAAGCAGTCCATGATAAGCATGGGTGTTGGATATGGACGGCTGCGTAAAATCTTATAAAAACTCCAACGTTAAATCCATCACCGCTAAGGTGAGAAAGTGCCGCCTTTCAATAAGTATTTTGCCCAAAATAACGTCTGTCTTGAAACAAGCGGCTAAACCACGTAAGGCTAAGATGGCAACCCATCGTGCGGATAGGGACCCCGGACTAACAACCTTTCGCTCTTGAATAAAATTTGTTACTGAAACCGTTGGTCGCTCAAATGCGCTCAAAGCCAGTGCACTAGCAATTAATAATAATAATATTAAAAATGCCTGATATTTAACATGGCGAAATTAGGTGCACATCTATTCCAAAGTAAAGCAGAAGTCAATGAAGAAAAGTAAGTAGAAATAATTTCCGTGCACAATTGATTTTTTTTTCTTAAATGGGCTTTTCTGCTATTTATTTAAATTTTTATTAGCATGAAAATTGTGTGAAAATTACGCCCTCGAATTTTGTTCTGCTATTCATAAGTTTGATGGCTTGAAAACTCCAATGAATGATATGGAAAGTTGAACGTATCTACCCCAATTACAATAAAGATCCATCTGGGATATCATGCCACAATGTAAATAGGTTCTGCATGCATCAATAACGATTTTAGAAAGTGCCAGTTCGGACTCAGTGTTGTGGTTAAACCAGCAACCATCTCTGCGAGCTTCGCATTGAAGTTCGCATACATATGTAGAGAACCTGTGGCCCTATGCTCTAACTTGAAATTCTAGGAATTGATGATGATGGATAATAGTAAGGGATGGACCCGCCAACACGACATATAAAGGACACTCTTATATTATGAAAAAAGTTTTAGGATTTTGGTGGATTACGCCTGAATGTGTCGCGATTTTGAGAATTTGTTCTCGGGTATTACTTTACAAATATAAATAATTTTGGAAAATTTCTAAATTGAATGGGAATTTATTGAAGTAATAAATCAATTCGGTTTTGCAACCTCTTTTCGCAAAGAGGATCAAGCAACAAATCTTTTCGGTATTAAAGTATAACTGACTCTTGCTATTACCTTGGTAGAGAAAAGAGGTCCAAGTGTGAAAACTTTATGCAGTTTTAACGGCCTTATTCCTGCATTTTGGAAGGCGTTGAAAGAAATTTTTATAAACAAGGTGCATGTGGGCTCTCATGTAAGCTTTTCGGCGAATAAACATTTTTTTCCTTTTGGGCGAAAGCTAGTGAAAGGCGGATTGATCTCCACATATGAAATTGAACATGCTTGCTCAGGTCAGTTCAATCTTCCTAGAACATAACCAACAAAAATACTCATGACCATTTTTTGCAGAAAAAACTTAGCGATTTGTGCCTTAATCGGTTTTCAGTCAAGTTTCACCTAAACTAGGAACCAGAAACGATCTCACAAGGTTTATCTGACACATACATAGTCATAATAGAGTGGGACGGTCCTTCTCCGAAAATAGATGAATAGGAAAATTATCCGTTGAAGAAACTGGTAAGAAGGCATTGTTATTATTATGTTTTTGAATTCGCTCTACGAGCAAGGACATCTCAAGGATATCAAATTGTCTAATAGGTCACTAGTTGCGTACTACTTGTATTTGTTGATCCGTCAGACCGCCAAGCAAAAATATCTCAATCGAGGTTTCTCTGCTTTGCAAGAAATGTCTCGATATTAAGGTGTAGTCCTGGGCTTGTTTTTGGACACATTTTTAGTCATTATTGTAGTGAAAGGGGCATAGAAGCTGTGCGACAAAAACTTCTTTCGCATATTTGTGCTGAAATTAGTGAAATTTTGCGCTCCTAACCTATAATATAATGACAAAAACATCTATAGGCAAAAATGTACAACGTAAAAGCGATACTAGAAGAGTTCACATTCAAAAGATACGCCTAGATGTTGTTTTAAAATAATATATTGTATATAAAAATTCACATTGTTTCAATTATATGTGAAAAATGACATCATTTAAATGCCCACCATGAGGATAGGTCGTCACAGATAAAACCTGCCAAACAGTCGATTCATAAATGTGTGATTGTAGAGAACATGGAGATGCTGATGTTGAATGTTCAGCAACACTTTCCGGTACAGAAGCAATATTCTCAACAGAACGTGCAGTTTTTGGTCTGCCAATCCCTTTTCTATCCTCAACAAAACCAGTTTTTTGAACTTTTTCCACCGATATTTGAATTATCGACTCATTCGAACGATTATGACGAATTTTGCGATATGTTGTTGTTAAAGATCAACCATTTTCAAATATGTTTTAATAATATTAAAGCATTGCTTTATCGTTTGAAATTGCACATCTGTCTACCTGACAAATGCCAAAGATGGTTTAAAAAAAGTTACCACTGGCATCTAGGCGTCACTTTTGAAAGACGCTTCATTAGAAGAGCAGATTTCATGCGCATAGTAGAAGAGTGGTTTGGGAACCCTGATCTTAAAATATCCCCAACCTCCATAAAAGAGCTTTATTTTAAACTTGTAAAAAAATTACATACTTAATTTGAATTCAGATTAGAGAAAGAATGATATGCCTTCGTAAATATTTACTGAATAAATACGTAAAAATGGAGTAATTCTGATATTTTTATTAAGAGCATTCATGGCTACTTGCAATATCCATTTTATTTATATTATTTACTTGGACGACTTCGACCACTTGAGTACAATTTAAAAAAGGTTGTTTTAATTAAAAAAAAAGTCAAATTAAATTAAGAGTGACTGAATTACTTTCCACAGAAACTAAAAATTAGGCATGCGGCATCGCCTTAGAAATATAATCAGCAAATACAGAAAAAGTTAATTAGTTACAGGTACCTACATGGGAAATAATTAGTTCAAAGAAAACTAATAGTGCGCTAAGTGTACCCTCATTCCACATGAGGCAATTGTTCAACTGCTAAGCATCACTAACACAGCGAAACAAACTATCAGCAAGTGCGACAATACGACTTCCAGTTCAACTCTTCATCTACGTACATACTTCACCGATTCTTCTCCAGCATTCCCTTTAAAAAATTCTATTTTAAGCAAAGTTTGGAAATGGAGCAGCAACAAACGGATCAGCGATTACAATTCAAGGAAGAAGTCGTAAAAATTTAGGGCAGCATGAGGGAAATGTTGACACTTTGAAGTGTAAGAGACAAAAGCTACGAACACGCAAATAAAAATAAATAGTCAATAAAGATTATGTGAAACTAAAAAAGTAAATGGAATATTACAGTAATGTGAAGAAATCAACGCAAGAAACTGTGAAATTGAATTTAAGAAACTCTTTGGCGGCAAAGTGCTTTGAATTGGGGTCGGAATACTTGTATAATATAATGGTTGGCACCCTACAGGGAAGTATCAACTGGCAGTGCGCTATTGCCATTTCAGTTGACTTGGAAAAATTGGGGTTTCTCTTCTTCTCAAAGATGCCTAATTAATTCCGCACTCGCCAGAACAGGCATTTTCTACCCTCTTCAAAAAAACAGGGTGGACGTTGTTCAACTGATTTTGGTTTGTATGTGTAGTTGTATCAAAACTTTAATTGCTACGAAAAATATAAGTAAATTTCTGTTTATTCAATATACTTGGTTTATTCAATAAGTTTTGCTGTTCGTTAAAATGAAACACAATTTTATGGGTTTAAATCCACTTTTTTATTCAAAACTAACACTCTACAAGGCTCTCATCATGCCCGTCCTAACGTATGGCGCAGAAGCTTGGACGATGACAACATCCGATGAAGCGACGCTTGGAGTGTTTGAGAGAAAGATTCTGTGCGCGTGAAAGTTGCTTTAAAAGTGTGTTAGGATTTTGCATGTCGAAAATGCCGCGTTTACAGTGTTTCCTGGAGGTACAAACTCCTTGCGGACGATGCCTCGAGAGTCGAAAAAGACGATCAGCATGGTTTGGATTTCGACATGCACGACGGTCAATGTTCAAAAATTCACGAACCCAGTTCACATCTTCGTCTGTTTGCGTCGTCGAAGGCCTTCCAGATCACTGTTCGTCTTCGTCGTCCTCCCGGCCTTCCTTGAACGACTTGTGCCACCGTTTTATCTGGGCACTGGACAGAGATTGGTCCCCGTAAGCCTCCTTGAGTGGCGGAAAGGCTCATTAATTTTCAATCAAACCCTGTATACTGGGCGAAATATATAAAAGACAACTCTTGTACCTTTGATTGTGTGTTTGATTTGTTTAATAAAAGATTGATTCCACCTGCAATATCGATGAAATTTACAAAATTTTTCCCATACTAAAGGCATGTATGTGACTAAATATTAGATCTAAAGTAATAATAAGTGGTGTCCATCTGGGACACCCAAAACTCTCAGTTTCACGCTTCTTTTAAAACGACCAAAAAGCGGTGCTAATAAGTTCTATTAACGGTGAAATTGACTGCCCACCTGTATCAGTTATAAGTGCATCAAGCGACTTATGAAGAAAGCGGACGATAGATCATCTTACTCAAAAAATCGATTATCGTTAGCAATTTACAAAATTTGGTTTTGACACGAGCCTAAAATCATCTGAATTTTGAAAAATTTTAGTGCATTATAGGATATGAACCATGAAAGTGCAAATTTTCCTATTTTGAGTTCATGGGTTGATTCGATTGGATGATCTATGACTTATCAAAACCCGGACTACCATGCGGACATGGAAAGTACAAATAACCTTCTACTTTTCAAAGAGCAATAGACTTTCAAACGTTATTTCCCAACAATTTGTGGCCTGAGGGGGCCGATATGTATGAGAAAAATTGAAACATTCCAAAAAATTCCTTTTTTTTAAATTAATGTAAACGAAATGTCCGCACTACGTAAACTATGTGAGGAATTTTTGTTGCTTACTTCATAAAATTGTCAGAAGGTTAATTCATAGTGTCATTAAACAAAGTTCATAGTAAAATATTTATGTTTGCTTGGTTGCAGCTTACACGTATACCAAAACGAAAGTGCTGCAACCTATCGAAGAAAAAAACAAAAACACTTGGCTTACATATCGTTGCTAGTTTATGGTAATTTTAGTTGCTTCGACCAAGGAAATTCCAACTTAAATGACTCGTGAATGATGGAAAGTGGCGCTGCTTAGGAGAAATTATTGGTATTTACTTAAAATATGAATATTCAATTGAGCGTTAAGTGAACTTACGAGACAACTTACATCTGTTAATATTCAATCAATGGGTTGCATGTACACAAATACTCATACATAGGTGTATGTATGTGTGTACAAATTTTGAGTAAATGCAAATAGCACACAGCAGTGAAAATATGATAGGTTAGAGTTGTATTATTGACAAGTTACTGACTACCGCATTGACTAAATAAATACTCGCACCGATGAGGGTTACAAATAAGTAAGTAAATAACAAGCAAAAAAAAAACAAAAAACGAGAGCTTAGACAAATATTTAATCAACTCGATAGTTCACAAACATGCGTGATTGAATGTGTTCACATAGACACACATAAACGGATGTACAAGCGTTTCGTAACTCTTCCCTCTGGCGAAGGCGCAAATCGCGAAACTTGCTGAGAAATTTTACTTTCAACGAGAAAAGCAACTTTCATAAGCAACAGCAACAACGAGGCTCAATAAAAAAGTAATGGAAGCTAATGAAAAAGTAGTAACTAACAAAAAGGTAGTAGCAACTAACCAAAAAGAGCAACAGCAAGAAAGTAAGTAAAATGATCAACAATTATCCAATAACAAAAACGCACAACAAAAAACAAATCACTAACTAGTAAGGGGAAATCGACTATGACAACTAACAGCAATTGTCCCTTGGTACAATTGATTGCGCGCTGCTCTGGAGCGATGAGCAGACAAATAAAATGGACACTAGCTTGAGTAATGACACCAACATGCATACACACACATGTGCATGTGTATGAAAGTACTCTTATAACTAACTATCACTGATAGTTAACTGTGGCTACTGCCGTAATTACTGCTGGCCACACTGAATCGTCTATGCCGTTTGAAACACAGGGGGATAAGCTGCAAAAATTTTAAGTTCGAGAATAAATATGATGCAAATTTCACAATTGAAAGATGGAGCAAGTTAACATTGAGATTATATATATATATTTGGGAATCTTTATATATATATAATTGGCGCGTACACGCTTTTTGGATATTTGGCAGAGCTCCTCCTCCTCTTTATGGTGTGCGTCTTGATGTTGTTCCACAAATGGAGGGACCTACAGTTTTAAGCCGACTCCGAACGGCCGATATTTTTATGAGGAGCTTTTTCATGGTAGAAATACACTTGGACACAAAAATGTGTTTGGGGTTTCACCGAAATTCGAACCGACGTTCTCTCTGTGAATTGCGAATGGTAATCACTCACCAACCCATTCAGCTACGGCGGCCTCCAAGATTATTATTATGAGATTATTATACTTAATTAAAAAAAAAACAAATTTTAAATATATATGTATATATCAAATAAATATATATCAAATATATACCTATTTTGGGTGTTTGGCCGAGCTCCTCCTATTGTAGCGTGCGTCTTGATATTGTTCCACTTATAATTTTAAAATAAGTTTGCATAAATATAAGAATTTAAAATAAGATTAAGAAAAAAAGAGAGAAGCATGGTGCACTTACAACTACAAATACACAGCCCTCGAGAAAACTATACCACCACAATATTTTGACCACTTTTGACTGCTTTCCATTTGCTTTTTTTTTTAATTTTCTTCAATTTATTTATAGCTCTATAATTCATTCCATAACCAATATTTTGGAACATTAAAATTTAAATTTAAAACTTTATACAAGATGCCTAAAAATACAGCAAAATTGCATCAAAATTTATTAAACAGAATTCAAAAAGCCAAAAATTGGGTACACAATTTCATAGCTAATTAAATTTTAGTACAATATAGTAAAGTGCAAGTTTGAAGGGGCTCAAAAATGTTGTTGATTTTTGGTAATTTTTCCTCTGATAGTGTAGCACATTTTCTCCGTATAAAATAATTACGCCAAATTACGACGCAGTTGCGGCCAACATTTGAAAGGCATTGTCTTTGAAAAATAAATATCATAAATGGTTCTAAACAAAATTAATACAAATTGCCTAATCAATTTGAATTTTAGTTATTTTATTTCAATTTAAAATGCGATACCTCTAAATTAATCACCCTTTGCATTGCTCACCCTTGTCGCACATTAGTTTTCATTTTGTTTGCATTTATGTAAAAGAAATGGGGTTGTCTGTGTTTAAAATTAGTGCTGCGTAAACTAATTTCAGCTTTGAACTTTAAAATTTGAGTTTTATACTCTTGATTATCCTCTGCTGCTGTTCCAACTAAGATTTAAAAAAGTGAAAAATTGGCAAATGGTAAAACTCTCAAAAACAAAACTTATTTGCTAAACAAAATTGTTTGATAAGAAAAAAGACATCTTCTTGCTTGAACAAAAAACTGTGAGGAAAAAATATTTACCTTTATAAAGGCTTGTAAACAGAAAACTATTCAGTTTTGGAAAAACGTTCCTTAGAAGCATTACGGCCTTTGGTTTTTTTTCTGGGCATTGCGTTGCAACCACATTTGACACTTCTGAACTAGAAAGCTGTAATATACAACCAGACAAGCAACGCGTAAAGGTCGAAATAAAGATCACTCAAAATCATTTTGTTTTTGTATTCCGTAAATAGTTACTTAAAAACTAAATTGAATGATTAGTTTTGCGCCATCTTGCATATAGGTGGGATAAGTTAAAATGTCTAGGTGCACATGATTATCAAAAAAATCATCAGATTCATAAAGCAATTAATTTCCTAAAAATTAACAAGTTTTGGTGTTCATGTATCCAAAAAACCTGCAAAGTAGGTGAGAGAGTGCTTTTTCCCCAACAATTTAATCAGCTGATCGTAAAACTTGCAATTGTTACTGGCTTCGTATTCATGTATTTTTTTTTTTTTTGATATTTCTCTCTTTGAGAGCGAATTCTTGGAAATTAAGTTACAGGCCGAGCTCGGGCCACAGAGAAATCTTTTGAGCAATATCCACTGTTCTTGGCACCTAAGGAGGACTTTATACCCATAGCTTCATTTGAAAGCAAATTTGGTGTCACATATCCATTGCGTGAGCAAGGGAGTAAACCAGCGTGCATTCAAAGAGGTTTGACGGATATTTTTCCGATGAATCCAAAAATGAAATAGGTTCTGGAGTCGAAAGTAATAAGTATCAATACGATATTCGAGGAATGCCAACTGTCACTCTTACACTTTGACTCTCACTATTCGTTTTGAAGTTGCAAGAATTGTGTAACCTTGGACATTATTAATAAAGCTACCTTCGAAAAGAGCGGAGCTATTTTGATATGCTGGAGAGAAAATTAAACTTGAAATGTCTTTCTAAAGGTGAAAGGTATCTTTCTAAGCTGTTTACCTTTAGTACTCAATTAAGAGTTATTACTCCTAAAAAGCGGAATTTATTAATTTATAAATTGCTACAAGTTTTTTGCTGCGCTAGGACAGAAGTGCGCGATGCCATTTGAAATGCCTTGAATGATTGGATGAACTTCTCAGGGTAATCATCTTACTGAAAAATCGATGTCACCGGCAACTGTTTATTATAGCACAATGACAATCTTTAGTTACGATATTTTACGATATTACAAACCAGCCTCAATTAAGAGTATGAAACCTATACATGAAATACAAAGTAACGAAAGTAAGGCTACAAATTTAAATAAAAGTAAAGTGTATGGTAAAATGTATGATGCATTGATGCATTGAGACCTCAGCATTTGTTGTTTTGTTTTTGTTGGTCAGCATCATTTTGATTTAACCACTACATGGCAATGGCGAAAATGTGCAATACACGCAATGGGCTTACTTTTTATTTCATTGCTGAAAATATTGCTTTGATGCATTTTCCTTCCAACTCATTAATGCACCCATTTTTGTCATTTAACATTTTTTTTCTTCAAACTTCACAGTTGAATGTGAAAAGTAAAAGCAATACTGCGCTTTTGGGCGAATAGATTGTTTGCCTATCTGTAGCCGTTCATTGAAAAGGCAAACATGCAATGTGATGATTGGCAAATATACTCGTATTTATAGACACAACACACATTGAAACGCCTAAAAACATTTAAGTAATGTTAGCAAGCTTGTACAGTTGCGGTCATAAAAATGCGCACAGGTTGTAAGCTTCATTAAAAGTGTATAGAGTCAAATGGAGGGACCTACAGTTTTAAACCGACTCCGAACGGCAGATATTTTTTGTGACAAGCTTTTTCATAGCAAAAATACACTCGGGGGTTTGCCCTTACCTGCCGAGGGGTGACCGCAGGTCTATCACCAAGATTCGAACCTATGTCGTCACGCACCAATTCATTTGATGGTTCTTATGTTTACAAGAGCATATTTAGCGGTTTCCCTTGTGACAATATAAGGTTGCTCGCTATCAGAATATTTATTATTTTTGCAAATGGCGTCGCAAGTCAATCATACTTGACACTTGTAAGGCGCCTGCAGTATACAAACAGACAAGCAATGGAGAACTGTATCTGATGACACAATCTATCTATAAGCTAAAGGGAGCTTCTGGACCCTTTGTAAGACGAAATGAATCGGCTCCCTAACAAACAAAAAGCAGCTGAGCCAATGCTGACAGTTGCCCGGTCGCAGCAGCAGTGGGATCAGCCACAAAACGGACGTGGGATTTACAAATTCACCACAAATCCACACTCACTTTCATCTTTCGCAGTTGCTCAGCACACACGACTGTTTTCGCGAATACCCGCTCCGTCATATAGTAAGCTGGAAGACGGCCCTTTCTGTTACACCAGATCGAATACTAACGAAAGCGCAAAACGCGAGATTTTTCATTGCGACCACTTCAAAGAAGAACGGGCTATTCTCGAACAAGCCCTGGGACATCAACAATCCCCCAACACTCTCATACGAGATATGTGCTCAATCAGCTGTAAGTGGGAGGTAGCCAAAAGTTCGCAGCTAAAATCACGACACCATTCCGTCATATTGATGGGAACGCAAGGCGATACAGCAATGGATGCAACAGGGCGATGCCAGACGCACGGTTTATGACGAACCGACGACAACCATAAACTTTTTAGGGAAACACTCACTACAATATCGCACAGAAGACAAGTCAGTAGTGGGTTAATATAACACTATTCCAACTTTTCCTAAGTCTCTTTTACTTTACAACCATAGAAGCACATGTGAGCACAATGTGAGTAATTGGAAAGATCGACAGCGTATAGCCTTGAAATTCCAGCAGGAAAGAAACCTGGAAGCTGTTGTGTCTTCGGACGTAAACGCAGCTCTACCCTGATGTTATACTTTTGTGGTTCCAGGGTAGAATTTAGCCGAGGTGGGAGGATTGTCATAGTATTAGGGAGAGCACGCCCCACATACCCTTGGTGTGATTTTTGTGACATTTTGATTTAAACCTCCTTCAAAAAAACAGCAATGGAACGCGTAAAGGCCAAACTAAAAATTTTCATCTCACGAAATAATTTTTTTAATTAGTAAAAAAGTGATTCAAAAACAAAATTAGATGCTTCATTTGTTTGTATGTGCAAAATTATTTAAATACTAGCAAACCCGGCCCCCTTCGCTGGGCACACTAAAATAGAATAGATATGGTTTAGAACAGAAAATATATGGTTTTCATATTATTTATTTCTTTATTCTTTATTCAAGCGCTTTGGCATAAACAATATTTTTTGTTTTTTTATTTGTTTTTGAGTAAATATAAAATATAAATTGAAAATCAAGAAAAAGAAGATTGTTTTTAAATTTCAAATCAACGCATATGAATAAACAATCGTCTTTTTTCCTGATCATCCATGAATTTTTCGTTTCAATTTATATGTTTTATTAAGCATTGGAGCTTTTTTAACCATTATCCATTTATATTTTTCAAAAAAAAAAAAACGAAAAAAATTGTTTTTTCCACGAACACATAATTTCATTCGGATTTCACATTAAATTCTCAAATTTCGTAAGAAGTTATTCACTGTTCCAAAATCCACTCCAAAAAAATTCACAAACAATTTTTACATGTTGCACTTACGTTTTTTCCTTATGGCATCCTAATCAGAAAGAAATATTGACACATTGTAACTCACACTGTCAATTTGACAGTTTAGTTCCGCCCCAAGCGTTAAAAAAGTAAGCGACATTATGGCTGGCTCAAAAGAACGCTGTACCCGTTGCCACTGCTCCGAATTACAACCAAACTTTACGAAACCCATTTTCAATACTTACTTAACAATGTGCATAAGTTTGGTTTAATTCGGTGCAAAGACACGGCGGGTCCACGTTTTGGCATATATTTCGAGACCCTAGTCATGAATAGGTATGAAAATTACCCCGTATTAAAGCACTTATCAACAGCTTTCATTTGATACCCATATTGTACATACACAACCAAAGGTTACCCGGGTCCACGTTTTGACCTATATCTCGAGACCCTAGTCACGTAGCGGCATGAAAAATACTCTGTACTAAGGCATTCACCAACAGCTTCAATTTGATATCCATATTGTACAAACACATTCTAGGGTCCACGTTTTGGTCTCTATCTCGAGACCCTAGCCACGGAGCGGATGGAAATACTCTGAACTAAAGCATTCACCAACAGCTTCCATTTGATACCCATATTGTACATACACATCCGAAGGTTACCCGGGTCCACGTTTTGACCTATATCTCGAGACCCTATCTACCAATAGGTATCCAAATTATACGGAAACCATCTTCAATACCTACTTAACAATGTGTGTAAGTTTGGTTTAATTCGGTGCAAAGACACGGCGGGTCCACGTTTTGGCATATATTTCGAGACCCTAGTCATCAATAGGTATGAAAATTACCCCGTATTAAAGCACTTATCAACAGCTTTCATTTGATACCCATATTGTACATACACAACCAAAGGTTACCCGGGTCCACGTTTTGACCTATATCTCGAGACCCCAGTCACGGAGCGGCATGAAAAGTACTCTGTACTAAAGCATTCACCAACAACTTCAATTTGATACTCATATTGTACATACACATCCGAAGGCTATCCGGGTCCACGTTTTGGCCTATATCTCGAGCCCTATCCACCAATAGATATCCAAACTATACGGAAACCATCTTCAATACCTTCTTAACAATGTGTGTAAGTTTGGTTAATTTCGGTGCAGACACGGCCGGTTAGCGAACGCACACAAAAAGTTGACTTTATTTTATATATAAGATGTTTTTCAGTTTGTGTCCGAGAAATCCAAATATCTTACGGAACCCTATTTTTTTCCAAAATAAAATGTAATCCATGTTACTCGTGGATAATGTAGTTTTCGAATGGTGAAAGAATTTTTAAAATCGGTCCAGTAGTTTTTGAGCCTATTCGTTACAAACAAACAAACAAACAAACAAAGTTTTCCTCTTTATAATATTAGTATAGACTAGCATCGTACAGAACTTTTTTTCTCAATACGATCGCTCTTCCGAAAAGCAAAGACCACCTTCCGTGTAAATTTCTGTCACGACAGCATCAAGAGGCACGTAAGGGTCAAGTATGTAATGCATATAAATTCACAATTAATACTTATATTTAAAATCTCTATTGTCTATAAAAATTTCAAATATTTCTAAATCAAACTAAACACAAAATATTTATTACAAAAAATCATAATTTTCAAAAAGCTATTCACATTATGTGTATTTGTGTAAATTTTCAGTATTTTTTTTTTCTTATCCATATTTTTAAGGCTGCAACTGTATCTGGATGTATGTCTGCCATAAAGAGTTTATATTGCTGATGTCACTTCATGGCAGCGACTATCGCTAATAGGATTACCAAATCGCGCCTCCCGCAATGCGTGCATAGATACAGTCACACACACATTCACTGGTAGTGTCACATGTGCACACATTTCTTTGCTCCGATTGCTGTTGTTGGTGATTGGTAGCGGCTTTACACGATCAAGCGAGAAACTCGCGTGATATTTTCAATTAACAAACATGAAAATTTCTGATATCAACTTGACGGTTGCTTGGTTTGTGGTGGCGATGGCTCTGATTTGATTAAAACTGCCAATGTGCGATTGCGCCTGCGCGCACATAGCTCAAATGAGCTCACATGGGCACACTGACATTACTCGCATTGCATCGCTACCAGCTCCGTACGAGTACATTTAAATTGCTGTTGATGAGCGCTTGATTTATTGGCGTTTTTATGCGAATTTAATGCCGTTTTTATGCATTTTCTGAAAGTTGTGAAATGCGCTGTTGCATAGTTGCATAAACCATAGCTGCGTGAGTGGGTGTGTATGTGGCTTTGGGAATTTCCAGGCTTTAGGGCACCTCCTCGTCTGTCGATTGTGGCCATTAAACCAAAACAGCAATTTCTGCGAGATTATTTTTTATTACTAACTCTTTAGGAGACTGAAATGCTTTTCACTTTTACTCACTCGTACGACTTGCTAACGGAACTCATGAAAAACTGCAAACTTCTCACAAGTTTACGCAGCTTACGTCAGTTATTTTTTGTGCGTAAGTGTGCAACTAAAAATCGGTTTGGGATTTGCTATGAAAGGTAAAAGATTAATAGATTTTGTGGTATCCTTCATGACAATGTTGCCACAAGAAACTCGGTGTAGGTAAATATGCAGTTAGTGGACGCTTAGGCACCAAAATTCCAGAGAAATTCTGGTAGCGGCTAGTTCGAAATACTATCGCAATTTTTGAAGTCTTATATTCAACCCATGATGAGGAGAATGTTTTTTAGTGGTTGCGAGTCCCACATACCCCTAGTGCGAATTTTTCAAACTCCTCAAAAAAAAAACCAAAACAAAAAACTATTCAGTTTAAGGGTCAATTCAATTAGGGCTTCGAAAAGGCGCGAAGTGCATAAGCGTCAAGAGCTAAAAAGAAAAAATTGACCTGCACCATTTGACTGTAAATTCATAGGTGAAATTGGCACAGAAACTGAATAACTTCTAATCAAAATTGAATTTTGCTATATCTCTCGGCGGCCGCCGTAGCCGAATGGATTGGTGCGTGGCTACCATTCGAGAGTACGAGGTTCGAGTATCCGTGCATGAACATCACCAAATAATAGACAAAGTTTTCTTAAAGCGGTCGCCACGCGGCAGTCAATGGCAAACCTCTGAGTGCATTGAATGCATGAAAAAACTCCTCATAAAAAACTATTTGCCGTTCGGAATTAGCTTAAAACTGTAACCCCCTCCATTAGTGGAACAACATCAATGAGAATGGTAACACAAATGACATGTCAAATGTGTTCATAATTTACTTAAAGGTTTGACATTTACGAAATGGGACGCTATACGCTTGAACAAAATTGGAAAATATTGAACACCTATTTTCAAAGTGAGGGGTGAGTCTTCTACTCAAACTGTGAGAAATTTGAAAAAAAAATCAAAAAAAAAAGATTTGCCAATAAGACAGTTTGTGGATCAATTTGTTAATCGTGTTCGTGAAAGTGGATCGTTAATGGATAAAACAACACGTGAACGTGCTCCTACAGTGCGTACACCCGAAAACATTGCTGCTGTAGCCGAAAATGTGCGTGAACAGCCAACAACCTCAACTCGTCCTCGTTCTCAAGAATTGAACATTTCACGCACTTCTTTGAGGAGAATTTTGCATAAAGACCTCGGTATGAAGGCTTACAAAGTTCAATTGGTGCAAGAACTGAAGCCTAATGACCATCCAATGCGTTTTTGATTCGTTCAATGGGCAGAAAATCGTTTGACCGAAGATGAGCATTTTTACCGAAAAATCATCTTTTCCCATGAAGCTCATTTTCCCATCAGTGGCTGTGATATAAGCTCGTTAGACTATTTTTGTGGGGAGCCGTTAAGGATAAATGCTATGCGAACCATCCGGAGATGATTGATGCTTTAAAACAAGAAAACGAAGTTGCCATTCATGAAATTGGAGCCCAAACAATCGAAAATGTGCTTAAAAATTGGGTTGATCGAATGGCCTACTGTAAAGCCAGTCGTGGCAGTCATGTGAACGATATTATTTTTGATTCATAAATGACAATGTTCAATCTTCAAAATAAAAAAAAAGTTTGAAAAAATATTGATTAGTTTTTTTTTTTATAGCCGATTCAAAAAGCAATTTTTAGATGGCCCAGCCTATATCTAACTTCATATTCAGATGCAGGCACAAACAATAAAAAATGGTAAATCACGCAAGTCGGAATCATGGTATTTTACAAGAAAGTTCAGAACCCATAAATAGTTGCAGACCTTCGTCGGATTTCTGTATTCTGATAAATGGGATCGAGAGCATGCGAGAGTTGCCTTTAATAGTTTGCGTCCTATGTTGAAAGTACACTACAATTGTAATGAAAATGGCTTCATTGTTTTTCAAATTATTCTCCTTGGTAGTCAATACACTCCTGCATTCGCCTGAACCAATTTTCAAAGGACTTTTGCCACTCAGAAGGGGTTAACTCCAAAACGAGCTGTTTAAGGTTTTCAACAGCTCTTTGAGTCAATGAAAAACATTGATCTCTTTTTAGTTTTTCATGTTCGGGAATAAAAATAAATCATCAGGTTCTAAATCAGGGCTGTAAGGCGGAACTATCCATTCGATCTTTTGATTACTCAAAAAATCTCTTGTGTGAACCGATGCTTGAGATATCGCATTGTCTTGGTGATTTCCCTTAATTCTTCGAAAACTTCTGACAAACAATAGGTTTTGTGTCACTCGGAATTGACTGTTTTTTAAGTTTCTCTAGTGGTGATGTGCTGATAATGGTTCGATTTTCGATTGATTTGATCTGCTTCCTACGCGAACATCTTTTGTTGGATTAGCTCGTCTTAGAACACGTCTTCCGGCTCATATTCATCAGGGAGCCAAGATTAGTCATCTGTTATGATTGATGATGAGACGTGCTTTTAACCACCGTGGCTGGAATTCTTCAACATTTCTTTACACCAATCGACACGAGTGCTGTTTTTTGGCCATTTGCCAAATTATATGACATGCAATGAGAACAAATCAAGCGAGATTTTCATGCAACACTAAATGTATGTATGTGAGTATCACTAATGCTCAGTGCGTTATTAATTAACGGCATCGATGGTTTCTGGCAAAACACGCATTTTCGGGACGACTTTTACGAAATTCATCCTGCCAGGATCGACGGCCACGTTTCGCTGTGGCCAAGTGACTATGAATGTTCAAGCGAATGCGGAGATCTATTGACTTATAAGGAAAATGTATGTATGTATGATGTACATCGATGTGGCCCCTTTTCGGTTTAAAGCCTGCATTAAAAAAAAAAGTGCTGTATTTGGGATGAAGAGCCACCCGAAGCAGTTCAATATCAGCCATATCAATGGATGTAATTGAAGATAACCGTTTGGTGCGGCCTATGAGCTGGAGGAATCATCGGCCCATATTTCTTCAAAGACGAGGCTGGCGCCAATGTATCAGTAAATGGCGAACGCTATCGCGCGGTGATAAACGACTTTTTGATGCTGAAAATTGAAGCCCGTGATCTCCATAAATCTCAGGTAGTTCAACGCTTCAATGACAATAGTGTTCCCATCGCCACCAAGCCGTTGCTATACCTGTTTTCTCAGCCTATTGGCGTTGAGTTGATGCTCAAGATAAATAGGCTGAGATCTACTTGCCATACAGCCCCCGAAACAATGGATTTACTGCGTCGTCGTTTTGGTGAGCATTTTATCGTTCATCTCGGACCAGTTGATTGGCCACCAAGATTACGGCCACACACTTTTATTTGTGGGGTATGTAAAGTGTAAATGGTTTGTGGATAAACCAGCTTCGATTGAGGTATTAAAAGCCAACATTACTGATTACTTATTTACGAGCGTATTACTTATTTATTTGGTGTTTACGGATGGCTGAATTACTGCGCAATTGCGGCCAACATTTGAAAGGGATTATCTTAAAAAAATAAATATCATAAATGGTTAAAAATAATAAAGATTGTCCAATCAATTTGAATTTTCATTTCAATTTAAAATCATCTAAATTGATCATCTTTTACAGTCCAAGCGGTCGGCGGCGTTTTCTGCTAAACCAGTCGACTTTCATTATATTTTCCTTTTGTGCCTTCATTATTGGGCGTCAAGCAAAGGCAAGCGTCATAATGAGGTCAGGACTAATGCAATTTGCTAGTGATGCCAGAAGGAAAACCGAGCTCCACGTTAGAATAGGAAAATATTTCTCATTAGTTTTGCTTAGATTTTCTAATTGACGCCTGTGGGCTCAATGAGGAAAAGCTTGCCGGCAAACTTTCCTTAACTCTATTAAAATCTATTACAAGTAAGCTTGAATTTTCAATTAAATTGTAGGGCAAATTAATTATGTAAAAAAATGTTATACATAAATCTATATACAATTTTTAATTTTCTTCAGTATAGGCGCATGTTGACAACGTATTTCAACTAACCAGCGCTATAAAAAACGCGTTAATACTCGTATCGGGCATTTTGTCCGCCTGTCCATCTGATTTGCATTTATCACGACGCACTCCACTCATAATGCGGCAAAGTGTTATTCAACTCATCACCTGCTCGGCCAGATTAGCTACCCAGCCCATCCGCGTATGCGCAAGTGGGCCAGTCGACCAGTTCAATGGGCGAGTAGACCGATTTACACATACATACATATGTACATATAATTGAATGTATATCGCACTCATAAACTACATTTTAATGTGACTGCATAACACAAAGGTCCCTGCTTTCGATGATGAAAGATAAAGACCCGTTAGCCAAGTACGCGTGTCAGACGCAGAAAAATGCAATTGCATTGCAAACATTCCAAACAGTCGGACAGTCAAGCAGTCATTCATTGAATACCGTAATGCAGCAGAGCGCATTCAGTGACATTTGTGGGCCTTAGGCTTTAGTACTTAATTGTAGTTTTTATTTTTGTTGTTGTTTTCCCTCTCGGTTAACCTTGAAGTGGTACTCAAAAGCGCGCGCTGGTGCATTACATAAGTGCGCATGCGTATGCGAGTAAACAGTGCAAGAGCAAAATAAAGTCAAAAAGCGAATTTGTTACAATGTATGTATGTGTGTATGTATGTATGTATATACTTTTTTTGGTTTGGGAACTTAGTTGTTGTGTGCGAAACGATCGCACTTGCGATACCATAGTACACTTAGCGAAATAACTACTTTATATGCTTGGAATTTGAGTTTCTTATAAGGGACAAGTGCTTCCATTAAGAATTAGTTGCTTGTTGTGGCTAGGTTAGGTTAGGTTAAATGGCTGCCCTAGCTAAGGGCTCACTTGGACAAATATTAAGAAATTCGTCCGTTGTGGTGCCATCCAAAGTCTGACGGCGTGAACACCTAACGGACAATGTCCGGTAAGGATGCCCACCAAATTTGAGAGCTGGGGCTTTGTTAGCCTTAGCAGTTCCCTTGAGCGTCCCCGATCTACCCCCCCCCCCCCCTCCCCCCCCGTTTGCGCACTAGCCCAGCGCTCGCTGAGTTGACTCGACACCCATCTTTCCAGGAGCAGACCACAGGTTCTCAGGGGAACCCCAATTCTCTCATTTCATGACGAAATCGTCTCCAAAGTTCCCTGTCTAGCCAGCTCATCAGCCCAGCAGTTTCCCTCTATGCCGCTGTGCCCGGGAACCCAAATGAGCCTGATGATGAAATATTCGGATGCAATCGAGAGAGAAGCCAGACATTCCCCGACCAATCTCGAACGCACAAAGAGCGAGCCCAAGGCCCTAATTGCCGATTGGCTATCGGAGTAAATATTTACTTCTTTAACGGTAATTACCGAATTAAGCAACTAGTCCACCGCTTCCTTAATTTCGGATACCTCCGCTTGGAAAACACTACAGTTGTCCGGGAGCCTAAATTTAAGTTTGATGGGAGACTCCTTACAGAATACTCCCCCACCAACCCTTCCGTCCAACTTCGAGCCAACATGTTTGCCATGCCTTGCCGCCGAATGTTGCACCCACTCATCCCTTGAGGCAATGTGAGTAGAAAAAAGGCAATTGCGTAATATTTTTATATCGCTCTCTTAATTCCTTTCCTCCCTGATGGGGCATAGGGCCTCTTCAAAACATGTCCAACGGTCACGATCCTTCGCGATGACTTTGACTTCTTTGAAAGATTTCCATGCAGCCTTTATTTCTTTTTCGAGAGTTCTCTTCCAAGTGCACCTAGGGTGTCCGTTTTTCTACTGCCTTGCTGGTTCCAATCGAGTGCTTGCCTGCATACTTCTGTGGGATCCTTTCGAAGAGTATGGACAATACACCTCCACTTCCTCTGCTTTATTACAGTCTGGATGGGTAATTGCTTACAATTCGTTGATTGTTCTGGGCCACCGAATTCGCAATAAATGCCTTAAACATTTGTTGACAAAAACTTGCAGCTCGCAGTCTGTCATGAGGCAGGTCTCACAGCCATACAAAAGGACTGATTTTACATTTGAGTTGAAAACACGCCGCTTCGTATGCGTGTAAATCGATGTAGAATTCCATAACTTGTTCAGCTCAGCAAACGTGCTACGAGCTTTTGCTATTCTGATTTCTATGTCTTCTGCTGCACCTCCGTCCGTAGAAATTGCAGTTCTCAGGTAAGTGAGGTTATTGATGTTTTGAATGCTGAATTCATAACGCTAAAGTTACTGCTTGGATCCCCGATATTTACTTTAAGCGATTTAGTTTTTTTCTCCATTACTCTTCAACCCGACTTTTTTCGACTCTTCCACCAAAATGTCGAGCTTCTTCTGCAAATCGGAGTGTTTTATTGACATAGGCAGACATTTCACAATTTAAAATATACCTTAAGGTAAGTTGAGTAGTTTCCATTAGCAAAAATGTTATTTTCATGTCGGAAATCTACAGGAGTTTCAGCTCGCAAAATAGCGCTAAAAGTAAATCGAAATAAAAATACCATCCACAACTTTTTGGAAAATCCTGATGGATATGGAAAAATTAAAAGAACCATTCCAAAGCCTAAGATTGACAAGTGGTGTAAGAGAGAGATAAAATGGTTGTCGGTCAATAAAAACAGCAACCCTAATCAAATTAGATGCGTTTAAAATATCAACGTAGACAGGCTAAATCGAAGCTCACACCACGCCATAAAGCAGCTAGACGAATTCGCTAATAACCATAAGTTTTGGGATGACGAATGCCAATCCATAATTTTTAGAGATAAAAAAGTGTAATTTAGATGGACCTGATGGTTGTTTAAAGTATTGAAGAGACATTTGCGAGCCACGACAACGCGTCATTCTCGAAACGTTCACGGTGGTATTTCTATGTGATGAAGTGCTTTTAACTTCTGTGGCAAGACCCCAATTTGTTTAAATTCGCATAAAATGACGTAGAGGTCTTCGATAATGTTTCAGTTTAATAAAGGGTTTTCCAACAACAGGTGTTACTTCTAAATGGATTGAGCTATCGGGAGAGGATTAACAATTTTTTATGGTCGGTATTGGGTGGTATTGATCTGGACAACGTTTATTTTTAACAAAACGGCGCTACGTGCCACACAAGCAACGAAACCATTGATCTTTTACGGGAAAAGTTTCTGGACTGTGTTATCTCTCGAAGAGGTGATCACAATTGGCCACCAAGATCTTGTGATTTAACACCTTGTGACTTTTTTCTTTGAGGCCATGTGAAAAAGAAGGTCTACGCCAACAGCCCAGGGTCGATTCAAGACCTCAAAGATGGAATTCATTAGGCTTTCGAGGACATAGGGCAGCCACTTTGCAATTCGGTTATGGAAAATTTCACGAAAAGGATATTGTCCTGTAAGCGTAGTCGTGGTAGTCATTCGCCAGATGTTATTTTCCACTATTAACGGCATACCTTCCTCTTTATAATGAAATAAACATCCGATCATTTATATTAGAAAATAGCATTTTTCTTTGAATATCATAAGCGGTTATCGCGCCAATTAAAAAGAAGATTGGCAGCTCTTTAGTTTATTACACCTTAAAAAAGCTATTCCGGTCGATTTTTGTTTTTTCGATATTTCGAAAGTATAGAATCTTAAGATGTAGTGTAAAATTTTCATGCAGAAATTCCCAATATTGTAGCTTCCACAGCCCATTAACTAGGTAGAGAGCGGTCTGTGCGCTCCTGTATCTCAAACTTTAAACTCATTTATCTCGAAACGATTTTTGTTGAACTGGTGTTGTCAAAAAAGAAACAACTATTCAACCGAATCGTCTGAAATTTTAATATGTTGTTCACAACATCAATGGCTATCACCCGTACTAGAATCATTTTTTTTTAATTATTTCGGGTTTTTTTATTTATTATTGTACAAAACGATTTTTAGAGTGTGAAATTCAAAACTGCGCCATCTTGCGAATTTTATGTTATTCTAGTACGGGACATAGCTACAGTCATACCGATTAATAATTTTTTTTGTTTTTGTGTTTCAGATAAATAGAAGAGCGAAAATGGACAGCACTGTCCAGGTCCAATTTTTCGGGAGATTCAACTTCAATGCCATTTTTAAAATTATTAAATTTAAAAATATATATTCTTTCATTTTTGTATTATATGTAAAAGAATTCAAATAAAAAGCCTAAAAAATCGTTTTTCATTTTTTTATTGTAAAAAAAATTTCTGAAATTAACCGAAAGCTCTAGACCACCGGGACCCCTAACCTCTGATCATTTTACAACAAAAAAAATGCTTATTCAGTGTCCCATATAGCCATTTTGCTTAGTGTACATTTACGTGCGCATGCATTCACACATGCATACATATAAATGTATGTACATATACATACGCATAACCACCTCTAGTGAGCCAATCGATTCGACTTTATTTTGATCTCACTAATCCCGGTGGCGCTACTTTTTGGCCAACCCCCAGTTATTTATGGATAATTAAATGTTTGCATCCATACATACATATATACAGGGGGCGCAAAATTAATCATCCTGTCCGAAGATCTATAATGTTTGCAAGTGGCGTCGTACGCCAATCATATTTGACATTTGTGAACTATACAGCTGCACTCTATTTATACAAACAGATAGGTCATGGAACACATAAAGGTCGAAATAAAGATTTACTTCACTCAAAATCATTTCTATTTTAGTAAAAAAGTGATTCAATAACGAAATTAGTTGATCAATTTTGCGCCACCTTGTACTCATACTTTTTGACTTATTTACAAATATATACGTATGTATGTATTTACATGCAAATATATCTACATTACTGAGTGTACGAGTACATGTGGTGAGGTGCTTGTATGAATGTTTTTTAATGTTTGCGTTTATATCGGAGTGTCATTTTTTTGGTTAATTACCTTTACCACAGCGTGTGGTCGTTTAAATTATTGCAGCGTCATTTTTTTGTTGAGTATTATTTATTATTCTTTTTTCATAATTCACATACAATGAAGAATAGGTTGTCAATTCAATCAGGTTTTTACTCCCGAGCGTATTAGTGCATACAAATATAAAAGCATGGTTCACATAACGGTTGTTTGTAGCAGCCTAAATGAGTCAAGGTGCATGTGTGACATTATTTTAAAAGCCAGAAAGATCTAGAGATAATTTTAGCTTCAATATTAAACAAAACGGAATTTTCCGCCCCTAATGTCATCAAAGCTCTAAATTCTTAAAATTAAAATTTTCTTAAAAAACCAAAAATCAAGGACTTCAGAAAATTCTAAATACATGTTTATTCCTCAAACGTGATGTTATCATCTTCAAAGTACTTCCCATTAACTACAACGCACTTATGTCAGCGTTTGATCCAGCTCTCGAAATATTTCTGTAACTCTATTTTCGATATATCCATCAGAGCCGTCTTCAATTTTTCCATTACTTCTTTTTCGGCTGTTAAAATGGGTTCTCCGTAATAGTCTTTTGAACCGATCAAACAGAAAGAATCGCAGAGAGCCATTTCAGGTGAATTCGATGGTTGGTGGATGGAATTCGTTTCGTTCTTAGACAAAAATTCACTGTGCAATCGTGTGTTATCCTGGTGCAAAATCCATGAGTAGTTTTCCCAAAAATCCTTGCTATATTGGCGCATTACTTCACGTAAATATCTCATAATGCCTAAATAACAGGTCTTATTAACTGTCTGGTCTTCTGGAAAAAATTCGTAGTGTACAATACCGTTGTAATCTGTAAAAACCTTGTGCATTGCTTTATTTTTCGACTGAAAACAATTGTTTTTTGGGCTTTGTTCATTCGGAGCTCTCCACCCACTCTCCTGATGCCTGGATTACGTGTCGTACTCCTAAACCGACGTCTCGTCTCCATTAATGATGCGCTTGATGAATGTTGGGTCGGATCCAGCTTCGCAAATCACGTATTTGGTTATATCAACGTGGTTCCCGTTTTGCATGAAATTCAGGTCCAACTGGGATCAACTATGCAGCAAAACGGAGCAAACTCAAATCATTAACTAAAATAAATGATTTTATAAGCAATATTCCAGTTCTGTGCTAGCTCTTTGCTGGTTAGTTTGCGGATCAACTTTTCTTTCACCTGATCGCTGTTTTCATCAGTTTTCGATGTCGATAGCCTGTAACTAAATTTTTCTGAAGCGTTCATGTCACTCATAAGCTGCTGTTTTCTGTTACTCTTTTACTGTGCATATATTTATGTGGTGTACCTGCCGAAGGACAACCGAAGGACACAAAAAACGTTTTCTTCATTTTGGTGTTTCACGGAGATTCGAACCTACGTTCTGTGTTCGTCCGAATGATAGTACTATTATAGCGGAAAATTGTATATATATATACAGGGCCCGCCATCTATCGTTATGGATTTGAACTAGGTATTATTTGAAGAATGGTAACACTTAGCTGTCATCTGATTTGACAGAAAATTAGTTTTATTCTTCCGCTGAACGAAAATGGTTGTGTATACGCTCAAAGAACGCTGGGAAATATTGCGACATTACTTTGAAAATCATGGTAATGTTGCAGAATGTGTACAAAAATTACGTATGGCAATGGGAAGAAGAAAAACACCAAATGAAGAGTATGGGCGTTACTTTGCGAAAAAAGTAAAAGAAACTGGGTTGCTTATTGACAAACCAACGCGTGACCGACCAAAAACCGATGCATTCACAACGAGTCACTGTTTGGTGCGGATTTTGGTCGAGAGGCATCATTGGTCAATTTTTCTTCGAAAATGAGCGAGGAGTGGCCGTAACTGTCAATGGAGAGCGTTACCGGGCCATGTTGAACGAATTTTTGTTCCGAGAAATTGAAGAGGAGGATATTGGTGGCATTTGGTTCCAACAAGATGGCGCTACTTGCCACACAGCGAATGCTACGATCAATCTTTTGCGCACTGTCTTCGAAGATCGCATTATCAGCCGAAATTCTGATATCGTTTGGCCGCCTCGGAGCTGCGATTTGACGCCGTTGGATTGTTATCTTTGGGGTGCCGTCAAAGACCAGTGTTATGCCAACAAACCAGCAACAATTGATGAACTGAAGACCAACATACGCGATGTCATAGCTGAAATACAGCCGCATACAATCGAAAATGTGTTGAAAAATTGGACCGATCGTATGGGATGGTGCATGGCTAGCCGAGGCAGCCATATGAATGAAGTTGTATTTCATCATTAACCGGAAGGATTGTACTTAAAAATAAAAAAAAAACAGTTTGGAAAAATATTGAGTAGTTTCTTTTTTATAGCATTTTTAATTCCGTAAAGTCATATGGCGGACCCGTATAGATATACTTGGTGCGTACACACCTTTTCTGGGTATTTGACCTGGCTCATCGTATTTATGGTGTGCGTATTGATGTTGTTCCACAAATGGAGGAACCTACAGTTTATACTCGACTCCGAACGGCAGATATTTTTTATGAGGAGCCTGTTCATGGCAGAAATGGCGTTTGTCGTTTGCCATTGCCTGCCGACGGGCGACCGCTATTAGAAAAAACGTTTTCTTCAAGAGAACTTACGTTCTCTCTAAATTCCGAATGGTAGTCCCGCACCAACCGATTCGGCTACGGCGGCCGCTATTACATCATACTTTATCTTTAATTATCGTCTGTCAGTGAAATTTTGTACTTAGCAGTCATTTCTGACACAAAGTCGCTATATGACTAGTAAATATTAATTATATAATATCGAAGTTTTATACTGTATTAGCGTTCGTAAGACGCAAAAGTACTTAACTTACAAGTAATTGTGCCCCTAAATTGCACTACATGAAATATGCATCTTTCATGTGGAGATCTTTCCATGCCTGTCATATAACTCGAATTGAACGTATCCAAATAGTTTTCATTTGCTTTGCTCTACCTTCCCTTACTTTTCGTGACCCTCATAATCCAGATGCCTGCTTATCAATATTTTTCGTCTGTATCAATTACCTTTCGTCTTTGATACTATTAAAGTTGTGGATTTCCCCTCCTTTCTGTTTTGAAACTGTCTAGGGCGCTTTATTTATTTTTTTTTCATGCAAGTTACGCACCCGTCATGAGAACTATGTTCGAATTCAATACGATTTACACATATATTGGGATTGACTTTGTTTCTTTTAACCTATAGATACATACTTTGTTTTAGTACGTTGTGTTATAATTTTTTATGGATTAAAATTATTGTTATATTTTTTGTTAACAAATATGTATAAGTCTGTAAGACAATTTGTTTTTGTTGAGTAATTTTTTATTCCAATAAATAAATAAATAAATTGGTTACAAATATATTGTCTATGAGTTGTTGTGCTATAGTTATTTAACGCAGTGTAGATATAATTGGTGTATACATCGCGTCTTGATGTTATTCCACAAATAGAGGATCCTACAGTTTTATGCCAGCTCCTAATGGCAGAAGTTTTTTTTTGCACGGAAGTTTGCCATTACTTAGGTTTGGAAATTAGAAAAAGCCGTTTCGAACATTTGGTCTTTCATGACCACAGTGACGTCAAACATACGCCCTACTCAAAGGCAATCACGCACAAATCCATTCGGCTACGACGGCCGCCGTATATTCTTCAAAGCCCCGTATAATAATTGAAATAGAAAAAAAAAAAAACACGTCACACATAATTTATAAAAGTGTTGGTTTGTATTGGTATATTTTATGTTATATGTATAATAGGCCGGTCGATTTGTGGGGAGGCAATAAAATCGCCCATTGCTCTGTGAAAATCGTATTCTGGGGATCAAAATAAGAAATTTTGCCGAAGGAACCATACCTCTAAAACGAATTCTGATGTCCCCCAATTTTCGAACTTTTTAGTTTCTTTTCTATAACTCACTTAAATTAATTTTTTCATTTACATATGTTCTGACTAAATAAATTTCTTAAGAGAAAAAATAGATATTATTATAAATACATAATAAATAAATAAAAATAAAGAAAAAACAATGGCTATAGCTGATTTTTTCATGTAAAGGCCAAAAATGGTGATATTTTTAAATTGGGGGACATCAGAATTCGTTTTAGAAGTATGGTTCCTTTGGCAAAGTTTCTTATTTTGATCCCCAGAATACGATTTTCACAGAGCAATGAGCGATTTTTAAATCGACCCGCCCTAATGTATAAGGTACAATTAATCCCATTTTGTCTTTGAAACATTTTTTTTTTACTTAATAAAAAAAATGATTTTGAGTAATGGAAATCTTCGTTTTGACCTTTACACGATTCACTGATTGTCTGGTTGTATACTGCAGCTACCTGCGGCTATCTAGTTCACAAATGTCGCCGCCTTGTACACACAGTTTGTCAAGAATATCTTTTCATAGTGAAAAAAAATTTAAAATTTTAGCTTTGATCGAGAATTCCAACAACAAATAGAAAAGCAAACAAAAAATGTATCCACACATGCCATTACTGTACTCCTGTAAATTTTACTTCACTATGCAAAGATATTCTTGACAAACTGTATTTCAAAAAGCCATTGGATTAACTAGTTTTGAAATTACTGTATCACGAGTTGAATAAAACCTAAGGCTAACGGTGTGAGAATTAAGCGTAACTGATTGAAGATAAGTAAAAAAATTATCCCATTTATCGGTTTCAATAGTTCAAGTTTTTTCCGTATTGGCAAGGGATTTATTTTTCATGCGCTTGTTGGCCAAAAAAAATGTTCACAGTTGCACCTGACCTACTGCCATTGTAGTTATTTATACAGATAAAAAAATTAATTTAATAAACACGTTTTAATATCGTTAACATTTCAATGCATTGCATATTCGTTGTATTACTTCACTGCTTTCTGAATTGTATTAATTTTAATGAAAGCGGAGAAGGTCCAGTGTCTTTTTTACTTTAAATTGTTTCATTTCATTAGCGCGTAGAAAAAGTTCAAGGTTTATGTAAACAAATTGTAAAATTGCAAAGCTCTCTGTTGACCAGCTGAAGCTCCGAGGAGTCGAAGAGAAATGAAGTGCTGCTTGTGTATGTTTGTATGTATGCATTTGTGCATAAATTAAAGAAATAAATAAATGACATGTCATTTCGGTGACTACAAGTATGCGATGCCAATGCTGGTGGCAACGTTGAGTGATGGGGGCATTCCAAAATGTTTCGCGTAATTATTCTGCCAACGATTCAAAAGGCAAAGCGGAGTATCTCCATTGTACCACAACGCATAATCACTCATTCAGTCGTTGCCTACAGCTATAGGTAGGTATGAAATTTGATCTACTGGAAAAGAGGTACTTAATAATGTTGCTGACATCACTCGGCTGCATCATTTTATTCCAGCACATTTTATTTTATTTTTAATATTTTCCTTTTGCGGCAACTGTTGGTGGCATTGGTGAGGCGCTATGCCATTTATGTGATTATGTAAAGCAGACACAAGGAAAAAGTCACAAGACAAAACACGTCAAAGGTGCAAAAAAGCAAATTGGAGGTACGCAGTTTGACTTACATACACACTGCTGTGTACATATATATTTACATATATGTATTGGTTTTAAATTACAGTTGCAGATTGCGTAAGAAATTGTAATCGTTCAACCTCTGTTGCTGGTTAATATATCAAAACGAAGTGATAGCAGTCAGATATTGTATACATTTGGCTGAATGAGCACCAGGTATGCAATTAATCGAACGGGCGAAAATTATGCAAATTTTTTCATCATTTGGTTATATCTCTTCCATCTTTGTATTTTGAGATTGTGTCCATATTTTTTGTCTTACAAATTTGGTGTCAGTTTCATAAATGCTTAAGTTGCTATTTTTGAGAAGAGTGGGGGTCAATTGTTGAGAGGCGTCAATTTGAGAAGAGTGTGAGGAACCAATATTTACACACATAAATGAGTATACTGGGTGTGCAGTTTTATAGCTCACTCAATTATATGAATATATATGTTTTTCTTTAACTGCTTGTGAAGTATAGGACATAAAATCTTAAACCATATTCGATAGCTAAAAGTTATCAACGAGGGTTACCGATTATTAGCAATTAAGATTCGAATAAGTAGGTTACTAGCCCTAGTCCTAGTTTGGTGATAGTTAAACAAACTACCTACACTTCCAAACATATCCGTTTTGGTCCGCGAGTAGTATTTTATTTCCCACCTACGCTGCATATCTGCCGAGTGTTCCCCTATCCGCTACCTGGGGACAGGACCAATGGGAGACAGGCAACTCCGCACGGCCAATTGTAGTAAAAGTCACTCGAAAATCGTGTTGATTTTCTTCTTTTAAAGCGCATAGATTATATTCGATTTGTGGGGGTGTTGGACAAGCCCAAGCACTCAGTTAGGAAGACCATTGTACTACAGACGGATAGATTACAGTAGAAAGAGTAGAGAGACAGAATAGATACAGTATGGTTGGTATCGGTTGAGGTCACTCTCACGCGAATCTTTTGGATTCATTGTCCTTCCTACTAAGTTTTAAGAGAAAGGTCGCTAATTTCCCCTTTAGTTCTTTCATAAAGCTACACTGCAGGAGCCAACTCAGACCAACGCCCTCTTTGGGTAGACCTCATGAGGTCGACAATCCATAGTTGAATGGATGCAGTATTGACACCTAGAAAGGGTTCAGGGCCCAGTGGTGTACTTGCAGAGCCTTCATTAACCAGTTTATCAGCCAACTCGTTCCTTGTAATACCGCAGTGTCCAGGCACCCAAATAAGGTAAACTTTGTTGCATTTTGAACAATGTTCAGTTTTGTCTTACATTCAGCGACTAATTTCGTAGAGCAACGTGTATTTGCAAGGACTTTTAGCGCAGCTTGACTGTCATTACAAATTTCAATACTACTACCCCGCCACTTTTTCTCAATTATCCAGTTAGGCAAGCAAGATGGATAAGACTTCCGTTAAGAATACCGTAGCCGTCTGTCCTGTAGCGAGGGGGTACTTCGTATCTTCGTCTAAGTACCATCCAGATCCGCTATCATCACTGGTTTTGAATTCGTCGATGTAGAGAGTTCCCGTTAATAGGTTCTTTGGACTTAACCATTGATCTCTATCTGGGATTAAAACATCATATTTCCTACCGAAGCTAACGTAAGGCACCCGATTATCCGATAGCTTCGAGAACAGTGAGCACTGCTCCGATAACTAGTGACATATCTGACAGTAGCCAGTGTTTTCTTCCTTTTCCCAAACTCCGTTTAATTTGAGCCTATACGGAGGCTTTATCGATTCCCTTCAAATTTGGAGTGCTAGAAGTTGCAAGTTCAGGATGACAATAAGGGCATCGTCAGATGAAGTACTCCTAGCACCTGTGATACTCAGGCACACCTTCCACCAGACTACAGAGGCGTATGTAATAATGGGTCTAATCAGGGTGATTTGCAATCAGTGTACTTTCGCCGGCCTAAGACCTCATGTGTTGTTAAAGCACATATTCGCAAGCCTTTTAGATGATGTACAATGCTCTAACATATTTTTAGATTTTTTTTTTCTTTTTGTGCAAAGTTTGGAAATTTAATTTATAAGGATTTGATAGAAAAACATTTTGCATTAAAAATATTTCAAATATTAGTGGCTTAGTTCTTTGAGCACAAATTTAAGTAAATATTAATTTTCCAACTTTTTCCTGTATGTACAGCCAGATGTGTAATTTCAGCCAGATGGGTATATTTCTTTGTGTTTGGCATTTATTTGAATCAGGAAGTCGACTGATTTTCCTTTTCCATCACGACAACACACCCGTTCACGCCTTAGCAGTTGTGGTCGTAAAATTAATGAAAATAGAGTTGCGGCCCGTTTATCATCTCGACTATTCTCCAGTCTTGCCTCCTCGGATCCCACATTTGAAGAAATGGCTGGCGAGAAGGTGATTGCAGAAATGGGTGGCTATTTTTCAGGATTGGACAAATTCTATTATTAGGAAGGGATCAACAAAATAGAACAGTGTAGGATGAAGTGTGTAAGTCTAAAAGGAGACTATGTCGAAAAATCAAAAGGTTTATCCCAAACAGTTAAATTGTTTTTATTTTTGCACGGACTTTTCAAACGACCATCGAATTATTAAGGAGACAAGTGCGTATTTTATTTTTTACAAACTATTTTCTCTAAATGTTGGTCGTTACATCGGATACACTTTTGGATTGTAGCCTCCGTTCTCCGTGCCACTCTCTAGGGAAATGATGACCTTGCGAATGATATTTTCTTTTAGAGCAGAAATGGTCGAGGGGGTTAGTTTCATAGACTTTACTTTGAGGTAGCCCCCCAGAAAAAGTCTGTAAGGTGGCGATAAGATAGGGCGACCTGAGTGGCCTAGATATGTTAATGAAACGGCTTATCACTTTGTTAGAGAAGAATGTAGGCAGCATCGTCATGGTCTCTCTGGTCGTGTGCGGTGTGGCGTCAATTTGATGAAACCATCTGTGTATACTGAAAGCATGTGCCGACAAGAGACACTGCCCACAAATATTACTTTCCTTCTACGATTTCCAAAAAACTATAATTCAATTGCTTGACAATGCACACCAAACCGTCACTTTGGGACTGTGGCTGTGATTTTTTAATAGTGGGTGTCCTTTATGTGACCAATAATAACAATTTTTACTTATTTTACACCCACTTAAATGAAAATGGGTTTCATCACTCTTAAATAGTACGAAATAAACACCGCTCCAAAACACTCCGAAACAATAAAATCGATCGTTGTCCCACAAGAATGTTTAAATAAAGTGTAATCGTTAGGCTTAAGCGTTCGCATTATTTGAATTTTGAAGGAATGAAATCTAAGATCCTTCCTTAATATTTCATGGACTGACACTGGGGTTATCATCCAAGCTTGTAGTGGATAGCTCAATATTTTCATTTATTCTCGATGTCCGGTTAGGCTCCGGCCGTGGGCTATTTGCCACCGAACTTGTTACACGGAATCATTGCACCCATGAACGAATAAAATCTACACTTGGGGCATCACGTGAAAGTCAAACATTGCAAGGTGAACAAAATCTACGAGGAGCAGTTGCACACGAATCATTGGCCTTGAGATAGGCTTCGATTGCGAACTCACGTTGTTCGCCCTTCAACTGCAACATCGAGACTAACGCAGGAATAACGAAGCTAATACCGTAGACAGATGGTGGTGTTAATCGGAATTAACGACTTAACTTGGAATTACCTCAGGAATCAAGTGCAACTAATGCGGAACCAGCAAGGGACAGAGATCGCGGTCGGCCAAAGATCACTTCGTGAAGGTCAATGTTGCGCAAACTAGAGAAAAACTTCAAGCTGTATATTTCAGGACCAACACAATGATTCAGGTTAGTAGCAAGCGATCTTGATCCATTGGTTAAACCAACCTATAAATTAAAAAGCGCAACACTTTACAAAAGTCTAAGAAGAAAACTAATACAACAACAAACAGCATCACAATTACCATTGACGTTCACACAATTGTTAAATATTTGAAAGCTTGTAATTAGCGGCAAGTGCTTACACACACGCACGCACTACTACATGTAGATGTGTATGTATACGGTCTTCTAGTAATGAGCGCACAATTAACATTATTTACAGAAAATTCTTTATCACTTTGTTTGCACAAAAAAGGCGGAACTAAAATACGCGTGTATGCACATTCTCGCTTCTTCTTCTTCTTCTAATCGTACAATGACTCGCAGCGATGCTCTGGCACTAGCAAGCACTCCGACGCATCAGCCTCAGCCATAGCAGCTGGCATTTGTGCCACTTTCGCCATGTGGAACGAATTGTACTGAATACCTAAGGTACACTAATAGGCATATACATACATACGTTCACACATACATACATCTGAATGTGAGTAGAAAGGAGCAAATATTTAAATTATTGCATTCCATAGATAAAATATTTTGTATCTATTTCGCCGGGAGCAGAGAGTTTTAGGGGTTCGTGCAGGAGGTAAAAAATACAAGTATTTGCACACAAATGAAGCTCTAAACAATTGCCGCTAGCGGCAAATGATTCACTATACTGAAAGCAGCAATAACAAATGCAAACGCGCAGAGTTACTTGCGGGCGTTGTCGTCAACACGCGACCGTGGAGAGATGACGAGGTGAAAACGCTGACGTCTCTAGCGCCTGTCAACAGCTGTGTATTCCACGTAATTATTTTTTCCAATATTTATTTTAAGGTTGCGTTTTTTATGTGGGTATGACTGTTATAAATATGACAACCCGCCTGTCACAACAAACATCAAACGTGTTGTATGTTTTTGTTTATGAGCCGACATGTGAAATGTGGTAGGGAAATAAAGCAAAAGAGGTGCATGCTCCAAAGGCGAAGATGGTGTTGATATATTACGTATGCGCGTATGTATTTTACGCGCCTTTGGGTGCCCAAATGCTTGGAAGGCAGATCGCCCAAAATAAGCGAACACTGAACCATGCGGGAGCGGTTCTTACTGCACATCTTTTAGACTCTCATTGTACTAAACGCAGATAAACAGTGTTGAACGAAACGGAAGACACAGTAATCATATCAATAATCACTTGAATTTCAAACCCTGCTTATTTACCGGAAGAATTTCCATAGCTGACTTTTACATCATAAATTTCTATAACTCAAAAGCTCTCGTTGCCATTTAAAAAATTACGAATATGCATACGAACTTAATCAAATAGTCAGAGAAAATAAAGAACCTATTCAAAAAGGTCAAGAGGTGATAAATTTGGGTGGCACAGCGCTTTACATACCCGTGCATATTTTAATAAAATTAAATTCGGGATGGCCGTTAATTTTTGGAATCAAATCAAAGACAATGAGGGGTATAGCTTGTAACATCAGACGGACGGATGGAAATTTGGTCTGAACATATAAAAAGTGGGTGCGGTTTTTATTCGATGTCAATAATATTTAAGTGTAAAGCAAACGAGGTTCAGAGCAAAAATTTAGTTCTTTTATTAACTCATTATTGAGATACGCGAATTTCCGCAAAAATAACGGTGGCACCGCCCACCGAAAATTTTTCTTCTGTCATATCTCTTTTTTCCGGTTTGTTACTTTTACAAAATTTGAATAGTTTTTTTTCTTTTTTGAAAGAAGTTTTACTGAAATATGTTAACTTTTGTTCGACATGGCTAAATCGACTCTTGTAATAATAAATAATTATTATATTTGTTGTACCTAGAATTTTGAGCAATACTGTAAGAAATTTATGTATTTTTCTAACTGCTTCTTTAAGGAAAAAATAAAATTATACTTTAATGTTATTGTTATTATAATTTTTGTTCGCGCTCATGGAAGCTCAGCACCAGTGCACATTTCATCTCGTAGATTAACTGATTTGTGAGTGACTAATGCGAAAATATTTACAAAGTTGTCGACTGATCGGTGTGCTTTGCCTGGGGGGGTATGTATGTACAAGTGAATGCAGAACAGCGTTAAATTCGCCGAAATTTATGAAGCAGCGTTTGTTTACTTTAAATAAGTAAATGTATACACAAAAATATACGTATGTAGAGGAATACTCGTATATATTCCAGAAAATCAGTCACACGCAGCTCGAAAGTTTTTATACAGGGTGTGCTTTACATTCCAGTAGCGCAATACATAACTTTAACCGATTCGAAAATTATTCTTTCTATGTTATTTTCAGTGTTTTTAATGGCATCGTCGACTGTCCAGTTCTACTTGGCCAGATAAGCTTTAATGTTCCACAAAGAAGTCATCCCAATTGATTCCCTTTTTATGGGGAAAACTTTAAGGGGTTACATACGTCCAGAATTTTCAAAAAATCGATTTTTTTACAAATTCTTATTCTTTATAGTTTTAGCCGTCATGGAAGAAAACGTAACTTGCCGACGAGGTTTTGATGTACACCGGTAGCTGTCCTTCGTTTGAAACAGCTGGCCGTTACTTTCGGAGCCTTTCAGCCTGTCGCTTGTTTTATTATTCTAAAGGATGTATAGGGGTATCTATAAAACACTATGAGAGTATGTGTAATGTCGATATGCTAAGGTTTATGAAACTAAAGGTTAGTTGTTTTTGATCATTCGAAGCGAACAGTTGTGTGTCTTATTTGTGATTTTCGAAAATGTTAAAACGTCGTTGTACAGATCGAAGGGCAGTAAGAGTGAAACTTTGTTCACGTCCTAGAAAGAAGAAGCGTCCTCAGAGGCCAGATAAGATGGAGAGTGCAACAAAATACGCTAATATCAAGAATATTTTGTATCGCCTTTGATAAAGACTACATACGAGATAAATTAACCCTTCACATAAGCTTTCCGACTGTTAGGAAAAGGATTGAAGGGATTGCAGCTTTTTTGTGGTGTTATGTATCGCACAAACAAGCTTTGATTCAATTATAAAAAATATTGAAGAAGCTTCAGCAACCGTTGCTAAACCATCTATGAAAGTTGCTGCTGAAGAAGAACTTCAAGAATCTACATACCAATCAAGATAAATTACAATTATCTAAGGATGTAAAAAGCAGATATTGCAAAGAGTGCAAAATTCACGAAAAGCACAAAGGTACGGATGAGTATGAATCGTGGTTAGAAAATCATCACGAAAATTGTGTAGCAAATCACAAAGGTAGCTTTAAGAAAATGAAGCCAGATAGTGAAATGTTTCGGAGATCATTAGAAAACTATGGGGTTAAATATGAATATTACATAGGGGACGGTGATACAAAAACTTGTTTTAGTATCACGAATGCTTAGCCGTATCAAGACCTCGAAGTAAAGAAGAAAGAGTGCGTGGGTCATGTCGAAAAACGTATGGGTAAGTTTCTTTGCCCCCATAAAAAAATCTGCCTTTCGCAGTAGGCTTGAAACTGTAGGTCCCTCCATATATATATATATTAGGCCTCCATATATATATATTAGGCCGGGTCGATTTGTGGGGAGGCAAAAAAATCGCCCATTGCTCTGTGAAAATCGTATTCTAGGGATCAAAATAAGAAACTTTACCGAAGGAATCATACCTCTAAAACGAATTCTGATGTCCCCCAATTTGGGTCGAACTTTTTAGTTTCTTTTCTCATGTAAAGGCCAAAAATGGTGATATTTTGAAATGATTGTATGGGGAACACCCCAGGGGAGTTCCAGGGGGTGTGCCACTGGCATGGGTGGATCGGCCGTCCAAAGTTCGGGCTTACATTTGGACTCGATTGGAGCACTCTAAATGGGTCAAAGTGGGATTTTTCGTTCAACCCAAATTGGGGGACATCAGAATTCGTTTTAGAGGTATGGTTCCTTCGGCAAAGTTTCTTATTTTGATCCCTAGAATACGATTTTCACAGAGCAATGAGCGATTTTTAAATCGACCCGCCCTAATATATATATATATAAGCGTCTTCGCCCAGTCATCAATGACAGTAAAAAATCAACGTCAATCACGAAAGAAGAAAACCAACGACTACGAAGGAAAATTCAAATACATCGAATCAAACGAGTTAGTTTGGGAGGAAAAGGAAAATCAAGTGCCAAACTAATAGACGAGCTAACTATTTCTTACGGTTTGGCAATTAGAAATAATATTGACTCAATGCAAAACATGAAAAATGCCATATGAGCGACATTCTACCATAAAACATCAACGAACGAAAAACCTCAGCATTTTCCTTGTCCACCAGGAGAAGAAAGTTGGTGTGATTGGCACAGAGCAAAAACCAAAGATACGATTAATAAATACAGACACAAAGCCGCTTTACCTCAAATTGTACTACAGGCATTAAGTGACGACCAGCTACTTGAAAAGTGTTTAGGTGGATTCACACAAAATGCTAATGAGAGTCTTAATTCGAAGATTTGGAAGATTGCACCCAAATGTAGTGCAGGTAGTTGGAGAGTAGTTGAAATAGCTACCAATGTTGCTGTATCTGCTTTTAATGACGGAGCAGAGAATTTAATAAGAATAGAAAGATTACTTGGAATAAAAATTGGGTGTGAGGGGGACCACTATTGTCTCTGAGAATATTTGAACCGGCTAAAACACGCACGAATCAAGGCTATGAAAGCAACAAAAGACGCCAGAACAACTGGTCGACTGGAAAAAAGTAAACAGCAACAATTGCTTACTGCACATACAATATGAAGCTGGAATGGGAGATTAGACGTACTAAGATAACAAAATACATTAAAACATTCATTTTAAGTTCTTGCTTTAAATGCGCGTGACCTCGAGCGAAATGCACTTTAAACTCATTTTTCTACTACTGAAACTTGTTTTCCCGGCACGGTCTGCATGATAACTCATACAGTTTTCAATATTTTTTGATGCGGTTTTTTTTTTTAATATTCGAATGTGTTTTCTCTTCAGTCCGGATTTTTGATATTTTTATTACAAACTTTTATAAACATAATTAAAGTGTGACATTTATGACATAAAACGCAAACTTTTTTTAAATGCCGAAAATGGAAACATTTTTCGAAATACAAAAATCCGGCTCAACAGACTGTTGACTGTTTTTTTGATGAAAATAAAACTTTGTTCTGAAAAAATGGTTACAAGTGAATCATTGAAAGTATTGCCCATCACTGGCTACTACTTTTTCCTATCTTTGTGGTAGATCTCGTATACCGTCGCTGTAAACTGTTCATCTTTTGAGGCTATCCACGGATCAAGCCATTTTTTTGATGTCTTCATATGAATGGAACTACTGGTCAGCTAGACCATGTGCCATCGATCGGAACAGGTGATAATGGGACGGCGCAATATCTGGAAAATATGGCGGGTGGGGTAGGATTTCCCATTTCAGTGTTTCCAGGTAGGTTTTAACGGGTTTGGCAACGTGAGGCCGATCGTTGTCATGCTGTAGAATGGCTTTTTCATGCCTCTCCGCGTATGCGGCCGCTTCTCGCGGAGTGTTCGGCTCAATCGCATCAATTGAAGTCGATATCGATCCCTAGTGATCCCAAGTTTCGCTTGGTTTTAACAATTCATAATAAATAACACCTACTTGGTCCCACCAAATATATAGCATAACCTTCGCAGCGTGAATATTTGGCCGAGGCGACGACGTAGAAGCATGGCCGGGCAGTCCCCATGATTTTCTTTTCTTTGGATTACTGTAATGAATCCATTTTTCATCACTCGTCACGAGCGATGAAGAAACCCCTTCCTTTTTGCCACTGGAGTAGTTGTTTACAGGCGAAAAAACAACGTTCAACATCCCTTGGTATTAACTCATAAGGAACCCAAGTCCCTGCTTCTGAATCATTCCCAAAACATGCAATCACTTGAAAATGGATTGCCGGGTAACTCCTAATACTGAAGCAAGCTCTTCTTGTGTTTGACACGGATCCTCATTGAGCAATGCCCCCAATTCGGCGTCTTCGAAGGTTTTTGGCCCTTCCCTCACGCGGACGGTTGTCAACATTAAAATCACCGTCTTTGAAGCGACGGAACCAATCTAGGTACGCTGTTTCACTTAAAACAACATCTCCATAAAATTTTCGTAGCTTTTATTGCGCTTTAGCCGCCGTTTTTTCGGTTTTTTTTTTAATGAAAGTGGAAAATCAACACTTTCCGCAAATGACGATTATTCGGCGCAAAATCAGACATTTTCACTAAACCAAAAGTATATGATGCTAAAACCAAATCACTAATGTGTCGAAGTGGTTTGTTTACCACATGTCTAAGCTTGGTTTATTACTTTTAGGTTATGTTAGAATCGACTAGCACACACTGCTGGCGGCATCTATTCACAAACAGCGGGAACTTAGCTGCGCACCTAATAGAAAGCGCATGACCACCTTAAACTTTTTAGAGTTTGAAAACATATTAACTAACTGGAATTTTGCCATTGCAGTTACGTTTCCCAGGAGAGAATGACGGAGATATCAAGTTGCTATAGAGTCGTACCTCGACTGGCGGTGACATACCTTCTAATGTCCATATCCATATTCAGAATTTTTCCGAAAATCCTAACTAAAAATTTTAAATTTTGAAAAAAACATTTTGAAAATTTTTAAGTTTAGTACAAAGTTTGAAACTTTGAGTTATGTGGTTTTTATTATAACAGAGATTATATTTTTATTAAAAAAAAATTATTACAATTTACCAGTCAAATCTTTGCATTTTACGACGCATTTACTATTATTGCGAACACTGACGTAAAGGGTGATATTTTAAGAGCTATAGGAAATTTTTCAAACACGCGTAAAATTCAGAAAAATGCAAGAAATTTGTATTTAAATTGATAGTACAGTTCATATAATTTAATGTTTGAAGATTATTTCATGCAAATGTAGACCGCGACTGCGCTTCAAATGGTCCATCCGCTTAGTCCAATTTTGGCATACTCTTTCCAATGTTTCGGCCGGTATCTCACATATAAATGCTTTAATGTTGTCTTCCAATGCGTTAACTGAAGCGGGCATGTCTGAATAGACATGAGCTTTAACATAGCCCCACAAAAAATAATCTGAAGGCGTTATATCGCACGATCTGGGTGACCAATTGACAGGTCCCGAATGTGAAATAAAATGTTCACCGAACTCGCCTCTCAACAAGTCCATTGTTACGCGTGCTGTATGGCATGTGGCACCGTCTTGCTGAAACCACATGTCATGCAAGTCAAGCTCTTGCATTTTGGGCAAAAAAAATGGGATATCATTTCACGGTAGCGCTCACCATTCACAGTTACGTTACGATTCGAAGCATCTTTGAAGAAGTATGGCCCAATGATACCTCCAGCCCATAAACCGCACCAAACTGTGACCTTTTCTGGATACATTGGTAGCTCTTGCAATTCTTCTGGCTGATCTTCACTCCAAAATCGACCATTCTGCTTATTTACGTACCCATTGACCCAAAACTGAGCTTCGTCGCTGAACACAATTTTTCGATAAAAAAGTGGATCTTCGGCCAACTTTCCAAGAGCCAATTCACCAAAAATTCTGCGTTGCGGTCGTTCGGCTTCAATTCTTGCACCAGCTCTATTTTGAAAGGCTTCACACCTGAATCCTTTCGCAAAATTTTCCACGTTGTTGAATAACAGAGGCCCAATTGCTGCGAACGGCGACGAATGATAACACAGGCCTGCGAAATTTAACTTTTTTCAGTTTCTAGAATGACTGTACTTGTTTCTTGTAGTTTTTTATGCGCTGAAAACGAATCTGACCTTCAAAATGCTCCATCACGTCAGGATTTTTGGTAAATGAAGCCTAAAAGGTCAAAAAATGGACATTTTAGCCATTTTTGATAATTTTTTTTGGGATAGAAAATTTTTTTTTTCAATTTTCGGCGAAAAGGTCGCATAGTACAACTCTTTAGCTTTAAAACCCATTTTTTTAAATTATTGTACGATTTTTTAAAAAAAAGTTATGACATTTTGAAATTAACAGTTTCAGTTACGACAATAGACGTTATACCCAACGTATACGTAACTGAAACTGTTAATTTCAAAATGTCATAACTTTTTTTTAAAAAATCGTACAATAATTTAAAAAAATGGGTTTTAAAGCTAAAGAGTTGTACTATGCGACCTTTTCGTCGAAAATTGAAAAAAAAAATTTTCTATCCCAAAAAAAATTATCAAAAATGGCTAAAATGGCCATTTTTTGACCTTTTAGGCTTCATTTACCAAAAATCCTGACGTGATGGAGCATTTTGAAGGTCAGATTCGTTTTCAGCGCATAAAAAAACCAGTAGACGTTATACCCAACGTATACGTAACTGAAACTGTTAATTTCAAAATGTCATAACTTTTTTTTAAAAAATCGTACAATAATTTAAAAAAATGGGTTTTAAAGCTAAAGTGTTGTACTATGCGACCTTTTCGTCGAAAATTGAAAAAAAAAATTTCTATCCCAAAAAAAATTATCAAAAATGGCTAAAATGGCCATTTTTTGACCTTTTAGGCTTCATTTACCAAAAATCCTGACGTGATGGAGCATTTTGAAGGTCAGATTCCATAAAATGGAAGAAGCGCGCGATAAACTTTCTTAACAAAACACGCATTTTTATAATAAAATTCAATGATTTGCAAGCGTTGTTCGTTTGTAAGACGATTCATGGTTAAATTATAGACCAAACTGAAGATGTTTGACAGTGAAACAAAACACGAAACGTGCGTCAGCTGTTTAAACCAACTGATTAAAAAGATAATAGCTAAAAAATCACCCGTTATATACAGTCAACGTCAAAATAAAGTGTACACTACATATTGATAAGTTTTGACTATTTATTTGTTTGTTTGGTAATTTCAATTTTTTTTAATGAAATATGGTTCATAGTATAACAAAAGTAATATGAAGTAATGTATCAACCTTTGTGTAAAGTTTATTAAAATTTGCAAATCAAAATAATCATCAAATTACTCAGAAACTTTAAAAAAAATTTGGGTATGCAGTTTTATAGATCACTAAATTTTGGTATAAGCCGTGTTGATTTTTTACAATTTTTTCTGTTGACGCTGTTTGGTGTGTTCTTCCATATAAACAAAAATCGGAGTAGGCGTTAAATGGAGAAAATGCACAAGACCACGAGCAAAAAAATTCTCAAGCATCAGTGTGCTTTTTGACCTACTTGAAACTTGCATTTTATTATGCCCAAATTTAATGATCTATAAAACTGCATACCCTAAATTTATTGAGCTATCAAAGTGCATATTTTACATTTTTTCAGAAATTCTGAGTAAAATGTTTGAAAATTGATGAGATTCTGAAGAATTCTTATAAATTTTGTACAAAGTTCGAAGCTTGTATAATTTTTGTTGAAATATTAACTATATTTTTATGAAAAATAATTGGAATTACAAAATAAATAAATTTTTGTAGAATTTCGTATAAAGTTTAAAACTTTGCTTTACATGGTTTTTGTTGTAGTACGAACTGTGTTTTGATAAAAGAATAATTAAAATTAAAAAGGAAATAAATAAGTAGTCAATGCTTGTCAATATATAGAGTACATTTTCTTTTGCCATTGACTTTATATCATAATAACTACAAAATTGACTTCAATACCAATAAATGCATTTAAATTAACAAAAATACTACCAACAATTTTCAAATTGGATTCAAAAAATGTTAACAAGCAAACTGAAATAAATGAACGTTTGCTTTTTTCCACTTCTCCACTTCGATACGTTTGGTTGTGCTTTATTTATGTCGTGAGATTTTCACCGCCTTATTAAAATAACCACAGCCAATCAGCGCTTTAACTCCCCACAAATTTAGCAAATCTCGTCGCCTCCAGTGCGAAATCGATGGGCATTCACAATGCCAAACAACTATTTGGAAAACAAATATTCTACCATAATCAAAGTGATTACGCGCAACAATTCCTTAAAGAGCCGCTGAGCTGCCGATAAGCTGAGTGGCTGAGCCGCTGAATAGCTATTGAAGTGAGGAGCTTTGGCGCGTGATTGCAACGCAAAACAATGGAGGAGAGACCATTTGGACAGCCATGGCAGCGATAGTTGCAAGCATTTTACAATCACCAATTGGCAGTTGTTATTGTGGCTGCAACTACCGTCTGTCTTTTTGGCGTTTTCCTTTAGATATTGCTACTAGCTGCCAGCTACCAGCTGATAGCTGGTTGTGGCAATCATGAACGCTCGTTAAAATAATTATTTGCGCTTATGCGGTCAAGCAATGCGCACATCAGCGAGTCAGAGGGGACAAGTACAGCGACGTGCGTTAGGACTGTGGTTCGCTGCAGATGCCACGTGCAACAAAAAATTATTTGTATAACACGATAACACAGTGCAGTAGAAATCGCAACGCTGAGCACAGTGAATGTAGGGTGAAAAATTAAGCGCACTCCCACTACAATTTGAAGCATTAGCGGCAGCAACATTAAGCAACAACTATAGAGAATGGCAGCGACTAAGTTGATTGCATACTCACATATTTTTTATGTTTTTATTTCGATTTCAATTTTTTTTTTTTTTTTGTTTTATAGTAGAACAAATACTTTGCCGTTTGCTGACTTTGTGCGCCATAAATGCGAGTGCTGCTGAAGGTTCTCGTTGCAGGCGGCACTTTAGAAGCAGCCTTGACTGCAACAGCTGTGCAAAGTGTGTACTATGGAGTGGTGTGCATTGAGTAGAGTAGAGTACGAGTAGTGTGCAGTAGTCGATCATGGCTCTGGTAGTGACAGCGCATACAACAGAGTGCATGGACGGCAAGAAGAGCTGCTTCCAAGCCATCTGTCTGCGGGCAAGCTAGACACTCAGTTAGTCGGTAGGTCTGTAGACGAAGTACAACACCTTTCAAGTGCACTTTCATGGCAGTGGTGGAACATCGCAATTAGTGTTTGTTTGTTCGAGCAGTTCAAGTGCGTAATACTAGGTGGGAATTCTGCTGTTCTGGATATAACTGACAGTGGCGGGGGCAAACAATTTTAAGTGTTAGGTAAAATAAGTTGCGCAAGAAGGTAGGCAGAATTAAAATGAGATAGAGAGAAAAAATTTAAGTACACTGTATAACAAAATTCGAATATTTTCAAAATAATAAAGTTCTGCTAATGGGCATGGTAAGGGGATAATGCACAATATAAGTACACCTGTGTTCAAAATAGTAGCAGCGTGAAGAAGTACAAAGTTTTAACTTATATTTTTTTTTTTTGTTATTTAACTCTTTTCATGTCTTTATACGATTATAGTGCATTCTACAACAAAAGCTGTATAAACAAACTTGTACAAACTTTGTACAAAATTAAAAAACAAATGTAACAAATTTCAAAAAATATCCGTTAAACTTTTCAACTATTTAATCAGAGCCTTTAGAAAACTGCTGGGTATGCAGATTTGCAACTCATTCAGTTTAAGTATGACAAAATTTTTAGTGCCTCAAAAGTCGTGTTGATTTTTTATATGTTTTTGCATACATCTTCTTTATATGCTAATCCTATTTCGAATGTAGGCGATCACACTATTTTACAGATAAAATATTGCATTTATAACAATTAAAATAATAACACTTTAAAAATTATAATGCTTGAAAAATGATAAAAATAAATAACATTTAAGGGGGCAGATACCTGTAAACGGTCATATTTTACCTGATTTTCATTTAAATTATTTAAAATGAAGAAGTCAATATATTTTTTTCAAAATTGGCATACAGTTTATTTATACTTAAAAATAATATAAACATTTTTTTTTTTTATTTTAATCTTTTAAAATGGCGGATGTACACTCACTTCTTCCAGGAAGATCGCAGCGGGGCTTCTCAATCGGCGGGCATTGTAGCATCGGCGTCAGTGAACTGAATACAAAAAACCAAAAATTTTTTTGTTTATTAATGTCATAATTTGTATATGAATGAAACAAAAATGGAAAACAATTCGCGGAATAATATGCTTCAAAACAAAAAATGAATTTTGGGGCGAATTTTCCCACTCTTTTTGCTTCGAAAAAATTATTTTTTCGAAAAATCTTCGAAAACTTGTAAATTCACATAGAAGTAATATCATAGAAAAGATGTGTGCAAAATTTCAGGGAGATCGGTCACTAACTTTTCGAGTTATCGTGTACGCCAATTAGAAAAATATAGTTTTGAGAAAAACGCGTCTAAAGTTTGAATACAACGTAACTCTACCTCTCCCAGCGCTCGAACGCAGAGAATAGAGTCGTCACGGTTGACAATCTACAATACACGAAATACTTAAATTTACGTGCCAAAATTTTTTTGACACATTCTTAAAGGATTATATTGGGTAGTCGAAAAAGTCTTTTCGTATTTTGTCAATAGATGTCGTTGGGGTCATCTATCTCCAGTGCTACCAATCACATTGTGTCGTATCATATGGTGTTAGAAAGGTGACATTTTAAGCTTCATTTAACCAAAAAAAATTACATTCGGAGAAGTTGAAAAAAAGTTATAGCTGTTCAAAAATGAGTGAAAATAATGAAGAAATTCGCATATTTTGAAATTTTTGTATATTATAAAAAAGGGAAGAATGCCACGCAAGCCACCAATGAAATTTGTGAAGTTTACGGAGACGATGCTGTATCAGTTCGTGTAGCACAACAATGGTTCGCTTGCTTCCGTTCTGGAAATTTCGATGTGAAAGATGCACCTCGCTCCGGTCGACCTATCGTTGAAAAAGTCGTTGAAATTATGAAAAAGATTGACCAGGACCGTCACATAAGCTGCCATGACATCGCCAAAGCACTAAACATTCATCATCAAACGGTTTTGAACCATTTAAAAAAGGCTGGTTACAAAAAGAAGCTCGATGTTTGGGTACCATATGAATTGTCTGTGAAAAATTTAATGAACCGAATTAACATCTGGGATTCTTTGCTGAAACGAAATGAAATCGAACCATTTCTGAAGCGAATGGTAACAGGAGAAGAAAAGTGGATCAAATACGACAATAATGTGCGAAAAAGATCTTGGTGCAAGGGTGGTGAAGCTCAACAAATGGTCGCAAAGCCAGGATTGACGCCTCGAAAGGTTATGCTGTGTGTTTGGTGGGATTGGAAAGGAATCATCCACTATGAGCTGCTCCAGCCTGCTTGAACGATTGATTCTACACTTTACTGTCAACAACTGATAAGATTGAAGAGAGAAATCGAAAAAAAACGGCCAGAATTGATCAGCAGAAAGGGCGTCTGAGAGAGTTTGGCTGGGAAGTTTTGATGCATCCACAATATAGCCTTGACCATGCACCATCGGACTACCATTTATTTCGGTCAATGCAGAACTCCCTTAATGGAGTAAAGTTGGCTTCAAGAGAAGCCTGTGAAAATTACTTGTCGCAGTTTTCGCCGAGAAACTACAAAAGTTTTACACTGATGGAATAATGTCTCTAGAAGAAAAATGGCAAAAGGTGGTCGCCCAAGATGGTACATATTTGGTTTAATAAAGTTCATTATAAATATAAAAAAAATGAGTTGAAGTTTGATTAGAAATACGAAAAGACTTTTTCGACTACCCAATACTAACATTTTATGAAAAAAAAAAAATTTTTTTTCGAAATTTTACAGATATCTGTCCTCTTAACCATCATAACATTAAAGTATATTTCATAATTCGCATTTAACAATTTCATTATAAATTCGATAATCTTGATCTCTTGCTTTTGTCAATAAAGTTCCTATGTTGCGGATTTCAGTCCAATTTCTTATGTTTCTTAGTTTAAATAACTGTATTCTGCAAATTCTACATTTTCCTTCTATTTTTCCTTGAACTAGTATTTGCAGCACTTTATAATTGTCATTTTTCATAATATGTCCTATGCATGTAGCTTTGCGATTTTTAATGTTTATGAGGAATTCTCGGTTTGGCCGAATTCTGCGAAGCACTTCCGCATTTATTATACTTTCTGTCCACGTTATGTCTAAGATTCTGAAAAAAATTCGCATTTCAAATATTTCTAATTCGTCCAAGTCAATAACTTGCATTGAGGAGGACAGACAGTGTATAACATTGAACACTTCGGATTTTGTATTTAATCTTAAAGTCATAATTACTTAGTACATTTCTGTAATTATACAATACTGTTCTTGAATACTCTATTCTAGCTCTTCTTTCTTTAGAAGGATCGCAGCTTTCGGTAATCCAGTAGCCTATTTAACTCTTCAACTGTTAAGCTTTTATTAACGTAAGTGTTTCCTCTGCTAACTATCATGTAAGATACTCACTCGTACTTCACTTTATTAGCATTAATTTTCAAGCCATCATTTTAACTACTGAGCGCAACATCGTTGACCAGTGCTTATAATCTACTCAGAGTGTCCACTAAAAGAGTAGTGCCATCAGCATATTTAATATTATTAATTTGAATACCGTTTACTTTAATACATGCATCCGAATTTCGTAATGCTTCCTGGAAAATTTTTTTGGAGTAGATTCTAAACAATATTCTCTCACCGCACCTTCATCTGACTCTTCCTCGAATAGGTATTGCGTCAGTACTCTCATCGCTTACATTTACTTTTGCGGTTTGCTGCCAGTAGAGGTCCCTTAAGCATTGAATTTCTTTTGTATCAATATCCATTGTTTTAAGGATACTGATAGGTTTACCATGCTGCACAGTTTCAAGTGCTTTTTTCATAATCAGTGAAACACAGAAACGCAGAAAAATACACCATGTTCCCCTACATACTTTGAAGACAAAATACCTTTCTCCTAACTCACATTTTCTGTTACGAATAATTTTTTAAAATATTTGCAATGAGTGATTCATTAAACTTATCAATCTATAATCACGGCATTTCTTTGCACAAATATTTTTTGGGAGGGCAATAAAAGAAGATTTAGGCCAATCTAAGAGATATTTTTCTGTATCGTAAATATAGTTGAATCTTTTTTCATAAATTTCTATTTTGCATACGATTTGGAGAATTTTCTTCCATATAAAGCACACGCTCGGAAGTCTTTTATATGGAATAAAATTGTCAACGTAGAAAATTAAATACAAAAAATCAATAATAGTTAAAAATTGGCGCCAAAAATAATCGTCGCGATCCAATTATTTTGAACACTGCTTTATATGTGAAAAGTTCACGTCTACGGGGGTGAAATAGTATAAGAAACCACAAGATTCCTATTTTGAAACATGAAATATGAGTCAAAAGACATCTATAAACTTCACCGCTTTGATTTTATTGAAATTTGTTCAGAATTTTCTTTGGTTCCTTTTTTGAAATGTAAGTCTAACTGTCGGTCTAAAAGAAAGAAGAAAAAGAAAAATAAAAGTGTTTTTTAGAATTTGTTCGGCATTATTCATTCAGCAAAATTAAAAAAATATTTTGTAATTTGTAATTAAAAAAACATTTTGTTAGTTTTTTGGTAAAAATTTAAAAAATAAAAAAAAAAACGTTTATGGCAAATAAGAAAAAAACTTCTTTCCTCAAATTTTCGCCTTTTAATTATTTCTTAAATATATTCAAAAGAAAGCTTATAACTTTTTCTTTAACTAATATCTAACTTTTTATGGAGAGACAAAATTCTATGAATAAAGTTTTGATCTCAAACGCACTTTGCCGTCACGGCACTGTGTAATCGATCAACGTAAATTTACAACACACAACTCGATTTTTTCGAAACTTTTGCATACGGAGTGTGGTTGAATAGTTATGTTATCATTTAATGGATACCTTCTAGGGACGGCAGCTGATGTCTTTAATATTTTCCGTGAAAAAACTTTAAAATAATTGCTGCATTTGCTGGCATGCAGTTAAAAAACTAGCCACCTCAGTAAATAAATTTCTAAAAATCAGCAAACAAAAAACCAACTATTAATCAGGTATCCCCTTTCTACACCTATGGCTGATGTCTCTTGCAAATATTAGTAAAGTTCTTCTAACCACAACTCTTTAAACGCATTTGTATTTGTTTAGTATCACTTACACAGGAAGTAAATGTTTGTGGTTTAAATCGATTGATGCGTATTGACTTCCCAGACTGTGGCTATCTAATGCGTGTAGGCAATTATTTATTATTTGAAATTTAACACGTTTCTTCTTATTAGAAGTTCAATGAATGTCTAACATAAATTTTTTGCTTTGCGTTCCAATTCGATAAGATAGCAAAGAAATAGTTTTTTCTTATGGTATGAAAGTTACGTCCACCAAAGGAGCGGAATAAGAAAATATTTTAGTATGAAGAGTATCGGAGAGTTCTTAAAATAGAACTCATGTTTTCCGAATAAGCCCAATATATCCTATAAGTTAATGGCTCATGTCGCTGACAAATTTAATTTCTCGCGTGCCACAAGTTTTTTATGTACTTAAAATTCATGGGAAAAACCTTGAGAAAAGTGGTAAATGGTATGAAAGAAGAAGTGACGAAGCCTTAATTTATATCATATGTATGTGGATTATATATCCAATTATGGTCGAAATACTGACACCATTAAATGACAGCATGAAGGAAAGTAATCCCTATAATGGATTTACTTAACTATGCAGGCTTTGTTTTAATTGCTTGTATACTTGAATAGAGACTGCAACTCTTTTCGAAAGCATTCGCTTTCTTCAATTGCTTCGAGAAGTAGCAGTGGCCGTTTAATCTATGTGCAAACTACATCGACATACTTGCCAAGTTAACGAGGCAAAGTTCAATTCCCATTAATGGCCCGTTTTAGAAGTGTAGCTCTTAGACCCAAAGTATACCAAAGAAGACCTGAGCAAATCAACTTTATTTCAATTAAATTTCGGGTCAAAACCCCAAAATTTATTTTTCTAGTATTCAGCATATATTTTTTTGTATAAAACTGTGAATACCTGTCATCTTAAAATAATAGACTGACGCAAAGAACTTGAAAGATAAGCCAAGATTTTTTTTTTTTTTTTTGAATTTTTAATGCACCATATTAGAGGAGAATTTGTTTTGGGTGCTGAGAAGCATAAAAAAATTTCTTTAATATTTTATTCGCGAAGGATTTCACACCGAGGCTTAATACCAGTTAGAATTTTGACCTGTTGTCATGTGATTGCACTACGTGCAACACAAAGTGAAAAGATCGGTGCCTATCTTTGGGCGATCTTTGGATCTTGGTTTGAAAGCATTTAAAATAAAGCTAGCCGGCCTCTCTTCTAAAGCATCATAATTTCAGTCGTTGAGCTCTAGAAAAACTCGCGGAGAATCCATATTTTGGGGCTGGAATTTTGTTCAGCGATGAGGCCCATTTTTGGCTTAATGGCTACGTCAATAAGCAAAATTGCCATATTTAGGCTAAAGCGCCATCCAAAGCCATTGAAGAGCAGCCATTTTATCCATCGAAAACAACCATTGGGACTGGCCTAAGGGCTAGAGGAATCATCCGCCCATATTTCTTCAAAGACGCGTCTGGCGCCAATGCAATAGTAAATGCCGAACTCTATGAATGCAAAAAACATGTACTCTAGGCGACCCACGATTACCATGTGGAAACGCCTTAAGTAAAATGTAAAAAATAAGGAAAACAAAACTTTGTTCAACAAAGAAAAATTCACGTTCCATAGTTTATTTCATCAGCTGCCAAGTGTAGTGTAATTATTATTAAAATCGATTGAAAAAGTGTCATATCGGAAAACAAGAATTAACGACTCCTTTTTTGTGTCACCTCATTTTGGCATGCGTTAGCTTAAATAATTAAACTCTGAATAACAGAAAATGATTTTTTTTGGCAATCCACAAATATTTTGCCTCAAATAATTTTTTTCTCTTGTTATTTTGTTAGGACGCATTGAGTTTATTCGTGTAAATTCAACGGCATATTTTGTTTTACTATATGGTAACCGTGCGTAGGTTTGAAACACCAAAAAGTTTCTGTGAAAAAGTGTTTTTCTAATAGCGATCGCCCCATGGCAGGCAATGGCAAACCGAGAGTATTTCTGCCATGAAAAAGCTTCTGATAAAAAATATCTGCCGTCCGGAGTCGGCTTAAAACTAAGTTCCTCCAATTATGGAACAACATCAAGGCACACACCTATCAGAAGTGTATGCGCCAATTATTTATTTTGTGTCATGCGGTAACCGTAGGCTAATTCGTGTTAAGACCTTTTTTTAGCTGGGCATTTTACTATGTTACAGGCATCTTGTATTATAAAGCAGCCTTTGAAAACAAGTGCATTCTCGCTTTCAGTTCATTCACTTACTCTCGCCACCGGTAGTTTTTAGCTCATAACTTTTGTCTATGGTAAAGTACATACATATACACAGTGTCTTAACATACACACATGCATATATTTATATAAATTTATTTATATTTAAACCTCTTTAGATGCTATTTATTTCTCTGTTTGTTTTCTCTTTACCAAAGTCTCTAAACATCAACAAAAATCATCTTTGTAGCCTTTTCCTCACTAATGCCGTAGTTTATGAGGATAAGCCTATTTAGTGCAACTGTCTGTGGCAATGTGTGTGTGAACGCAGCCTTTGCTGTGTGTTGGAATTTTAAAGTGTTTAGGTCACATTATTTATGTAGAACGATCAAGCGTGAAACGAGCAGCAGCACAAGCGGGTGTACCTAAGCAACAATAGCGAACAATATCGGCTACGGTAGCATGGACAGTAGCAGCGGCAATTGACTGCCATTTGGCCTTTCGTTTTATTTGCGCTCCATTGCGCTTAATGCGGCTTTTAGTAAATGGTATAAATTCGAATTTAGTGCAGCGCACATTTGTGTGGGCCTAAGCTGCATTCAAACGTCGTCAGAAAGTGAGCGCAATGAAAATGAAAATTCTTAAAAATATGAAAAATGGGCGTAATGAAAATGAAATTGAAATAGAAAATCAGTGATTTTTTTTGGTTTTCGTTTTGTGTTTTTAGGTGCGCAGTCTTAATATTATTTATAAAAAGCGGTTCACGCATGAGGTCAAGGTTTAGTGTCACTATTTATGAATTATTTCACATTTTATTGCACTCATTTTGTAGATTTGAAATTTATACACAAACCGCCTACCTAAATAAGTCAAATTTAGTGTGGCTTAAGTTACAGCAGGTAAGTTTATGGCTCAAGTGGTGCCTGATTGCCTGCAGCGACGTTGTCAACATTTATTTTATTGCGCACCTAACAAAGGATATGGCAGCCGTAGTGCTGCGTCAACGTTTGAACTGGCGTTAATTGAGTCGCTAATGGCGTGTAAGTTTGCATTTAAGTGCATTTCTGAGAAAATATAAAAGAAGTTGTCAACTTAAAAAATGCGCGCGCACCACCAAAAATGACAGCAGCGCAAATTTAAAGGGGCATTCACACTGCCCTTCGGTTATTTATAGAAAATTGACGACAAGGACTCAGGCGTGCACCAGCCCAAGACAAATTTATGCATGTATGCAAATACGTGTGGGTGTGTATGTGTAAATAAATTGCTGAAGTCGGCGAAAGCCACTGAAATATATTGTGCACAAGCGGTAAATTCAGCTTAATACCTGATCGCTAGCCCGCCGCCCGTTTGCTTAGTTGGTATGGTTGCAACAATAATCATTCGTGGCATAAACAAATATTTCACACCACAGCCAAGTTTGTCGCTTAAGTCTTTTGTTTTCGCACGTTGCTCAGCTGCAACGTCAATTTTTCGTTTCTCCATGACTATCATTGGCGTCCAATTTGCATTTTATTTGCAGAACTGCTGGGTAGGTGCGCCAAAGCGTCAATGTGGCGGATGCAATCGGTTGGTGTTTTTGACTTTTTTCGTTTCGCGTGATTTTTTTTTTTGTTTTGTTCGTTGACTGCGAGTGTCGAAGTAAGCCAGCGCCTAATTGATTAATTGCACGATTTGATTGAAGTCTTATGCGCATGTTAGGAATATGTATAATGTTTATATGCAAGTGTGTGTATGTGCATACATATATACATATATTTAATAGCAATAGTGGCAATTATTGAAATTTACTCAGATATTTAAAATTTTCGGCTCCCCATTGAGCATTTGGGCAAATGTTTTGCCCAAAGAAATGTTTGAATATTCTCAGCTTCTCTGTTTATTCACGTTGTACATTTTTCTGAAAGAATTAATTTAAACACATCGACTTCTTCAACGATAGTTCGATCGGGTCGAGGTGCATCTTTCACATCGAAATTTCCAGAACGGAAGCAAGCGAACCATTGTTGTGCTACACGAACTAATACCGCATCGTCTCCGTAAACTTCACAAATTTCATTGGTGGCTTGCATGGCATTCTTCCCTTTTTTATACAAAAATTTCAAAATATGCGAATTTCTTCATTATTTTCACTCATTTTTGAACAGCTATAACTTTTTTTCAACTTCTCCGAATTTAATTTTTTTTTGATTAAATGAAGGCTAAAATGTCACCTATCTAACACCATATGATATGACACAATGTGATTGGTAACACTGGAGATAGATGACTCCAACGACATCTATTGACGAAAAGACTTTTTCGATTAGCCAATATTATTTATTATTTGACCAAATTCGCCATAAAAACCTGTTGATTAACCTGGTCAAAGCGGTCATTCAGAATGGTACATAAAAGGGATGGTTTTTTATGAGGAGCTTTTTTGGCAGATATACGCCCAGATATTTGTTATAAGAAACAATTTTTTTATCATTTGGTGTTTTATGTCTGGAGATTCAAGTACGAGCACTTCTGAATGGAGTCACGCACAAGCCCATTCGATTTCAGAGGCTGCCTACGATCTCGAATTTAATGTCACCTTTTTTCAGAAAAAAAAAATGTATTTTCACGAAACCAACATATCGCTCAAAAATTAGATAATATAACCCAAATTACCACAAGCTCTTCTTTTATGCTATCTAAAAAATTCATGAAACTAGAGATGAAATTATCTCTTTACTCTTACTTAGGAAGACATAGTAAATTGAAAACTTTTAAGTCGTTTTCCTCAGAATAGAATTTTGGTTTTTTGAGTTATGATAATAATGAAGAAATGTGAATATGAACCGAATCATCCTTATAATAACACGATTAATATTTTCAGAACATAGTCCATAATCAAATATTTAAAAATTGGTCCAGCAATTTCATTTATTTATTTAAGTCGATGGTTACAGAAACCTTACAAATCTTTTCAAATTAAAAAATGTGTGAAAATAATACAAAATTATGAATCAATTTACTTATGCTCGATATGACCACCTTTTGCCTTGACTATGGCCTTGAGACGGTCCAGAAACGAATCGCAAGCTGCACGAATGTGACTTGTAGGTATTTTGGCTCATTCACGAACAATGACTTTTTTTAGCGCCTCGAGACTGATGAATCTTTTAGTTCGGACTTTGCTCTCCAAAGTGGCCCAAAGAGAATAATCCATTGTGTGGACATTATGAAGCTCGGAACGTTGTTTTCTTAGTTCACTCGAGCTTTCTGAGACGGTGCCGAGTACTGTTGAAACGTCCATGGCTTCAAAGCAACCTCCAGAATACTTTCCTGATAACATTTCGCTTTTACCTTGACGCCAGGCTCGGTTTAAAAAATTGGAGAACGCCCATCTGTGGGTACAGCAGCCCAAACCATTACCTGTGGAGAGTGCTGACTCCTGGTGGTCAATCGATGACTGAAATTCTCGTATAAACGGTCGGTCAAATAATCCCTATCGTTTTGGGAGTTTACGAATTGCTCAATTTGGAAATTTTTTCTCGTCAGAAAACACAATGTTCGGAAATTGAACGCTTACGGCCAGGCAAAACAACTCCTTCGCTCGCTCAAGTCTGGCTTGTTGATGTTTAGGTGTGAGATCATGCGCCTTTTGGATCTTGTAAGGCTCGACTCTGTAATCATTTCTCAGTATGCGGTGGATGCTACGGTCAGATATTTTCAGTTCTTTCGTCATTTGATTGGCGCTTCGTCGTGGATTTCGCTCAAGTCGCTTCTTCACTTTTTAAACCATTTCAAGAGACATTGCAGTCTTTTGATGAGCACCTTCATGACGTTTCGCGATGCTACCAGTATCAATGCAACGAGTAATGGTGCGATAAAAAAAAAAACTTTATTTAGTCTAAGGTGCTCCAGCTCACGAACAATCGCTGGTTGTGATTTTACAGCCGAATATAATGCAATCACACTATTATTTTTTAAATCCATTACTGGTTTTTTTTTCACGTTTACTCTCGACAAAATGCTTCCGCGCTCTGTTAAACAATACCCTGGACTGTCATTTAGCCAACTAACAGATATCAGCTGTGCGAGTGGTCTGAAGTTGGTTACACTTCGAGTGTCGGACCCTGTACACCATAAACAAACATAAAACCCTGGACAGAGGACTAGTTTTCGAGTGGGCTTACACTAATTAACTTATAACTAATTAACTATATAACTTATAACTTAAATATTATATAAGAAGCTAGTGGCTCTTGAAATTTTATCGTTTGGAGTGCAAAGCTATTCTAGTGGCATTGGATGCTATATAATAAAGACATACTCAAGTTTTGAACACAATAAAGAGTTGTAGAGAAGTTTTATCGTATACGGATCTTTGAAATCCTTAGAGTAGTGTCGCAATAATGCATGATTACTGTAAAAATGGGAAGGGCTATAATGTATATGGTTTTTGAACGTAAAACGTTTATCGAAGACAACTTCAAGATCAACAAAATCATTTACTGAATTAATTGGTAGTTAATTACAGTATAACACGAATGCCGGACCTCGATATATCTGAAATACATATTAAATATAATATATTGCAGCATTTGTTAATATTCAACGATAATTTATACCTGCGGCTCCAAGATAATTTAAGGGGGGACCCTCATTTAGACGGTCGAAAAATGCATCATTTTTGGGAATTTTTTTCTCAGGTAAAATAACTTCAAACGTTTTGTAATTCATAAAGTACTTTAATAAATGTCTTGACTGTCTACAAAAATTTTCGGAGAAGAAAAAAAACATTTTAAGTATGGAAATATACACCTCGTCCATGGCACCTCATTCTATCTGTGTACATTCTAGCGCTCTGAATTTTTTTCTGAAATAAAAAAACCAAATTTTTTTTAAAACTTTAGGATAATACCTTCGATGTGACATTTTGATTTAAAAAAAAAATGTCGAAATTGATATTTTTTACCCAGTTTTATGTTAAAAGTGATTTTTCATGCATAAAAATTGACTTTAAAATTACAAAAAAATATGAAAATCTTTTTTTTTTTTTAACACTTAATGTCACATTGAAAACAATTTAATTATCTTTAAAATGAGCTATTGTAAAGCCTGATTGGTTCAATACAGCGTTCTCAATTGTGTACACAAAATCGAAAAATGATGTTTCGAGAAAAACGCGTTTAAAGTTTTGGATACAGGCGATCAGGCCACCCGTCGCGTCCTGTTAAAAATTTTGTCACTCCTTCAAAAATACAGATATCGACTTGAAATTTTGAAAGTATATTCTTAAATAGTTGTAGAATAGATTAAAATTATTTCCAAAAAATCGATTTTTTTGACCCGATAAATGAGGGTCCCCCCTTAAGTCCTGTTGCATCGATCTCATGGTAGTATTACGAAGAGAAGAAGAGAAGAAGAAAGAAAGAAAAATTGGACTATTTTTTAAGAAAATTTCAATTCTTTAAACAGAAATAAATGTTATTAATAAAAATAGTAAATAGAAGTTGACCAAGAAGACTACTTTGTGCAGCACCTGAAGGTGCTATAAAAAAGTACAAGTTTTTGAAGGCTTCGGGAGCATAGCGTGCCCATTGAAGCAATACGCGATCAACATCTTCTTCCCTCTCCGTAAAGATTGGATAATTTGAAGAATTGTCATGGTCAAATCTATGTAGGTATGTGCGAAATACCCTGTGTGCTGAAAGTAATGGCGTTAGGTGGTAGTTTGTTCCCACACAGTTCGTTTCAAATCAAATCGTAAGGATGGGTATTATACATACGTCCATGATCAAAAAGTTTCCGGCACAACCAGTCAGATGACACTCTAAGTCAACTGCAAAGAGTTCCCTTTTTTTGTTTTTTAGATTGCAATATTTGTGATTTACATTTATACTAAAATTTTAGCGCTATTGCTTGACAGTTGTAAAAGTTACACGGCCATGAGTAAAGTTGACCCTGTGATTGTTGTCAATTCTTAACAGTTTTAAAAAGGATTTTAATTTGCAACAACCAGTTTGTATTAAATTTTGCGTGCTATATATTGGTGTTAAAATGTTAGAAATGCACATTGCCGTAATGATGCTCTAAGAAATGAGTGACATGAACGTTTCAGAATAGATCGTGAGTCCATCGAGGATGACGAACGTAGTGACAAGTCGTCGACATCGAAAACTAATGAGCGATAACTAACAGCGATAAGGTGAAAGAAAAGTAGGTCAATAATCGCAAATTAAACCGCGAGGAGCTGTCAGAAGCTTTGAACATTGCTTATGGATCCTTTAAGGACATTGTACTTAAGGATTTAAGTGTGGGTTGTGTTGGTCCAAAGTTGGCCACAAAAGGAACTGAATTTCATGCAAAAAAGGGGCCGCGTGGATATCGCCAAAAACAAAGGCTGAATCTGACCCAACACTCATTAAACGTATCACTGCTGGAGACGAGACATGGGTGTATGAGTACGATACGCAATCCAGTACAGCTTCGATTGAACTAAGACCAAACCAACCACGTCATTTTCAGACCAAAAAGAAAGCATTCAAAAGTCAGAAAGTGAGCGCAATTCTTAAAAATATGAAAAATGGGCGTAATGAAAATGAAATTGAAATAGAAAATGAGTGGTTGTTTTTGGTTTTTCTTTTGTGTTTTTGGGTGCGCAGGACAGCTCCGATTGAACCAAGGCCAAACGAACCACGTTATTTTCAGTACTCACGGTTTTTAACAGTACTCTACACCACGAATGTACCACACCAGAATGTCAGACAATTAATGAGAACTATTTTTTGGGCGACCGTCGTAGCCGAATGGGTTGGTGCGTGACTACCATTCGGAATTCACAGGGAGCACGTAGGTTCGAATCGCGGTGAAACACCAAAATTAAGATAAAGTTTTTTCTAATAGCGGTCGCCCCTCGACAGACAATGGCAAACCTCCGATTGTAAAGGGTTTTCAATAAGGGCGGGTAGATGTTGAAATGGAATAAAATGGCGTTTGCTGTGTGGCACGTAGCGCCGTCCTGCTGGAACCACATATCGTCTAGGTCCATATGGTTCAATATGGGCCATAACAAATTGGAAGGGCCACCACGTCTACCGAAAAATGGGCGCAATGCGCGCAACGTTTGCGTTAATGAACACTCATTTTGATAATAAAGTTTTATCATTTGAACGTGCTGTTCAATCGTGTAACTTGCCATGATGACTTGGCATAAACAACTGAATAATAAACAAAAGATTTGACAGATGTCACCAAAACAAAATGGCTGCCACAGGGCGCCAAAATCGACCCGCGCCAATTGAAAAACCCTTTATTTCTGCCATGAAAAAGCTCCTCATAAAAATATCTGCCGTTCGGAGTCGGCTTGAAACTGTAGATCCCTCCATTTGTGGAACAACATCAAGACGCACACCACAAATAGGAGGAGGAACTCGACCACGCACCCAAAAAAGGTGTATGCGCCAATTATATATACATATATATATATTATTTGGGCGTTATGAGATGTTTACGTGATGAAAGGATTTGTGAGAAAACAAATCGAGGATTTTGCACCACGATAACGCCCCGTTGCACAGTGCCATTTTTATCCGTGAATTGTGGACCAAGAACGAACTCAATACGACCCAACAGCCAACGAATTCACCTATTATGGCTCACTACGATTTTTTCTGATTGGTCGAGTCTAAAAGCCACTACGGGGAATGCGTTTTAACAAGTAATGAATAAATCAAAGACAGCTCCGATAGCTATACTGAAAATAGAGTTCCAGAAATGTTTCGAGAGCTGGATCATACGTTGGCATAAGTGCTTTGGGGAATACTTTGGAGGCGGTAATATCATTTTTGAGGAATAAACTTGTATTTTCAATCTTCTGAATATATTCCGGGACCTGTTTGGTCAAGGTGGTATGTTCACCAGGGTATCTTTTAAGCGCAGTTAAATGGCTTTGAAGTTTGTTTTCGGCATTGCAACGAACTTCGTATTGCAAAGCATTTTATTTGTACAAAAGATTTAATTCAATCTGAAGCTTCTCAAAATTCCCTTCCAAGTCATCGTTTTATAAAAGTATACGATTTTTGTTTTTTTGTTTAATGTAGAATTGTATTCAAGGCTCTTGAAGAATTTATTGGCATCAAAATTTCGCATTGGATTTGAACCCCAGAACTTCGCTCAGTTGCGCGCATACATATATAAAGGGTTTTCCAATAAGAGGTGTTATTTTAATATTCAAAGAAAAATTCAATTTTTTAATATAAACGATCGGATGTTTATTTCATTATAAAGAGGAAGGTATGGCGTTATTAGTGGAAAATAACATAAGGCAAATGACCACTACGACCACGCTTACAGTACAATATCCTTTTCATGAAATTTTCCATTACCGAATTGCAAAGTGGCTGCCCTATGTCATCGATAGCCTCACGAATTCCATCTTTGAGGTCTTGAATCGACCATGGGCTGTTAGCGTTGACCTTCTCTTTCACGTGGCTTCAAAGAAAAAAGTCACAAGGTATTAAATCCCACGATCTCGGTGGCCAATTGTGATCACGTCTTCGACAGATAACACGGTCCGGAAACTTTTCCCGTAAAAGATCAAAGGTTTCGTTGCTTGTGTGACACGTAGCGCCGTCTTGTTGAAAATAAACGTTGTCCAGATCAATACTCTCCAATTCCGGTAATAAAAAATCGTTAATCATCTCTCGATAGCGATAGATAACACCTGTTATTGGAAAACCCTTTACAAATCGGTTTTATACATGTATGTGTATGTTGTATGTGTTTGCGTGCTCACACTTAAACATGCGCTTGAATTGAGCACCATGTCAATTTATTTTTTCTTTTCAGTTTATACTTTTTTTCAGCCCATTTGTCTCACGCGGTTCTCATTTCAATTCCAGAGACTCGCTGTCGCGCTTTACTCACTGTGGCAGCTCTTTTTCTCCTATTTGCCATTCAAAGGCATGCCCTGTTATATATTTGTATATTTTGTTATATTGCTTTTTGTTTTCGTAGTAATTGCTGTCAGTTCTTTTCAAAGCCTAGTTAGTCGCCACTTTGCCTGCTTTGCATGGCCATTGCCAATTGATGACTTCTCGATTCGATCGTGGTTGGGTAATTTGGGTTTATTTGCTTTTAATTGCTATTCAATTTACATTTTAATTCTTGCAATTTGCCTGCTACACTCGCATTTAGTGTTCTGCCACTGTCAGAGTGGAGCTCACTTCTCTCCGCCGTATCAACAAAAACAAATACTTGCAAACACTTTAGAAGGGTCTGCACGTATGCCAAGCTGTCTGCGGCTAACTCGATTTGCTTTTATTGCTGTGTCAACAAGTTTGAAATTATTTTGACATAAATTTTCGTAGCGTTTTTCAGAATAAAGGAAAATATTTAAAACAAATAACACTGTGCGACACCAAAGTATTTTTAGAATGGGGTTATACATAAATACTTATTGAACATGCGAAGAAAGGCGTAATACTGTAGTGGGATCATTTTTCTTTAAAACGTCAAAATATTTGTTTGCGCGCTTTTCAGCTTTTCAAAATTTGCGTTGTTTTGCTACAATAAAATATAGAATCTATGTAATAGAATAATAAATATTTTTTTTTATTTTCTAATAATTACTTGATTGAAAATAGCATTATTATCATTACAATATATATTTTTTATTTTAAGGGAACTTATCACTGATTCAGAGCATTTCACTGAGCCCAACTTTCTCCATAAATTTTAGTATTTGTTCTATTTTTTTGAGTTTCATTGCCTTTTCTAGCTAAATTATTTTGCTCAGGTATTTCCCCCGCTTTTGTATCGGTGCTGAACACGATGCTAGCGGTTTCGTCGTTCGAGTGGCCTCGACGCCTCAAACACGCTGCCACTTCTGTAAAGTAGCAGCGATACGCCTATAGTGACCTCGCTTTCGAGCACTTCTTCGGCTATCTTTGCCGCCATATCATCTGTTGTTTTGATCCCACTATTGACGTCAGTTTGATTGCTACCTGTTCCTTTATCTGAGCCTTCCGTTACTTCTGCGGATGTTTTACCCCCGATATCATTTCAGCCCCAGCTTCTCTATAACCATCGTCCTTTGTGTAAATGAATGGGAATTGTGGATCTTTAGAATATCCAACAGCTGCTCCCCTCGATTTCTTTTATTGACTGCTTGTCGACGTCTATTCTTAATAGTTTCCCAGTTTTCAATTCTTTGCTGATGAGTACTCTCCACAAATGTGTACACCAACGCCTGTTTTAGCGGGTGTTGAGATCCGAAAATTCTTTATTTCAACGCCAGCAGCTCATGTTAGGTACATCGTCATTAAGTGCTCACCCGATATATTAGCCTCGTCACTTGTACCTAACTCTAGACCTTTCCAGCCGGACAGTTGTGGCGTCGTTCTACGCAATCAGTTGGCAGCTTTTTTTTAAGAATTTATTGCTCTCGAAGCTTCAGGTACTTTACCCTTGCTAATCGGAAATAACTGCGCCACTAATCCCGATTAACGCCACCGTCTGTCTAGGCTTTTTCTTGGATCCTTTAAAATGTTCGATTCGTTCCGCCCCAATTCGGCTGTAAATATGGATGTTCGGTAGTTCTCTAATAAGTTTTCTCCTTCTTTTCAGCGCATTAAATTGCGATCGATGTTGATCCACTGTGCTGATTTCATGGGACAGAGTTGGTCCCACCAAATACAAAGCATAACCTTGTCGCCTTGAGTAATCGGTGCGTCGTTGAAGATAAAGCATATTCGGCACTTCTCATGATTTCCTGTGATAACGATAACAATATTTTTGGTTTGGCAGCTGAATATGGCAACTGTGTTGGGATTTCTGTTCAGTAAGGTTTGGCAAGTCATAATGAATCGTTTAACGCCAGAATAACGCATTCAAAGTGTGGAAACTTACTTTGAAAATATAAATCTGCTCACAAAGTTCATAGAGCACTGGCGCCATCATCGATCGTTATTTTTTTTTTTTTTTTTGAAATGAGGAAGGAGATGCGGTAAAAGGAGTGCGCTATCGAATCATGCTGACTGAATTTTTATTTCCAAAAACTAATCATTTAAACATCGACGACATTTGATTCCAAGAAGACGGGGCGAGTAGGCATACAGCGGGCTTCAGAATCGATTTATTGCAATATTCAAGCCGCCATTGACGGCATACACCTAGATTTATTGAAAAAAGTAGCCAAAAATGGGACTGATCGAATGGACCATGTAACTCGCAGTCTGAAAAAATAAATGCCAGGAAATTATATACCAGATTATAATAAAAAAAATGTATTCCGACGATATTTCTGTTTGGTATATCAGTTTAAGTTCTCAAGCTCTTAAAAAAAGCCCGATACTACTGGGTTTGTCTTTGGTGTAAACGTATTATTATTATATATGCGAGGTGGGTTCAAAAAGTATCGTGAATTTTGAATTTTTGCAGGTTACGTAAATTCGAATTTCGATTTTTTTGTGGCAATATGTTGGTACTCATGTCTCTCACTCATGCCGACGAGTTCAGCCATTTTAAATGTTCAGTTAATTGTTGACAGCTGCTTTGCTTGCACGTGTTTTGCCTCGGCTTCAAATTTTACCTATTCAAAAGGATGGATCAAAGGACCTGAATCAAATTTTGTGTGAAAAACGAAATTAAATGCGCGGATGCATTCCGAATGTTGACTGTGTCATGCGGAAAACCAACGTTTATCGGTGGTTCAAAATGTTCTCAGAAGTCCGAGAAGATGTGAACGACGAAAAGCGTGCCAGACGCTCGAGCACTTCAACAACAGACAAAAAAATTGATGAAGTGAAGAAAATGGTAAGGGCCAATCGCCGAATCACCGTTAGAGAAGTTGCTGATATCCTAGACATATCGATTGCCTCGTGCCATTCGATATTTTTCAATGATTTGGGCATGAGACGGGTCGCCGCGAAATTCGTACCAAAACTGCTCAATTTCGACCAAAAGCAGCATCGGATGAGCATTGCTAATGAGATGTTGGACTCTGTTCCGACGGCCCAAATTTGTTCCAGAGGGTCATAACTGGTGACGAATCGTGGGTTTATGGTTATGACGTGGAAACCGAAGCTCAATCATCTCAATAGAAGCTGCCGCACGAACCAAGACCGAAAAAAGCGGGTCAAGTTCGGTGGAATGTAAAAGTTTTGCTTACCGTTTTCTTCTATTGCAGGGGCGTTGTGCATCATGAGTTCTTGCCACAGAGTAAAACGGTCAAGAAGTAATATTATATTACCTGCAAGTTATGCGCAATTTGCGCAAAGCAATCCGCCAGAAACGCCCGGATTTGTGGAAGAACAAAAATTGGCTCTTGCATCACCATAACGAACCTGCTCACACATCGGTGCTTGTGCGCGACTTTTTGGCCAAAAACAACACACTAATGAAGCCACAGCCACCGTATTCCCAAGATCTGGACCCCTGTGACTTTTTCTTGTTCCCGAAACTGAGGAGGCCCACGAAAGGACGACGCTACGCTACGATTGACGAGAGAAGGACGGCATCGAAGGAGAAGCTGCACAAGATAAAAAAATTATTTTTTGAAGTGCTTCGAAGATTGGAAAAAAACGTTGGCACAAGTGCATAATATCTCATGGGGATTACTTTGAAGAGGAGAAAATAGATATTAATGAATAAATAAATAAATTATGAAAAAAACACAAAATTCGTGATACTTTTTGAACGCGCCTCCTATATGTAATTGGCGCGTACACCCATTTTTGGGTGTTTGGCCGAGCTCGTCCTATTTGGGGCGTGCGTCTTGATGTTGTCCCACAAATGGAGGGACCTACAGTTTCAAGCCGACTTCGAACGGAGTTTATACGGATATTTTTTATGAGGAGCTTTTTCATGGCAGAAATACTCTCGGAGGTTTGCCATTGCCTGCTGAGGAGCGACCGCTATTAGAAAAAAAACATTTCCTTCATTTTGGTTTTTCACCGGGATTCCAACCTACGTTCTCTCTGAATTCCGAATGGTAGTCACGCACCAACCCATTCGGCTACGGTGGCCGCCAATTATTATTATTATTATAATATTGTGTGATAATATTTTATATCAGTAATAATGGACAAATTCAACGATCTGTTAAGCATCCATGTTCATGTTGTTGTTGTAGTAGCAGCATAAAGATTCCCCATATTTACATATGGAGAATGCTGCTGGAGTGACAGTCCTTGGCCGGATATAAATCCGGGTGGTTTCGGTAACGTAGAACCGACTGTCGTGGAAACGAGTTAAGGTTCATGCTTGCGGTTGCTTCTCCGAAAAAATGTTTGTTTATTTGTATTTACCGCCAATATGAATACAGTTTTGATTAATAAAATTTGCAATCAGCTGCAAAGATGTTCGGAAGAACTAGCCGGCCTTGGATATTACAGGAAGTCAATTATCCCGAAATGTGTAGAGCGGAAACAGCAAAATGGTCACAGGCATCCCATGTCAAGCCTTTTGCAACTGTTTGGGCAAGAGTTAAGCAAAATCCCAAAGGAAAAAAAATATGGATGATCAAAGACTTATCAAAGCAAATTCGATTTATTTGGAGCCGATCATCTTCACAACCTGCGCAGAAATTAACACAAAGTATGGCTCGAAGATGTGAAGCCATTATAGCTAATGGTGGCGCATAAATAGCACATTTTATTGCAAATATTGCGTTAATAAATTTTGAAACCCCATACAATGCAGCTTTTTAAAATGACTGCAGTGATCCATTGAAAAACGGTGGAAAAAAAGTTGTATACCTAAAATATAATTGAATTTTTTATTAAATAAGTAAACGGAGTTTCTCTCGACGGCCTCGATTTGTCGCACAGCGTAATAACGCTCACGAGCGGAGAAAAAAACAACAACTTAATAAATAAATCGAACTACTCTTATTCTTAAATTGCTTTTATAGCTGCCAGGCAATATGAAGCCAATATTTTTGCTTTCAATCGTTGCTGTTTTTAACTGCTGCCTTCCACGCTCAACTACTTGGCTTCTACTCGTCTTTTTGGGCACTTAAGTAGATATTGTATATTTTACATTTTGTCGATGTTGTCATGGGTTTTTTTTTTTTTTGGTATGGGTACCTATGTTTGCCTTAACATTTACATGCTAATTAAATACGCTATCCGCACATAATTATCTTGCTTCGCACAGTGAAAACATACGAGAACATTTTTTATATAGTTTTACTCTTATCGCAGTTTTTGTTAAGCCTCATTACCTCAACTTACAAACGACCTTGATGGCATACAAACAACAAAATAAACGAAAAATAATATATATCGCATTTACAAAAAAGTACATAAAACTACATGTTTGTATACAATAAATATTGTAAAAATAAATTTATATGCCAGCATACATACATTCTATAGGTAACTACGACCACAAAGTGGCCACTTTAGTCGCACAAGTGTTTACTTTAGTTGGCTGCCTGCAGCTACAATGTCTCACCACCTATTTCGGTTTTGTATTTTTTTTTTTTAATTTTTGTTCTTTTTTTTGATTCTGCTTCTTTTCCAGCCACAAGCACTTGTTTGCCGGCTATTTTAGTACATTAAGGGTCTGGTTCTGCTTTTTGATAACTACAAATTATTTTTCAGCTGCATTTACATGACTTGCAATTTTGTATACACACACGCACATACATACATATAAAACTTGTGTACATAAATAAAACACCAACTATCCTATTTCTTGGTCGCGCTTGTAAAAAACGAAGATTTTTATTAAATTTATAGCTGCAAAAGTTAACTATAAAGTAGTGGCGATATATAATATTTGTTGTTGTTTTTTGTTTGGTGTACATGTAGAGCTGTGCTGAGAGCAAATATGATCAGATTGCAATTGTTAAGTCAGGTACAAGGTGGCGCATAATTAAGCATCCAATTTTGTTTTCGAACAACTTTATTACTAAATTAAAAAGTTATAATTTTGAGGAACGGAAATCTCGATTGAAATCAAAGATAAATATATACGGTTAGCCAATATTCGACAGACCCATCTGGCAGCCCTGTATCTTTTGACAGAGGTGTCAGATCGCTTAATGACATACCGCGTTGGAAGCGTCAGTCTAAGCAGATTTTTACCATGGAACAGTATATGCCACGCGAGCGCTCCCAAATTGTTGAAATTTACATTCAACAAAAGAAGTCAATTGTGAAAACTCAACGTATAAAAAATTAAATAATGTAAAAAGTGCGCCTTCTAAGAACACCATTAAACGTGGTGATCTTTCTAATCCAAAGAGGCCAAATTGCTCTTGTACGGGCCAGTGTTGAGACGTCGCCAAGGACATCCCAAAATCGTTGGGCATTGCTCGAATCACTTTACAACAAATTATCCGCATTGATTTGCATTTATTCCCGTATAAGATTCAATTGACGCAAAGATTGTTGCCTGCGGACAAGCATCGTCGATTGGAATGGGCCCAAAAAACACATGGGTCCGTCGAATATAGGCAACCCTGTATGTATATATATATATATATATATATATATATATATATATATATATATATGTGTGTGTATATATGTATATATGTAATATATACAACATATCGTCCCCTTAGTATAACAATAGCCTATGTGCTCATAGGCTATTATTTTTTTAATGAATTTTTGGACCCTCCATCGTCGATTTTATATGTGGTCAAAATTTTCTCAAATTCTAGTTCCACAAAGTGGACAAAGTGGGTCAAAACGTCAGTCAAAAAATAATAAATATTTACAGACATAACGATATTTGAGTGAGAGCTACTTTCGACAAAAAGTTTGAAATTCATTTTCTCAAAACATCAAAAAATTTATAGGCTATTTTAATACTAAGGGGACGATATGTCAACATGAAAATAGCAGTACTCTTAAAAAATTATTTTGAAGTCTTTACTTTTTTCTATAAATCATTCAAAAAACAAAATTGAAAATCCAATATCATCGAAGGTTTAAGGAATTTCAGATATGTAGAGTTTACCTGAATAAATCTAACAACTACGTAAATAACGGCTGTTTATCGACGTCCTTACGTTTTTAAGTGCAGCATTGAAATAACAGTGCCTTTAGTTTTTTAATGTTATACAGGAAGATTAAAAAAATTTAACACAGATTTATACGAAAGTATGTTTTTAAACAACCACGTTCTCCCGCTTTCATGGGAAGGTATCTTGGAGTGCTACACATTGAAAATTAGGTAAAGAAGGTCAGTATAGCCTTCTACTCCTAAAAATCTATGTTCGGTAAAAAATGGGCACTCAAGCCACAGGTCGCGCTGTGGATGTACAACACAGTGGTTTTACCAATTTTAACGTGTAGATGCCTGGCTTGGTGGGCAGCTCTTCGGAATGGCTATAATATTACTAAAATAGGAAGGGTGCATAAGGCTGCATGCATTGGAATCACCGGAGCTTGTAAAGTTTGCCACAGTGCTTCCCTGAATGTCGTTTTGCAGTTACTTCCCTTCGATTTTTACGTTATTTCCATCGCCGCTCAAAGTGCAATCAGGTGAAAGGAGATTGGCCTCTGGAGAGAATCTCTCAAGGGACATGGTAGCATCTGAACTTCATACAGATCTCTCTATCCGCAAACTAGAGTTTGAGGGTCGTGCTAGGGCAATATTTTCAAATAGGCAGGATTGAATTGAGGGGAAAATCCACACCGAGATGAAATCGGAAGTCGGGGCATGATTTTTCTCTTAATCTGCCAATTTATCTATCTCCTTTAAACTGCCGAATACTGCTAGTGTTTTTCAAGCAGAAGTCTTTGCAATCCTACAGGCATGCAAAATACTTAGAGAACACGGGAGCGAGAGTGATATTAACATTTTCTCCGATAGTCAAGCCGCGAGGAAGACTCTGAAAACGCAATGGTGCTGAACGAAACTAGTAAACTTCTGTGAGGAGGATATCAAATCTCTTGGGTGTGCAGGTAACATTTCTCTAATCTGGGTTCCAGGACATAGAAACATAGAGGGAAATGAAATTGCTGATGAGCTTGCCAGGGAAGGGGCTGAATTGGCCTCAGAGACCTGCTACCCGGTCATCAGCAACCCCCCTGAGTTGTTAAACGGGAACTGCACAAATTATTTCTCAGGAAAGCGCAGAAAATATGGAGCTTCATTTCTTCACCCTTTGGCCCCAGTCCAATATATGGAGGACTCAGAAAGTCCTTTGCACTCCTCGCCATTCAATTTCCAAACTCGTAGGTGTATTTACCGGTCACTGGACGATCGGCACACACGCGGAAAAGCTGGGGTTACCATTTAACCCCCCATTGCAGAATCTGTGGGGAGCTTTAGAGAAGGAGACTATTTCTGACTTTCTCCGTAAATCTCCGGGTTTAACAGGTCACTGGGTGCTCCTTTCTTCGGCAGCCTGGAGCAATGCGCCAACCTAAATCCAATCAATCCTCTCCATTATATCAACAGCTCTGGCTGGCTGTAGATATCTGCCTGTTGGAGGTCTCATAATGGTATCAAAACGGCACTTCAGTGCTACTTGAGGAGTACCAAACTGGCACTTCAACCATTTCACCTACCTACCTTTTTATTTATTATTTATACATATTTTTTTATATTTTGATGAATGTGATGCATATTTTTCTTATGTTTTAACTATAGTGGGTCGAACAAAAGACTGCACCAAAAAACAACGAAAGCAGTTTCTGAACCTCAGTGCAGATGGAAGATCTTACACAGAAATACAAAATATTCTTTCATGTTCAGCAAACGTGATTTCAAATGCTCTCAAATTTGTGCAAAAGCCGGAAAAAGAGAAGGAAACCGAAAAACGGAAACGCAGAATTGTAAGTTGCCCCAAAGAAAATCGTAAGAAGTCAGTCATACAAATTAAAAAAGTAGTTAGATTAAATGTTACTGACATACCTGTACGAAGAAGACTACGGCAAGCTAGATAAGAAGCTCGTAGTTCACGAAAGAAGGCACTCCTGGCACCAAAGCATAAGGCAAAACGTTTGGAATTTGCAAAAAAAAAACCATTCTAGCTGTACGGCTGACACATGGCCTTATATTTTATGGACTAACGAGTCACAAAAAGTTTTGTATAGCAGCACGGATTCACGACAATATGTAAGACGTCTCCCTGGTACCCAAAATCAGCCACAATACACTCTAAAAACCTTCAAACATAGGAGCTCAAAAATGATGGATGGGGATGTTTCTCCTATTAAGGCGCAGACGACACCAATATTTATGTGGAAATAATACAAAATGTTGCATTGCCGAATTGCAGAGAGGAAATGCCAATAAAATGGGTCTACCAGCAGAATAATAATCGTCAGCACACGAGTCGGAAGATCAAAGATTAGTTTCGCGCAAATAAAATTGAGATTATCGAATCGCCAGTTCAGTCCCTCGACCCCAATCCTATAGAAGATCAGTGGGGGAACTTAAAAGGAGTCGTACATAGTCCCAAACCGGTTAACAATCAACAACTTTGGAAAAGTGTTAAAGATGCGTGGCTGAAAATTTCGAAGTTGCGATGTGAACAATTGGTGGGCTCAATGCCCCGCCGTTGTGCTACCGTAATAAAAAATTAGAGAGATTCAACTTAATATTAGTTACAACTTAATATCTGCAAACCTTTTCAATGCAATTTTTCTTTCATTTTTTTATAAACTTGGGCAGAATGCGATACTCATATGACCACTGCTATTTTAATGTTAACCATGAATTTATATTTTTTGTTATGAAAAGCTTTGTTTCTCGTTATAAAATTTATTTAAATATGTGTTCAGTTAAAGAATCGAATAACAATAGAATCATAATAATAATAACTTTCTAGTCACATCATAGATCAAAAATTTTTGAAAAATAATAGTACCAAAAAATAATTAGATTTTGGTACTATTATTTTCGTGTGCGCAACTGTATATATAATATATATATACAATTATGTATCCAAGATGACGCAAAACTAATCAACTAATTTGGTTTTTGAATAACTTTTTTACGAGGGGTGCCTTTTATATTTCGAGATTTGGCAACCCTGGTGTTGCAATCTGGTAACTGACAGCTGTATCGCAAAGTTTGACATTTTTTGGCTTTTACGTACTCAGAACGTTTTGAAATACCAGCGCTATTTGTGTTGTTTACAGTAACTTAAAAGATTCATCTCGGTCCAAAAATGGAATTAAATCGTGAACATTTTCGTGCGATTATTTTTTACAACATTAACTCAGCAACATTGCATGGATGAACTTAATTCATTTTTTGGCGATGAAGCTCCATCAACCATGACCTATCGTGAGAGGGACCAGCATACATTCAATATTGCATAAACATTTGAATGTCAAAAAAATTTGTTCGCTTTGGATCCCACACAATTTTTTGAATCGCTCAAAAAAAGGCTCGTGTCGATTGGTCGAAGGAAATGCTCAAAAAATACGATCGCGGGGATTCGAAACACGTCTATGACATCGTGACAGGTGATGAATCATGGATTTACGCGTATGAGCCCGAAAGTAAACAGCAGTCGACTGTATGGGTGTTTCAAGATGAGCCAAATCCAATAAAAGTTGTTCGCGCACGAAGCACTTCCAAGCAAATGGTCGCCTGTTTTTTCGGAAAAACTGGACATGTCGCAACCGTACCACTAGAACAACGCAGAACAGTAAATTCTGAGTGGTACACAACCATTTGTTTGCCAGTTTTCTTCCAAGAAATTAGGAAAACCAATCGCCAAAGACGGATCACTCTTCACCAGGACAATGCCAGCTCTCACACATCGGCTCAAACAACTGCATTTTTGAGCACCCAAAACATCGAATTAATGGGTCATCCGCCGTATAGTCCTGAATTGGCACGGAATGACTTCTTTTTATTCCCGTACGTAAAAAACAAACTCAGAGGTCAACGTTTTTCGACACCTGAAGAAGCGGTTGCGGCATTCAAAATGCATGTTTTGGAGGTACCTCATTCAGAGTGGCAAAAGTGATTCGACAATTGGTGCAAACGCATGCAAAAGTGTATAGATCTTCATGGAGAATATTTTGAAAACCAATAAAGTGATTTTCGATGATTAAAATTTGTTTTTGTTCTCTAATCCCGACATATAAAAGTCACCCCTCATACTAAAATAGAAAAAATATTTTGAGTGATATAAATATTTATTTTGAACTTTTACGCGCTCTATTGGTTTGTCTGCCTGCAGCTGTCTAATTCAAATTTTTTTCCCTTACATTCCATAACGAATTGCAAATAAGCATGAAGATAAATATAGCGGCCTAGATAAAAATTTATTGTTTTTCCCGTGCTCGAGTTTTTCTATATATCTTGACTAAACGCTATTAGTGCTGATTTCCTGGCACATTTCTGACATATTCGACTACTCCATATTTCTCACTCGATATACTAGATATTTCTGCCGTTTGCAATTCTCAACATTTACTGGTTTTTTCTTCATGTGAAGTAGCAAAATTTCCATGCAAAAATTAAAATCGAATATTGGCTAAAATGAGTTGAGGTCACTCAACTCTGGCGCATTCGTCGGCTCACGAAATAAATTAAAAGACTTAAGCAGCGAACCCATTTACTTCATAAAGAATACTGGCATACATTCCACTGGGTATTTGAATTTTTTCGACAAATTTTTATAGCTTTATATAATATATTTTTATTTTATTTTAAAAGCAGAGAGAAAACATTTAAATGTACAAATGCATACGCACGAATAAAGCCATTGTTCGCTCAACACAATTAAATGCTTCAAACCGTTTTGAAAACGTAAAATTCCTTTGCCATTGTTATTATTTATTACGAATTTTAATTATAACAGACACATGATTTTGCATATACAAATGTATACATATTGGAATGTATTTTATTGTGAACAAATATAATAAATGAGATATTGTAGCAGAACTCGTTTGTTTGTGATTCACCATTCGCCATTGACATATTAAGGGGGCAGATACCTGTAAACGGTCATATTTTCCCTGATTTTCATTAAAATTATTTAAAATGAAGAAGTCAATATATTTTTTTTCAAAATTGGCATACAGTTTACTTATACATTAAATTAATATAATTTTTTTTTATTTTTATCATTTAAAATGGCAGATGTACACTAAATTCTTAGCGTGTACGCTGATTCGAAAATATAATATAGTTTTGAGAAAAATGCGTCTAAAGTTTGAATACAACGTAACTATACCTTTCCCAATGCGCGAACGCAGAGAATAGAGTCGTCACGGTTGACGATCTACAATATAAGAAATACTTAAGTTTACTTTCTAAAATTTTTTGACATATTCTTAAAGCACTATATTAAGATTTTATGAAAGAAAAAAAATTTTTTTTCAAAATTTTACAGGTGTCTGTCCCCTTGAGGTTAATATTGGAATAGTCGAAAGTTTGCAAATTTCATTAAAAATTCATTATACTAAAAGCTTATTTATGTCACAAAATATTGAAAAAAGATAACAAGTCGAAATAGAAATAGAAAACATATATAAAAAACTATATATAAAAAAACATTTCAATACTTTAAGCCTGGATGAGATTGCCGAGTAAAAAATTATTCCCAAAGTAAGACAATTTCGTACTATAGGGTGGGCCATGTAAAATTTGCTTTTTGAATCGGCTATAAAAAAAGCACTAATCAATATTTTTTCAAACTTTTTTTTTATTTTGATGATTGAACATTGTCATTTATGAATGAAAAATAATATCGTTCAAATGACTGCCACGACTGGCTTTACAGTAGGCCATTCGATCAACCCAATTTTTAAACACATTTTCGATTGTTTGGGCTCCAATTTCATGAATGGCAACTTCAATTTCGTGTTTTAAAGCATCAATCATCTCTGGATGGTTCGCATAGCATTTGTCCTTAACGGCTCCCCACAAAAAATAGTCCAACGGGCTTAAATTACAGCTCCGAGGCGGCCAATTGATATCGGAATTTCGGCTGATTATTCGGTTTTCAAAAACGGTAGCCAAAAGTTCGAGTGTAACTTTGGCAGTGTGACAAGTTGCACCGTCCTGTTGAAACCAAATGACGTCCATGTCATCCATGTTGTTGGAAATAACTCGTTGAGCATGTCACGGTAACGCTCGCCATTTACTGCAATCGCGGCTCCTCGCTCATTTTCGAAAAAAATGGCCCGATGATACCGCCAGCCAAAAACCGCACCAAATAGTGACTCGTTGTGGATGCATTTGCTTCTCTACAGCAACGTGTGGGTTTTCTGAGCCCCAAATCCGACAATTTTGCTTATTGACGTAGCCACCGATGTGAAAATGAGCTCCATCAGAAAAGAAGAAGAAGACTCACCCCTTTGAAAATAGGTTTTCAATATTTCCCAATTTTTTTCAAGCGTATAGCGTCCCATTTCGTAAATGTCAAACCTTTAAGTAAATTATGAACACATTTGACATGTCATTTGTGTTACCATTTTCAAAAGAATAGGTGAATCAAAAAGCAAACGCTATATGGCCCACCCTGTAAATAATAACTAGTGATATGGGAAACAATTTGATTGAATACGGAAAGGTAAGATGAAAAATGCAAACTGGTCTTTTTTAAGCAAATAAATATTTATGTTATTTAACAAATCCAAATTTTGCTATTTACATATTAGCGTATATTAATTTCAATTATTTCTGTCCAAAAATATACTTCACTCTATAAAAAAACCATAATCTTGTAATATTCAAATTTTGAACAAGATTTATAGAAATTCGAAAAATTTTCATCAAGATTTCAATTTTAGTTTCCAAAGATTCCAGTCAAATTTTTTATGAGGAGCTTTTTCATAGCAGAAATACACTCGGAGGTTTGCCATTACCTACCGAGGGGCGACCGCTATTAAAAGACAGTTTAGTATTTAATAGTTCTATAATCCATTTAAAAACGAATATAATAAAGAGCAAGTTTAAGTGCCTACAAAATACCGTTGATTTTTGACAATTTTTTTTTTTTTTTTAGTTGTTGGTACTAGGCTTTTCTCTCCATATTCGATCTTGGCGAACTTGTCAAAATGTTATTTAATTTGCTATAGTTTTTTCGCGGGCTGTGTTTGAGAAGGAGGCGAATATAAATATTGTTGTCAGACTGCTCCAACCTCTGTCCAGGGATGCAAACTGTTCTCTAGAGAACATCTCAGTCCCTGTGAGTTCCTCGCTGGGTAAAATCATGAGCACATGTGCGTAGGGGTATTCTAGCCAAGCACATAAAACGCGGAGAGCACGGAAACACAAAGAAGTAGAAACTATGTACGTAATTATAAATTTCTTAAATTGCCACTCGCTTAATAACTCAATCAAAGGTGGCTCGTATGACCTTTTAACAATTTTTTTTTAGTTTTTTTTTTCTTTTCGTTTCTTTCCCAACCATTCAATATTTTTACTGTTGTCATTTGTGCTTGTAGTGGAATTTGAAGAAGTGCTGACGGACAATAAGTGCGTAGACCCTCATCAATGTTTGCAAATATTTACAAACATACAAATAAGGAGTCAAAAATAAGAAATGAAATAAATTTGAAAAAGAAATGCAGTCGAAAGGCGTAGAAGTGAAAGAAAATATTTACAATGAGCTGTGTGACGAATGGATGTCGGCACTTGCGGCATTCGGTTCTCAGCTTAGTTGTGGCTATCATTGATGCAGCAGCATAAACGCACACACACATATACACTAGCACCAATGTGCAAATCTCAAGTGTTCGCGCATGCGTTCCGCTTCATTTTCGCTCTGCGGTCAATAGCAGCAAAAGTAAAACACAAAAAAAAAGAAAGAAAAAAACACAAATTGGAATCTGCTGCAGGGAAAGTGTAGCCACTTTTATAAGCTTTTGGGCGCTTTTGTTTCAATTGCTGTCAATGCAAATACCAATTTCTGTAGAAAAGTATGTATCTTTGTTGTAATGAACGCGCGTTTTGTTTTGTGTCGCATAATTTTCACTGCTTTATTGTGGCTGCCGCAGCTTGGCGTTTCTGTGCTATTGATTACCGTTACCGCTCGTGTCATGGCTATTGTGTTGCATGTAAACATGCAGTTTGCATGTTGCTACAAAAACAAAATTGCCAATGTTACCGATGTTACCGTTGCAAAGGCAAAAACAAAACAAAAAAATGAACACTAAAAAGACTGCAATAAAATCAGCAAGTAAAACAAAACCGAAAAGTGGCAAAAACGCATGTTTTGACACATGTTATGGCGCACCCTTTCGCTTCAGTTGTCGCATGGTTGCCATTGAAATTCGAGTGGCACAAAGCAAGCGAGTCCAAAAAGATATCATACGAGCCTAAATACATACATACATATATACATAAGTAAACATCTTCATACTCACTTCTTTATGCGTTGCACAGCTGCCTCCACAATTAACCGCAATTGATTATGGCTTTGTGATATTTTAATTTGTAAAATTTGATGTTTGTATTAATTGCGTGTGGAAACTCAAGTCGAATATATTTTTACGAGGAATTCAATAGTTTTAAGTATTAAAAACAAAAATGCATATCGAAGAGGCTATTCAAGTAGGCAAAGCAACTATTGCTAATTTTTCATGCTGCTGTGATCTGGAGATTAAGAAGTGATTTTTTCATAAATTTCACAATCTTTGTACTTTTCCTGCCAAAAGTTCAGTTACAAATTAAGTCCGTTATATTTTTTAGTTAAATTTAATAATGTAAATATTAAAAAAAATATTTTTAATTTTCACTCGAAATGGTCACCATTTTCTTATACACAAGAGCGATCTTCGAAGTTCTCAAAAAGCGGTTTGCCACGGGTTAATAACCTCACCCTTCATAGACCAGGGCATTCACTGAGGAAGTAGAAGATAGTTGCCTTTTTCTCCGGTTGATTACAACAATGGCAAAATTGGAAAGAATACTCATTTTGGCTTCTTGTCCAATTATGGGCCAGAAGCCAGTTATCACTGCCGTGAGTCTGCACTCATCCCCTCGTTTCATATTTATCAATGGTGACATTTGTTTGTCGTTTTGCTCACTTTGCATGCCGTCTGATCCTTCAATCTTCTGATGTCCCGGGATCCAGATTAAGGTAACTTTATGGTTTTCATTCAAGCTGGTAAGGCTATTCCTTCTTTCTTCCACCAGTTTAGAAGTTGTTGTAGCCGAGTCCAGTGGCTGGATTACAGCATACATAAGAGAAATCTGCGTTTAGTACGCTACATGCTGCTTCTATTGCCAATACTTCCGCCTAGAAGGTACTCGAACCTAACATTGTTTGAGACTCTCCAAATTTCTATGAGGCCTTCGTCGGGCTATGCTCTCCAATTCTTACCACAAACTATAGTCCAATGGATTCAGATCTCGACTTCCAGACGGCCAATCTTCTGCGGCAATGAACCCAGGAATATTGTTTTTTAGCCACTGCTGGGTGGTTTCTGCCTTAAGGGCTGGAGCGAGATCTTGCTAGAACATTCAACGCTCTCCATTGAAGAGAGTACTGCTCAACTACTTCGCCATGTCTTCTAAGACACCCTCATGGCACACTTTTGCCCCGGTCTTAACACATTTCTCGCAGAAATGAAGAAATGTAACGCTATACAAGATACTCCCCGCCAAACCATTACGGAAACTGGATGGTGCCCACACTGAACTCTTGGAACAACATTTTTTGCGTCTTTAGAAGCTTTAGCATAGATTTTGTCGTTTTGCTTATTAAAAACTGCTTTAAGAGTAAAAATTGTCTCATCTGTGAAAAAAAATATTTTCATGGCTGTTGACCGCGTGCGACCGAAGAAGCTGCTTGTAATTGTAGAGTTTCAAATGATGACCAGTTGAGCGACGGAAGGCTTTCATGTGGATGTCTTGACATGGATCTGGGCAATACATTCATTTCCCTTTGCCTTCTAAGGTGATTTCTGCGAATTCTTTCTCGAACGGGTTTTGCGGCTGCACGGGTTCGAACCGTGCGAGGACGACCACTTTTTTTTCTATCTGTCACTTCAGACAAATATTGGGTTGGGGAAAAAGTAATGCCGTATTTTGTCACACTAAACTGCGAAGACGACAATCTGTACTACAAGTGTCTCTTTGACAGTGTTGTGATCGTACGTTTCAGTCTTAAGTTATAGCGCGTCAAAGATGGAGTCCACCAAGCAAGAAATTCGTCATATTTTAAGTTTTTACTACCTTCGAGGTAAAAATGCAACGAAGGCGGCAGAAAAAATTTGTGAAGTTTATGGGCCTGATACTGTAATGATTCGCACAGCACAGCGTTGATTCGATCGATTTCGTTCTGGTGTAGTAGATATCGAAGATGCATCCCGTACTGGTAGGCCAATCGTCGTAGAGACTGATAAAATCATTGAAATTATCCAAAGAGACCGGCATGTGAGCATTCGCTAGATTAGTCAGGAACTAGGTGTAGACCACAAAACCGGTTGGAACCATTTGCAGAAGATTGGATTCCAAAAAAAGATGGATGCTTGGGTGCCACACGAGTTGACGCAAAAAAATCTCTTGGACAGAATCAACGCTTGCGATTCTCTGCTAAAACGGAACGAACATGACCCATTTTTGAAGCTGATGGTGACTGGCGATAAAAAGTGGATCACGTACGACAACGCCAAGCGGATGGGATGTCCTATCGCACCCACCATATAGTCCGGACCTGGCACCAAGTGACTATCATCTCTTCCGGTCCATGCAAAATGCCCTTGGTGATACCAAGTTGGCCTCAAAAGAGGCTTGCGAAAACTGGCTGTCTGAGTTTTTGGCAAATATGGAGGGAGGGTTTCAGTGTTTTCAGCAATTCGTAAATCTCACTTGCACTTTTACCACACTTTTGTAATGGAATAACTGCAATGCAACTTTCCTTAGCTCCCCACTCCAATGTTAGCAAGCGAAATTTGTCACTAAACCGAGTATAATTTATGAGTAGACGAGATAACGGAACTTCTTTTTGCGAATTTGTTCTCGCCGTATGCATTGTAAAATTAGTAAAAGAATTTATGGCAAGACTAATTAGAAAACGAATCCAAGCGTAAAAAAAAACTAAAAGCAGTTTCACTAATCTGAACACCTGCAGATAATCTCGTTTACCTTGGCCAATACGCGATGAAGGAAACACACAAAACTTGCTGAGGTTCTCCAAAACGAATATTCTTCTTCAGTAGGAATAACTCATGCGGCATTAGACTACCGGCATTGGAATTCCCCGCAGAATTGGAAATAGAAAGCTGGCCAAGTACATCAGCCTCGACAGCGCCGTCGTAGTGGTGGATATTTCTTCGTTGGCGTACTCGATTTGTGTATTAAAAGACCGCCTTTTATTTAGATTACTTTGTGCTAGCCAATATTGCATGGATCGCATTGTTGCGGATACCGCCTATATTTTTAGCCGTTACCACAACAACAATGTAGTCGGCAAAGGCAATTACCTTAGCTAGCTCTAAAATCCTGACATGGAGATCACCGTCGTACATCATATTCCACAGCAACGGCCTGAGAATCGAGCCCTATGAAACGCCACTCGTTAATTCAACTTTCCCTCGTCCCTTTGACGTACTGAATCACAGAATTCGACCATCAAAGTAACTGCGCAATATTCTCCTCAGGTACGTGGAGACCCCAACTCTCTGCATTTCTGGCGTCTATAGCGCTAATCAGGCAGTACTCTCCGGACCCATTAAGCCAAGGGCTACCGCGGATTGCATTCGTTGCGAGCTGGATTGCTAAAGAGACTGCATCTGTCGTTGGCTTCCCTTTTCTAAATGCGAATTGATTTTCAGACAGGTCTCTCTTTAGTGAATAAATCAACAAATTCAAAAGGAAATGACTAATACCCAACCGGCGCCACCTTGTATATACACACATACACATTTTTATCAACATATTATATGTATTTTGCAATTTTTTTTTTTTATTAAATTGTTTACGCTATTTTTCTTGTCGTACTCAAATTCACCTAAATATTCTTATTTATTAAGTTGCATTTGCCAAAGCCCACGTTTTTTTTAACAACGAAAGTTGATAAATGCGTAACATTTTCGTTGGCATATAAAATTGAAAAATTTATTAATCGCATGTGTCATTTATTGACTGCTTAAAAGTAATAAAAGTCTCGTTTTCACATATAAACCGCGTAAGCTTTGCAATATCATAAACAAGCGCCAAGTTCAGCGGCCAATCGATGGCGCACTACGACAGAAACACAAAAGGGAGGTGGGGAAAGGGCTGCGAAAAAGGAGAAAATATGAAAAAATCATAACAATGGCCCCACACAAGCCCAGCAAATTAAATCCTCGCAATTCCAATTTCACTTTTTGGCCCAAATTCGGGGCTATAAGCCAAGCTTATACACAGACACACACGAGCTCGCAGGCATAAGAAGATAGCGAAAGAGCAACACAATGCGCAACAGCAAAAGCATAAGCGCCTGCGCACTTAACACGCACTGGCGGTTGGTTTACAAACACATTCACACATATGCATGTATCTTCGAAGAGGCGCACTGATTGGCACAAATGTCGAGTGTCACCCACAGTTAGCACAGAAATTTATGAAAATTTACCAGCTGCATGGCAAAATGCAAAGATCAGAGAAGAAGCGAAGGCTCGGCAGACGCGGCTAAGAGACGTTCGCGGCGGTTAAAAGCAAAATATTGAATCAATTGATTGTAAAGCACAGATATTTCAATTAGCGTAAATCGTACAAGCAAACAAGCTAAATAGGCTGACTTTAAGCGTAGGAATAAGAGAAAAATTATACCAAAAGCGCTGCGATGCACGCAAATGTGTAGTGAAATCGAAGATGCAAGCGTTGCGTTCATGCGGAGTGCGCTGAAATCGAAATGCAAATTTCAGATTACTTTCATGCTACTACTGGTGCGCATACAAAATGAGCGCTTATCTATTGGGAGCATCGAGAAAAGTTTTGCATTCACAGTCAGCTCATTGCATGCCACCAAGCGCGTTTTCCGATCATTAATAATTACCATAATTCGCACGCATCATTGAAATGGGAGCTAAGTTACAAAAATATAAGCTTTAAGCGATGCAGCAGCGATTGGCGCTACGCATCGAATACTTTACCCAACTCGCTATCATTTGCCGCATCTTATTATTTATTTACTTTGCTGCTACGAGTCGCTGTTAAAGAAAAGATATGATTTATCTGATGTACAAAAGTACGAGCGCCTCAAAGGTGGCCAATATGTTGGCCCACACATGGGCAGTGTCAACTTCCACGAGGTGAAAAAACGAATAACTAAAATAGCATTTAAAAGAAAATGGGAATAAAAGCGATTAAGTAAATAAATATCGATCTGGGCAGCATATTTAAATAAGATAACGAAAATGAACCGAGTCGTGGCGTGGTGGGCATAAATCATAAAAGGTGTTTCACAAAATTGGTGTCGCCGGGTTATGCCAAGTGGTAAATTAACTTCTTTTTTTCGAAATACTGAATGTGGTCTTGCATGAGTTGGAATATGCTTGCAAGTCGCTTATATTGTTATTGATTTAGGTGCGAATGTTGAATATTTACATTTACTTTTATTTTATTATGCATGCGCCTATATTTTGCATTCACTTAAAATTACTTGTGCGTACTTTTATCACTTACACTTTATGCGCACTGATTTTAGTAACTAAATTTATGTGTTAGTTTTATGTAAATACTTATATTAAAATTAAATTAAATTTCTTCTACAGGCTCCATTGCACTGCTGCATTAATTTTCTCAATGTTTTCGTTTTCTTATGTCAGTTTTATTTATCGTTTGTTTCCTAACCTCAAAATATTGCTTCCTTAAATTAAAGAAATTATTATGAAAATATCGACTAATTATCTCTGACGCTTGCTAGTTGCCAGAAGTCGGTGGGCAGTGTTGTTAAACTTTAATGCTTTTCTAAACAATGCCCGTGTGAAGTGCATTTGTGCTGGAGTATATCAGGATTTAAAACTCTATAAACATTTTTAAGGATCTTCAGGCACAATTTTCACAGTCATCTTTTTCATCCCACGGTAAATAGTTATATTGAGCGATTTCGTCTTATCAGCTAACACTTCATAAACGTCTGAAGAGTTCTTGATTTCCTTCTCATTGATCTTCGTAACAATATCACCTGGATAGAGGCCGCCACTAAAATGAAAGAAAACATTTTGCATATTTTAGCTTACATTTCATTCTAGATAATTATAATTGCATCTGGCGTGCACTTACGCGTGAGCTGGCGAGCCAATGATTACTTTCCACACCAAAACGCCATGTGTTAAATCGCTCGGTACATTCTGCGAACGGCTCTTTAGCTCGAAAAGTATGTCGGGCGTTAATGTAAGCATTGTTATACCCATATAGCGTTTTTCTGGATAATCCATTTTGCTAATACCCGTCTTACGTCGCTCCTCGGCTTTTTTGAGAAATAGTTTGACGTAGTCAATAGGTATGGCAAAGCTTATGCCTGCAGTAACTTTCATTGAATTGACACCGATAGCTTCTCCATCCAAGTTGACCAATGGCCCACCAGAGTTTCCGAATGTGATAGCTGCATCCGTTTGAATATAATTAATATCACGATTTCTCAATCCCAATTCTTGTGAGGGACGTTGTGTTGAGCTGACTACGCCAGCCGTCACTGTATTACTCAAAGCCAATGGGCTACCTAGCGCTACTACCCATTCGCCGGAACGCAGTGTAGCACTATTGCCAAGCGCCATAACTGGTAAATCTTTGCAATCTATCCGCACTATCGCTAAATCTGAAGATTGATCTACATCCTCTACAACACCAGGAAAAACACGACCATCGTTTAGCCTTACTTGCACCATTGTGTGCGGTTTATTGATGACAACGTGCGCATTTGTCAGTATGAGCCCATTGGAATCGATTATAAAGCCCGAGCCATTCGACGCTGTAACTGGCTTACCGGTATAGTAATCAAATTGCCGCATGTCTTTAATCTCTATGTACACTACCGACGGTGCACAAGCATAAACCACATCAGCAAGGAAGTTATATTGCTTACGTCGCCCGGAAAGTGGAGGCAACGTAAACGCAGACACATGTGGGATTATAGAATTTCTGTGTTTATAAGCTAAGTACGCAGATACAGCCGCAATAGAGGCGATAGGCAACAAGCTATAGCTCCAAAACCTTCGGTGTCCTTTCTGCGAGTTGTTTCTATCGTGATTCTGCTTCTCATCGTTATAGTTTCTTCTTATTAGTAGCTCGTAAATGGACTGATTAAGTGTCGGCAATAATGCACGTGAATTTAATTTTTTTAATGAAACATGAAATTTATTGAAATTATTTAACGCCATCACTACACTGAAATTCGCCCCTCCCCAGCTGTTTTGCGCAAACCAGCTGATTTGAAATCCGCTTCTTCTTCTATGCGTAGCATTCACCATGAAAGTAAGTAAGATAATTGCTTCAGATAAATGGTAAGTTTCATCAACATGAGCTGAAAAATAAAGGAAAAAATGTTGAAAATTAGTATATCATCAAAACAAGTATTTTTCCGGAAATCGAATAGTTACACGAAGTGAAGCTAGTTATTTCAGGATATAAATATATGACGATCATACATTTACGAACATTAAAAGGAGGATATGAATACTATTTATTATGTCAATTTTCTGATACTATCTTCAATTCGTGTGGAATTTTACTTAAACAAAACCAAATAAATAATTGGGGTGACACTCCTGTTAGTTTCTCGTACTTGTGGCATGTACCTAGATGTTGCTCCACAAGTGGACGGATTTACAGTTTAGCCGACTCTAGGCGACAGATATTTTTTATGAGTAGCCCTTTCATGATAGAAATACACTCGGAGGTTTGCCGAGGGGCGACCGCTATTAGAAAAAACCTTTTCTTCAAGTCTGAATTCCGAATGGTGGTCACGCACCAACCCACTCGGCTACGGCCGCTGATTATTTTAAATGAAAGTATCCAAAATAAAAAAAGAGTATCTTACATTATGTTGATATTACTTATTACTCTGCGCAAATAATATTCACTACACGATTCAACAAAAACTTAGACAGTTAAAGGGGTTCCGTCATGGAAGCTCTCATTCAAGTCTTCAGTTATCTTAGAGTGCTAAAACAATGTTTCACTGTAGCTGTAGTGCAGGGTATTTCTTATGAAATCTGAAGCGTGTTGATTGATCACATGCTCAAATCTGTATTTTCTTGTTTTTGACAAGCATCGCTCCACATTTCTATTTCATTTTCTATACTCTCCAAATTATATCAAAAAAGTCGGCATCACAAATATCGTTCATAAGCGATGAGAATTAAATTTGAACGAGGTTTTTAATAATGAAAAGTAGTTATACTCATTACTTTATGCTTCCGCAATTTCAAAGGAAGTATTAACTATGTAGATCCTTGGTAGTATTTCAATTTCACTCAACACTGTGTTACCAATTATTCTTTAAGAAGTGATATAAACTATTTAAAGAGTTTCCTTGAGGTTAACCGACGAAGTCTAGCTGGTCGTAGTAGCGATGATGCTTCAAATCTACTTATTTTGCGCGAATTTCTTGACTTTCTATTACGATGTAAGCAAAGCAGATTAGTAAGATATTCTAGCCACCAAAACGAATGAAAAAAAAACGAATCAGCTGCTATAATAACCCACTTTAAATATATTTGATAATTTGAAAGAATCAGTGGGTTGTCTTTCCATTCGAAATTCATTTATTCAAATTTATTTTGCACAAGCATTATATTAGTTTAAGTTATAGTAGTTTAATTATAAATAAGAATTAATAGGAATATTTAACGTTGCTTATTTTTTTTCATAATTAAAAAAAAATGCTTCAAAACGCACTTTTATTTTATTTAAATACAAACACCGAAAATGAACAATATGAATTTAAACTCACCCTTTATTAATTGAAAATTTGATTTAAAGTGAAATGGTATTTAATTAAAATTCTATTAAATTGCTCTTCTAAAATTTTGTTAAAACCGTGCAAAATAAGTGTCAAAGCAATTGTATTGCAAAAAGAATAAAAAGAAACAAGAAAAACCACAGTCAAACAAATCGGAACAATTTTTATATTTAGTTGGAAAATTTAGTGTGAATCAACTTTTATAATGCCGAAAATGTGAATGTTTGTTAAGAGTTTTTTTCTTTTCCAATAACTGGTTACGGTGTATTAATTTTTCTTTTATACTCCCATTAGCTTTGTTTCTTTATTCCTAATAAGAATTATAGAAAAATTCCAATTATATGGTAGCACCAATCAGCTGAGGTATTTGACATTTCACAATCTCCGTCAATTTATTCCTCTTCGCTTTCAAAGCAAATATTTCGTGGTCATTCACGTGAATTTATTGCTTTGGTGGTGTTGTTACGAGAGAAAAGTGAATCCAAATGAGTGTTTTGTGGAAATAAAAGTGAAAATAATAGTAGTTAAAAACAAAAATAGTGTAGTTTGAATTCATTGCGGTGAAAATGGAAGTGTTTCAGACGGATAACTACTATATTTTCGTGAAACGTGAAAAAAGTTTGTGGTGGCATCGCAAGACATCGGAGTTTAAAATCAAAGCTGGTAAGACAATGAAATGTGTCTAAAATATTATAAAATAATGCCAATTTTGTAAACCAACTTGATAAACAAGCTTGTTTTAGAGGCGTTCCCTGCATATCGCATTGCAAATAAGCGTTTAATTGAGTGATTCGACATGACTATACACACCCGAAATCAAGTTTGTCATTACTTGTGTACCAGTGCATATCCGTCGGTCTCTCACCAGACATGCACCTATTAGGAATGCCATCAATGCCAAACGTGCTGCAGGCGCTTTTAGTGGAGTGGTATTATTGTTTATCATTATTTTTGCTATTTCCTCTTCGTCGAATTGGTAAAAGGAAAGTGGGTGGAGGAGGGAGTATATGCGATTTGCTTTGAGTTAGTGGACTTGAGCGTACATAGACTGTGTGGCGCAATAAAGACGTTTGTTATTGTGCTTATGTGAAGCTTTCCAAATAGAATGAAAAAAGTTGTATGTGAAGAATTAACAATTTATTTTAAATGAAAGGATATTGTCAGGGCAGCTCCAAAAAATGCTCTTGAAAATTTTATAAGTTGTTGTTGTTGTAGCAGTACTAGACAGGGCTAGTTTACTGGGGCGGCAGCCCTTGGTCGGGAAAAACCCGAGTCATTCCGGTAACGTAGAAACGGCTGCCATGGGAATGGACTTTATAAGTCTTAAGATTTGCTTACATTTTATAATAGTAAATATTTATGTTTAACAGTTGACATGTGTGCAGGCCGACGAAAGGGGGGCGGATCGGGAACTTTTTAACCGGAGTTCTCAGAGGGGCCCGGACTCGAGAGTGATTCGAATTATATGAATTAGACATAATTGGAAAGGGCCCGCATTTGCAATTTACCCCCGGGGCCCGGATATGCTCTCTACGGCCCTATTTGACAAGAATTTGTTTCGTGAAAATATCGGGTATCAAAAACAGTTTTTCAATAAAAACAAACATCATTTAACTGCTATAAAAATGTAATATTTTTTAAAAATTTTATTTAAATTACATGTATTGTTGCAATAAATAAAAATATGTTTTGTAACATTTTAGAAGTTAAGACTACGTCTATTGTCACGAAACAAAGATTTACATATATATTTTATATATGAAAAAGGTCCACTCAACACTAAGCGATGTAATCGATGCATATTTGGCAGGGTGATTTGCAGTTCACTAGACAGGGCTAGTAAACAACCACAAAATTTTGGGTGTAACCTTTGACAGCTTGCGCTTCTTCTCTGCGCACACAACCGCAATTGCCACTAAAGTCCAACACTTGGGGCAAAGACAAAGAACTGTTGCTTTCGACATTTAAGGCAATTGGTCGGCCGGTTCTGAACTATGCTGCGCCTGTCTGGTCGCCTGGAACTAGTGACACGCAGATAAAGCTACAGACATGTCAAAATACCCCCATTCGGACAGCGAGCGGTTGCCTCCTGATGTCCCCCATTCAACACTTGCATAACGAGGCAAAAATTCTCCCAGTAGTGGAGCATAACAAACTTTTCCTGCTTGGATGTTACCGCAGCTTTCACCCCTGAAGACACCTGCTTGAGCCTGAGCCGCCTCCCAGGCACGTCAGGAGACAGCTTTTAGACTACGCTGACGCAATCCAGGACAAAACTGACGGCAACCTACTGGACCTGACAGTATTTAGACAGTCAATAAACGACATCCACCGGGAGACCGTCACCACCTTCATGAACTCCCGTCCTGTGAATGCCGTAATCGGAGTCCAACCACCACCTATTGCAGACGAAGAGCTCCAGCTTCCCCGTGAGACTCGTGTAACACTGGCACAACTACGTTCTGGATACTGTAGCAGGTCAAACTCCTACATATCCAGAATTGACCCCGACATTCCAAACATATGTCCGGCATGTGAGGGTACCCCGCACGACACTAACCACCTCTTCACATGCCCCCTAAAACCGACTTATCTAACACCCCTCTCCCTCTGGACCCAACCTGTCGAAACAGCATGTTTCCTGGGCCTACCCCTAGATGAGCTAGACGAAGACGACGGTGATATGCCCTACACTGACAGGGCTACCATTACTGTTAAAACAACAACAATATGCATATTTGGCGTTTCCACGACAGTCGGTTCTACGTAATCGGAACGACCCGGATTTATATCCGGCCAAGGACTGTCACTCCAGCAGCATTCCCCGTATGTAAGTATGGGAAATGTTTATGCCACTACAACAACAACAACGTGCATATTTCATCCTAAAAACTCATTTCAGAACCGTTCCCACGATACTCGGTTCTACGTAACCGGAACGACCCAGTTTTATATCCGGCAAAGAACTGTTACTTTAGCAGTCTTCCCCGTATATGTATAGGGAATGCCTAGGCTGCTACAACAACAACAACATCAATCAGCCTAGTGCCTGCTGCTTGAATGTATGAATGCATCTACATAACTGTTTTTTTATTGCTACTTTTTAATGCTGCGAGATATGAAAGCACTAAGCACCAAACAATATTAAATTTCGGGGACTGGAAATGACATCCTCTTCCTCGTGTGAGTCATACAAACAAACATGTCAATTTCCATTGACTTGAATTCTGTTTGGGCTGATACATCAGAGCACGAGTTTATTCACCTTAAAATACATATTTTTAATTTAATAAGCATACTTACATATGTACATACATGAGTTGAATGAATAATCAAATTGCGATTGACTTTTAACTTAAGTTAAAAAAAGGTATCCTGTTATCAACAAATTCTTTGAAGAAATTGTTGTTATTTCTTATCTTTTTGTAAAAATTGTTAATGGCTATTGCTCATGTTCTATTGAGAAATGTGTGTATACATATGTATGTACATAGGATCATATTATATTATATATAAAGTATTATATGATAAGCTCTAAGAATCTTTCCCATTTTATTTATTTTTACGAAGGCTACTTATCGACAGCTTTTGCTTGAATTTGCGATTTAATACTCGCGTAAAATAATATTGTATGTCAAGAATTTTATGTTATGCATTACCAATTGTATTTGTAATGTATTATGATTGGCAAGATGGAGATTTTTTTATCAAATTTGAAAAGAGCGTGAAAGAAAAAATAAATTTGAATAACATTTGCCAAAAATTCGAATTTCTACTTCACTGCATTCATTGTACAGAATTACAAGTAAAACACTCTTCTTCTTCCTATTTTTTTGACAGGCGCCCTAGGTGTGAGTTTTACAAGCACTTCGGTGCGTAATAATGTGGGTGCTTGGTCTTTTTATTTGAGTGTATTGGCGGGGTTGCTATGCCAAATTATAATAACTTAAAAAAAATCGAGAAAAAAAAACAAATACAAAATAATATCTTTGACTTAGAAAATTTACAGTAAGAAATATTTTTTATATGGTAATACTTTTTTATTGACATTTCTGATATTTGTACGATTCTTTTAGACTTTTTGATACGATTTTCTTTGAAATTTAATAATTTTTTATGCAACCATATTACGTTTTGGAATCAGCTGAACTCAGCTGTGGACATTTTTTGACGACCAACTGAGAGTATTTTTACTTATGAATCTGTAAAATGTCCGCATTACCCAATACAGTGAAGCCTCGATATATCCAAATTAAATTGACCTAATCATTAAACAAACAAGTTAATATTTTTTTTTAACAAACTTGAATTTGAAATTGCTTGAGTGAGTTAAGGTGCATTGAGTCAGTAGAACAGCTGATTTGATTTTTTTCTTTGCATTTATCTGGTATGTTAATTATCAAATTTTGTTTTAATTACTCTAAACTGTGGATTTTTGTTTATAGATTTTTATATTTTAGTGGCCATTTAGTGGCATTTAGCAAAAAATAAAACACATTGCTCTTGTTGTTTTTGCCCTGCTACTACGACTTGTTCAATGTGTCCTGTCAGAAGCATACGAGGGCGTCATGCGAGTCTGGTACATTTTATTACACTTAGGGTATAACGAACCCTGGAAAAAACGACAATTTCAATGTAATAAAATGTTTGCTGAGTCCTTTGTAAAAATTAAAAAAAACTCGTTCTTGTGAAGTTTTCCTGTCAAGCCAGCAGCATTACTTTAAGATTATGGGGGACAATTTTATGCTGTTACAACAACAATAAATAGGCTTTCCATTAATTTCATTTCAGAATGAGCCGCAGCAAAGCGTGGTCGGGTATGTTTGCTAATAATAGGCCTCTTCGTTTCGCCAAGCATTAGCAAGGGCGAATAGTAGCGGTGGAAAAAAGCTTCGAAAAAAAATTACATTTGTTTCTGAAAATAGTGAGTTATACCAGTTTTATGAGGTACAGTCGTACTTGCTAGCGGCGAATTCTGCTCGATAACTTTGTTATTACTTTCGTCAAGTGAGCAGAGCCCAGAGATAGCGAGCAGAGAAGTGGCGCATCGAAGGCGCCTAATATAAAATCAAAAGGGTGCATGTATTCCCTTATTGTTTGATCTGGGTATTAAACAAATAGCATTTTTCGTTATATCCAGGCTTTGATATTCTATAAATTTGTAAAGCGAGACTACAGATGTAACGAAGAACTGGTCCCACCCTATTAACTTCGTTATATCGAGGTTTTACTGTATAACTTTATTGATTTAGATTAAGGACGTACAACTGTTGTAGCGAAAACAAATTTAATTCTGTTTATTTATTTATCATTGGAAATCATATTATTTTCACGTTGCTAGCTGATTGCGGTAATTAGGTCAGAAAGCTTTTTTATGTACATATGTATGTATTTATTCCTTCCATGTTACTTATTACCTTTACAATTACAATTATTTTTTTCACTCGCCCGCGTGTATAGCTAATAGCACGATTGGCTAGACCGACGCTAGTCTTAATTCGGCACGCAAAGGGCTTTGGAGCTTAGGGCTGTTGGTATGATTGTTTTAGGTAGATATTTGTGGCTTTAGGGACATGAACTTGAACTCGCCAATTTAGTATATTTTTGAATTATTTTTTCTTCACTTATAAATTCACAGGGGTGGAATAAAATGTGTGTTAGTTCTAATATTTTTGGTCACGCTAGATGGACTACCCTGTACTTACATATGCATATAATTGGCGTATGCATCCTGTGTGGCATGCATTTCTATGGAGGCAGCCTAAAGTTATGTATGTTCCATTTTTGATGCGAAGCGCTTTCGTTAAAGAAATGCAAGCAGCGACTTGCCAGTGCTCGCCATTACAAAGTATTTTTCTATACCTTAATATCTCAAGCTCACAGTAAACATTGAGCCTTGGAGCCCAATTGGCTACGGGCCCATAAATCTACTTACTTGGTATGAAATTGAGATTCTTTTTTTTATTACTTTTTAAATTCGAAAAGCGTCTGACACAGAATTTTTACTGGGAAAAAATTAAATCTCCACATGATTTGCAACGTGGCTTCTTTGTGCACTTTGCATGGACAAACACGCACATTCCATACGCCATATTGTGCTGCGTTGACATGTGAGTCACTTGACCATGACTCTTGACTCTTCAGTTTCATAAAGCGAGTATACAGTGATACCTCGATATAACAAAGCTGAAGGGGTATGATAAATGATTCGTTATATCTAGAATTTCGTAATATTTATGTAAAACGCAAACTTCGATAGGACAAAGAATGCAAAATTTACGAAAAAATTCGTTATAAGTTTATTTCCAAATCTATCTATACTATAAAGGTGAATGTCTGTACGTTGCCCGCGCATCACTACGAAACGACAACACCAAATGACGTAAAAATTTTTGTAGATTCATATTTTCACCCAATGAAGGTTATAGGCATGTTTTTATGACGGAACTCCCTTCCCACAGCCCCCAGGCCGCGCCACCGCTCTCATTCGTCACTAATAATCGAATATTTAATTTATCCAAATTTAAACAAATCTTAGTTTTTCCTATTTCCCACCATTTATAGCACACTCTAGACTTCATAATCCGCATAAGCTGTTCAACTATGACCCAAATGCAAAGTTTAAAAACGGTTTGAGATAGAAAATTAATACAAATAATTTAGCTTGATATTTTTCTGATTGGTTGTTTTGATTTTATTCAACGAGGCATAGCAACGGATGCCGGGTATTGTAATATTATGGTTATTAATAAAAAATTATTTTCTACGAAATTATTGTTTGTAATTCTTTTATATACATATCCTAAATCCCTCAAAACTACTCCTACGCGAGCGGGGCCGCGGGTTAAAGCTAGTTAAACAATAAAACAAAACATACAAGGTTTTAATGTTTTATTAATAAATACATCACTGAAAGTTTTAAATTGACGCAAAAATATGCTGGTACTTCATGTTTCGCCCTCATTTTAAATAAAACGATTAATCGATTTTTCTACAGATTTTAAATCCTCATATTTAATGAGGGATTAAATGTTTCGCGCCAAAAAATTTTGTAGCCGTCCACATATTCAGAATTCACTATGTAGAGGCTTCTAAACCGACACTTCGTTATGTTGTTGTTGTTGTAGCAGTACTTCGTTATGTAGAGGCTTTCGCTAGCGTCAATCAGCTCCGAAGGTTTTCATGCCCGAAATGTCGTCTTTAGGTATATCTATGACACATTTTTGTATGGAAAATTTCGCAACAACGAGGTTTCTTCTGGGGACTCAGTTGAAATTTTGTTATATCGAGTTTTTCATTTTATCGTGTTTCATTACATCGACGCTTCACTGTACAATTACAATGGTTACTGTTTGCCTCATGACTTTCTGTTCGGCTAAACATTTTTGTGCAGAGAAAAAAAATTTTTGTTTTTATTTATGTTTGAGACTAAGATTTATGCGTTTGGATGAGCGCCAGAAATTCACATATTCTTGGCATGGTGTCTAGATGAAGGAAGAAGAGATTAGAAAATACAACAGCCAGCCACCGTCGTCGAATGGATTTGTGCGTGACTAACACTTGTTGTGCCCGGGTTCGAAACTCAGGGCATGAAACACAAGATGATAAAAAAGGTTTTTTCACTTGCGGTCCGCCCTCGGTAGGCAACGGCAAACCTTCGACTGTATTTCTGCATAGAAAAGGTCCTTATTAAAAATCATCTGTCGTTCGGAGGCTGCCTAAGACTGTAGGTTCCTCCATTTGTGGACCAGCATTATCAAAACGCTCACTATAAATAAGAGATCCGCCAAATACCCAGTAAATGGTGAGGGAACAAATTTTCAGTACCTTTCATTTTATAATGCGCGTTTAAGTAAATGAATATTAGAATCGCTAATAGGTCTACTGATTTATACATATGTATATTGTTTGCGTGCTCTCTTAGTAGAGGATCAAGAGGATCCGTAGGTCCTTCTATGTTTCATCGTCATGCGGATATGCTTGGGTGTGACTGAATGTATCTTACTGATGCTTGTACTTCTTGAAATGGTTAATTATTTGGAAGAATGCGTTTGATGAAATGCTGGTGAATGGTTTTAGGATTTCTAATGCTCTTGGGCTAGTTACTTCAGACGGATTTGGTGGCCGAGTAGTGGTGAACGTAATTACTCCAATGGTAAGTGCTGTCCGTCGTAGTTTCGTAATTTTCGACGGAATGTCCATTCTGGATAAGTAGTTGTGCATAAAGCAAGGCATTCTGGCGGCGATTTTTTGGCTGCATAGCCTACGAGTTCATTGCTCGGAATCCCAGTATGATCGAGCACCCATATAAGTTTGATTTTGTTGGGCTCCAAAGGTGCAATACAGTTCGCTTTTTGCTATGGAAACAGAAAAGTATGGCAAGCTCGGATGGTTTTTCTCATACATACGCCGATGGGTCAAAAGTGCCACACGACACTTCACTTGCAGTCACTTCACAGCTTTGCCCAGTGTTAACAGCAGAGAAGGTTGCTGTGCTTGTAGCAACAAAGCACGTCCACCAGAACAATTGCAAATTTTGTCGTATTATATGCACCGACAGCCGTTCATGTATTAATGCCACCGGCTGTCATGGTTTAAAGGTGATGCCTATGAGGTATTAATACAAATTTGTATCATTTAATGACTAAATAAACGTGAAATATGTATGTAGTCGTCACATAGTCTTAATGTAAACTGGGATAATTGTAAATGTTGTCTCAATTTATTTTTTGTTATCAATAAATTTGATTTGTTTGCATTGTCTGTTGGTATCAAAGGCACATACATACATTCATATATACATACGTAAAAATCGCTGTCTATTTTATATTCCATTAGCCTCTACATACAGTGTTGGACAAAACTTTTGCAACTGAAATTTGAATTAGATAATGTGAATACGGTCGCTCTTGGGCAGTTGTTTGCTGAATGTGATCTTTCTTTTAGTTTTATTTTGGAGAATGGAAGTTTATATAAACTAATTCAAATTTCACAATTGATTTCCTAAATGCATATGAAGAAAGAACAATAATAATATAAACAAATATTTTCATGAATTTTTTGTCAGTTTTTTTTGAAAACTTTGGATATTTTACCTATCACTTTTTTCAGTTCTGCCCAAGGATGATCAATCGGGCTTAAGTCAGCAGACTGCGACGGCCATTCTAAAACATTCATTTTTTATTTTTTAAATAACTCCTTTGCTTGTTTTGATGAATGCTTGGGATCGTTATCCTGCATAAACTCCCAATTTAGTAGCATTTCTTCTCTTGCATAGGGAAGCACAACCGCATCTAATATCCTCACACATTTTATCTTTTATGCAATTATTGCACCTACTCCTTTCTCCCCACATCATTATTGATTTGCCACCGTGCTTTACTCTTTGTTTTAGTTGTTGTTTAGTATATCTATTAGAATCAAATGCTGTACTTGTGGGTCGTCGAACATATTGTTTTCGTTAGATCCAAACATTTTAATTTTTGTTTCATTCGTCTATAGCACCTTTTTCCAGTTTCGCCGAAAAAGGTGTTTTCTTGCAACTTGAAGCCTTTTTGTTTTGTTCTGTAAACTCAAGAGCGGTACTTTTATGACTGTGCTTGCCAGTACTTCGAATTCTACCAACCTGATTCTTCTTCAAATATAACCGAAAAAGAAAAGATAATTGAATAAACATTTAAAGTAGCTTTTTAAAGAAAAAATAGCGTTGCACGAGGAAAATGTCTGAGGATGAGTTTCAGTTGCAAATGTTTTGTACGCCACTGTACATTTTCTCGACACGCTTTGCTACTCGTCGTCCTCGTGGCACATACATTTAAGTGCTCTTAAGTAAGCAAGTACGTGCTTGTGCGCTCAAAGTAATAATGTACATATGCCTTGTCCTTGATCCTTTATGGACAGGTTAATGGCTTTAACATTGTACTAGTTTTTTATGCCATAAAAATATGCTTCCACATTTTTTTTCCTAATTGGTCCGGATTTTTTTAGTTATCTTAACTCCTTAAATATTTAATTTTGACATTAAATATGAATTGTTGACAATCGCCGTCAAGTGAATCAGCTCAAATAAAGCGTAGATAATTCTCGTGTCAATAACTGTACTGTACAGAAAAAAATATGCTTACATATTTGCCTTCTCAATTAAAATCAAAAAAAGTTAACGCCTCTAAATTTCCATTGCTACGCCTTCCACGTAGCGGAGAATTATATAAATAGTAAAAAAAGCGATACAAAAAATAAAAATAAATTATAAATTTAAGCACAACGTAGCTTTCATGAAGTTTGTTAGCAATGGGTTGGTCTGATAAAATATTCTACACTCCCTAATTTTTCTTATGTTCTAAAGAACACTCGCCCAAAACTTTTCTTAAAGTTACTTGAGGGACCTACTTTGGGCGATATAAATTTGGGCCATTACAGTGAGGTATGTAGAATCCGCCTCATTAGAGCCCTTTAGGAGAACTCCGAACTGGCAGTGCTAAACACAGGCAATAACAGCGACTCATTCACCACCACTGCAGGCGTAAGGTTAGGTTGTCCTATGTCACCCTTTCTCTTCGCGATTGTCCTAGACGACGTCATAAGACAATTGACGCTGACACAAAAGAGGCAGCATATCGTGTTTCACCAGGCATCTTGAGAACCTGGACTTCGTCAAAGTTACTGCTACAACAACAACATCCTGGACTTCGTCGATGACATCTGCCTCCTCTCTCACAAACTCACTGACATGCAAGCGAAGGCGAACAGACCGCATCACGCTGGCACGCACTGTCGGACTGGAAGTCAACATCGCCAAGACCACAGCCATGAGAGTCAACCACTATATAATGGTTGACGGATGCAGTTTGTCGAAAGCTTCTGCTACTTTGAAGATGTCAACTGCAGGCTAAAAAAGCAAGGGCGGCGTTCGGGCGCTTGCATAAAGTAAGGGCCAGTTCGTAAATTTCCAGGCGCTCTAAACTGCTCAGCTTCAGCTCATACGTGAAGTTAATACCGTTGTATGGAAGTAAAATATGGCTGGTCTCTAACACTATCACACAGAGTCTACAATCCAATCTTTCATCAACAAATCCCTCCACATCATCTGTAGAATATTCTGACCGAATACCATCAGCAACAACGCGCCGTGGAGATTAAATTTTGGAAAAACTGCGTACTAAAAACATCACAGACTTCGAGTGTTTATATGAGCAATACAAAAAAAAAAAAAAAAAAATTACGCCAACTCTTATGGAGCTCAAAGGAAAAAATGGTTGAAAGTAAATGGAAAAAACTTGCACAACCATCTTTCGTTCACGCGTTGAGTGTTGTAAAGTTTACTGGATTCAGAATAACATTCAGCATTTCTTTGTATATATTTTGCTTTCTTAGGCTACGTTCCGCTGAAAGACATTACCATTGAAATGTATATATCTGATATCTGAGCATGATTCAATAATAAAAGGTTTGCTCAGTAAACAGTTTTCTTGTTCCCTCTTGACAAATCGGCTCCCTTAGCAAGACACTGGGTTGCTAGCTCTAGAAATTTTGGGTAAAAGTGGAGGAAAAGAGTATCGGTATGTCCAGGACTAGTATGACATGGATTACATCCCGACGTACCGCTTAAGTCAGAACATGATAGAGTAATTGAGGCAATCCGAGATCGAGTTCTGTTGTGGTTTTGCAAAGAGCTAACATTTCCCAAAGAGTTACAACAGAGAAAGTAATTGGATAGTCCCAATGCGATCAAAAATATTGCAGGCCTCATTATAAGAAAGTTGGAAGTGACGGAACTTGTTTCCAATGAGCCTACCTTCACATCGGTGTATGAAGTGTTCAGAGGAGACTTAGCAAAGTAAAGTACCAGTTTTCTGAGTATTTCTACAAAATTTGAGGTAGTATTCAAAAGTTTTAACAGCACATGTATGTCAAGAGCTCATGAATGTTAGCTCCGACGCCAAGAAGCTTGGTTTCATACGCTGACGACTGCACGATAATGGCGTCGCAACAAGGCCTTCAAATCGCTTGCCGGTAGCACTTGAGGCAAAGACAAAGAATTGTTGCTATCGACATTTAAGGCATTTAGGCCCTCACAACCATCTCTGAAACCTGTAAACCACTCATGGACTCTGGCATGAGATAGACAATCATTGCCATAAACTTTTTTCATCAATTCAAATGTTTCGTTAAACGTTTTACCGATTTTAAAACAAAATTTGATAATAGCTCTTTTTTCAAAACTCATTTTTGTATCGATGACACAAACATACTGACACTTAGACGCAATAACTTCCACTGAACCGAATGTCACAAAGCTTTCACTGGAAGTCAGCTAGGGATGTGACTTCCAACGCACTAACTCATTAAAAAGGTGGTGCCATCAAAAACTTGTTTAAAATGCCAGTCTTGTTTATTTTGGACTTCACCTTATACAAACTAAGCGAAATTTGAAACTACTAAACTAAGTATTACTTTCAATTGTCACTCAGTACAGCTTTCACTATCAATCTCCGCCTCGTTTTCAAATTCGTTCACTGCATTATTGTTCCCCCTCGATTTAATTAAGAACATTACATCGATATCCTTAGCTATATCACTATCAAATTGCTGTTCGTTGTTTTCCACCCTCTTTTGCAGCATTAGGTAAAACTCGCTGGAGTATTTGTTGAAATCGCATCTAAAACAATTTTACAATATGAGTCAAGTAACTGAAAGTCATAAAAAAACACTCGTATTAAATGCGATTAAGCGATGCGTATCACTGTGATAAGCTTTATTACAACGATAGTAATGTGTAGTGCGGCAGCAAATCACTTTTATTGGCAAGTCTAGATAACAAACTGCAACACCAATTCAAGTATAATTCCAGATGTGTAGAAGTCTACAAGCCGCGAGCGACGACTTGCAGCAAGGAAAGTGCAAAGGCATCAGGCAACGTTGCATAAGTAGAAATAAGAATTCATTTAGAAAATACTTTTTAAATTAATTAATTTTAAACTAATCCGAACTTTATATGGTATTTTCTCTAGAATCATATACATCAGATGAGCCTTATTTACTCTTATGTCGGTGCCATTTTATCTGCAGAGTCTCGAATAGCTTTTGGCGTACTCTCCAAATATAAATAAAAAAGATCAACAACAACTCTTGCAATCAAGGTTAAAATTTACATAGCTTTATTCTAATTGCACCAAATATATTTTTTCTTCATACCTTTATCCAATGAGAAAAATCACAGGCCTTCGGTGCAAGCTAGAAGGGAATAATTAAATTTACCTTAACACATGGGCTGAAAAGTCCCGACTATCTTGAGAAGGAAAATGCCATCAACAGTGAATATTTTATAGCGTTATTGCTGTGTTTGAAGGCCGAAATCGCAATATCCGCATATGATAAGAAAAAAAATTGTTATATGAATTGAACTTCGAAGTGGTCCCACATCCACCGTCTTCGCCAAATTTGGCTCCCATCGACTACTGGCTGTTCTCTGACCTAAAAAAATTGCTCACCGGTAAGAAATTTCGCTCGAATCAAGAGGTTATCGCTGAAACTGAGGCCTATTTTGAGGCAAGAGATAAATCGTTCTACAAAAGTGATAATGAAATGTTACAGCGGCGCTGGAGTGATTGCGTTGCTCTTGATGAATAATACTATATTAATTTTGAACAAAAAAAAGTCTCTTCTTTGTTAAGCCCGGGGCTTCTCAGCCCAGGTGTTAAGAAGCCGATTTTTTATGTGGCTTGAATACAAAATCTTGTATTATTGAATCACTGGACTAAAAGCAAAAATGCTATTTTTCAATGGAGAACTCTGAAGAAAATCACGAAAATTGCACGGCAGCGCCACCTACCGTAAATTCTTGGTAATAATAAAAATCAAGAATAGGCCTCTTTTATTCGCCACTCCTCTGCTCGGCTCACTTGACGAAAAATTTGCATGTGGAAGCAACAACCAAGTTATCGAGCAAGATTCCCTGCTAGCAAATACGGTTATACCTCATAAAACTGGTATAACTCACTATTTTCAGCGCTATCAAAATATGTTTTTTTATACCAGTGGCTTCATTAATTCGCTCTTTGCTAACGAAAAGAAGAGGCCTAATGAATTCGATTCTAACAGTTAGGAACCATAGGTAAAATGGTCTAAGCGCAAGTCTGGCACTCCTCAAGTAGCACTAAAGCGCCGTTTTAATACCATTATGAGACCTCCAACAGGCAGATATCTACAGCCAGCCAGAGCTGTTGATATAATGGAGGAGATTGATTGGATTTAGGTTGGCTCACTGCCCCAGGCTGTCGAAGAAAGGAGCGCCCAGTGACCTTAGTCGTCTAGCTGTCAAACCCGGGGATTTACAGAGAAAGTGCTCAACAGTCTCCTTCTCTGAACGGTCCCCACAGCTTCTGCAATGGAGGTTAAATGGTAACCCTAGTTTTTCCGCGTGTGTGCCGTTCGTCCAGTGACCGGTAAACACAGCCACGAGTTTAGATTTTGAATGGCGAGGGCTTTCTGAGTCCTCCGTATATTGTATTGGGGCCGAAGGGTGAAGAAATTAAGCTCCATTATTTCTGCGCTTTCCTGAGAAATAATTTGTGCAGTTCCGCTTTAACAACTGTCAGGGGGATGCCGATGCCCGGGTAGGAGGTCTCTGAGGCCAATTCAGTCCCCTTCCTGGCAAGCTCATCAGCAATTTCATTTCACTCTATGTTTCTATGTCCTGGAACCCAGATTAGGGAAATGCACACCCAACAGATTTGATCTCCTCTTTACAGGAGTTTACTAATTTCGTTCAGCACCATGGCGTCGTCAGAGCCATGGTATTATAACTTTCCAGAATAAGACATAGTTCAAAAACAGCAACTCTAAATGTGTAAAGAAAAAAAAATATATATAATTATTTTTATTATTGTTTGCTATAGCCAAATTATTTCGCATTTTGTTATGAGAGGTATCAGCTATGATTTAGTTTTAGGTTCATCAAATACGGAAACACAAACCTCCATTTTGTATTTATTGTTATTATTATACCCAATTAGTTGCGCGAAAACTCACTACATTTTTTTATTTACTTACCCCTTCTTCAGGCTGGGATCTCTCCTCTGTAGATGACATTGAGTGCATTGGCATTACACATGGCATCGTGGGCGTCATCAATTTACCAAATGTGTACGAACCACATTTGGTGATTGTAAAGGAAGCTACTCCCGTCGGCGTACTTTATGCGCCCAGTTTGGTGTATAAAATCAAATCTATTTGCATTTTAAGCGCCGATGAACCAGACACAGTATTGACATCCTGCACAAGGCACACGCGGTGAGCTAATAAAAGATGGCAGAAGATCTAAAACTGCCACTAATTACAAATTTTTAAATTTATTGCGTATTACAGAAGCGCCAACAGCACTCCTACCCACTCGTCCTCATCGAATACTTCCACTACGGGTAATACCAATAATACGCCCGCCCCCAAAACAAAACTTTTCGAGGGTGCGCAGTTGATGAATAAAACATGGGGCGCTGTGAAAATTGCCGGCAACACTATCAAGAATACCACCCAACAAGCGGCCGCTTTGGCCTCGAATCAAATGAAATCCTCTGTGGGCATACGCGATCCATCGCGCATAGCGAAGCGCATCACAGAGGAGCTGCATAAAATATTCGATGACACGGATAGCTTTTACTTCAGCTTCGACAGCGACATCACCAACAACTTGCAGCGTCAGAGTGCGGCTGGCGAGCAAAAACAGCAGTATGATGAGCGTTTTTTCTGGAATATGCATATGATTGCGGATATTTTGAAGTTTAAAGTGAGCTACAAACTAACCCGCCATTTTTATTGCATTTATGATATGCAATTGTAATTGAAATTTACTTCTAGGACAATACGTGGGTATTGCCGATTATACAAGGATTCGTGCAAGTGGAGCCTTGCGTGATAGGTAATGAATGCTTTACGTTGGCGGTGGTTTCGCGCCGGTCACGACTACGCGCGGGCACAAGGTGAGAATTGACGTTTTAATTTTGGCCTAACCTCAGAATGTAATTAATTTCTACATTTTCTTACTCGCTTTGTTACATTTAGGTATAAGCGTCGTGGGGTGGACGAACAAGGCAATTGCGCAAATTATGTTGAAACGGAGCAAATATTGTCTTTTCGTCACCATCATTTGTCCTTTACGCAGGTGCGCGCTTCCGTGCCCATCTATTGGAGCCAACCGGGCTATAAGTACCGGCCACCGCCACGTCTTGATAGAAGTAAACAGGAACTACATTATTCTTAATTTTCAATTTTATTAATGTAATTTTTACACCTCATTTTAGGCGAGCAAGAAACGCAGGAGGCATTCGAATTGCATTTTGCCAAAGAAATATCAATTTACGATGGTGTTTGTATTGTCAATTTGGTCGAGCAGAACGGCAAGGAGAAATTGATTGGCGATACGTACGCAAAGCATGTGATAAAACTCAATAATGATCGCTTAATTTATGTCACTTTTGACTTCCACGATTACTGGTGCATAATTACACGTTTGTGTTTTTCTAGCCGACTCTTAATGAATTTCTTTAATTTAATTTGCAGTCGCGGCATGCGTTTTGAAAATGTTTCTGCGCTTGTGGAGGCGCTTGCGACTGAAGCAGGTGCTATGGGTTTTCATTGGCGTGACCAGCGTGGTGTTATTTGCAACCAAAAATCAGTATTTCGTGTTAATTGTATGGATTGTTTGGATCGCACAAATGTCGTTGAGACAGCAATAGGAAAAGCTGTGCTGGAATCGCAGCTGGTTAAGTTAGGCTTATCACCTCCATATACACCGATACCCGAGCAATTGAAATCCCCATTTATGATACTATGGGCAAATAATGGCGACATAATAAGTCGGCAGTATGCGGGCACAAACGCACTGAAGGTTTTTTAAAACGCGAACTTTGATAAAATGCATTTAAATATTAAGCTGAATTTTCACTTGGTTGCAGGGCGACTATACTCGCACCGGCGAACGCAAGATAAGCGGCATGATGAAGGATGGCATGAACTCGGCGAATCGGTTAGTTGTTTTTCGTGTTAGTTGCTTATGTTATGTGCGTGTATATTTTTAAGTTTTCTCTCTTATGGGTTGCTGGTAATAATTTGAAATACGTTCGAAGTATAAGTAATTTACTCGTGGGACTTGGAATTTCGTAATTATAGTTAAAGCTGCCTTTGAAAATATCACAACTCTATCAAATAGATTTTTTCCTATTAGCTTTTCTATTTCACGTGCTTGTTTATCGTGTTTTGTTTTTTTTTTTTTATTTCAATTATAAGTTTTTAATAACAGTTTGTGCATTTTTCTAAAACAGTTCTCTACTTCAAACTAAAAAATCGTTACTCAAATCCAACATACATTACAACTCAATGGCATCATTTCCTAACAATACCTTTAAAAATTCGCTCTTCGTAGTTTCTTCATACAAAATTTTGCTGATTCCTTCCGGCAATGTATAATCGATTTAATGCAAGGCAAGCTAGTCGAGGCCAATCAATTGAGAGAGGATGAAGTTATGAAGACAATATTACACATTCTCTGCCCATCTACACCGGCGCCTACACGCGGTTACTATCATGCCGGTGTGCTCGGTCCGGAATTGCATTTTCTGGAAAATATCGTAAACGCCAGGTGCGCCGCACCCGCTAACCCACGAATGAAGTCGAAAACTCGTTATTTACTTAACTTTGTTGCTCCTTTTGTTTCCGTTATCTTACTACTATCATTTAAAAAGGTATTTTTGTTTTGATTTTAATTTGAGCGTTATTTTAGAGCATTTCGCCCCTCTTTTTATTATATTAGTTTTTAATATAGTTTCAAAGCACATTTGCACTCCTTCATTGTACGCGATTTTCCCCTTTTTTGCTCACTTTACTCACCATACTCATTTGTGAATTGCTTCTTTATTTGTGGTTGAATTTCAGTTACTATCTCGCGCGTTTTAAAGATTCCTATCGTCAAGCCACCATCGATTTGATGCTCGGCAATCAAGTTTCACCGGAGTCGTTGAATGCGTTGGGCGGGCAGAATGTACCAGATGAAACAGATGCGCTGGAGAGCGCCGAGCAAGCCAAGTTGCTAGTGGAGGATTGTCGCCGCTTGCTCTTGGGCTCAGCTCAATACCCAGTGGGTTCGTGGGGTCTTATAGATGCCGATCCGACGTGAGTAGCGCGTGTTGGAGGTATAGAGACTTACTTAATTTATATTTATTACGTTTTACAGTACTGGTGATCTGAATGAAACTGAGGTTGACACGGTGCTGCTGCTCACCAACGATTGCTATATTGTCGCCGAGTATGATTCGCATTTGGATAAGATTGTACGTTTTGAAAAGGTCCAGCTGCAAAATATTACACTGATCGAATTGGGGATGTATCAGCAAACAAAATTGTTCCAGGGCACGGCGCCAGCGCTGCTCTGTTTGCGGCTGAACTACATTGTCGACGGTGTGGATGGCTACTTCCATATGTTTCGCTCTGCCAATATACGATTTTTTAATAATATGGTTTTTGTGATCAAGACGCAGGATGAAGTTATGGGTAAGAATAAGAAACTTAGTAGAAGTGATGGCACAATGCCAATTCAGACTGTTAAGTGGCTCTCAGCGAATTTGATGATTTTGAATACTAGTGAAATGAGCGGACAGAATACGGCTGCCGTGTAGTGGTGTGACGTGGCAGGCGAAGCTGCTCGCACAATTTTGTTTTTCACTAAAGTTAATGTCCAAAGTTGCCCCGGTTAGCACGAGAAAGAAGCGACTGGTGTGGTTGGTTAAACTCGGCCAAACTCTCCTAAACGGTTATCGTGCCGAGCAAGAAGAAGAAGTAATGCCTAAACTTTGTAAATCGATCAGCCTTGGAATGGAATGCCCGATTTCTCTCTCGACTGCTTCCGAATACTTCGATATTAGGCTCATTTGAGTTCCCGATTACAGTGGCCTAGCGGGAAACTGCCGGGCTGATCAGCTAGCTAGACAGGGAACCCTCGCTGGCTAAGTTGGGGCTCCCTTGAGAAGAGATGGTCTGACCTTGGGAAAATGTCAATTCGTGTCAACTCAGCAAGTGCTGGGTTAGTGTACAAATGTGCAAAGTCGACGAAATCCTGCTGGTCATATGTAGATCGAGGGCGCTTGAGGGAAGCTCTAAGCTCTTGAATGTGGTGGGTATCCTCACCGGGCGTTATCTGTTAGGTATCCATGCAATGGATTGATTCAAGTCCTTTCTACAGAAGGTGTCTGGAGGATGAGTCGAACTCATCTCAGCACCTTCTCGTCAGCTGTCCTGCTTTCACCGGGCTACGATTTATACATCTTAACTCTCATATTTTTGCTACACCTGCGGATATGATAGGTTTAAATATCACACACCTGGTGAATTTCATCAGCAGCGCTTGAAGCGGTTAACGCAATTGAAAATAGTCAGCCTTTTGTTCGTCATCCTCTACTCCAAAGCTCCTTTCTTTTTTCGCTCTATTTGGTTCTTCTTTTCTGTTTTTCATCTGTATGGTATCACACTGGATGAATTTGTGTTTTTGCCCAAGTTGGATTTTGCATGAGAGCCATTTTTTCTAACCTAACCTAACCTAACCTATGGCGCAAGTAGTATTTTTTATGCTCGGCAAGTATGGTGTAGTCACCGATCGTCATCGTCTATGTCATCTAACGGCCGGTCCAGGAAACATGCTGTTTCGACGGGTTGGGTCAAAAGAGGGATTAAGGGGCATGTGAATAGGTGATAAGTATAGTGGGATGTACCTTCACTTGCTGTACATATTATCTCGGGGTAGGAGGAGTTAACCTGGATAGGTGGGAGTTTAACCTGCTACAATATCCTGAAGGTAATTGTGCCAAAGTAATGCGGGTCTTACGAGCAGCTGAAACTTTCCGTCTGCTAAGGGGGGAGGTTTAACTCTAATGACGGTTACTTCCATGGCAGTCGGTTCTACGTACCGGAATGACTCGAGTTTTTCTCAATCAAGGATTGCCGCTCCCGCAAGCTAGCCTTGTCTAGCGCGCCTTGTACCCCAACCAGAAATGGGATTCTGTTCGATAAAGGCGTTTTTCTAGCAATCCTCCATGAAGTGCAATCCTCTAGCGAAGCAAGATGCATAAGTTTTGATTTAAATTGTAATTTCTAAAAAAATGCTAGCGGAAGTAGATTCAATTAAAAATCTTTATTTCCAGCTCTGTTTACAGACTTTTAGACTAACATAGAAGCATGGCGAAAAATTAAGATTTAGTGGTCTAAAAGCTAAAATGAAAAAGTCGTTTTCTCAAAAGTCTCCCGATATGCGAATTTGTATATATTAGAAAATGGCCCGACATCAGTCTAACCACTTGCCTACAGTCCCTTCTGCTTAATAACAGGAGGATCTGCGATAGTTGGTCGGACATAACAGGTAATATAAGTTTAGTCCCTCTGCAGCCTCTCTCAGCCTGCCAAGCTCGCTTGTGGATTGAAGTAACCCGTTTTCTAACCGTGGCAGAAGGGAGTGGTAGAACGGGCGCCGGGCCAAAGAAGTTGGCCTCAGAGCCCATCCTAGCTAAAGAGCCAGAGGTATCGTTACCCGCGACAACCACGTGCCCCGGGACCCATGTTAGCATCAGGATGTTTGACGAAATAGTTCAGCCTGGATTTACAGGACTCAACTACCCTCGAAGTGGGTGGAGGGCTGTCTAAGGCCATGAGCGCGGCTTTGCTATCGCTGCAGATACACACAGATCTGCCTATCTACCTGTTGTTTACAACAAAATTAATTTCTTCTTGCAATGCCTACATACACCTCCGCTTGAAACACAGATGCGTGCATTCCAAGAGCAAAGTGTAGTTTTGTCCCGCTGGATTCCAATGGTTTGGTGCGTGACTACCATCCGGAAGTGCACAGATTCTAGATCAAGGACACGAAATACTAATTTGTTGAAAGTTTTTTTCTGATGGCGGTTGCTCCTCGGCAGACTTCCGAGCAGACTCATACCCCAAATAGGAGGAGGAGCTCGGCCAAAACACCAAGTTTTTCGGACTCTTTTAGTCGCTTTGGCAATTTTGTTGTATTTTAGTAAATGAAACCGGGATAGACACACCTGCTCTCTGCATAGTAACTTCTGTCTTTGTAAAAAAAAAAGTTGCTGCAGTCTAGTATGTTTATTATTATTTTTAATTTATTATTAATTAAATGAAACGTTAATTATTACTTATTTGAGTTGTTAACAAGTAATTTTGCAGAAACCCTTCTAATCCATTTCTTCTTGGTGTAGGTTCGGTTAGGTAGGCTGTAGAGTTATCCCATTAATGAATTTCCATATACTTTTTATTTATTTAATTGTAAACTCTTCACTTAATCTTCATAGAGTCACTTACGGCCATCGTTGAGATGTTCCGCATAGCACTGGACAATATCGGCAAGTCCGATGTGCGCTACATTACAGGTGGTGTATTGCAACGGCGCAAGAGTAGGAATCCATTGCTCGAAGTACCGAAGGTAACATAAAATATATAGCCGCTTTTGCCAAATCTTAATATTACACTCCTACTTTAGGGTATGCCTCGTAATCTCTCCGAATCTCAACTGGTGCAATTTAGCTCGAAAGCAATCTCCAATGTTGCCGGTCAATTTTCTAAATTGGGGCAGTCGCTTAATCCGAATAAAAATAAGAATCTCAATGCAAACCCAAACGCACAAAAGCAAACGAATGAAATAGCTAAAATAAATCCGCAAGTTATGCGCCAGTCGGAAACGTCCATCGAGCATGCCGTTGAAGCTGAGAAGGCCATGTTTTCGGTGGGACGAGCACAACGCAATTCGAACAGTGGCAGCGATACTGATGAAAATGACAGCAGCATTTATGAGCCCGAACTGGATTCGGATGTAGATTTTGCAATTGCTGCAACCAATGTGGCCGCCGGCAAGTCGGGCTTTAACCAAAATGATTTTTTGCCCTCCGTTGGCATTGTAATGGGCAACACACTGGATGGTGAACAATCGTCAGCGTCCATCGGCAATATGGATCATTTAGTGCAAAAGGATAGCATGATGAAAAATAGCGAAGATGTTTATGCCATTTCAATATCATCGGTTACCGATCATGTCACAATGCCCACCGGGCTGTTGGAGAATGCACCACCCATACGTCCGATTACCCCAAATCCGCAAATTTGTGTGCAAGCCGATATGGATGCACAGGGAGCAGGCGGCGTAGCGCAACGTACCAGGTCGGTATTTTATTGTTGATGAGCATGAGTAATTCCCTTGTTGGTGGCTAGATGTTGGTGGCTATGAGCTTCTATAGGAGAAGCTGCACATACATATATGTTGTTTTTCTGTATTAATATTTATTGCCATTAGTAATAAGCCAACACTTTTCAGTGCTAAATTTATAGTTGAAATCATAAATAATTCTAGAGGAATTGTGTGTACGTTATACTTTCTTTATATACCCACTTATGTGTATGTATGTATGTTTATGTACAACCGTTGATTGCTCAATTAATTAGGAAATGGAATGAAATAGTAAAAAATTATAGAAATTTATTTGTATAATATATAATCTATTTAGATACGAAAGTTATATTCAATATATTCTAAAAATATTTGGTTTTTTGGCATGTAATGTTGTACGCGATGGCTTTACCACTTTGTTATAAAATTCAGTTAAGTGCCTTTTGAGCCATATACCCATAGTAAATACACAAATATTTTGTAAACATTTTCTGCTCATAAAAGAAATTATACACGACAAACTTAAAAAATTGCGCGCAAAATAAAGACTACAATTTGCAATACTCATTTGATTTCATACAAACAGTGAAGCAGCTAAAGATCTCAACCTACCGCTTGGTACTGCGTCAAGCGATTCTGGTAAATTTAAACAATTGGCAAGTCCATTATCGCGGACAATGGTGGTGAGTCCTTTATCGAAATTGGCAAAAGGTATGCAAAACATTGGCATGAACCTGGATCCACGTAAGATTGCATCGAAGGTGGGTGGCATCATTACAATTTTTTATGTATTAAAATTACCATTCCCATTAACTGGTTTTTGTTGTTTTCTGTTCTTTTTTTTAGACCGGAGTATTGTCACCGACAAGCGCCTCGGCGGACAGCACACCACCATCGGAAAGGCAAAGTAATCGCGCTCAATTGCAGGAACTATGGGCGGAGCATCAGTGCAGAACCAAGTTGATTGCATTGTAAAGGGAATCATTACTAAGAAGGGAATAGTTTTTAGTGTTTAAGAAAAAATTGCAGGAACAAGGAAAAAAGGGCATAGAACTAAAAAGCGCACGGCCTCTTACAACAACAACAAAAAACACCACATTCAATAGCAGAACATCCTTTAAAGTGGGCCTGTTGTGCTAAAATATGTATGCTTTGTGAGAATAGTGCGGGTATACGCATAAAATATTAATATTTGAGGAATTTTGTAGTAGTCAGTTTTGCATGGAATTATATATTTTTTATGCATGCATATCTTCCAATTACCTAATGTATGTATGTGGGAATGCGTGTGATAGCGCACTGCCGCTTTGTGTGCGTTTTGTAGTGAGTTCTTAAGCGCAATAACTTAAGCCGAGCGCACTTTTTAATTAAACATTTTTTATGTGCTTACCATTTGCATGAAGCGTTTTCCCATTTTTTTATTAGTGTAACTATATTCTATATTATTAAGTTAAATAACTATCTTTATGTATACAGTGTACTTGTTCTTAACGCACACCTCTTTTAAGTGGACACCTCCCATTAGTGGACACTTTTTCAGTACCGCAAAAGTCCTTATGGATTTTCTAAACTATTCTCTTTTGAGCGGACAACCTTCCAATAACAGGACGCGGACACTTTTTTCGCTCACCACAGATATTTTAGTTCTCTCATAAGCGGACAGCTTACAAACTCTGCCTTGGAGTTGTCAAAATCATTAAATTTGTTAGATGTTGTTTATTTCATTCACAAAGCGTCGGAGCAAGTGAGTCCAGTCAAAAATTTTTTAGGGAAAGCTCATTTTGAGAAAACAAAGTTGCCTAATGACGATAGGATGAGCTCTCACTATCGGCAGTTGCTCCGTTCGTCAACATTATTAATCTGGCTCAGAAAAAAATTCGCGTTGACGCCGAAACTCTTAATTTAGGTTATCAAATTTTTATAAATAATGAAGAAATGAAAAATATCAATACTGAAGTGGCAACTCTCGTTGGCCAACTTTTTTGATGATGAACTAGAAAATGAAATTGCCCACCCGTTAACTTTTTAAATGAGGCAAGAGAGAGACTGAATTGGAGGAAGATTGTTGATGAAGCTATGGTCCGCCACAGACTGTGAAGCTAAGAGAGAGAGAGAGTTAACTTCTTATAGCGTCTTCCAAGTTGAGATCTGCGCTATAGACAAAGCAGCAAAAACGATAAGACTAATGGATTTATCTCCGGCAAACTTTAGCATTTATGTGAATAGTCAAGCAGCGATGAAGGCACTAGCCTCAGCTCAAGATGTGTTAAAGAATGTGGGAGGTTCTTCCGGCCTATCCAAGAATACAACACCACCATTTGTTGGGTGCTCGGCCACTCTGGTATGTGCAAAGAAAAATTCTGAGCTTGACCTTCAGCGAGTGGTAGAGGACATAAGCATTCCTCTGAACGAACTCTACACTGCGATCGACTTGAGCGTAATCGCGGAAACCAATAGCAGATGGTCTCTGACTACTAACCGTAGGGTTCCCAAAGCGCTCTGGTCAAAACTGTATCCTAAAAGGACAAAATATCTGTTTGGGCTCAATAAATCAATCACCAGCGTCCTTACAGGTGTTATAACAAGCACCCTAGCCAGTATAATGGGTGTACCTCACAATGACTTCTGCAGGAATTGAGGAGTTGAAGAAATTGAGTCGGTTCAATGCCTACTCTGTGAATGTCCTACACTTCTTCGAAGATATGGAAAATTTGCAAAATCTCACACTGGCGGTACTAGTTACCTTCTTAAAAAGATCTTAGTGGCAACTTAGTTAGGGGATGGAAATCAAATGCAGAAATCTTAGGCTCACCGAGCGTCTTGTCTTAGACAAGCAACCTGGCTAACCTAACTTAACCTAACTTCTTGGGAAGAGGCTCATTTAGCAGCGAGAAAATTAAACGCTCTTTCTTTGTATCAAAGTGACCTCAGGGGTCTTGAATTGCTTAGTGATCTTCAAATAAATTTGAATACCATGCAAGGAAAAATTGTGTTTTACATTTCGGGTATATCTCTTTCGTAATGAAAATTTTGTTTATTTTGTCAAATATTTATGTGTATATCTGTTCTGGTTTTGGAAATAAAACTTATTAAATATTAAATATCAGTCACAAATTAGTTTAACTTTTTTTACACTTTTCTTATAAGCCGACGCCTCCCGTAAGAGTAATTTTTTCAGTCCCTAGGTGTCTGCTTAAAATAGGGTACACTGTATATAAATGTATGTATATTAAGGCAGGTAAATTGTTTTTGTTTTTATATCGTTATTAGCAGATTCGATTTCTATATAGAATTCTAAGATAAACAGTGCGCTCCAAAGCTTATTTCGACCACCCAAATTTTAAGAGAAGCTATCTTTTGTGAATACAAAGCAATATGAAGATTAATATTGACCAAAGTATTATGAACGTTTTTTTTAATACTAACTTATACTTTGGAATTTTTACTACAAACCATTTATTTTTAATTTGTTTTTTGTATTTAAAGAACCCTATGCTGGCTCTACAAAGCAAATTATATGTTTTTTTATTTTGTGGTTGTATGTATGTAATTTTTTTTATATATAAATCAAAATAAAGCTTGCCAAATGGTTTATAAACAATTAAATTTTACGATATTTCAAACATTTTTTTTATCATTAATTCTTTTTTTTTACAATTAACAACGTATTTAAAATTATTTTGATTTTAGATCTCTTTTACTTTCAGCAGGAGAAAGTAGAAAAAATATACTTTCCACCTTCATTGTCATAACTCTTTCTCATTTTTCATATTCAAATTAAAGAAAGCTTTTAAAATTTTCTTATTAATTATTATGCTTATTAATTATTTTCTTATAATTAAAGATAATTACGATTAAAATTTGAGGAACTCGAAATTGACTTTAGAGCTATGCCTTTTTCCTTAGAGTTTCATGTAGAATCCGAAGTGCTCGAAACGATGTCGAAAGAAATTTTCCATACAAATTGGTCCACCTTAAGGTATATACATATATACATATATATGTTTTGCGATTTTAAAAGTATGCAAATAATAACAAAAACACTTGAGAACTCCCTAAATTAAGATGATAAAATAATAATTAAATTTCTGCATCAGTAACTCAACTAAACTTTTCTGAAAAAGATAGTAAAAGAAAAAAGAAATAGTCAAAAAAATAGTTTTGAGTGCAAAAAAAAAATCGAAAATTCCTTGTCATTGTAATAACAACAGCGCGAGTATCCAAATATTCTGTGCGATTAAAAAATTTAAAATGAATTTCAAAGATAAAAAATATAAATTTTTCAATATATCAAAAAATTTACCAAATCTGAATACCGCATAAGAAAGATATAGTTGAGTTATTGGATAAAACAATTTTAGTACAAAAGAAAATTTTAGAATAATATAAAAAAATTTATTTTCGTGTTGTAAACTGCTTCTATTTCGAAACTTTCAGTATTTTTGTAAATTTGACGGTATTACGATTTCATTGTTAAAACTATTCAGTTAAAACATATTTTGTTTTATTTTTAATAAATACGAGATATTCCTTGTACTTTATCTGTTTCTTCTTATTTTACATTTGGTTTCTTTTATAGAGTTGTGACATCGCAGCTAAGAAGTTGTTTTATTGTTTTTTTTTTTCTTTTTCTTGCTTTTTTTGTGGCCTAACAAAACACTAATTTGATTTTCTAACATCTTAAGCGTCATTTCATACAAAGAAATTTATTAAATTCGTTTTCTCTTAATTACATTCATTTTTATTTTATTTAATATAATTAAAAAAAAAACAACCTGCACATAAAAAAAATATCTGCCGTTCGCAGTCGGCTTAAAACTGTAGGTCCCTCCATTTGTGGAAAAAATCAAGACGCACATCAGAACAGGACAGAAATGTACGCGCCAGTAATTTTTTTGGTTTTTTAATTTAAAAAAATCTTTAAGTTGTTATAAACTTACTTCACTTTCTTTTCTCATTATTGCGTAACTTTTAATTTGAATTTATATTATCTTAAAATGAAATAATATTTTTCTGTTATATAACTTTTGTTTTGCTCTACTATTTATTTTTATTTTATTTGAGTTTATTTTGACTTAATTACTACCATTTAATATAAATTATTTTATCTTATTTTATTAAAATATTATAAATTTACTTCACTTTCTTTCTTTTCTCATTATTACGCAACTTTGAATTTAAATTAATTTTATTTTATTTAATTATTTGTTTCTTATTTTATTAAAATATTATAAACTTACTTCACTTCCTTTTTTTCTCATTATTACGCAACTTTGAATTTAAATTAATTTTATTTTATTTAATTTTGTATTGCATTTTATTTTATTATGATTTCTATTTTATTTTATTATGATCTTTATTTTATCTTTACTATTTATTTTTATTTCATTTGAATTTATTTTCACTTAATTACTACCATTTAATATAAAACATTTGTGTCTTATTTTATTTAATTTTTTTTACTTTAGCTTCTCTCTTTTTTCATTATTACGTAACTTTGAATTCAAATAAATTTTATTTTATATTATTTCATTTTATTTAATTTTTTTGTTGCAATTTTTGGATTTGATATAACTTTATTTCACCTAATTTTATGATTTGATTGAACTCTTTACTTTTTTTATTCCTTTTCATTTGATTTTACTTACATTTTTTTTTTCTTGTTTACTCCACTCGTTGGACCTCGACAAGACTCAGTCTTGCGTTGGTTTCGTTAATCTATTTTGCTTTTGGCGGGGTAGGTTATTAGCCTGCCGCCACCAGTAAATTTATTTAAATTTATTTTCACTTAATTACTTCTATTTAATATAAATTATTTTTATCATATTTTATATAAACAAAATTTATTTAAATTATTATGTTTCTTTCATTTTCATTATAACCTAACTTTTAATTTAAATTTGTTTTATTTTCTATTATTTTATTTTCAGTTCATTTTTTGTTGTATATATTTTTATTTTTTATATATACTATTTTATATATTTATTTATATAACATTTCATTTGATTTTATTTAAACTTATTTTCACTTAGTTACCTCCATGTAATATATTTTTTTTTAATTTAATTAAAAAAAAAATCATTTAAATTATTTACATCGGTTTTGTTTTTGTTTCATTAATACCTAGCTTTTAATTTAAATAAATTATATTTTCTATTACTGATGCTTTCCATTTCAATTCAACCGGGCTATTCGGGTCATGTTCTTCGATTTCGATGTAACTCAAATATTTTGCTCTCTGGTCAAAATAATGAGACCCGTATTTTTTTGTTCGCCCGAAAAAAATTTTTTTCAAGCTTTATCGGCAATTTTGTTTTTCGGCTCAAAATCGATTTTTTTTTTAATAATATAAGAATATTTTTTTAAATGCCCATAACTTAGTCAAAAATGAACCGATTTTAATGATTCTGGGTTCAAACTGATCGTTATTACTTACACGAGCGATTTCATGTAGAAACAATTGCAAAAAAGTAGTTGAAAATTTTTTTGCAAAAAACAAAAAGTGCGAAACAGGTTTTTTACTCAAAAATTCATTACTCAAAACCAACTCATTTTAGCTACTAGACATTCAGCTCAATTAAAGTTTGAGATGTCCTTTTGATTTGGAAAAAGTTATAAAAAAAACAAAAATACACTTTTTGAAATATTGAATTTCGAAAAAATTTGAATTTTTTTTCTTTTTTGCTAAATAAAAAATTTTCAACTACTTTTCTGCAATTGTTTCTACATGAAATCGCGCGTGTAAGTAATTACGATCATTTTGAACCCAGAATTATTAAAATCGGTTCATTTTTGACTAAGTTATGGGCATTAAAAAAAAAAATTTTCTTATATAATTAAAACAAATCGAGTTTGAGCCGAAAAACAAAATTGCCGATAACTCTTGAAAACAAATTTTTGCAGGCAAAAAAAAAAAAAATACGTGTCTCATTATATTGACCAGAGAGCAACATATTTCAGTTACATCGAAATCGAAGAACATGACCCGAATAGCCCGGTTGAATTGAAATGGAAAGAAGCATCTACTTCATTTAATTTAATTTTTTCGTTTTTATTTTAGTTTTTGTTGTATATATTTTTATTTTATATAACTTTATTTCAGTTAGTTTCATGATTTGATGTAATTCTTTACCTTTTTTTGTTTTATTACATTTTACTTTATTTTAATCAAATTTATTTCTACTTAATTACTTTATTTACCATTTGTTTTATTTTATTTAAAAAGAATTCTCTTAATTTATTTACTTCAGTTTTTGTATTTGTTTCATTAAGTCCTGGTTGGGTTGGTTGGTTTAAGGGTGACCCCGTATCGGAGTACCACATAGACCGCAAGTTGGGTCCGTTGTGTTGCCCTAGAGCTCATTATGTTACATGATTTCCCCACCTAACCGAAATTTTTATTGTAGATTTGGTCAAAGATATTAATTCGTTTCGAGAATTTGATGAGAGATTCGATTTTCACGTTCGAGAGTACTGAAAGATTGTCAATTGTTGGAGAGCCAAGAAGAGCGAGTCGACTTCTGGCTAGACCAGGACAACTGCAAATGTCTGCTCGATACTTCCTCATCTTCGTCCTCGCAGTATCTGCACAGGTCGTTTTGAGGAACCCCGAGCCGACGTGCGTGAGTTCCCAAAAGGCAGTGGCCGGTGATAAGAGATATTATATGCCTTAGTTCGTGTTTCGAAAGACTTATAAGGGTTTTTGTCTGTTTCAGATGGTAGGATGGCCAGATTTGTCTGGTCGTAACGCAAGTAGTTTCCACTCGCCACCTCCGATCAGCAATGCATTAAGTCCTAACTTTAAATTTAAATTTATTTTGTTTTCTATTTATTATTTTAATTTATTTCGTTTTTTTGTTGTATTTTATTTGATTGTAAAGGTTTCTTCAATAAGAGGTGTTAGTTTGACATTCAAAGAAAATTGCTATTTTTTAATATAAATGATCTGATGTTTATTTCATTATAAAGAGCAAGGCATGCCGCACCACGACCACGCTTATAGGACAATATCCTTTTCATGAAATTTTCCACAACCGATTTGCAAAGTCGCTGCCCTATGTCCTCGATAGCCTCACGAATTTCATCTTTGCGGTCTTGAATCGACTCTGGGTTGTTGGCGTAGACCTTCTCTTTCACGTGGCCCCAAAGAAAAAATTCACAAGGTGTTAAATCACAAGATCTCGGTGGCCAATTGTGATCACCTCTTCGAGAGATAACACGGTCCGGAAACTTTTCTCGAAAAAGATCAATGGTTTCGTTGCTTGTGTGGCACGTAGCGCTGTCTTGTTGAAAATAAACGTTGTCCAGATCAATACTATCCAATTCTGGCCATAAAAAATCGTTAATCGTCTCTCGATAGCGCAATACATTCACCTATAACACCTGTTATTGGAAAACCCTTTATATACTTTTTTCAGCTAATTTGATTTGATTTTATTTAAATTTATGTTAATTAAATTTTTATTTTATTTCATTTCCTATTATTTCATTTTATTTTATTTTCATTTGACTTAATTTAATATTATTTTAATTTAATTTATTCTATTTTTTAATTTGATTTTTTATTTCCTTAATTGATTTCGTTTTATTTTATTTTCATTTGATTAAATTTGATTTATTTTATTTTTTTAATTTTTTATTTTAATATTATTTCATTTCGTTTTATTTTATTTTATTTTCATTTGATTTAAATTAATTTAATTCTATTTTATTTTATTTTAATTTTATTTATTCTTTTTTAATATGGTTTTAAATTTTTTTATTTAATTTTTTTTTTATTTTATTTTCATTTGATTTAATTTTTTTTATTTTAATTTACATTTTTTTCAGTATATTTTATTTTCATTTGATTCAATTTATTTTGCTTAAATTTATTTACTTTTTTATTTTTATTTTTTCCGTTTGAAATAATTAAATTTATTTTATTTTAACTTTAATTTTAATTTAGTATACGGCAGATTCTGAAATATCCTGGCAATGACATTGAAATCCACTCGGAAGTGAATTACAGGATATGCCCGATTATTTTATTTATTTAATTTTTTGCTTACATTTACTTCCTTGAATTTCGATTAATTGAATTTTCATTTTATGCAATTTTTTGAATTTATATTCCTTTATATTTTATTTGGTTTTGCACGTCTGTACGTAAGTTTTACCTTGACTTCCGCTCCCAACCTCTCTACCAATTCCATTAACCACTCTTGCAATTTCAAAAACAATACGAGTTTTGTTGGTTTTGACGAATTGGTAAAGTATTTTAAAAGTTTTACCAAATGAAAATTAAAAAGAAAATTAAACCTAGTTGTGCTTACAAAAGCGCTTTAATAGCAATAAAAACATTTATTTATATAAAAAATACTGATACGAAAATTAACATATACAAATACATACATACATATATGCATGTACTCTATTTAACCATGTCTACACACGTATGTAGATATGTAGATGAACGTAGTTGTTAGCTGTGTAGTTTACTTTTTGAGCTGAGCAATTATGAAACAGACACACTGTGCTTATGATATTTATTATAAAACAAACATCACAAAAATACGATTATGTAATTACTTTCATACAGCAATCAACTGCAATAATTTTACACTCTCGACTGTGAAGACTTGCACGTACATACATACATAATAACAACAAAAACAATTAATAAACCAAAAATGCTGATATTTACACCAAAAAACAAAAAAAGATATAAAAATAAAAAATGAAGACAAAAGGTTTGCTGACATTTTATTGCTACATATATACATTTACACGAATAGACACTCGCGTTTTATTGTAGTGGTGGAAAATTGCAATTAATCAACGAATATTACTTATATACAAGAAATTCAAAATATGAAAATAGCGATAAATGCTTAATAGCGATTTACTTGTTAAATACACGTAAAATAATCGAAAAACGAAAACGTTAAAAAATATAGCACCTACTTAATCCACCGGTAAATGTGAATCTATTAAATTGAAAATAAAGTTGATGACGTAAGCAGTTTTATTCTGAGAGCAAAGTGACACCAGGTTTGGAAGTTAGAATTGGTATAAAGTTTATGATTACAATTTTTCATTCTATTTAGAAAATTGAAGTACCAAGCAAATTCAGCTGGTGGAAACTTCACCACCCAAAAACCAATTGGGACTAGTCGGACACCAGTTTTTAGGGCAAGTTTAACTCTGCTATGAATTTTCATGTCGCGATGCAACAGTCGGGTATGGCGTACGGCCTAACCGGTGTTTTGAAGATTCCTAAGTTTAACCATCCGTTGGGCACTGGGGTCTGGACAGACTGGTTTTTTTCGGCCTTCGACGTGAATATAACATATTGCTATTGTAGATAAGACTTGAGTTTCTAGGTATCTTCCTAAAATTTAATTTTCTATCGACTTACGGATATAACCTTTTAAAAAGGGTGCTCGTAGAGAACGAAAAAAGGTCAAACCCGGGTGCCCAATCAAAGGTTTTATAAAAGGTGACCAACGGAAGATTAAGAAGGAGCTGCCGTAACAACGGACTGACAAATACAATCGGATGTTAAAAAAATAAAAATTAAGTGGAATACTCTGGCAATTTGGGGGTTTTTATCCCGCCATTTAAAAATAATAGTGCAAAAAAAGTTTAACTCTGCTTTCCAGTTAATCTATCAGCTCTATTCTTGTTTTGCTATGGTCGTTCATTGTTTTATATAATTGGATGATTAATTTTGCGCCACCTATAGACTCAACAAGCAGCGGAAATATTCGAAACTCGACTCTCCGCCCTGAGGTCACTTTAACATACAGCAGGACCGCATTTTTCGTTCCTGAATTTTATTTGGAAGCAATTAGATTGCAGTGTACCCACAAAAAAAACTCAAGTATTATGAACCGTGTCAGATGTAAGCATTATCGGGAAACGTGTGCTTTAACTCGACTGTAACGAAGTGCAAGCAGTAATTTTGCATAATTTTCAAACCTCTCAACAGTTAATTTAATAGGCGCACTTCTGAGTGTGTGCTAAACACACCTATTGAAAGAAATAAAATATCTTCAGCTATTGACACCCTGCATTGAATTTGAGAGAAAATGGAATTTGCATTCTCTCTTAGTGTATACGCTAAGGCGCGAGGTATATTTGGGCACAAGGTGCATGATAAATTGTTTTTTAGTGATATAAAGGGTGGTTAAGTTTCCAGGGCCGGTGCTGGTTTTAAATAAAATACAATTTTTTTATTTTTTTATATTTATATTTTTTATATTTATATATTTTAATATTGGTATGGTTCAATTACGTATGGAACAAAATATCGGCCAAATGGCCGCCGTGGCCTCGGCGGTAGACCGATGGTCCAAATTTTCGATGACGCTGAGAAATAATTGAGGTTCTATGCCGTTAATGTGCCGAATTATCTCATCCTTTAGCTCTTGAATTGTTGCTGGCTTATCGACGTACACTTTTTCTTTCAAATAACCCCAAAGAAAGAAGTCCAACGGTGTCGTTGACGTTTAGGTGTGGTTCACATTCAACATCGGCCCTTGAAATTTAACCACTCTTTACAAGCATACAGGTCTTCAAAGGCAACGATCGGGTTAAGTCTGTGGCTTCGCCTGCTTGATGTTCATGTGATGTGTGCTAGTTACAAGCAATAGAATGGGAGCAAAGTATAATAATAGCTGCGTATGACCCAAGGCACATTCAAAAAAGTATAAGGAATTTCGACATTTCTCTCTTTTGACGGAAATTTCTTTAGTATATCCAAATTTTAAATTGAAATAAAACAACGATATTTTAAATTGGTTGGGCATTCTTTATTATTTTGGCGTAGAACCTTGCTGACATTTATTTTTTAAAGACAGTTCGTAATTCGGCCATCCGTAAGCCATAATTTCTTTGGCCCAGAGCCCGTTTTGCCAATCCCTTCTGCGGCCATCGCAGCCACCGTTAGCAAATGGGTAACTACCACCCACAAGCGAGCTTGGCAGGCTGAGAGAGGCTGCAGATCGACTAAACTGATGTTACCTGTCATGTCCGATCGACTGTCGTAAACCCTTCTGTCATTAAGCAGAGGGGAGTGCAGACGGCTGGTTGGACTGATGACGGGCCACTTTCTGTGGGCGAAGCACATGGAAAGGTTGGGCATCTCAGACAGTGTACTCTGCCCAGCTTGTAAAGAGGAGGATGAGATGGCCGACCACTTCCTGTGCGTCTGCCCCGCCTTCGCTCGAATCAGGTTTGAGGTCTTTGGCACTGATGTGTTAAGAAGCGACGTTCTTGGCTCCTTGGCACCATAAGATCTACTCAGATTTCTTCGGAGATCGGGTATATTTAAAGAAAATTAAAAGAGAATCCAAGTGTAGTACAATGGACTTAATTAATGGCTGACTGCTGCACTTGCTAGTTGTCCCGACAAAAAAAAAAGCCACAATTTTGAATGACTTGCTGGAGGACTTCGGTCGGTATCTCGTGAAAAATTTTAGTAATAATGGCTTTCAATGCCTTAATTGAATCTAGTTTATCCCCAAAGCATTTAGAATTTACATACCCTCACAAATAAAAGTCCAAAGGTGTTATATCGCACGATCTTGGTGGCCACTCCACTGGTCCGAGACGAGAGAAGTTGGTCACCGAAACGACGACGCAGTCAATCAATTGTTTTCTCTAGCCCATAGGCCGCACCAAACGGTTGATTTCAATGGATGTAATGACTGTTCTTGAATTACTTCGAGCTGCTCTTCAGCCAAAATGCGGCAATTTTGACGTAGCTGTTAAGTCATAAATGGGCCTCTGAACACCATAAGTTGGCTTGGACGCGCGATGAATACTTTTCGCAGATCGTAGAATTTCGTAATAAAATTGTACGATTTCTAAACGTTGTTGAGGCGTAAGTCTTTCCATGATAAAATATCAATGAATACTCGAAAATATTATATATTTAGTTTGAAAGTAGTCTCGCGTGATCTGTCAATAACACCTTATTGGTAGAAGTACCTCCAATCTGATCACCATATACGAGAGAATTTTGTTAGGCAGCGGCAATTGGAATTTTTGTTTTACTAACCGGTAGAGTTAGTTTTAAGCCCCAATCTTTTCTCTCGGTGCGGATGTGAGTTTTCCAAGTGAGTTTGGAGTCCATATGAATTCTTACTTAGTTCGTTCGATTGTGGCATCTCGATGCCATTGAGCTTTACTGGACCACTATTCGGTTCGAAGGGCACAGGTTCGAAGCACCAGGCATAAAACAGCCACTGGCAGAAAAAGCATTTCTGCAATAAAAAAACTGCTCATATAAAACCATTTGCCGTTCGGAGTTGGCTTAAAACTGTAGGTCCCTCCATTTGTGCAAAAACATCCAGACGCACGCTACAAATAGGAGGAGCAGCTTGGCCAAACACTCAAAAAGGGTGTAAGGGCAAACGTCCATTATTTTCTCGGTAGATGGCTGTAGAGATCGATATCTCGTAGAGTATCGATCAAACAATTCGAAGTTGATGCTCGTTGTTAAGATTCTATTTCACGCTAAAAAAATCATTTTCTGTTTTTGTTTGTTCAATTCAATTCGAAGTCCTCAGAGAGTATATTTTACATTTTTTTTACTGTAACAGCTAATCACGTGCAATTTTGGTTTCGGTTGATTACTGTTCAGGCATTTTCGATGCTAAAGAAAATGTCGATAATGTCGATAGAATCACAAAAATAATGGAAGTTGACCGGCAAGTTAGTAGTCGTAGTTTGAATCCATTAGCTTTTGATTGGAGAAAATGCGAAGAGATAAAAGCAAAGTTGGATGCTGTCTATGGGGACGCTTCGCCATCTATGACAACATTTTTATATTGGTTTAACGAATTCAAAGTGCGCGAAGTAATAGAGGCCATAGGTGTGTCGACCGGAACTTTAATTAATATTTTATCTGATAAGTTGGCGATGAAAAAATTGTGGCCCCAATGGATGCCGCGATTGCTCACAAGTAACAACAAGCGGATGCGGCTGTTAATTTCGAAGCAGTGTTGGGAGTAATTTAAGCGAGATCCGAAGAAATTTTTGCGTTGAGTTGTCACCGTTGATGAAACCTGGACTCATCATTATAGACCAGAAACTAAGCAACAATCAAAATAATGGTTTTCTCCCGGTGAGGCTGCTCCAAAGAAGGCGAAGACAGTCCCATCGGCTCGGCAATGGCTCGCAGGAAAAAAATTTAGTTCAAACGAGGAAGTCAGCGCCGAGACAGAGGCGTATTTTGGAGAGTTCGGTAAATTATATTTTTAGGAGGGGTTAAAAAAGGACGTAGCGTAGGGGGAAGTGTATCTTTCTAAAAAGGGACTATGTTGAAAAATAAAAACAAATTTTTTGAAAAAATGATGTCTTCGTTTCTAACACGGCTACTTATTGAACCCCCCTCGTGCATTTTTATGCCACAGCGTCATGAACGTGAAAAGACAAACACTGCGTTTGAAGGTGTTATTACCATTCGTGCTTTCCAAATTTAAGCAGCAATTCGGACATTGCATATGTATTATTTTTTTTAATTTAAAAATCACAAACCTTAAAATCTCAGTAATCACCACCAATCACAGATCTTCCATTTGCCACTGACAAAATATGATACCTATCGATTCCTCCGCATTCGATTAAGGAAAATTTAGCCAATATTTCTGTGATTTATTCAGAATTAGCGGCAGCAAGTGTCAGTGAGAAAGTCAGCAAAAAGATTGATCATCAGTTGATGGCAAAACAATTATTCGATGGTAACGCAAGTGGTTGCAATGGCAGCGAAATTGACAGGACATTAGCCTAAGATAACTGTGCTGGCCGTACACAGACAATCACAAGCGGCCACGTGTGGGCATCTATGCTGTCATCACTAACGTGGCACAACCACCCCTCACATTCCACCTCCATCAAGTGCTATTCTGTGTTCAATAAATGAAAAGTTCAAACTAAACTAAAAAAACAAGTAAGGAAGTGATGAATTCGGTCAGGACCGAGATTTACAAACCCGTGCACATTTTGGTAAAATTTTATTTGGGGTGGCTGTTAATTTTGAGAATCAATCAAACTCGTAGATACTGAGAGTTATGTTATAGCACATCAGACGGACGTAAAATATGTGTTAGCATATAAAAAGTGGGCGTGGTTTTTGTACGTATAATTACGTATTTATAATATTTACATATGTAAGGAGGATCTAAATAAGTTGCTGAAGAGTATTTCGAATTCTCTGTAAGTCGAATCAAATCTAGTGGCACTAGCGTTTCGAAAGCAACATTCACTCAATTTTATGTAGTTCCATAACTCGAAAAAGAATTTTGACACATGCATCTCTAAGTTTGAATAGCATCTTCGTAGACTAAAGCCTGTTTATCATCACTTCAAAGCGTGTTTTAAAGTGTTTGCCTATTGAAGAAAAATGTAATATCCGGGGAAATATTAAAGGGCAAAGCAAAGGAATTTGCAAGGCGATTTGGCGATGAAAACTTCAAGGCAAGAATACGTTACTTGATAAATGGAATCAGAGGTACTAAATAAGTGGTGTAACTGATGAATTATTTATTTAAAGTGGATACTTTGCTTTAGTTTAGGCATTGCATGAGCCATAAAAAGGTGTGTGGTGAGAGTAATGACGCTTCTGACAGAACTGTGAGAAATGGAAAACTACAATTTTGCCAAATTTACTAGAAAAGTGCAATGTTCTTTAATTGTTTACCGAACAAAAACATTGGTTTTCAAGAACGAAAAATGCCATGGTGGCAAAAATAACAAACAGCGAATATGGATGATTCAGAAAAGCTTACAATTATTTTGATTGGAAGAAGTAACAAATCTCGATGCTTTCGTGGTATTAAGTGGTGATTACCCGGTGATTATAAAGTAAATTCCAAAGCATGGATGACCGGACTACTTTTTGAAGAATGGATTTTGAAACTGGATAAGCACTTTCAACATGAAAAGCGTAGCATGATCGGAAAAGTAGCCCTAAGGGGTATATGTAGGGGAAAACATAAGGCAGGATGTTACACGTATTGATTAGTAGACAAACAATCGTCATCTACTTAAAAAAGCTGGTTTGGCCAGTGTTCTGCTTGGGACGAAGTGGACGGCATACGTTTAATTTTCGTGAATGAGTTTGATAAAGATAAGCAAGTGATGAATGCTGATCACGGGGCAAGGCTAAGAGTTAATAAAATAACTTCCAATCTGCTCTTGAGAAATACGTTGAGGTGGATTATGAAGTTTGTGACGACCACAAATGACGACGCTATTGAGTACTAAAGCATTAACGCAGTAAATTCGGATTCGAGCGGAATGGAGTGATGACAGGATTTTGGTGTATGAAATTATTCACTAGCCTCCTAATGACGATATCAAAGTTTGCTTCAGAACTTTGAATTCATATTTGCAAACGAAAGAAACTTCCACCGCGGATCAAAATAAGGCTTTAAACAACTTAGAATCTTTTTACTGCAAACTCCAAAAGAAAAGTGGACTTTCAGTCACTACATAATTTCTGGTTATTTTAATTCATTGTAACCGAAACATGACGGGCAGCTCTAAATGACATTAGTGACGTATTCAAGGTCAGCCTTATTTGGGTTCCGAGACATAGAGATATTGAGGGAAACTGTAAAGCAGATGAGCTAGCCAGAAAGGGTACCGCTCTCCAACTGCTGAGTGATAAAAGTACCATCGGAATACCCATGGCCACGAGTAAACTAATAATAAAAAACCACTTTATCCAAGAGGCCAATAGGTCATGGAGAAATGAAGATACGTGTCTAACAGCTAGGCTACTATGGCCGCAAATAAACAAGAAAAGAACAAAGGAATTGCTTAGTCTCTCAAGAGACAATATCTCGAAGGTCGTGGCTTGTTTAACCGGTCACTGGCTATTTGGCAGGCATTCCTCGAGACTAGGAGTTTTCTCCCATGAATATTGCAGAAGTTGTAGAGATGAGGAAGAGGAAGAAACAGTTGAGCACTTCCTTTGCAATTGTCCAGCCCTAGCTAAAATCAGAGCAGGTTGTCTAGGTAAATACTTTTTTAATTCTCTTACAGAACTGTCTGGCGTGGGGTTGGCATCAATACTACGCTTCATAAGAGCCACGAAATGGTTCCACGAAGGAAGATAAATGAGGTTCCCGTGTAGCACAGTGGTATCACAACGGACCTGTAAGGTCTAAGTGAGTTGGTCGTGCAGACCGACTACCACCATAACCTAACCTAACCTAACCGAAACATATGTATGCTCTTCGAATTAACTATAATAATAATAATAATTATTATTAATAATATTATTATTATTATAATAATAATAATTATTATTATTATTATTATTATTTATTAAAATATAATTAAAATTATAGATTAATCTAAGATAAAAGCTCTAGCTACCAGGGCTATCGGCTTGGTCAAGTGATAGTAAATGTAAGTAAATATAAATTATAGGACTAAATAAGTTGAAATATATTTGTAGCTTTAAGAAAATTTGACATTTTTATTATATTATATTTGCTTCAGAAGGTATGGAGAGAATGTTGATTGGATCGGCGTTATCCAGTGTTGTGCTGCGTAAGGCCGAAATAGATGGAAAATGTAGTAGAATGTGGCGTATGGTTAAGCGGTTCGCGTTGCAAAAGTTACACATTGGGGGTGGACTCTTTGTTAAATGGTATTGGTGTGTTAAAAGGGTATGTCCTAGCCTTAAACGTACAAAGCATCGGTTCATCCAAGTAGTAGTCGAAGTTGGCAGTATGGTAGCGGAACAGTGTGGATTTACTTCTTTGTATTCATGCTGGTAGATATACCAATTGGCACCCAGCTGAGACTTTAAAGCTCTGGAGTATATGGTTTTAATTGTTGTTGTACTAAATGGGTTATAAAAGTGCAAACACGATTTTAAGGCAAGATTTGCGGCATAGTCAGCATGGTGATTGCCGAGTATGCCCGAATGCCAAGGTATCCACATTAGTTTTGTGTTTGACGCTTTCTTAATTAACAATTGTTGCATGTGATATATTGGGCCTACATCCATTCGAAGGTTTCTTGTATCGAAACTGTAGGTCCCTCCATTTGTGGAACAACATCAAGACGCACACCACAAATAGGAGGAGGGGCTCGGCCAAACACCCAAAACGGGTGTGCGCGCCAATTATATATATACTATATAATACAGACTCGAGTTATAGAAGTTTTTTATACGGATAGGCGGACAGACAGATGGACAGGCAGAAAAGGCTAAATCGACTCCCCGCATGATTCTGAGAATTTTTTAATACCTTTGCGCACAAGTGCGCGGGTATAGAAAAAATCAACAGGCCGATGACTGTCCAGGCGTAAGTACCGTTCTTACATATAAGCCACACTTACACACACACACGCATGCCTACATTAGCAGCTACTTCCACCAGTGTTGGCTAATGGATTTTTGATTTGTGTATTTTCGCCAATGTGAATAACAGTTAAGAATGCACGCACATATTCCTGCAGTGAATGCGTGTGTAAATTTGATTTGCCTGTGTGCGAGTGGTTGAATTTTTTATCGCTTATGTAAACAAGCAATCAACAGTCGCAACATTTGACACTGACACAAATTGTTTTTTGTGTTGTTGTTGCTGCTATTATTTGGTTGATCGGTGTTGTATGGACGAAAAATTGTGGCCAACTTATTGCCAAGTGTTGCGGCAGCAGCTTTGCGGTCAAAATGGATCAGTTGCTTGTGTTAATATTTGCATTTATGATAGATTTATGAGCTTGCAACATTTGGTCAACTTTTACTTCTTTGCTTGTTTTTTTCTTTCTTTTTCTTTGTGCAACTGAGTGCTACGAAATAAATGACCTTTTAAGTAGTAATACGGCGGTTAAGTTTTATCGAAAAATGGAAAGCCTTGAAATATACAAATCTGTCAATTTTAGGCAAAACGATCAAAGTCGAGTTAGTAATTTTTAGCCATTAAACACTGAATTGATGGAATCTAATGCAACATCTAAACTTAGCTAGAACTTAAGAACCATTTTAATAAAAGTTACATTAACACATGCATCCTTTTTTTTGCGAATGATCTTAATTTGTGGACGTGAAGTCAAAATATGCTAAAGTTACATAAGTTTTTTTAGTAAAAATCCAAAGATGCATGTATTTATATTGGATTTTTCTTTAAGAGCGCTTAATTTTTAACTTAAATAATGAAGTAATAATGCCAAAATTTTTTGTTTGTTTTTATTTTCATACGAACTCGCCGTCATACGCAGAATATAATTTTGCGGCTTTGATAGTAGGCAATTTTTGAATGGCATTGAATGCTGCTCCTTGTGCGCTGGACCAAAGTCCACATCAAACGCCAAGCAGACTTTTGCGAAGTGAAGAATCTACCGTGTATTTTCTTCGCTCCATGGTCCGAAATTTCGCTTGTTCACAAAGCTTAACTACTTAAGTACAAAAAACACATACAATTATCGACACAAGAAGCAGCAGCAGTTCATTCGTTGCGTAAACCTTTATGAAAAAAAGAATAAAGTGTTGCATATCTTACGGCTCTCGCCTCATTTGAGATGGTGTTTTTGGGTGTTTCTTTAAAAGCGTGTAACACAGAAACGAAAAAAGGCTTTTTTCTTTTGTTTTCAGTACTTCGTTTTTTGACCCATTGTTAAAAAATAAAAATTTTTGTTTTGGCCATACGAGGTTCGTTCAAAAACTTGTCAGTCTTCAAAAAATGGTCTTCACATGGGCAATGCACGCAGATATAGCCGGTTCTACTGAACCGATTTTGATGAATTAAAATTTAAATGGCATAGAATTGATGTCGTTATCATGCGAACTATGATAAAAAAAAATGTATTTTATCGGACCTTTATAAGAACAAAATTTTTATTTTTTCGGACCTTTAAAGTAGAAAAAGGGTCAAAAAACGGTTTTTCATCTTTGAACGTCCGCTATTTTGTCAAGTTTCATTTTATTTTTAAAGGTCGTAGTTCACATGATAACGATATTCATACTAAATAAGAACCTTTTTGCCTTTTTGATTTCAGACACCTGTGAGTCCCGGAATCCGTGCCGCCAGCGACATACGATTTTTTGAAAACTGACAACTTTTTGAACGAACCTTGTATGTCCAAAAAAAAAATTTTTCTTTTTAACAATGGATCAAAAAATAAAACACTGAAATAAAAATTAAAAATATTTTTTCGTTTCTGTGTTACACGCTTTTAAAGAAACATCTAAAAAACACAATTTCAAATGAGACGAGGGCCTTAATAGATGGTAGCACACCATGCTAACACCAACTTGCCTCAGGAACGTCCTCTGTCATTAAACAAGGGTACTTACTGACGTATGTGTGTGCCAGTTTTCACTTGCTTTTTGCTTTCCCTTACCCTTACTCTTCTTTTTGTTTGTTTATTTTCTATACTTAATGGGTCTTGGGAGGACGCGATCTCATATTCTATAATTCTTGTAAAGAAATACCTAAAGCTGCTACGCGCAATTGCAATCGCTTGGGAGAGAATCAATTTACTTCAATTTCTATTTAAACTAACTAAGAAGAACTTTATTAACTCTTTTTTTCTCGTAAGCACAGAATTTATGGGTCCTATGCACTATTTAAACAGTTCATCATTCCTCGCAGTATCCCACTTAATAAAGGTTGAATAAAAATAAGAATTTTTTTTATGAAAAAATAAGAATTATTGACTTAAAAGGAAAACTTACTTAATGAATGAATGCATTTTTTTTATCAAAAAGGTCCGCTTCCACAGTGGCAAGTTAACGTACGCTCGCCAGTTAGTTACGGATTTTCAATTTCATTGTGGCGAGTTAAATTCTGCTTTACTGCTCACTATCTGTGAGTAAACTTCCTGTTAACTGAGCATAGAAAATAGCTGATTTTTTATGATCGTGGGCATTTAAATACGAATTAGAAAATCAAACTATTCGGTTCATGATTTCGGAAAAAAATAACATTTGTCTAATGTCTGAGATACACTTTGCTCAACCATCCCACATAGAACCTAAGCATTATAATGTTTATCATACCGTCCATCCAAGCAATTGCGCAAGAGGTGGTAGCGCCATAATTATAAAGACAAACATTTATCAAACAACCAACCTTTCTCAATCCGGCTGTATACTGCTGTATACAGCAATCCTCGCATCAGAAAAACCACCGAAGGAGCGGCAGCTAAACTTCAAGACGCAGTAGAAAAATGGACGAAAACTTGCCGAATAAAATTAAACAATAACAAAGCAATTCATGCGAACTTTGTCAGTAAAAAAGCAAACCATCACCCAATAAGCTACTAAACGCTTTAATTCCATGCGCAAACGCTACCAAATATCTTGGTATAACCTTCGGTGCTAAGCAGGTTGGAAAGTGCATTTTAAAATAAAACGAAATGAACTAAATTTGAAAATAATAAAAATGAACTGGCTCTTTGGACGAAATTCAAATTATCAAACGAGTGTGGTCTTACGGCGCACAAATTTGGGGTTATACCAGTCATATAAAATAATCCAACGACATCAAAATATACTTCTAAAAATATTGTCAACACACCTTGGTAGGTTCGTAATACAGATATTCATGGTGGTCTCAACATTCCTACAGTCGCTGAAGTTATTAAAATACAAGCAGAAGCCCATTCTGTGAAGCTTCAGAGCCACGTTTACGAGGGAGCTAGCAAACTTCTCAACACTGTAGGCTTACCTCGACGATTTCAGTGAATAAAACCAATAGTGGTTGTTAATATAAAGAAGAGGTTTTAAAATTCTCTAACTAAAACTCCACTAAAATGTTAAAATTATACTTAGTTCCTTCTAAACTAGTTGTAGTGTAAACAAATATTTTATACGCAGATACATTTAAACGGGCATTTTTACACTGTCACTAAGTTAAAATGCAAAATCTATTATCATTGAAAATGTTGGTATAACTGTCCAGAGTTCGCATTTAATTATATCAGTCAACCGCAGCACAATGCGGCCGATTCCCGAAAAGCTGGCCAAAACTCAAAAAATTAAGTAATTGATTCAAAATTTCTTACTCGGGGGTTGTCGGGGTCGCTGATTACGAATTTGATCTTAAAATTTTGAAAATCCACCCCCTTTCACCCCTATTGGCCACCCCCTCACGTGAAATAGCGTATATTCTAGAACATAATCAAGATGCATGTAAATTTATATGTTTTCGGGGTCGCTGATTACGAATTTAATCTTAAAATTTGTATAGAAACCTACGTTACTTATACAAGCAGATTCCCTCTTGAAAGTATAGGCTTTCACTGTTTTCTCTCTTCGTATTTATTTCTTGTGCACAAAAAATAGCATAAAAGCCAAGGTAGCAAGTGGTAGCAGCTGAATCTTGTTTTATTCAGTAACCTACTTTAATAGGTTTCAAAGCAGCATATGACGGCGTTGTATTACTATACAGTTTGAAAACTCAAATTTTATAAAAAAAATTGCAAAAAATGTATCTACGTATTGCTGCAGCTAAAAATTTTGTGTCGAGGTATTGATATGCACTAAAGATTTCTCGTATTTTACTAACCTTCCGAAGATGATTCCATTTGGTTTTGTTCAATTTACTCCATTACAAAATCTTTCAAATGTGTACAACTTTCACTATTTATCGACAGTAATACGATGCTCAAACGAAGGCCACGTTGCGACTGAAAATATATTACAGAGGATACTTACGGTACAGGACGTTGCTATGAACGGTTTTCACTACTCAAGGCATTACTATAGCCAACCCAAAGACAAAAAAACTCTATCTAGAAACTTTTTTTTTCGACTTTTGGCCAGCTTTTTGGGAATCGGCCGCACTGTGCGCAGGTGTGCTCTGCGATTTTCACTGTGGATAAAAATATCGAGCAAAGAATTTGTCTTAAATTTTGTATTTTTAACGGGATTTCGTGTGCTGAATCGTTGAAAATGTTGCAGAAAGCCTATGGTGAGTATGCTTATCAAAAGCAAGGGTCTACGAGTGGTAAAAGGCTTTTTCAGAGGGCCAAGAAATCGTGAAAGATTTGCCCCGATCTGGTCGCCCATCAATGTCTTCAACGGATGAAAACGTCAACAAAGTCAAGGAAGTGGACATTAGACGCGTGGCTGCTCGACTCGTTCCAAGAGAGTTGAATTTCTTTCAAAAAATTCATCGGAAGAAGGTGGCTGAAGACATGCTTGAGCGAGTGAATTCGGACCCAACGTTTATCCAGCGCCTCATAACAGGTGATGTGACGTGGGTAAATGACTTTAACATGCAAACCAGTCAACAGGCGGCTGAATGGCGCTATCCACATGAGCCGAAACGCAAAAACCCACGTGAAAGTCGCTCAAAAGTGAAAGTCATGCTACTCGTTTGCTTTGGTTATCATGGTGTCTTGCACTCCAAATTCGTTCCAAATAGCTCTACGGTAAATAAAGAATATTTTTGGAAGTGTTGCGACGTTTGAGAGAGAATGTTGTAGCAAACGGCCCGATTTGTGGAAAGAAAACTCATAGATCTTGCACCATGATAACGCACAGTCTCACAAGTCTCATATTGTGAACACTTTTTTGACCAAAAACTCGACAATTAACATCGAACAACCAGTCCCCTGTGACTTTTTCCTTTTCCCAAAACTTAAATTGGCACTCCGCGGACGCCGCTTTGAGTCGATAGAGGCCATTAGGGAGAATTCGCTGAAGGGGCTGAAGAAGATCTCTTCAAACGCGTTTAAGAGGTGTTTCGATGGCTGTACTAATTATTGGCATACGTGTATTGCTTCGAATGGACCCTATTTTGAGTGTGACAAAATAAATTTTGATGATTAAACAATTATTTTGCGTTTTATTTAATAATTCTTGGTACTTTTTTGACAGAATGTAGAACATGAATTTTGGTGTCAACAGTAGACACATTTATTTGGCACTCTCGAAATTGCAATGCTGCACAATAGTTGTACGAGTTATAATACGTTCACATATAAGTAGATGATCTACTTTTTCGTGCTTAACTCCCAATCCGTAATTAAAAAGCGAGATTTCCTGTACAAAATTTCTCTCCCAAAATCTGAGATTATAAAATAAGCCTAGATAATATCTATGTTTGTTAGGTATTATTAACTAAACATTCATATAACAGAAAAAAAATTTAATATCGAATTTCGAATGCGTATTGCTGCCATATTTTTTCGAAGCCTCAGTAAGCGTCGTTTACGGACTTCCTCCAGCTGTTTATTATTATCAGCCAATTGCGCAATTAAATTAGCTATTCTTTCTACTTCTAAATTAGCTATCGTTAATAATAGTTAAACAAACCAAAAACACCGAAATAACCCACCAAAATCATTTCTATGAAGAGAAACCTTTCACAACAGTATTAACAGCTGATTGTCAATTTTGCAGGTAATCTGCCATATGTGAACGGGTAGATCAATTTTGTGGATTTATTGGCTGTTAATGCATATGTGAACGCACTTTTATTTATTATAGCCGATGGCCTATGCTGCTAGTGCTGCTGCTTTCTTATATTTGTATAACTTGTTATTATACAAATTTAATAATAATAATAATAATAATAATATTTATTATTTACATATGTTTGTATGGATGTTTAGGTACAAGTGCATTCCTGCGAAAGGTTTGTAAAACAAAGGAGCACTAGGAGCACCATAGGGACATACATGTGAAAGGTATTTGCAATATCACTGACTTATAAGGAAAAGTTGCTAAGTCCAATTCTCAATAAACATTGCGACGTTTAGCTTCCGAAAACTTAAAATTGCTTACGGAAATTAAAATTGAAATGCAATCAAAGCTACTGCAAAGGTTTGAAAAATATTTTCTCTAGCAATCATCATTCCCGATATCAAATTAAGTAAGGAAAGAAAGCGCTGAGTAATGCACTCTGGATGATGTCCGAGATAAAGTTAACACTGGAGTTTAAAAGACAACCTGCAGGAGAAGAACGTAATTTGCAGCCTAAGTGCCTAAGTGCTAATAATTTTTCGATTTCGATGAGGAGTTCACCAACCTGCGAAAATGTTTCCATTTTCTGAAGAGGAAAATCAATATACAGACTCGCATGGCGGAGCTGTAGCACCTAAGCAATTTTGTACTTGAATCACAATGAAAGGAGCATTGATGGTTTGTACCACAAAGCAAATAAAAATTGATTTTTTTCCTACTTTTGTTGCGGTATAATTCGAAGTTTTCATTCAAAATTATGATTTATTTTGAAAACATTTACTAGATAGTCATTTACAAGTATATATATATATAGTTATATACATATCCTTCACAAAAGGATACACAGTTACCTTTCCTGAGAGGATCGAGTGGAAAACAAACCCAAAATGGACGAATGATGATTCACAAAAATGGTACACTGATGGATCAAAAACACCTTATGGTGTAGGAGCAGGAGTAGTGGGACCCAGAATCCACAAATCATTCACTCTCACCAGGGACACCACCATCTTCCAAGCGGAATTATACGCAATAATGGAAGCAGCAAACATCATGCAACGTAGATACCACAAGAGAATAAAGATTAGAATACTCTCGGACAGCCAATCAGTTCTAAAAGCTTTAGATAGCTATACCTACAACTCAAAAACCGTCTTAGAATGCCACAAGGCACTCAATAACCTGGCATCCAAAAACAATGTCTCATTAATTTGGGTACCAGGACATGAGGGATATGACGGCAACGAAAAGGCAGACTTTCAAGCCAAAAAAGGGGCAGATGTAAATTTCATCGGACCTAGTCCCATGTTTGGTTTTAACAAAAACAGCCTAAAACAAAAAGTTCTTAAGTTTCAATGCTAAAAGAGCTAACATAGCCCTCACGTTAAATAAAAAGAGCATTTGCACTCTCACAGGCGCCCTCACGGGTCACTTCACCTGCAACAAACACTTACATAAATTAGGCATAACTAACACCAGCACCTGCAGATTTTGCTGCGAAGATGAGGGGTCTATAGAACATCTCATCATCGAATGACGCATAGAAGGAAAACGTTTTTAAACAAGTTCATGCGTATAGATGGAGGGACCTATAGTTTCATGCCGACTCCGAACAGCAGATATTTTTTATGAGGAGCTTTTTCTTGGCAGAAATACACTCGGAGGTTTGCCATTGCCTGCCGAGGGGCGACCGCTATTAGAAAAAACTTTTTCTTAATTTTGGTGTTCCACCGATATTTGAATCTACGTTCTCTTTGAATTCCGAATGGTAGTCACTCCCCAACCCATTTGGCTACGGCGGTCGCGTAAATATCCACAATATTTGTACTTTGACCAATCTTTTTGGCAATTTGGCGATTTGAAAGTCCTTCCGAGTTGAAGATACCGATTTTGACTTCATTGGTAGGCGTTCCGCAATAATCCGCATCAAATGACTTATTTACAAACAAACGCTAAGAGCGGTTTGGACTTACGATACACAGTTCTGAGAATGTGCTAGCCAAAAGCACATCACCTCCACAACAAAATACTGTACAGCCCAGTAAACGCGCCATACTATATACGGAATAGCGACCTTCATCGTGATCGTGACTGTGACTGAAGTAACTGAGGTAGAAGTCATGGCCACTCACATCATGTCAACGATGCAGCATCCAGCTTACTTCGGCTGAATTCTTCTCGAAAACGTTTAAAACGCACAACGATAGAAAACCTCAAGGAGAGCAAGTAATGAGTATATTGTATAATGCTTTTCTTAAAACAAATTAAATTGACGAACGAAATTTGCTGACTATTAGCCTTTTATATATACGAGGCGCAATTTTACCACGCTTCTAAAAAATGTATAAGAATCGTTAATAAAAATTGAAAAAGAAATCGAAGTATCAATTCAATAGTGCAAGTCAAAAATCACCCCTAAAGTCGGTGTACATACATATGTACCTGTACAGTAGTACAGAAAACTTTAAAAGTTCTACAATTCACCTGTGTAGAGCCTAAAAGCCCACTACGTTTTATGGTATTTCCGATTTCCATTGCGATAGGCATTCATGTTCCATTTTTATGGCTCGTTTCGGCTGATTGGTTGCTGTTGCTGTTGCTCTCCAATTCACTTGCACACCAACACCAACACTACTACCAGCGCCAGCACTTCCACTGAAAGCACTCTTGATTCTCTTGTTCTCATTATCGCACACCCTTCCCTACTACTGCTCGCAAATTCGTATCGTTTCTTGACTGTAATGTGTGTGTGCATGTCAAGTCAGGCACCTTCTTCCTCCTCTTCACATTTCCTGTTGCCTTCGCTTTCGTCAACCATTAAGTGTGTCTGTGCTAAGACTTGGAAATTGTCTTTTGAATGTTTCAATTACACGCCTTCTTAAGCACAGCATATCCCTTTTTACAAATTGCACAGCAGCATGGCAGCAGTCAGTGCTGCCTGTGTGGCCAACCAACCAGTAAACGAAACACACTATGACTACAGCAACAGCAAAAACAACAACGACAGCAGTAAGCGACTACTGTATTACACTAGACTACAAGCAATAATTGTACATTCACATTCACACACACATGCATAAAAAATACATAAGCGGTCTCCTTATGAGGCATCCTTCCATGTAGTTGGACATTCCCTCGCCTACCAGGCATCACAGCCGGATAATCGTACAAATTGCCAACATAAAAGCTGCATAATTTACTGCCACTTTCTCGAAGGGTCGTCGATGCAATGACATATAAACGTATGTATGTAAATAAGTATGTATATGGGCGGTCAGCTTGTAGATTCACTTCCTTGTTAAGCGACTGCCTGCTGCCCTCCAGCGGAAGTCGTCTCTTTGCTTTGCCCTCACACTATCGCTCTCCTCCTATTCTTTTATATTTTAAGCACTTTTGCTAAACACTTTCGACTTAAACCATTAATTTTCGGAACACTTTAGTATTGGCTTCTTAGTATGTTGGTTTGGTCTCTGAGATATGCGCAGCAGGAGCTACGAGTAAATGCATACAGAGAAAAAAAGCACAGTTTTCGCAAGTGATGGGTGCTTGCAGTGCAGTACAATTTAACTACCAGATAACAAAAATCATGGTGTCGAGTTAATTTTATTGCTAAAATCGGTTTAAGGGGCTTAAGGACATGTGAGTTTGCTCTCCCAAACGTACTTATGTATGTGTGTATGCTGCATTTATTGTGCATCGCTCTACTTCATTGCATTCTTCTTCTTGGCTTGGTTTTTAAATACTTCCGTGTGATAAAAATCAAATTTGTTTTATTGATTAGAAACTCATAAACTTTATTGATGCATTCTCGTAGCGCTTCACGTCGCCTCCTGTACCAGTTTCTTCCTCTTATAGTTTTTCCCCCTTGTAGTTTGTAGCCTTTGAGGCTAATCCATATCTGCAATGGGGTAGTGTAAAGAAACTGTAAAGAAACTAACGAGAATAATGAAATAGTTTTGTACATCGGACGGACAGGTTTATGAGTTTAACGACCTTTCCATAGTTATTTTAGGCAAACCCCACTTTACTCATCTGTTTTTGATATTAAAGAAGAAAAATTAACTTAAGGATATTCTGAATCGGATAAGCGAGAAATTGTATTTAATGTTTTTAAGATCAAGCTACTAGGTTGTTCAATAAGTTTTGCGGTTAAATTTAATTATTTGAAAAACACTTTATTATTCAATATAGTCTCCCTAAATATCAACGTAGTCTCCCTTCTTCAACGAGATTCCAATTTATAAATTCCATCCTTGAAGTGAGAATCTGGAAGGGTTGCAAAATATGCTTCCACTGCTGTTATGATCGCACCATATGGTGAAAAAGACTTTCTACGGAGGAGTTTTTTAGGTCTGGAAACAGATGGAGCTCGCTAGGGGCCAAATCTGATTAATGCTCCAACAATTCGAACTTTAATTCATGGATTTTAGCCCTTGTCAAAATGCTCTTGTGACACGGTGCATTGTCCTGATGAAAAAAAATTGTTTGATTTTGCAAACTAGGTAACTTTTCAAGTTTTTTTTCACCAGTTCGCCAATAATCCACAAAAAAAAAATCCTTTCGCTTCCCAAAAACTGATTCTAACACCTTCTTGACCGATTTCTGGCCACGAACTCGTTTAACCACTTTATCCTAAATGTTCCTGAGAAAGTCGCATTCCACATTCGGATGCTTTGTTCCATTGTTAGCGAATGCGGCACCTATTGTGCACAGAGCTTTCTGAACCCCATGCTTCAGTTAAAATATTGTTTACACTGCCCAATGGCTTCTTCTGCCTAGGGCTGCTACTAAATCTCTTTCAGTCCCTCGACGGTATCTTATATTTTTTCTACGATTTCTGGTGTTGTTGCTGTTTTTAGACGCCGTTGACGTGGATTGTCTTCAAGGCTTGTGCGACAACATTTCAATTCAGCAACCCATCTTTCTAGTGTACTAATTGATGGCGAAAAGTCCTTATACAACATTCGTTCATAAATTCCCTTTGCTTCTAAACCTTTTATAAAAATTCAATCAATGCACGATACTTGATTTTTTTTATTGTAGAAAATACTATTGTACTTTTTTTAGAGCGAATTGAAACTATTTAGAAATTTACGGATGTCTTCGTGCTACACTTCGTCTTTGCAGTGAACTCTGACCAATCGTAAATTATACCATCAGCATCATCATGTGGTGCCCGTTTAATACTTTTAGTGTTGGATTATGGAGCCCTACACTTCCTAACGAGAATATTGAAAATGATATTGGTATACTCCTACAAACACATAAAAGCTTATTATTTTCCAGAAATTTTCATAAAAAGGCGAATGAATGTGGCGTAATGAACCCACCTGCAGAATCGCCCGACAATAGTGTACAGATCTCATTCCTAAACACACAGCATACCTGTTAAGTCAAATTAAGCTTATCCATATCACGCTAAATTCCATCACTATCTGCCTTATAGGCAGATGTGTTCAAAGGATAGGCGTATATACATACAGATAATTTCAGAAGAAGCTGTCTAAACGAAGAGTAGGCAGAGTTGGTAGATCTCAGACCTGCGGAAATTAAAGACCTTTTAAAATGTTTGAAAAGTTCACATTGGTTTTAGGAAGAGCAAGGCAAGCCTCCCCGGTGTCAAAGGGGAAACGAGTCCGAGTGTGTCTCATAGTGGGTAACCACTACAACCTAACCTTACCTTTAGCATTGGGTTATTTCTGCTTTACATTTCTGGAAAGTATGGCTAAAAACAACGATAATGTTGCTAAAGAAGCCAAACTAGCTAATTCAGCGACCGCCAGAAAGAGGTACCCCTCGTTTCTGATAGTCCCGTATCATGCGTGGGATTTGATTTTTTTGTTTTTGTTTCGACGGCAGAGTTTTAATTACGCCAAATTTCCAAATCGAGTTACTGGTTTTGGTGTTCACACCACGATTTGGAGAATGCAGAAGGAGGCGCCAGCTAAAAACTGCTACTTTTTATTGTGTATTTGATTATTTCTCTTCTTTATTTTCTGTACTAACGTCACGACATTTTTTGGTGGCTCCTAAAACACTCAGGCTCAAATGCCCACTGTATTTAGAGCTTTGGAAAGAGGGTAGATAGTCAAGGAGGGAAGGAGTGTAATATCATTTTTACAAAAATTTGAGTAATCAAATGTTAATAAAACACATGAGTCGGTCTTTAAAGACCCAGTGTAGCCACCGTGCCCGAAAAAATAGTGTGCCGGATGAGGGTTAAAAAAGAACCTATTTACCTAGAATGAGCCACAACAAGGCGTAGCGGGAGCAGTTAGTATTCTAAAAATATTTTTCGAAATTTTTGTCTTGGACTTCTTCTTCTTTATTGGCGCTATAACCGCTTACGCGATTTTGACCGAGTTTAACAAAGCGCGCCAGTCGTTTCTTTTACGTGCTAACCGGCGCCAGTTGGACACACCAAGTGAAGCCAAGTCCTTCTCCACCTGATCTTTCCAACGCAGAGGAGGCCTTTCTCTTCTTCTACTACCACCAGCTGATACCGCATCAAATACTTTCACAGCCGGAGCGTTTGTATCCATTCGGACGACATGACCCAGCCAACGAAGCCGCTGGATCTTTATTCGCTGCGCTATGTCTATGTCGTCGTAAAGCTCATACAGCTCATCGTTCCATCGTCTGCGATATTCGGCGTTGTCAACGTACAAAGGTCCAAAAATCTTACGCAGAATCTTTCTCTCGAACACTCCAAGCGTCGCTTCATCGGATGTTGTCATCGTCCAAGCTTCTGCGCCATACGTTAGGACGGGCATGATGAGAGCCTTGTAGAGTGTTAGTTTTGTTCGTCGAGAGAGGAATTTACTGCTCAGTTGCCTACTTAGTCCAAAGTAGCACTTGTTGGCAAGAGAGATTCTACGTTAGATTTCAAGGCTGACATTGTTATCGGTGTTAATGCTGGTTCCTAAATACACGAAGTCTTTTACAATCTCGAAATTATAATTGTCAACAGTGACGTGGGTGCCGATACGCGAGTGCGCCGACTGTTTGTTTGATGACAGGAGGTACTTTGTTTTGTCCTCGTTCACCACCAGACCCATTTGCTTTGCCTCTTTATCCAGTTTGGAGAAGGCAGAACTAACAGCGCGGTTGTTAAGGCTGATGATGTCAATACTCGTATCATCGGCATACGCCAGCAATTGTACGCTCTTATAAAAAATTGTTCGTGAGCGATTAAGTTCTGCGGCTCGTACGATGCTCTCCAACATCAGAAGAAGTCACACGACAGCGAGTCACCCTGTCTGAAACCTCGTTTGGTATCCAACGGCTCGGAGAGGTCCTTCCCAATTCTGACAGCGCTGCTGGTGTTGAGCAACGTCATCTTACATAGCCGTATTAGTTTTGCGGGGATACCAAATTCAGACATCGCGGCATACAGGTAACTCCTTTTCGTACTGTCGAATGCAGCTTTGAAGTCGACGAAAAGATGGTGTGTGTCGATTCTCCTTTCATGGGTCTTTTCCAAGATTTGGCGTATTGTGAATATTTGGTCGATGGTAGACTTTCCAGGTCTGAAGACACACTGATAAGGTCCAATCAGTTGGTTGACGGTGGGCTTCAGCCTTTCACACAATACGCTCGCTAGAACGTTATAGGCGGTATTTAGAAGACTAATCCCGCGGTAATTGGCACAAATTGCAGGATCGCCCTTCTTATGGATTGGGCAGACCACACTTAAATTCCAATCGGCAGGCATGCTTTCATCCGACCATATTTTGCATAGGAGCTGATGCATGCACCTTACCAGCTCCTCGCCGCCATGTTTGAATAGCTCAGCCGGCAGTCCGTCGGCGCCCGCGCTTTGTTGTTCTTTAGCCGCGTTATCGCTATTCTCACCTCGTCATGATCGGGTAGTGGAACGAAAATTTCGCCGTCAACGATTGGTGTATCGGGATCATCAGATTCTCGGTGACATGCGCAGCTGTCACTGTTTAATAGGTTCGAGAAGTGTACCCTCCATAATTTAAGATTGTTCTGTACGTCAGTCACCAGATCGCCGTCTTTGTTCTTATAGGAAAACGCCCCAGTCTTAAAACCTTCTGTAAGCCGCCGAACTTTCTGGTAGAATTTTCGGGCGTTGTTCCTATTGGCCAGCATGTCAAGCTCCTCGCACTCACGTATTTCGGCCTCTCACTTCTTCTGTCGGATAATACGTTTCTCTTCCTTTTTCAGCTCTCTGTAGCGATCCCACATATCTTGAACTACTTTGTGTATAATTTTGTGTTACACTTTAAATCCCACAGCGTTCGCAAATATTAATAGCTTCATATACATTTTTATTTGTCAGCTTTCGAAAATTATAGAACTGGAACTAAAATAAAGAAAACGCATTCTTTAATAATGTCTTCACATTTTTCAAAATTGGTCCCAAATCGTTTAGACATCACGCTTTCAATAATACCTGTGAAAACATAAATTATTACCCAACCAAATCCACAGATAATTCCAAACACATTTTCAACGCCAATAAAACATTCGTACCAGCGGCACTACTTAGCTCTAATAAGACAATTAATCACAATAATTACCAGCAATTAATCATTGAATGCCACACCAAACCACACAAGCATCAGCATCGGCATCGGTAGCGGACTAACGGTACTCGCGTTGACAGTTTTCGAAGACAAATACCATACACGCCTCAAACTGAACTGTCTACAAGTACGTCTGCACATTTGTATGTAGCTGTGTGTAGCTCTGCGTTATATATAAATTTAAAATATTATTAATGCAGCAAATAAATCATAAGTCCCTCAATAAAATACTACGTTTGAAAAAAGTGAATGCACGTACGAGTATGAGAAAAAACGGTACAGCGAAATTTTAGAAAGTTGTAAAATGGTTTGAAATTGAGACGGCGTCCGCCTTGCGCTGAAATTAAAACAAAAAATCCATCATCACAGTGTCAAACGCAAAATGCCACCAAATCCTTTCACTCATTGACGCTCAGAGGGCGCATTAAATTAAATTTCCTTGAAAACATTGCGCTTGAGCTGGCAACAATCAACACCCCTAAACAGGAGCTGGGTTTTTTTGTACGTAGTGGCGATGTAGTGCGATTTAGTGACCCATAAAAAAGGTGTCTGCCTCGGCGCAAGCAGCACACAAAAGCATATCGAATATTGGAATCCGTTCGCGGTATCATCGATCCCGACACTTTCACACACTCACTTTTCGTTTAGCTCCGCTGCTGCTGCTACTTCTGCTTGCAACATGCCGCAACGTCGTATTTGGCAACCAAATACTCCTAGCTCGCATCATGCACGTTAAGAGTCAATTTATTCAGTTTTAAAATAAAATGTACGCTTCAATGTTCCAATACTCCAGTGCTCGCTATCTTTGCCGCTCATCCACATATGTACTTATTCTTCATTGCTGATGGAGGCAGGAAATTTTCATTTGTAATTTGACACCAAATTGGGTGGAATTTTAGTTACGGTGTGGTGTGAACGCGGTGTTAGTTGCACGAGAACACATGAGGATTAGATGAAGTGTGGGCAAGAAGTGTGGCTCTGCAGTTATATGCTAGTGTGCGTGTGTGTGTGTTTGACAGCATGTGAAAATCTATTTGTAATGCTAATGATAACTTTTGGCCTCATAGTGCCACATGTGTTGCGCGTTACGCATACGTGGAAGTATGTATGCATGTGTGCGTGTGCTTGCGCTGCCCAAACTCTCATTCTGTAATATCATTCACGGCGCGCAGACATTGTGGAGTCTAGATTTATATAGATGGAAGTGGTTGGGTAATTTCTACAAAATCCATAATATCCTTCATTGCAAAGTATTTGTTTACAACGTCTTTAATTACTGTAATTATTATGTGTTGATATTTTGGCAAGCGGAAATTAATTATAAACCCTCGATACCCTCCACTCAAAATGTGCACATATGCAAGTTTGTATATGCTTTACATCCATGTATGTGCGTGTGTTGTATAAGAATGTCTTGCACATTTATTTTTATATCCAGTTACACCCATTATCTCAGTGACACTTTCTTGCTGCTAATAAATCACCGCAAAATGCCAGCAGCTAAAACAATAATGATTTTCCGACCCTTCGCACTCGTCACTGTCCACGTCATCAGCCATCAACTTCAGCCTCTATGTACCATACATATATCGACTGGGTAGTAAGCAATCTCAAATCTACCACACCTTCCTTCCTTTACTCGCTGGCATTTCTCCTTTTTCCTTATCCTCGTCGCAAAGTTATATATTTAGTTTATGTACCCCGAGGTGCGGCAAATGTTGCTTTGTAATTGATACTAAAAAGCCCTTAATTGGCACCTTAACGTTGTTGCTGATTTTCTGACAAATCCCCTAAGGTCAGTTTGTGACATTCGGCCTGAGGGTGAATTAATAGAAAATAAATCGAAAATTTTCACACTCAGCGAAATCAACGATTTTACCATTTTTCGTACCGTAAAGACGGATGGAATTCAAATATTGATAAAAGGTATCCCTTTTTACTGAACAACAAACACAAGGGTAAATATGTAGTAAGAATGGAATTTGCAGGCAGAGTCTAGTTGACTGCAGTGCTTTCCAAGTGACCACTAGGCAGTGCTCACTGTAGGCGACTTGTGTGTGGTGCTGCTTGTGTATAATAAACCTTTATTCTAATGCAGCCATATCAGTTAATCCTTAATATTTTATTCATTTTTTCAGACAATAAATTCGTTAGTTGTTGTCACCTAAGCGTTTTACATTGCCGGCACATTCGGCGCAGAACATTTTTGCACAGTTTCCTTGCTATCGTGGGTTGGCAGCTGGACGTTTAAGGTTACTGAGTCCTCCTTTCTTCGACAGCCTGGGGCAGTGCTCCAACCTAAATCCCATCAACCCTCTAGATTACATCAACAGCTCTGGTTGGCGGTTTTATAATGGTTTCGAAACGGCACTTTAGCACTAGTTGGGGACTCATTCAATTTTACATTCATTCTTGCACTCTTTTAGATGCCCAGATGCCTCGTGCGGCTTAACGGAAAGACTCGAAGGTTTAGACTATACTGATGATAGTTGCCTGCTGAGCAACACTTTTGCTAATATGTGAAGAAAAATTAATGTCTGGCTGAATATGCAACAAAAGTAGGGCTTAGAATAAAAGTTGATAAAACCAAAGTCTTCCGAAATCTTAAAAGTGAATGCTACCAAAATCTTACAATCTACAACAAACCGCTGTAAAACGTGGGCCACTTTTGCTATTTGGGCTGCATCCTTGACTTGAGAAGGTAGGTAGGTGAAAGCGTCGAAGTGCTAGTCTGGCACTCCTCAAGTAGCACTAAAGCGACGTTTTGATACCATTACGAGACCTCCAATTCGCAGATATTTACAGCCAGCCAGACCTGTTGATATAATGGAGAAGATTGATGGCTGTCGAAGAAAGGAGTGATTTTAATCGTTTAGATGGCAAACCCGGACATTTACAGAGAAATTGCTCAACAGTCACCTTCTTTAAAGAGTCCCCACAGCTTCTGCAATGGGGGTTAAATGGTAACCCTAGCTTTTCCGCGTGTGCTCCGATCGTCCAGTGACCGCTAAACGCAGCTACGAGTTTTAAAATTGAATGGCGATGGAGTCCAAAGGAGTTTTTTAGTCCTCCGTATATTGTACTATGGCCAAAGGGTTTTCAAAATAGCACATGAAGAAATTGAGCTCCATTTTTTCTGCGCTTTCCTGAGAAATAATTTGTGCAGTTCTCCTTTAAAAATTTTCAGGGGATGCCGATGCCCGGGTAGGAGGTCTCTGCGGCCAATTCAGTCCCCTTTCTGGCAAGCTCATCAGCAATTTGATTTCCCTATATGTTTCTATGTCCTAAAGCCCAGATTAGAGAAATGTTACCTGCACACCCAAGAGATTTGATCTCCTCCTTACAGGAGTTTACTAGTTTCGTTCAGCACCATGGCGTCGTCAGAGCCTTGATCGCGGCTTGACTATCGGAGAAAATGTTAATGTCTCCCTCGCTCCCGCGTTCCTAAAGTATTTTGCACGCCTGCAGGAGCGCAAAGACTTCTGCTTAAAAAACACTAGCAATATTCGGTTGTTTAAAGAAGATAAATAAATTGGCTTATTTAGAGAAAATCTCTGCTCTGACTCACGATTCCATCTTGGAACCGTCAGTGAAGACAGAGCTTCAAGTTTCGGTGCAAATTTCCCCTCGATCCAATCTTGCCTATTTGTAAATATTGCCTTAGCACGACTCTCAAACTCTAGTTTGCGGATAGAGAAATCTCTTCGAAGTTCGGAGAAATACGGTGTTAACTGCCAATGCATGCGGTACTTTGCACCCTCTCCAGTTTAGTGAAATTATATCCCTTCCGAAGAGCATCCCACTGAGCCAAGCATCCATACCTTAAAATTGTCAAAACCACTGCGTTGTACATACACAGCACGATCTGTGGCTTGAGGCCTAATTTTTTACCGAACATAGATTTGCAGGAATAGAAGGCTATACTGGCTTTCTTTACCCGATTTTCAATGTACAGTCAAGTATCACTCCAAGATACCTAACTTCCGATGAGAGTGAGAGAACGTGGTTGATTAATTTGGGAAGTTGAAAGGGTGGAAGTTTATATTTTCTGGTATATAGCACCAGCTCTATTTTGTCAGAGTTGACTCGGAGGCCGCAAGTAGTAGCTCAGGGACTGAGTACAGATAGTGACCTTTCCAAAATCTCTGCCATGACTGAAGGAAACGGTCCCGATAACATCAGGACCAAGTCGCCGGCGTTTGCTACTACGTTAAACTTAAAAGACTTGAGAAAGGAAGATAAACTTTTGGTGCACTTGGCTCTGTCTGGAGCTCGCGCATCATTTCCCGGCGCGTGAAACTAAAATATCTTTACTCTAACGTAAAATCAATACTTTTATATGATTGCGAAATCTGGAATGCGGCACCAAAAGATATGCGGAGATTCGCCAAAGTCTTTGAATTTCCTGGTCTAAAACAATAACAAGCCACAATTTCTTCGAAATTAAAATATCAAAAATTAAATGGAGTTGGATTGCGTAATTGCAAATCACCCGATGAAATTACCGGACGAGCCATCGCGTGGAACCCACAAGGCAGCGAGCGCAGACTACAGCCAGCGTATACCTGACTGTATAGACTCGAGTTCGAGCTGGGGAACCTTGAACTATGTTGAAAGGAAGCAGAAACATTAGCTAACAGCAGAACGAATTGGAAAAATCTTGCTTCGGCCTTTTGCTTCCTAATGGATTAATAAGACTATGTTTATATACAGGGTTTTCCAATAAGAGGTGTTATTTTGATATTCAAAGAAAATTGCTATTTTTTAATACAAATGATCGGATGTTTATTTCATTATAAAGGCGAAGGTATGCCGTTAATAGTGGAACATAACATCAGACAATTGACTACCACGACCACGCTTAGAGGACAATATCCATTTCATGAAATTTTCCATAACCGAATTGCGAAGTGGCTGCTCTATGTCCTCGATAGCCTTACGAATTCCATCTTTGAGGTCTTGAATCGACCCTGGGCTGTTGGCGTAGACCTTTTCTTTCACGTAGCCCCAAAGAAAAAAGTCACAAGGTGTTAAAGCACAAGATCTCGGTGGTCAATTGTGATCACCTCTTCGAGAGATAATACGGTCCGGAAACTTTTCCCATAAAAGATCAATGGTTTCGTTGCTTGTGTGGCACGTAGCGCTATCTTGTTGAAAATAAACGTTGTCCAGATCAATACCATCCAATGTTGGCTACAAAAAATCGTTAATTATCTCTCGATGGCGCAATCTAATTCAAAATAACACCTGTTATTGGAAAACCCTTTTGTATTGCGAAGTATACAACGAAGTAAAATGCGCATTGGCTGCGTTGATTTTTTTTTATGTCATCAACACAATCTCAATTTTGCCGTAAACAAACCGCTGTCACATTCCCTGTTACATCAACAAATTAGCTGATTCCTTCAAAATCGCTAAGAGCCGGAAATGCTTTGAAGGAGCTGACATTGCAGTCAATGGCGAGCGCTTTCGAGCCATGCTGACTGAGTTTTCGTTTCCAAAAGCTAATTAAACATCGACGATATTTGGTTTCGACAAGATTAACAATCGATTTATTGGACTGATCGAGTAGATCATGAATCTCGTAGCCGCGGCTGGATATTATATTCAAACAATTAATGCCATGAAATTATCTACCAGATTATAATAATATAAATTCATTTTAAAAATATTTCTGTTTTGTATTATCATTTTATGTTTTGAAGCTCTTAAAAAAGTGCCCGATATAAAAAAAAATATCCATTAGTTAACATTCTTTTAGGTCGTTCTGTGTTATATGAATTCAGCATCCTTCGATCTCTTCAAGCTTCTACCCTTGAAAGAATCGTCTATGCTCATACTTTCAAAATATTTCTAAACTTGTAAAATTTTACTACATTGTCAATTCCACTCCTCTCTACGGTACGATTGCGAAAATATGGTAGTATGACCACTGTCCACTGACTGAGGAACACCCAATCTTTTTGCGGCTAGGAAATAAATACGAATATGCAACCCTCAACGTTCAAATGTCATGGAAATTCTATTTGTTCGCAATACACGAATCAACAAATGGTACCCATCCATAATTATCTTGTGTCTGCGTGGGTGTTGATGACGCTGGCGAATTGAGAAAGGAAATGCCGCAATGAATCGCATTAAACTAATTCGATATCAGAAAAGGGGGGACCAATTGGTGCATTAAAGAGGAAGAGGACTTCGCAGCGCAGCGGGCTGTCGCAGAAGGATGCGCCATACCGTGAATTACATGCCGATGAAGGTAAAATAACAAGCGCGTGCTTGCTGCCCACGCGTTTGCACGAGGTACATCTGTACGAGTACATGCAAGCGGTCGCGTTTCTCTGTGGTTTTGCTTGACCTGCTGTGGTTGTCCTTGTTATCACTGGCTTTGGCTTTGGCTTTCACATTGATTTTGGAGTAGTGATGTTGCCTTTAACATTTCATTTCATTTCAGTTCAGTTGAATTTCATTCGCCACAGCTCACTTACTCACCGCGCTGCCGCTTTGCGGCCCCCAATGGATATTTTGCTGTTGCTCGTCGCCACATTGCCGTTTTGTCACCTCTTCCATCATTCATGCGGCAGCAATAGCGCACATGTTTTGTTGTTAATTTCTTTTTTATTTTGCTTGTTTTGTTTTTGTTTTCCTCACATGTCGCGATTTATTTGGGTTGTACCCAATTTGTTTTATAATTGAATTTGAAATTGAAGATGACGCTCGGCCCACAGACCCCTTGACTGTTAGACTTTAGAGTACTTGACATCAGGCAATCATTGGCTGCATTGTTGGTAATGCTAGACAATGCACATTTGTATGTGTTTTTGCAATTGTGTGTGTGTGTGTGTGTGTGGGTAATGCGTGGTGTGTTTTTGTGTGCATTTGACCAAAATTCAATTATGTATAAAATTTCAAAATTCGATTTATTCGAAACACACAATTTTCAATTGAATTTATTCAAGTGATTTGTTCGTGTGGCCACTGTCATTGTATGCAGCTGTGCACATGTATGTATGTATGTATGCATGTACTTTTGTACCTGAATAGTGTAGCTTTGTGTGCGTGTGCGCTTTGGCCTCAGGGTTATTACGTTACATTACTTGCGTATTTAAATTTAAAACATTACATTCTATGGGTCATTTGCGTTTATGGCTTTCGCAAGTGATTTATTCAAGTTGCAATTCTTACTTTTGCATACATATATGCGCACATATACATGTGCACATAGACACATTTAAATAGTATATTGATGCTTATGTATTTTTATCATGCACTTATGGGTGAGTGTTTGTGTGCATTTGTGCTTGTATTGTAATTACAAATTATCACACTCGCTTCACAATCAATTTAACACGCATCAAAGGTCAACACAACAGATGCCACATTTTACACCAATGCACAATTGCATATATACAAACATGTGTATGTGTGTGTGTCCACAATTGAATATCTTTGTTGTATAGTGCATCTACATGTTTGTGGAGGGACATATGCGTGTGTGCATATGCAAATGTGTTGGATAGCTTTAGTCTGCATATTTTGCATAGATGCATTAATGCCACTCAATATGATCGAAATCTAATTGGCATGTAATTCATTCTGCTTGCACGCATTTTGCAATTAACTCAATTTTATATTGAATTCTCGCAATTCAATTCCATAAATGTATTTACCCATATAACAAAATGTACATATATAATACATACGAGTGTATATATGTATGCAACGGTTGTATGGTGCTTATTTGAAATTAATATTATAACTCCATACAAACATATATGGTGTTTCTTACTGAAAGAAAGGGTCTTCCAAAACACGCGCCTAGATGTTGTTTTATCAGGATTTCTCATAATACGCTTAGGTTATGGTGGTAGTCGGTCTGTACGACCCATTCACTTAGACCTTGCAATTCCATTGTGATACCACTGTACGACACGGGAACCTCGTTAAGTTTTCTTCGTGGAACCATTTTGTGGCCCTACCCACAGACAATTCCGTAAGAGAATTGAAAAAATATTTACCTAGAAAACTTGCTCTTGCTTGTTTTAGCTAAGGCTGTACATTTGCAAAGGAAATACTCAACTGTTTCTTCCTCTTCCTCATCTCTGGTTACTTGTTTAAAGTGGTGATCCATCCACAATCCAACTAGCGCTTCCTCACCATTTTGTTGCCACATCTTCGTTATCAACTTGTTTACCAGTTATTTACAGCATGACTATATCCAGTTTAAGAACCTTATTAGGTTGTTGATATCTAAGCCACACAATTGTTTGAGACTCTCGAACAGCGGTTTGTTGTTCCATAGGGCAGGGCATTTACAGAGGAAATGGAAGCTTGTTTCCTTTTTCTTGTTTACAACAGTGGCAGTACAAATTCTAAAATATTCATGGAAGTAAACTTCTTGTCTGTTTATTTTTTTTAATTATTAGTTTGCTCGTGGCCATAGAAATCCCAATGGCACTTCTATCACTGAGCAGTTGAAGATGCGCTCGCTACAACCTCAAACGGGATGTTTAGAAGACTAAGCCCGCGGAAATTGGCACAGATTTCAGAATCGCCCTTCTTATGGATTGGGAAAAGAACACTTAAGTTCCTATCGGCAAGCATGTTTTCATCCTTGGCACCATCTGCCTTAACGACCGAGCTGTTAGTTCTGGCTCTTCTAAACTGGATAAAGAAGCAAATCGAATGGTTGTGGTGGTGAACGAGGACCAAAAGACGTACCTCCTGGCATCAAACAAACAGTCGACGCACTCGCGTATGGGAACCCACGTCACTGTTGAAAGTTATGATTTTGAAGTAGTAAGAGACGTCGTCTCTCTTGCCACTAAGTGTTAATTTGGACTATGTAGGCCATTGAGTAGTAAAGTCCTATCTTTACGAACAGAACTAACACTTTATAAGGCTCACATTTTGCCCGTCCTAACGTATGGCAGAGAGAAGCGTGGACGATGCCAACATTCGATCAGGCGTCCCTTGGAGTATTTGGGAGAAAGATTTTCGAACCTTTCCACGTTAGTGACGGCGAATATCGCAAGCGATGTAACGATGAGCTGTATGAGCTTTACGACGACATAGACATAGTTTAGCGAATAGAGATTCAGCGGCTACGTTGGCTGGGTAATGTCGTCCGAATGGCTACAAACGCTCCGGCTTTGAAAGTATTCGATGTGGAACCAGCTGGTGGTATCAAAGGAAAAGGAAGGTCTCCTCTACGTTGAAAAGATCAGGTGGAGAAGGATTTACCTTCACTTGGCAATTCGAATTGGTACCGGTTAGCAGGAGGAAGAAGGGACTGGCACGCTTTGTTAGCTCAGCCAAAATCGTTTAAGCGGTTATCGTGCTAATCAAGAAGAAGAAGATGTTTTTTTTAAATAAAACATGTAAAAATTTAGTTTCTTTCAGTATTCACTATTTTACACATTTCACATTTTATTCAAAATACAGCGCTTAACAATTATATGGCCATTTTTCTGCAATTGCAGTGGCATTCGAGCAATTAACTATTTGTTTGCATTTTTCTATCCATTCATTAGCAATGGTTTGAAAATAAATCATTTCTGTCAAATTATCCCCCTTAGAAAAAATCATTTGGCTTTGACAATCTGAAAACCAATAGAAAAAACAAAATACATTTATATTTTGTTTTTGTACTAGTCAAACACTGCCCTATGCTCTGGACTTTGCTCCATGTCGTCATTCACTATGTTGTTGCATAAAATGAAGCACAAAGTCATCGAGCTACTCTTTAGTGGTGATAAGAAAAAGTACTTATCCTTCATCAGAAATTTGGTAGCAGAAAAACGACACCTACGGAAACGGTGGCAGCAAACCAGATCTCTAGAAATTAAAACGAAATTGAACATAAAAAATAAACAGCTCCACACAGCGGTCAAGAGATTTAAAAACTATGCATTCAATCGATTGGTTTACCACCCCTTAATGCTTTCATCCAAGGAGAGGCCTTGAAGGCCATCTGCAGACTGAAACACACGGTACGGCCCTTGTCCGACATTGGAACATAGAGAAGGCATGGGCATCGATCCAACGATTCTCTCCATGCCCCTTGACCCCATGCCATCAAGGGTCGTACTTGAAAAGAGATACAGTGTAGTGCTACCAGAGGCTCAGCTGTGGGGAGACTCAGAAAATGAGCCCGGCAAACACTCTTTTCGCATTTTTACGGATGGCTCCAGGACCGAGCATGGCTCCGGCTCTGGGGTCTACGTGGAATCCAGCGGGACAAAACTGCACTTTGCTCTTGGAATGCATGCATCTGTGTTTCAAGCGGAGGTGTATGCGGTTCAAGAAGCGATGAACTTTGTTGTGGAAAAACGATGGAGAGGGGTAGTGAAGTCCTGTAAATCCAGGCTGAACTATGTAGGTAGACATAATAGCCTGATGCTAACATGGGTCCCGGGACACGTGGGTATCGCGGGTAACGAGACCTCTGACTCCTTAGCTAAGATGGGCTCTGAGGCCAACTTCTTTGGCCCAGAGCCCGTTTTGCCACTGCCTCCTACGGCCATCACAGCCACGGTTAGCAAATGGGTAACTACCACCCACAAGCGAGCTTGGCAGGCTGAGAGAGGCTGCAAGTGGACTAAACTGATGTTACCTGTCATGTCCGATCGACTGTCGCAAACCCTTCTGTCATTAAGCAGAGGGGAGTGCAGACGGCTGGTTCGACTGATGACGGGCCACTTTCTGTGGGCAAAGCACATGGAAAGGTTGGGCATCTCAGACAGTGTACTCTGCCCAGCTTGTGAAGAGGAGGATGAGACGGCGGACCACTTCCTGTGTGTCTGCCCCGCCTTCGCTCGAATCAGGTTTGAGGTCTTTGGCACTGATGTGTTAAGAAGCGACCATATTGGCTCCTTGGCACCACAAGATCTATTCAGATTTCTTCGGAGATCGGGTAGATTTAAAGAAAATTAAAAGGGAATCCAAGTGTAGTACAATGGACTGAATTAATGTCTGAGTGCTGCACTTGCTAGTTGTCCCGACAAAAAGAAAAAAAAAAAAAAATGCATTCAATCGGTTTTCATCTGGGCACGAAACTAATAAGAGCAGATAATATTCCTTGTGGAAAGCGACTAAATTTTTCAATAGATCAATTCAGTACAACGCACCTGTTAAATTGACTAGAGAACCTGGTCTAAGGCAAGGAAGTGAAAAGCGAATCCATTTGCTCAGGATATGGAAATAACCTTTAGCCGCAATGAAGCCACTGATGAAGTAGAACCTATTGGAGACTGTCCTGAGTGCGATGAATATATTATTCCAGTTACACCAGAAGAAGTTGGTAAGGAAATAAGCAAATGAAGCTTAAAAAGTATTCTGGCTTAGATTTGATCCTGGTTGAAGTCCCTCGTAATCTGGCAAAAAATTGTATTGTCTATTTCACCAGTTTATTTAACAAGTGCCTCAGCTTTAGTTACGTACCTATATATTGGAAATTCAGCGAAGTTACCATGATACCTAAGCCCGGTAAATCACCCGATGAAGTGTCCATCCAATATTTCTTCACCAGAAATATCGAAGTTTTTTGAAAAAATACTTGTAAAACTTCTACAGTCACTCATTGAAATAAACATTTGATTCCCTTTCGACAAAATACAGCGTGAGGGGATCCTCCATAGGAGAATAAAGGTAAGCAGAAGACATTCAGCACATGTAGTGTTTTCCCTGAATATCACAATATTGATCGATGGATCGATAATCCCATATCTGGGCATAACACTTGAAACCAAACTGCGCTGGAAAGCACGAGAAGAACTTGAATTTAAATTAAATAAACTATATTAACTTATTGGTAGTAAGTAGTAATACTTCCTTTATTTATAAACAAACACTAAAACCGGTTTGGACTTATGGTACTATATATATTATATTTTCTCTATCCAAAGTCTACGCCCCGTACTATATAAAGAATGGCGACAATTGCAAAAAATAAGAAAAAAATGCAGTTTGTTGAGGTATTCATATTTATCCATTCTTCCAAAACAAATACTAATGTACCAACCCCCGCACTGGACAGGCACCCGCAAACCATAACAGAGTCGCCCCATGAATCACAGAAGCCAGTGTATTTTTTTAATTCACACGTACGCTCGTCATTCGTCCCTTTCAGGTTGGACTTGTTCTCATCAATTAATAATTAGTTCACATCAGATTGTTATCTAAAAGTTGACCGAAAAAGATAGTTGAAGTTTGGTTTATTTGCTGATGTATGATCTTTTCCTTGCAACTCGTCCATGGTAATCATATGGTTTTTAAGTCTGGTTCCTTGACCATTAGACGTTTTCTTCCGAAATTTTTTCCAACAGCACTCACTGTTGACCCCTCGCCACCCTTGCAGACTTAATGGAGACAAATTGAGGCTGGTAAATTTGTCAAAAACTGGTGGAATCAATGCCAAGGTGGCTTAGGGCATTTATTACTGCAATAAGATATACCAAGAAAAAATTTTTACTGTCCGATTATTTTTTTGGTGTGGAGAACCGTGTTCCTGATAATACCTTGAGATTAAAATTAATGTGGTCCCATACGTAGTTTTGTGATTGTGGGATTGGGTCACTGTAAGTATGACATTTGGATGGAAATAACCTCCGTTACTGCTTAATCTTTGTTAGTCTGTTTAGGATGAATTTCAACGAAAAGACTTCGACAGAAATCTGTTTTAAATTTGATAGATCTTGACGAATTACACCCAATACCTCAAAATGCATAAGATGACGATTATTTCTCCCGCATAAAAATTTACGACAGGCACAAGCGATTTCCTTTGCGTAGCGAAACTCTTATGGACAACAAAGACCAGTTCTTCAAATTGCGGATTATTCCATTATAAAATATCGAAAAAGTGCGTGACTTCACTTCACGTCCTATTATTTTATCGTCTCTGATAATCGTTGAAATGGAATCGGAGATTTTTCAGCCTGCAGCGCATCGAATACAGAGTTTTTACATTTTCGTAAGCTCAATTGAAGATGTGTGCCAAACGGGCTCACAGTGGGACAGACGATCGAATTGAGTATTGTAAGACGACGTGGAGTTTTGAATACGAGCCCGAATGGGGTTGCCTTGAGGAAGACTATTTTAAAGCAAGGCATGCAGTTTTGTAGCTCTTAAAATTCTAATGAAAAACTATAAGTTTGAAGTCGCTTAAAAATAATTCCGTTGTTTTTTTGCTGAAGGTGTTGGGTGTTTTCTTCCATACACAAAGTGTTCGGAAGTGTTTAGAAGAAGGAGGTTTTCCAGATTTTATTTATTTACTAAAGCGAGAGTGTCTGCATTAGAAAGAGAAGACTTCACGCTAAACAGCTGTCATTCGCTCATGTTTGGTGTTTGTCTACTGCTTCTACAGCAGATAATATTTCTTCTCTGAAGTTGTGCTTTTATTAGCTGGAAGTGGCGAAAACAGTGAAATTTTTCCGACTTTAATCTCCTCACTGCTTTTTATACTATCATAAAGGGCACTTTTTCGCCTTATAGTTATCATTATTTGTTTGTTTGCTTAAGAATTACCTTTAAAATAGAAAACTCTACTAAAAAATATAACTAAAAAAATCTCGGTTCATTGCATATCTCTACTCCCCTCACTCAGCCATAACTTCCTTAACTTGGTGGCATTAATGAGGATTTGAGCAAAACGTGCTGATATACAACCAAACTACACTTTTAAACTTCTAAACCTTTACCCCAAAATGTATAGTATAATTTAATTCTTTGAACAAAAGCATTTTGTTGCTGACCCTTTCCCGCTAATCTTTAGCCAATGATTCATCTTATCTCAAGATTTTTCACATTTTTGCGCGTCGATTTCAGAAGTCAAAATATGTTAAAAAAAATTATGAATTTTCCACAAAAATATTCAAAAAGAATATTCCGCACATATAAACACTCGCACAAATAACTTAGCTTCTTATCAAATTAATTGCTACCACAAAAATAACAAAATCAGAAAATGTAAAGAAAAACCAGCAACGGTAAACAGTGACGACGTCGCAAAAGTTTGCTCACATTTTATACGCTCAAACAAAGAAAACAAAATGCCATTAAATTAAAGAAGAAAAAAACAGCACACAAAATTTGTAAACTCTCATAAAACGCAAAAATAGCAAATGTCCACTTTGTAAAATTAAATTGCAATTACCCCCACTTACTGGTCGCCCTCAAGGCGTAAACAAAACAGAAATTGCATTGGAAGGACACAAGATGATGCAGAAAGAAGCAGGGAACCACGAAGAGGAAGGTATGGGTACGGGGCATAAGACACGAGGTACGAGGCAGACGATTATGATGAGGGTAATACTTATACAGGCATATTTGCCAAGAGATCCTGGCTAAGCATGGACCACAAAGAGCCACTTTTAATTACAAAAAGAATGCCACAGATTTATTTTACTTCGTTTGTTTTTGTTTAAAACATTTTTTATGCCGCTTTCGTTGCGCACATCCATCTACATACCTCCGATTGCAACCCAACCGGGCAACCATTGGGCGGAAAATATATGGATGTATGTATGCGTATTTCAGTGCTTACCTACTCGTATTTTTGCCTTAGCCGTTTTGCCACGTTATTATTTCATTATGTGTTGTTGGCAATTTTAGCATTTAAAATTAAGAAAATCCCTAAAGACCACAAGTCAAATATAAACAAACTAACGAATAAATGCACCATCCAATCCCAGGGGTATTAAACGAGCGATTGAAAAGTGGGGGTGGGAACCATTTGAGTGTAAGCTCTGCTGAACCACCAATCAGCTAACAAAGGTATGCGGTGGGGTGCGAGTGAACGAAGCTTTCACTTATTTGCTTGTTGCTGTTGGTGGTGTTGGTTTGATTGTTGCAAGGAAGGCAATCATAGTAACCACATTATTGCGGTTAATAATGAAAAATACCATTTCCAGTTAGCAATGGTGTTTCCTTTGCCGTTTGTGCGCTGAGAGAGAGTGAGATTTTGTAAGTATAAAATTGGTTGATAAGTTCTTGAAAGTAAAGGGTTTTTTAAGTTGAGTTGCCGAAAGTACAGAACGCACATTGTGAGTGAGTAAACAATGCTTGGTATTTGCTTCGATGTATTATTAGTATTCTTCTTTTTATTGTTGTTGTAGCCGCGTAAATATTCCCATACATTTGCGAGGAACACTGCTGGCTACGCCACGCTATTCCATTTCCAAATTCAGCTGTATTTACCGGTCATTGGACGATCGGCACAGGCAGAAAAGCTATATTTACCATTTAATCCCCATTGCAGAAGCTGTGGGGACCTTTCAGAGAAGGAGACTGTTGAGTACTTTCTCTGTAAATGTCCGGGTTTGGCAGCTAGACGTTTAAGTTCACTGGTACCTACATCCCATCAACATTCTCTGTTACATCAACAGCTCTGGTTGACTGAAGATATCTGCTCGTTGGAGATCTCAACATGGTATCAAAACGGCGTTTTAGGAGGAGTGCCAGACTGGTACTTCAGGCTTTTCACGTACCTACTTATCTACCAACTACTGGAGTGACAGTCCTTGGCCGGATATAAATCCGGGTCGTTACCGTAATGTAGAACCGACTGCCTTGGTCTTCTTCTTCTTGAATGGTGCGGTAGCCGCCTAAGCGATTTTAACAGAATGTAACACAGTGCGCCAGTTGGACACACCAAGTGAAGCCCACCTGAGGTGGCCATCAATGCAAAAGTGGGCTGCCTCTTCTCTTGCCACCATCAGTTCGTACCGCATCGAATACTTCAGAGCCGGATCGTTTGCATCTATTCGGAAGACATAATCTAGCCGCGCAGTTGCTGCCTCTTCATTTACTGCACTATATCTATGTCGGCCAGCGTGGCCTACCATTCGGGAGTGCAAAGCAGACATTAACAACCTGAGTAAGGTTTAAGGTCCGGCATCCGATTAAGCCATAACCACCTCGAAATTCCCCGAAGAGCTATTCTAAATGGCACTTCAAAAATCCTTTTTTTTTCTACGAGATTACATATACCCTCCGGCCACACCTTATAATCGAAGCTACTACCAGTTGGGCTTTTATAGTACTCGGAATTGGTGACCAGCGGATTAATCGAATATAGCTCGCCTCATTACAGCTATACCAACTATACCAGCTATAAACCAACTTATCAATTGAGCGCGAAGGCGCCTTCGTTGGCTAAACACTTCTCTTACAGTTTACGTTAACATTTCGACATCGCCTAAGATTTCTAGTGTACGAGTGAAGGTAGGGTATATAGGACGTGGAAACAGCCTTCACTAACCTGCCAATGTATTCTGCCATTTCGGACATGTGACCATATACGATTACACATACACATACATATTTTTATTGTTTTATATATATATACTAGTGGCCGCCGTAGCCGAATGGGTTGGTGCGTGATTACCATTCGGAATTCACAGAAAGGTCGTTGGTTCGAATCTCGGTGAAAGCAAAATTAATAAAAACATTTTTCTAATAGCGGTCACCCCTCGGCAGGCAATGGCATACCTCCGAGTGTATTTCTGCCATGAAAAAGCTCCTCATAAAAATATCTGCCGTTCGGAGTCGGCTTGAAACTGTAGGTCCCTCCATTTGTGGAACAACATCAAGACGCACACCACAAATAGGAGGAGGAGCTCGGCCAAACACCTAACAGAAGTGTACGCGCCAGTTATTTTTTTTTTGATATATATATACCCGGCGAACTTTGTTCCGCCCTAGATGCAATAAAAAAAAAGTTAAGTTAATTTTTTTATTAATCAAGTATTTCAATGAAGCTTTAATGGATTGCACTCTTCAGTTAAGCACCTTGTGATACATTGTTTTATTATCAGGTACAAGAATAAACAACACAGATAGTTTTCCACATATAATTGACCATGTGAGAAACATTGATTTTCTAGATTCAAAACACAAACTTTCAAGGATTGGCCGTGTGATTTGTTAATGGTCATGGCGATTGCAAGACGCATCGGAAATTGAAGTCTTTTAGACTCAAGCGGAAGATTGGTTGGGATCATCGGGATCCTCGGAATGAGAACTTCTTCACCTTCGAATTTTCCTTTGAGTATCGTCGCGTAAATCACATTGGAGTTTTGGTGGGCTTATGTTTCGGAGCATGATTACTACGGAGCCAACGTTTAGACGTAAATTGTGCGGTGGTAAGCCAGGCACATCCAAGGAGTTTAAAAATTCAATTGGATAGTTGGTGGCTTCATCTTCATTTGTTACACAGTCAATGTTACACAGTGAATGAATGCATTGTTCCAATGATATCATTTTGAATTATGTAGTTTAGGGCATTTACATCTATTCTTAGTCGCTAAAATTGCTTGCTCACTCAACCAGTCATTATTTTTGTAGTTATTAATGATGGTTGGGAATACTTTATTGATAAGTTCCTCTTTCAATGAGACAAAGTTACAGAAATTCTAAGGAAATGAAATCAATCGGCTCGATACGTCAACAGGTACTCGACCATTGCCGATAGTCAGTAATTGCTCAGAGAAATCTTCAGTAGATGTATCATTAAGTAATGCAACTCTCATATTTGTTGTCAGCTGAAGTTTCGTCACATAGCGCCATAGATTCGATGATTTGAGGCAAGCGTTTATTTCGTCAGCAGCCGTTGATCTTGGAATTACTGGCAGTGTTTGGCGGAAGTCGCTAGACAGTAAAACCATTGCGCCTCCAAAAAAGTCAATAATGGCAATTTCACTCTGCCACTAAGGCAGCACAATCCGGGCGTTTCTCCGGAAAACTTCAATGCGCCACAATACTCGCGAAGAACGTTCATTGGCCCAATGCAAACGCTAGGATGCAAGCAGTAATCAGTGTTGCAATCATATCGAAATGCTGCTCGATGCAAATCAGCACTTGATAATTCTCTTCTTGTGCGTCGAAAATGATCTTGCAGTCGAAGATTTCTCATTGCCAACCGAGTCGTTTTACGGGCTGCTTTGCTTTGCTCTTGTGATTGAGAAGCACGAAGTCGAGCCATACTAACGCGGCGCTCTTCACGGGCAATTCCTTGTGCTTCTTCAGTCGTTTCATTCGCAATGCTTCGTATCCTTCTTGCATTACGGCTTTGTCGGGTAAGATTCGATCGTCTTGGTCGCGGCATTGATAATGATGATTCAAAGACAATACAAATTACTGTGATTTATATTTCTGACAAAATTTATATTATCAAATTTTCTACCTAACCATAGACAAAATTTCGTTTAGCTGTCATTTGCGTTTTTGTCATACCACATTTTATAGTGACTTCACGGAAACGCGTTCGAATGGGATAAAAAGTATCCCATGTCCGTCTCCTGGTTCTAAGCTACCTCTCCACCAATTTTCAGGCAAATCGGTTCAGCCGTTCTCGAATTATAAATAGTGTAACTAACATGACTTTCTTTTATATATGTATGTATATAGATTTTTTTTCCAAAAAAATTCAATAAACTACAAAGGTTCTTACTAACAGAAAACACTAAAATAAAAATGAATTTAGTAATTTACAATAGAAAATACATTCTTGGCCAAAGGAAAATCAAGCATAGTGAAATTCGAAATCTCGTTGAGTTCTCCGTGGGGAATTTCTTTTGTAACTCGTACTAAGGGTCTTGACGAAAAAAGGAAAATTAAAACGAAGTGTTCTCACAGGAATAAGAAATTGGCTAGCAGTAATGCCTAACAATCAATTACATAAAAGACATGGAAAGAATAGTTCTTCTGCTTTCGAGTGGCTTCAGGTTAATCAAAAGGATTCGAGAATTGTCGGAGGGATGGGAGTGGAGAAATGTAGAGAAGAAAGGGAGTATTGAGCGAGCAACTTTTAAAAACGCTCAATTCTATTCATAGCAAATTTGTGATGAATTCGTTGAGAGGCAGTTGGGCTTTTGTCGAAAAGTGTGTGTTTTGATATTTTCTACATATGCGATAATACTATACATACCACGGCGCATTGAATGGGTAATGGCCGGGGGAGAAAAAACAAAAGAAGTGAATTTTTTTTTTTTTGGTTTTGCTCCGTAGAATCTCAAAACCTATAGAAAATCTAAAATTTGAGTATTATAGAGAAAAAAAAATCATAAAATCATCATCAACATTAGCACTACAGTCTTGCACCAGTAATTGCTTCCACATGTGGACAGTGAATACTGAAGGTTGTTAGTCTTAGAACAAGTCCCCTCTAAAAGAGCTAGATCACCCACTTCTTTTGTTTCCTTTCCTGCCACTGGGGTTTCCTACTTTGTGAGGTACCCAGCCTCTGGTTGGGGTTAACAGTTTCACCGCTAGTAGGATTCAAGCTGGACAATTGACAGCAAAAGTTGATATATATTACATCTTGGCTCAAGATCAGTATTCAAGTTGAATATTATTCCCCTTTATGAAAGAGAAAAAAATATAGAGAAAAAAATCAACATTGCAACTCTCCGTCTGGCTGGACCTACTAATGTGCCTCGATTCATACTTACTAGTTCCTTCAGAAAAAATCATTTTATTTTTATAATACGAAAATCTTACTTAAGATTGAAATGCCACAGAGTTTTCAAGTTTATTAAGCAGAATCTGGATACCCTCGCCGTAGCCGTGTTTGCTAGAGCATGGCATACCGACTATAACTATAAACAAAACTATCAAAATGATATACAAATCTTTAATGAAGAACTATCGACTATATTAGAGGATGCACCAAATGCATTACCCTTTATGTTGCGCCACATCTTTCAGATGAAGTGGCAAATATGGACGCAATCAGCCTCTACATTACAGCTTCCAATTGCAATCCTTAAATTAACGTTAATGGCCCATACAAGTGTGCATGCTCTACCCACGTATGGGAAGATCAGGATTTGCTAAAGGATAGGGTGAGCAATCTCCAAGGGTGGTAAGCAGGCAATCAAACCAACATATTTCTTGAATTACTCTCGTTACAAGATTACCTACAAACCACTCATATTTTTCATATCGTTGCGCTTATACCAACTGCATTACTTATTGTAGTTATATTACTGTTATTCTTGAATGGATTGCTACCCTTTTGACAAAGCAACAACAAAAACAAAGAAGCTGAAATAAAAACGACAGGTTTCTTTTTTACTCCGATGCGAACGATTGTTGAAGAAAAAGGCTACCCTGCTCAGGAATTCTATTGTGGCACTGTTGTTGTAGTTGTGTTTGGTGCTGGTGGTGCAGAGCATATTGTACCTATATTATTCTTGGGTCTTTATTATTGTTTGTGGGTGTGCCCGACGTTTATATAAAATCGTATTGGCCTTTAAGAATGCTTGCAAAATTTATGCTGTGATTTGGGTTAGTAAGAGTGGGTTAGGGAATTTATTAGATTTTTACTTTTTTTATCTTTATTTCTTTTTTCGAAGTGGTAGTTATTAATACGGATCACTGCTTTTTAAGTAAGTGCAAACAAACTTTGCTTTTTTAAGAGTGAAAAATAAATTACAGCAACAATTTTTGTTTGTATAAAAATAATATTGCAAATGTGATTTCATTTTAATTTATGAAATTAATATTTTGTATTGTCAGGCAGTGCTTTAATTCAATTTTGAAAATATATAAATTATGTTTTGCATTAAAATGTTTCCACATATACATTTTGTTTACATTGTTTCGTCTCTACAGCGAATAAACGACTGACCTTAAAAAATCATATGAATTTTTTAGAAAAAATTTCAACATATGCAGAGATATAAAATACAGAAGTCGCAAAGCCTCTGCAAATATTTGTAAATAACCAGCATTATTGCCCCAACCACCGTTAGCCTTTCAAACACGCATACACACACGCCAAAGAAAAAAGCCTTAATGTGTATACGCATACAGCTGTGTTCAAAATAATAGGAGCACGATGAATTACCAAGTTTTAATATTTTTGCTTTCGTATTGAATTTTATTTTTTGTAAAAGTATAATGCATTCTGCAGCAAGAACCTTATAACTCAAGGCTCCAGACTTCGTACAAATTTTACAAAGATTGTATTACATTTAAAAAAGTTCTTATCGACATTTTCAACTTTTTAATGAGGAATTTTAGCAAACTTTTGGATGCAGTTGTATAGCCCATTTAGTTTAGAACCAGCATGAAATTTAATGGCTCTTTTTTAGAGAGTTTGGCTCTTTTTTAGAGAGTTTTGTCTGACCAACTACGATTTTTGTGTTGATCCTCCCAAAACCTTAGATTTTAAGTTGTTCTCGTTAACTGAACAAGATTTTATTAATGGTATTTCCTCTTTACAATCCTCTTTGAAAATAGATTATGATTGAGAAAGTGGTCATGAGCATTTCCTATCTATAAATCGATTAATTGAACTTTGTTAGCATGGGTTTGTTGGTAGATTAAAAATTTAGCTGTTTTCTGTTAGTATTGTGTCTCTGCACCTAAAAGTAGATCTTAAGTTGTTGATACCATATATACCGGTTTTTGGCACGATCTTTCATAAAAAATGTCCCTGGAAACTTGAAAATCTAGGTTTCCGCTCGGTTTTCCTATTACGGTTGAAATCATACATGCCAAATAGAATCTAATTTGCTGAAATTGGGAATTATTATTATTATTCGGCTACGGCGCACTGCGACTAAAAGAGATATATTGTGCAAAGCCTACTGAAGTACCATATTTTTGAGGGTTGCTAAAAATTTTAGCACATTCTAGTGTTTTTTTTTGTTCTATTTTTTGAACTTCTGGAGTACTACAAAGTAGCATTCTTGATGCTATCTTATTTATACCTTTCTTTAATGACGTTGGTCGTTGTTTCAAGTATTCTAAATATTTACTCCATCCAGATGATGTTTGAAATTTTTTCGCAGCATATTCGGGGCTAGGAATCTATAAGTCCGAAATTAGGAAGGCCAGGAGGTACTCTTGGAGAAACTTCTGTGGAAGCATGGAGGGCTGTCATGAATCGTGAAGGTTTAGACGAATACTCACGAGGGGCTCTGCTCCCTTGGGATACGTGAGGGACAAATCGGGATGTTGGGCGATGAGTGGCGAGGAATCACTAAAATTACTTCTCGACGCTCACTTTCCGACGAATCCAGTATACAGCAGCAGTAGCTTGAAAAGTATACCAATCCGTCTTCGGAACCGGCGCTGGCTGCTGGATAAGCACCGCTTGGTTTGGGCCGTTGGCTCCTTCGGTCCCTTCAAGTCACTTGGTCATGATGACATCATACCTGCTCAACTGCAGAAATCTGCCAGGGTTTCATGCCATTGGCTGAGCCCTATCTATGCGAGCTGCATAGCAAGGGGCTATATATCGGGAGCTTTGAAGGCTGTGTGGGTTGTGTTCATACCCAAGGCAGAAAAGAGCTCAAATGTCTCCCTTAAGGATTTCAGGTCAATCAGTCTCTCATCTTTCTTGCTGAAAACTCTTGAGAGGCTGATTGACCTTCACATAAGAAACGAAATTCTTCGGGGGCGTTTGTCGCATACCCAACATGCTTACTGCAAAGGCGGATGAGTAGAATCTACCCTGCACACAATTGTTAAAGATATTGAGAAGTCTCTATATCAGAAAGAACTCACAGTTGGCGTCTTCCTCGACATTGAGTGGGTTTTTAATAACGTCTTTCCGGGGGCAATCACTAAATCTCTGGGTAGGCTGGGGGTTGGAGCCGACCTTTTCAGATTTATCGACAGATAATTAGCGATAGACCGGTCGTGGCACGTCGCAAGGCGGTGTTCTCTCACCATTTCTAAGGATCATTGTTATCATTGACTTGTTGGAGGAGCTGGTGACGTGGCATTAATTGTTAGAGGAAAGTTTGTAGATACCCTGTACGATTTGATGCAGGGATATCTGAACGTAGTTGTTTAATGGGCAGCGGAGTGCGGCTTGTCGGTGAATCCTTTTAAGACGGAGCTCCTCCAGTCCACAAGGAAATACAAAATACCCAGAGCTCAACTCCCCTCGATAGGGGACGCTCCGTTGGTGCTTTCGGACAAGGTGAAGTACTTGGGTCTAATCCTTGACAGTAAACTAACGTGGAAGCCCCACATTGAGGAGAGAGTACGGAAGGAAACAATGGGGTCTTTCGCCTAGAGTTGTATTTTGGTTCTATAATACCATAATAAAGCCAATCTTATTATATGGAGTCGTTGCCTGGTGGAACTCACTGGAGAGGATGACATCAGTTAAAAAGCTAGAGAGAGTTCAAAGGTCTGCATTCATTGGAATCAGTGGAGCGCTTCGAACTACTCCTACTCTGGCGCTCAACGCAATGTTAAATGTGGTACCCGTAGACATCGCAGGCAGAATTGCCGCTACACGTACCGCAATCAGACTGAGCGGCTGGAGCTATAAGCTCAACCTCACTTATGGGCACTCAAGCATCCTTAGAAACTTCGAGTTCATCCCTCTGTCAACAGACCAGTGTATACCCTCATTTAGTCCAACCGGAACATTCTCCACTCATATCCCGTCAAGGGAAGAGTGGACGGAGGGCTACACCAGGGGACAGGGCCTGGCTAACATGTTCACCGATGGCTCGAAGTTGAACGGTAGGGGAAGAGGAGGAGTATTCTCTCACAAATTCACATTGGAATGGGACTCTGTGAGTGTTAACTCTACTTGGAGGATGATGAAATTACAGAACAAATCTTGTGCAAATGTTTTGCCTTACAAAAGACAACACTGCATATCTTTCATTGAGATCAAATGGACTGAATGAAATTAGAAACGCTCCTGTTGCCGATATTTTGAAAATTGTTTGGAAGGCGGAGGTAGTAGTGTCAGTCAATAGGACTAGTATTGCCTACTTTAAAGACATGTAGTAGAATACAAAATATCTTTTAGGTCGAAGTGTCGGCCATTGGGTACAATACAGTCACAAAATTATTATTATTAAGCACATGTCCAGCGAAAAACATTTTTTAAAGATGAAATGGAATCTTGAGCCACTTTAAATTTACACTTTGTTTCCCATATTGAATGAACTATAAAAATGCATACATTAAAAATGTATACTAAAATGCATTTGTTAAATTTTTATGAATTTTGTACAAAAAATAGAAAAGATATTTGATAAAAAAAAACTTGAAACTTTGGTAATTTTTCGCACTCATATTATTTTGAACACAACTGTATAATATATATGCATAAAAAATTACAAAACGAGTCTGCCCAAGGTGGTGAGTTTCTTTATCGGCCCAACATGACTCTCGTACATTTGCCCCTATCGCATATACAAATACACATCAATTAAAAAAATCACATTCTCACTTAGCAAACATTGTAATTAACAATAAATGTTTTTTAAATTGCCGCAATGCCACCCCTTTAACTTCAAAACCACCAACCATGGACTGCCTCCGGCAAAATCGTCTGGTACCTCATTTATTCAATAAGCAAAAAAATTCTAACAGTTTTTTAGCATCCGAACACAATTAACTTTTTTACCGTATGTTCAGAAATAAATCGCTTTCGATATTTGAGTATGGATGTATGTATATCCTTATCTAGATGTATACATATGAGTGGATTGGAAGCTGGAGCGGGCTAGAAAAATTTTGTGTTATAGGATTCATTTATTATGAGCGCTGAATATCGGATTTTAGTAGATAGTTGATAAGATATCGGATGTAGGTGAACGTCAGAACTCTGTGACTTAAAAGACCTTTCATAACTTGTCTTTAAGCTTAACGTTATCAGCTACTTAAGGTTACCTTTGGCCTCCCCAATAAATACTGAAAGATAGTTGGTAGCTGAATTCATAGCACTTTAAGGTATGTCTACGCAGAAGTGGAAATATTATAGCCACTGTCTGGCCAATATTCGACGCCGCATTATCCTAAAAGGATTGTTAGTCAATGCTTATGAAAACACAGTCGATTGTAGCCGGTTGGGTTACTTACGGACCAGTGAGTAACCTAACGTAAGCCCTACCTAATAACTTAATTGTGCCACGGTATTTACTTTGCTTCCAGTTTAGTCATGCGACACTGGATGTTAAGTCCATGACAGAGGCAGGCAAAATTATGCATCCTTTCTTCTGAAAGAGTATCAAGAAGGTTCCTAAATCTGTATAAAAAGGATTACGAGAGATTACGAGGTGAGGCGGGTTACTATATGGTATATTGTAGTCTTCGTTATCATTTTATGAAACTAGTCTTGGTAGAATCAAGCTCCTTCTGTCGCTTTTGCGCGCTGGGCGTTGGCACACCAGAACACATCATCTGCGAATGTGCAGCTTTCACAAGACGAAGATGTAAACTCATTGTTGATATCCAAAAAAATGCCTGAGGCATTCAAATTCATTAGAAGCCTCTGATTATAGGCTCGCGGTTAAGCACATTAGACAACATTAGAGGCGGCTGGGCGAAAAGTATGGAGGAATAACAAAATTAATAAAAGGAGGAATGAAAAGTTATGATCATTTTCCGCAAGATATCTTTGGCGAGCCACATCTAGTATACGGTCACATAGAGTAAGGAGATTTTTTCGTTTTTGTTTTGGCAGCCACCATAGCCGAATGGTTCGGGCGTGCCTATTATTCGGAATTGCGTAGGTTCGAATTTCGTGCATGAAACACCAAAATGATAGTACAAGTTTTTTTAATAGCGGCAGTAATGGCAAACCTCCGATTGTATTCTGCCATGAAAAAGCTCCTCATAAAAAATATCTACCGTTCGGAATCTTCTTAAAACTCTAGATCTCTTCAATTGTGGAGGAGGAAGAGCTTCTCATAGGAGGAGGAGCTCGTCCAAACACCCAAAAAAAGAGTGTAAGCCCCAATGTTTTTTTTTACAGTTTTGTGTGTCATAACGTTCGAAGTGAAGGTAAAGAAAGGAAAATTCTGTATATTCTTCAGTACGACTATGATCAAGGTGATAACTGGTGTAGGCAGCCAAAAAAATTGAACTCTTTATGGCTCTAATCGTATGGACAGTATCAAATTCAAAAGCAATGCGGTGGTTCCAGCAATTCTGTTCTGGTAAAATGGATGTCGGAGCTGAGGTTCGCTCTGCTAAGCCAATCGTTGAAGATGTCGATGAAGTAATAGAAATAGTGAAGTTGGATCGGCTTATGAGTACTTATTCGTTTGCTCAAAAGCAGATAATTAGCTAAAGCACCCTTTCAAACTATATGCACAAGGCTGATTTCAAGAAGAAGACCAAAGTGTAGGTGTCACAAGAATTGAACCAATTAAATGCCAACGATTATTTGTTTAATGTCGGTTAGGTTAGGTTAGGTTAGGTTAGGTTGGTATGGTTGCCCAGGGAGTGAGCACACTTGGACGAAGAAAGATTCGTCCTTTGTGATACCATTGTGAAGGAGGTGAGGTGAAAGGGAAAGACCGATGGGATGCAGGGAGAGGACGGTCAGAGGTGGAGATGGAATGGCTAGGAGCGTGCGGATTACGAACGATGACTATGTTCGCGTCAATCGCAACCTGGATCTTAGCCCCGCCAGAGCAGGGCAGCTAAGGAGAAGGTGCTGAGATGATTCCACCTCATCCTCCGTACATCCAGCGCAAAAAGGACTCGAGGTGATTCCAAGTCTCACAGCATGCATTCCTCGCCCATTGTGTCCTGTGAGAGAACACACTAGACTGTTGTAAAGCCTATCTTGTTACATGGAGTCATAGTCTGGTGGAACTCACTAGAGAAGACGACATTGGTGAAGAAGCTGGAGAGAGTTCAGAGGTCGGCACTCATTGGAATCACTGAGGGCGCTTCGAACGACTCCTACTCTGGCGCTCAACGCAATGTTAAATGTGGTACCCGTAGACATCGCAGGCAGAATTGCCGCTACACGTACCGCAATCAGGCTGAGGGGCTGGAGCTATAAGCTCAACCTCACTTATGGGCACTCAAGCATCCTTAGAAACTTCGAGTTCATCCCTCTGTCAACAGACCAGTGTATACCCTCGTTTAGTCCAACCGGAATATTCTCCACTCACATCCCGTCAAGGGAAGAGTGGACGGAGGGCTACACTTGTTCACGGATGGATCGAAGTTGGAAGGAAAGGTTGGTGGAGGAGTCTTTTGCGAGGGGCTCCCCATCAGACTCTAGTTCAGGTTACCGGACCACTGCAGTGTGTTCCAGGCAGAGGTAGCCGCAATTAAGGAGGCTGATTGGCTGCTCAAATGCGCACTAACAGTCAAGAAAGTAAATATTTACTCCGCCAGCCAAGCGTCAATAAGGGCCTTCGGGTCTATGACGGTGTATTCGGAATTGGTCAAGGAATGCTTGACCTCACTTTCGACTGCGTCCGAATTCTTTGACATCAGCCTCATCTGGGTTCCCGGTCACAGCGACATTGTGGGAAACTGTGAGGCGGATGAGCTGGCCAGACAAGGGACATGTGAGGTGGTTTCCACGCGAAGGGTGAGAATTGACTACCTGACTACCTGCGGTCTGCTCCTGGAAAGATGAGCATCGCGCCAACTGAGCGAGCGCTGGGCAAATACACAAACGTGTAAGGTCGCGAAATCCTTCTGGCCATGTGTGGACCGGAGGCGCTCGGGCGAGCTTCTGAGGCTGACAAAATATCAGCTCTCTAATCTAGTGGGTTGTTTAATGTGTCAAACTTCAAATATTTTTGAAGCGAATAGTAAATAGCGATGGAAAATAATAATAACGACCAAAAAACAATTTAGTCCAGCCGTGTTTAGCCCGCCCAAATGATTGCCAAGCTCAGATTAGTGGCCAAGAAGTTTTTATTGCGAGTTGGTCACATGGGACCAAACCCGCAACTTTACCGTCAACAACTTACCAGATTGGGGCAAGCGAAAGACCTAAAGCTAGTAGAATCAGCCAAAGGGAATGGTATATTATTATTTCCCAACAAGATAACTGAGGTCGTATGCTTCTATAATAGCACACCAGAAGGTCTGGCAGGTTGGATTGGTTTTATATAGTCCAGAATGTTTTCAAGCATTTGCAAAATTTTCTTTAAAGTGCAAAAGTGATCTCAAGAGGAGCTTGTGGAAATGAGCTGATAAAGTTTTTTTTATGAGGGGGGCGAAGACTTCTTCAATCGTGCAACCATCGAATTGCTTGCACGATGGATAAAAGCTGTTGAAAAAAAAACGAATGCTCGTTTGCTAGATCTGAATCATATAACCCTAACTGTATTAATTTCATCGTCGAAATAAGGCGAAAAAAGACTGAGAATATTCTGTTTGAATATTTTTGATGCTTTGTTGCTTTTTTAGGTTATGTGGTGTTGTATTTCCTGCGCTACTTCAGTTGTAATTTCCCATTCCCGTATTGTTTTGAGAATAAGAAGCCTTGCGCTTTATATAAAAAGGCGTTAAATTAGCAAACCAAGTTTGTAATTTCATTCAAAATACATCGCCTTCAAATCAAAAATGTCCCCTGACAATTCAATTAACTACCTCCAGCAAAACGGGCAGCAAAACGAAAAGGCGTAGGTAGTCGCCCTATGCGTGCAACCCAAATGATTGTGCAGAGGAAAAGCGGTAGCGCGACCCACTGGAAGGCAACGCGTGCGCGTTCAACAAGGGTGGCAATGAAGTGCAATACAACCAGCAGAGGTACAAGCATAGTAATAACAAAAACAAAGAATGTGTGTGGCAGTCAACTAAAATAGAGACACCTTTCCACCCCGGAACAAGCGATGATACTCACATACTTTGCATGTTCAATGTGCCAATGCCCATACACACGCATGCAAATGGGTGCATATTCACTGCTCGCAAAGGATTTGCATATCGAATTTGTATGTATGTATGTATGCAGCTTGTATGCCCCTGTTATTGCGGCGAATTTAGCTGCAGGCTGCAGCTAATTTAATAATTTATCAATTTCGTTAAAACTACAACAATGCGCACATACAAGCACATAATGGGCGATTATTTAAATTTTTCGAGTGGCAACGGATACGTAAATAGTGAATGGAGTCTACGATGCAACCCGAGCAGATGAGCTCTGAACGTCGAGGCGGTGCATGTATGTGTGTGCGTGTGTGTAGCTAATATCCTTTTTGCTGATGTGCATTGTGCCTTTATAGTAGTGTCAAATGGGTAATAATTTAAAAATTTCCACACTAATCACTACACATTCAAATGAGCAGCAACAAAAATGACAGCACTTACATACACACACACACACATATGCACTTATGAAGGACACCCTTTCCACACAACCGGTTAGTGGGCCGCCTTGTATGAATGCTGTATTATTGCAAACTTTAAAATTAAATGATGTGGCAGCGAAGCGATTATTCAAAATTGTTTTACGAAAATCAGACAAATTGGAAACATTTATTTGTAATTGGCGCGTCTAATGTGGTGCAAGTCGTGCACTGCGTTAAACACTGCGCCAAAAGAAAGCATCTGTGTGTGCCAGGAGAAGAAAGGTTGGCAATCGTTTTTCAACTCATTTGTTTACATTTTTTTACGCGCCAAATACAACATGAAAGAAAATGTTAACAAAAGAAATGGAAAAAATTGAATAGTAAAAAAAAGAAAGTATTTCAAACCCAATTCGTTGCTTGCACGATCTGTGCGTTTGTCACAATACTTGTGCGCGTTTACTATATTTTATTTATTTGCACATCTCATGTGTGACAAGTCAGACAATTGAGACAATCCTTTGACAAAGTCCTGTTGCAGCAGCCGATAAACGTAGCATAACGGCAGGCGTAGAGAGGCGTGCGGTATGAAATGCGTTAGAGGTGTGTGTAAAAATCCAGCATAATCCCTTTTTCGGCAAACAAATACAGGCTAGCGCACACACACTCGCATGTGAATATATGCAGCACTTCAAATGGAATTTTCGCACAAATAAATATTGACGCTTTCACCCAGTAAACATTGGCTATTTCCGGTTTTCCGAAAAGAAGTCGAAAGCAAATCTTATAGCTCGAAAAACATTTTTTAAAAATTTGACAAAACACTTTTTTCAAAAGATTTTTGAATTGCGGAATATAACTTCATTAGGATGGAGTGAAAGTTTTTTTTTAGTTTTGTTGATGTATTTTGCGACAACAAATGTTTCTTCAGTGGCGAGCTTGCAGAGTGAGTGTTAAGCTATGCCGATTTTTAGCAGTTATTGTTAAATTATTATTATTATTTTACTTTAGTACTGTAGTTCAAAATAATGTTTGACGTCTTGATATTTTCCACAAATGGAGGGATTTACAGTTTAAACCGACTTCGAAGCGCAGAGGATGTTTTTCATGGCAGAAATACACTCGAGGGTTTGCCATTGCCTGCCGCTATTGAAAAAAAACCTTTTCTATCATTTGGTATAACGAAATCGCTACGAACTTGCAACACGAAAATAACTAACTTTATTTTATCACTCCCAAGGAATGTAAAATACGAGGGGTGCCTTTTATATTATATTTCGAGATTTGGCAACCCTGGTGTTGCAATCTGGCAACTGACAGCTGTATCGCAAAGTTTGACATTTTTTGGCTTTTACGTACTCAGAACGTTTTGAAATACCAGCGCTATTTGTGTTGTTTACAGTAACTTAAAAGATTCATCTCGGTCCAAAAGTGGAATTAAATCGTGAACATTTTCGTGCGAATATTTTTTACAACTTTCGACGTGGATTAACTCAGCAACTTTGCATGGATGAACTTAATTCATTTTTTGGCGATGAAGCTCCATCAAGGACCAGTGTTTATCGATGGTATGGTGAATTCAATCGTGGTCGTAGTTCACTCCAAGACGAATTTCGTGAAGGTCGTCCAAAATCAGTTGTTGTTCCGAAAACCATTGATGCTGTGCGCGAACTGATATTGCAAGACATGTGACCTATCGTGAGATTGTGACAATCTTAGGCATTAGTGGGACCAGCATCCATTCAATATTGCATAAACATTTGACTGTCAAAAAAATTTGTTCGCGTTGGATCCCACACAATTTGCCAATCGCTCAAAAAAAGGCTCGTGTCGATTGGTCGAAGGAAATGCTCAAAAAATGCGATCGCGGGGTTTCGAAACACGTCTATGACATCGTGACAGATGACGAATCATGGATTTACGCGTATGAGCCCGAAAGTAAACAGCAGTCGACTGTATGGGTGTTTCAAGATGAGCCAAATCCAACAAAAGTTGTTCGCGCACGAAGCACTTCCAAGCAAATGGTCGCCTGTTTTTCGGAAAAACTGGACATGTCGCAACCGTACCACTAGAACAATGCAGAACAGTAATTTCTGATCGTAACACAACCATTTGTTTGCCAGTTGTCTTCCAAGAAATTAGGAAAACCAATCGGCAAAGACGGATCACTCTTCACCAGGACAATGCGAGCTCTCACGCATCGGCTCAAACAACTGCATTTTTGAGCACCCAAAACACCAAATTAATGGGTCATCCGCCGTTTACCGAATGACTTCTTTTTATTCCCGTACGTAAAAAACAAACTGAGAGGTCAACGTTTTTCGACACCTGAAGAAGCGGTTGCGGCATTCAGAATGCATGTTTTGGAGGTACCTCATTCAGAGTGGCAAAAGTGCTTCGACAATTGGTTCAAACGCATGCAAAAGTGTATATATCTTCATGAAGAATATTTTGAAAAACAATAAAGTGATTTTCGATGATTAAAATTTGTTTTTGTTCTCTAATCCCGACATATAAAAGGCAACCTTGGATTAGTTGGAGTACTGCCGGGACATTCTCTCACTCCATATCACGCAGCTAAAATGGGATTAGTATAGAACAATGCGTGTAACTTATGCGAAGAAGAAAGGGGTCTGTTGACAAAAGTTTAAAGTGTTCATTAAAATTTGCCAAGACATGCATCACAAACTACATATGTTTAACACAACTCCAACAACACTGGTAACATTACGGACCCTTGAGGTATATGTGAGATCTATTCAGATCAGCCAGATATACCTAACCTAACTTTACACGGGGATTCAAGCATGCGCAATTCCGAATGGTAGTCACGCGACAACGCACTCGGCTACAGTGGCCGCCCGAAAATTATTTTCTAACATTACAACTTAAAATCTTTGGTAAATAAAGTGTATTAATGGGCGTTTGAAATCTCGTTTATCTCTTCAAATTTGATTAGATTAAATGAAGGCCCTTAAAACTTTTGTTCACTCTTGAAAAAGCAGTATTTATTGCTATGCCATTACAAAAAAAAAGAATATTATAACAAAATGTTCGCCCCACCTTAATGTAAAATGTATGTGGTCTACCTAATTCCACAGAACATAATTTAGTCAATATTTCAGCAGCCCGAACAGTTTCTGGATTTTCGGCCTAATATCGTCAAAGTCATGTGTTTTACTTACCATATATGTGATAGTGGCAGTTGGCGGCCGCCGTAGCCGAATGGGTTGGTGCGTGACTACCATTCGGAATTCACAGAGAGAACGTCGGTTCGCATCTCGATGAAACACCAAAATTAAGAAAAAGATTTTTCTATGCGGGCGCCCCTTGGCAGGCAATGGCAAACCTCCGAGTATATTTCTGCCATGAAAAAGCTGCTCATAAAAAATCTGCCGTTCGGAATCGGCTTGAAACTGTAGGTCCCTCCATTTGTGGAACAACATCAAGACGCACACCACAAATAGGAGGAGGAGCTCGGCCAAACACCCAAAAAGGTCGGCCAAACACCCAAAAAGGGTGTACGCGCCAATTATATATACATATATATGTTTTACTTGCCATATATGTGATAGTGTGGCGTGTGTTGATAATATCCCTAAATTGTGGATAGGTACCAGTTCCTTTAGCTTTATGGATAAGGTACTTGTGCTGACCATATAAATAGGGTTGTGAGAAGTGTATATGTTGCATTGCGTAAGCTGAGAGTCTCTGCAACATTCACGCTAGCGAAAAGGAGCCGCAAATTAGTTCCACAACTAATTATGCCACTCATTACCTACTCTGAGGTGGTATAGGGCGAACATGACTCCTCATCTTGCAATAAACTTAATGTGGCATTTAATATTGCTACGCGGTATATACATACAAATATATGAGACTTGACAGTTATCTGTCTATTGGGAATTGTATATTTACATTATTTAAATTTCTAGCCTATCTGTTAGAGAAGTTGATACCAGTAAGGTCTCGTAGACACAACAAATTTATGGTTTCAACATTTAACGCTGGACTTAACAGACTTAACTACAGGACACAAGGCTATGATTATGTTAAAAGTGTTTGACTTCATGGACTTAGGGCATACAATTTTTCTCTTTATTCTCTAATAACTGCTTTTTTTTCTTTTTATTATTGTAGTTATATATTAGATTTATTTGTTAATGTACTGGTGTAAAAATTTACATTAAGAAACTTTCATGTTAAAATCATTCCATATACTAATGTTGAAGTACTATAATAGCATGAAATTTTGGTTGAAATACAAAAATTCATTCTGTCAAAAAAATAGCGGGAATTGTTCATTTAAAAAGCAAGCGTCAGATATGTTTAATTTTTTTTGCTGGAATGTTGGTACAACTGTCCTCTATAGTGTCGCAGAGTTTGGGTGTGATATGTCGATTAGCTTGTTTTTGGCATTTAATTATCTCAGACAACCGCAGGTGTGTTCTGTGATTTTCACAATGGATAAAAATATCGAACAAAGAATTGTCTTAAATTTTGTGTTTTGAACGGGATTTCGTGTGCTGAATCGTTGAAAATGTTGCAGAAAGCCTGTGGCGAGTGTGCTTTATCAAAAACTCGGGTCTTCGAGTGGTATAAGCCTTTTAGAGAGGGCGTGAGAGGGCAGGGAAGTCGTGGAAGATTTGCCTCGATATGGTCCCCCATCAACGTCTTTAATGTCTTTAACGGATGAAAACGTCAAAAAAGTCAAGGAAATAGTGCTGGAAAACTATCTTTTAAGTTTGAGCTTAGCGTATATCATGAATCAATTCGCAACATTTTACACCATCAATTGGGCATGAGACGCGTGGCTGCTCGACTCGTTCCAAGAGAGTTGAATTTCTTTCAAAAAATTCATCGGAAAAAGGTGGCTAAAGACATGCTTGAGCAAGTGAATTCGGACCCAACGTTTATCCAGCGCCTCATAACAGGTGATGTGACGTGGGTAAATGACTTTAACATGCAAACCAGTCAACAGGCGGCTGAATGGCGCTATCCACATGAGCCGAAACCCACAAAATCACGTCAAAGTCGCTCAAAAGTGAAAGTCATGCTACTCGTTTTCCTTGATTATCATACTGTTGTGCACTCGGAATTCATTCCTAATGGTTCTACGGTAAATAAAGAATATTATTTGAAAGTGATGTGACGTTTGCGAGAGAATGTTGTAGCAAACGGCCCGATTTGTGGAAAGAAAACTCATGGATCTTGCACCATGATAACGCACCGTCTCACAAGTCTCATACTATGAACACTTTTTTTACCAAAAACTCGACAAATAACATCGAACAACCACCGTATTCCATGGTTTAGTCCCCTATGACTTTTTCCTTTTCCCAAAACTTAAATTGGCACTCCGCAAACGCCGCTTTGAGTCTATAGATGCCATTAAGAGGAATTCGCAGAAGGAGTTCAAGAAGATCTCTTCAATTGTGTTCAAAAAGTGCTTCGATGACTGGACTAATTATTGGCATATGTGTATTGCTTCAAATGGAGCCTTTTTTGAAGGTGACAAAATACATTTTGATGATTAAACAATTATTTTGCGTTTTATTGAACAATTCCCGGTACTTTTTTGACAGAATGTATAGTAAATTCGTTTGAATTATAATTATTGTAGAAAGAACATATTAAAAAATTCAATTATATACTTTTCAAATAAATAAAAATTTGTGAATGTAAACATTTCTAATATACTTAATAATTGCAATATTTTGTTGCGTGCTTGGCCGAGCTCCTTCTCCAAATTGTGAAGTAGGTCTTGATATTTTTCCACAAATGGAGGGACCTACAATTTTAAACCACTTCCGATCGGCAAATAGTTTTTATGAGGAGTCTTTTCATGACAGAAATACACTTGGAGGTTTGTCAATTGCTTGGCGAAAGTTATCCTAACTGCCCATTGTTCAGTATCGAAACAATTTAGGCTTCTTTTTTGAAATCATGTAAGAAAAATTACTGCCTTAATGACTTCTTTCGATTATTGTGCCAATATTTCAACTCTTATACCAGCATTTTTGATGTGTCGGACCTTTCTTTCGCTGCCTTTCTTTGCTCAGAGCGAAAAAAGAAAAATAAATAATTCGTATGTCGGTTGAGTGGGGTTTTATAATAATAAAAAAGAAGTGCAGACGGTATTATAAATGTCCTAGTTGATGCCGTAGTGGGAGGCCAGGGCATGAAACACCAAATGATAGAAACAGTTTTTTTTTTTGTAAATAGCGGCTGCCCCTCGGCAGGTAGGTGACAATGGCAAACTTTCGAGTGTATTTTCGTTAAAAAATATGCCTTTCGAAAGCAGCTTAGTTCTAAGTAGATCCCTCCATTTGTGGAACAAAATCAAGACGCACACCACAAATAAGTGGAAGAGCTCGGCCAAATACTGAAAATAGAGTGAAATCGCCAATTATTATTATTATTAATTGATGCTGATGACATTTTGGTATATCAATTAAAAATAATAGCTGAGGGTAAAGTATTCATCTCTTTGCTTGTGGGTTCGACTCTACCTTATCCTTTTCAAATTGTGTATCGATTATATGCTTCAAAAGGGACATTGGACATTTCGCTTGGTTTCGGCAAAGGGAGTACCACTATCGGCTCGATGACTGGAATAAGTCTTTTGAAACTAGGGTTAGACATTTTGTACTACCACAAATTTTTTAGTGCTAGTTAAAATAAGGGTTTCATTGTCACTAAATCTTCAGTTTTTCAGTGTTTTAACCCTCCGCCTATTGCACTAATTATTTAGTGCACTGCTTATATGCTTAACCCTGTTTGAAACAAATTTTCTGATGTCGCCCATTTTGTTCAGTGGGTATACGAGTATATTCAAATGTGCGAGTGTGTGCACATCACTTTCATCATTGATCTCGTTGATTGGGTTTTTGGGTTTGACTTCCCACCGTACTTTAGTGGGTTTTTTCTCTATTGACCTCACTAACTTTCCACTTTTGCACCCACCCCGCCGTTGCTCCATAACCACACTCCATTATATAGCAACATTCGCCAATTCCACAATGCCACAACCAATTCAAGTATTTGCGTATTTGTGTATTTGCAGTATTTACATTGAAAATTAGAATTTTTCCTGTTCGAAAAGAATATCTGCACTCAGACATAGCACAAAATTTAGTAAATATTTACGTTCTCTCGTAATTTCCTTAAATTTTTAGCTGCATTTCCCTACAATTCACTTAGATTCGCAATTGTGTGTATGTATATATGTATGTATGTATGCCTACACATACGTATGCACATAAATAGAATTTAGTTGTAGTTGCTTTCATTTGGCTTTAAATTGGCTTTTCCTCAACTCATTCGCAGTCTTAATTACTGCACTTCACTTGAACTGTTTTTTCCGATTTTTTGTAGACGTGTGAAAAAAGGCAAAACTTGTATTTATGGCCACAGTTGACCACAAAATTAATTGGTCCTGGAAACTGTGTGTTAGGAGAAAAGAACAACAATGAATTATCGTGTTAGGCGTGTGTTGGGATAGTCGCAAAAAGGCAAATACCGGTACATGGTACAAAATTTCATACCTAAGTTTTTCTGTATTGTATTTTAATATTTGTAAATGTATTTGCCCATTGTTAACAATAACTTTGAACCCCTCTCAGGTAAGTCTTAGATTCCTGCTCGAAAAAATTAAGTTGCTTTAAATGAACCGACGAAGTGAGTAAATTTTCAAATTCTTCCAAGAAACGGAAGCAGACACCAACTTAAATCCTTCTACACTAATCGAATGCTGCAATTTCGGAGGATGAGTGTGGCAAATGGAGCAGGAGAAATCATTTGAGGATTTCCAAATATGTGCGACTTTGAATATTTGCTACAAGTGGCTAAGAGCTCTCAATAGCGTTTTCTCTGCGTTTTCTTATGATTTTTCTTAATTGTTCAGCAATTGCAATCGGCATCTGTTACTATTTCATTTTCCCAACGACAGTAGCTAATAATAGAATTTTGTCCTTGTTTACACCGCTCTGAAGCATAGAGCCTCGATAAGAATCTTCCATCTTACACGTTTCCGGACTGTTGTTTTTGCGCCGTCCTATGTCAGCTTCTCCTTTGGTCGACCTCGACCTCTACTCCCTTGCGGGTTCCAGTACAGTGCCATTATCGTGATGCTATCTGGCGGTTTTCTAAGCGTGTGACCTATCCATCGCCACTTTCTGCATTCGATTGAAGATGGGTTCTTCATTCGTTGTTCTCCACAGCACGTTGTTGCTGAATGTGTTTGGCCAGAATATTCTACAGATGATGTGGAGGCATTTGTTGTTTCATCTGCTCTGCCGTCTGCCGGTACAATAGGGGCAAAGTTTTAATAGTTTGATTTGGCTGGTTTGTCGATAAACGGATAGTAAAGTCGTAAAGCTTTGTGAAGAACATTGAATCTAATATGTTCAATAGCATCGCAACGTGCAATAGAACTACAAATAACATTAAAAACAAGCATCAAGGACTGAAGAATACGTCTATTGGCAAGGGACCCAGATGTATTAGCACGCACCGAGGGTCTTTAAATCCCTCGCATAGCGCCTTAAAAATGCTAAATTATCAGATTATCATAAGCCTGCGGCAATTTTTGGACTGATGAAATGAGCCATGTAATTCGTAGTAGCGGCGAACATATTCAAAAAATAAATGCTTTGAAATTATCCATAAGAATATAAAAAAAAAATCATTCCAACAATATTTCTGTTTTGTATTATCATTAGGCTCCTGAGCTCTTAAAAAAATACACTATATATAATATATATAATATATATACATAGATACGAGTATATGCCCTTATATCTGGGTGTTGAACCGAGCTCCTCCTCCTATTTGTGGTGCGCGTTTTGATGTTTTTTTACAAATGGAGGGACCTACAGTTTTATACTGACTTTGTTTTTTTAAAGGAAGCTTTTTTTCATGCCAGAAATACACTGGGAGATTTGCAATTGTCTCTCTCTATCATTTCGCGTTTCATTTAGGGAGATTCCAATCTTCGCATTTCCTTATGGTCGTTACACACCAACTCTTTCGACCACGGTGACCGCCACTTGATATTAGTAAATAGGTTTTGTGTCGGAAAGAATCTGTCCATCGGAATGGATTTGACTTGTCGAAGCGACGAGGCGTACAGCATTAACAAAAATACATAGATTTGATGCCCATTCATCACAGTTTTTAGTATTTTCGATAGAGAATTCATATCACATCTCCTGTTCACTTTCACTTAGTCTCTTTGAAAGTGAACATGTCTTGAATGTTTTGCTCTGGTCTCTGTGCAGCTATTTTTTTAATTAGTAAACCTAGAAACACGTAAATAACGTTGTAACATATTTTTTATAATCATTATTTGGTATACGGTTCTTTCACAATTTTGTTTTGGAGAATAAAAATCCGCTCATTCTGGTTCTTATGCCAATCTGGAGTGAATTATCTCAATGCTGCATTTTATTGACGAAGATTGAGTGACTTTTACCAATAAAGGTTTTAAGGATTCCTGAAATATTAAAACTGAAAGTTAGTTATAAATGAAAAGAAGTCTTTGATGAGCCCTGTTGTACTGCTTTTCCCTTAATCTAGTTACCTATACTTGTAAAGGGTGGTTAAGTTTCAAGAGCCGGTGTTGATTTTGAATAAAATAAAATTTTTTTAGGAAATTATTGTCATTTGTCTTTATTATGATAATACTGGTATGGCTCAATTACGTATAGAACAAAATATTGGCCAAATGGCCGCTGCGGCCTCGGCGGCACATCTCCATCCGATGGTCCAAATTTTCGATGACGCTGAGAAATAATTGAGGTTCTATGCCGTTAATATGCTGAATTATCTCATCCTTTAGCTCTTGAATTGTTGCTGGCTTATCGACGTACACCTCTTCTTTCAAATAACTCCAAAGAAAGAAGTCCAACGGTGTCAAATCACATGATCTTGGCGGCCAATTGACATCGCCGCGACGTGAGATTATTCGGCCATCAAATTTTTCGCTCAAAAGAGCCATTGTTTCAGTGGCTGTGTGAGAAGTGGCACCATCCTGTTGAAACCACATATCGTCCACATCCATATCTTCCAATTCGGGCCATGAAAAGTTCGTTATCATCTCACGGTAGCGAACACTATTCACAGTAACTGCCTACCCGGCCTCATTTTGGAAAAAATACGGCCCAATGATGCCGCCGGCCCATTAACCGCATTGGTTTTTCGGCAATCACTCTTGGATTATCATTCGCCCAAATGGGGCAATTCTGCTTATTGACGAATTCACTGAGCTGGAAATGTGCCTCATCACTGAAAATGATTTTCTTCACGACGTGCGCGATATGCATTTTGATTTGAACGCCCGTTTTCATAATAAGCCTGAATAACTTTAACGCGTTGCTGGATTGTATATCTTGGTTCAAATTGAGTTACTCTGAATTTGAAAAATGTCAAATAAAATGTAGAAACAATACCAAATTACTCGGCAGAATACAAAGATCAGCCTGTGCAATAACGGTCGACGCAATCAGATCATGTCCTAGAGAGACTCTCAATGCACTGACACACGTTATTCCAATAGACCTACATATAAAGAAGACGGCAACCATGAGTGCATTTAGGTTAAATGAAGCGGGTCGCTGGAAAGGAAAAACTTATGGTCACCCTAGTCTATTATTGCGAAAAACTCAGTTAACCTCGGTGAGGACTGACTACATCGTCCCGATGGTAACGTTCAATAGAAATTTTGCTACACTCTTTCCATCTAAAAAAGAATGGAATAAGGGATTCTCTCTAAACAACTTCGATACCACAGTCTATACAGATGGCAGTAAAATAGATTGTGGTGTTGGAGCTGGTATATGTTCTCATAGACTTGGAATTGAAAAATCTGTGCATCTCCCTAATACCAGCAGCGTCTTCCAGGCGGAAGTACTAGCAATTGGGGAAGCCTGTAGGTTACTAATCGCCGATTTCTCTTTTAAGGGCAATATCGCTATTCTTTCGGATAGCCAAGCTGCAATCCAGGCGCTGGACGCGACTATAACAACCTCTAAAGTGGTGGAGCAAAGTAGGAATAGCCTCACCAACTTGAGTGAAAACCATAGAGTAACCTTAATTTGGGTTCCGGGACACCGGAACATAGAAGGTAACGAAAAAGCTGGTGAACTGGCAAGAGGGGGATCTGCCATGAATAGCGTTCTTGCAGTACCAGTATTCACACCATTAGGTACGGTCAAGAATGTAATTTCCCTAAAATACTTTCGAATTGCAGATTGTAGATGGAGAGACCAGACGAAATGCAAAATCAGCAGAACGTTATGGCCCACCTACAACCTCAAGCAATCATCGACATTAATAAACATGAAACGACGGGACACCTGTAGACTTACGGCAGTCATAACTGGCTTCTGGTCTATCGGAGAACAAGCCGCCAAAATGGGCATCCCTCACAACACATACTGTCATAGTTGTAAACAACCGGAGAAAAAAGAAACAATCTTCCATTTCCTCTTTGAATGCCCTGCCCTATGGAAGGAGAGAATGTTAAACCATTGGTCATACGCTAAATGTTCATCAACATGATAAGGTTCCTAAACCGCACAGACTGGATATAGTCTTGGTGTAAATAACTGTTAAACAATTTGGTAACGAAAATGTGTCAACAAAATGGTGCGGAAGCGCTAGTTGGATTCTGCATGAATCACCACTCTAACCAACCAACCAACCAGGTGTAGTTTACATTCAACACCGGCTCTTGAAATTTAACCATCATATATCAGTATACCTGCAAGAATGTTTCGAAACTCACTCGCTAAAAGAATTACTAGCATGGGAAAGTTCTACGGTACTCCTAGCGCCAGAGTGCAGAATCGCACAATTTTTTTATAATCAAATTTGCTAATATGAGTATATTTTTGCAAGCAGGCTCTAAAACGGAAATTAATTGATTTAACAAGATATGGACTAAATTATATTATAACCTTTAGCGTTAAATGTTACCTTGTAGCAGGGAAGGATGTCGCAAATTATGTACGGAAGGGAAAGGGAGAAATATTCGCCGTCAGTGATAATTTGGAACAGAATTTCCAGTTGAGTATAGTGACGGATATATTTCAATGTGAGGACAATCAGCTCAGTCCAGTATATTACAGCGCTGAACAATTTAAATTGTATGGATCATTCTTCACGCGATTCATTTTTCTTCAAAAACGGAGGATTTTCATATTTAACCAGAACAAGCACTAATCGCTTCGAATGCACTTTGGAAATAATATTAAAAATAATTTCCCCCGGCAGCCATTTTTTTCAGTGTTCTGCCATTTTTTTAACTAAAATTTTATAACTTACGGTTTTAGGCAGGTTTTCACATGCAACTGCATGCTTTTTTTCTATCCTTTTTCAAAGTCAACGCGAATATAAATTGAAGTTTCCCCATGGCGCATGTCAAATCTCGTTTAAATTAATGAGTTTAGATGCAGTTTTTTGGAAAACACGAAAACCAACAATTTGTAAAGGTGTGTAAAAAAATATAGAAATTTCTGGCACTTTAATGAGACAACAATAACGATTGCTATACTTGCTGGCATTTACAAAGTAATGAAAATTAGAAACCGTAGCAGTTTGTGTGAGAAGTCTATCATAACTTTAAGTTATCATATATACTAACACATATTTATATATTCTTTTGTTGAATATAAATATAATCTAGAATATATTTAATCTACAAATAGAATTGTCTTTTTTCTAAGTACCGAAAACCCCAGGATTATTTGATATGAGCTCCAGCATGGTTTATTGATCATTTTCCCGTTATAAGGTGGAAAAGATTTGATATGAAATCTAATTGAAAGAAATTTCATATTAATAGTAATTTAAAAAATTTCCTTTTTGACGTGCGAAAACCGCTATGAATACGCAAAATTGCCACTTATTTAAAAACGTTTGTTTTGTCCAAATAGTTTTTAATATTTTTATTTTACTTTTTTAATATTCATTTATTGTTATAATAAAATTTTGTACAAAATTTATAAAAATTCGAAAAATGTTCATCAAAATTTCAAACTTTGTAATCGGAATTAAAAAAAAATTGGGTACGCGGTTTTATAGTATAGCCCATTAAATTTTAGTATAAGAAAGTCCAAGTTTAATGGTGCTCAAAATTTTCATTGATTAGTAATAATTTTTTTCACTCATTTCACACGTTGAATTGCATTTTCTCCATATAGCGAATGCACGACCTGTATTTTAAACGGAGAAAATGCGTAGTATCCTTAGTGAAAAAAAGTATTGTGCATTAAAATTGTTTGCTCTAACACTGAATTGCCTGTCACCGAGGTATAACTTGAAGATGATTTTTTTGTTCGAATGCCTTTCTTATTTCTCTCGAAATCGAAATTGATGGTTTCGATGACTATTAAGGAGCGGATTTATTTTAGATATCAGTAGATGTTTAAAAAGAGAGCCAAGCAGATTGGTCTGTACGATAACGACTTTTACTGATTTCGCTACCATAATTATCTTCGAACTTTACCATATACCTATATAACAATATATGTATATATAATATTCTTGGGTGTTTGGAAGAGCTCCTCCTCCTGGTACACCGCCTCCGCTCGGCTGATGGTTTTTTATGAGGAGCTCTTTATGGCTTAAATATTATCGGAGATTTGCCATTCTGCGCTGATAAGCGACCGCTATGTTTCTATCATTTGATATATCATGCCCGCCTTGAGCGAAATTCCGACGAAGTGTCAATCAAATGGCGAAAGACCTTAGCAACCGCCACATACTGAAAAGCCTTACAAGATCCAAAAGGCGCATGATCTCACACCAAAACATCAACAAGCCAGACTTGAGAGAGCGAAGGACTTGTTTTGCCTGGCCGAAAGCGCTCAATTTCCGAACAGTGTGTTTTCTGACGAGAAAATTTTTCAAATTGAGCAATTCCTAAACTCCCAAAACAATAAGGTGTATTTGACCGACCGTTCATAGGAGAATTTGAGTTATTGCTTGGCTACCAAGAGGCAGCATTCGCCATAGGTAACAGTTTGGGCCACTGTAACAGCAGATGAGCGCTCTCCATTCGTTTTGACTGAGCCTGGCGTCAAGGTAAGGGCGAAATTTTATCGGGAAAGTATTCTGGGGATTGCTTTGAAGCCGTGGGCAGACAAACATTTCGGTGGCAGATCATGGAGGTTTCAACAGGACTCGGCACTGTCTCACAAGGCTCGAGTGAACCAAGAATGGCTAAAAAATAATTTTCCGAACATCATAACGTCCACAGAATGGCTCTCAAATTCACCAGACACGAATCCGATGGATTATTTTCTTTGAGCCATTTTGGAGCGAGGTCCGAACTAAAAGATTCACGAGTCTCGAGGCGCTGAAAGAAGCCATTGTCCGCGAGTGGGCCAAAATACCTGCAAGTCACATTCGGGCTCCTAGAGAATATCGAATATCGAAAAAACAAAAAATTTATTTTTTCAAATTTCGAGACCACCGGGTCTCCTTAAGTAGTTAAGATGGAGGAAAAACTCCAGGAAATCAAATTATCGAAGGAGCTTTGTCTAATTTCTGAAATACAGGCAGTAAACAAATCAATTTTCTGTGCATCATAAGAACCATCATCATTAGCAGTTTTTTGCAGACCATTGCTTTTGAAACTACAGTTCTCCACTACCGATCTAACCTCTTTCCGCTGGTTAGCTGGGTCCTCATCAATCCAGCGTTTACTTGGCCTCCCTCGTGCTTTCCTTCCAATCGGTAGTCTGCGGAATGCTATACTGGCAGTTCTGTCTTTGGGCATTCTGCCATATTTGTTTCCAAGCCATTATATTCCTTGACTTTGACTAATGAAACGTAGCGAATTTTCATGATGTATCAATGCATCGAGCTCGTCACTATATCTGATTCGATATGTTCCGTCATCACATATTTCTTTAATTCTATAAATATGTAAAAATTATATAAAAACCATCACTTAACCGAAAATGCCAAACTCAATACAACCACCACGTACAGATAGGCAAACGAAGATTTCCACATTGATAAAACACTTAAAGGCCAGACCTGCTTGCCCCTAGGCATATCTGAGTGTTAATACCAGCAAAAGCATTAAATGTTGCTAATTCCTTTTTTGCTCTGCAGCGCTTCGTTTGCCCATCGAGCAAGACTGCTTGCAAATTTACCACGAAATTCCCAGAAATTAAATGTTTATGAAAATTCAGAGTGCCAAAATCCGCAGCATGAAAGGATCTTCCTGTTGACATGTATTGCTGGTGAGTATGTGTGTGTGTGTGGAGAATTATGTGTTCTTCCCGTTTGAGCTGCCTAGCAGGCAATCGTGAACTTCATAAACTTGTCAGTGCCGTTTAGCGCGCATAAAAAATGTACTCACACTTCGATGCTTGGCTGGTGCAACACGATTTGGTGGGTGTGCGTTTTGTGCCTTTCAACGGCGCATCCGTTTTGTAATGAGTTAAGAAGAAGTTAATTAAAATGTTTATCGCCTTTAAGTGTTGATAATGACGTTGCGTCGCTTCACCAGTGGAGCTCCTGAACTTCAATGTTTCGCTGTCTTTGTCGCCATGGCAAGTTATTAAACTTATTGTTGCGTATAATTAGCTGACGAGCTGTCAACAAGGCATCCCTCTTGATACCAGCTATTGTCTGTTTACAGCGCCTTGAAGCGCTGCATTCTCAGCTTTTTAAATATTTTTTTGCCGTTTTTTGGTATAAGTGGAGAGTAGTTGCGTTGATTGGTGTTTGTTTATACGCAAAATTGTCGGTTGATAAATCACACAGTGCGCAAAAAGGCGGTAGTGGTAGCAAATATACTGTCGATAGGTGGAAATCCGCATGAGTTAAGAAGAAAACGCATTGAGCTAAGAAAATAATGTGGCGCTGTTAAATGATTTCTCAATAATCAATTAGCGCGAAAGGTCGCTATTTTTGAATGCACTTCTTGTGGCTTCCTTATGCGATATGTGAATGGTTTGGTGCTTCTTTACTATTCAGCTGGTCCCGAATTCGATGCGAACATTGGAAATCGAGCAATGAGTACTAGAAAAATATTTTTTTGTATGACAGAGCATATTTGTATATGAGTATGTAGATGGTGATTAATTTAGAGGTATCGGATTTTAAATTGAAATAAAATAACTTCAAATTGATTGGACAATTTTTATTACTTTTGTGCATAACTATTCATGAAATTTACGTTTCTAAGTTAATCCTTTTCAAATGTTGGCCGCAACTGCGCCGTAATTCGACCATCCGTAACCCTCAATTTTGCATGACTCGCGACTCACTGGGGGACTTCGGTCGGTATCTCGTGAATAACTTTAGTTATGTTGGCTTTCAATGCCTCAATTGAAGCTGGTTTATCCACAAAGAATTTAGATTTTACATACCCCCTCAAATAAATGTCCAAAGGTGTTATACCACACGATCTTGGTGGCCACTCCACTGGTCTGAGACGAGAGATAAATCGCTCACCGAAACGACAACGCAGTAAATTCATTGTTTCACGGGCTGTATGGCAAGTAGCGTCGTCTTGTTGGAATCAGTGCCGTGTTGTTGCCGAGATAACGGGCTTCAATTTCGGACATCACGGCATCAAAAAGTCGTTTATCATTGCGCGATAGCGTTCGCCATTCACTATTACATTGGCGCCAGCCTCGTCTTTGAAGAAATATGGGCCGATGATTCCTTCAGTCCATAGGCCGCACCAACCGCTTATTTTCAATGAATGTAATGGCTGTTCGTGAATGGCTGCGGGTTGCTCTTCAACGCAAATTCGGCAATTTGACTTATTAATTCTTCAATAGCTAAAAATGGGTCTCATCGCTGGACACTAAAAGTTGGCCTGAGCGCGGGATGAACAGTTTTCACAGAGCGTCGATTCTTGTAATAAAATTATACGATTTGTAAACGTTGTTGAGGCGTCAGTCTATCCATGATGAAATGTCAATGAATATAAAAAAAATATATATATACATATATAGTTTTACAGTAGTCACGCGTGATTTGTTAATAAATGTATTGTGAAAAATACCTCGAATATGATCACCGTTTACTTATACTACTGTGGGCAAAAAGAATTTGGTTGTAAAATGAAAAATCTTTATTTATTCTTGTAAATCAATTTCATCCCCTTCAAAATAATCCCCTCTCGATGAAATACACTTATGCCAACGATTATTCCAATCCCCGAAACATGCCGAATAGTCCATTTCCGGTATAGCCATCAGCACCTTCTTCGATTCAGCTTTTATCTCCTCAATCGACTCGAAACGCGTTCCCCGGAGTAGTCTCTTGAGTTTTGGGAATAGCCAGAAGTCACACGGAGCCAAATTAGGCGAATACGGTGGTTGCGGAACGATATGCGTGGAATTTTTGGGGAAATGGTCACGAAGAACGAGTGCAGTGTGAGACGGTGCATTATCGTGATGCAAAAACCAATAGTTGTTGGCCCATAATTCTGGTCTTTTCAGACGAATTACTTCACGTAAACGACGCATAACGCTCAAATAATATTCCTTATTAACAGTTTGGCCAGGTGGAAGGAATTCATAGTGCACCACACCACGAAAATCGAAAAAAACTGTCATCATGACCTTTATTTTTGAAGGACTTTGACGTGCTCTTTTCGGTCTGACCTCGCCTTTAGCACGATATTCGCTTGATTGGTCGGTTGTTTTAGGGTCGTAAGCATAAATCCAAGTCTCATCTCCCGTAATGATGCATTTGAGCTTGTCCTGATAGTCTGAAAGCATTGTTTCACACACATCAACGCGACGACTTTTTTCCAAGAAATTGAGAGTTTTCGGTACCAAACGAGATTTGACTTTTCGTAGGCCCAAATGGTCTTTCAAAATGGTTTTCACAGATCCTTCTGATATTCCGATCATATCAGTAAGGTCTTTAACAGTCAACAGACGATTTTTGAGCACTAAATCCTTCACTTTATTGACGTGTTGGTCATCTGTTGACGTCGATGGTCGTCCGGAGCGCTCCAAGTCATCAACACGTTCTCGACCCTCTTTGAAGTCTTTGTACCACTTATAAACATTTTTCTGCGACATGGTTGAATCACCAAATGCCTTCTGCAACATGCTAAACGTTTCCGCAGCCGAAATTTCATTCCGCAAACAAAATTTGATGGCACTTCTCTGCTCAATCAAATCAGACATTGTAAAAATCGAAAAATGCACTCTTAGTCGTTTGGTAAACACAAGCGTAAATATATTACTGATAATGACATTCACATGAAAGTTGGCCCAGATGTTATTAACAGTACTGCCAACTCATGAAAAAAATAACTAGAGCGAAATTTTAATCCCGCGAAGTTTGACAAATAAATTCATCTTACTTTTTGCCCGTAGTAGTATATAATAAGTAAAAAATATATATATATGAAGCGTCTTCCAAAACACGCGCCTAGATGTAGTCTTAAATTATAAAAAAATGTTTTTAAAAAATAAAACCTGTAAAAATATAAATTCTTTTTTTCAGGTTTCACTATTTTTTTTCCAAATAAGGCTTGTAAAAAATTCCATGCCAAAAATTACATGAATTAAATATCCACTGTGAGGATGGATAGGTCGTTTACAGGTAAAATCCGCCAAACAGTCGGTTCATGAGTGTTTAGTTGTGGAAAACGTCGAGATATCGATGTTGAAGGCAGTTCAGCAGCACTTTGCGCACTAGCAGCAATAATCTCAATCGGCAATACTGGAAAAAGCGGTTTCTGTCATTGGGTGTTTTTTCTATTTGCAAGATTTTGTGTGAAACATCTTCTATCTCCAATTTTACAACTTCCCTTTCTCTTTTATGCCTTCCATCGTTTAAAAACTCAAATTTCCGTTCATATTCCCAAGCTCTTAGTTAAATATTCTCATGCATTTCGGCACAGATGAGTGGCTACTCATATTACCAGAATATCGTTCGCGTCACGCTTTGGTTAATTTTATTAAGCATAGCACAAAAATGCAACAGGGAAGAAAAAGCGTTACAAATTAGTTGAAATAATAAGTAAAGGCGGCGGCACCTTTAAGTCCTTTTAAGCGCCACGCCACGCATAGCTTATAAATAACTGGAGTGATAGTGAAATGCTACGAGTAGCATCGATAATCACACTTACCCTCTGGCAAATGTATGACAGGAAATCTGTGTGGCATCATTATGGTTTAATATTTTTCATATGGAAACATGAAATTAATTTGTTGGCTTCTTCAACAACATTTCCCATCTAATGTTCCTGTCACCTGATACACCTCCGGGATGGCAAAAAGATTGGAGATGATGCAATGCAAATGCGGGCAGGATATATTTGCTGAGTAAAAGATTTGTGGCATTGGAGGACAAATTAAGTAAAGAAATAGTGAAAATTAAGATAATTATATTGAAAAATGCCGATAGTCTTAGCTACGAGGGCCGTTCGTAATGAAATGTAATTATCTGTTCAGTCCATAAGTTCGTGCGTCTTTTAAAGGTGGATTTAAAATTAACAAAAAAGATGTTTAAAGTATTTATTAATCAATAATATATTTTCCTTCATTATTTACAATGTCTTCCCAACGTTTAGGCAAATTTTTAATTCCCTGCTCAAAAAGTTGTTTGTCCTTGGAGCCAAAATACGCTTTGATATCCCTTTTTATAGCTTCTTTTGAGGTGTAGTTCTTATTACTCATATGGGATTGAAGTCCATGGATAAGGTGATAATCACAAGGTGCAATATCCGGAGAGTATGGTGGATGCGGCATTAGTTCCCATTCGAGCTCGTTCAGCTTGCCTAATGTTTGCCTTGCCGTATGTTTGTCTATGCGGAACCCATTTTCCCAGCTTTGAAACCTTTCCCAACTGAACCAGGTGCCTGTGAACTGTTCCTTGCGATGAATTTAACCTCTGAGCTATCATATCGACTGTCAAATTTGGTTCAGCTCCCACGAGCTCGAGCAAGGCGTCGGAGTTAAAGACTTCAGGACGACCAGCGCGCGGGGCATCCTCCACGTCGCAGTTACCACTTCGGAATTTTGAAAACCACTTTTGCACAGTCCTTACACTCACTGTATCCTCTCCGTGAACAGTGTTTATTTCTGCAGCCGCAGTTATTGCATCTTTACCACTTTTATAAAAAAATTACAAAATATGCCTCGCGTTCGAAGATTCCAATTTATTTTTTAACAACACGTGCTTTTATCCGCGATTAGAATCACTTGTTGAATGCACAATATATCGAAGAAAAATATAAAGAGTTCCGTTATATTCCGCGTATAATTTTTTCTATGCAAAAATTGTACAAAAGTGAAATTATGGGTAAATCACGCATGAACTTATGGACTGATCTGATATATTAGATATAAAAGTGGTCCTAGTACACTGCCTTGCGGTACTCCAGCTGCCATTAGTATCATATCGGAATATTCGTCTTCATATCTTATCTAAAATTTGCGATCACTTATGTAGCTCTTCGAAAGTTCATCGTAGTTTTGTGGAAAGAATCGTTTGAGCTTATGCAAACGTCCTTTATGTCAAACTTTATCAAAGGCTTTTGCAATGTCCAGGTATACAGCTACACAATATTTTTTGTCATTCATATTGTTAAGTATTTTGTTGACAACCCTGTGGATTTGTTGGACTGTTGAGTGTTGCCGTATTAATCCGAGTTGATGGCTTGGTATCACTTTTTTTGCTGTCAAAATTGGTTCTAGTCAATCGTACAATATATTTTCAAACACTTTTGAAAGTATTGGCAATAAGCTGATGGGCCGATATGAGGCAGTTTTGGTGGTATCTTTTCCTGGTTTGGGTATGGCGGTAATTTGAGTAATTTTACAAAGTCGTGAGAAGTATTTAGTCTCTAGCATGCGATTAAATATATATATATGCATATACATAGATATTCTAGGTTGAAAAGAAAAGAATTTCCATACGCGTATTTTGTTGTATTTTTGAAGTCGGAAACACTTGGAAAAAAATCCTAAATTTAAAACGTCTCAACCAAATTTTATTTGCCTTCATTTATTTGTGTTAAACCTATTAAGAAATAAACTTGGTCTTGAAGGGCCCTGCTCATTTAACTGGCAGCAATTTTCATTAATAAAATTTCAACGCTATTATTGATTAGTTTCTTAATCATGCATACAAAATTGAAGAGTTCCATGCACCGTTTTTTTATTCATTTTTTTTTTCGTTTTGCCTTTACAGTCGTCAATATTCTCTTTCAGATCAGCAAAAAAAAAAAACCCAAAGCAACTCAAAGTTGTCCCTATACTAATGCGCTTTTAATTCTTCAATTATCGTTGGGTCAGCGCGAATAAAAGAATCGTTAAAAAATGCGAAAATAATGCAAAACAACAACTAAAATTAGCAGCGTAAATGCTTCAATTACTCAGGCCACAATGTCCTGGGCAAATGTTCAGCGAGATTCGTAATGAAATATTAGGAAAACTTTCTCAAAAGTTCAACTCTCGCAATGCGCCCACATACTGCTTGTCGCCTATTTCCAGTTGTACTACTCCTGCCCCCTTTAACTAGAATCAATTTGTTGCTACTGTTGGCCTGCAATTGTCCTTTAGCATTTCCAGCACATGAGTACAGTTATACAATTTATACAATATTTATACAGTTATGTGGAAATTAATATGGACAGTAAGAAGTGGGTATTTGCCGAAAGTAAATCTATAAAATTTTACTCCTTAAAAAACTATAATAAATCAATAAATTAAAATTAAAATTATAAAGCAAAAGGCGTCGTTTTCAATAATAATAATTAAAATTGCATGAGTTTTTGGTATCGCGGCAAAAACTAGGCGCTTAACTAGAAGCGCATCTGCAATAGGAGCTGTGGCTATTAAATAACGACGCTGACTCTTTCATTAAACTTTTTTTGTCTTCATATTTGCATATTATCTTCCCTACTATGCTTGTTCTATCCCTATAACTCTTCACGTGAAACATCCATTGTTTGAAACAGAGCTGGATGTCTTCCTCTGGCAGCTTCTGACGCGTGCCACTTTCATTTGAAGGCTTTACTTGTAAACTTAATATTTTTTGCAGATTTCTGCACGAGAAATACATAAAAGCAAGTTCCGACAAATAAGACGGTTGGGATATTAAGTATACTTGGCTATGTCTACTTGACAGACGTAGTGGAATGAACCTGCGCATTTTCTTGTTTTTCACAATTAGGGTCGATTTTTCCTCATCGCAAAAGTGGTAGTGTTGGCTTGTAATTTAAATTTAGAAATACTTAACCGATGATCACATTGAACTGGATGACTGATTTCATCGCTATTGCCTTCCATGTTTGAAGTGGAAAGACCAACTAGGCATGAATTAGGTCTTTAAAGTAGCTAAGAATTTCATATTTCTGTAGCTAACCGAAAATCAAAATCGAACCACAAATATTTTGTTTTTATAAATAGATACTAAATTTCTGCACAAACTCATTCGTTTTTCTTTCCTCACAGTGTGATTCAGTGCCATTGCCGATGTTAGTTGATGGCCAACATTCATTCGACAACAAATGTTAATCATAGTTGAAAGACAACGAAGTTTACTCTTCTCTTGTAAAGCATGCACGGCTATATACTATGTGCCTTTCGAGCACAGAGCCACTAAGTACAGAATGCAGAGGTGTGGCTAGCCAACATCAGACCGTTGACCGACTCTCAGCAATTTTGAAGAAATCAGCTTATTAGCTGGCGTAACCAGAGTCATGATAGCAAAATTGTTTTGGTTATAAACGAAAAAAGACAACACACCCATTACTCATGTGGCTTCGCTGATAGATTGGACGATTGTGTAAGTACGCGTGAAATGAGAGGGCAGCTTTCTGTTGCTGAGTTCCCGGAAACGTTGCAGCCGAAGTTACTCTCATAATTCTGGTTTGGATGGCCAAATCTGATAATCTGTCATCTTTACACAGAGCAAGGTAACAGATACACGCGAGAAAATGCCATAAGCATTAAAACTCATTCGACTGAATCGTTGCTGGTGCTCTGCGTTTGGTTTCTGTTTTTTTCTAGAAAATAAAACGGGGCTACAATGAAAGATGCCAAAAGTTTAATTTATTGATAAAAGTAGTAATTTTAGTCAGTAGTCAGTATGTACATACATATGAATTAAATATATATTATTCTTTATTATTGTTATTTTCAATGGGCGATTGGTCAAAATAGTGAGGAAATAAATTTTGAACTATGAATGATACGGATATGAAATCGAAAATCTTAAGTAAAGAATACGAGATATGCCACAAAAAACGACGTAGGTTTGTTTTGAGTGTATTTGGTAGAGTTGACTTCCGGTAAACACACCATTTTTTTTTACCTAAACGACATACTGGTCTAAGTTTTACCCCAATTCCTAAACTTTTTTCCAAAACCAGAGTTAAAGTTTTTTTTACTCTATTTTTTATAAGTATTTAGATAAAATAAATTTAGAATGAATTATTTAATTTAATTTATTCAAATATATCAGATAATATAATAACAAACTTGGATTTTATTCACATAAAGAAAATTCTTTTTCAAAAATAGGCGTTGCGTTCTAGAGAAAAAATATATCGGAAAACTATCTTGGATTTCAGAAACCTATGTAAACTAAAAATAAAGTAGTAAGAATACGAAAAAATTGCAAATTCGTAAGAATTAGTTAGTGAATTAGCTGCATATAATTTTTGTAGTGGTATCAACTATTTTTTTGTATAAAATTAATTAAAATTAAAAAATTATTAAATATATAGTCAAAACTTATCAATATGCGGTGCATACTTTCCTTTGACGCCAACAGTATGTCCGTACTTATATAATATTTTGCATAGTTTTGTCAAAGGTGAATTTTTATCTCATTTAACTCCATTTCTATAAGGAGTGATTTTCTTTTAGAGCACTAATAGCAATATGGTCTAGAAGTCGGCCTCTAAAAGCAAAGGAGGTTGAAAAATTCTTATCTGATTTGGATGATGAAGTAATTGAATTTCATGACAATGATAGTGTCCTAGACTTGTCAATACATGGTGTACACTTTCTTTTGATGTTGTAATATAAGAAAAAAAAATACCGCATTACACACTGGGTCAGGCCCCAATTTCTTAGCGATACACGTATACAAGATGGGAATTACAAACATTGAGAGCTGCAGATTTTACAATGCACTAGAAGAGGGGGAAACTCTAGCACACCTTCTATGTTCTTGCCTGCATTAGCTAGAACCCGAATGAAATTTTTAGGAGTTCTACAATATGAGAGGATAGAATGTCTTTCGGGGTAGGAGCTTCAGAGCTTACTTAGATTTACAAAAGACGCAGGCTTATTACAAGAATCCTACTACAAGCAACGTAAGGGTCAAGCTGCATCTGGTATCACTAAGAACCAATAGGTAGATGTGATGGCTTTCAGCTAGCGTGGGTAAATTTGGCCTAATCACTTTTTTAGATCTGCATCAATACTTAGGCCTTATTGCATGAATTCGAAAAGTAAAATCAGCGTTGCTAAAATTCGGCTACTTTATATTTGCAGATGTAAAAAAAACTAGAACCCGTCAAATATTTTGTGGGGTGACTCTCACGGCAGTGTGACTACCGGAAGTTAAGATACGATCCATTTCGCCTATAGTTCATTTGAAAGGTCATACTTTGGGTTTTTGACAATAACTTAGTTTCTGTTAAGGGGTTACATGGGTTTCGTTGGTTCAAAAAATCGATTTTTTTTTTTTTTTTTTTTTTTGCGTATTAATTTCTACAACATCTCAGGAATATTATCCTAAATTTTCAAGTCGATCCGAATAATAAATTCGAAGATACAACCTTTGGAATTTGTGCGCTCCAAGCCACTTTTATTGATACTCAAAACTTTAGACGCGTTTTTCTCGGGACCGTGTTTTGAAAATCGGTTGTCAAATGTTCTCGAAAACTACTCAGCTGATCTTGATGAAATTTTACACAGGTCTTCGAAATACAATTTACTCATGCTTGAAAGAAGGATTTTTTTTTTTCAATTACAACTATTTAAAAAAAAACAAAATGTCAAGCAAATTTGACCGAAATTTTCCTTTTTTTGGAAAAATGTCTGCCAAAATTCCAATTTTTACTTTATTTTTCTCTCCTTCGTTCAAGCACGAGTTTATGGTCTTAACTAAAACATTTATTTTTGTTTTTTCATTTTTGATAAGCCTGTCAGGAGTTATGCTGACAACGCGGACGCACCTTTTTTTCGAGGGGTCACCGGAAATGACGTCACAATGGAGGAGTTTTAATTTTTTTTTTAATTTCAGAAATTATTCTTTAAATATGTATCTATAAGACAGGAAAAAGTTTGGATTAAATAAATAATTTTTTACATAGAAAAAAAAATATTGAAAATAGGTAGGCCTTTTTTTCCCGACGAAACCCACGATTTTTTGAAAACTCTCAAATATGCCCTGTATTCGTGTTCATCACAAATATTCCTTTTGGAAATATTTGATCCGATTCATTTGATAGAGATAAAGTTGAAATCTTTCAGGTCGCAGTGCTAAATGCCCTCATAATAATAATATACAGAATAAATAAAAACTCTTGCAATAGCAAACTCTTCTTCTTTTAATTACATAGGTGAGGGTCTTAATTTGTTGGACTCTTCATGTGCATATTTGTTTCTGTATTCGATGCCATTACCTTTCGCTTATGAGTACAATGAACTACAAAAGCAAACATGCCTCTATCTTTAATGCATTGCAGTTAGGTGCGCTCTCGCTGTTTGTTCACAGACACATTCGCTCAGATGCTTTGCACAACACTAGCAGATTATGTAGCGGATTTTTATGAGAGTGCCAATCCAATGAACTGTTGTAGGAGTTCAGTGAAAGCTAACTTACATGACTTCTCCTCTCTGCTGATACAAGCTTTGTGTGTCCAAGTTGTGGTTTAGTATTTCTCGGGAGGCTTATTTTGTTTTTACCTACTTTCACATAGAATTGGGACTTTCTTTATCCCGTCCCTATTAGTATTCACAAAACTGTTGGTATATGCACATATGTATGTATATGTGTATATTTTTCTGTGTCGCCAAGTGGCCATCGTACATGGACGCTCGGTTGAATTTACTTACAGCCAAAGTTTATGCCAAACAGCAAATTGTTTAATTTCCATTAAACTAAAAAAAAAAAGAATACAAAAAACCTAACAAAAACTTTTGTTTTTAATTTCTCGCATACATTATCCTTTTTACAACTTACAACGTACACACACTCAAGTGCAACACTTTTAATTTTCATCCAACTCATTTACAAGGAGTTTATGCCTTTTATATGCGTACACTCAATTAAAAATGAAGTGTACAGATGGATTGTTTTTTTTTTTTTCAATTTTCAACACCCACGTTAGGATTTTTAATTTCTTCTCAAAAACACACACAAATCACTATGTTCGTAAAAGTCTGTGTGAGAATACATGTGTCTATATGCATCTGTGTGGGTGAGTTTAATTTTTTCCTTACATGCGTATAAACTTGTTCTATAACCCGACGCTTGAACGACTGGCCGGTTGTGTAAAGTTAAAAGAGCCTTAAGGGATTAAGTTGTGGGAGAAAATGTGTTGAAAATCACTCGCCGGGATAACAAAAAAAAAAAAAAAATTAACAAAATAAAATAAAAAATAAATTAAGTACATGTTCTCAGACATACTTTCGAGTTTGTAGTATACTATAGAAGTGAAAGCAAGCGCACACAACAACACTTAACGATCACTGAGCCATGATGACCGCTGAACTCACGCACGCAAACTGTTGAATTGAGTTGAAAGCCTATTATCTTCGAATGCGTCTGGATTTTTGCACTTAAAGTTACTTTTTGGTTAATTTTAAAAAGGTAACTTTATTAGTTGCCGTGGCTGCCCTGTCCTTGCCCGTTTCCGTGGCTGAGAAGCTTCGTTCATGAATTTTCAATGTGCCGCTAAAATGCTTACGTATCTTCTTTTTGTACATTTTAAATGCCATACTGTGAGTGGATTACGGATTACTACTACCCCCAATTTGAGGTCAATTTAGTGATTCAAAACTGTGCAATAGAAATACTTCTTAAAATCTCACAAATTTCGAGTTGTTTACGACCGACCGAAAAATCTTTAAATTAGCTTAGACTTAAATGCTTCAAATTTAATTCAAGGACTTTGCCACATAAGTTAAGTGATAAAATACAGCTCGTACAAGATTTGAACCCAAATGCCATTTTTGCTGATTGGATTTATTATTTTGCTTTATTGAAAAAAGTAGTCAAAAATCAGACTGATTGAGTGGACAATTAAACTCCTACCGATTGCCATATTCAAAAAATAAATGCCATGAAATTATCTGCCAGTTTATAATAATATAAATTCATTTTAAAAATATTTCTGTTTTGTATTATCATTTCAAGTTCACGAGCTTTTAAAAAAACATCCGATAATTTTCTCTCTTCTGGACTTTACTACATGGTGTCCTGCTGCTGTTTCTCAACTGTTAAGTAATTACTTAACTTCCTTAGCCAATAGATTTAATAAAGGGGGTACTTCTTAACTAATAGTTTGAAAATTCCGTGCAAAAAAAAAAAAATTATTTGTTTGGGGTAAACATTTCTTATTTTTGGACATAGTCTCGTTTTAGGCTTATACACTTCGACCAACGCTGTTCTAGTTTGTTGATCCCTTCCGAATAAAAATATTTGTCCAAGTCTCAAAAATAGCCATTCGTTTCTGCGATCACCTCCTCGAGTCAATAAAATCTTTGCCCGCCAATCCTTTTTTCCAATTGGGGACCTAATAGTAGTCCGAGCGAGCCAAGTCTGGAGAATAGGGTGGATATGAAACGAGATGGAAGCCTATTTCTATTAATTTTGCGAGCACAACTGCTGAGACGTGAGCTGGTGATGAGGAAGGAAAATCCCTCGACTTCCTCGATTCAAACGAATGCCAAACACAAAGAAATAGACCGATATGGCTGAAACTCAAGAATGATGGAAATAAGATTGCGCCCATCAGAGAGTGCGTGACGTCACATTAGCAGAGGTGTACAGTGTTGCCAACCATTTGCTCTTCGCAATAAATTTAGTGATTTTTTATACCCAAAATGCGAAAATTTTGAAGTTTGGTGTTTCTTTTTTTTTTAATTTAAACCTACCAAATCTGTAAGTTAAAAAAACTGTATTATTGAACAAAATAATGTTAAAAAGGTCACCCCGAGAAGAATTTAGTGCTAATGAAAATTTGTTGATTCTTATAAAATTTGATATTTTGAAAGTGCAAATCTAATATCTTGATTCTTTTAAAGTTATGCAAAAATATTAAATCTTCTTCTCTCAACTTTTCTTAAAATTGAAAACCTTTTTAAACATTTTAAAAAGCGTTTGAACTTACTGAATGTGAATTAACACCGTAGAGGGGTAATTGTTTCTTCCGATCCTCAATCCTTAGTGGGAGGTACAGCATCAAGAGGTGTATGCGTAGTAAAAATAAGCAAAAAAAAAAAAAAACAGAAAATACTGAGGAAACCATAACGACATTTTTTTTACCTTATCTTGTTACATAACCCCAAATATAGCAAAAAAGTCGTTCTCGTAACAAAAGAGTTTCTCTTAAAAAAAAACTCATAATTTAACCATAACACATTTATTTAAAAAAACTCACATTTTAAATACAATTTTTCACACATACAAAGTTTTTAAAGTAATTCAATAAACATTTCGTATTTTATTTTCCTTAAATGGGCACTTTAGTGCGTTTTTATATCCAAAGCTAGGCAACACTGCAGTAGCGAGAGAGAGATTTGACTGCTGGAAGAAGAAGAATATCAACAAAAACCGCAATCGGCGGTAATGTGACCAGATGTTGAAAAAAATAAGGCTAAATAAAACTGCGTGAATTATTTAACTAATTATTAAAAAATGTACATTTTACAAAATTATAAACATTATATTTTAATTACAACAGGCTAGAAAAATGTCATGCAGAAAGAACTAAAAATCCGATACTAAATAACAAAAAAAACATGCTTAATGAAGTTACGAAAATGGTAATCTGACCATACTGGTCACCAATTGTGCTAATATGACGTCCCTAATTTTTAAATTCGCTGAGAGCAAAGTAACGGTACAACGATAGGCGCCATCTCATTATTATTTCCATTATGGCTGAAATTTGGTGTGTGTTCCTCCAAGAAATGCTACTAGCTAAACATAACCTCGATACGCGCCAGTAGTGCCATCTCTCTGACTTTGCACACACTTTGCAAACGACCCTCATAAGCCTGTGGTATCTTTAGCCTCACTGCGTTGCTGCCTACTTATAAGTACACATAATTTTGTGCATCCATACATACATATAAATATTACCATCTTTCAGTGCCCAAGTGTACATACGTATGTATGTACATATGTACATAATCGTATATTCTTATTAGATTATGGCATTTTTTTGTATTACTACCCTACCCAACACGCTCGTGTTGGCACAATTGTTGTTGAAGTTCTTGAAAATGTCAAATTTACTTTTCATAATTTATGTCACTGATCGGCTCCCTCTTTCCACTTAATGCACTCATACAAATGTACTTATGTTTGTTGTTATATTATAGTATCACTGTGTATGCCTCTCTTCAGCTTCTGCAACGGCACCCTATCCACTTTGAGCGTTGACATTTTTCGTTCGTTTGCGCTATTGATGCTGTCATTGATGTTTGCTTTATTTTTTTTCAGTATTTTTTTCTCCGTGTTAATTTCTCTGACTCTCATTGTATTGCACGTTCAGCTTGTTTGTTTGTTCATTGTTCTCGTGTATTATTTTTAAATTAACTAAATCTGTCAACTGAGAGGCAATTTTCGGACCGTGGTCGGGTAGTTGTGCAAGTAAATTGACCCGTGCTGCTTGGCTAGTTTGGCATGTGCTCTGTTGTTTTCAAGTGCTGCGATGCTCAAGGGACTTCAGTATTTGACATTAGGCTGCTAATTTTGAAACGTACATATATATTAATATTTGTCGAAGTAGTTTTTAAGTGTTATGAATACCTTTTGATGACGATCTCGTGAAGTGAACTAAAAAATATAATATAATTTGAAGGCAAGCAACTGGAATGAGTGACCTGGCAGATGTATAGTTGACTTATGATCCAACATCAGGATTAGGGTATGTTAGATGCGTTGCTCTCAAAAATTGTTCACAGAGGACCATTCTAGTGCGCAGGACGAATTTTCTTAGTCTTATCACTTATAATTAACTGAGTAGGTATTTGGTTAAGTTTCTTCCCCAATTTGTGTTGTACAACTTGATGTTTTCGTACAAATGGAGAGTTTTTATGACCAAATTTTTCCAGGTAGAAATGCACTCAGTGGTTTGTCTTTGCCTGCTGATGGCAACCGCTTTTGAAAACCCTTTTCTATAATATATTAGGTGTTCTGTTTTTCTGATGAAAATATTGAAAGTATTGCCCATCGCTGGCTACTACTTTTTTCCATCTTTCTGGTAGATCTCGTATACCGTCGCGGTAAAACTGTTCATCTTTTGGGGCTATCCACGAATCAAGCCATTTTTTGATGTCTTCATATGAATGGAACTGCTGGTCAGCTAGACCATGTGTCATTGATCGAAACAGTTGATAATCGGACGGCGCAATATCTGGAGAATATGGCGGGTGGGGTAGGATTTCTCATTTCAGTGTTTCCAGGTAGTTTTTAACGGGTTTGGCAACATGAGGCCGAGCGTTGTCATACTGTAGAATCACTTTTTCATGCCTCTCCCCGTATTGCGGCCGTTTCACGCGCAGTGCTCGGCTCAATCGCATCAATTGTAGTCGATACCGATCCCCAGTGATGGTTTCGCTTGGTTTTAACAGTTCATAATAAAAAACACCAACTTGGTCCCACCAAATACATAGCATAACCTTCGCAGCGTGAATATTCTGCCGAGGTGACGACGTAGAAGCATTACCATTTTTCATCACCCGTCACGATGCGATGAAAAAAACCTTTCCGCCTTCGAAGGTTTTTGGCGACGAAACCAATCTCGGCACTTTGTTTCACTTAAAGCAGTACGTTATGTTAGAATCGACTAGCACACGCTGCTGGCGGCATCTATTGACAAACAGCGGGTACATAGTTGCGCACCTAATATTATTCCATGGTTGAAGACCCGCGGTTGAAGACTCTCTGGATATCTTTTTTTCTGGAATGACTCTCATGAGTCATGCCAAATCTGTGCAGATATTTTCTAAATACCTCGTGCCCTGAAGGAATTGTGGTAGATGGTAGTTTGTTTCCTCGTGGTTCGTTGAAAGGAAGGGTATTAGTGTCCGTCTGCCCTTGCGTATATATTTATTCATATTCATTGCATCATCCCAGATCAGTGCCGCATACAAAAAGATCTACCGTCAACACAACTACGACGGCGGTTCAATAAGTACTCGTGTTTGATGACAGAGGGTGTCCCTGATGGAAGTTGGTGATATCATCGTGTGCTGCTATCTATCAAATGACTGCAAAACAAATATCAGACTGATTGATAGATTAGTTTGGATTTGACGGCTATTCGAGTGAAACGTTCGCTAAGGTTTCGTGGGACGAGGAGCGATCAGGACGCCCGGCAGACGTGATTACCGAGAAAATCATTTTCGCTGATCGACGAACGAAAGTGCGCGAAACGGCAATTCATATTTTATGTGATAAGTTGGCGATAAAAAATTGTCGGGCCGTTGGGTGCCGCGATTGCTCACAAGCAAAAACAAGCGGAAGCGGCTGTTAATTTTGAAGCAGTGTTGGGAGTAATTTAAGCGAGATCCGAAGAAATTTTTGCGTGGAGTTGTCACCGTTAATAAAACCGGGACTCATCATTACTCACCAGAAACTAAGCAACAATCAAAACAATGGATCTCTCCTGGTGAATCTGAAGTAGGCGAAGAAAGTCCCATCGGCCAGAAAGGTCATGGCAACAATTTTTGAGATGCGAACGGCGTCTTCCTCATAGATTTTTTAGAAAAAGGAAGAACGATACTGCAGTGAGTTATTGGACCGCTTTAACAAAAAATTGAAGAAGACAAGATAACGCACCAGCACATTCATCCGGAGTTGTCGCCGACAAACTGCAATTATGAATTTCTGCCGCACCCTCCGTATTCACCTGATCTGGCTCCCTGCGACTTTTTCTTGGGGGAAAAATTTAGTTCAAACGAGGAAGTTATCGCCGAGACACAGGCGTATTTTATAAAGTTCCACAATTACTTTTTTTTGGAGGGGTTAAAGAAATGGCCGAAACGTTGGAAAGAATTTTTTTTTGGAAAAAATGGTGTCTTAATTTCTAACACGGGTATCTTTTATTATGCTATGACTAAGGCCCGACTCCTTCTTTGCAGCGTATTCTAGGTGCGTTGTAAAGTTAGGACCACTATCAGTCAACACCCCTTGATAGTTACAGGCCCAACTTTTACCTTCGTTTCGATTCTACTGCCTTCTTGCTGCTTATTAGAACCACTTCAGTTTCCATAGACGTCAACCAAATTTGATCCTACTTATTGATTCGTTGACGATCATCTCAATTTCTTGGATGTGTTTTGCCACTATTAACACCGAGATATCATGCACGAATATAATGACTTTCGTTCTAGGAGGCATATCTATGCCGTCGTTCATAAGGTTCCATAGTAGTGGACCTAGAACTGATTCTTTGGGGAACCCCTGCTGTTACATTGTACTTCTCAATGTCATTGTCGGTTCTAAACCTCATTTTACGTTCCAAAAAATAGTTCCCAAATATTCTGATAATATAACTACTTCTATTAGGGCTTCTAGTATATGCTGCCGGTTAGCTGAATTAAAGGTGGTTTTAACGTCCAGAGTTACCACAGCGCAGTATTCTGTTTTCACGCCCAGCTATCTCTTGTCCTCACTGGGGAAATTTGTTGCACATTTTTTACATTGCGGGGCGTGATTCTTGTGATTTATTACATTTTTCATATTCTTCGTTCGTCGAGGGTTGGCCACAGAGAACTCAGTACCTTACAAGTGTCTAGATTAGTCCACCTCCGGTTTGTAACTGCCCTAGACTTTTGCTTATCTTGCGAAAACAGGGCAAAATAACTTGAATGATTCGACTCGATTTCCCAAGCGCTATCTCCTTTCCAATAATAAATAAATATATAATTGGCGTATATACTTCTGTTAGGTGTTTGGCCGAGCTCCTCCTCCTATCCGTGGCGTGCGTCTTGAAGTTGTTCCACAAATGGAGCATTCTACAGTTTTAAGCCAATTCCGAATGGCAGATATTTTTTATGAGGAGCTTTTTACATTCGGAGGTTTTGGCTTTGCCTGCCGAGGGGCGACCGCTGTTAGAAACAAATTTTTCTATCATTTTGCTGTTTTGTGCACAGAGATTCGAGCCTAAACACTCCCGAAGGGTAGTTACGCACTAGGCCATTTGGATACGGTGGCCTTTACTTATTTCCAATAGCCACTACTTATTGACGCTATCCTCTCTAAGTAGTAGTCTGTTAGTCAAAAATGTTGCCACCTTCAATGGCCGTCAAACATCTCGTCCAAAACACGGCTTTGCCATGTTGTGCACCTTTTAATCAGAATTTTTAGGAAAATTACCGGGTATGCAGTTTTATAGCGCTTAAATTTTAGTCTAGCAAAAAGCAAGTTGGAAGTGGCTACAAAATACCACTGAATTTTGACAATTTTTTTGCTGACTGCGATAGCCATTTTCCTCCATATAAAAGAATTGTCGAACGTAATGAACGCATTGCTTTCATAATATATTGAGTAGTTTTGACTTTAGGATAGTTCCACTAAATATTAATACTGCAGATCAGCTGCTAAATTATATTTCGTTCTTTTGTATGTAGCGAACTCTTTCAATTTAATTCAACCTTTTCACCAGAGTTCGGTATTTGCCAATGAGGTTGACAAGTACCAGGAAAACTGTATTATTTATTGGGCTTTCATCAATTTTAAGTACATAACAGGTGCCATGAATTGTGGTGCAACGAACTGGAAAATAACTTAAGCAACTTTTGGAAAACCTTTCGATACTGATTTACTTTTTAACACGCAGACAAACATTTCGCACCGCTACACCTTTGGCCCACATTCATCACTACATACAAGCGGGTGTGCATGTTTATATATTTATCAAAGCGACTATCTCGCCGCATAGTCAATTTAGTCGATGTTACCCCTTCAAAGCGCACTTGACACGCCTTTGATAGTCTCATGGCTTGGTTAAGAGGTGTACATACCACATACACACATACATACATACTTACAAGCAAATATCCACTTGAAAACTAGCCCGAATTTCATTTGGAAAACGCAATTCAATTTTAAACTAACAACTTAATCCTTTATTCAATTTGAAACCCATTAAAAGGACATTGCTTATCCTTTTAAGTGAATGCAAACAGATTTTAATGTAAATAAGAAAACGAGATCGATTTTGGATTGGAATAAATTCAACGCGCACTTTTGTGTAAGCGCCACAGCGGAAGGGAAAAGGAGATATGGAGAGGGTGAAGGCGAAGGCGAAGATGAAGAGGAAGAGAAGCGAGCCGGATGTTTGGCTAGCAAAAGAATTTGAACGTAGAAAACTCGAAGAATCTGAAACCGCACTCAAGTGCATATCTGTGTGAATGTGTGTCAGTATGTGTGAATAAGTGTGTTTGTGTGAGTGTTATGGCGTATGTTGGTAAGGGCACGAATGTGCTAGATAACAGAGCGGTCACATGTGGAAAGACACCTGTGTTCACAATAGTAGCAGCGCAACATTTCCAAATTTTTTGAGTTACATACTTTATATTATTTCATTTAGCTAAACAAAGGGCACGCATGTGTCTAATTGGTCCGGAGCCTTTCTGTGGACTTACAGTAACGAATTCTGCAGAGAAGAAATTCGTTTAACACTAACGAAATTCTATCTGTCAGCGACAAGCGAAATAATTTCTAACGCCCGGCAGAGGAATTTCTGATGAGCTACTTTCGCTCTGCAGAGTAGACTTACGACTTTTAACTGGCTACTTTACCGGCCACTGTAGCCGGAGGCCATCATCAGTCGATTCTGTGAAGTGGACACTGAAAATTCAGAGAGCATTCTTTGTGGCTGTCCTGCATTAACCACCTTGGTGGTTAGGTTAGGTTTTTGTGGCAGTCGGCTTAGAGTAGCCAACTCACTTGGACCATGTGGGTGCATTGTGGTACGACTGTGCAACACGTAAACCTTACTGCTTATATACCATGGAACCATTTAGACTCTCACATACAGCGTATGATAGTTCCGTAAGAGAGTTAAAAAGGTATTTTCCTAACAACCTTGCTCTACTCTAAGGCTCTAAGCTAAGGCTGGACAATTACAAAGAAAGTGTTCTACTATTCCTTCCTCTTCCTCGTCTCTACCGCTTCTGCAGTATTCATAAGAAAATATTCCTAGCATAGAAGAGTGCCTACCTAGAAGCCAATAACCGGTGATACAAGCCACGAAGCCACGACCCTCGAGATGTTCTCTCTGGAGAGGTTGAGCAATTCTCCAAGCTTGTGGCCAAATTAGCCTGGTTGTAACACAAGTATTTTCTTTTCTCCATGACCTACTGGTCTCCTGGTGAATATTATGTTTTATACTTAATTTGCAAGTTGGCATAGGAATTCCAATATTGCCTCTGTTTTCAAGCAGTGGAAGAACCGGAACCCATATAAGGCTGCCTTTGAATACGGTGCAAATATCATTTAGAACTGACGGGTATTCCTGAGCAACCTTCGATCTTAGTATAACTGTCTTGATGGCCTTAAAAAGCCTTAAAATAAAAGCCTTAAAATGAATAGCCCGCTATTTCGGTAGATGCCACTTTTGAAGCTGTCATTTTCTGATATTTGACAAGTAGAAACTACGCCATTAATAAAAAAGGAACGATACACGCTTAAACAACGCATTGAAATTTTTAAAATTCACTATAAAAATGGTGGAAATTTGGCAGAGAAGGTTCGCAAAATTCGAACATTTTTGGACCGCAATACAGAAATTGGACCTTGTCGGACCGTAATACAGAAATTGGTGAAAAAATGCGAGCTGTTGTGACAACTTAGTGATGTGAAGAATAAAAACCGTGCACGTCGCACAAGAACAGTCAAAAGTATTGCTTTAGTAGCCGAAGGTGTTGAAGAAAACCCAGATTTGTCCATTTCTCGTCGTTCTTTTGAATTAGGCATTCGACAAACGTCATTACACCGTATTTTGCATAAAGATTTGGGTCTCAAGGCTTATAAAGTCCAGTTAATACAAGAACTCACGCCGGCCGATCATCAACAACGTCGTGTCTTTGCATGAAAATGATCCGGAATTCCATCGAAAAATCATCTTGAGTGATGAGGCACATTTCCACCTCGGTGGCTTCGTCAACAAGCAAAATTGTCGGACCTGGGGCTCAGAATATCCAAGAGTTATTGTTGAAAAGTCTCTCTATCCTAAACCTGTGAGTGTTTGTTGCGGTTTATGGTCCGGCGGAGTCATTGGATCGTACTTTTTCGAAAATGAAGCTGGAGCAATAGTTACGATGAATGGATCGCACTATCGAGAGATGATTAACGATTTTTTATGGCTGGAATTGGATGGTATTGATGTAGACAACGTAGGTCCCTCCATTTAATCTAACGTTGCAAACTTTATTCTCATCAAAATTTCAAACTTTTCATTTAGAAGTTTTAGAAATATTTGGAACATGTAGGTGTAGGGCCCATTCAATTTTGGTATAGTAGGGAGCAAGTAGGAAGTTTCTCGAAAATCAATCGATTTTTAACAATTTTTATTTGCTGGCTTTTTGCAGCATTTGGGGGCATTTATTATATGGAAGAAAATCCATAGTACCTTAAAAAAAAAACTAAATATTATCTACATTTTTTTTTTTAATTATGGACCTAGTTGGAAATTTTAAATTTCATGATTTTTGTTGTAGTATAAACTACACTTTTACACAAATAAAAAAAAAATTAATTTGCAAAAAATAATAGAAATAATAAAATAATAAATGTTGGGCAAACGAGCCTGGCTTTTTTTCGTCCTGTTTGAAGATCCCTTTTATAAGGTTATATCCAAAAATCGATTGAAAATTTTATTTTAAGAAGTTACCTGGAAGCTCAAGTCGTTTACTATAATAGAAATATGTTACATTCACGTTCAAAAGCGAAAAAGCCAGGGTGTCCAATAGAGGATTAAAATAAAAATTAAGTAAACAGTCAAAGCTTTGCAAACTGCTCTAGCTTTCTGATTGTTTTGTGCAAACATGAAAAATTAACGTTTTCGGGACTAGATCACCTATTTCCTATACCCAGTACTATTTGACGCTATCCTTTCTAAGGTATAGTAGTAATTTATAACATTTTTTGGAATTAGTCCTCATTGACTTAGTTAAAATGATTGCAGCCTGGCTCTCTAGAAGGTTGATGTATTTTGAATGGGCTAGAACCATCACTATTCCCATCATGTCAATTGCATGGATCTTGTCATGAATAGAAAGATAGACGGAATTGATTTGAGGTTTGCATTTCGACCTCGTCGTCGTTTGTGCCCTCCACTCATAACAATAACTCATCCAAACCTAGTTCCCTAATTTAACTTAAGATTGAGCTGGGTTGGGCTGCTCGTATGTGTCTTTCAACTGGCTGCAATTGACCGAGATGTCTCAACCTTCTCCGCGCTATAGCGTCTTATTCTAGAAGAAATTGTATTGGAGTCCCCAAAAAAACAAGAGTCAGTGAACCATATCCCAATCCTGTGCGGATATCTCCGCAATCTGCAATGACCCTTGAGAATTCCGGTTAGTATTCTCAGTTCATTCTTAGGGTTTTCTAATCCACTTTTGACTTTGGTTCCAGTTAACTTTCCTTACCCCATTGCAAGCAGCAGATTATTGAGCACTTTCTCTGTAAATGTCTGGGTTTGGCAGCTAGACGTTTAAGGTCATTTGGTGCTGCTTTTTTCGACAGCCAGAGGCAGTGCGCCAACCTAAATCACACCAACATTCTCCATTACATTAACAGGTCTGGCTGGCTGTTGGTTGTCTCACAATGGTATCAAAACGGCGCTTTAGAGCTACTTAGGGAGTGCCAGAGTGGTACTTCAACCTACCTAGTCTCCCTTAGCCTAAACTCTTCATTGCTAAGCTTCTTCTTGATGGTGTGTTGTCCCATAGCAAGGAAGGGCTCGGGTCTTATTGGTAACGAGGTCGTAGCCTCTCTAGCCACGCAGCGTCCGATACTTCGTTCTTAGTTATACCCCTGCATTCTGGAACCCAAATGAGCCGGATGCGATTATGCGTTCCTAACAAGTTTAGTTTCTCGATACATTCAAGGACCAGTGAAGACTTAACGTCACATGATGATAGTGCCTTGAGTGTCGCCTTGAAGGGCACTTTTTCTAAAGATTCTCCTCTAAATGGATATCTGTGCATAGACATATGGCATACACCTCCGCTTGGAAGATGTTTTTCTTGTAAACCATAATAAGTTAGCTTTTTTTTTAAGTTAAATAAATAAAAAAAAATAAAATAAATAATTGACGCGCACACTTCTGTTAGGTGTTCGGCCGAGCTCCTCTTCTTATTTGTGACGTGCGTCTTGATGTTACTCCACAAATGGAGAGACCTACAATTTTAAGCGGACTCCGAACGGTGAACGGTGTTTTTATAAGGAGCTTTTCATGGCAGAAATAGACTCGGAGGTTTGCCATTACCTGCCAAGCAACGACCGCTATGAGGAAAAACGTTTTCTATTATTTTGCTAAGGTGGCCGCCAATATTTTTAAGAGTTAGAGGTTGCAAAATGTCGCGCTGCTGTTATTCTGAGCACAGGTGTATGTATAGGTACTTGTGTAGGTATTGGATATAAATATATACTTCACGTCTATGTATATATACTGTCTTGCTCTCTCACCTTGAGTCCATGAATATTTGAATTTGCTGCCAATTGACATTTGCAACCGCATTTAGGATGCACGCAAATCAAATATCGAATTGCTAATACCAACATAAACCAACAACAACAACAATAATAAACACAAACCACACACCCATTCCCTTGAAAAAGTATTCGTAAAAAGTATGTATGTGTGTATGTTTGTAAAAGTATGTTCGCATGACTTGAGTGTGTGGCTACTCTTGCATATTTCATTCCTCTGACGCAAATTCGTTCCTATATGAAATTGGTGAGATTTCAAGAATTCCAATTGAACTGTACTCCTAAAAAACCTAAGTCCTTCGCCAAATGAGAAGCGAAAAGTGAGAAGATTTAAAAAAAAAATTAACATAATACCTCAACTTGTGCGAGTTCTCGCACCTCTTACTCCTTCAATGTTGCCTCATAAATACTTTTGCTTAACTTTTAGTTTGGGTTGAATGCCTGCAAGCAAGATGTGATTTTTTATTTATTCCATTTAATTCCTTGTGAGTGAATTTTTTCTACAGTTTATTTTTTAATTTTTGTTCTCTTTGGTGCGATTGCCCACCTCTCCGCTTACTCTTGCTCGCTTTGTGCCGCTTGAGGTCTTAAGTAGAGTTTGGGAAATTTGGCATGTGCACACGTATAATTTACCCTCGGTACGCTCATGCACAGGCATACTTATGTATACCTATGTATTCACATACACACATACAAATATTGTACCATTTAAAAGCGAAATGTGAAAGAAACTTAGCAGCACTTTTTCTTGGTATGCATTGTTTTTGTTAGACTTTTTTTCATTTCTCGCCTAATAAAGTTGTTCTTTTATTACTGCGTGTTATGTTTTACTTTTTGTTTTAATAGAATGTTGTTGTATTGTAGTTTACATGCAACAATATGCAAGCCCAAACCAATTTAAAGAAAACAGAATCAAAAGAATAGAAAGCATCAAGTTTAGCGGCAAATGAGGAGGTAGGTTTTGACATTCGTTTGTGGAGTTACCGTTAAATTTATAAGACAGGTGGTAATCGGAAGTTGATTCATACAGCATCTGGTAGCTCTATGATCCGTCATCTCCTGCTAGCATCAACGTTATCAACCTAGTCAAGTGATTGTAAGTGACGTCTACGACTACATCTACGTCTTGCCGCTCAGTTTATCATAATTTTTATTGATTACTCTACTGCCAAAATCCACAAGAATGGAGAAGTGTTACCAGTTCACTATGCTTATTTTTCACATTTCTAGTAGATGGGTTCTTAAAATCAATAAAAGAGTTAATATGGAAAACGAACGTAAAAGGCCAGTCAAAAATAACGCCTAGATCACGAATTTCGTTGATTGTGGCAAGAGCTAAGTTTAGGAAAGGGGTCTCGTGGACCAGGAAAACGTCATGTGATAACATTTACCGGCATTAAGATATAGCGTGTTTTACAGAGCTGGAGATTGTGTGAAAAAGTTTCAAATCGTTTGCAAAAAGTAGAATACTTGAAACAACAACCATCACCATTAATGAAATGCATATACAAGAAATCATCAAGAATGCAAGTATTCTCAATTTGAATTTTTTTTATAGCTTCCAAAAAATTTTAAACCTGTCTATATGACAATAAGTAATTTGTTTTACAGTTATTTGAAAAGTTAAGTGATTCTGTGAGGCCATTGCTCTTCGGGGTCATTTGGGAATATGCAATTCTTTTTTAAACATTTTACTGTGATAATTCAGATAAGTACATAAATTTATTTTATATTTCATTACAAACGGTCAGTTGGTGATTTTTGCTGAATTTTTCTTCAGCAGGAAGATCCTTCATCGTCGAATTTGTGTGCCTCAGAAGTCTTTGGTATATACAGGGTGGACTTACTAATGTTAAGCTCAAATAACTTCAAATAACTTTATTTTTTGACATATTTATTTTTCTCTTTTTGTAGGTTATAATTGAATTGTTGGAAATTTATTATGGAGCCCTACAGTACAACACAACGCGTTAAAATTATCGAGTTTTTCTATTCTTACACAATTAGCCACACAAATTGATTTTTTAAATAGTGTCCTGATGTTGGATGAAGCGCATTTCCATTGAAATGGTTATGTCAACAAACAAAACTGTAGATAGTGGGGCTTTGAAAATCCAAGGGCAACACACCAACATCAGTTGCACTCATATAAATGTACTGTTTGGTGCTGTGTTATGGCCACTAGAGTTATCGGTCCATATTTCTTCGAAAATGAGGATGAAACGCCGGAATTGGTTTCAGGAGCTTCTTACAGAACATTGATTGAAACTTTTTGCGGCCAATGGCGGAGCAGTATCCTAATTTGTGGTTTCAACAAGATGGACCAACTGCGCATACTGCTAGGCAGTAGTCTTTAGTCATTAGTAGGTCTTATTTGGCCCACCCTGTATCATTACTGTTCTAAGTATCTGTGACTGGACACGTTGCAGTATGTTCAAATTGGATTTAGAAGCTGTGCCCCAAACTTCTACATCATACTTCCAAATTGGTGCGATTGTCGTTTTGTAGATTAAGGTTTTATTTTACAGCGAGAGCTTTGTCTGAGGTCCTAGCAGCCGGTACAGTTGCCGAAAGTAATTTTTAATTTAATTTTGTTTTTTTAATTTCATTATATCTGGAGACAGTGCCGGTAAATCAGCGGTGTAAATGAGATACAGAGTGGGTTCTAATACACTATCTTGGAGAATTCCTGCCTTCATAGGTTCAATGCATGAAAAGGCGTCATTATATTTAACATGAATTTTTTTGTCGTTGATGTAACATTTTAGCATTAGAAAGTAGTCATTTGGCAACCAAGATTGGAGTTTGTGCCGTAATCCTGGGGGCTACACTTTGTCGAGATGTACAGCCACACATACTTGTTTTTCGTTGAAATCACTATTTATTTTGTGAGTGCCTCTGTGCACCTGTTGGATTGTTGAATGTTTTCGTCTAAATTCGAACTGATGTTGATTAATCAGATTCATTCTTGTTATGATAGGCTGTGTGCGGTCAAAGAGTAGCTTCTCAAATATTTTTGATGTTGCCAGCAGCAGAATTATCGGTCAGTGCGACGCACAGTGCGGCCGATTCCCAAAAAGCTGGCCAAAAGTCGAAAAAAAAAGTTTCTAGATAGAGTTTTTTGTCTTTGGGTTGGCTACAGTAATGCCTTGAGTAGTGAAAACCGTTCATAGCAACGTCCTGTACCCTAAGTATCCTCGGTATTTTCAGTCGCAACGTGGCCTTCGTTTGAGCATCGTATTACTGTCGATGAATAGTGAAAGTTGTACACATTTGAAAGATTTTGTAATGGAGTAAATTGAACAAAACCAAATGGAATCATCTTCGGAAGGTTAGTAAAATACGAGAAATCTTTAGTACATATCAATACCTCGACACAAAATTTTTAGCTGCAGCAATACGTAGATACATTTTTTGCAATTTTTTTTTATAAAATTTGAGTTTTCAAACTGTATAGTAATATATTACAACGCCGTCATATGCTGCTTTGAAACCTATTAAAGGTTACTCAAAAAAGTAATGGTTACTGAATAAAACAAGATTCAGCTGCTACCACTTGCTACCTTGCGACCCCGAAAACATATACATTTACATGCATCCTGATTATGTTCTTGAATATACGCTATTTCACGTGAGGGGGTGGCCAATAGGGGTGGAAGGGGGTGGATTTTCAAAATTTTAAGATCAAATTCGTAATCAGCGACCCCGACAACCCCCGAGTAAGAAATTTTGAATCAATTACTTAATTTTTTGAGTTTTGGCCAGGTTTTCGGGAATCGGCCGCACTGTGCGACGATGCTATTTGACAGGTATAACAGGAAAACCGAGTTAAAGCCAAGATTTTCAAGGAAGCTTTTTCTGCAAGACTGTGCCAAATGTTTTCGAAAGACCGGTGTTACGGTATCCACTTGAGATCTGTTCTTAAACTCAAAGACACAAAACTGAGAAAAAAACAGTTACATATCATCCACCAACAAACCCATGCTGACAAGGGCCAATTAATCGATTGGAGTTTCAAAGTCTGGAACAGCTCATTAATTATATATAGTATATATTAGGCCGGGTCGATTTGTGGGGAGGCAAAAAAATCGCCCATTGCTCTGTGAAAATCATATTCTAGGGATCAAAATAAGAAACTTTGCCGAAGGAACCATACCGCTAAAACGAATTCTGATGTCCCCCAATTTGGGTCGAACTTTTTAGTTTCTTTTCTCATGTAAAGGCCAAAAATGGTGATATTTTGAAATGATTGTATGGGGAACCCCCCAAGGGAGTTCCAGGGGGTGTGCCACTGGCATGGGTGGATCGGCCGTCCAAAGTTAGTGGGGGTCGGTCATACATTTGGACTCGATTGGAGCACTCTAAATGGGTCAAAGTGGGATTTTTCGTTCGACCCAAATTGGGGGACATCAGAATTCGTTTTAGAGGTATGGTTCCTTCGGCAAAGTTTCTTATTTTAATCCCTAGAATACGATTTTCACAGTCGTACTTGTAGGCCTGCGCAAGTAGATAGTGAAATATTAAAGATATAGCTCAGTGGTAAACAATGTGAGTGATTACAGTTTTTAAGTAAAAAATAAGGTATCCCATTAATATCTCTTTTCAAAGAAGATTGTAAAGAGAAAATACCATTAATAATATTTTGTTCAGTTAACGACTATTACCCAAAGTCTAAAATTTTTGGTGCATCAACACAAAAATCATAGTTGATGTTTTTTGAGTCAACAACAAAATTGGATTTGAAATAGTCAGCAAAATTATTTACTGATTTATTTTTTTATTTTTCTACTTTCTAACTTTTATCCCACTTCCCTTGGGGTCAGCTCTCCTAGTACGTAATCTCCAGATTCTTCAATCCTAGATCGCTTCGTTCTTATATTACTTTCTGTTTGCTTAATCGCCTGACTTCTTCAGCGCCGCGGCGGTGTTTAACACGATTTTGTCATATCTGATTCAGGATTCGTCTGGACATGCCCATGCCACCGAAGACGAGGTTTTTGTATTTTTTGCTTAATCGGTACGAATTTAAGACTTCCACGAATGAATCGATTAGACACTTTATCCATCATTATAACCGAGGCCGACCATATCAACATTTTCATTTATGCCGTTTGAAGATTTCTTTCGCTGGAATTTTTTATAGGCCAGCATTCGGCTCCATGTTGAATATAATAATATATAATATAGTTTTTGAGGAGCTGTATTTTAATCTCGAAGTCTATGTTTACAAACGGAAGCAGTACGTGTGGAAATCGGAAATTAGTCCCATAATTGTTGGGAAGTCAATGCATGCGTAGAAGGTAACAATTTGGTGTTAACTTTCGAGTCGTGGCATCCTGGCTAAATATCTTCCGCCACTTCGACTGCGAAAACGTTGGTGGGCTGATTGGTTGAGGTGATGATTCACCAAGAATCTAATTAGCGCTTCCGCACCATTTTGTTGCCACATCCTCGCTACCAACAAGTTATCCGATTATCTCTTCACGACTATATTCAGTCTGTGCGATTGAGAAACTTTATAAGGTTGTTTACATCTACACCGGCTAGCTCTTCGAGGTCTTCAAAACGCAGTTTGCCAAGGGTTGACTTCCATAGGGCAGGGCATTCACAGAGGAAGTGGAAAATAGTTTCCGTTTTACACGGTTAAGTACAATTATGGCAGTATATACTACAAGGATATCCAATTTGGCTGCCTGCTCTCCTATAGACGTTGTTTTTTTCAATGTTCCGATGTCTCGGGACCCAGATTAAGGTAACTTTATGGTTTACACTCAAGGTGGTAAGGTTATTTCTGTTCAGTTTAGACGTGTCTGTAACTGAATAAATTACCTGGATTGCAGGTTGGCTATACAAAAGAATAGCGACATTGCATTTAAAAGAATGAAAATATATACCGGTCCCAACATCACAATCCATTTTGTAGTGTCCAAGTCGTTTAGTAAAAGTATTTGGAAAGAGAGTGCCCCAATTCCTATTGAGTGTCACCGTGGAGACGATGTAATCAGTCCTCCCCGAGGTGAACTTAGTTTGTCGCAACAGGAGACTGGTATAACCCTACGTTTTTTCCGTCCAGCGACCCGCTTCATTTAACTACCTAACATATGTCAACGAATTATGGGAATTATCTAATTGCGCCGGCCGTTATTTCACAGGCTGATCTTTGTATTCTGCCATGTGATTTGGTATTATCATTTCTTCCAAGAGCTTTCCACTAAACTACCAATCGGTACGTTAAAATTGGTCGTATAACCGCCTTATACAGCCATAAATTATACTTGAAAACCCCATCTATATCCAAGCATACGTTTGCAGACATACAAAACTATTTCCGGTTTTCTTACCCGTTCTTCTTGTTCAGTTTCAAGCTAAGTGTAGAGTTCAAGATTACTCCTAAGTACTTTGCGCTGGATGAAATTGTGAGAGTTTGTCCATAAATTATTCTCCTTTTTAATTGGCGCGATAACCACTAATGCGATTTTTTAACAAAGCGCGCTAGTCATTTCTTTCTCATGCTAACCAGCCCCAATTGGACACACCAAGCGAAACCAAGTCCTTGTTCACCTGATCTTTCCAACGCAGAGGAGACCTTCCACTTCCTCTGCTTCTCTCAGCTGGTATCCATCGCATACTTACAGAGCTGGAGCGTTTGTATCCATTCGGACGAGATGACCCGGCTCACATAGTAGCTGCGTTATCTTTATTTGCTGCACTATGCTTTTATTTGTCGTAAAGCTCATACAGCTCTTTGTTCCATCGCTTGAGATATTCGCCGTCACGAACGTGCAAAGGTCCAAAAATCTTCCGAAGAATCTTTAGAATCTTTCTCTCAAACACTTCAAGGGACGCTTTATCGGATGTTGTCATCATCCACTCTTCTTCGCCATACGTTAGGACGAGCATGATGAGAGCCTTGTAAAGTGTTAGTTTTGTTCGTCGAGAGAGGACTTTACTACACAATTGCCTACTTAGTCCAAAGTAGCACTTATCGGCAAGAGAGATTCTATGTTGGGTTTCCAAGCTGACATCGTTATTGGTTCCTAAATAAATGAAGTCTTTTACAACATCGAAATCATAACTGTCAACAGTGACGTGGGTGCCGATACGCGAGTGCGCCGGCTATTTGTTTGATTACAGGATGTACTTCGTTTTGTCCTCGTTTACCACCAGACCCATTCGTTTTGGCTCTTTATCCAGTTTGGAAAAGGCAGAACTAACAGCAACTATGTTTTTCTTGTCTTGCCCCGCCTTGAATGGCAGTGATGTCAGCCTTTATTCTCACGAGGCCATCAACCAACTGAGCAGAGGCACCTTCCCCATTAAGAGACCGGACATTCCAGGTGCATGCCATCAAATCGTAGTCCTTAGTTCGTTTGCAGGGACTGCCATCCGTGCAGGAAGTTTTCAACCGAGGCTTTGTTCGTGTTTTCATTGAGGGGAAATTTTTGCGTTCTTGGCCCCAAACCCAGCGCACAACCAGCTATCCTGGGATGCTTTGCCTTCTCACGTTGGCTCACTCCCAAACGGGTGTTGGGAAGCTACTCAGAGGATATTTGGCTAATCAGGGAAGTTGAGAGCTGCTGTAGAATGTGTAGAAGAATCGTCCTGGCCACTCCCAAGTGAATGGAGATCAGTGCTTATTTCTACATATGAATCCATCCTCCATTCATTAGTGGCAGGGTAAACGGAGACGTAATCACCGACTTTATTGTGCCTCAGCCAAAGCAGCCATCCAAATGCATTTGCCTACTTCGTCCAAAACAGCACTTGTTGGCAAGAGAGATTCTCCTGTGGACTTCAATGGTTGGTTTTTGAGGGAAACTAAAATTATTGAAAAATATTGATCTGTGTTTGTAATATTTTTAAAAACACACCAACACAGTCCATACTCACCATTTACAAATTAAACGGTAAAATAAAGTTCGTATGTCATACCCGTTATTCGTAAATAAAAAATCATCTCATACTGAAACTTTATTCTTTGTTCCATATTAAAATCATTTATTCACAAAAAAAAATGTATACCCTCAACCTTGTGTCAATAAATTTGCCAACAGCCTAAAAACTATCTGTTGACTGGTGGAACCAATTCTACTATCCTGTACTTAATATTCCTGTTATTCCCATTCGTTTTGCCTTTTTTATACCAACAAATTTGCAACTGTGCATTTGCTCATTTGCCAATTAAAACTTTATTATATGCCAATATGAACGATTCGAAATGGCAATAAAAGTTTCGCACCCAAATGACGGACCAAATTTTTTACGCTTGATAGCGAAAACAACGTTATCGATGTGTATAAATGGCGAGAAGACAAAAACAAATTTTCATGGTTACAACCTTCATTGCAAAAGTCGGCCCATACCTCACCATTGCGCTGTTGCGCATTATCTAAACAGTATAATTATCGGCGGCGATAATCGATGAAGCAGTAACAGGGATGGGATGCGATAAAACCGGGATGTACTTCTTTATGTGTGCAACCCTCTACCAGCATATAAGCACACATACATACATTTGCGTGTTTGCGATGAATATTTGTTGTTGCGAAATTTTCGATATTTGCTACAATCGCTGCGAATGATCTTTGTTGCTGGCGCTTATAGTCTAGGCCCCCTGATGCGCTGGCTGGTTACTAGGCGCTGCTTTAAACAATAGCATTAACTGCGTACTTCTGAAGTTTGGGTGATGTCGCATTTGAAAGTTGCAACTACAGTGAGCCAGTCAGATGCCATTATTAATAATATTTTTTTTTAATTTTTCGCTGAAAATCTAATAAGATTTATTTGGGAGGTTCTTACGAAAGAAAGAATTCAATGCTTCAACTTGCTACTTGTATGGCTACTGTTCGGAAATAATTACTTACTTATTTGGCCTGATCAAGGATCACAACCCGTTACTGGATTAAGGCTGGCTGTATCAAGTCTTACCAGGTGTCCCTGCTTTGCGCGCGTCTTCTTCGATTTTTTACACCAAGCGATTATAGGGTTCCTTCAACTTGGTCCTTCATCCAACATCAACACACCACACCACAAATAGGAGGTGGAGCTCGCCCAAGCACCTAACAAAAGTGTACACGTCAATTGTTTATTTATTTATTTTATTAGATCGGCGTTGTCGATCAGGTCTTTTCAGTCGAATAGCCTCATTCACGCAATGTAGCTGGGCAATGCAGAGTATCTTGTTGACCGTGGCGTTTTTTCGAATATTTCCCAGTGCACCATATCCTCCCAGTCCTACCAAACACATATAATGATCTTCTTTTGGTAAAGATCCGCTTTGCTCTCGGCTTTGGCGTATTTCCTGGAGCCACCCACTCCTATCTTTGCTTCATGATGTATAGGCACCATTTCTTATGTCCGGTGACGATTCGGCGCAAAAATCGTTGTTTATGACCGCGTGTTGTTCGATAGCCGGGCGAGATGCTGAGAAACAATTTGAAGGCGATTTTCTGAGTTTTTTTCGTTGAGCTCGTGAGGCAGTCAGGCTCCCAATTTTTCGGTAAATCCCATTGAATGAAGGTGACTGAGAATTGTTCATCTTTTCTGTTAGTTCACGACTGGTTTGGCGACCGTTTTCCTTCAAAAGTGATGTCCGACGTTCTTCATCGAATTTAGAAGGCCTTCCACTGCGGGACGTGCACCCGACGTCAAAATCGCCGTTTTTGAACTTTGCAACCATTTCCGTGCTGTAGGTACGCCTATGACACCTTCTCCATACACGTCCATACACGTCGCAAATGTAAAGTAGAGCAAAAGTCGAATATGTGGAATTAAAAAAATTAAATACCTCAAAAATATAATACAATTAACATAGTTTTGTAGAGCAGAAGGAGTTCTATCGAATGAATACTTACCCTTTGACAAACAGCAACCAAATCGTTGTAAAATAAAAGAAAATATAAAAACCCTATGAGCTTATTCCTCAACCCAATATTTGAAAAATTCTGTGTCGAAGCGCATTTGATCCTTGCACTGTAACCTTGTGACCCATTTATTTTATTGCTCGTACTGTAGACGGAATTAAAGCATCATCACGCAATCGATATGTCCTAATCAGCTCTATGGTTGCTTTCTTAATATATTTGGCAACAACAAGTAGCGTCTAGGGCAGTTCACAAAAATAGTTTTTCGATTCCGAGAAGAACAGATTCCTAAAAGAGAAAGCGTATAAAAAGTATTCTTATGTTTCATAACTTCCAGTTGATCAGCCGATCGGTTCTAAGCCATGCAGGAATTATTTGTGTACCGGCACCTAGTAGAACCCAAGGATGATAGGTTTCAACGTTTGGCCATCCGCAGCAAAATTGTGAGACTATCTTTAGCTGCCACGCCATAGGGAATTCGGCAGCCGAATTTAACATTTTGAACCACTGTATCAAAGCTAGCATTAGAGCAACGCCGCGATAAAACTCACCGAGCACCAATTTTTTGCGTGTTTTTGTTTGAAAATCGCTAATACTGCTTTGTCGCTGCTGGTCGGTTAATTGGTTGGTGGCAGCGATGTCATTAATGATGCGCTCGCCGCTAGAGATTTTGACGCGCCAGTTGTTAGGGATGTACCGGCAATTATTTGTCAATTTCCATGGTGTAGAACTCGAAATGGGCTTATGACCCAAGTTTGCTTTGTTCATTGCTTTTTTTAATGCTAGCGGGCATGTTGTGGGGGTGCAAATGTTCGGCGAGAGGCATGCATGCAGAGATAGGTATGTATGTATATGTAATAAGGAGTTAGTAACGTGCGTCATTTATGGGTGCGTTGCCAGGTGATTAACGAAATTTTCGTGTTGACGAACAATCGAAAGGATTTGTTGCCAACCGTAAGTGATACAACACATGCACATACACACACACGCACTCAAGCAACTAAATTCATTCTATCGTTTGGGAATTTTGCAGGTGCAAGTATGATACTTAAATAATGCAATAATGCTTTGGGCTTTGAATGGGTAAAATTTGCAGAAGCTGTGCGCTTTTGATTTTGACTGTCTGTTTTGCGATTAGTGTCAATTTTTTCAGTGCTGCTCATTTCCTTTTTCAAATGTCACTCTTTGGCTCTGTCACAGCAGATGAATATAATAAAGGTATTATTATATATAAATACAGTGCAAGCTCACTGAATTATGACCGACGAATTGGCTGGCGGTTTGTCGGTTTAAGCGTACGTTTTTTTTCAAATGCACTTTTAAATGTTTAAAAGCACTAATAAGTATTTTTTAGAATTTTAAAGTAAATAATTAAAACAAAAATATCGAGGAACTATTTGTCCAACATATTTGGAGTTTTGTGAGTGAAAATTACTTTATTTTATGCTTTGTTCTAGGAAATATTTTAAAACTCAAATCTACTTGCTTGTTTGCTTTAAAGTTTTGTATTTTAGAAAGGGTTAACAATTCGGAATTGGTTAAAAACAAAAAATGAACAGCTGCGTTAATGAAATACAAAAAATTCAGTTAATACAGGATCCGGCTCTCGAAGTGTAACCAATTAAAAAGCCCATAAATTTAGTTTGGAAAATTACTAGCATTCAATTCAAAGTCAAAAATGTGTGAGAATAATACAAAATTAAGAATCAATTTACTTTTGCTCGATATGACCACCTTATGTGTCGACTATGGCCTTGGGACGGTCCAGAAACGAATCACAAGCAGCCCGAATGTGACCTGCAGGTTTTGTTGCCCACTCGCAGACAATGGCTTTGTTCAACGTTTCGAGACTGGTGAATCTTTTAGTTCGGTCCTTGCTCTCCAAAATGGCCCAAAGAGAATAATTCATCGGATTCGCGTCTGGTGAATTTTAAAGCCATTCTGTGGACGTTATGAAGTTTGGAACACTGTTTTTTAGCCATTCTTAGTTCACTCGAGCTTTGTGAGACGGTGCCGAGTCCTGTTGAAACGTCCATATTCTGCCACCAAAATATTTCTCTGCCCACGGCTTCAAAGCAATGCTTTCCCGATAATACTTCGCATTTACGTTGACGCCAGGCTCGATAAAAACGTTTGAAGAGCGCCCATCTGCGGTAACAGCGGCCAAAACCATTACCTGTGGCGGGTGCCGCCTTCTGGTGGCCAATCAATGACTCAAATTCTCGTATGAACGGTCGGTTAAATGAACCCTATCGTTTTGGAAGTTTACGAATTGCTCAATTTGAAAAATTTTTTCGTAAGAAGACTCAGTGCTCGGAAATTTACCGCTTTCGGCCAAGCGAAGTAACTCCTTCGCTCTCTCAAGTCTGACTTGCTGCTGTTTTGGTGTAAGATCGTGCGCGTTTTGGATCTTGTAAGGCTTGATTATTTTTCAGTAAGTGGCGGATGCTACGGTCAGATATTTTCAGTTCTTTCGCCATTTGATTGGCACTTCGTCCGGGGATTTCGCTCAAGTCGCTTCTTCACGTTTTGAACCATTTCAAGTCTTGTGATGATCACCTCCATTACGTTTCGCGATGCTACCAGAAGCATTGTAACCAGTAATGGTGCGATAAACAAAAACTGCTACCGCGCGATTGCAAACAATATCTAGACTGTCATTTAGCCAGCTAACAGACAGCTGATGCGCGAGCGGTCTGAAGTTGGTTACACTTCGAGTGCCGCACCCTGTATAAAAGTAAGCAATTGAAATTACCAGAGTCTTGAAATGGATTGTAGTTAAGGCACATTGAAGAAATAGTAACAACAGAATAGCTGAATTGATTTTTTTTTTTTTCTATTTATTTATCTGTAAAGTGTCAAATTGTGTTTCAATTATTCTAAATTTTATATTTTGTATTTATAAATTTGAACATTCTTGGAGCCACACGCAAAAACAAAAACACATTGTTCCTGTTATTTTCGCTCTGCTTCTACTGCCTCTTCAATATACCTTGGTAATAGTAAACATGGCTAAAACCATCGACTGGTAGAAAACTCTGATGCAAAATTCCTATTCAAGTAAACTAAAAAGCCGCCGGAACACTAAAACCACCTAAGCAAGGTAAGACCTTTTTCATAATTCATGAAGCCTTTCAGGAGCGAAATGTAGCAAGTGGAACAACTTTGATTAAAATTCCGGATTGTTTTGTTAAAGTCCATCAAAAAAAGCTAAAATTTATTGACCCTTTATGTAAAAAGAGACGATATAGTCCTGGTTAAATAGGACATACGACATTATCTGTTGAAGAGTAATTTTTATTAAAACTTGTAATTAAAAAAAAAAAACATTTATATAATTTTCATTATACAGAAATTTGCTTTCACTTTTCTGTTCTCAGTGTGGTGTATTTTGTCATTCATGCCATTGTGTATGAAATAGCACATAATTCAAAGGGTTGTCTATGTCATGAAGAGGCGTCTTGTGGGACTCAAATATTGACAATGTAGTGAGCTCTGGCTACGAAAAGTCGATTGCATCGCCCTACATCGCGAATAACTAACGGAAACGGTGTCTCCTTCCTCATTTCGCAAGAAAAATGCCCAAGTATGCCACCAAGTCATAACCCAGCTTCGTCCAGCTTTTTTGAATTCCATTAGTTTCAAAGCTTGTTTCAAAGCAAGCTTGCTTGTCATAGCCGCTGAGAAAATCCTCGATCTGTTACTTTAGCAGTACCAACCCTTTCCCGCTGGAAAGTCAATATCATATAGGGTGGGCCATGTCAAATTTGCTTTTTGAATCGGCTATAAAAAAAACTAATCAATATTTTTTCAAACTCTTTTTTTTTATTTTGAAGATTGAACATTGTCATTTATGAATGAAAAATAATATCGTTGAAATGACTGCCACGACGGGCTTTACAGTAGGCCATTCGATCAGCCCAATTTTTAAGCACATTTTCGATTGTTTGGGCTCCAATTTTATGAATGGCAATTTCGTTTTCGTGTTTTAAGGCATCAATCGTCTCTGGATGGTTCGCATAGCATTTGTCCTTAACGACTCCCCACAAAAAATAGTCCAACGGGCTTAAATCACAGCTCAGAGGCGGCTAATTGATATCGAAATTTCGGCTGATTATTCGGTTTTCAAAAACGGTAAAGTTCGAGTATAACTTTGGCAGTGGGACAAGTTGCACCATCCTGTTGAAACCAAATGTCGTCCATGTCATCCTCTTCAATTTTTGGAAACAACTCGTTGAGCATGTCACGGTAACGCTCGCCATTTACTGTAACCGCGGCTACTCGCTCATTTTCGAAAAAAAATGGCCTGATGATCCCGCCAGACGAAAACCCGCACCAAACAGTGACTCGTTGTGGATGCATTTGCTTCTCTACAGTAACGTGTGGATTTTCTGAGCCCCAAATCCGACAATTTTGCTTATTGACGTAGCCACCGATGTGAAAATGAGCTTCATCAGAAAAGATGATTTTTTTTTTCAATTTCTCACAGTTTGAGTAGAAGAGTCACCACTTTGGAAATAGGTTTGTAATATTTTCCAATTTTGTTCAAGCGTATAGCGTCCCATTTCGTAAATGTCAAACCTTTCAGTAAATTATGAACACATTTGACATGTCATTTGTGTTACCATTCGGTGGTTCAAAAAGCAAACGCTATATGGCTCACCCTGTATATCCGCGAAATAAATCGGAACGAATCGCTTTACCCTTGAGAAACATTGGGAAATATTGCAAAGTGAAGGGTTTGCCGAATGGGTTTGTCCGTGACTACATTCGGAATTCACAGAGAGAACGTCGGTTCGAATCTCGGGGAAAACACCAAAATTAAAAAAACATTTTTCTAATAGCGGTCGCTCCTCGGCAGGCAATGGCAAACCTCCGAGTGTATTTCTGCCATGAAAAAATCTCCTCATAAAAAATATCTGCCGTTCGGAGTCGGCTTGAAACTGTAGGTCCCTCCACAAATAAGAGGAGGAGGTCGGCCAAACACCCAAAAAGGGTATACGCGCCAACTATATATATATATATAAAGTTTTTTAGCCCAAATAGTGAATGTATTGAAAAAAAGTCGAAATCATCTTTACTGACCATGCGAATGTTTATCTCGGAGACTATGCAAAACTGCAGGAATAAGGGATCAAAAACCGCATACGGTCGTCGAGAAGCCAATGCTCACGCCAGGCCAGGCAGCCACTTGAATGGTAATACATATCGAAAAAAATTATTGGTGTTCCTTTTTAAAGAGAAATCACCTTAGGAACCGACCCTTAAATTTCCGCACATTCGTAAACTCTGAAACGATCCATGTTAAAATGGAAAACTATCAATATTATCAGGCCACTCATTTCTATTCGTAAATTCGGTTGCTGTTCCGTAGACAGAGAGTTTTAATTTGATGTTTGCACTTTGTGCCCTCTACTCATCACAATACCTCATCCAAACCCAGTTCCCTTATTAAACTTATGATAGAGCTGGGTTGAGTTAAGCGCATATGCTTTTCTTTTCGCTGTAATTAACTGAGATGCATCAAATTTCTCCGCTCAATAGCGATGACCTCAAGAATAAGGAGAGTCTCTGGGGATTGGTCGTAAAAACGACAAGAGTCAGTGGACCATATCCCAAATCTGTGCAGAGGACCGCGCAATCTGCAATGACCTGTGAGAATGCGTGAATGAGTATTCTCAGTTCCGGTAAAGATATCGCCTCGCGTAACCCCATAGTTTGGACCCAGCTAGCCTCCCTTAGTCGTAGCTCTTCATTCCTTGTCTCATAGCAAGAAAGTTATCGAATCCTATTAATAACGAGGTCGCAGCCTCTCTAGCTAATGCATCTTCCCTGTTATACCCTTGTGTCCGTTGTAATTACAATAGGATAAGTTAACCAATTCTTCTTCCTCTTATTGCTTGGCGCGATAACCGCTTGAGCGATTTTGAGCCAGTTGAACAACGTGCGACAGTCGTTTATTCCTCGTGGTAATTCGCGGCAGTTGGACAAAGCAAATGAAGCCAAATGCTTCTCCACCTGATTATTCCAGCACAGTGGAGGCCTTCTTTCTCTGCTAGCACCAGCTGGTATCGCTCTGAAAACTTCCAGAGCTGAAGTCTTGTAAGCCAAAGTTGTCATTCGGCCGACATGATCTAGCCAGCGGAGTCGCTGGGTCTTTTTTAATCAATTGATTGATACAAATATTGAAAGGTTGCTTTCACATTGTTTATGACACTGATGTATAGTAGTAATGTAATCTTGGGTGAGCTTAACCTATAGATACTCAGGACCATATCAAGGGTCAAGCTTATATTTGCATGCTGGGTGGTGCACCAAGCTATACATCTGAGAAGAGCATAAATGCGGCGAGTTCATTGAATATGGATGGATAACGTTAGTGTGAGATGCTTTGAAAATTGGGCTTATCGAAAAGCAATGCACGAGAGTCTACCACTCCTAAAGCCGCAATATCGATTTTGAAATAAAATGTCAGAGAAGTGCAGAATAATAACATAACTTTTTTTGTGTTTTTTTTTTGGCGGTGAGGTTGTAAACGTCGTTACTACGTGTATAATGATTCCACTAAAAACATCCCGCACCAGGACTGCTTTCGATTTGCTTCAAACTACAGGTCCAAGACGGCGTCTTAAGAAGGATACTTACTTACTCTCCCGCGTCCAGGGTGGCCTGTTTTGAAAAACGTATGCTTAATGCTCTTCAGTATAAGATTCCCTTTCACACCTCTTTTTTTTTAGGATAATATCCTCCACGAAATTTCCGACGGCATGCCATATTTCTTCACTTTTCATCATTTTTTCAATTATTTCTTCAAGTGTAAGTAAGTCAATAGCTCGCTACAGAGCTTTTCTCTCTGAAGAGAGCTGTTCTCTTTGAAGAAGGTGTGCTCCGCTTCGTCATACTCAGTACCATATATGCAGTTTGGTAGGTTCACGTTTCCCATTCACCACAAATACCTGCGAAAACACCAATGTTCAGACAAAAACTGTGTGAGGTAATAGTTAATCTCACCGTGATTTCTTTCTACCCACTGTTTTAAATCGGGTATTAGTCTCGCTGTCCATCTAATGTACTGCTCAGAGTTCCATATTGCTTGCCAAAGTTTGACCATTTGAATTCTAATATCTTTGGAGTTGAACCAAAGTAAATGATAATAAATTCCATCGAAATCATGGCAATATCAATTAAGATATAAAAGGAAATATAGACCGGCAAGGAAACATACAAATTATAATAAAAGGTGGCGCAAAATTAATCACCCTAGCGGAAGATTTAAAGTTTTTGCAAATGACATCGTACGTCAATCATATTTGACACTTGTGTAAGAGATAGCTGCAGTAGACAAACAGATAATCGATGGAGCGCGTGAAGGTTAAAATAAACACATACGAAATTTAATAGTAGCAAAATTGGATATTTTGGAAAGTTGGATTGATATGATTGGTATACAGGGTCTGGTATTCGAAGTATAACTAATTAAAAAGCCCGTAAATTTAGTTTGGAAAGTCACTTTTATTCAATTCAAAGTCAAAAATGTGTGAAAATAACACAAAATTAAGAGTCAATTTACTTCTGCTCGATATGAGCACCTTTTGCCTTCACTATAACCTTGAGACGGTCCAGAAACGAATCGTAAGCTGCCCGAATGTAAGTTGAAGGTATTTTGGCCAACTCGCGGACAATGGCTTTTTTCAGCGCCTCGAGACTGGCGAATCTTTTAGCTCTAAAATGGGCTAAAGAGAAGAATCCATTGGATTCGCGTCTGGTAAATTAGAAATCCATTGTGTGGATAATATAAAGTTTGGAACGTTCTTTTTTAGCCATTCTTGTTTCACTCCAGCTTTGTGAGATGGTGCGGAGTTCTGTTGAAACGTCTATGGTCTGCAGCCGAAATATTTGTCTTTCCCGATAATATTTCGCATTCTCCTTGACGACAGACTCGATAAAAACGATTGGAGAGCACCCTTCTGCGGTTATAGCGGCCCAAACTATTACCTGTGGCGGGTTCCGCATCCATGGACAATCGATGACTCAAATTCTCGTATGAACGGTCGGTCAAATAAACCCTATCGTTTTGGAAGTTTACGAAATGCTCAATTTGAAAAATTTTCTCGTTAGAAAACACATTGTTCGGAAATTGACCGCTTTCGGCCAAGCGAAGTAACTCCTTCGCTCTCTCAAGTTTGACTTGTTGCTGCTTTGGTGTAAGATCGTGCACCTCTTGTAGGGTTTGACTTTGAGATCATTTTTCAGTATGTGGCGGATGCTACGGTCAGATATTTTCAGTTCTTTCGCCATTTGATTGGTACTTCATCGGGGATTTTACCCAAGTCGCTTCTTCACGTTTTGAACCATTTCACGTGACGTTGCAGTCTTTTGATGACCACGATGCTACAAGTATCATTGTAATGAGTAATAGTGCGATAAACAAAAACTTTATTTACTTGAAGGTGCTCGAGCATGCGCTTGGCTCCCGCCAAATATTTCTTTTTTCGCGTTTACTCTCGGCAAATTGTTTCCGCGCGCTGATAAACAATACTTTGGACTGTCATGTAACCCACTTATAAACAGCTGAAGCCCGTGCACAAGCTGCGCGGGCGGTTTGAAGTTGGTAACCCTTCGAGTGCCGCACCCTGTATTATGGATTTTAAATTAATATTATGCTTCAAAAAAAAACTTTAATTTATTTGCCATTTTTTAGTTTAACGCAACTACTTAAATTTTTATGAATATGGAATTTAAAATCCAGGTTTTCAGTTTCCAACTTCAGTCATAATTCTATGGCTAGCACTGTATGTGTGTAGGTACAGATTGTGTAGCATGAACACTTATCCTTGTAATTGCCAGTAAGAATTAAAATTAATATCCTGCTGTTGGCGCACTATTTCAAAACTCACCCACTTGACTATTTGCAATTATTCTTAACTCGTATACCATTTGTATTTTGCACCCCACAGGTTACACGCTAGCACACACACACAGAGGAGTTGTTCAAGTCAGGTCACCACCACCAACATTGTATGTCTTTGTCACTCACCTAAGCCAAACTTGCACTCTAATCTCAAAGTTTTGCTTCTACAGCAGCGACTCCTTACACTCATTATCATTTGTTGCGAGACATGGGCAATTTGCAAAAGTGCAGACGCTTTACCTGCCCGCTGCTACACTTCACTTTATGCCGCCTGTTAATCCTGCAGCCAATGCTAGCCTATTTGCCTGCTTGCTTATTTTCACCGCATGATTATTTCAAGACAATTTGTGTAGTGCCGTCCTCCACAACGTTACCTTTATTCTGCACACACACAAATATATACTTACTAAGTGACTGTAGTAATGGCGGCAAATGGTGTTTGTATTCCCCAAAGGATGTACCAACTAATGGCATATATTTGTTTGTGAATTGCTTGCGCCTAAGAGGAAGTGCCGAGTTTTTCCTGAGCATAGCTCGTGTGCTTTTTGAAAAAGGATAAGAAAACACATCCTGCTGTCGGCTGCTGGTAAATGGTGTATGGTATTGGATTTTGGTAAGTCTACAGTGTAGCGCAATCGCTTTTGCCCATTTACTATTCGCACTTGTAATTATCCTTTTCGGGAAACGTAATTTTCAGTAGACTATTAATTTTGGCTAAGATTGCAAATGTAAACAGGTCGTTAAATGTTTTATTTGTATAAATTTGGTTGTCTGTTTTTATGTGTGTTTTATGTGTACGAGTATTGAGCTTTCTAGGTACTGAGAAATTTGTAAGTTTAAAAAATTTGTAAATTCTGTTCCAAGTTCATCGATTGGGGAGAAAGGACTGGCATGAATTCAATGATTTTGCTATTTGGCAATTATATAGAAATGAATATAGGCCCTACACGTCTCTTAACGCCTTACCGCCCGCTAATGTTTTGAGAGCCCGGTGACTATAAGACCGGTGATTTTAGGCCTAAAATTATTTTGGGAAATCTTTGATACTTTTTTTTTTAATTAATATATATTTGAATATTTGAATTTTTCCAAAAATTGGTATTTCAATTAATGGATATGTTGTCCAATAACTATGTAATGTAGCTTTTTCCACATGACTCATTAAAATTATTGGGTATGGGAATAAGTTTCCGTCCTCGTAAAAGAGATATCGCTGCTGATGCTATTTTTTGTATTCGCCCTAAAAATATACTAGTGATTTGAAGGTGTATATGTGAGGTCTCGATCGCAGTAGTTGACATTCGTTTCGCGCAAAGATCCTTTTTTATCTTACGTCAAAAATGTCTACGTTCGTCCCGAAAAAACAGCATTCGCGAGAAGTCATCCTTTACCTTTTAAAGAAAAGTGCAACTGAAACGTGTCGTACATTGATCAATATTTACGACAATCAAGCTCCATCAAATACAACACGTAAAGAGTGATTTCGACGCTTCCAAAGCGACAATTTCGACGTGAATGATAGAGATCGCGAAGGGGCACCGAACAAATTCGAAGATATTCAACTACAACAATTATTGGATGAAGACGCATGTCGAATCCTTGATGATATGTCTAAAGAGTGGGATGTTGGCAAATCAGCCGTCGATAAACGTTTGCATGCGATGGGAATGGTCCATAAAGCAGGTAACTGGGTGCCATATCAATTGAAGGAGGATGCTTCTTGAACGGCAGAAAAGAAAAGTTTTCTGCATCGCATCGTCACTGGCTATGAAAAATGGTAACCCTAAGCATCGAAGCTGTTGGAGCCTGCCAGGTGAACCGACAGCAAAAACAAATATGCATGCTTTAAAGGTTATGTTGTGCATCTGGTGGGATCAGCAGCGTGTCACCTATTACGAACTCCTTAAAGCATCTAAAACCATCACTGTCGATCGTTACCGACTGCAGCTAATACGTTAGAATAGAGTTCTCAAAGAAAAGCGGCCCGAATGGGACGGTAGACATGAAAAATTGATTTTGCTGCACGAGAACGCCAGGCCGTACGTTGCTAAATCGGTCCAGAAATATTTAGAGGGACTGAATTGGTAAATCTAGCCCCACTCGCCATATTCCTCAGACATTGCAACTTCGGATTACCATCTGCTCCGATCAATGCAGTCAGCACTTATTGAAAAGCGGTTTACTTCTTACGAGAGCATCGTAAACTGGCTCAATGAAAGGATCAAGTCAAAAGAACTCAAATTTTTCGTCAGAGGAATCCGTATGCTGCCTCAAGGGTGGAGTAAAGTTGTAGCTTCCAATGGCACATACTTCACTTAATATCATGTATTCTTAAATTGTTTAAATAATTCGGCTTTGGCTAAGAAAGGACCGATACTTAATCCCATACCCAATATAATACCAAAAAATCGCTTAATTTCAGGAATAATAACATCAGCCCACTTCGATGTGTTTTTCTCAAAAAGAAAAATCTCCAACAATTAATTATTTCAGCAATGTTTTCCAAGTTTCCGTGATTTTTAATCATTCCTGGTTCGTCCTAATGTATGGCGCAGAATCGTGGACGGTGACAACATCCGATGAAGCGACGCTTGGAGTGTTTGAGAGAAAGATTCTGCGTAAGATTTTTTGACCTTTGCACGTTGGCAACGGCGAATATCGCAGGCGATGGAACGATGAGCTCTATGAGCTTTACGACGACATGGACATAGCGCAACGAATAAAGATTCAGCGGCTACGTTGGCTGGGTCATGTCATCCGAACGGATACAAATACTCCGGGTCTGAAAGTATTTGATGCGGTACCAGCTGGTGGTCATGTAGAGTGTTAGTTTTGTTCGTCGAGAGAGGACTTTACTGGATTTCAAGGCTGACATTGTTATCGGTGTTAATGCTGGTTCCTTAATAAACGAAGTCTTTTACAATCTCGAAATTATAACTGTCTACAGTGACGTGGGTGCCGATATGCGAGTGTCGATTTTTTTTTAATTTTCTACTCTTAAAAGTTCCTATTCTTTATTTCTTCAACTATAATAAAGTGTGCCCCAGACAAAGCAATTTGCATTGGTCGAAGCGGTCCACCCCACGGCAGGCTATGGTAAACCTCCGAGTGTATTTCTCCTCATATAAAACCATTTGCGTTCGGAGTCAGCTTAAAACTGTAGGTCCCTCCATTTATGGAATATAACAGAAGTGTACGCGCTATTTATTTATTTTTTAGTTTTTATTTTTTAATGACAGTAGCAACTCAAACTTAGCCCCGTCTCCCATTTACTTCCTTTCCTCTTTTATCCTTTTATTGATATGCTCCGTGGGCCCCTGCGTGGGCAACCATATGACTTAATGACAGTCAGAAGGAGTGAGAATTGGTTTAGTTTCCTAATTTTTGAATTGATCTTTCATTTTTCTGTATCATCGCATGTTTTCCTTATAGTCCTCAGTGATGATTTTAATTAATTTATATAATAATAACTTTCTGCCCCCGCACTCAGCATTAATTTCGTAGCAGAGGCATTTAAATTCAGATTCGGCTTAGGATACTTTCAGAATGGGACCATTTGCTCATCATCTCGATATTTGTTGTTATAAACTCACAAGAGTTCACAAATCTTACGCAGAAGTTTGCTCTCGAACACTTCGAAAGTCGCCTCCTCCGATGTAGTCATTGTCCAATAATTCCAAACTGCATCTCCTCTTACTCCTTTTGCTACTGGTGGAGTTTGTTCTCATAAAAATTATAAAGCATTCGATTTATGGCCTACTGATATATGTACAATTTCGAAATGAAATGGTTGAAAGAAAATCAAGATTTAATGCGAATAAAGCTTTGAAGCCGTATCAAGAATAAAAACCACTGACCTGAAGAAAAAATGTTTGTAAGTTTTGCATTTTTCAATTAAGGTTATTATTGACCTAAAAAAAATGTTGGTAAGTTTCGGAATTTTTCAATAAAGGAGTACTGCTGCCCTTCATTGAAAAGTGGCAAAACTTACCAACACTTTTTTCGGGCTTACATTAAACTTCTTTGTACCTGAAGTTCTACAATCGGTCATTCTACAATAGTTTCTGCTTTTCTTTCTAAAATGCAACGGCAAACCTTTCTTTGATAACACCCTTTATTACCCAGAGAGTTCTTCACTGTGAGCATTCGATTGTAACCAACTTATTTGTCTTCATCTTTGCATAGCCACTTAACATACCCAGCTCAACTTTCTCTCCCCAATATGTTCTATCCGCAAGTAACCCCATGCCACATCACTTGACTCCAACTGTTTTTTTGTTCCTCCTGTTTCTTCTAAGTTGCGGATTCGGATGCCACAAAAGAGTGTATTAATTGCGAATTCGCGGTTGTGTTGGCGCTCTTCCAGACAAACAGTCGGCGAGTATTTGGGTTTATTACTTGTTCACAAAGCTCTGCTATTATTCTGTTTACAATTCCTTGTTTTCCCCGTTATGCTGGCTCTTACAAGTTAGTAGCATAGACAGGGGGGATTGTGGGAGGGGCGTGAAGGATGAATAAAGTTTCATTTTAATTGCTTCACATTCTTTAAGCCAAATAGTATAATTTGTTTAGACTTTCGGTAATTGTGTTGGTGGCTTTATGGCTGTTAGACAAAATGGTCATTAAAGTTCACACAAAATTACAAGGACAAGTGAAATAAAGCAATGTGTTTTTGATTTATTCGTTAATTGTAAGAGGTAAATAAGTTGACTCTGATTGCTTTAGAATTCACTTTGCCATAGATATATTTACTCGTATATAATTCATATATATAAAAAGCATGAGATCAGAGAGAGTCCAGGAACTCATAGGAAATAAAATTCATTTTGGTATTGCAATATAGAGTGAGCTTTGGGTTCTGAACCAAACGATTTTTCTATTCGTTTAGTATTTAATTTACCAGGAAATTGTTTTGACATACTAAACTATTCACGTTACTTTCACTTCTTCTTCTTAATTGGCGCGATAACCGCTTACGCGAGTTTGGTCGAGTTTAACAGAGCATGCCAGTCGTTTCTTTCTCGTGCTAACCGGCGCCAATTGGACACACCAAGTGAAGTCAACTCCTTCTCCACCTGGTCTTTTGCAACGCAAAGGAGGCCTTCCTCTTCCTCTACTACCACCAGCTGGGACCGCATCGAATACTTTCAGAGCCGGAGCGTTTGTATCCATTCGGACAACATGACCCAGCCAACGTAGCCGCTGGATCTTTTTCGCATATGTCTATGCCGTTGTAAAGCTCATAAAGCTCATCGTTCCATCGTCTGAGATATTCGCCGTTGCCAACGTGCAAAGGTCCAAAACTCTTACGCAGAATCTTTCTCTCAAACACTCCAAGCGTCGCTTCATCGGATGTTGTCATCGCCCACGCTTCTGCGCCATACGTTGGGACGCGTATGATGAGAGCCTTATAAAGTGTTACTTTTGTTCGTTGGGAGAGAACTTTACTACTCATTTGCCTACTTAGTAGCCAAAGTAGCACTTGTTGACAAGAGAGCTTCTACGTTCCATTTCCAGGCTGACATTATTATCGGTGTTAATGCTGGTTCCTAAATAAACGAAGTCTTTTACAATCACGAAATCATAAGTGTCAGCAGCGACGGTGCCGATATGCCAGCTCGCCGACTGTTTGTTTGATGATAGGAGGTACTTCGTTTTGTCCTCGTTCACAACCAGACCCATTCGCTTTGCCTCTTTATCCAGGTTGGAGAAGACAGAACTAACAGCGCGGTTGTTAAGGCCGATGATGTCAATACTCGTATCATCGGCATACGCCAACAATTGTACGCTCTTGTTAAAAATTGTGCCTGAGCGATTAAGTTCTTCGGCTCGTACGATCCTCTCCAACATCAGGTTAAAGAAGTCACACGACAGCTAGTCACACTGTCTGAAACCTCGTTTGGTATCAAACGTCTCGGAGAGGCCCTTCCCAATTCTGACGGTGCTGCTGGTGTTGACCACGTCATTTTATTTCATCGTTATTTTCACTCCTTTAACTAAAATCATCGTTTCGTATTGAATTTGGAGAGCCTTTCAAAATTATTTCATTAACTTCAATTACTAAATCTGTGGATAAACTGGAGGTTGAAGACGACCTTATCAAGTTTATCAGAATACTTAACGACTGAAGGGTGGCATCTCTCTCCGCCGGCAGGTGCGTAGGTGTACTCTCCAAGGCGGCGTTCTCTCACTATTTCTCTGGGTTGCCGTTGTGAACGACTTGCTGGAGGAGCTGGTGAGAAGGGGCCACAGGGTGATTGCCTACGCGAACGAACGCTTATTGTCGGAGGAAAGTTTGAAGATATCTGAATGTAGTTGCTAGGTGGGCAGCGGATTACAGAGTATTCTGCAAGGAGCTCCCCATCAGACTCAAGTTCAGCTTACCGGGCCACTGCAATGTATTTGAAGCAAAGGTAGCGGGAATTAAAGTAGTATCTGAATGGCTGCTCATTTGTGTAATAACTATAATGTGCGAGACAGATGAGCTGGATAAATAAGAGAAATGCGAGGTAGTTACGCAGCAAACGATTGGAATCCCATTACCTACCTGCGGTCTGCTACTGGAGAGATGTATTTCGTGTCAACTCAGCGGGCGCTGGGTAAGTACACAAACCTGTAAGGTCCCGAAATCTTTCCGGCCACGAGTGGATCGGAGGCGCTCGAGAGATCTCCTGCGGTTAACAGAATCTCAGCTCTCGAATTTCGTGGGTGCCCGTACAGGACATTGGCTGCGTGGAATGCATGCTGAGAGACTTGAAGAAGATACGCAATACCATTAACCAAAAACAAAGGACTTAGGGTTTAAAGGACTTCAGACTTTCACTTGATTTCATTCAAGTTATATAGTTTGGTAGGTAGAAGTGGCAATTGGTATTTAAACCAACTACCTTAGATCGTTGCCGATCCATGTGAAACCTTCTATTCCTTTTTAAAGCATTTTGTCTTAATCCCATTGATCTGGCTGACACGTATATCTTTAAGGTTATCGGTATAATTCACCGATTGAGTAGCGTCTTTGTGCGCCTAAAGCCCAATTCTGTCCAAATTCTTTTTGTAGACATACATGTCAGGCATGTCCAACACCTAAATCACCTCATTGATTAGTTGCGGCAAGCCGAGCAGCAGTGTTACTTGCATTCTGTTTACCTACCAAGTCTAGAGGAGGTAAGAAGAAAAGAGTATTCAGAGTGTGGTTCTACGAGCGCCATACATATAAGCGAAATACGCTGAACCCTCCGAAACCTATTTCTAATCGTAGTCTTGTCGAGAACCATCCATTTAACTAATATACATACAGGGTTGGCCATATTAAACTGACCCATGTGATTATTAAAAAAATATGGAAAAAGAAACATTTTTTTGTGTTTCATTGTGAAAAACATTTAATTTAGTTCAAGGAGATTCGTTTACATCACTTTTTGAATATGATATCGCGCAAGTGGTCGCCCTTAGCACGTATTTGGATATGTACATATAATCCTGTAAAGGAGGATAGGTGTAATAACGGTCCTATACAGCCAGTGAGTGCTTCCGATGAACTTTTTGCATGAAAATAGAGCTACAAAAGCTTTTCCTAACCTGTCCTGTACATACCTACATTTATGTCCTAAGTTTGTTTCTTTTCGAGAATTTCATCTAAATATTTGGCGCTATCTCTTACTTCTAGTCGTACACCGTTTAATGTTGGCTCCACAATTGTGGAATTTTATATTTCTTCGATAACAGCAATAATTCTGTTTTCTAAGGGTTCACACCCAAGTTCAAAATTATATAGACTACCTATATCTGTTCTGCGGAAGTTTTTTGGACCTTTGCACGTTGGCCACGGCAAATATCGCAGGCGATGGAACAATGAGCTGGGTAAATGAAGAAGAGAAATGTAGCTTCCCTTGGAGTGTCCAACTGGCACGAGAGAGAAACGACTGCCACGCCTTGTTAAACTTGGCCAAAATCCCGTAAGCGGTTATGATGCCAATCAAGAGAAGCGAGATATATCTGTTTATCTAAAAGTTTTATACAAATTCTAATTAAAATGTTGGAAATTTGATGAATCTTTCTAAATTTCGTACACAGTTAGGGAGTTTTATTCACATGGTTTTTGTTAAAGAATGATATATTTTTATAAATTTATTTTTAAATCTTTATTGAAAATTAGTTAAAATTAAATTTAAAAAATTAAGTTCCAAAATTTATAAACACAAGATATAAATATATATATATATAAATTACGCCTATAACTTATGACCATAAATTAACCTTTTTTTATATTAAATTTTTTGGGCAAAATGACGTTTATCGATTACCTTTTATTTCCGCTAAAAAATTTCACAGTTTCAGTTCAATTACCTCGCCTTTTTTTGTTTGAAAACCTGTCGCATTTGGTCGTGTGCACATGAAATCCGTCACAAATGCATCAAAATTAAACTTCCAAGCAACAACGCCACCAACTTACTACACCAGGTATTCTCAATCTTTTTTGCACTGAAAAACTCTTTACCGAGTAAATTTGTTTGGCGATGCCCTGCTAAAAGTAAATGCCGACATCTGAGTTTTGTAAGGTCAACCATTGGGAATACATCCTTCATTTACTATTGAAGAAAAGTTTAAAGACCGTAGAGTTTTTATTGTTATAATCTATTGGAAAATGTTGCCCCACAATCAATGGGAAGGACGATATTGCTTTTCTGTGCATAATTTCTTAATTCGGATGAACAGTTTTGTAACAACTACTATTTTCTATTGTTCTTCTATTCGATTTCTATTCCTCCTATTTCCTTCTTCCAACTGATTTGTTATCTCTTATGCTCTTATTACAAGATGCTGAATTTGTTAGCTTCCTATCATAAGATGTAGAACCATCCCCCATAGCACGCCTCTTCGACTAATCAAATAGGAGATGATGGTTTGGTCGATTGGAACGGTTTTTAATCCAGTCTTGTGGATAAAATTCTTTGAAAATATTCAATAGAATTAGTACTTAATATCAATGAGTGTTTGAGTAATATCCTGAGCAGTTTTTCCTTGCAAAAATACTTTAAAAAGGAAAACCGTCTTATTTCCTTGTTTATCTTCTATGAACTTCAGCCTACAATAAAATATTTTCCCGACTGCCGCAATGTCTTTCAGGCTGAACTGATGACAATAATAAAAAACCGTGGCACTCGTACAGTGTCCAGATACCTGGAGATGATGTCCACATTTTCACTGATGGCTTGACGGCGATAAAATCCCTCCCAAAGCAGTCGACAGCCTCCAAGATAGCCATGAAATACCGCACATCTCGTAACGGTACAGCTGAGTCATGCGTCCCAAAGGTAAGATGCGTTCCTAGCCATTGTGACATTGAGGGTAACTGTAGCTGAACTAGCGAGACTCGGCACCAAATTGACTGATAAGTACACAGACAATGATATATACAACTTACTACTATATACGGGCCGCGACAAGGTTTCTCCGTTATCCTCTGCCATGCGCCAACCACGCGGGTGATGTCGATTTAGTCTCTTCTTAACACGTGCCCGAGCCAACTCCATTTTCTTTTGAGGATTTTCAGGCACATTGGTGTCTGGTTACAACCATTCCATTTTTAATATTTTGCGGAGACAACGATTGGCGAAAACCTGCAGCGTTTGGAGGTCAGAGGCTACACGGTTCCAGCTTTCGCAACCGTTCATAGAAGCGGAGTTCACGTTGGAGTTAAATAGTAAGACAAGATTGGCCAAACTCTTGTGGGTATAGTCGTCACATCGACACCAGAACCGGAAAGATAGGCTGATAACCTGCTAATCTTAAATATAATCTTATCAACGAAAACACAACAGATAAATTAAACCCAATCACACAAGCCTACCTTAACAGTTTTATAAACTACTTATTTTTGAGGAAATTGTAAAGCAGCGTAAGATGGCGTAATGAAACCACTTGCAAAATCGCCTGACAATGATGGCCAACTCCCAATGCTAATCGCACAGAAAACTTGCTAAGCCAAAGTGAGCATTGTCTTAGTCATAACCGGGGCACTGCCTAATAGGTAGACATGCCCAGAGGATGGGCCTTGCAAACACATGACTTCTGCAGATGGTTTTTATATGAGGAAGAGACGATATCGCACCTGCTGTGTCATTGTGCTGCTCTGTTCAGATGCAGATTTACCATTTTAGGCAGGCAATTTTTTAATGCATTGGCAGCTCTCACTGCTGTGGAAGTCAAGGATCGTCTAAAACTTTTAAAAAGTACACACTGGTTTTTGAAGCTCCTCACGCGGGGTCACAATGGACTATGATCCTATGTGCGTCCAATAGTGGACAACCGCTTTAACCTAACCTAAACTATGTTTGTTGTAATTACTATCTTACAACACAATTTCTAAATTTTACACCAGACATCTTTTCATTTACACATGCCTTGCTTTTACTTCCTCGCCGCCAGGTGTGCGCTAAGTTTGGGAACCCCTGTACTACACTAAAACAATTCATTTGAGCTTTCTAACAGAGTTTTGCTGGCTTGTCACTTGGTAAGCTGCAATTCGCAGTTAATTTCCCGCAAGCGTAACGAAATGAGGCACAAAACGTGCCACATGCAAAGCGAGCGGGGGAATGCCAAACGGACACACTCTGTTGACTATGGTTGTCGGGTTGCAAGCAATCTAACTAGGCTGTTTGCGTTTTATTTGGTGAGAAAACATTTACGCACTAATTTCGTTGCATAAAGTTTGCATTACCAGTACAAGTACTTGCACACAAACACATCTACCCACACACACACTCACACAGGCACACAAATAGTATTCAATGCACATTATAGTATTTGATGATTGTTTGGTATGGCCATGAGTGAGTGTGTGGGTGCGTGTGTGTGTGTTTGGTTGGCCGTGCTATTATCCCAATGTAACCAGTTGAATTGGCAACACTCCTACAATTCGATGCGCTTGCGGCTTTAATTGTATGTAGCGCGCGGGGGTGACGACGTTGGCTGTTTGCCACAGCAGCAAATAGCGCACGCGTCCCGCCACGTGCATCAATTACGCGGTTAACTGCATTCAAATTGAGTTGTTTGGACCGCCACAGCCGCAGCTGCCCTCGGCTAATAGCCTGCATAGCTGATAAACAACCCACTTTGTTGTTGCTAATGCTTATTGGATACCAAATATGTATGTAAGTAGTGATTTGCATGTGTGTGTTGTTGATGTTGTTGTTATTCGAGTATTTAGCCTGCTGCTCAATAACAATGTAAATCAGTAACACGTTAATTGTGAAAACACTTTGGTTATTGTGTGACGGCTGGTTTATTCCATTAGTGCACAAAATGGCGTCGAACACTTTAACAGTAGGCGGACTCCACAGCAATGGGCTGGCGCTTAGGTACATATGCATGTAAATATGTACACACGCATATTTTTACGATTTTAGAGGATTACTTATAATGAAATTCATAAAACTATTGGCACCTAGAAATGCCACAGCTGAAGCAATTACACTGGGTTACAGTGAAAACCCGTTGGAATCTATTCAGTTCCTGAGTAGAACCGCTCGGCTGACGTCCTAGTGCGTTATGGACTCTACGAAGGCACGCCGTTCCAAACCTCATATATAATATTAGATACTTGGTGATAAGATATCCCTTCGTAGGGTCCGTAACACATTCAGATGCCAGCGTATTCCTCATTGGTAAACGTCGCCATATCCACAAGCAGAGATCAAAATCCAGTTCACGAGTCAAGTCAGAAGAATGAAATTCAGATGAAATTACTAAACGTAAGTGAAACTCACTTGGCCACTCCTTACGCAGCTCAAAGAGCGATATCACCAGAAATGCAGTTGAGTGGAACCCGCAAGGCAGTCGCCGCAGAGGAAGACCGTCAGAGGCGGATTATAGATGGAGAAGACGAATAAAACTTGGAATGAAATTAAATTACTGGCTCAAAATCGGGACCAGTGGAAACAATTTGTTGAGGCCCTTTGGTCCATATAGGAATAAAAGGATCAAATATATATAAGCTTTTACAGATATTTTCCAACATACAGGCGTATCTCAGACTAAAGAAAAAAAAGGACTATTAAAGTGAAGCATGCACCCAAACTAACGCGTATGGAATACTGAAGGTGCGCCTTTTGAAAACCGTTACTTTATTTTACGCGATTTTGACAAAGCTGACGTCCAGCGCCATATTAATACAAGACAAATAAGCAAAGCAAACGAAAGGAGAAGAAATTACGTGTTTTTAAAAACTCAGTGAATGGCTTAGAAATATTGTGATTTGTGAGATTTAAACTAAACAAACTAATGAAAACGAAGTGCCGCGTACTGAATTGTGAAAGCACAAATTATAAGAATACTTCCAAATGCAGTTTTTCTCCGTTCTTATGCGTATGTGTCTGTGTGTTTGGTTCTTGTTGTTATTGTTGCAACATAAACATACCCCATACTTGTACGAGAAATGCTGCTGGAGTGACAGTCCTTTGCCGGATATAAATCCGTGCCTTTCCGGTAACGTAGTACCAACTGCAGTGAGAACGGTATTTCTATTGCTTTCGCTACTGTTCGCCTTCAAAAATAATTATCTTTTCTTTTTGTTTGTGTGTTCTCGGGGCATGATGTTGCAGTGAATTCGGAAGTCACTATATTATATTCTATCGCATGCAGGAAAAAATGTCCTCCCGGCCTTTTCAAATATTTATGTTATGCTAGGTACTAAGCATAACGAGTTTAAAAAGAGGTTCAAAAGGTGCAAAATCCCCAACAACTAATCAGATAGGTTCATAATGATGACCCAACGAAACACTGAATCCAAAATCATTATACAGGATAGCAAATCTGAGGCCTTTCCCATGCAGACTGGCGTAAGGCAAAGCGACATAATCTCACCAGCAATTCTTAACGTAACCTTTGAAAGTCAGGCCTATTTTTTGTACGCTAACGATACGATACGGCGGCCGCCATAGCCGAATGGGTTGGTGCGCGACTACCATTCGGAATTCAGAGAGAGAACGTTGGTTCGAGTCTCGGTGAAAACACCAAAATTAAGAAAAACATTTTTCTAATAGCGGCCGCCCCTCGGCAGGCAATGGCAAACCTCCGAGTGTATTTCTGCCATGAAAAAGCTCCTCATAAAAATATCTGCCGTTCGGAGTCGGCTTGAAACTGTAGGTCCCTCCATTTGTGGAACAGCATCAAGGCGCACACCACAAATAGGAGGTGGAGCTCGGCCAAACACCCGAAAAGCGTGTACGCGTCAATTATATATATATATATATATATATTAGGCCGGGGCGATTTGTGGGGAGGCAAAAAAATCGCCCATTGCTCTGTGAAAGTCATATTCTAGGGATCAAAATAATACGAATTCTGATGGCCCCCAATTTGGGTCGAACTTTTTAGTTTCTTTTCTCATGTAAAGGCCAAAAATGGTGATATTTCGAAATGATTGTTTGGGGAACCCCCCAGGGGAGTTCCAGGACGTGTGCCATTGGCATGGGTGGATCGGCCGTCCAAAGTTAGTGGGGGTCGGTCATACATTTGGACTCGATTGGAGCACTCTAAATTGGTCAAAATGGGATTTTTCGTTCGACCCAAATTGGGGGACATCAGAATTCGTTTTAGAGGTATGGTTCCTTCGGCAAAGTTTCTTATTTTGATCCCTAGAATACGATTTTCACAGAGCAATGAGCGATTTTTAAATCGACCTGCCCAAATATATCTATAACGATACATTCGGGTTAGTTTCACCCCAATTCATAAACTTTTTCCGAAAACAGAGTTAAACCTTTTATTTACACTTGTTTCTGGAAGTATTTAGAAAAATAAATTTAAAATGAATTATTTAATTTAATTTATTTGAAGGTTTCAGATAATATATTTTCTACACATAAATAAATATTTTTAACAAAAATAGGCTTTGCGTTTTAGAGAAACAGAATTTATGGCAGAACATTTTTTATCATATTTGGATGATGAAATAATTGATTTTGGTAATGATGATAGTGTCCTAGACTTGTTAATATATGGTCCACACTTTCTTTTGCGTTGACTGTATATGTCAAAAAAGTAAGCGAGCTACACACTGGGGTAAATTTCACCCAATCACTTTTTAAGATCTGCGTAAATTCGGTGCACACGAACTACTGAGGACTTACTGCATGAATTCGAAAAGTAAAATCGACGTTGATAAAATACAGCTAACGGCATATTTCTAGATCAAAACTTATCAAACATTTTGTGTGGTGAGTGTAAGTTAATGTTGTGATGTAGAGGAGGCGATGATCAATTATAATTATATGCATATGCCGAAAATAATGAGATAGTAACTAAAAATAAAAGTATTAATGTTGAAATTAATGCAGCGGCATATTGGCTAAATATTATATATAGCCCAAAGACTAAATATATATCCCAAAGAAAAGTACTGAAAACGAAGGCATACACCAACAAAGCAAGGGAAAGGCCAAGATGGATAGATGAAGTAAAAGATATGGAAAAAACAAAACGGAACGAGCAGTATGGAGACGTACCTTTTAGCGGGTCACAGCTTAAAATAAGCTGTAGCGCCAAACGATGATGATCAAATTGGGTTTGGAATCAATGCTTCGATGTTTTTTTGCACAAAAACTGATTTTGGACTACGTTCACGGAATTCGTCGCTGAGCGAACAGCGATTATGAGAAAATTCGTTGCATTCGTTGCATTGGATGTCTTTGTATTCCTTTATAATATTTTATATATTATTAGATAATATTATTAAGAAGAACTAAAGTATTGTTAATAAAAAAGTCATCGCTCTGCTCATATTATCGTTCCTAATCGGAGCATAGGACGTAAACAAAGGCTATCCAAAGAATTCTTGCTGCCGCTATTTGTCTGTTTTCTTCCGGTGGAAGAGCTCTAATTTAGGATGTTTGTACTCGTATGGCCATAGTTTACGCTTGCTTCCTTGTGGGTCTCATTGAAAAGCTATTTTGGCAACATTGTCGTCCTCTCTACGGAGTGTACGATCGATCAATCGAGCTCCGTTTTCGTCTTTTAATCTCAAAATTGATTGGGCAGCTATTAGTGAGTGAAAGAAGGTAGTATAGGAGACTGTTTATGACCAAAACATGCGGCATAAAAGATGGTGCTTGCTCGCCATATAATAGTTTCAGTTCATCGATGTTTGCTTGCCTTGTTAATTCACATCAAAAATTGTGAAAAATAGTCGCGCGAAGATATTCACATTTTAATTAATTTTTTTAGTTTTCAAAGCCATTATGAACAACACTAATATGATCCATACATCAAAACGCCCTGAGTTCGTATATGGTAAAATATATCAAACTTTCCAATGGAAACGTGAGGTGGCGCCTGACGAGACTAGAATTTTCCAAGGCCAGAAATAAAAATAGTGAACCTCATAGAGGCATTGTTTATGAATTTCGTATCAAGGCTTCTCCGAATATCTTCTTCTGCTATGGATATAAACTAAATACAGTGTAACCTCTCCTAACGGACACCTCCCTTTAATTAATACTTTTTGTACACTTAACAAATCTCATGTGTCTTTGCCCGCCACTATCAAAAACGCACTTGAAATGCCTCGGAGCCTCACAGTTTGAGGGCTGGGATTATATCTCAAAAATGGATCTTCTAGCGTTGGTTAGATTTGCTAAAAGAGCTGACATCCTACGTGATGTATACTTTAAATCTTAATAGAAGTCAGGCTCCAACTGGTATCGCTAGAGATCAAAAGGTTTATGCGTGGCTTAATGTCAGCCGGTTTAACCTAACCTAAACTAATTCTTATGCATCGCCAGAAGTTACCCTCTTTTGGGTGGACACCTCCCTTGGACGGACAGAAGCTGACAGGCACTGAGTGTCCGCCCAAGGTAGATTTCCCTGTATTCCCTCAAATAATCGACTAAATATTAGACCTTTTATTCTCGCAAATGCCACAGACAAAGGCATAAATTGCTGCGTATTAAGAATTCGTTGTAAATGATGCCATTGCAAGACGTATTTCATTCAGTTGCAGGACATTTTGCGTTTTCTCCATTTTAGTGCTGCAGAGGAAAATCCTAATCGACCATAAAAACATCAAATTTCATGCGACAGACGATTCGTTAAAAAATTTTATTGCTTCCAATTTAAAATATTAATAGCTGCAAAACACCAGCAACATATTTTCGCGAACAAAAACAACGTAAACATCCACACGCATATGCAACATTTCTATGTATGTGCGTGCATGTGTATGTGCAACAAAACAAAATATGTCACATATGAGTCGCACTAAGGACCTGCTGGCAGTTTTCAATATTACATGAGCACAAATTGTAATTTAATCCACAGATGTCACCATTACGAGATCATTGCGCGCCGCAATGGTTGGCAGTGGCAGTGGTGCTGGTGGCGGGGCGAGATGCTTATGACTTGACGGTGTCAGCAGTGGTGTCTGTGCGAAGGTAGATAACATGACGCACCAAGCAAGTGCAGCAGCACCATTCATGCCCACACACCAACACACGCCCAAAACACACATTGGCAACAACCAAAGGCGACACGTGCCTGTGGTTGCTGCAGCATTGTTGTTGTATGCCGCTAATCTTAATTCACGGCGGCAGCCCTCCACTCTTTTGCACCACAAGTGTCAAGTTGAAAAATTGCATTAAAGTCACATGAACAACAATCAAAATGTAATTCAACGGATTCATAAGGACTCATAAGGACAACAAACATAAGTGTTGCGCAGCAGGCGGTTCGGTGGCAGCAAACTGGTTCCTTTTATTTATAGCGATCAGCAGCAATACAAAGCAAGCTAAATAGTAGTGTAGTAGCAGTGAGCTTCCACCCCGAAAACTACGTGACGCACATGTGCTCGATATTCCACAGCTATGCAGCAACGCAAACGCAATTTTCTTGTTGGTAGTCCCTGGTGACATTTTAGCGCTCAAATGCGTGCAAAGCGGCCGCTCTACTATTTTCAACTTTCGCTGGAGTATTTTATTCTAAACGCTGGCGCATCATCAAAGCGAAATATCTTAAACGTTGTTTTTTTATTATTTTTGCTGCAACTAACAAAAGAATACTTTGTTGTTCGTTCTGCGGCTTATTTTTTGCACGCTTTCCCGCATTTCCGCATTTCCGAATTTCGTAGGCGAGCTGGGAAATCTGCCATAAAGAAGTATACTCACACTAACACTAATACTGACGCTGGCACTGCGAATGACAATCCACAATTCTAGTGCAAATGTGCTGGAGTATCAACAAAAATGAAATGTGAAGTTGGCTTTGGAACGTCGTTAGACTGGCGACACACGACCTAAAAAGGACTCTTGGGACGGTGTTTATGTCAACTGAGCGGCCATAATTCACATAATTCAAATGTGCGCAATGGCGTAGCATATCAACGGGCGCATCAAGTGGTACATACTCGCAGCCAAACATCCAATTATTTATATACACTTTATTTCGATACTCGTTGCATCTGCTGAGAGGTGGGTGGAAATTAAAATTTAATTGTTATTGAAGTGGTAAATATGACTGACTGGCTGACTGACGCTTGACTAGAGTTTTTGTTCTTGCATATCATTCACTTTATTATTATTATGCGTATATTGCTGTCACATTTGTCAACATTTGTTGACATTTCGAATATGACAAATAAAATTTGGGATAAAAGGGGACTGTTTAACGCTTGAGTAGGTTGATTTTCCATTATATATGTAAACAAGTGCTTGAGATTTGTGGGTTGATGAAAGGGTGCTCCCTGCTTTAAAATGTGATGCAAATTAACTTTCACATTATTCGCTAAACTCGTTCAATACACTAAAATATCTATAGATGCTGTGTTTATTAGATTATTATACACTTTTTCGAAGGCGAAAGCGGCTCACTTCAATAACCTTTACTATGCCCTGGCAACCTTATGAGTGGTGTAATCGCTTGTCTGGCGAGGCACGAACGAGGGGCTCATCTTACGCCAGCTAACATGCAGAAATTATAGTTGGATAGGCCATGCTCTTAGATTGGAATCTTCAGGTAAGCAGTAATATACTGGTGATTTGAAGGTGTATATGTGAGGTCTCGATCGCAGCAGTTTCGCGTAAAGATCCTTTTTTATCTGACGTCAAAAATGTCTACGTTCGTCCCGAAAAAACAGCATTCGCGAGAAGTCATGCTTTACCTTTTAAAGAAAAGTGCAGCTGAAACGCGTCTTACATTGATCAATATTTACGATGATCAAGCTTCATCAAATACAACATGTAAAGAGTGATTTTGACGCTTCCAAAGTGGCAATTTCGACGTGAGTGATAAAGATCGCGAAGGGGAATTGAAAATATTCGAAGATACTCAACTACTGAAAACGCATGTCGAACCCTTGATGATATGTCTAAACAGTTGGATGTTGACAGATCAACCGTCGATAAACGTTTGGACGCGATGGGAATCGCCCAGAAAACAGATAACTGAGTGCCACATCAATTGAAGGGTAGGGATATCGAGAGACGTTTGGTGACGTGTGAGATACTTCTTGAACGGTAGAAAAGAAAAGTTTTCTGCATCATATCGTTTCTGGAGATGAAAAATTGATCTATTGTGATAACCCCAAACATCGAAAAATGTTGGAGGCTACCAAGAGAACCAGGCCCATCAGCAGCGAAAAAAATATTCATGCTTTAAAGATTATGTTGTGCATCTGGTGGGATCAGAAGGGTGTCATCTATTATGAACTCCCTAAACCATCTGAAACCATCAGCGGCGATCGTTACCGACTGCAGCTAATGCGTTTAAATCGAGCTCTCAAAGAGAAGCAGCCGTAATAGAACGGAAGACATGACAAACTGATTTTGCTGCATGACAACGCCAGGCCACACGGTCCAGAAATGTTTAGAAGGACTGAGTTGGGAAATCTTGCCATACCCGCCGTATTCCACAGACATCGCACCTTCGGATTACCATCTGCTCCGGAGTACTACCTGCTCACTTCTTACGAGATCATCGCAAACTGACTCAATGAATGACAGAAGTCAAAAGAACTCGAATTTTCCGTCAGAGGAATCCGTATGTTGCCTGAAAGATGGAGTAAAGTTGTGGCTTCCAATGGCACATACCTCACATAATATCATTTGTATAATTGCTTAAATAAATAAAGCACGGGAGCTTATTCCCAACCCAATACATCAACGTTATTTTCAATTATTGTATAGTTTCTGGGAAATAAGAAAATATGTTGCTGTATGTAGACTTCAAGCCTTCACTTGATAAGTACATATATAGATATTTATTACTCTAAGTTAGTATATGTGTTGTTATTATAAAATACGAGGTGTGCTCAAAAAGTATCGCAAATTTTGTGTTTTTTCAAAAATTATTAATTTATTCATTAAATCTATTTTGTCCCCATGAGATATTATGCACTAGTGCCAACATTTTTTCCAATCTTCGAAGCACTTCAAAAAATCATTTTTTGAAGTGAAAACTTCTATAGAATCGTTGGGAGTGATTTGAGGAAAAGTGAAACGAAAAAGCGACCTTCTTGTCTACGAAGCGTTATATTATATGTTGATATAAAAGTAGCGACGAACTAAATAAAAATAACTTTCATTTTTTCTTGTGATTCGAACCAAGGATTTTGGATCGGAAGCTCACATTGCTAGTCGCTCGGCTACCGCGCCATGTTGTCGTCGCTGGCCTAAAAGTTATTTAGTTACGAAGCGTTATATTATATGTTGATATAAATAATTTTTGTGAGCGTGTAATTCTCAAAAGTTTTATTAGGTTTATTATTTAAAATGTATTGACTAGGTAGTGTGGTTATCAGCTTAACATCTGATAGATCCTCCATCGGAGGACAACAAATGTTAAACTGATTTTTGGAAATGGGCGGAGTGTGTTAGGGGCTTGCTCCTTCTCTGCCACGGGTTGACCCGGTATTGCAGTACCGCCGGGATTTCGGCTTTGAATAAATACAAGAAAAAATATACTAATACATTTAGCTTTGGTGGGAAGAGCCATAAATTTTTATATGAATACATGTAGACGAAAATGGAATTTTTTTTTGAAATTTGCATTGTAGGACATTTCTGATTATTTATTGAAAACAGTTTTTTGGCTTTTCTATTTTTGGTTTAGATACTGAAAGTCAGTTTAAGTGAATCGGTATAAATATTTCGTACATTAATTTTTGAAGTGAAAACTTCTTTAGAATCGTTGGGAGTGATTTGGGAAAAAGTGAAACGAATTACAACATATAAACGTAGCGACGAACTAAATAACTTTTAGGCCAGCACCGACAGTATGGCGCGATAGCCGAGCGGCTAGCAATGTGAGCTTCCGATCCAAAATTCTTGGTTCGAATCACAATAAAAAAAAAAAATTTTTTTTTTTTTGAAATTTGCATTGTAGGACATTTCTGATGATTTATTGAAAACAGTTTTTTGGCTTTTCTATTTTTGGTTTAGATACTGAAAGTCAGTTTAAGTGAATCGGTATAAATATTTCGTACATTAATTTTTTTTTGTGAGCGTGTAATTCTCAAAAGGTTTATTAGGTTTATTATTTAAAATGTATTGACTAGGTAGTGTGGTTATCAGCTTAACATCTGATAGATCCTCCATCGGAGGACAACAAATGTTAAACTAATTTTTGGAAATGGGCGGGGCTTGCTCTCCACCTCTGCCACGGGTTGACCCGGTATTGCAGTACCGCCGGGATTTCAGCCTTGAATAAATACAAGAAGAAATATACTAATACATTTAGCTTTGGTGGGAAGAGACATAAATTTTTATATGAATACAAGTAGACGAAAATGGAAGAAATTTATAAGTCTGTTTCTTCGGTCCGTTTGGGTATTTTTTTTGACAACATCGAAACCAAAGCATTTGTATCATATTTTATCTATCATAAGCCACTCGTATCATTTGTTGAAATTGAAAACATTGAGGATGAATAATGATAAAATGAAGAAAATAAAATATGAACTTTATAGCAATATTATAATGAACCTATAATTATCTTGCTCCTAATGCTGCTTTCGTCTTATTCTCTCTCAGTTTGTTTTACGGAAGGTTTCACTTCTATCAAGTCTAACCGTTAGACTGGTATTTTTTTTTTTTTCTTGTTCAGCTTCTCCTTCGATGCCGTCTTTATCTAGTCAATCGTAGCGTAGCATCGTCCTTTCATGGGTCTCTTCAATTTCGGAAACAAGAAAAAGTCACAGGGGGCCAGATCTGGGGAATACGGTGGCTGTGGCACCATTAGTGTGTTGTTTTTGGCCAAAAAGTCGCGCACAAGCAACGATGTGTGAGCAGAGGCGTTATCGTGATGCAAGAGCCAATTTTGTTTTTCCACAAATCCGGGCGTTTCTGGCGGATTGCTTTGCGCAAATTGCGCATAACTTGCAGGTAATATTCCTTATTGACCGTTTTACCCTTTAGCAAGAACGCACGATGCACAACGCCCCTGCAATCGAAGAAAACGGTAAGCAAAACTTTTACATTCCACCGGAGTTGGCGCGCCTTTTTCGGTCTTGGTTCGTGCGGCAGCTTCTATTGAGATAATTGAGCTTTGGTTTCCACGTCATAACTATAAACCCACGATTCGTCACCAGTTATGACCCTCTGGAGCAAATTTGGGTCGTCGCGGACAGAGTCCAACATCTTATTAGCAATATACATGCGATGCTGCCCAAATCATTGAAAAAAATCGAATGGCACGAGCCAATCGATATGTCTAGGTCCTCAGCAACTTCTCTAACGGTGATTCAACGATTGGCCAATACCATTTTCTTCACTTCATCAATTTGTTCGTCTGTTGTTGAAGTGCTCGGGCGTCCGGTCTATTGAGAACATTTTGTACCACCGATAAACGTTGCTTTGGTCCAAAGTAGCTTCTCCGTATGACACAGTCAACATTCGGAATGCATCCGCGCACTTAATTTCGTTTGTCACCCAAAATTTGATACAGATTCTTTGATCCATCTTTTTGAATAGGTAAAAATCGAAGACGAGCCGAACACGTGCAAGCAAAGCAGCTGTCAACAAATAACTGAACATTCAAAATGGCCGAACTCGTCGGCATGAGTGAGAGACACGAGTACCAACATATCGCCACAAAAAAATCGAAATTCGAATATACGTAACCTGCGAAAATTCAAAATTCGCTATACTTTTTGAACACACTTCGTATATTATTGAAGTAAAAAGCAAAATTTTATATTGTAAAATAAAAGGAATATTTATCAATAAATAGTAAAGTTATAGAAATAATATTGAAGGTCATTGAAACATTCTTTTTGCTTTCTAATATTCAACCAACACGTTCTCTCTTAAGCAGGGGCTCAGTACAAATTGTCCTGCTGCGAAGTATTGTTACTAACCACGAGCCTTCTGCGATGCAAAGCCCGACTAAAGATTGATGAACAGTTCCTGTACGAGCAATGTTGCATGATCATTCTATGTCAACTGAGTGTGCCCATGATCGTTCTAACGACCTCTTCGGACGTTGACTCTATGAATCTCTCTCTTAAGTACACATTTTGCATCTCAGTTGTATGAGCAGCGAGAACAATTTATATTCACGAGTATACGATTCAAGATCCTTCCGAAGGTTTCGAGAGCAAAATAAGCCAAGATCTCATGGTAGATGTTTTTTTTATGGCAGACAGAGATGGTTTTTCATCACGCACATAAGTGAAAGTTCGCTGTGGTTTGCATTGTTTTAAAGAGTGAATGCTATTATAAATTACTGTTTCAGGTTGGGAGTGGCCTTCGTGGAGAGAGTTACGCATTTTCGAGATTATAATGATTCTTACGCCACATTCACCTCTATCAGCTTTGCCGCTATGCGGGGACCACCTCATTTCGCTAACTCCTAGAATACAGATGTTATATTTTTGCATCTGCGTCTCGAGTTGAGCTTACCTAGATGAATCCCTTGGTGCTCTTATGTTCCATTGTGCTATTCGTGTCCTAATGTGTGCGCTCCTGTTGGTCAACAAAGCGGAGATTGTATATGCGAGACCACTTGTATTGGTTGCTATGTTGAATGTTCTAACAAAGTAGGTGATTAGCCTAGCGAAAAGCCTCTCGGCTGCGGTGGCCATTAACGAAAAGCCACTTTAGAGCCCTTCAAAATTTTCTGAAATATATTTGCATAAAAAAATGTTGGTATATCACATAGACAATTTTTATTTTATATGTTAATTACGAGGTGTGCCTTTTATATGTCGGGATTAGAGAACAAAAACAAATTTTAATCATCGAAAATCACTTTATTGTTTTTCAAAATATTCTCTATGAAGATCTATACACTTTTGCATACCGAAGCACTTTTGCCACTCTGAATGAGGTACCTCCAAAACATGCATTCTGAATGCCGCAACCGCTTCTTCAGGTGTCGAAAAACGTTGACCTCTCAGTGTGTTTCTTACGTACGGGAATAAAAAGAAGTCATTCGGTGCCAAGTCAGTACTATACGGCGGATGACCCATTAATTCGATGTTTTGGGTGCTCAAAAATGCAGTGTTTGAGCCGATGTGTGAGAGCTCGCATTGTCCTGGTGAAGAGTGATCCGTCTTTGGCGATTGGTTTTCCTAATTTCTTGGAAGACAACTGGCAAACAAATGGTTGTGTACCACTCAGAATTTACTGTTCTGCGTTGTTCTAGTGGTACGGTTGCGACATATCCAGTTTTTCCGAAAAACAGGCGACCATTTGCTTGGAAGTGCTTCCTGCGCGAACAACTTTTGTTGCATTTGGCTCATCTTGAAACACCCATACAGTCGACTGCTGTTTACTTTCGGGTTCATACGCATAAATCCATGATTCATCACCTGTCACGATGTCATAGACGTGTTTCGAAGCCCCACGATCATATTTTTTGAGCATTTCCTTCGACCAATCGACACGAGCCTGTTTTTGAGCGATTGACAAATTGTGTGGGATCCAACGCGAACAAATCTTTTTGACAGTCAAATGTTTATGCAATATTGAATGTGTGCTGGTCCCACTAATGCCTAAGATTGTCTCAATCTCACGATAGGTCACATGACGATCTTGCAATATCAGTTCGCGCACAGCATCAATGGTTTTCGGAACAACAACTGATTTTGGACGACCTTCACGAAATTCGTCTTGGAGTGAACTACGACCACGATTGAATTCACCATACCATCGATAAACACTGGTCCTTGATGGAGCTTCATCGCCAAAAAATGAATTAAGTTCATCCATGATATGTTGCTGCGTTAATCCACGTCGAAAGTTGTAAAAAATAATCGCACGAAAATGTTCACGATTTAATTCCATTTTTGGACCGAGATGAATCTTTTAAGTTACTGTAAACAACACAAATAGCGCTGGTATTTCAAAACGTTCTGAGTACGTAAAAGCCAAAAAATGTCAAACTTTGCGATATAGGTGTCAGTTGCCAGATTGCAACACCAGGGTTGCCAAATCCCGACATATACAAGGCACCCCTCGTAAGCCCCTTATTTTTATGTTGCGCCATCTTATCATAACACTATACTTTAGTCGAAAAAATAGCTGATAAAGAGAATTTGATTTTGGTAAGTTAGAAAATTCTTTTCAAAAGTTCTCAACCAAACATTCCTCATTTCCATTCCACTCGTTTCAAGGTTTTAAGCACATGCGACTTAAGTCGTTTCGCCTGTAATCGACATCAATAAAAATTAAATGAAGTATGTAAAACAAATCGCCTTCACATGCGCTATCTCACACTAGCAATTAGATTCCATTTCAACTGAATCAGCTTAGAACTTTACGAAATAATTATTTTGCCAACTTATGCGACACCCCCCTTCACTCCCTCAATCTGGCACACACAACTTCCTTCAGCTAAGTAAATAAATACATAAGTCTGGCATTATCAGTTCAAAGTGGGCGAGCAGTCGAAAATTGTCGCCGCTGCTTATGCAATCCAAATTCAATTAAACAAACACAATAACTTCCGATAAATCCCAGCGATAACTACGAAACTAAATACGCTCATAAAATCGCATGCTACCAAATACAACAACAACAGCAACGGCTGCACAATTACTACAGCGGAAGCTAAAGCCACTGCTCAATCGAGAACGAACGTCAATTTAGCCAAATGCCAGTGGAGTTGAGCAGAGAGCTTCGAGAAAAGTCAATGGTGCAGATGATGAAGGAAAGCGTTCACACATACATTTACACTAGTGCTGTACCCTATTTGTGTTTGTGTCGCAAGAATACCCACACGCACACACACTAGCTTACTTAGCGCTTAGCATTGCACGTACTTGTGTTCGTTTGTATGTCATTCAGCGAGTTTGTCGCTTGCGACGAATGTGTAATCTCCAGCAATTCAAGCGAGCTAAAATGTTTACCCTCCGCTCCGCCATGCCACTACATACCCTACGCTGATGCCTCGTAAAAAATGCAAAATAAAAATAAGCGTGAATCCGGTAGTAACCCTCGCATAAACAACTTAATTGTGTTGCAGATGCGGCCATGGAGTCAGGATAGTGGAATGATTTAAGGAAGAAAGAAAGTGAGGAGGTGTGTTGATGGCGTTTACGGCAATGGGCATAAATAAGATACTCGTCGCTGGGTACTTGACGGCTAAATTGGAAAGCAATTGTCTTGGATATGGGATTAGTCCTTTTTGCGCTTGAAAACACTCTCTCCAACCTCTCCTTCACCCCCTCTCTTAAATTTATCGCTCTGTGCACTATTCGTCGATTTTATTGTTGTTGTGTGGAGTATCATAAATAATGTGATTGCTGTAGAGATGAGCGAGTAATACAGGCAATTACTGTTGAATGGTGGGAGTAAGAATGACTAAAAAATAGAAAAACACTTTTTTTCAACAAAAAAGTTAAAATAAAGTTCAAATCCATCAGTAGTATAAAAAGTGTTTCTGATGAATTTCTCTTAAAGTCTGTGCATTGATATATAGTAGCAGGGGTGTCATTGACTCACAGTGCGTTGCCATTTTCCACAACAGGTTGAGATTAACCCGGTATTGAACTATTAATTTGTTAGAAATAATTGTTTAAGCAAAATCCGAAATATATTTATGCTTCAATTCCTTTCCGTCTCTAGATATGCAGCACGTTGCATTTTTGTTTATGATTTCATTTGCCGAGCAGATCGCTGCAACTCTCAAATGACTTATGAATTGCTAAATCGTATGGCATCAAGCTTTTCCAATAAAAGCGACTCATCGAGGCGCAGGGCTCAATAAATTTATTTAAAACATTTACATTGATTTTTCCATAAAGCACCAACACAATTTCAATTTTGGGAGAGACAATTAATATAGAGTGGGCCATGTAAAATTTGCTTTTTGAATCGGCTATAAAAAAAAACTAATCAATATTCTTTCAAACTTTTTTTTTATTTTGAAGATTGAACACTGTCATTTATGAATGAAAAATAATATTGTTCAAATCACTGCCACGACTGGCTTTACAGTAGGCTATTCGATCAACCCAATTTTTAAGCACATTTTCGATTGTTTGGGCTCCAATTTCATGAATGGCAACTTCGATCTCGTGTTTTAAAGCATCAATCGTCTCTGGATGGTTCGCATAGCATTTGTCCTTAACGGCTCCCCACAATAATAGTCCAACGGGCTTAAATCACAGCTCCGAGACGGTCAATTGATATCGGAATTTCGGCTGATTATTCGGTTTTCAAAACGGTACCGCACCAAACAGTGACTCGTTGTGGATGGATTTGCTTCTCAACAGTAACGTGTGGATTTTTTGAGCCCCAAATCCGACAATTTTGCTTATTGACGTAGCCACCGATGTGAAAATCAGAAAAGAAGAAGAAGACTCACCACTTTGGAAATAGGTTTTCAATATTTCCCAATTTTGTTCAAGCGTATAGCGTCCCATTTCGTAAATGTCAAACCTTTAAGTAAATTATGAACACTATGATTATGATTGACATGTCATTTGTGTTACCATTCTCAAAAAAATAGGTGGTTCAAAAAGCAAATGCTATATGGCCCACCCTGTACTTTTAAGATATTTATTATAACAGGTCTCTACTTATCCATGACAGAACGACCCATACAAAAGATGTGCTTCGCACCATACCCTTTTTTTTGTTTTTTTTTTTGTTTTTTTTTTTTTGTTTTTTTTTTTTATCTGAAGGGGGAATCTTACATAGATACCGTCAATATATGTAGATGGCATGCACGATTCATACTGATCGCTAAGGGTGCACCTCATTCGGGACCACGCACAGTCCGTATTACTACTAAACTGGACTTGCGAAACAGTACACCTACGTACTAAACCCTAACTCCGACCTCTGTAGCTTTAGTTTGCCCTGCGGTACCGCCTTTTAAGCATTGCATCGCAGGGCCAAGCTAGCCATTATGGCTCTTCACTTATATCTCTCTCTCCGTCTACCCTTCATTATTTCTTTGTCTTCTTTCTTTACTGCGTTCCCATTCCTTTTTTCGCAGTTCCTGTAACGCATTTGCGGACCATTCTCTCATCTTGGCCCACACCAACTTCGACCGCAGCATGTGATCTACAGTGTTGCCTGGGGTTATTTTTTCTTTTATGATTTCTTCAATGCACATTATTTCAGATGCGTATCTCGGGCAGGAGAAGAACACATGTTCCACGTTCCACCGTTGCCGCAGAGCGAGCAGTCAGCTGCGTCCTCGTGGCCGAGTCTTTGGAGATACTCTCTATAGCATCCATGCCCCGTCGGGAACTGTGTGAGGTAGTAATCTGTGTCACCATTTCCTCTCTCAACCCAAGCCTGTACGCTTCTGATAAGCTTATGCGTCCATCTCCCTTTTGTCGCTAGGTCCCAGCGATTTTGCCACTCAGTTATGCTCCCCAGTCTTTCTTCTTTACGCTCTTCCGCCGTTAATCTCCTGTTTAGGCTTTTGGCTTTGTCGTACACTCTACCCAGTTCAGAGGCCATTATATCTGGTGGCATGATACCCGATATGACACATACTGCTTCAAACGACACTGTCCTGAAAGCACAGGCAACTCTAAGGGAAATAAGTCTAAAAACTATTTCCGCCTTCTTCGCGTATGTTTTTTGTATCAGGGCTTTACCCCATATGGGTGCTGCATACATGAGTGTAGACTGGGTAACTTTAGCCAGGAGCGCTCTTCTACTCTGAGTGGGACCACCGATGTTGGCTATGATTCTTGACAGTGCCGCCGACACCATGGCTGCCTTTCCGCATGCTTTTTTAATGTGCTCCTTGAAGCTTAGTCGAGCATCGATCATTACACCCAAATATGTTAGTGCCGCTTGTGTTGTGACGTTAAACCCATTAATGTTTAGTGTGGTCGTTTCTAACTTTTTTCTACTCGTAATGAGAACTGCTTCTGTTTTTTGTCCTGCTAGCTGTAGTTTAACCGCCGTTAGCCATTGTTTGACCTTCGTTGTGGCCTCGCTGCAGATACTCTGAATCTGAGGGATTGTTTTGGCGACTATGGTTAACGCAATGTCGTCTGCGTATCCTATTATTTGCACTTCCCTCGGCATTGGGAGTTGCAGTACCCCATCATATAGTACATTCCATAGGATCGGGCCCAGCACAGATCCCTGCGGTACTCCGCCCGTCACTGCATATCTCTTAGGGCCTTCATCTGTATTGTACAGAAGTACTCTTTCCGACAGATAACTGTTTATAACCCGTACTAAGTATGCTGGGGTTTTTTTCCTTCAAGAGCCTTTATAATATGTGGCCAGTATGCCGAGGTGAAGGCATTCTTGACATCCAGAGTGACAACTGCACAGTATTCTTTATCACCATGCATCCACCTGTCACCCTCAATAGTCTTACTTGCAATGTTTGTCACCCTCCTGACGGCATCGATGGTTGAACGACCTTTTCGGAAACCAAACTGATGTTCGGATAGTTCAGCTGGCGCTTTCTCCAGGTGCTGTTGCAGGTGCGTGCAGATTAGTTTCTACAAGATTTTACCCATAGTATCTATCATGCAGAGTGGCCGATAAGAACTTGGGTCACCCGCTGGCTTATTTGGTTTCTGAAGTAGGACCAGTTGTTGTTTCTTCCATACTTTCGGAAACGTGCCTTCATTTATACACTTGGTGAAGTGTTCTGCAAATGGCTTTGTGCTGCGCCTGTTAGCGATCTTCAGCGCCTTGTTCGGAATGCCGTCAGGTCCTGGAGCCTTAGCATTGCCGAATCTTTCCGTTGCCAAAATCACCTCTGCTTCACTGATTGTGACACTATTTTCTGCTGCGTGGCACTGGGTCTGGCTTGGCTGCATGTCTTGCTTTGGAAAGAGTGTCTGTACAATCTTTTCTAAAAGAATGGGGCAAGTTGGCGCCTGTCCTCTACCTCCTTTGACCTTGGCCATAACGAGTTTGTAGCCATCACCCCACGGGTTTTTGTCCACATTCTGGCACAGTTCTTTAAAGCTAGCTGCCTTGCTGCTTTTAATGGCTTTCTTTAATTGTTTCCGCTTCTTTTTATAGTTCTCGCGGAGCCTGTAGTGTTCTGCCAACCCATAGCTCCTTTGGGAAAGGCGCCTTGCTTTTCTGCATTCGCTTCTTAGGGTGCTGATCTCCTCGTTCCACCAGTATACAGGCTTTCTGGGAGCGCTCTGTATTCTCCTGCTCATAGCGGCATCGCAAGCTCTGCTAACATATTTTAGTAGCAGTTCCGCCTGTAGTTCCACATCGTTAGTGCTAGTTGGGTTCTTTTCTAGCATGATTTGGAACATTTCTTCATCAAGTGTCTCCACCCTCCAACCCTTATTCTGTTTTTTCTGTACGGCTTCTTTTCCATGCGAAAAGTCCACCGTAATGGCAAGGTGGTCACTGCCTGTGTAAAAATCATTCACTTGCCAGCTTGCTGATCGTACTAGAGCCCTGCTGGCGTAGGTGATGTCGATTGTTGATGCACGACCATTCACTTCGAAGGTGTTTTTTCCCCCAGTGTTTAGCAGAACCGCATCAAGCAGTGAGAATGCCTTAATCAAGGCATCTCCCCTTTTATTGGTATATCTGCTACCCCATTCCAAGGCCCACGCATTGAAATCACCCGCAATCACGTTTGGTGTGGTACCACGAGCGTTTTGCACAAGTTCATCCAGTAAGTTTTCGAATTCTGCTTGCGTCAGTTTCGGTGGCGCGTAGCAACTGTAGAACCATACCCATACCCTTCAAAGGTCCTATCGGTCGGGCGATTTCGATAACAAGACTTAAATCAGATCTAAACGGGGCGTAGTAATTCTGTTACACTCAGAAACCGAACCAGGATTTGCTTTAAGGACTTATATTCATATTTTTTACGAAGAGTCAATCTTTTCACTTTTCTTCTCTAGTGATGCCAGTATCTTAGGTAGTATCAGTACTCCGCCGCTGTATTCATTGTCGAAGTATTCTGTGTAAAATGTTTAGAGTCTATTTAACTGGATGCAGTTGTACAATCGAACTCGTGCAACCTCTTCGAGCTATGGTTTTTATGAAGAAGTCTTTGAGAGTTGCATAGGTAGGGTTGTGAGGTTGTTTTCATACTCAAGATAGACAAAAGCTCATACGTGTACTCTAAGATTTCCAACCAGTCTTTCACTCTTCTTGCTATCGACCCTTGAAAGGCTGATTGACCTGCATATAAGTAGTGAAATTTCTCGGTGTCGTTTGTCGTTCACCCAACATGCTTGCTATAAAACCAGATCCGTAGGTTCCGCCCTGCATATATATATAATTGGCGCTTACACCCTTTTTGGGTATTTGGCCGAGCTCGTCCTCCTACTTGTGGTGTGCGTACTGATGTTGTTTCACAAATGGAGGGACCTAAACTTTTAAACCGACTCCGAACGGCAGATATTTTTTATGAGGAGCTTTTCTCATAGCACATATGCATTGCGTGCCAAGGGGCGAACGCTATTACAAAAAATATTTTCTTCATTTTGGTGTATCATGGAGATTCGAACCACCGTACTACAAATTCCGAATGGCAGTAACACACCAACCCATTTGGCTACGGCGGACGCCCTCCAGTCGGTAGTTAAATATATAGAGGAGTACCTATATCAGAAAGAGTTCTAAGTGGACGCGTTCCTCGACATTGAGATCACAAGTCTCTGATTGGACCGAAACCTGACTTTTGTGACGAAACCTGGCCAAAGCAGAGAGAAGTTTATGTCAACTTGTAAATATATTTCTAAAATATCTTATAACTACAGTTAGTCTAATATACTGCCATAATTTATAGTTTCTAAATCACGAATTCTTTTCTAAGAAACTGCATTTTATGGACTTAGAATATTTTTACCACCCCCATTAGTTATAAACGCTTCACATCTTTGCGTCATACTTTGTGTTAATTTTTGCGTGGAGGTATTCAACTAATTTGTGGAGGTTATGGGCTCCAAGTCAGCCAAATTTGCCTTGATAACTTATTCACCATCCATATTTGTTTTCCTTTGAGTTTGTGCTTAACTCTTGCCCAAACATTTTCAATAGGGTTGTCATCAGGTGACTGTGAAGGGCAATCCAACATTTCAATTCCATTTTGCTGTTTCTACTCTACACACCTTCTCTTGATCTCTGTGATTTTTGTATTTTTTTTTAAATTGAAGGTTGACTAGTTCTTCCAAATATCTGTGCAGCTGGCAGTAGTAAGGCTTTCTGGTAAATTTTATTCATAAAAACTGCATTCAAATCCTTTTTCGCAGAAACAGCCCCAAACATGAACCTGGATGCTTAACAGTTCGTTGAAATTGCCCAGTATAGGCAGTACACCAGGGTTCACTCAAAAGGATGCATCCGAGAATATTACGTTTATCCAATTCCGTTCTGATTTTGCCTTAGCCAATGTATGTAAGTCTTTTTTCAATGTGTGATAATGAAAGTAATGGTTTTTTCAACGTTATTCAGAAATTGAGGTCTAAGACACATAAACGTCTTCGAATCGTGTCTTTGGATACCATAGCACACTTTTTTCTTAAAACTCCTTCAGCTTCACGCATCGATAAGTTCCACTTTGTCACACAAAAACCATTGGTCTTCTGATATTGCTTGGGAGAGGTTTATTTTTTTAGGATTTTTTGTTTTGGGATCAAACTTTATGGAAGATGGACTACCAGCTCGCTCACGAATAATATGAGTAATAATAAAAAAGTGTGGATTATGAATGTGCTGTGGAAGCAGGGCAACTCGCAAATAACTTAGAGAGGAAATTGCATGCCGTGAGAACATAGCATTGGGTCAGTATGCTCTTTTTTGCACAGCGATTTACCCTTCACCCGTATTGTATTTACGAGTCTAACGGAAAAGCTCTCTCCAACAGTGGAGAGGAACTCAGAAATAAATCACAAGCGAAAACCTCTAACGTTTTGTAGTAGCGAATAACTGAGTTGCATTAAAATAAGTTGGCGTATGCCGATGAAATCGATATTAACTCTTTTAGACCTGCTTTTTTCCAACTGGATAAAGAAGCAAAGCAAATTGGTCTGATGGTGAACCAGGACAAAACGAAGTACCTCCTACCATCAAACAAACAGTCGATGCACTCGCATATCGGCACCAACGTAATTGTTGACAGTTATGCTTTTGAGGTGGTAAAAAACTTTGTTTATTTGGGAATCAGCATTAACACAGATAACAATGTCAGCCTGGAAATCCAACGAAGAATCTCTCTTGCCAAAAAGTGCTACTTTGGACTAAGTAGGCAAATGCGTAGTAAAGTCCTCTCTCGACGAACAAAATTAACTCTCTACAAGACTCTCATCATGCCCGTCCTAACGTATGGGGCAGAAGCTTGGACGATGTCAATATACGATGAGGCGTGCCTTGGAGTGTTTGAGAGAAAGATTCTGCGGAAGATTTTTGGAGCTTTACACTTTGGCAACGGCGAATATCGCAGGCGATGAACAATGAATAAAGATCCAGCGGCTACGTTGGCTGGGTCATGTCATCCGAATGGAAATAAATGCTCCGGCTCTGAAAGTATTCGATGCGGTACCAGCTGAAGGAAGCAGAGGAAGAGGAGAGATCAGGTGAAAAGGACTTGGCTTCACTTGGTGTGTCAAATTGGCGCCGGTTAGCACGAGATAGAAACAACTGGCGCGCTTAGTTAAACTAGCCCAAAATCGCGTAAGCAGTTAACGCAACAACCAAAAAGAAGTTTAAAATAAGTTTCTGGCTGATATTACAATAAGTTTCTTCTCATGTTCAGGTATTATTCCAAAAGTGAAATGTGTGATTTCTAAATCTATGAGTAACCTGTGTGGCAAGTAAAGCCACGAAAGCTCGAGAAAAGCTCGATTCACCACTTAATGAAATGTAAGATTTTCATGAATAATTAAATCGGATACATTAACACTTCCAACTGAGGCACATGCATACATATATTTTTTGATTTAGCACCCATCATTCCATATATTTAGGTATACCAAAGTGTGTACTTGTACACGAAATGGTTGTGTTTATGTCGTACCTATGAGTACTTAGTGAAATTCCGTCGAGCCAGCAAATAGGATTTGTATAACTAATTGCAAAGTGCTTAAGTAAAAGATTAAAACAAATGAAAAATACGAAATTAATGAATTATTTAAATGGACACGGGGCCACACATACCTACATATGTATATGAATGTGTGCATCGCAAATACGATACACTATGTTTACATGTAGGTGTGGTTTTGAAAGCAACAACTCACCAATCAGTATTTATCTACTTACTGTAGTGTAGTGTAGTGCGGATGTATGTGCGTGTAAGTACCCCAGCTGACAACCGCGCCAAACACAGCCGCATACACCCACTCACTTACATACATTAGCATTACTTATATTAATATGTAAATAAATTTCGCAAAGAGAAAATTCAATTTTCGGCAATTGGCGAGTAGATGTAAATACCTGGCCAAAGTGCTGATGTCGCTGTTGTTGTTGCTGCTGTTATGAGTTATTGCATTTAAGATTATTGCTGTTGCTTTGTTGAGACTCAACGATCGATGGGATTTTCATTCTTTTCTACTCTGTTCTAGCGCCTGAGTTACAATTTGCGGTGATTTCCCACTTCCTTCTATTCAACTATTTGCTTTGTTGTTGCTTTTGTTTTTCCGTTTGAGTATGCTGATAATAATCATCAGTACCGCTCCATTCAGTTATCCAGTCGAATTTGAGCTAAAAAACAGAGTTCAGACTTTGATGAGATTTCTGAAATAGATATGCGGATTTGAGTTCCCCAACTACAGTGGCGGTAACATCAGCGGCAATAAAGATTTCCATTTCCAAAATACTCCACTGCATTCACATTTCGACGAATTTCGATTTTGATTGTGTATTGCAGTCAAATTGATGCACTGATGCGACTGGCGTCGGATTTTCAACACCTCTTACAATAACTTTTTTTGTTATTACTTGTGGTTGTTGTTGCTGCTGCTGGTTTTTATTTGTTATCTGTTTGATGGATTTCCATACAATCCGACTGTCAGTGACAGCGCCAGTTGACAATTGGAAGCAACTTTCATGCAGGCAGTCGATGCCGCGTGGCTCTATTTTTTTCTGTTTATATATCTTTTCATGTGTAAACACACACCACACGCACAAACGTGGCGGCAGAGAACGTCATGTGGTGGTAGATATTTACATAATAAAATCGCAATAAAAGCTAAGTTGTGTGAAGCAGAAAAAACTGAAAACAAACCAAGTGGCATTACCTCTGAGCCTTCGCACTCGTTTCGGTGATTTATTCACATATATGTATGTATGTATACACACACACACACAGACACACTCTCACCTATTCCCATACACATCTTCATCAGTTGCAGTTGAGCACTTTTGTCCTTGCGCTGCTCGCCCTGTGACCGTGGTGGCTGTGGCTGCGGATGCGGCTGCAACATAAATCGGATTAAAGAATTCCGTTCACTTTCACATAATTGAATGTATTTGTTGTGACAATGAGGAGCAAATTTAAAATTTTTCACTTGACTTATTTTTGTTGTCATACAATTTGCACACTTCACCGTCATTGTTACTATTTGCCTGACGGGATTGTATCTACGAGCATCTACATATGTGTATATATATATGAAAGGACTTTGAAAAGGACAGAGAAAGGGTAAGCTTTAGTCATATAAAAATGACCAAGCGTACATATAAATACTATTCAGGCTTAAATTGCCGCTTTCATTTACTTTGTGCTCAGCCCTGCCGTCTACTTCTTCCTTAGCATGACAGTCCTGGATGAGCCATTGCTTCCGCAACTATCTTTCTGCAGATTTCTCGATGAGCTACCAAGCACCACCAATTTTGCACATTCATCTGTTTGAGGTCGTCTATAACATCATCCACGCATCCTTTCTTTGGCCTGCCCTTAGTTCGCTTCCCATATGGTTGTTTTATGAAGGCTCGTTTTGAGCTCTTTGTTCTGACATTCTTTCTACGTATCCAACCGAGCGTATTCGTTGGACTTTCATGTATTTTATGATGTTTTGCCCTTGAAAGAAAGTCTTAAGTTCAGAGTTGTATCTAATACGATATGTGACATCTTCCAGCTTGATTCGATCATATATTTTTGCTTTCAAAGGTTGCTATTTGGTTCACGTAAGTCATATTCATCGTCCAGACTTCACAGGATTTCGAGCCTGGTCACTACCGAATGGTAGTCAGACATCAAACTATTCGCTTATGGCGGTCGGTGATCTCGCATTACAAGATGCTCCCAACAGTTGCTCCTCCTTAACTTTCGAAAGTGCAGGTGAGATTGATATCAATTATTTATTTATTTATTTATTTATTTGTTCTTTTTTTATTCATTTCTTTATTTTCCGTCAAAAAGCTAATAAACTACAAAGATTTTTACTCACTAAAACGATAACTTAGAATTGAAGTGCAGAAAGCACTAAAATAAAACGCACATATTTTGTCATCGTGGGTTTAATTTTTGAATAAAGGCTTAGTTCCAAAATTTTAATAAATAATGCATTGTTCAAAAACCTCATACACAGAATGAGTACATTCAAAATTCAATAACTTAGAAAACACATTTTTGGACAAAAGGAAAATCAAGTGAAATATAATTCGAAATCCCATAATTCGAACTCAGGGTCTCGAGGTAATTAAAAAAATTAAAACGAAGGATTCTCTCAGGAATAAGAAATTGGATTGCTAGCAGTAATGGGGAGCAATCGATTACATCACTTACCAAACCTTCCACAAAAGACAAGAAATGAATAGTTCTTCTGCTTTCGAGGGACTCAAGGTTAACCAAGAGGAGGCAGGAATTGTACGCAGGGATAGAAGTGGAGAAATTTAGGGAAGAAAGGGAATATTTAAGGAAAACCTTTGAAAAACGCACAATTATATCAGTAGCAAATTTGTGATAAAGTCTCCAGATGAATGCAGCAAATTCAAGCTTTGGACGAACAAAAGATGTACAGAGTAATTTCAGAGTGTAGGGATCTGTGAAATTAGAACTATTTCGATGAACAAAGTTCAACGCAGCATATGATTTTGATATGATAAAGTTGATGTGGTTGCTGAATAAAAATGAAGTATCGAAGATTACACCAAGGTCTTTGAAAACGTCAGCGGACTGAAAAGGAGTACCAGAGATACTGTACGACGTTCGTGTTTCGTTACGTAGTTAGAAAGTTAGGAAGCGAAACATAATAACACTTATTGATATTGCGATGTAGGTTAGACCGACAACACGATAAATACAATTTATTGATCTCTAATTGAAACCTAGAAGCATCTTCAGAACTCTTAATCGAAGAGAAAACTTTATGGTTGTCCGTGTAAAGTATCTAGAAAACGAAAAACAGCTGCCAATGTCATTAGCAAACAGAACACAGAGTAAAGCTCCTAAGATACTTTCCTGAGATACACCAGAAGTTGCTTTAAAGGGGATAGCAGAAACGCCCTCGATTGAGTCACGCAGCATCTATTACCTAAATAGGAATTCAGCCCATTCTTTCAGCCACAGTTAGAATAATTCGCTGGAATATCACAACCAATAGAACAATGAGCTTTAATGCGACATATACACAGATTAGATGCAAACATCCCAGGTCTGAAAGTATTCCATGCATTACCAGCTGGTGGTAGCAGAGGAAGAGTAAGACTTCTTTTGCGTTGGATAGAACAGTTCGGGAAATACTTGACTTCACTTGGTGCGCCCAACTGACGCCGGTTAACACGAGAAAGAAACTACCACCGGATTTTGTTAAACTTGGTCAAAATCGTTTAAGCGGTTATCGCACAATCATGAAGAGAAAAAGAGGTTTTGATGAGAATTCCTAAAAGAATATTCATCGGCAAGTGTTGGATTAATACCAAGTGCAAACTAAGTCCCGACTCTTGAACAGATGCACAGCAATTGAATAGAATAATTGAAGGTTTACACTGCGACCAAAGGCATATTATGCAATCTACTCATCACAAAAGCTCATCCAAATAAAATTCACTATGTAAACCTAAGGTGAAGCTGGGTTGGTTGTGCCTTTCTTCTAACCGTCCAGGTCGAGATGTCTATTCCTTCTTCTCGCTATGAGGGTTGATCGCAATAAATGACAATAATCGATGGACTATATTCAGAGCCTACATAGTAGGGCGGGTCGATTTAAAAATCGCTCATTGCTCTGTGAAAATCGTATTCTAGGGATCAAAATAAGAAACTTTGCCGAAGGAACCATACCTCTAAAACGAATTCTGATATCCCCCAATTTGGGTTGAACGTAAAATCCCACTTTGACCCATTTAGAGTGCTCCAATCGAGTCCAAATGTATTACCGACCCCCACTAACTTTGGACGGCCGACCCACCCATGGCAGTGGCACACCCCCTGGAACTTCTCTGGGGGGTTCCCCATACAATCCTTTCAAAATATCACCATTTTTGGCCTTTACATGAGAAAAGAAACTAAAAAGTTCGACCCAAATTGGGGGACATCAGAATTCGTTTTAGAGGTATGGTTCCTTCGGCAAAGTTTCTTATTTTGATCCCTAAAATATGATTTTCACAGAGCAATAGGCGATTTTTTTGCCTCCCCACAAATCGACCCGGCCTACTTCATAGAGGAATAAAATTTTGTGTTTGTTGCAGAGTCTATTTGTGAAATAGCCCTGTTTGTGTTTTATGCCAGACATCTTTGGACTGGAATTATTTAATTTTTATTTATACACTTACACTTATTACGACCGGGGTGCACAGGTCCTTCTCCCGTCCTCAAACTAAAAAACTATGAAAAACATGCTTCAGTTATTTATTATTTTAAAATACGTAGTTCTTTGAACTTTGGTAAATCCGAATTATTTTTAAATTTTCATCCACCTTAACCACTTTATGGCTTACAACTTCCACTGAGGTCAACTTTTGCTAGTGTAAAGCGACACAAACACAACCTTTCTATTAAGTCTTAAATTTATCGTCCCGTGAACACTACCGGAGTTTCCTTTGAATGAATAAATGAATGAAATTGAGGTTTGCACTTCAGCCTCATGGTCTTTTGTGCGCTCTATTCATCACAGCACCTCATCCAAAGCTTGTTCCCTTATTAAACTTAAGATAGAAATGGATTAGGTTGAGCGGATGTGCCTTTTTTCTCGCTGCAATTGGCTAAGATGTCTCAACATTTTCCGCGCTATAACATCATATTCAAGAAGAAAGTGTGTTGGAGTCCCCGAAATGATGGGAGTCAGTGAACTATACCCCAATGTCAAACAGAAGACTGCGCAATCTGCAGTGAGCTGTGAGAATGCCTGTGGGTATCCTCAGTTATGTAGCAGCTTCCCAAAAGTAAATAAAACTCCAATGTAATTTATACGGCATTTTTACATATTTTATCTTTAATTTTGTTATCATAATTTTGATTTTCTTTGGCTTAGTTTTAAAATAATTGCAGTCAGTAAATTAATATTTTTCATTTTTGGCATAATTTGTTTGGCAAGCCTTAGAATAGAAAGCAGAGTCTCTCACTAAGTGATAATAATTAACATTAGATTTTACATATCTACATAAATACAGCATAATTACTTACAATTACATACATACATATATGTACATATATTCACTTATACATATTTATATATATACATCTTCAATTATTGTGCACACTTATCCATAGAATCAATTAACTAGGATACCAGAAACTTCAAATATTCACTTTATGACCTAAGTTAAAATATCAAATCAAGCATGAAAACAAATTCCCAACATATTCGAATATTTACAATTGCAACGTTCAAGTAGGTATGCTTGTGTGTGCATGCATTTAATTGACAGCACCGTTAAGCCTTAAGGTGCAGTTTCACAAAAATTTCTGAACCTAGCAAGATCAGCACACATCTACACACTTACACAAGGTGGCACAAAATTAATCATCCGATGAGGTTTTTAAATACCTTTTTTATTAAATAAAAAAATTATTTCGAGAGATGGGAATCTTTATTTTACGCGCTCCGTTGCTTATCTGTTTGTCTGTCTGCAGCTGAGTATTTCACAGATGCTAAATATGTTTGACCCATTTGCACAAATTATAAATCTTCCGATAGGATGATTAATTTTGCGCCACCCTGTACCACAAATTTTTCCCAGAAATCACATTTTAGTCAGCATTCTTCTTCCGTGCTTCTCCTCTCCTTTATGCCTGCTTTCTTCATTATTTGTTCAGCATTCCGTCGGTACCCGTTTTACTCGTATGTTCTTCACGTTTTTGATACTTTCGCATTTCTAATATTTGCAACAATCGCTGTTGCATCTTGCAATTTTATGAGTGCGAATGACTAAGATGATGTGCGCCAAGTGGATGGAAGTAGGGTCCATAGGGTGGATAGGGCACGGCATGTGTGTAAAGCAGACTGCTGGCATAGGCGCCTGGTCCGAAACCTGCCCCACCCGGTGGTGGTGGAATCGTCGGACTGTTCACATCCATGCCTGGGTTTTGTTTCTTCCATTTGGTGCGTCGATTTTGAAACCAGATTTTAACCTGAAAGTGAAGCGAGTGATTTAGATTAGAAGTTTGAAATGTGTGTAAAGGTTTTGAAGTTTTAAAGGTGATTATATCTGTTGGTTAACTAAGGTGGGTGACTAGTTAACCACGGTGCAAAATAAGAAGATAAAATCCTCAACTTTTTTTTTGATATTTTAATACGCTAATGTAAAGCTACTCAAATCCATTGAAAACGAACGATCTGGCGAACAGTAAATTTGTATACGAGTAGATCTGCGTAATAGAGCGTTGATAACACAGATACACATAAAATGTATACCATAAACAAATGTTGTGGCGTGCTGAATCCGAATTTCTCACTTTCAATTTAGCAATAGAAATAACTGAGGGATATCAGATATAAATGATTAGGTGTTTCACAAAGTGTCTTTTTATATTATGTCTTAATATTTGCAAAGGTTAAATAAATGTTTAGAGACTTGAGACCACAACCAACTATATTTTAGCTGTGTGTAAATTCATTGCATGAGTGGTACTGTATTTTAGGAAGCCCCTAAAACCCAGTTTCAGCCGTTTGAAATATACGAACAAGCAGTAGTTGGCAAAATGAAGTTGTCATCGAGCAAAAGCAAAAAATTGCATAGCAAGGATTGCAGGAATATGTGAGACCGGCGCTATGAGCACAATTCTAACAGCGGTAATAGAAAGACGTCTGAACTGGTCCCCAATCAAATTACGAGTAGTGGTAAAAAACGTATCCAAAAGATCTGCACAAAGACTGAGGATGACTGGACAATTCTCAAAAATGCTTTTTGGTCACAGTAACGTACAGGAAATAAACGGAAGGACAGATTACGTTATTTCTCTAGTAAACTTTGGCAAGAGACTTGATTTTATAATATAACAGAATGGCTGGCAGAAGGGCTTAGAATCCGATCGCCAAGTTTACGATTTCTTTACAGATGGATCGAACATGACGGAAGGAGTAGGAGCGGCTAACTTCTGTCCGCAGTTTGATCTCCAACAGTCTTTCAAACCTCCTAATTACTGCAGTATATTTCAAGCTAAGATCTATGCTGTAACCGAAACACCTAAGTTAGCGTTGGAATTTACTCCGCTCGACACTCGCCCAAACATCTTCATCGATAGTCAAGCTGCTGTTAAGGCAATAATGGCTGTAATGACTAGCTCGGAATGCGTACAACACTGTAGATCCAAATTGGATGAGCACTGCAAGAATAGACTAGTTACAATTTATTGGGTACCAGATCAAAACGGAATAGAGGGAAATGCGAAAGTTGACGAGTTTGCTAAGGTAGGCGGCTCCCGCTTGCCTAAGTTGAATACGTCGGACAAATATCACTCTCACCATCAGTTTTCAAGTCGGCACTAGACGAGGCACTAATTCTGGAAGCCTCTGCCTCCTTGAGGATTGCAAAAATAATGCTATGAACATGCAACACGGAAATAACCAACTTTTTTTTATCACTCGCAAGGAACGAGTGTAAAATATTGGTTTGAGTACTGACGGGGCATTGTCTCACTCCATATCACACAGCTAAAATGCGATTGGTCCAGAACGACGCGTGTAACTTATGCGAAGAAGAATCGGGGACGTTAGAACAACTCCTTTGTCATTGCTTTGCTTTAAGCAGAACTCGTTACAACTGCCTGGGATTGGTATACTTTTTAACTCTGCAGGATAATGCTGACAAAAGTTTAAGTTGTTTATTAAAACTCGCCTGTGTTGAATACGACTCCCGCAACATTGGTAACACTATGGATCCTTGAGTTCTATTCAGATCAGCCAGATATACCTAACCTAACCCTGCGTGGAATATAATTCACTAGCGTCTAAAATTCATTCATACAGGACCGGCACGGGCATCAGCTGTCTGTTAAATGGCTAAATGACAGTCCAGAGTATTGTTTACAAGCGCGCGGAAGCATTTTGTCGAGAATAAACGTGAAAGAAGAAAACCATGTATTTCAAAACTTATAGTGTAATTGCATTATATTTGGCTGGAAAATTACAACCAGTGATTGTTCGTGAGCTTGAGCGCCTTAAAGTAAATAAAGTTGTTGTTTATCGCACCATTACTCGTTGCATTGATACTGGTAGCATCGCGAAACGTCAGGGAGGTGGTCATCAAAAGACTGCAACGTCACGTGAAATGGTTCAAAAAATGAAAAAGCGACTTGAGCGAAATCCCCGACAAAGTGTCAATCAAATGGCGAAAGCACTGAAAATATCTGACCGTAGTATCCGCCGCATACTGAAAAATGATCTCAAAGTCAAGCCTTACAAGATCCAAAATGCGCATGATCTTACACCAAAACAGCGGCAAGTCAGACTTGAGAGAGTGAAGGAATTGCTTCGCTTGCCCGAAAGAGGTTAATTTCTGAACACTGAGTTTTCTAACGAGCCAATTTTGCAAATTGAGCAATTCAGAAACTCCCAAAACGATAGGGTTCATTTGACCGACCGTTCATACTTTGTTTCATATCTCAACTGAGGAACATTACTGGATAGCCAAACTGTTTCTCATGTTAACTTTCTTTTACAAAATAACTGACTTTCGAGGCATCTTAAAATACTTAGTACTTGAACAACTTGTTTTTGGGTATAAATCCTTGAATCTACAGGTACATGACTTGACTTAAAGGCTTTATCTTGTGGGGGTTAACAATTTTTTGGCTCAAATTCTGAAAGGTAATCATCGCAACTATATACCAGTACTTATATAAATAATACATATAAAGATATATTAATCTTCTTTTCACTTCTTTCCTTTTTTGCTTTCGCATACTCTGTTTTTTGTACCCACCTGCGTTTCGGTGAGGCTGAGACTCAGCGCTAAATTAAGACGTTCGCAAACGCTCAAATAACGCGTCGTCTTGAATTTATTCTCCAACGATACCAGCTGTTCATAGGTGAAGGCGGTACGTGCACGCCTTGGCTTAGAGCCGCCGCCACTACCACCTTGTGATTTGCCATCGCCATTACGACTGCCACCCTTCTTTGAATCCGTCTCGCTGGCGTGGTCATCAATGTCACTACTCATGCCATCATCACACATATCATCCTGATCCATGTCATTGAGGTCGTGAGCTGTAAAATACAAACAGAAGACAAAAACAAAATAAGATATACTGTAGCGTAAAATGAGTATTTCATAAAAAAAGGACACAGCAAATGTAAAATGAATAAAAGGGAAAATAAGTGGAAAAGATTTAAAACGGCCTAAAAATCGCTGCAAATCGTATAAACGAGAGAATTAACATTTTGAAAGGCATTTAGCATTTGAAACCATCAATCATTCACGCCACCTAACGCCCACTCCAGGCCTTTGGCACTGTTGCAATACAAACTTTTGCCGGGGGTGGCGGAGATGTACGTTTGTCTGCTAACGGCCATTTTCCTGGCCGGCCCTTGGTGGCGCAGCGTTTGATGAAGGTAAAATGCCGCAATTCGAAATAGTCATTTGATGAAATCAATCACCGACGCATTGCTCAATGACAACAATAACATAAAAGTGTACCGACAGCAAAAACAAAAACAAAAACCAAGAAAACAGTCTCAATGCTGGTAAAACAAATGGAAGTGAGAGCAACAGCTTCAGCATTACAGAATTAATTGGAAAAGCCAATACAAGCAATCGCACAGCTACACGCACACGCGCACACCTCCATACGTATTTAGTTAGTGCATGGGTGTTTGCGTGTTTTTGTATAAACACTCGCATATGAGCAAGTGAAGTGCTATTCTGCTATCTGTTGCTACATAAGGACATCCATGTTTATTTAGGTGTAATTCCAAGGGTGTGGGTGTTTGTAGCAGTGCGCATCCATAACAGTTACTTTCCGAAATCATTCGCAATACCAGAATGTGCCAATCAAAATTCAATTAAAATGCTCATCCGCTCCCACACCTCGCTCACTGCTCTTAGCAGCATGTTTGCATGTGTGACTTGTGTGTGTGCATGTACATACATGTGTATGTATGTATGCATGTATGTACAGTGTGTTCGAATGCAATGTTTGACATGCTTTCAAATGTTACTGTTTTTGTTCATTTATTGAAAAAATATACAATAGTTTACATTTTCATAAAAATACCCACACTAGTAAAGAGCTACCACTAAATATTTTAACCTTGGTAAACCTCTTACCGAAAAGCGCAAAGTGCTTCAAAAAGTGATGATATGATGAAGTTTGCATATGACCTTTGAAAATTTATGAGTGCCATACTTTGAATGCACTTAATCGGGTAGAGAAACACTGGAAATTGACATTTAGGAAGTCGAGCCAAGAACCACTGAGAGATTTGGTAACTCATAAAACACTTAGGCTAAACAGTCCACTTTATTTAACGCTCTGGAAGGTGAAAGTGTAGATAGTCAAGGAGGAAAGGAAAGAAGCAACAGTAGGAAAAGATAGGTAGATAGACCTGTGAGAATTTTCCAGATTATTTGGTAGATCTGAAAATATCCTCTAGTTTGAGAGAACGAATGTTACTCGTTCGCAAGACATCCAAACCATTTGCGAGAACACTCCCAGAGAAAATGTACAGCGCTTTTCGTCTCCTTTAATCAAGATAGACAAATCGGCTCCTCAATGATTCCATTGGTGGTGATATGTATGGATTGTGTAATGTAATAATGCCGACCATCAATCGAACGTGTTTTCTTCCAAGTTTTAGAAGAAAGTTCGAAAATTTCTGTTCCGGTTTATCACAAAACCGGCTGGACCATCGCTCTTATTGAAAATTCCATGGATTCCAAGGAATTTCATTCCTTTGAACACCATAGTGCCCTGGAACCCATATTAGTACAAGCTTATTCTGTCTTGCTTAAGTTTCTTCTTGAATTAAGCTTCTTCTTACATTCTTGAACAACCTTTGAGGTTCGCTTTGCGTTCTCCGGAACATTTAGTGCAGCCTGACTGAAAGATTCATTCCAATCTGTTTCCGTAGAGAAATGCTTAGTGAGAATAAAATACCAGGCTTCAACATAAAATCCTAGAATACATCGAGGAAATGAGTGATTTTATTTAAAATAATAAGAAGTTTCCGGGAAAATCTATAAAATGGAATTCGAAATTTTCAGACAACTTTTTGACGCATTTGAACAAGCCCTGAGATCTTTGTGAGCTCAATCCAAGATTAATCCCACTCCAGCTAATAGACGATAATGCAACGCTTCGTCGGACAGTAGTTGAGAGTGAAGTTCTACCAAAAAGCGAAATTATTTCGTTGCATAATTTATCTCCTTGCGACTATTATCTCTTCTCGAAGCTGCATTTGAGGATGAAAGGAAAAAAGCGTCATTATTCGATTGAAGTCGTCAAGCCGTTCTGAGCACCATCCATAACAGCATTCTTATCATCAACATAATAAATTCCTTTTGTACCGAATGGTACAGAGCTAAAAAATGCACAGATCACTTGTTCGATGACCTGCGAAAGCGAGCAAAATTGTATAGCGATGCACAGGGTCCAAAATAAGCGCTGAAAGTGTATGAATTTGTAAAAAATGGGATTTGGTTTCAGAGTAAGAGAGTATCTAGTGTAAATTATAGTTTCAAACATTTCAAAAAAATTACGAAATATTGAAATAGTAACATCAAAATTCCTAACTCTTAATCACTTTTTTAGTATTTTTTTATGAAACAATTTGGAGCACTTTCAGTTTTATTATATCTGCAATATGGTACAGTTTGGAAGCAGAAATTTAGATTCTTTCTTTCAGGTTCCCCTATTTTTATCCATAATGGGGTGCTTAAAAATTATATGTGAAAAGTTACAATGAAATATTCACTGCTGTGCTGATGAACTGGTTTGACTGGAGCTCCTGGAGACAGTTTCATCGCAAAACGAGAGGATTGGCGTTCTCTTGAGAACCTGTGGTCTACTCTTGAAAAAATTATCCTCGCGTCAACTCAGTGACCGCTGAGTTAGTGTGCAAATGTGTAAAGTCACGAAATCCTTCTGACAACTGGTAGATCGGGGCGCTCGAAGGAGCTTCTAAGGCTAACAAAGCCTCAGCTCTTGAATTTGGTAGGTATTCTTACTGCACATTATCCGTTAGGTGTGAGACTTGGGATTGCTTCAAGTCATTTCTGCAGAAACTGTCTGGAGGATAAGGTGGAATTATCTCAGCACCTTGTTCTCAGTCTCAATCTTGTTCTCAGCCGACCTACTCTCGTTGAGCAAATATTTAGACATCAACGCTTTAACTTTTTTGCTACACCTGCGTAATATTGGTGAAATTCTCCAGCAGCTTGAAGCGGTTAATACGAACGTAATTAGCCACTACTGGTCGTCTTCTTTTAATCCGAAACCTTTTACCACCTACTTGGTTCTTTTCCTTCTGTTTTTTCCTCCCGCAAGGCTGTAAGCAAGATGATATCAGAAGAACGGCGGATTTGATTTCTTTCTTTGGCTCGGATTGGGGATTGGCAAAATGAGTTGTTTATTAGCACTACATTTTAATTTGAAGACCGTGCCGGCATATTTTTGTGAAAATTAATTTTAATAAGAAGAAAATAAATAAATATCCTATAAACTGTGTTTTGAAACGCGAATGGACTATTTATTCTAGTCCCGAATCATGCCGTTGGGGTTGTAAGCAATTATGTGGAGAGTTGTCCATCTATCCATACGAATAATTCATATATCTGATAATGTACCCATATCCCTCTTCGGCCATTTTGCGAATAATCACGGCAAGTTCTATTGGCTCCTGTATATATTCAGATATTTTATTTTTGCATGCACTTGCCTATGAAGGCCTACGTCAGGGCGTTGCACTGCATGCTGGAAAATCATGGCTGGAGATAAAGGAGTTAGCTAAAAATCGAACTTGGTTCAGATTTTTCACTATGGGCCTATGCTCCCCAGGAGTTAGAAGGAAATGATGATGATGATGCACTTGCATTTATGAAAAACAAAATGCATTAAACCCATTAAACGATTTTATTTAAATTTTTCAAACCAATCGTCGGCTATGATCCGAAAATAAGTTACTTCTGTCAAAGTGAATTCAGGCTTAGCAAATATCATCTGACTTTGACAGTCTGAATAACAAAACCAAAAACAAAACTCATGTGAATTTTGTTTTTGTATTATTGCTACAATTCACATTTATTCAAGGTGTTGGCACTAGACCAACAACAATATTTTGTACAAAGTATTGGCAAAGTGGAAAAAAATAATAAAATCGCCTTGTTTCATTCTGGGTTGACAGCCACATGTACACTGAAAGAAAAAACCCCAAATCAGCTGATTCACCTACACCACCTTTAATAGATTCGCCTTGTATTGCTACGGGTATCACCTTGAATATATTCGCCTTGGCTGTGAGCGAAAAACTATAAAGTTGAATGTCCAACAAATTTCTAAGAAATCTTATTAAAATTTTAAAGTTACTTTATCGATTTGCGATTTTGTTAGCATAAGCACTATTCTCCTGTTTTTCTTTATTATTTATTTATTGATGTAAAAATTAATCAAAAAAAAAAAACAAATTGTCTAAAAAAAAAAACAAACAGACTAATACAGATGTTTTAGAAAACAACATAATAATCTTAAACCATAAGAAAAAAATATAACAAAAAAAAACTATTTTTAAAGTAATTAAGAATTTGAATGAAAGAGTGTTTAGAAGAGGCAAAATGAGTCCCAAAAATTTGTAAATAGTATTGAATTCAATTTTGAGCTCTTATGACGGGTGTATTTCTTGCATACAGACTTCTGCAGAGAAACAAATCTAAATTACGAAGCGCTTTAGATAAGGTATTAAGTTAAACTTGATCCAGAAGGGAGGGGCAATCCACAACACCTTGAATAATATTGGGTAGTCGAAAAAGTCTTTTCGTATTTTGTCAATAGATGTCGTTGGAGTGATCTATCTCCAGTGCTACCAATCACATTGTGTCATATCATATGGTGTTAGAAAGGTGACATTTTAAGCTTCATTTAACCAAAAAAAAATTAAATTCGGAGAAGTTAAAAAAAAGTAATAGCTGTTCAAAAATGAGTAAAAATAATGAACAAATTCGCTATATTTTGAAATTTTTCTATAAAAAAGGGAAGAATGCCACGCAAGTCACCAATAAAATTTGTGAAGTTTACGGAGACGATGCTGTATCAGTTCGTGTAGCACAACAATGGTTCGCTTGCTTGTGTTCTGGAAATTTCGATGTGAAAGATGCGCCTCGCTCCGGTCGAACTATCGTTGAAGAAGTCGATGAAATTATGGAAAAGATTGACCAGGACCGTCACATCGCCAAGGCCCTAAACATTCATAATCAAACGGTTTTGAACCATTTAAAAAGGGCTGGTTACAAAAAGAAGCTCAATGTTTGGGTACCACATGAATTGTCTGTGAAAAATTTAATGGACCTAATTAACATCTGCGATTCTTTGCTGAAACGAAATCAAATCGAATCATTTCTGAAGCGAATGGTAACAGAAGACGAAAAGTGGATCAAATACGACAATAATGTGCGAAAAAGATCATGGTGGAAGGGTGGTGAAGCTCAACAAATGGTCGCAAAGCCAGGATTAACGCCTCGAAAGGTTATGCTGTATGTTTGGTGGGATTGGAAAGGAATCATCCACTATGAGCTGATCCAGCCTGCTCGAACGATTGATTCTATACTTTGCTGTCAACAACTGATGAGATTGAAGCAAGCAATCGAAAAAAAACGGCCAGAACTGATCAGCAGAAACGGCGTCGTCTTCCATCAGGACAATGCTAGGCCACACACATCTTTGATGACTCGGCAAAAACTGGGAGAGCTTGGCTGTGAAGTTTTGATGCATCCACCATTTGTTTCGGTCAATGCAGAACTCCCTTAATGGAGTAAAGTTGGCTTCAAGAGAAGCCTGTGAAAATTACTTGTCGCAGTTTTTCGCCGAGAAACCACAAAAGTTTTATACTGATGGATTAATGTCTCTAGAAAAAAAATGGCAAAAGGTGGTCGAACAAAATGGTACATATTTGGTTTAATAAAGTTCATTATAAATATAAAAAAATGAATTGAAGTTTGATTAGAAATACGAAAAGACTTTTTCGACTACCCAATATCACAGACGAAAAATAAAGGCGAAAAAGGTCGCCTGGACTGCAGGGATATCAAATTGAGGCCATGGGGTAATGAAAACGAAGGGAATCTAGAGCAAAGCCAATGAGAACTTAATAGGTATATTAATTTCTTTACATTTTTAAAAAGCGTTTGCCCCCGATTTGTATTGCTTGTATTGAATATAAACCATAATTCTTTTCAATGAATTAATAAAAAAAATTAGCATTGCCACATTTGATCGATTTTTGTTTAAGTTTTTAAAACGTGTTTACTCACGATTTATACGGTTTTTATTGGAATAAAAACTCTATTTCTTTTATTTTCTTAACAAAAAAGCAAAAAAAAATATTATTGCAAGCACGGCCAAAATAGCTGTACGATTTTCAGTGACACTCACTGTATGTAGACACATACAGGGTTGGCCATATTAAACTGACCCATGTGATTATTAAAAAAATATGGAAAAAAAAAATTTTTTTGTGTTTCATTGTGAAAAACATTTAATTTAGTTCAAGGAGATTCGTTTACATCACTTTTTGAATATGATATCGCGCAAGTGGTCGCCCTTAGCTCGTATAGCGTAATGTGCCCGTTTTTCGGCGTTTTCCATAGTTTTGGCCAGCGTCTCGGCCGATATGGCGGCTATTTCCCGTCGGATATTGGCCTTAAGTGCGCCTAGTGTCTTTGGCTTGTTGACGTAAATCTTAGATTTCAAATAGCCCCAAAGAAAAAAGTCCGGTGGCGTCAAATCCGGTGATCGTGGCGGCCAGTCAAAATCGCCGCTTTTTGATATCAAACGGCCAGGGAACAAAGTCTTCAATAAGTTGACGGTGGCTCGTGCTGTGTGTGGTGGTGCGCCATCTTGCTGAAACCAGAAGTGCTCCATACCATTTTCACGAACAATCGGCATCACAAAATAGGTTATCATGGCCCGATAACGCTCTTGATTGACGGTCAATGGTTGGTGTTGACCATTTTCAAAGAAGAACGGCTCAATGACCATATCAGCGCAAATGCCACACCAGACTGTAACTTTTTGGTCGTGAAGAGGTACCTCTTCAATAATTTGAGGGTTTTCAGTGGCGTAGAAACGGCAATTTTGCTTATTTACGGTTCCGTTCAAGGAGAAATGGGCCTCATCACTCATAATGATTTGATGCCAAAAATCCTCATCAGTTTGGGCCATTCGGACGACAAAATTGGCATATTCCAAGCGACGAGGCTTGTCGGCCGGCAACAGTTGTTGATTTAGTTGTATTTTGTACGGGAATATCCCCAAATCCAAATGAATGATACGTCGTAGAGTGGTCCGAGGGATGTCCAACTGAGCAGAACGACGATTACCTGACGTTCGCGGCGATGACTCGATACTGGCTCGTACGGCCGCGATATTTTCGTTAGATCGTCTTGGCCGCTTTTTATTTGGACGTCGGGTATTAGCCACAGTGCTGGAAGACAAAAATCTTTTGTGCATTTGCTTGATTGCGCTCTTTGACGGCGCACTTTTCACTTTATTTTTTTTTCTCCACGCACGTTGCGTTTTTACAATCGAGAAGGAATTTTGAATGTACAGCTGAACAATTTCAGCGCGTTCTATTGGGGTGTACTGTTTCATGGTATAAATCTCCTTCGACTGACGCTTCCAACGCGGTATGTCATTAGCTGATCTGAAATTACAGTAAAAAGTTATAGGGTTACTCAATGGGTCAGTTTAATATGGCCAACCCTGTATGCATGTGTGTTTATGGATGAGTGGGTGTTGCCGTTTGCTCATCAAGTGTATTTGAGCACTTCCGTTTGCGTGTCTTTCAATTAATCACAAATCATTGATACTTTCGTAACAAAATTTATTGCCAATCAGGGTTGCTAACTGTTCGCTTTACACGCGCGCGTGCGTGTGTGTGTATGTGATTAACAAATATCGTAGTCTCCGTGCTTTGCGCAATATTGTGCAATATGCCAGTATTACGTATTGTTTACAAACAAAAGCACTAAATTGATAACAAATTTCTTCACATGCACACATACGTCGATATTTATCCAACTCAAACATGTGCAGGCATTATTATAATTAATTTCTTATTTAGCTTGCAAGAGGCAAAAAGGTAATTACATTTGCTCGTCTAATAACTCAGAAGAGATAGAGGCACTTGCCCACCGTAATATGAGAAAATTATTTGCAATTAATATGAAAATGTATCAGATTCTTAAGTATAATTGCAATAAGCTGAATATACCAGTAATTACATACATACATTGCTTTGTATTTGTGTTTTGAATCGATTGCGCCAATAAAGGGGGTGATTATTGATTAAGAAAAGCGAATAACTTGCAACAATTTGTAGATCCAAAAGCCGAAATTTTAAGTAGGACTGGAACAAGGAATGATTGATGATGATTCAATCTGCGCACTAAAACAGATGTTGCAATGCAATTGAAATTTGAAAAAATGTAACTGTGCCAAGCCTACTCTTGGGTAAATAAGTACGTGTATATCTATAACGACTTGATAAAATTTAGTATACCTTTTGCTATCCACCTCATTCATTTACTTCTATTTACAGAGTGAATCTTAGAGGCCACCTAGTAAGTCGAGTGTAGGTCAAGAAATTGAATAATTGAATAAACTTAATTAAAGATTGAAAAACTTACTCTATAAGGAGTATTTGTATGCTGTATGCAGTGTCTTTTTTTTTTGGGTCATACGGTATTTGGAAAGTGAAAGCGCTTTCCCCCTGAACAACTTCTGCGGAGTAAAATTAATTACTGTACGCTTCAACTGCGTTGAGAAATATTGCAAACTTATTTCCAAAATCAAGGTTATGTAGCCCAAACCGTGCATTTATTGAAAAGAAGTCAATATCATTTTTTCTGACGGTGCGCATTTTCATCGCGGCAACTACACTCGTGGCCACGCAAAGCTTATGACTTCGCTTTTTCACTTTTTTCCCATTTACTGCGGTTTAACTTACCAAATCTTTCTAAAAATGAAAACATTTACAAAATAGAAAATAATGCTTCATAAATGAACATTTTCTGAGCAAAAATTATTAATTTTTAACTATGAAGATAATTTTCCCGTTATACGAACATACGAATTTTTATTATGTATTCAAATTTTTTCAATATCTGAGTAAGTTTTGCGTTTGTTTTTGATATAAAAAACTGTTAAAAATTTTGATACTATAAGTGCTCTAATACAGTCTACATTAGGGCGGGTCGATTTAAAAATCGCTCATTGCTCTGTAAAAATCGCTCATTGCCCATACAATCATTTCAAAATATCACCATTTTTGGTCTTTACATGAAAAAAGAAACTAAAAAGTTCAACCCAAATTGGGGAGCATCAGAATTCGTTTTATAGGTATGGTTCCTTCGGCAAAGTTTCTTATTTTGATCCCTAGACTATGATTTTCACAGAGCAATGGGCGATTTTTTTGCCTCCCCACAAATCGACCCGGCCTAGTTTACATATCGCACCCTAAATACAAAAGGGTCACAACTCAAAATGTACTTCTGCTCAAATATGAACGAGGCTTTATCAATAAAACGGTCCGCGGATGACATATGGCAAAAATAAATTTTTTGTTTTTTGGTAGGGCTGTTACAAGCTTACATGGCAAATTTCAGCGTGATATGTCACATAATTTGTTTATGATATGTCAGAAGAAAATAATCGCCTTTTTTCTTGTAACTTCAAGATATATTTCGTTCTGTTTTTGGCTGCGTAATAGTCCCACTCAAGGGCTACGACGCCAATGCTAACTCAAGTTAGTGTTGTTCGAAACTTTCCCGTAAACGCAACCAAACTAAAATGAGTGTGAAGTAGGCGAATCGTTTTGAGGCACGCATTCGAAAGGGCCGAAATTATCTTAAGCCGCGGCTGCAAAAGTGATTAAAAAAATCAAAAAAAGTTTGTTGTGATGTGGAATCAGCGGTATAATGAGCACAAAAATGTTGATGACTTTCCCGAGCGCGGCTTGAAGCAAGTGACGACTAAAAAGCGCGATAAAGTGATCGTCCAACTTTTTAAGCGGGACCCTTCTTTGCGACTACGCCAAGCATGCACAATTCTTGCTAAAGAGGGAATAAGATGTGAGTATCAACACCATCGAATGACGACTGAAGGTGACGACTGAGACGCACATATCCTACCGTCTCACATCATCAAAACCACTGCTCTCAGAAACACACATTGAGAAACAACAAAACAAGAAAATGGCGTCACAGTAATGGACTGGCCGTCCCAGTACCCACACGCCAACCCCATTGAAAATGTGTGGGGAATTAAGAACACGCATCTTTCCGGAAAGCCAGTCCACGATTTAAAGTATACCGAGAAGTTGGTAGGCTATACTCGGCCACAATGTAGACTACACGGCTTATTGAGTGATTGCAACTCGTAGTTTTGTACGGTAGCCACCCTTTTTCCCGAATCCTATTTCCCGAAATCCTTTTTCCCGAAAACCGGTTGGCCGACAGATGTTTGTCCCGAATCTAATTCCCCGACAGCATCATCCAGACTTATATTCAGCTTTTAAAGAATTCCAAAAAGAACAGGCGGATGTCGAAATTATGATAGCTGAACTTAGTTTGGGGCGATCTGTAAAGCGGCACCAAAAAACAAAAAATGGATAGAAGTCCAAAATCGCTTGCGGTCCATTGTTTTACAATACGAAGAATACAAAATTTTTGGCACTGAATTAGATTCAGAAAAAATATCTGTCGGGATACTGGTTGTCGTGACACGAGTTGTCGGGAAAAGAGACGGGAATCGTTTTGTATATACTTTAAAGCAAGAAAAAAAGTAAATATATATCTTTTATACAAGTACTTATTGAATAATCGGGGTTCTTTCTGACACAGACTGAAACATTATGACCCGGACAGATATTGAAATGACGATGTTTTCAAGAATTTCGTTTTGAATTTCCTGTTCCCATATTTTGTTAAGCACTTTTTTCAGTTTTGCCTTAAAGTTTGGTCTGTGTTGAGCCACTTGATACTCAATCGAGTTAAAGTCGAAAGAATTTCCTGATCATACCATGCATCATTCTGAAGTCTGCAAGCATTTTTGCACTTGTAAGAAAAGATGTCGCCATTTTGGATAACACTTTCTTAACCACAAATTTCCTTATTTGTTTATCGTTTATTAAATGTACATAGTATGAAAATTTACCGGTTTAGCCCGGTGACATGGTGCGGAGTCGTCCTGGAAGATGACCTCAGATGTATGCCCATATTGTTCTTCTACGACGGGAACGATAAAATTGCAAACAACTTCTCCATACTTTTGGGGAGTTGATCATTCCAGCGATAAGGAGTAAAGGACACCCCTTATAGAAACAAAAGCAAGCCCAAACCATTTGGCTTTCAGGATGCTTAACCGTTCTGGTCACACAGTTTTCTTTAAAGTGTTCCCTCGACCGACATACGGTAAATGGCCTTTGTAGAGCAAATTAAATCTGCATTCATCCGACTACACTACTGTTTTCCACTAACCGTTTTACAATAAAAGGCGCATCCACCAATTATACAAATATATGTACATATATAAGTATACTGGTATGGACTAAAAGAATCAAATAATGTAGTTTGCAAACTAATGGCTTAATTATTATTTTCTGAAACATTTACTTCCAGTCTTCTTATTTATAATTTATACCCCAATTGTAGAGATCTTTGATTTCTACTATCATTCCTCCCTAATAAACAATTCTGATTAAGAAAACTCTGATTTAAAATCCAAAAGCTAGTGATAACAGATTTTTTGTTCCTTCGCTTTCTTTTTTTAAGGCAGCAACCCGAGTTTATTGCCTTTTATTTCTTTTTTAAACTGTTAGTGTGTTTAAAACATGATTTCAGGCTGTTGGAACCTAGTCGCATTGTTTTTTAGCTCGATGAGAACTGCCGATATCAATAACTATGGTTTGACAGCTGAGATTGGCAAACTGTGTCGAGGGCACAAAGGGCAACAACAAGCTTCGTCCATTCGCTTTTGTTGGATGCCAGCCACTTTAGTTCATTTGAACTTTTGTTTGTCCTTGCATTTCCGTTTCTAAGGTTCTTCTTCGGGTTAGTGACGGTCGGCCTCTGCGTTGGCTACCTGGCGGGTTCCAATCAATCGCATTATGGGTGATATCGTTCGGATATCTTCTTAAAATGTGTCTAAGCCACCCCCATACCTTTTGAGTATTTCCATTAGCATTGTAGTTTGGTTCATAGCAGCCCATAAGTTTTGCTTGGATATGGTGTTGGGCCAGAAGATGCTAAGTACTGTACGGAGGTAACGGTTCACAATTACATGTAAGCGCTGCAAGTGGGAGGCCGCATAACTCCAAGTTTCATAGCCGTGTAATGGGGTGAATTTGAAATTTATTTAATATTTAAGTTTAATATTTTAATTTTGGCGTTACGAGTGATCATAGAGGATTTCCAGACATCTTTAAGAGAGCCAAAAGCCTGTTTCGCTTTGCTTATGCGATTGGTAATATCTTCTTCTGAACCTTCGCTTGAAGATATAAAGCTACCCAAGTAGCAAAATGAGCTAACTTTTTCAAACTCAGTACCGTCGATGTTAAATTTGTGTGTACGCAGTACCTTTCTTTTACCGATATTTATTTCGAGGCATGTTTCTTTTACTAGCGTTAGTTTTCTCGACATATCATTAAAGGTGTGTGTCATAAGGTGTATGCCGTCGGCATAATCGAGATCTTTGAGGCGTCTATTCAGTTCCCATGTGATGCCATATGTTTCGTGCGTTGCTTTGCTCATAACACAGTCTAGCACAATGCTAAAAAGGAGTGGTGACAACATGCAGTCTTGTCGAATGACAGTCGCGAGTTTGTTGGATTACTCAGCTCTTTTTTATGCCTCGCACGGCAATTTACGTTAGAGTACAGAGCTGTTATGAACTTAATAAGCTTAGCTTGGACTGCTTACAGTACTACAGATTGAAAGTTGAAAGTCGACGATTAGACAGAGAGGGATTTGCCACTCTACAGATTGCTCAACTGTTGACGTGGCCGACGCATTATCGGCCTGGTCGTATTTATTGGACTCATTGAACCATATAATTTGTAACCTAGTAAAAGATATATGCCGAATATCATATTCAAAAAATAAATGCCGCGATATATGACCGAAAACTGTGGTGAGGTTTTTCATCGTAATTTGAAACGTTATTATTTTCTCTCCATTTCATTTAACCCGTCTTACTTAGCATTAATTTTTAAATACCTCAAAAACTTTATTAAATAAAAATGGCACTTGTACTCTATATTGGTTGCTTGGCCGATCTCCTTCGCCAGAAAACTTAATTGGAACCTTCTAAAACACGTAAATTTGAAAGTAATAAAAAACCATCACAAACCCCTTTAAAGTAAATTGCCCTCAAAAATTAGTCTCTTCTAAGACCGCTAATCCACCTAACAAGCGCGACAACGGTAATACATAATTACTTAGTAGACTGATCGGCAACTCACTTACCTATGAAAAAGAAATGCAAAATTTTGGCCGTAAACTTTTCGTGTTAACAAATTAACTACACGACAAAACAATTTAAAATGCCAAAACAAACTGACAATCTGACATGAAGCGCCCAAAGGCGTCTTGTAACCCTTTGCTACCCCAAGGCGACAGCTAAGCCACTTTACATTGCGCATCCAAGCATACAGCATAGACAGGAAGGCAGGCAGGCGTTCAGGTTTTATATGAACTATACAGCGAAAATTGGATTGACGCAAATCAACTCATTCGTGGCAAATCGGGAAAAGGCTCAGCGACAAAGCGGCTGAGCAGTAGTACTGCGACACCGTCGTTAGGGGAAAAGAAAGGCGAAGAAAATCTGTCAACCCTAATCAAAGTGTGACCAAATAGACTGCTTTGAGCCTGATAGACTTTACGTGCCAAAGCGATTTTTGCGAGGTGTGAGCTGGTGCGTGTGTTTGTGTGTGTATAACCTTGCATTTTATTCTTCTATTTCCATACCTATAATAGTAATTTGTATGTATGTTTCCGCATATACATTTGTAAAAGCCCTTCCAGCCGCAAAAGCGTACCACCAATACAATTTTCCGCTGCCGTTCGAAAATACTCCACTCAATCTGGAATGCATGAACAAATCTGGTAATTGGCCAACATCATTGGCCGTGTTTGCATGTAATTAGGTTAGGTGTAGGTGTGGGTATCGGCAGCAGCGCCTAAAAGTAGGCAAACACACACATACAAACACACGCCCATTTACTTTACATTAGTGTAGTGAAAGCAAAGCGCTTTTCACCTCATCTCAGCGCGCTGCTCCAGCTGAAGTCCAACAGACAACATACGAAAATACTCACGTCCGTGCAAACATTGCTCGAGTGCATGCTGCAATAATAATAACAGCAACAACAACTACAGAAACATGATATGCACTTACACTTGTATGCTGACATGGCCTTATATGCATACATAAGTGTGTGCGCTATACAAACAGACATAACATCGCGGTAATTAATCAGAAAATTAACATCAACGCTTCATTTAATATTTAAGGTTTGTTGACGGACACGACGGCGGCAACTGCAACAGCAACAGCAGCAACAATCGCAACAGCAATAGGATCTACTACAACTACTCGCATAAAGGTGGCATCGCTGCTGCAGCGCTTTCTGCACGTGGGTCGTGGAGCAAAGAGGAAGCGCAGCGGTGGTTGCATTTTCCTGAAAATGTTGGTTTGTTTTATCAGTATTTGACGGTTGTGGCGAATAAGCTGCCGTCATACCTAGACGTACTGACTCAACATACACATACACAAATGCAAGTCCAACATAATGGCGACCGCAAAGCAAACAAGCTGCATAAATAGATTTTCTTTTATGATGGCTGTCTGACTCGCATACTCGTCGATAGATAAGCAGTATTGTTGAAGTACAGTTGATGGGGATTTCAGCAGGCGCAGTAGGGCAGTAATATTCGTAAGTGGCGAGCTTTTGTGGCAAATGGTTAGCAGGTAAAAATAAGCAAGCGCAAAACTGAACAGTAAAATTGCCGTATTGCCATTTTTATTTCTTGGTACTTCATTGCAAACATTTCTAAATAAAAATGGCTGCATTTTGTTTATGAAAAAAAAAAATAATGTATTCACTGAGCAGTGAGCACTGAGTCAAAGTCTTTTGTTTGAACTCTAGCCACAGAAAGGCTTGCGTGTTCAGTTGAGGTTGCTCAAATTTAAATGCGTGTTTTTCAAATTTATTTCACACATAAATATAATTTTTTTTGTTTTTTTTGTCGGACCCAACTAGCCAGTGCATCATCCAGACAACAAAAAGTCCATTATACGGCACTCGGATTCTCTTTTTAATTTTCTTTAAATCTACCCTACCTCCAAATAAAACTGAGTAGATCTCGAATTGCCAAGGAGATCGCTTCTTAGCATCAGTGCCAAAGACCTCAAACCCGATTCGTCGGTCGGACTTAACAGGTAGCATCAGTTTTGTCCATCTTCAGCCTCTCGCAGCCTGCCAAGCTCGCTTGTGGCTTAGAGTAACCCGTTTGCTCACCGCTCTGGGCCAAAGAAGTTGGCCTCAGTTTATTATCCGCGACATCTACGTCTCCCGGTATCCATGTCAGCATCAGGATATTATATCTACCGACATAGTTCAGCCTGGCTTTACAGGACTCAACTAACGATGAAGTAGTTGGAGGGCTGTCACTGCAAACCCATACAGATCTGCCTCTCCATCTGTTTTGCACAACAAAGTTCATTGCTTCTTGACACAAATGGGTATATTCCAAGAGCAAAGTGTAGTTTTGTCCCGCTGGATACCGCTAAGACACCAGAGCCGGAACCATCCTTGGTTCTGAAGCCATCCGTGAAAATGCAAAAACAGTGTTTGGCGGGGTCATTTTCAGAGTTTGATCACAATTGAGCCTCTGGCAGCAACACACTGTATTTCTTTTCAAGTACGACTCCTGAATGCATGGAATCAAGGCGCATAGGAGAGACTTTTTGGATCGAAGTCCATGCCTTCTCTGTTGTCCAATGCCGGACAGGAGCCGTACCAATTTACATTGTGTTTTAACCTGCAGACGGCCTTTAAGAGCTCTTCTTGGATGAAAGCAACAAGTGGTGGTAGACTAACCAAAGCATCTTATGCCGAGCGTGAAGTAGTCGGAAAAGCTCCAGTGCAACAGGTGGCCACAGTGCGTTGTAATCTCCATATAGTCCTCCTGACTCTCACGAGAGAGAGTCTAATCATCCAGACCACTGATGCATAGGTGGAAATAGGTCTTATCATATCTGTGGAAATCCAGCCAAAGACACCTTTGCCCTTGCAGGAGGTTGTCAGTGCCTTGGATGTCTTTGTTTCAACGTGTGACTTCCAAAGGAGTTTACTATGATTTTGCACAAATGGTTTTGAGCTGTTTTATGGTCGATCTTTAGCTCCTGGGCGATGCTACGACTACTAACAGGCCGATCAACTTCGAATATTTATGTGACTTTATCGATATTTAAGATATTTCATTTAGCATAATAATGCCTGTAAACCAAAAATGCACGTAATTAGCTGTTATTTTCACAATTTCAGCGGGCTGGCTTGCATTTGCGACTTTATCAAAGAAAAACTGTAAAATGTTCCGAGTTTTCTCTTTGTTGACTTCCATTGTTAACACCCTGCAACTCACAACTTCAAAAATTGTTTGATCGATACTTTACGAGATATCGATCACCACAGCCATCTACCGAGAAAATAATGGATTTCTGTTTCCCCGAACTAATATTTTCATTGAGCAACTAAGTTGTCTAATCTCGATACACACAACGTCCAAGTAAGCTGTTATAGACGCACTCAAGCTTCAAATATTGGTATTGAAGGAAATTTTTCATCATTAGTATAAGCCTACTTTCGAATTCTTCTTTGATGTTTATACGGTGCATCGTGGATTCCTAGTTTCGGTCATGCATGTTCCCATTATTGGGGCACAGAATTTGAGTGCACCATCAAAGAGCAAGGTCCGCCATTAAATACTTTTGATCTTTTCACTTAAAATCAGCTCAAAAAACGCCAGTTCACATAAATCCCACACTAACTCCTTTCGCTCCTTTTAACCAAGCGCTTCCTATTTGAATTTATTACTAATTTTGTAATAATAAAAAAAATATTCCAATCCCAAATTTGCATAAAAATTTTCCTAATTCTTCCATCTGAAACATTGGGTACCAAATTTAGTCTGGGTTTGTGTGCGACCCCTATCGAACTTTTCAAATTTTAATTAGTATATTTGCTACAGAAATGCCAAACGTTGCTACCCAATTAATTTTTCACCGAAATAAACTCATTTACACGCATCAAACAACATTTTGATGACGTCCGTGCCGAACATTTTATACATCTCTCCCACCCGTTGAGGAGAACCGGCAGCAGCATAATCAGGCCAGAATTGCGTAAACTAAGCACGTACGAGTATATATGAATTGAAGGTGAGTGGATGTATTGTTGTTGGGCGTACTGCCATTGCAATTGCCTTAAAATGCACTCCACATTCACTTGAATCAGTTAATCGCTTTGGTAGTCAGCCATTAAACGCAAAATTAATTAAATGTGGTTTAAAATCACTCACTAATCAATTAATTGGGTATTTGGATTTTATTGCCATACACAAAGCCACCCTGCCATGGATTGCTCAAACAACGAATTAGATTTGTCTTCAGTGAAAGTCGGGGTAAATAGAAAGTGGGAGTCGATTTGGTTAAGCATTCAGTCCACGAATGCAATGGTGTCCGAATTAGAGTTCTCATATTCAGCTCGGAAATGGGGTTCCGAATCAACTTTGAATCAAAAATCTTAGCTATCAGTGTGGCAGTTGGTGTCGTAAAGCGTGTTGACTAACATGTGCCCATCCATATCCTTTACCGAATAAAACTTGCGCTAAGAACTTTGTGGCTATAAAAGAAGTCGTAGGAGTGTTGGGTTCTGAGACACAAGGTTACAGAAAATTATTAAAGAAGAGCCTACCGAGCTTGCCAAACAAGGATTTTATTTTAATAGCCCAGTCGACCGTAGACGATTGTGTTTTATAATACCGGTTGTATTTCTGCCATGAAAAATCTCCTCATAAGATCCTTTGAGAGTCGTCTTAAAATTGTAGATCCCTCCATTTGTGGAACAATATTAATCTAACAGAAGTGTACGCGCCAACTATTTTTTTAAATTTTATTTTTTGATGGTAAACTCATCTGTAGTGATTTTATTTTGATTTGTATGGTCCATTGTTATATGTTGGCGCATGCTTAAGAGCTTTTAGTGTTCGTCTTCTTGCATGGCAGTTGCGTTCACGTCGCTTCGTAGTATAGTCTTGTCATTGTGATATGCTTTGGTTTTTACATTTGTAATGCCAAAACAAAATTTAATATTATCCGAAAAGATTTCAACTATTTCAAGTAATTTGTTCCGATTTGTTTCTGTATTGGCGTATATTTTTAGGCAGTCCATATATAAACAATGGGTTATTTTGTTGTTGACTGTATTTTTGAGTCTGTATCCATAGGAACTTTGTTGAAGAAGCATGGTAAGTGGATTGGATGCGATGCTAAACAGTAGTGGGCTTAGGGAATACCCTTGATAGATTCTGCGATTTATAGCTATTGGGTTGGAGTGTATGATGTTATAGCTATTTTTTACTGTAAACTTCCTCATTCAATCCAAAGCTTCATCATTTCCTTGATGCAGCTGATAATTGCCACGTTAATTTTTAAAATTTCCGAAGATTGTAGAAGCCAGGTTTGTGGAATGAAATTATTTTAATTTATTTATTTTGTTTTATTTAGTTTTATTTTATTTATTTAGTTTTATTTTATTTTATTTTGTTTTCTTTTATTCTGCCTTATTTTGTTTTATTTATTTTACTTTATTGAATTTTTTCTCGGAATTTATTTTATTTTGCACATTGTATTTTATATAAATCTTTTTATTTATTTCATTTTATTTTGGTTAATTTTTTTCGTTTAACTTTATTTTATTTAGTTTTAGCTCGTTTTATTTTTATTTTATTTTTATATCTTAAATTTATTTTATTTTATTGTAGTCTCTTTATTTTTTTTTAACTTATATCGTTTTATTTTATTTTATTTCATTCAGTCTTATTTTACTTTATTTTTATTTATTTCATTTTATTTTACTTTTTATATATTTTTTTATATTTATTTCGTTTTATTTTAATTTTTATATATTTTTTTATATTTATTTTGATTTATTTCATTGTGACTTATATTATTTGATTTTTATATATTTTATGTTTTTTCAATTTTTTTTTAAATTCGTTTCATTTTATTTGGGTTTATTTTATTCTGTCCTTTTTTATCTTTTTATGTACAATATCATTTTATTTAGTTTAAGCTCATTTAGTTTTTATTTTATTTTTATATCTTAAATTTATTTTATTTTATTGTAGTTCTTTATTTTTTTTTAACTTATATCATTTTATTTTGTTTGATTTCATTCAGTCTTATTTTACTTTATTTTTATTTATTTCATTTTATTTTACTTTTTATATATTTTTTTGTCTTTTAATTTTATTTTCATTTTTATATATTTTTTTATATTTATTTTGTTTTATTTATTGTGACTTATATTATTTTATTTTTATATATTTTATGTTGATTCAAATTTTTTTTAAATTCGGTTCATTTTATTTGGGTTTATTTTATTCTGTCCTTTTTTTATTTTTTTATACATCATTTTATTTAGTTTTAGTTCTTTTTATTTCATGTTATTTTTATATATTTAAATTTATTTTGTTTTACTGCTCTTTTCTATATATTTTTTTAATATATTTCATTTTGTTTTGTTTTATTTTATTCTGTCTCATTTCATTTTTTTTAGTTTTATTAATTTTTAATTTATTTAATTTTATTTTGTTTTATTTTATTTTTATCTTTTATATATTTTTTTAAATTCATTTCATTTTATATAGTAATGTTTTATTCTGTCTTATTTTATTTTGTTATATTTTATTTAAGTTTTTTTATTTTACTTTATTTAAGTTTTATTTTATTTTATTTAGTTTCAGTTCCTTTTATTTTATTGTACTTTTTTATATATATTTTTCAATTTATTTCATTTTATTACATTTTATATTGGTTGGTTGGTTGGTTTAAGGGTGACCCCGCATCGGAGTGCCACATAGGTCCGTTGTGTTGCCCTAGAGCTTATTACATTTTATGTTAACTTGTTTTTATTAAATTTTATTTTACTTAAGTTTAGTTCATTTTAGTTTACTTAATTTGTTTATATTTTTGATTACATTTTATTTTATTGAATTTTGTATGTCCTTTTAATTTATTTCATTATTTTTATTATTCCGCCTCATTTAAAATTATTATTATGTTTCTTTCTTTATTTTATTCTGTCTCGTTTTGCATGATTTTTTTTTTGTATTTTAATTTACCCTGTTTTTTTAATTTATTTAATTTTATTTTGTTTGATTTTAGTTTGTCTTATTTTATTTTATTATACAATATTTAATGTTAACTTTTTTGTAATTTAATGTTTTTATTATATTTCATTTTTATAATTTAAACTTATTTCATTTTATTTGGTTTTATTTTATTCTGTTTTATTTTATTTTATAAGATTACATTTTATTTACATTTTTTTAATTTTATTTTATTTAATAAGTTTCATCTCATTTTATTTTATTGTACTTTTTATATATAATATATTTTTTTAATTTATTTCATTTTGAATTTATTTAATTTTTCTAATTATTCTGCCTTATTTTAAATTAATATTTTTATATTACCTTTTTTATTCTATCTCATTTGCTTTATTTTATTTTTTTTTTTGTATTTTTTATATTTTTTAAATATATTTCATTTTATTTTTTAGTTACTCTGTCCTATTTTATTTTATTATCTTTAATTTTAATTAATTACATTTTTTTATTTAATAGTTTTAATTTAATTCGTTTTACTTTATTTTATTTTTTTAATTTAAATTTATTTAATTTTTTTTATTTTATTGTGGTCTTTTTTATTTGATTTCATCTGTATTAGTTAACATAAATCTGTATAGATAAACAAAAATGCCCACTGATTGAGTTAAATTATTTAATATCTTAATTACGCATACATACTCATCATCTTTTGAAAGCATAAATTAAAATGTTTGCATGTAATATTAAGTCAAATACATTAATTTGCGCTTCCATTAAATTAAGCAAAGCTATTAGTGCCATCATAGTGGTTATTGTCACACATACACACACGCACAATTCCAATGCAATTTTAATGTTACACAAATTATGTTTGAGCTTTGTTAAATTTGCCACTTTATAAAATGGCCATAATTATAATAACAATTTAATGTGTACGCACACAATTTTAATGTACTGTAATTACATGAAAAGTGCTCGAACTTCAAAACGCTTACACATATGCCATCGTACTCATACAAAGCGTACGCACACAACTTTATGAGTCGAAGCAACTCATAAAATGGGAGTTTATGGAAGTGCGTGGATGTGTGGACATTTGCCTATGTATATGTATGCGTGTTTATGGTAAATTCTGCCACGTTCAGGAGAACCATGAACATACATGCATACTGTAAATGTATGTGGAGCAAAGCCAACATAGTTACGTACGTAAGTGTGTGAGTGAAGCACTTAAATGTGCTTGTAAACTTTTGTGATTGTGCATCCTTGTATGTAAGACTGTGTGTCGATAAGCGAACTCGAGTTCAGTGTGAGTCACTGGAGTGCTCCATCATCATTTAAATTATTGGATACTGATAAACCAACACAGATGTGCAAACAAACTTGGCTCGGCATACAAGCGTATGGACATAAGCATTTATGCGTACACACCAATACATATGAAAAACATAAAAGCCCAGCATAACAGCCAAGCGATGCGACACTCCGTGCACAAGTAATATAAACAAACGCACATTTTAAGTCATAAACTTAATTATGAAATCAGAGTGTTAATTACCAGTACCATCATATAATTCAAAGCAAAACATAAACAGAAGCATCACACACACACACACGCACAGATTTTATCGTTTACAAAAAGCAAACAAACAACAATCAGGCAAAAGTTGCTGAAGTTAACTGCCTGCTTGGGGAGGTGGTTCACAGCATGCCTGACGAAGGAAGAAATTTGTTGGTGGTTACAAAGTTGCTCCGCGCAGCATCAGTCAACAGAGAAGGCAGAGAGTAGCATGGAGAACATCGGCAATGTGATACCTTCTCACGTTTGCTCTATTATTATGGGTTGCATTGTCGTAATAATTATAATCGTATTCACTCGTTACCGCAATGCTACCCCTACATACGCAGTCAGAACCATTTTCATAATAACGAGCATTTCGTCTGTTCGTTGCCCTATGGGAGCATTTCTCCTCTCATTGCGGCATAATCATAAAATTATAATGGCAAAATGAAAGAGTACTTCGTTTAAGGGCAACTGCATACACAAACAGGTACGTATGTATGTATGTAGGAATGTAATTGTATTTATAATGATTATAATAAACTTGATACTTTGCATAAATGCGCACTTAAAAGCTTGGTGAATGCCCAGAATGTGATATGCAAATTAACGTGCAAAAGCGAATGGCTTTTTTTTCAGAAGCAATACTCAGTAATTAGTGCTGCAGGTAAGCGTATATACAAGGTGGCGCAAAATTAATCATCCAATTTTGTTCATGAATAAATTTTTTAGTAAATTAAAAAAAAAAAGTTTTTTAACTAATGGAAATCTTGGTTTTAACCTTTATGCGCTCCATTGCTTTCTGTTTGTATACTGCAGCTCTTTAGTTCACAAGTGTCAAATATGTTTGCGGTACGACGCCATTTGTAAAAATTGTAATTCATCCGATAGTGTGATTAATTTTGCGTCACCTTGTATATGCATATCGTTAGTATTTACAGTATTACGTAACTTAAACTATTTTTTTCTACGACTAAAAATTAGCTTTCCATCTTTTTTCTGTTCCATCCATTTGAATGATTTTCATTCTACAATTTTATGTGGTATTGAGAACTTGCTTCCCAATAGAGATATCGTAGTTTCGAATGTAAATAAAAACAATAAAATTTAATTAATGGGCAAGAGATTTATTCCAGGTATATTGCACGCGATACTTTGATGGCGCTTTTGTGTTTAAAGTAAGCTCAGTGGTAGCGATCAATTCTTTATAGGTCACTTTCCACCACTCATTCACGCATATCATCCGGAATTTTCACGACTTGATGCTCGAAAATATTATTGAACACCTCTCCGTAAAAATTTGCAGGCTATTGGCAAGCTGTCAATCGATACACTACCCCAATATTAGAACATCCATCTATTCGCTGAGGGTTACAACGAATGACTTTTAACCAAAGATTTTGGTCGGTTAAAACTGTGAGTCAGTTTCTCTGACAAACTTCCTGAAGAATACCCGGAATAAAACTTCCAGCCCTATTTTGAACAGAGGTATAGAATGTAGTATTTTACCTGTAGGAATAGAGCAATTGTGTATGTACATTGAAAGTAAAGGTAATGAGCAAATATACAAAAGACATGACTGCCTTTCTGTTGAAGAATTCTGGCTCCGATTGGGTCTTATACTTCTACTATTCCAAATGCTTATTGTAGAGATTCTAATGAATCGTTTGACCTTCTCTGGCGTTAAGCCCGCACTTGCTAATGTTTGAGAAGCTTCAAGACACTTCACCCATATGCTCAATTTTTCTTAAATGGATGAATTCCCTCTGGCTTAGCAGTGTTTCATATATGGAAATTCCGTATATTAAATGTTTCGCCGTATATTCTCATGACCTCAGCATCTTCTTTTTATTTTGAACTTTTTTCAAGTAGTTCAAAACTCTTTGGATATAACTGCTTGGTTCACTAGCACCTTTGAATATCTAACTACCGACTGGTATTCAACTTTTTTCTACGATTTCATTGACCTCTTCTGTAATTGCTCAACAAGTTGGGGTTTCAGTTTAACACCGACATTTTCAGAATGAAACTTAATAGACCAGGAATCTGCTGTTCTTCTAGACACATTTAAATATAACAAAGTTAAAGCAACATATTAGTATACAACCAAAAATATCCTAGTTTCAGTGCATTTTTCATGTAATGCATTTTAATATGAGGGTTGCCTTTTGCGCCCACTAATGAAAATATAGCAAAATAATGATGAAAATGGCTTTATTGCTTTTCAAAATACAATTCTAAGGATAAGGACAAATAATCAAAATTCATCCTTTACGATAAAATACTCTTCTTGGATGCCAATACATTTCTGCAGTGGTTCCAACCAATTCTCAAAGCTCCTTTGACACTTAGAAATGGATACCTCCACACCGAGCTGTTATAAAGACCTCGACAGCGGTGAAAAGCCTTGACCTTGCATTTTATTTGTAATGTTTGTGAACAAAGCGAAATACCTAGATAGCAAATCAGCGCTGTAAAGCGAATGACTCATTAATTCGGTCTCTTGAGTGCTCGAAAACTCCTTTGCGTGAACCGATACGTGAGAGCTCGCATTGTCTTAGTGAAGGATGATTCGACTTTGGCGGTTGGTTTCCCTTAACTCTACGAAAACTCTTGTCAAACAAATGGTTGTGTACGTCTCAAAAAATTTTTGTAAATTTCTCTAGTGGTACAGTTGCGACATGATCAGATTTTCCGAAAAAAAACAGACGACCAATTGCTTTGAGGTACGAAAAACGTTTGGGCCACGAACAACTTTTGTTGGCTTAAGCTCGTCTTGAAACACTCACACTGTCGATTGCTGTTTTGTTTCCAGCTCATATACATAGATCGAAGATGATCCTCCTGTTACGATATCATAGATATGCTTTGAAATAACTCGAATGAATTTCTTCAACATTTCTTTACACCAATCCACACGAGTTCTGTTGTGGGCAATTGTCAAATTATGTAGTATGCAACAATAACAAATCTGTTTGACGACCAAATATCCACGAAATATTGAATGTATTGAATATACAGGCGAATGTTGAAAATCTCATGGACTCATCACGTCTCCAACAGTGAAGTTCTTAGCCGAATAAACCGGAGTAGGCAGCTTCTCACGGCGGTGAAGCGAAGGAAGGCAGCTTACTTGAGGCATATTATACGAAATCGTAATTACAAAATGTTGCAACTCCTCTTGAAAGGTAAAACAGGAAGAAGATGAAGTATTAGAGGAAAGCAAATATCATTGTTGCTTAATAATAGACACAGGACAGGCATAGAAAACTTCACAGAGTTGGGGAATGTGGCAAGAGACTGAGAAGTTTGGAAGGAAATCACAAATAGTATTTTTTAGAAACTTTAAATTGTAAATTGCAATTGAATTGTAATAAAACTTGAATTGCACAATTGCTTACATTCGAAAGCGAATATGCAAATAAAGAAGAAGATTGCATGTATGCTAGTCTTATTAACCTAGGGACGTCTCCATCTCGTGATACGTCACATGACGATCATTTCTTATCAATTGACGCACAACATCGATTGTTTCTGGCACAACAACCGTTTTTGGAGGCCCTACACGACATTTCTCTTGCAAGGATCGACGGCCCTGTTCGAACTCGTTGTACAGTGGCTAAGAGCGATGCTTCAGCACCGACAAAAGTCGATAAATGCAAGTTGATAAATGCACTTCTTTCTCCATAATCCACATAATAAATCGTAATAAATAATCTTGAGAAAATTTTCAATTTGGGCGAGATTCATTTTTCAACTCACTGCAAAACGAACAAATAAAGCTTGTAAGTGGAAACGTTATAAACAAGTTTATGCTAATAAGTAGCAAGCTTTCAATGAATATTTCTGTAGCTCATCACACGTAGTATTGCAAAGTCGCAGAGTATACCACCTTGATCCCGGAACAACCGCCAGTGGCCGCTCTAAGTCGTCTGATGTGATTTCCGCTTTTTTTGTTAGGTTGATTGTAATGGTTTGAGTTTGCGCGGTGTTGCTGCAAAATTAGTCGCAAAGGACCTGAATTTCATTTAGAAAAGGGAACGAGTTGATATCGCCCAAGGCATAGTTTCCAAGGATGAATCCGAATTCCCAACATTTATCAAGCCTGTCACTACTGGATACTGTATTGGTATTGTATACACGAATTTTCGCCAGAAGGTCAGACAGGTAATAAGGACTATTATTTGGGCCTTATGAGACGAGTACGTGGAGCATATCGCCAAAAAAGGAGAGAGTTTGTGGGAAAACAACTCATGGATTCTGCACCGTCGCACAGTGCCATCATTATCCGTGAGGTTTTAACCACAAACACAATGAATACCACCCAACAGCCATCGAATTCACTCGATTTTTTCTGTTTGTTCGAGTCATAAAACCACAAAGGAGAATGCATTTTTACACCCGAAAGCAAATAATAGAAAAATTGAGAACGGCTGTGATGGTTATACCAAAAATAGAGTTTCAGATATGTTTAGAGAACTGGATCAATGCTGAGATAAGCGCATTGCAGTTGATGTCGTAGTACTTTGAAGGCGATAGTATCACTTTTGAGGAATAAACTTATATTTTGAATTTTCTATGCATGTTTCCGAAACTTTTTTATCAAGGTATTTTTTGTTTAAGAAAAAAATTTTTTTTTTATAAATCTGCAAAATATGAATTTTCAAATGCATAGCGCATTAGGATTTCAGAAGCTTTCTTACATCAACTTGAGAAAACAGGAATAAAAGTAATGCACCTCGACGAAAACCTCGTTTGGCTTCAAAACAAGCACAATTTTTATGAGAAGATGATCGTGCTAATCGTGACTCATATGCAAAACCGCACGAGTTTCGCTCTTAAACTAAAGATATATAGATGACGTCATAAAGGTAACTCTTTGTGTCCCCAAAAGCGGCTTTAAAGTCGACGCGACCATGTGCTTAATATTAGGCTGTTTATGCGATGATCTGACAACTCTTGTTGGGGGCCATAAAACTTGTTTTTCTCAAAATTCCTCCTATTCCGTAAATCAGCTCAGTTCACACACAACATTATTTAAAAAGTAAAAGGCAACCAAGCAAATTGTTCATAATTTAGGCAATTTTATGGGATGCTAAATTTTGATTAGGCGTCTTCCGCCACAAATACCATGAAGAGTGTGCCCATTTCATAACAACTTTTTACTGCAACCGAACTGCTGGCGAATGAGCCAGCAAACTGAATACGAGATAAGTGGCGAAAAAAAGCAGCAACCCAGCATGGCGTGGAGGGCAACTAAGTAAATTGAGTGCAAAATAGACGACGAAACTTTGCAGCCATTTTACATTTTCTCCAACCACCCAAATACATTACTCGTACAATGGCGACTTGGCGTCACCAGTATAGCGGCAGTGAGTGCTTGAGTGACTGACTGTCGCTCGCCAACCCACCAGTGCTAGGGCTTCAGTATAGATTAGCAACCAAGCAACCACCCACAATTAAATGGTTGCCTGACTTTGGGGATGAAATGCATGGGAAGCAAAAAGAAAAACAAGAAGTAATAATTGGATAGAGGCAAAAATGGAATAAACGTAGGGAAGTTGAGTGAGGCGGGCCACTGTGGTAGTGGAGGCTGGTTAGTCTATAGTTTTCTTTTACATGAAGGAAGGTTGGGGGTGGGTGGATTATTCACCATGAAAGTAATTATATTTAGTACATAAGGGCTTTACCAGTATTGTTTTCATGTTTCTGGCGACCTTTTGGGAATAGTTTCGCCTCCAACATTGTGCGCGATCATTTATTTTAACAAGTCCCCGTTGTCATGCGACAAATAAATCGAATCACCCCAATTATGTAACTGCATACATAAATATGTATGAAATTACACCTGAAATGTGACAGTCACCTGTATGCATATGAAAGTAGCATCCTCCATGTGTGAGTGTATACATATGTATAAATGCAAATATACGTGCGTGTGTTTGTATGTATATTCATAAAACCGCATAATCGTAATCTGCAGCATAATAAATGGGCGCATGCAGTGCGCATGTCATGAACTCTACACCAACATACATTCATAAACGCAAACACTTGCACACACACACATCTACCATCTTACGAGAGCTCATATACATATACACACGCTTGCTTAAATACTCAACTGCCAACTGCAAAGGCCGATTGCCGCTGCTGAGGTGAGCTGCTACTGGAGCCTGTGCATTGCACCAGTTAAATATACAAACACGCCAGAGGACTAACGAACAATGCCATTTATGTGTGATAGCAGACAGCAGACAGCAGTGGCAATAAAAGCATCAACAACAAAAACAATAGCAACAACATCTGGTAACCAATATCAGCCTCATTAAAACAACAACCGCAGTGACACTCGCAAAAGCGAATACAAAACTCTCATTGAGTCACTTAATAAATGTGCGGTAATTAAGTACCTTGCTAATTAATGAGACCACTTGCTATACTAACGGCAACAAAGCGTTAGCCAACAACAACAACGACAATGAGGGCATCAGCGCCATCAGCAGCAGCTATAGCAATAATAACAGCGCTTGCAAAACAATAACATCTACAACTGCCCAACCAGAAAGATACACAGAAACTCACCCACACCCACTCGCTTCCCCTTGAAAGCAATAATGCGCCATAGTGGAAGTTGTGTCACTGTGTGAGTGAGTCAATGGCTGAGTTTCTCAGAGGGGCATGAGTGGATGAGCGCCGGTGGGGTATTTGAAGTTTACTGTATTTGCTGTTGTTGCTTCGGCATCCGCCGCCATTATTAGCAGAAGCAGGAGCAGCAGCAAGCAATCTACTGGATGGCCTCAGGGTTATTCTTGCTATGAAAGCGTTCCACCATAATTATCATTACCAGTGTATATGTACGCGCATAGTATCGACATTGACAATGGCAACAATATTGTTGATCTGCACAGTGTTCCGTTTCCATTCAACAAGTGCGGCATGTGACCGTTTTCCGCTGCTTTAATGGCAATTTATTGAGGCATGCTACTGGCATGCGATTCGCAATCGTCTAACCAATAGTGAATCAAAAGAAACTGAGACGCTTACTCAATCTTCTTTGCATGCAAATATCTTTCGAATTAAAGAAGTTAAAGAAATTAAAATGAAAAAAAGGTAAAAGTTTCACATTTTTTGTTAGTTGAAATAATTTTTTGTTAATTGATATAATTTTTTGTTATTACTATTTATACAGTGTAAGATAGACGGAGTTCTGACTTATCGTGTGGCATCTCAAAAATACTTTGGCCTCCGTACGACAGAAACAGGAGGCTTAAAGTGCTGGAGATCCCCCGCCGTTCATTTTCGAAACTCATTGCGGTGTTCGCCGATCGATGGGTGATCGGAGCACATGGGGAGAAGCTTATATTCCGTACAACCGCTATTGCAGAAGCTGTGGGGATCGGACAGGGAAAGGAACTATTGAACATTTTCTTTGCGAATATCCGAGTCTGGGCGCCTAGGTGCTTGAGCCTCCTTAGTGTGCCCTTTGGGGATAGCCTGAGGAAGTTCTCCAGCCAAGATTCCTTTTCTTTTCCACTACACCAACAGCACTAGGATGACTGTAGATGGTTTTTCTTCCTTTAAGTTGTGGAATTTTTCGAAGGTAGTGGTCTACATTATGGTATCAAAACGGCACTCTTGTGCTACTTGTAGTGTACCCATGGTACTCTTTCCATCTAACCTAACTACAAGCCATTTATAAAGGGTCTTGAAAGCTCGAACGCCTTTATTAGCACTATTCCATTCTGACAGCTGTCACTGTTCAATGGCGTCTCTTTTGACAGATATTAGGAAAATTTCTGTAGCTTACTAAAATGAGTTCAATTTCGCCCGAAAACTGTAGGAGAAATAAAACAACATAAGAAATATCTGAGTAGGGCTATCATGGATGCATCCGCTACAATAAGTATCTGTATATCGCAATCCATTGACAGTAGACGTATTCCCCGCTGACCGACACCGACGATGTGAACAAAACCCACTGGCGCAAGAGATCAGAAAGTGCAAGTGGAGGTCGCTCGGCCATACACTACGCAAGAGGGCACAGAGATCATCAGGCAAGCACCAGACTGTAATCCGCAGGGACAACGGAACCAAGGGACACCTAGGGGCTCATATCAGCGTTGCATGGAAAGTAAAATAAAAGCTGTGAACAAAAACCTGTTCCCACGACAGTCAATTTTAAGTAACCGGAACGACCCGGATTTATATCCGGCTAAGGAATTTTTATCCAGCTACATCAACAACCACATCAAAAACCTGACATGCCAGTAAGCAGGGAACCGAACGGAGTGGAGAAATGTTGATTTGTTCCTATGCGCCGCAATGAATCTCGAGGAACTGTGATGATGATGATTTCCAGCTGATGATGATTTTCAAGGAAGAGTAGTTCGGTGACACCAGCACACTGCAAAGGGCATACAACGGGTGGTGCGTACGTGCTATAGTATTCCTTCTGAAATATCTATAAACTTTTTTATTCCGGGCTCTTTTGGATGATCATCCAAAATTTTGCGAAACAGAATTTTCGTGGATCCAACATTTGCTGAGTGTATTTTAATAATTTTCAGGCTGGTCAGTTTTTGTGTTTTGTTTGAGATTTCTAGTCAGCAAATCAATCTGTAAACTTTGCAAAGCTGGATCTTTAACTGATGACACAAATTTTGAAAAAAATTGAGTTTGAAATGCCTTAAAGCACAGTTTTTATGTATTTTTGAAAATTTTCACCAGCTAAATCTGACGTGCTGATATTTTTTTAAGATAGCTGATTTAAAGCTTGAGCTTTGCATTTTACCATTGGGTAGCTTTATTTCAAACAACAAGCCAAATTAGCGATAAGAGTGGAGAACCGTAGCTGTGGAAAATATGGTACATTACTGATGATGAGAGTAGAAGGTGTAAAAACACCAGTGGACGTGCGTCCATCCATTTGATGCACCTGTAGATCTGCAGGTCTTTGAAAATGTTGCTGGAAATGCATTTGCCGCTAACGGAGTACAATATCCAGATACTCATAGAGAAAGGTGTATCTACGGCAGCCTCAATCGAGTATTTCTTACGTGATTTTGCGTGATTCCTGCGTCAAATAAAAAATAAAGACTTGAGTGGCTTTTAGTTTTATTTTTTTGGGTTTCATGGGAAGCCAAATTTAGAAAAGAAGAAAAATTATCCTGCTGGTAACACAGACAGCTTGAATTCGGTGTAGTGTTACCCGAATTTTACAAATATACAATTTAAAATAAGTTCTTTAAAACTAACACATGGACTGAAAAGTCCCGTAGCTAACACATAGATGGCACTAGTTTTGTTGCACTTACCTCTTTATCGGTTAGTACTAACCTTAGAGAGACGGCTGTTAAAATTTCATGAGGAATTGAATATTCACTAGTTCGAGAATTTTTGTGCTAAGAGTGACGCTACTTTTGATATTTCCAAAACAATGGATCAAAACGAATTTTATGCTTTAATTTTACACAAACTCTTGATAGGACAAAATACCGTTCACGCGAAGCAATGCCTTGAAAAGTGTTATGGGGACTCCACTCCTCCACTCCATCAGAAACAACAATTAAACGATGGTTTGCTGACTTCAAACGTGTTGACTTCACAAAATCGTTTTGAATGATCGAAAAGTGCAATTGCGTGAGTTGGCTGACTTCGAAAAGATATCACAATAAGGTGTTGGTTTTACATTGCATGAGCATTTTACTGTGAGAGAGCTCTGTTCACTGTAGACCAAATACAGCAACGTGTTGATGACTCTGAAATTCCTTGAATTGAACTTCGAATCACTCCTACATCCATCATATTTGCCAGGTTTGGCTCTCAGCGACTACTAGCTGCTGTTCGCAGACTTAAAAAATGCTCTCCGGTACAAACTTTCGCTCGTATGAAGAAGTTATCGCTGAAACTGAGGCCTATTTTGAGGCAACAGGTAAATCGTTCTACAAAAGTGGCATTGAAATGTTAGAGCGGCGCTGAAATGATTGCGTTGTTCTTGACGGAAATTACGTCGATGAATAAAGTGAATTTTAACAAAATAAAAAGTGTTTTCTTTGTTTGGCCCGGAACTTTTCAGCCCATGTGTTAAGTTTTCGCTCGCTATAATAGGTATAATATAATGTGTTTACAATATTTTCGTTGGCCTATTGTTGATACCGTGAATAATGATCCCCACATAGCCAATAAAGAAAATGTTACCAGCCAAGTTCCAATTAAGAATAAGATCGCTCGATTTAACACTTTTGAACTATTTAATTGCATGCGAATACACCAAAATGGCTACAAATAACCATTCGACGTAAACTTGCCGATGTAAAGTCTCAATTGCGCCCAAAAGGAAACGAAAATTTCACCAAAAGAATCGACATTAGGAAGTGTGTACTCATGGGAGACTTGAAAAGTGTCATTTATCATACATAAATTGTAGAACCTTTACTACATATGTATAAGGTGGCGCAAAATTAATCACCCTATTGGAAAATTTATACTTTGTGAAAATGGAGTTGTATGTCAATCACATTTCCTACTTCTGCACTATACACACAGATGAGCAATAGAGCGCGTAAAGGTCAAAAGATTTCCATTTCTCAAAAAAAGTTTTTTATTTACTAAAAAGTTATTTTAAAACAAAGTTCAATAAATAATTTTACGTTGGCATTCATCTCAATGTTAGACCAGTCAACTTATTTGCCGAATTTTTCGCCTGCGTTGATTAATCTTGCGCCACCTGCGGCAATAAACAGATAATCGATTCCCATTTAAAATACGTGCATAATTTGAAGTTAGGAAAAGGGCTCGAATCAGAAAGATCTACAGATATGAAAAAAGCTTTAAATTACAGTTAACACAGCTTTCAGAAAAATGTGTATATTTACAACAGCTATTTACGCTCCTTTATTACGAGTAATTTGAATTTATTTAGTTTTCGTGGGATTTGTTTTTGTGATTTTCGTGCTATTTATATGCATATTTTCATCTCACAATTTTTACACATTTCCAAAAATATTTTTCTAGTGTGCTGTACTTTGCGGTCTGAAGTCGTCAAACGCACTTGTTTTTTACTAATTTTGAAGAACACTTATGTTTTTATACAAATTATTAAAAAAAATTGACTAATGAAGTTTTTTTATCTTCAGCCCATTATTCCCCACTATGCGCCACAGCTGTAATAGCTGATTTTGCGATAGCGACAAAAATGCCTGCAGCAATGCCATCAAACAACCGTGCGCTCCTGTACATCACCAACTGTGTGTATACTACACAAAACCAACTCCCCGTATGTAGGTACTTGTGACGTCATCTCGTTCCACTGCTCACGTAATTTTGCTGCTTGTTGTACTTATATTAGCAGTTATTTCAAGTGGTAAGTTAACGACCGTCGAGTCGAGTCCAGTTGAGTGGCTGCCAGTAGGAAAAACCAATAATTCCTTTGGCTGGTGGATACCGACAGACAGATTGCGGGTAAAACAACATATGTACATACATATGTACATGCGTAGTAGGCGACAGTCATTCAGCCATTGATGGAGTTAATTGTGTTTTATTAACACAAACATCACGATAACGTGTTGATGATGATGAACGCCATTGTGTTTATAATGTGTGTAGTTAGTAAATTTGCGAGTTTCATGTATGTGTGGTGTGTTCTTGGGCATGCACCTATGCGTATACGTAACTTATGATGAGTGGGCTATGCATGGGCATGCATGTATATGTTTATGTATAGCGCGTTATTAGTGCAATTCCTCGTTTAATGTGGGCATATTGGTTAGGTGAACGTATTTAAAAACAAAAACAAAAAATATTTTTAGCGCGGATTGCGGATTTTAGTCTTTTTGAAAATATAAAAATACTTTATTTTCTATAAGGAACTTAATTGAAACAATACATGACTACGATTCGGGAGCACGTAGGTTCGAATCGCCGTGCACGAAACAGCCAAATGATAAAAGAAGATAATAGTGGTCACCGCTCGGAAGTCAATCGCAAATCTCCGAGTGTATTTCTGTCATGAAAAAGCTCCTCATAGAAAACAATTTGCCCCTCAGAGTCAGCTTAAAACGTTATGAAAAACATTAGTACGCACGCTACAAATATAAGGGAGAGCTGGATCAAACACCTAACAGAATGCGTAAAAGTTTTTTGCATTTGAATGTTCCCTTGTGCTGCCATCCTTAATCCTGTATTAAGATTTCGTAATATAATATTTTCGGTAAAGAGTAATTTGTATTTAATTTTGATTTCCCAATTTGCTAAGATTTTCAATAGTGGACATAGGTGACTTCTAAGAAGAAAATAGGAGTGTTATGTCACACTGTCTTCATTTTTCTTGAAATCGAAAAATTATCACATTTACAAACAGTTTTGCTTAATCGAGACTACTGGAAAAAATTTGGAAAAGTTAAGACAGCTGAGTGCATAGATAGAGGTCTACCTTGAAATGAGGTTTGCACTTCAACCTCATGGGCTTTTGTGCGCTGTACTTACTGCAGCTCCATTAATAAACCCAAGATAGAGCTGGGTTCGGCGGAGCGTATGTGTCTTTCTTGCGGCCATATATGGCTCTACCTTAGGAATAGTAGAAAACTAATGCACAAATACTGATGTTGCCAGCATTAAACTCTAGGAACACAATCAGATTCTGAGGTCACCGCAAATCATTTTTGGTTGTAATATTTTTGAACAAAATTTAATAAATTCTTTGGAAAATCAAATCCCTGCTTTCTTATTGTTATTTTGAGAGCCTTACCAAACTCTTTTAAGAAGCTACCGTTGTAAGTGTTTTGACCGAGGTCATCTATAGGAAGGCACAGTTATCATCCGTATTGTACCACAGAAGAGGGATGATAGATGAGTTGTTTTAAGTGAGGATGTGAAGAAGTGGATAGAAAGGTATAAAACCAGTTTCAGAAGTTGGGCGTATGCGTAATATAAGTACACATACTTATATAATTTGTATGGAACGACTATTCCGGCATACATTTTATTGAAATAACAAAAACCTCATAAATCAGGGTTTCAAACTTCGTACGAAAATCACAAAAATTTAACAAATTTCAAATAGCTTTCAGCAAAATTATATACTTCAGCATTTAGATAGTTTAACACCGTATTACTCTAAACTTCGTACAGATCTATCTATCCGCATACTGGAGTTTGAAGGTCGCGCCAAAGCAATCTTACCAAGTAGGGAGGATTGAAACGATGGGGAAGTCTGTATCTATACTCTTCACCTCTGTCTTCACTGAAGGTCCCAAAATGTAATTGGGTGTCGGAGCAGGGGTTTCGTCGTCTATTTCCTTAAATCTGCCGAATCGTGCTAGCGTTTTCCATGCAGAAGTCTTTGCGATCCTGCAGGAATGCAGGAGCGAGGAAAAATTAACATTTTCTCCGATAGCCAAGCTGCGATCAAAGCACTGACGACGTCATGGTGCAGACCCAAACTGGTTAACTCTTGTAAGGAGGAGATTAACTCTATGGAGTGTGCAGGTAACATTTCTCTGATCTGGGTTTCAGGTCATAGTAACATAGAGGCAAATGAAATATCTTATGCGCTTGCGAGGCAAGAGTCGACCGCATTGGTCTCAGAGGACTCCTACCCCGTCATCGGGGTCCCACTAAAAAAAAAAATAAATAATTGGCGCGTACACTTCTGTTAGGTGCTTGGCCGAGCTCCTCCTCCTATTTGTGGTGTGCGTCTTGATGTTGTTCCACAAATGGAGGGACCTACAGTTTCAAGCCGACTCCGAACGGCAGATATTTTTATGAGGAGCTTTTTCATGGCAGAAATACACTCGGAGGTTTGCCATTGCCTGCCGAGGGGCGACCGCTATTAGAAAAATGTTTTCATTAATTTTGCTTTTACCGAGATTCGAACCAACGACCTCCCTGTGAATTCCGAATGGTAATCACGCACCAACCCATTCGGCTCCGGCGGCCGCCCGGGGGTCCCACTAACTGTTGTTAAAAGGGAATTGTACAACTTTTTCTCAGAAAAGCGCAGAAGAGATGGTGCTCCGCATTCGAAAACTTTTTGGCCCCAGTACAATAGATGCAGCGCACAGATAATTTTAGTGATTTCACGCCATTCAATTTCCAAACATCTGCCGTTCGGAGGCGGCACACAACTGTAGTCCTCTCCATTACATTTCACGAAATGGAATCGAATCCCATATTATAAATAGGAAGGAGAGCTGTAGAAAAAAAACATCGAGCACCAATTTCTTTCATTTTCACAAAGGACGATACACGACTTTCTGAAATAATCGAAAATCGATTTGAAAAACCTCTTTATCTTTTTGCATATACCTCTCACACTGTAGTACAGACACACAATTTCTCCCTCAACATTTCCTTTCTGCCATTTTCTAATCAGACTATCAATCAGCTTTAAAAAAAATAATTAAAATTAAAATCGAAATCAAAATCAAATTCAAAATCAGAATCTTTCAAATATCCTGCAATGTGTGGGAACTAGAAGTGTTTTCCATTCATAAATGATTTGTGTTTTGCTTTCTTTTTAATACTCCAATACCAGAGTAATCTAAAATCGTCAAAACATGAAACAAATTTCCAATTAAAATATCAATCAAACAAAAATTCACTAGAGCATGACTGAGTCACATGAGATGAGGTGGGCAGATTTTGCAAATTCAATATGAGTACATACATATGCACACACAGCCATACGTTTATGCTTGTGTGCATTAAGGTGTGTCATTCTTTATGTAGCAAAAACAAGTTGATTTGCTTTTTTATTTCTATTAAACAGGTTTGGCTCGACACAGGACCTTTAAAAATCGATTTTGTTTTTAAATAACTTATCTTGGAAAAATTGAATGTTCCAAAATGTTTTGGATAAAATAAAATAAAATTATAAAAAAATTAAATGATCATAAAATTAGAGTTTTTAAGGGACTGTTAAATGTTTTCCTAAATATAATGAGAAAAAATGTATTTTGATTTTTTTTTAAATCAGCGGAAACGTTCAAAATAAAGAGGTTTTTAAAGGTATTTTGAACACCGTTAAAGGTTTTTAGAACAATAAAATTATACTTAAAATAAAAGTTATATATATAAAAAAAAAATAAATACTTTCAAAAAACATAGAGACAAAAGCGATTGGACATGTTCTAAGAATGGAAGACACGCGTGCTCAAAAACGAATAATGCATAGACGACTAATGGAATACATAGAAGAAGACCTATGAGCGCTGCAAATAACCAACTGAAAAAATTTAGCAAGAGACAGAGAGGCCTGGAGGAATATTGTAGAGAAGGCTAAAACCCAGCGCGGGTTGTAACGCTAAATGACAATGAGGATGATGATGATATCGAAGGGAAATAAGGTGGCGCAAAATTAATCATCCAATATAGTTTTTAATTCAAATGCGCGAAACTACTCATCATGCAGTTTTTAATGACTTCTTAATTATTTAAAAAAAAACATGATTTTGAATCATTGATTTGTACACTGCAGTTGTTTAGGCCACAAGTGTCAAATATATCTGACGTACGTTGCCATTTGCTAACATTATAAATATTCCAAAAAAGTATTCGTCTAAACGTTTGATTTAACGAATCGCATATATTTACATGTTTCCGCGCGCTATGCAAATTTTGCCTATTAGCTGGCTTAGGGGTATTCACATCGAGCTCGTTGCTTCATTACTTGGATGTTCTACGCGCATTTTTGTTTTTGTACATCCAGCGAAAGCGCCTAAACGTGAAATAAAGAAGTGCCGCTGCTTCAAGTTCCGTAAACTAATCAATAAATGACAAAATAATAATCAACTGTTCGATAATTAGCTTATAATGGTCAGGCACGCAGTTTAAGTTTAAAATATGAAAAAGTGAAGGAAAAAAGTAAATAAGTATGCACTTTTTGTAGTAAAAATTCTGAAGAATTGAATAGACATCTGTTCTTGTTAGGTGAATTAGACTTCTTGTCTTATCTGGCGAATTTTATTAATTAAAAAATATAATTAACATGTACAAAATTATTTGTCTTCAATTAAAGTAAATTGTTTGATGCGCTTTTTATTAATTGGTTAATAATTTGTTTGCTTCTCGCCTTATTTCGGCATTTTAAGATTTTTTTTTTAATTATATTTGCATGCAATGATATCACTACAATCGGCACATGACCGCCACAGCCGTATAGGTTGGTGCGTGACTACCATTTGGAGGACGTAGGTTCGAACCTCCGTGCGCGAATCACCAAACTGGAGAAAAAGTTTTTTTCTATTAGCGGTCCCCCTCGGTAGGCAATGGCAATCCTCCGAGTGTATTTCTGCCATGAAAATGCTCTTCATAAAAAATATGTTGCATTCGGAGTCGGCTTAAAATTGTAGTTCTCTTCATTTGTGGTATGGAAAAATTAAAAAAAAGATCAAATTTAATATATTTGTTGGAAAATCCGTAAACATTTGATACTCATACACCTTAATAATCGTCCCCTATGTACAGCTTGGCGGCCAAGCATGTGAGTATATGCATGCACATATGTACATATCCATTACAAATTTTAATTTATCACCAAAACGAAAATTTTGAGTACTCTTACATTTGTCTAAAAAAATGCTTTCAAAAAGGTGAGTGCGCAAAAATATATAACTCTTTCACAGAAAAATTTCAAATATGGAAGCAAGTTTTGATTTCAACATATTCAGCAAAGCAACGAAAAACTTGAATATACATACATATATATATATATATATATATATCCATATGTATATACGCAAAATTAAGAGTAAGCTGTGAAGTACTCATTCGTATAGTTGATACGTAACTGTGAGGAGAATCTGAATGCATAGGCAAATCAAAACATGCCATAAACCAACAATCTGTTTCACAAACGTAGTCAATACACCAGCAACTCAACACAGGAGTATATTTCATTCATGGCCGTTGCATAAAAACAAGGGTGTGGAAAACCCTTCCAAAAAATGAAATAGTAAAAAAGCAAACATTCTTGCAACATTAAAAGGGAATTAAAACAAAAACAACAGTCAAAGTCAAATAAAAAAACACCCTGGAGACGAGGCCCCATTGATGTTGGAAACGAATTCTTTCTATTGCTCAGCAGAAAAAAAAACGATAACTAAAATTTGCTACAAATAAAATGCCTTGACGACTGCTGGCCAGAGATGAGAATACCTCTAGAGATATTTTATTTCACTTTTCTATATTCTTGCCACTCTTTGATTTATTTAGAAATATCATTTGATTAAAATCCGAATTGAGTTTATTATTTGCCCTCTATTTTGAAATACGATTTTGTGATTTCAATGATCACTGACATATATATTTACATATAGGCACACTTTAATTGTTTTTCATTTCATAATTTCATCATATATAGGGAAAATATATATTCTCTACCCAGAAGTCTTGTTTGCCTCCATACTACACATACACATACGACAAAAATGTCATAGATAGAAAAGCAATGGAAGTACTTAAAACCAGCAAAATGCCCAAAAAATGATATCCCATGCTTTTTAAAAACCAAAAAATTTAATAGTTTTTGTAAGGGCTCTGGAACCCGCCAAAGTAAGAATACGACATTTTTCTCTACTTAGTTGGTTTTACAATAATAACAACGTACAAGCGTCGCATTTTACAAATCTAAGTGAACTGAAGTAAGTGAAACGAACCAAAAGTTATCCAAATTAAATTAAAATTCTGTTTTTTCCTAAATTGTCGTTTTTTTCTAAGCCATTCCTGTATTGCGACAAACCAAACATTAGATGTTTTTCTAAATCAGTCCAGGCCTTCTCATTTTTTTTATTTTTATTTTTATGTATACATATTTTTACTTATGTACAGGCTGTTTTTTTTAGAGGCTGGGTTTTCAAGTTGGCACTACTTTTTTCGTAGATGGTCTTTTTGACAGCTGTCACTTAATTTATGCTCAGTTTGGTTTGCCATTTCATAATGAATAGACTTATAATTGAACAACATTTGCAAATCGTGCAAATTTATTACGAAAATAATGGTTCGGTTCGCGCGACGCATCATAAGAAAATTTTGTTCAGCGATGAAGCTCACTTTTGGTTGAATGGGTATGTCAATAAGCAAAATTGTCGCATTTGGAGTGAACATAATCCACAAGCCATTGCTGAGACGCCGATACATCCTCAAAAAGTCACTGTTTGGTGTGCTCTATGGGCAGAGGGAATCATTGGTCCATATTTCTTTAAAAATGAAGCCGGCCATAATGTTACAGTCAATGGAGAGCGCTATAGAGCCATGATTAATGACTTTTTCGTGCCTGAATTGGACGATGTTGATGTGGACGACCTTTGGTTCCAACAAGACGGCGCTACATGCCATACAGCCAACGCAACAATCGATTTATTGAAGGAAACTTTTGGTAAGCGCATTATCTCGCGTCGTGGACCTGTGGCGTGGCCTCCAAGGTCGTGCGATATAACACCGCTGGACTATTTCTTGTGGGGCTATGTGAAGTCGCTTGTCTACGCAGATAAGCCCGAGACGATTGACGTCTTGGAAGAGAATATTCGGCGCATTATTGCTGACATACGGCCCCAATTGCTGCAAAAAGTGGTCGAAAATTGGGCCTCTCGGCTAGAATTTATTCGAGCCAGCCGCGGCGGCCACTTGCTCGAAATCATTTTTAAAACATAATGGCAAACCCTTATCTTTATAATAAAGCTAAATTCTTGGCCATAACATTAAATTATATACGTTTTATTTCATCTTGAAAACCTAACCTCTAAAAAAACACCCTATATATACGAAAAAAGATGTGAAACATTTACATCAAATCATCATCATTTTCCGCTCAATAAACAGATTCCCTCATAAAAGGGTTTTCTGGAGATTTTAATAGCGATATATGATAGTTTCAATGGGATTGAGTTAGTCCCTGCCTAGTTGTAATGAAAAATGACGGTTTGACGATTTTAGAAATATGTTGGAGCTGTATTGGTAATTGTTGATATTACAGCCAACTTTAGTTCAATTTTGCTTCAACTAGCAGAGGCAAGGCCCACTCTGGAGACATTTTGACCTAAGGAACATCTAACAATTTGTTGGGCTTTCTGTATTTTACTGGCCCGCATTGGGGATACGGGAACTAATTATTTTATTAAATTGGCAGCATCTTTTTATGCTGTTCTTCTAACCACAACTTCAGCAGCAGCCGTAAACTCTTCAGGGTTCTCTGTGATAAGAAACTCTTGAAGTTTTCTTTTTTAACGTTTGGGTGCCACTCAACAAAATTCTTTACTGGTCGCTGTTATTGCTCTTGCTACACTCGTTGATGGCAACAAGCAACGGATTTAGAAGTCTCAACTGGGTTTCAAGCCATGTTTTTTGTGGAGCAAGAAACCTTGGTAGGCAGTTTCCCGTTTTGTTTTTGGTTTTTTACTCAAATGCCATATTTAAAAAGTGTCTGGTTTCTTCATATTGTAAACCTCTATAGAAAATGAAAAAATATTCTTATATATGTACATGAATGACGCAGCACATTTAATTGTATTCTGATAGAAGTATATACATATATATCGAGTGCTTTTTAAGAGCTTGAGAACTTAAAATGATAATATCAAACAGAAATTTTGTTGGAAAAAAATTTTTTTATTATAATCTGGAAGATAATTTCATGGCAACTAATTTTTGAATATAACATTCGGCATATGCCCGCTGCTACGAGTTTCATTGTCCCTTCCGTCAGTCCAGCTTTTCACTATTTTTTCCACCTTCCACGAGAGTCGGTTCTACATTACCGGAACGACCCGGATTTATATTCGACTGTTCCTCCAGCAGAATTTCACGTATATGTATAGAGAATATTTATGCTGCTATAATAACAACAACTACTACGTTTTCGAATCAATCTAAATAATAAATCTAAATGTGCCCAATCAGCAAATATGCGACGCAAAGGATGGCCATTTGGCTGCAGTTCTTACATGAGCAGTATTTTATAGGCATGTAAGCCAAGATTCTTACGTAGTTGAAGGACGAAGGTCAACAAGTTGAGAACGATAACGAATCGACTTTTTGGCGCTTTCGACAACTCTTCGCTCTATGAACTTCGCGAGCAGATATTTTTTTGTTTTAAGTAAATTTGCATAATTCGTTTCGCGTTATCGAGCGTTAAATGGTTCATGATGGTTTGTCAAACCTTTGATCTCAACACAGTCTGCCATTATCAGCTGTCAAACCACAATTATGGATATTTCTCATGCAGCTAAAAAAACACCCGATATGTGTATAAGAAAATAAAAAAGGAATTAATTAATTATAAAAAATTAAGCTTGCAACATGGGGATAAGTTTTTGAATCTCTATTTAAAAAAATTACTTTGTAAGCAACTAATATTATAAAGGCCTTTTAAAATTCAAATTGAGATGACACAAAAAACCACAAAATGAATTTTAATGAATTTAGAGAAAGCACTAAGACCCACATGCGAGAAAAAAAAATGTATTGAATGGAAACAAGTCCTCGTTTGACGTTAATGTTCCTATAATCTGCGTTGCCAGTGACAAATTTGTAATGGCATTAAAGTGGGGAGATATAAGAAGAGCCGAAATGCATGGGTACCAGGGCGGGTCGATTTAAAAATCGCTCATTGCTCTGTGAAAATCGTATTCTAGGGATCAAAATAAGAAACTTTGCCGAAGGAACCATACCTCTAAAACGAATTCTGATGTCCCCCAATTTGGGTCGAACTTTTGGGTAGGGGCAAATTTTGAAAAATCCCACTTTGACCCATTTAGAGTGCTCCAATCGAGTCCAAATGTATGACCGACCCCCACTAACTTTGGACGGCCGATCCACCCATGCCAGTGGCACACCGCCTGGAACTCCCCTGGGGGGTTCCTCATACAATCATTTCAAAATATCACCATTTTTGATCTTTACATGAAAAAATCAGCTAAATGGCTATGTTTTTTCTTTATTTTTACCAAGATTTGTAAAATTCTACAATGTGCTTCGTGGCATGGGTTGAACTAAGAAGTAAGGTTGTTATGGTATTATTTCACCTCATGCACTAGTGAATGAAGATTTAAGCATTTTCAAGTAATTTATCCTATTGTGCTTAATCGTATGGCTCTACACTTTTCAAATAAGAGCGCGCAATATGAAAGCCATTTTTTAATATTCCCAAGACTGATACTTTTGGTTTTGTTGGAAAAGCCGATGTCCAATGTCAAAAGTCAATGAGAATCCATGGACTACGCCTCATGAAGATCACCTATCTTAACACTTTGGATACTTTCGTTCACTGCAGGAATTCTTGTTGCACTATTGGTATATAACTCGAAAAGCCAAAAGCAAGAAACTCAAGGACATAAAATCAAATCAAGTTTGACTGCCTATTCAGGCTGCCGGGGTGTTATTATCACCCTATCTGTTAAATATTCTCTTAAAACCGTTCTTTTATTCAAAGCTATTTTGCTTGTCAATGAGAATGTGAATGCTGCAGTTTATCTATTGTGAAAATTTGGATGAAAAATAATATTATATTTTGCATAGTGGCAACTTGGTGCAAATTTGTGTCCTTTTTGGACTATCTTTGATCTAAAACTCCACTTAATTTCACAGAGAGCAATATTTATTATTATTGTAAACTAAAATTGAAGATATCAATTTCGAGAATATTTATTTTTGGCAGAAAGCTAAGAGCTTTGCGTTAATGGGAATAAGTTTTGGAAACGTTCAACCAGTGAAAGGCAATAGACACGCGTCCTGAAGAAAACATCTCTAGCTTTGTTTCAAAGAGTCATATGAAGAGTTGTAGAGATAGAGGAGTGGTGTATATTAAAGGATATAATAAGTAAATATGTGAAAGTAAACTACGTTTAATAATCGTGTCATCAGTGATCGTAATGCTCTCAATTGCCCACTTTGGAGCTGAAGTTCAACCTGGTCTGACTTTAAGAATAATTTTCTATAATAAATTTCTTATAAAAAATATTCGGTGAGCCACTAGAGTGAATGATCGACACATTGATGTAAAGAAATTGGTAAACAGAACGCGCTACAGTGGGATTCAATGCAATACAATACATAAATACCAAGGCAAATTATACAGGCGGTAGCTGTACTTAACAATTTATTTTAATATTTCACTTTTTGGAAGGCAATTCAGTACCTAGAAATGTGCACATAGAAGAGTAATGAAAAAAATCGAGGCATCATTCGTGGAAACTAACTCCTCTTGGTGTTTAGGATACTTTTAACCTTTTTGATTTCTTTCAGATGCTTTTCGAACCACTTTCTTTTTTTCCTGAATAAATTACATTTGCATGTTAAACTCACCCGACATATCTTCACTGTGCTCGTCGTCGTGCATTTCATCATCTCGATCGGCATTACTGCTGCTTGAGCCCCAACCACGACCGCCATAATGTCCGGATGGACCATTTCGGCCAGTGAATTTGTTTGGATCCAAGATATTTTCCACTGAGAACGCTAACCGTTTTGTGGCTTCCTTTTCCGTTGACGCATTCGTCGCCGACGATGTTGTTGAGGCAGAGGTTGGTACCGATCTCGTCAGATCAACAGGACAAGCCTATGAGGATGAAAGAAATTAAAATGAAATTAGAAACACCATCTGGATATTAAAATAAATTTCTTATTTTGTTTTTGCAAGATATTCATTTACTTAGTGTTAAATGGGCTTTAAGTACTTAGTTAAAAGAGCAAAACCAAAGTAAACGAGTTCAACTGAATGCAATTGTTGTGAAAATTTAATCAGTTAACGATTTAACGCTTTTGATACTCCATTCGGCACAGAGTTGTATCAGAAAGCTTTTGGTAAATAAACCCGTTAAAAGCTTTCAACTCAAACTCTTCTGTGAAGAAACTCAATATTTAAATTTTAATTAAAAATTATCAAAAGGAAAATCAAATCTGTATACATATCTGTTCGATAAAGTGATGCAGAAACGCATCGAGAAGTGGATAATGTTATTTTTTTTTTAAACCTGGAACTTACACAAAATATTAAAAAAAGCTTGGTTATTATTCTGAGACTCCTAATTATCGATTGGCACCAGATACCCATGTTTTGCTCAATTGGTCGGTCAAAAGTGGTCGATAGGGTCAGCGCAAGTGGTGACAAATATTGTGTGGTATTTGACTTATGCTGAGTGAAGTTGCAAGAACATTCATAATCACATTCTTAAATATTTGAATGTCAAGAAGGAGTCGTCTGCTTATTGGGCCACTCTCGTATTTCACCCCATGTGATTTTCTGAATGTGAAGCTGCGGATCCTTAGCTCGATACACAATTATTATTTATTTAATAAAAAAAATATATTTTAAAATCGTTCTTAATCGGCTAACGAGGATTAGTCGCCGATTCTACCTCTCAGCCACTTGTACTCGCTGACTGTAAGCAATTCTTAAATGAAATGGAGACTCAGGTATCCGACCTCCTTATTCACAATAAAGCGCGATGGCTTTCCAGAGCTAAGGTATTGAAACGTTTTGTTTGTGCATCAATGAAGTAAATATATCCCTGAACGAATAAAGGCAGTAAATCACCCTGAATTAGAGAACAAATGGTTGCAAAAATTTTATTTTATGGTGGATATCAAAGCGAAATTAAATGAGCTGAATCTAAAACTGCAAAAAAGGGTGAATCCATCCTATGTTTTGGTAGAAGAATTGGTTTATTTTGAAGAAAAATTAATTCTTTTTCAGAAGAAGTTTAGAGCGATACATTACTTCATTATCAATTTCTAAAGGAATATCGCGATAAGACCAATGCAACTGTTCATACAAATTACTATTACACAGTTATAAAAAAACAAAGTTCAATTTGCTGACAGATTTGAGCAATTCAAACTCAACAAAATCACCCTAGCATTCATTGTAAATCCTCTCAATACAAATAGTAGCGAAATTCACATCGAGTCATTTGGAATTGATACCGGATCTCTAGGAATACAGTTGATCGGTTTAAAAAGTAAAGCTTTGTGCAGTGGGAAATTTACAGAGTTAAAAAGTTAGAAGAGTTGGAGGTCCAATTAAATATGTACGTACATACGCAACAAAAGTGGACTGCTTTAAAGAAATGCCGCGAGTTGGGGCACGTACATGTATTCGACGCATAGAATAGTCTTCCAGATTGCTGCAGTGAGGTGAAGAAGTTGGCATTGGACTTAACTCCCTTCTTTTTCTCTTGCATGAATATAATTGATCGTAATGTAAGAAGCCAACAAACAAATGACAATTAAGAGTTGTGACTGAAACTTAAAACAACTTTCTAAAACCATGCAAAGCCAACGCATCCATTGAATTTGTTTGCTCAATTGTTTATTATTCAAGTAGAAGTTAGTGTTCTAAGTACATTCTTCATTCTTTTAATTTTTTACTTAAATAATAAGTAATTATCTAATAATGCCATATATATATTATCGAATTTATCGAAAAACTTTACTTATGCGATTATTATTTATTGTTGGCAAAAAACCAAATTGCGAGGCTCGTTAAAACAAGAACAAATAATTATAAAGGGTTTTCCAATAAGAGGTGTTATCGTTTCGTGTATCGCCGACTTGTTGAAAATAAACGTTGTCCATATCAATACCATCCAACTCCGGCCATGAAAAATCGTTAATCATCTCTCGATAGCACAATCCATTCAGCGTAACTGTTGCTCCAGCTTTATTTTCGAAAAGTAAGATCCAATGACTCCGCCGGACCATAAACCGCGCTAAACAGCCACACGTTGTGGATAGAGAGGCTTTTCAACAATAACTCCTGGATCCCCAGGTCCGACAATTTTACTTGATGACGAAGCCACCGAGGTGGAAATGGGTCTCATCACTCAAGATGATTTTTCGATGGAATTCCGGATCATTTTCATGCAAAGACACGACGTTGATGATGATCGGCCGGCGTGAGCTCTGGACTTTATAAGCCTTAAGACCCAAATCTTTATGCAAAATACGGTGTAATGACGTTTGTCGAATGCCTAATTTCAAAGAACGACAAAGAATGGACAAACCTGGGTTTTCTTCAACACATTCGGCTACTAAAGCAATACTTTTGGCTGTTCTTATGTGACGTGCACGGTTCTTATTCTTCACATCACTAAGTTGTCACAACAGCTCGAATTTTTTCACCAATTTCTGTATTGCGGTCTAACAAGGTGCTTCACGATGACCCAAAAATATTCGAGTTTTACGAACCGTCTTTGGGGTTTGGGTGAACCGGGCTATTCAAAATAAACCTGTTCTTGGAAAACCCTTTATTAGATTTTAAGAAGGAGTTATTGACTATAAAGAAAACTTAATCATATTAAGAAGAAACCATGTTTGTCCTTATTTAGGAAAAATTTTTTCTTAAGCGGTATCATACAAATTCAACTGAAATTTCCAGCATTTTTTCAATACTTTTTATATTTAATTAGTCTTAACCTTAGACTAACAATTTATTTATAATTTCATATGACGTGAAATATGGATAAAAAGCCGTGTGTTAGAACAATTTTTACATGAATTCTCTGTTAGAAATTTGAGTGAGCTTCCTCTCCAATAAGTAATTTGTGCGATTTGATTGTGTTCTGCAAAAAATTGGATGGATCCAAAAAAATAAATCGCTTCCATGATGGATCTTAAGAGCACTTTTCCATAAAGGAACTGCACCCGGAATTTTACTATCAATATTTTATTATCATTGGATGTTTAATGTCCACAGTGGACATCGAGCCCGCAACCAACTGAATGCTTGGCAGATAGGCCTGTATAGAGGGCTCTCTCTTTTTAAAGAACGAACTTTTTATATATAATTTTTCTGGAAAATTGCTTGATTCGATATACTTTTCCAACATTAGTAACATTTTTAGTGGTATGATTTGTACTGCTGTCGGAATATTAGTTTCAAACAAAGAGCTTCGAATCACCTTTGTGTTAAACCTGGTCGCAGTTTTATCGAAACGCACCAATTGATTCAAGAATCAGTGGTGCAAACACCATGGATGACTAAAGGTTAGGCCGTCCATAGAGTGGATTGTGAACAGAAATCATCGAAAAACTGCATGATCTCAGTAAAAATAATAGGGAAAACCAGTGTATGGCTCATTAGGCCGGGTCAGTTACCATATAAAAAACAAAGCGGGAAAAGTTCATCCCTGTATTTAAGGCTACATAGGAGGCAAAACGCTATAACGATCAGTTATCGATTTTATGTAAAAGTAATGAAAAACTGAATTTTTTGGGTTTTATGGGCTAAACAGCTGACTTGTCTTTACTTTACATTGCTCACCGTAGAGTGATGAAAAGGACTGGGTATTTTATCAAGTTGTGCACAGAACGCCAAAAAGCTTTCAATTTGATAAAAATCTTGGTTATTTGTAAAGTTTTAGTTCATGTGCCAAGTGATTGGGTGTCAGAATGGGCTGTTACTATATTTAAATAATCATATATGTATGTATGTATTTGAGGCTTTCAGAAAATATCATAAGGTTTCAAACGCATCGCATATGGCGTAGAAAATTAAGAGCATGGCAAGTTTTTATAAAGCCAAAAAAGAATACGTTTTCGTGAAATGCACCGTAAATTTTACAATTTTAGTTAAGATGCGGCCGCCGTAGAAGAATGAGCTGGTGCGTGACTATCATTCGGAATTAACCAAAATTAAGACAAGCATAGCGGTCGCCCCTCGGCAAGCAATGGCAAACCTCCGAGTGTATTTCTGCCATGAAAAAGCTCCTCATAAAAATATCTGCTGTTCGGAGTCGGCTTGACACTGTAGGTCCCATTTGTGGAACAACATCAAGACGCACAGCATAAATAGGAGGAGCTCGCCAATTATATATATATATATATATATATATAGTTTAGATGCATAAAATAATATATCTATCTGGTAATTTTAGCTGCATGAGAACTATCAATATCGACAAGTATGGTTTGACAGTTGAGAATGGCAAACTGTGTTGACATTTCTGTTCAGTAAGGCTTGGCAAATCATCATGGATCGTTTAACGTCAGACTAACTCTTCCAAATTGTGGAAATTTACTTTGAAAAACAAAACAAAATTGAAATGAGGACGGAGCTGTCATTGCGGTGAATAGCGAGCGCTATCGAGCCATGCTGACTGAATTTTTGTTTCTAAAAATTAATCAACTAAAAATCGACTACAATTTGGTTCCAACAAGATGGTGCAACTTGCCGTACAGCGCGCTCAACAATCGATTTACAACTCTGGATAGCTGGTACAACTATGTGGACATGACTTCGGATCACCAAAATGGCATAAGAACGAAATATGGAACTACTCAAGGCTAGAATAATGGCATACGGCTTTTGAAAATGGAATAAAAAATAACTAAATTATAATATAATAAACCATTTTGTCGGTTTTTAGAAGTACTAAAAAAATTACTTTTTATGTTGCTGAGAAACTCTCTCAACTATCTAATCAAAGTGAAATTATTAATCTTGATGTGGTATTTGACACTAGATTCTATTTTCAAATACATTCAAGTTACTTCATTGCAAAGTCATATTCTGTGATTGCTTTTATGTGACGATTTTGGTTCAGACCGACCAAAAAGCATGTACTCTACAGCTGTTATAGAGGATGATGATTACATTGGAGGTATTTTTCCAAAAGGGGTTTTTTGACAGTCCACGCGTGACTACTGTCAAACTAAATACGAAATTGCCATATTTAGGTGGAAGAGCAACCCGAAGCCATTCAAAAACATTTATTGAAAACAATCGTTTGGTGCGGTCTATGGGCTGGCGGAATTATCGGCCATCGGCCCTTATTTCTTCAAAGAGCAGGTTGGCCCTAATGTAACAGTGAATAGCTAACGCTATTGCACCATGATAAACAACTTTTTTATGCTTGAAATTGATGCCCGTGATTTGCACTACATTTGGTTTCTACTTGCCATACAGTCCGTGAAATAATGAATTTACTGCGCCCTCGTTTCGGTGAGTAATTTATCTCTCGTCTCGAACCAATGGATTGGCCACCAAGATCGTGTGATATCACACCTTTGGACTTGTATTTATGGGGTAATTTAAAGTCTAAATGCTTTACGGATAAACCCGATTCGATTGAGATATTGGAAGCCAACATTACTAAAGTTATTCGCGAGATACCGACCGAAGTCCTCCAGCGAATTGTGGGTCATTCAAAATTGCTGTTTACGGATGGCGAAGTTACGGCGCAGTTGCGGCCAACATTTGAAAGGGATTACCTTTAAAAAATAAATGCCATGAATGGTTCTACACAAAAATAATAATGATTGTCATAGAGAGGCCTAAGACCATAATAAGCTTGTCATATTAGTAGGCTTGAATGTATTCAGAAAGTCTTTGTCCATTATGTTTTGCTTTCTTTGCATTTGACTGCTCCAATTCCAATCTATAAAAGTCGGTGCTTGCTCATTAACTTCATTTCTATATAGTAGGACTATTCTATTCTCCCTCAATATTGTTTTTTATTTGATAAGTAGAGCAATTGACTCCCCATCGCTACTCGAGAAAGATAATTTCAAAGTCCATTCAAAAACATCCATTGAAAACAATCGTTTGGTGCGGCCTATCGAGAAAGATAATTTCAAAGTTCTTCAGCGAAGCTTACGAAATTATGATATTTTCAGGGGGATGGGTAGAACTAATTATGCTTCCAATTCTTCGATTTGGCCTAGATTTTTTTACCACAAATTAATAATTGAATTGAAGTTACTAACTGATTTGTTTAACCAGGTTCTAAGTTTTCTCGAATGTTTTTCTTTGTAAACTGTAAGAAATGCTGCATTTTCTTTATTAAAATGAAATAAGTAAAGTGTAAGTTTAATTAATTTTTGATTGGGTTGTTTAGTATTAATCTGCTTTTCAGAGGCTGTGAGAAATATTGCATTTATAGATTATTCATAAAAAAAATACAGAGTTGGACTTTTGCAACTTTTTTTCGAGCCAGTCTTGAATCCATCCAGCTAGTGGAGCTGTTTCTTTATATTTGTATACAAAATTAACAATAAATGATGATAACAAATATTCAAAAACCATCATCGAAATGGAAGTGGGAGTTGTTCAAATAACTTTGTGTCGCATTTTGCCTGAATCGTCAGGATTTCACAAAGTCTTTAAAAGGTTTATGCCTCACAATCTGAAAGGCAACCAAACATTTAGCGAATTAAGTACTGTAAAGTCATCATTCAATGTGCGCGTAGGAACTCAAACTTTTTGAAAACAATCTCTACATACTTTGGATTTGGATCGTTACTTCGGTTTGGTGTTTTGGATATGAGTCCGAATTGAGGCCACCAGAGGAAAGTAATGCTAAAGCCGTGTGGAGAAGTAAGATTGAATAGTATACTCATTTATTATTTCGATTCTTAGGAAGTTTTGTATAAGAACTTGTTCTGGTCCCTTTTGTATTTCATTGGTCAGGAGTTGGGCATGAACTTTGCTGCTTGATTCACCGCATTTACTACTGAAGCCACGAACTATTGAAGCCGTTCAGACCGCTGTTACCACCATCATAAATAACAGCAATCGAAGCAAAAGCCGAATATGTTGAATAAATAAAAAATATTCATGACTAAATATTCACTGGTAGTAAAAAGCTCACTTTTTGTGGAATATGTAAATACAACTTTCAAATTTAATATTTTTTCATCTCCATTAATCCGACATTCCTTAGAATTTAAAAATAAATGTAGTGAATTATTTCTTGAAATCATTTAAGGGTCTCATAGAAAAATCTGTGCGCTCAAAAGCGTATTGCTGGTTGCAACAAAAAAAGTATTTTCTTAAAAAGTCAGATATTTTCCTCGCATAGATCGCATCGTTTTTAAAAACACACAAATATGAAAACACTTCGAATTGCTGTTTTATTTGGGTTACACATTCGAGTATCTCACAAAACTCACCGTTGGCGTGTCGTGCGATCCATCGTTGCTATCCTCATCGTTGCCATCCACATTTAATTCCTCGCTGGTATCACTTCTCGCATAATTTGCCGCCGCAATTTGGCGTGAAGTAGCCGCAGCTGCTGCTGCTGCTGCCGCCAACCCACCCAATTGTATTCGAAATCCATAATCACTAAGATCCGGGCGCTGGTTCGATGATGGTAAGCACAAGCCGGTTGCTGCAGCAGCCATAGAGGCAGCAGCAGCGGCGGTGGAGGTGCTCGACGCAGTTACAGCTGAGCCCAATGTCACGGTAGAACGAGCGGCCACAGCCTGTGCGGCGACCAACTTAATCCTTTCCAGATCCATATCATGTGGCGCCGTAAGTGTTGACGAGGGACTACAGCTGGCCAATTGGGTGGCATGTGGAAGGGTATGAGGAGCGCTGAGCAACATTGATGAGGGTGGCGTTGACAGTAAATGCTGTTGTTGGGGCGAAAATGCGACATTGGCATTAGACGCAGAGGAGGACGACGAGGAAGTAAAAGACGAGTGTGCGGAATGTTGTTGCTGGTGCTGATGTTGATGCTGATGTTGTGGCTGCACCGGTGACAGCAGTTGTGGCGTTGTTTGCGGCTGTTCGGAATGCGGTTGAAATGGTGACGTGGGTGGCGAAAGTGGTGAACTGGCGGGTGATGAGAGACGTTGATGCGAATTTAGAGATTGTGTTGGTGGCGGCGGCAAGCCAGCCATTGTGGACAACGGTGGACGCAGCGGATGAAGGTCTGTTAATGGATGGTGGGAATGCGAATGCGGATGATTAGTTGGCTGTTGTTGATGAAGATGATGATGCGGATGTTGATGGAGATTATGATGATGTTGATGTTGGGCAGCAGCGGCCGCAAGGAACTGTGGATTTTTTAAGAGATGTGGATGTTGTTGTAGCAGTGCGGCATGCGGGTGGGGCAAAGGCTCGGGCCGCGGCAGCTGGCAAGTGGTGTCGTTGAATTCGAGTAGATTGTGATGGAGCGGGCTGGAGAAAGTGGCTGGTGGTGAAAGCGAGTGACCATTGTCGCTATTGCTGCTATTACTGCTATTGCCGTGCCTGTGGGTAGAGATGCCATTAGCATTAGCATTGTTGTTGCTAACACTATTGCTGTTGTTGTTGTTGCACTTTATCGCATCCTCCTGTTCAGCTGAGCCGCTGGCAGCTGCCGTTGGACTGAGGTGATTCACCACTTTGAGCTCTGTCATCTGCTTAAGCCGTTCGAGAGAAAAGCGCAGACTGTCGCCACTGGAGTGAGGCGACTTACCGGCGGTAGTTAGTGTACCGCTATTGTTGCCGGTAGCAGCAGCGGTCGCAGCTGCTATAGATTGTTGGCTTATAATGAATTTCGGTATCTTTGGTGTTAGCGAGGCGCTAGACGTTGTAGATGTTGGCGTGGCAGCACCGTCGGCATTACTGCACGCCACCTCCGGTGAGGTGTTCGATTTGGGCGAATCGGGATTCGAGTTGGGGCTTAGCTGACCGCCGACGGCATTCGCTGGCAAAACATTGGCGCTTTTCGCTGGCGACTGGAGCATCACCATTTTGCTGGAGAGATTCGGAAACACTTTAAACACACTAAGTTATTAAATATTCTTTGGTTTTAATTTTTCTTTAGTATTCCAGTTTAGTTTTTCAATATTTGTCCACTTATTAGTCACGTACCACAATACGTCGCGACCCGTGCGGCTACTCAGTTCTTTTTTACTATGCTGGAGTACAGATGCACATTGACTTCGCGGCTATACCTTACACTACGCGTTCGCTTGTTGTAATGGCGCACGTTAGCGCTGAGCAAACACTTTTATTCGCTGCAACCGACACTGGACCACTGTACGATGTGACAGGAGACAACGGTCAGCGGTACGCGTACACCGAATGCAGACACGGAAGTGTTTAGCGATTTATGAGCGACGACCGATCGACCTTTGGCTTCCGTCCGCTTGACAGCGTTTAAGTACTTGTAACTCTGATGGCAGCCAATGGACTGTTACTGATTTGGCGTCGCCTCCGTATACGCAGTGCGTAAGTACGAGGCGGGGTGGTGGACGCAGCTGACTTGCTCTGAGTCAGCCGTTTGCTAAGCACCCCACTCGCACACCAATGCGCATTCACACTCACTCGTCGTCGCCATCGGAAAGACAGTACCGCATAGAACAAATGTCTCACGATATATGCAAGGGTTGCAGGCACTCTGATGCTCTAAGAGTTGTGCTAGCCGGTTATACTCTCACTCGGGTTTTGTTGTGCGACGTTAATCCAATTGAGTTACACAGTAGCCGACTATCTGGCTAACTATCGGTCTGCGACAAATGAACTGCTACTGAATGGATGCTGAGCGGTACTGCCGCACTCAGCCAGGCGCTCATTCCGGCATCGGCGCTAATGTCTGACAACAGTGGTGGTGGTTGGGTCGCCCGGCACTGCGGTGGTGATTCTTGCCACATGTGCACGCCCAATTGAGAAACATCTGTTGCCGCGCGCTCGCATTTTTGTTGAGTGAGATTTTGAGTGGGTTTTCTTAGGCAATTGCAGGAAGTGGCTCCGCCCCTTTCGGCTAATGAGAATGAGCTAACTTTTTTACGTTATTTTTTATGGATTATTTCCATGTATAATTTTGTGCGTACGAGCATATACATCCTTGTACATGTGTCTGTGTGTGTGGATGCGCTCACTGTTAGCCGCCATATGCGGCATCTTTTGACACACCATAACTACGTTCGGTACTTAAGTTTAAAGGATCAGTATCACAATCTAATGATTTAATTTGTTTTCCCCTCGTTAGCAAATGTAATGGTGTGTTCCGAGGCGACTTTTCATTTTTCGTATGCACTACCTCGCACACCATTGCGCCTAGTAGAGACAGTCCACGTCACATAAAAAATTGACTTCACTCCCTCAGTCGCCCCTACACCACCCACAAAGTTTAGTCTATGCGAGAGATGGAGAGTCTATGAAGATTTTTGTAGGGGAGTCGCCACATATGAGTGCCTATCACCCTTCTCCTCCACTCCCTGCCGGTTAGTGTTGCCTCGTCTCGATTCCTGCCCATTCGACGCGACCTCCCCGCGCCGCAGGTTTAGTCTGCCTCGCCAATTGAGGGATGTGAGTAATTGTCAAATTATTTAGCGAAAAATTTGTTTGTTTAAACGCTTGGTTGCACGGCAAATGGATTTCTGGGTTTTGTTTTAAAGCATTTGCCGAGTTGGCTCCGATTTTGTACTTCGTTTTTCTTTTTGTTACTGTTGTTGTTCGTTTTAGTAAGTCTTTAGTTCGTTTTCATTGACTTGTTTTTAGCTACGCATACAAAGTTGGCCAACAGATGCACAGGCATGCGTGTGTGCGTGGTGTGTTATGTGTGTGTGTGTGTCTCCCGTTGTCTACTTATGCTATTGTATTTTGCTCTTAATATCTTTTATTTCATGTTGCTTCGTCGTAGTACGTTAAATAGGTGGCTGGGTTGGCTGGTTGGCTGACTGGCGGACGGCCTTTCAGTTTTTGATGCTTGAATGCGAGTTTCTTTGTAGTGTTGCCAATTTCCGTTGAACGTAATTTAATTGCCAAATAGCTACATAAATGTCTCATATACAAATATACAAACGCATACACGCACGTATGCACATATGTTAATTGGGTAACGTTTGCGACGCCTAATTAATTAAAATTCACCATGCATTACCATGTAAATTCTCTTACAATTACACAAAAACACATACACACGTACTTGTGTGCACACATACACATCCACATAGAACTGCATGCATCAAAATTTGTATAATTAAGGGGGTTGACATGGCATCAAGTCATGTAAGATTTCAACGATTCGCCTCATTTTTTCAGTTCATGGCTGCTTAATACTAAATGTTAGGATATTCGTGTATTTTGCAGCTTTGCATTTGAATTTTCAGATTTTAGCTAAACTCTGAGTTTTAAAATATATCATTAAAATTAAAATAGAAAAAAAATCAGGAAATTTTAAGATAATACAATAAATCAAACAATTAAATGAATAAAAAAAAAATTGGAAATTTTACGATTTATAATACATGAAAAGATTAAATGAAAATTTGTATTTTTAATTGGGCTTAAATAAAAATCTTTTTGTTTTTTTTTTTTATTTGAAAATTGGAAAAGTAATGAATTTCAATCACAATGAATTAAAAAGCATTAGCGACTAGGTCATCAGCTTAAGAATAAATAAAAATGTAATTCGATGCTCATCATCTCTATTGCACAATAAAAACAATTATGTGAGTTTCTTCAAATTGTGTTTCCTCAAAGTTTTATATTCTTCTTGATTGGCGCGATAACCGTCGTTTCTTCCTCGTGCTAACCGGCGCCAGTGAAGCCAAGTACTTTTCTACCTGATATGTCCCTCTTCCTCTACTACCACTAGCTGGTATCGCATCGAAAACTTTCAGAGCCGGAGCGACTAAGTTCTGCACTCGCACGATCCTTTCCAGCATCTGGTGAAAGAAGTCAAACGACAGCGACTCGCCCTGTCTGAAACCTAGTTTGGTATCAAATGGCTCGGAGAGCTCGTTCCGTATTCTGACGGCATTGCAGGTATTGAACAACGCCAACTTGCATTAGTTTTAGTATTAGTTTTATGAGGATACCAAATTCATATATCGCGGCATACAGATAACTCCTTTTCGTACTGTCGAATTCAGCTTTGAAATCGACGAAAAGGTGGAGTGTGTCGATTTTCCTTTTATGGGTATTTTCCAAGACTTCACGTATTGTGAATATCTGGTCGATAGTGGACTTTCCCGGTCTAAAACCACACTGATAAGATCCAATCAGTTGGTTGACGGTGGGCTTCAGCCTTTCACACAATACGCTCGATAGAACCTTATAGGCGATATTTAGAAGACTAATCCCGCGATAATTGATACAAATTGCAGGATCACCCTTCCTTTGGATTGGGCAGAGCATACTTAAATTCCAGCCGGCAGGAATGCTTTCATCCGACCATATTTTGAATAGAAGCTGATGCATGCACATTGCCCGCTCCTCGTCGACTTATTTGAATAGCTCAGTCGGCAGTTCGTCAGCTCCCGCGGCTTTGTTATCAATTTTAATATTCCGCAAAAAAGTCTACATGTATTATTCCCTTTTTATGTTGCTAATTGGAAAGCTAAGTGTGCACGTAATGCCTCAATTGGCCGAGCACTTAGTGAATTAAATAAGGTCTCGAGTTCTATAACAAATTATTTAGCCTTAACGAAATATAAATTTAATACAACTTTGAACTCTTATTTTTAATCTTTTACTTTCCAATTCTTTTTTTAGTTCGGAATTTTAAGTGCTTTAAGTAATAAACATTTAATTTGCCTATAGTATCAAAGAAAGTCGAATATTCAAAGACTAAATTTATGTATAAATAAATGAATAAATACTGGTTAGGGAAAGTATACGAAACGAGTACTTGCTGTCAGGTCATACGATTCGTGTATGAATTACAGAGCCCAAATTCATACAAAAAAATATAGCTCCCCAAAAATTTGAGAAGCTTTGAATATTTATTATTTATTTTTTGATTTCTATAAAAACATAGTTCATTCTGCAATAAATGCCATATTAATCCAGGTTTTTGTAATCCAGGAAATTTGTATAATTTTGACAAATTTTGTTGCAAATTTCGAGATTTCAATTTAATCAAAATTTAAAAAAAAAAATGTTGAGCATGTAGTTTTATAGACCATTTAGTTTGGTTTTACAAAGTGTAAGTTTAAATTTTACAGAAAATTTAGTTGATTTTTTATAATTTTCCCCACATCAACGAATTTTTTTATATTAGCTCCAGGAAAAAGAAATCCATTATTTTCTCAGTAGATGGCTGTGGTAATCGATATCTCGTAAAGTATCGATCCAACAATTTAAAGTTTACAATTTAAAAGTGACATTTCACCTAATATATTTTACTGTTTTTTTGTTTGTTCCTTTCAGTTGTGAGTTAAAGGGTGTTAAGAATAGAAGTCAATAAAGAGAAAATGCGGTAGATTTTACAGTTTTTCTTTGATGAAGGCGGAAATGCAAGCGTGGCGGCTGAAATTGTGAATGTAGCAGCTAATTACGAGCAATTTTGGTTTCGTCGATTCCGTTCAGGCATTTTTGATGTTAGAGAAAATGTCGATAATGTCGAAAATGTCGATAAAATCACAGAAATAATCAAAGTTCACGGGCATGATAGTAGTAGTTTAATCAGAGGCTAAAGATCAACCATAAAACAGTTTTTAAACCAATTTTGCAAAAATAATAAATTCTTTCTTCGACCATAGCTCAAATGAAGAAAATTCTTGAATCGCCTCTGCAAAAATCTCACCGTTTCAATAATTTTCACAATTTTTATGCCGTGTAATTTTCACTGCGGCCGCCGTAGCCGAATGGGTTGATGCGTGATTACCATTCGGAATTCAGAGAGAGAACGTTGGTTCGAATCTCGATGAAACCAAAATTAATAAAAACATTTTTCTAATAGCGGTCGCCCCTCGGCAGGCAATGGCAAACCTCCGAGTGTATTTCTGCCATGAAAAAGCTCCTCATAAAAATATCTGACGTTCGGAGTCGACTTGAAACTGTAGGTCCCTCCATTTGTGGAATCATCAAGACGCACACCACAAATAGGAGGAGGAGCTCGGCCAAACACTCAAAAAGGGTGTACGCGCCAATTATAAATAAATAAATTTTCTTTGACTTAATTTATGGCGGCCGCCGAATGGGTTGGTGCGTCACTACCATTCCGAAAACGTAGCTCGAATATCCGTGCATGAAACACCAAAATGAAGAAAAAGTTTTTTCTAATAGCAGTCACCCCTCATCAGGCAATGGCAAAGCTCCGGATGTAACTCTGGCCTGAAAAAGCTCTTCATAGAAAATATCTGTCATTTGGAGTTGGGTTAAAACTGTAGGTCCCTCTTATTTGTGGAACAGCATCAAAACGCATACCACAAATAATACTAACAGAAGAGTACGCGTCAATTATTTGTTTATTTTTTAAATTTAAGTAAATGGTTGTGGCACCATAAAGTTCCATAAACACTTTCAATAGAAACCTGGATGGTAGGGTTTTTTTAGAAATCATTTTGAAGCAACTGCTGAAACGAGTATATTAGTTGCCCATTTGTGGGCGTATGGAAATCAATAAGTAAAAGTATACTTCATGTCATGGAGATTTAATTAAAATCAATCAAATCTTTTAACTAGTACGATTATTGTATAAATTAATTTTTTTCAAATTCACTTCAGTTCTGTAACATCTTTCAAAATTGCCTATGAAAGTTTCAGTTCAAAATTAATTCTAAAACAATTGCCGTTTGCCTAGTATTCGGTAGATAATTTGAAATATAGTTATTTTATCAATTGTTGGTTATGAACTCGGCTTGACCTTGATTATGACTGTTGTGAAGAGTTTGAACGTGATTTCTTCATACAATGTTTTGACCTTGGAACAACACTTTAAATTTGTTGAACCAAAGAACTTTTCTAGTATATAGAGCTTCATTTTGAGGTTTGGCCGTAGGCACATGAATTGTTCATGGGTGCATTATGTATTATATTATGAGAGTAAGAGTTGCTGCATCAAAATGCACCATGTACAGAATGCAAAGAAGTCGCCAACATCAAACTATTAAGAGGCTCTCAGCGAATTTGAAAGAACCGGCAGATTTGCTGAAGTATTAAGAGATATTACAAGGGTTTGTTTACAAAGGAGGGCAAATACTGAGATTGCCTTGGTGACTTACGAAAAAATCAAGCAATCAATGCTCATATTACTTCTTTGCCGTCTGAACAACGACTGATTTGACGAGTTTAAGAATAAGTGGGAAATTACCGGACACAATTCTGCTGCGTTATGACGCAGTAACCAAAGTTAACTTTCACAATTTTGCTTTAGATGGTCAAATTTTGTAATCTACATATCGGTCTTGCAAAAAATATGGATAGTTACTCTTGTTCGAGGACTCAGCTGTCACACGTCTCATTTTACAATTTTACGTTCACGGCATTGCAACTTTTTGATCAAATGCGGCACTAAACGCTCACTATAGGCGCCAATTGGGCACACCAAGCGAAGCGAAGTCCTTCTCCATCTGATCTTTTCAACGCGTTAAGGTCTTCTTTTTCCTCTGCTACCACCAGCTGGTACCGCATCGAATACTTTCAGACCCGGAGTATTTGTATCCATTCGGACGACATGACCCAACCAACGTAGCTGCTGAATCTTTATTCGTTGCGCTATGTCTATGTCGTCGTAAAGCTCATACAGCTCATCGTTCCATCTCCTGCGATATTCGCCGTCACCAACGTGCCAAAGTCCAAAAATCTTCCCCAGAATCTTTCTCTCAACCACTCCAAGGGACGCCTCACTGGTTGTTGAGAGCCTTTTAGAGTGGTAATTTTGTTCGTCGAGAGAGGACTTTACTACTCATTTGCCTACTTAGTCCAAAGTAGCTTTTGTTGGCAAGAGAGATTCTATGTTGGATTTCCAGGCTGACATTATTATCGGTGTTAATGCTGGTTCCTATGTAAGCGTGCAATTACCCATAACAAATCGTGAAGGCTGAGATGAAGCTCCGTACGATCAGATTAACATCTTTCGGCGTAGTTTGCAGCAGTCTTCTTTTGCACGAGTCTCTTAAGCAGAGTACTGCCAGAAACCTCGCAGAATACTATCTCAGCTGATCTCCTATGAACTCCATAGTTTAAATCAACGCATATATTTGGCAACCCTACTCAGTATGACGCATAAGTTTAAAATGTACCAATGTGTGTTTGTCAATGCTCTTTGTCGTATAAACTTATAAATCATTTTTTGTGTATTACTGCATTTAGTGAATTACTGAAGCGCAACAATAACGACAAGCATTTCCATTTTCCAGAAAATACGTGCCGAGCCAACCAAGTTTTCAAGAGATACGAGTACGGGTTGAATACAGCTACACCAACGGAAACGGATACCGAAACGAGAAAAACAACAGCGGCAGTCGCATGTGAGATAACAACGAAATAGGATTCCGGCTAAACGAAATGGAATCAAAAAAATAACTGAAAAAAATCAAATAGAAGTAAATAAAATGATAAAGTTGTAAAAAGCGAAAAACGTGTGCTCAATTACAAAAAGAGGAGAAAATTTACGAAACTACTTAGCAGTCGACAACAACAAAAATAGAATGTAGCAGAGGCGGTGTAGTAAAGCTTCCTCTCGCTTCGCATACACGTACAACTTAGGGTGGTGGTCCCTCGCCCCTCAAATTCGTTCTTAGTCATGGCACTTTCCAGTTAACCAACTATCTCTTTCACACGCGCACACGATGCGTATCTCACTTCTCTTGCCAACTGTTCCGCTCTCGCTTACGTACGCCATACATTCATACGTACATGCATCCTAGCACTCGGGATTGGCGCTCGCGGACAATTTTGCTCTCCATTTGCACAAATTGTTTAAATTGAGGAAAATTTATATGCGCTTTGTACAGGCAATTTAATATCGTATCCAATTTGCGGTTTATGCGCATCGTCGGGCAATCTCGATAGCGCTTAACACCACCCTCTTTGTCCTCGGGTAATATTGCCCTGTTGGGGACAAAGACTGTGAAGCAAATAAAGTACCTACATATACACGGAGACTGGTAGCTATAATGTGATGGAGCGGATGTGGTGGCAAAAGTTTTACTGCATTGGCTCAGGGACGGGGAAATGCCAACTGCATGTGACGTCTACTCTGCTTAATGAACTACGACGATGTGCGATGGCAGTGAAGCTGAACGAGCTCCATTTGTAAGTTATAGAATGCAGTTTGCCTGCAACAACATAACATAAGCAATGCCATCATCAGTAAAGCGGTAGCATGGCACACTCCAATTACCCCTCTTTAGCTTGTTGAGTATTCTTCCTCTTTACTTTTAGCAATTTCCATTGCGCTGGTTGCTGCGATTTACTGCAAAGTTTTTGTTACATTTTTATTTTGTTTTGGAGGTGCCACCTCTTTTGTTTTGACATCTGAGTATACTCCTAACTGCTAAGTAATACATATTTATAAGTACACACCTAAATACATACAATTTTATCTATGTACAGGCACATTGCTATTGGGTGGCACTTTGAAATATTTCGCTCTCTGTGCCACCCTGTGGGTGATTTTAAGCACTCGCTGCTCGCACATATGCACATAGTGTCTGCTCCACTCTTTGCTCCTTCTTGTTGAATCTTCTCTCAACAGTTTGTTTGCTCCGCATAACTGTCTTCAACACTGCAGACATTTTTCTATAATTAACCACTAAATGGGTGCAATGGAACGTGCATGCAAGTGTGCGCGTACGATGAGGGAGTTGTTATTGTGAATGCGTCATGTAGGGACGACTTTGGGAGGCTTGGAGGTGGTTTGTCTGCTCAGCTCTCGTTTGGCAGCATTATTAATGGGTAGCTTGTTATGCCTTTTCACTTTAATTAGTTTTTAAGCGCATATTCCTTGTTCACAACACCATTTGTCGCACTTTATTTAATTGGTGTATTGATGAATGGACGGATGCCAACAATGGTGAGCACTGAGAAAAATTAGTGAGAGCGTTCAAATGAACAGTGAGGTAGTGAGTAAATTAAATGAGATGAAATATGAAAGTTCAGCATTTCAGGTGTTTAAAGGAGGATACTTATTATTCTACTGAAGTAGTACACATTCTGCAACACATGCATTTCTCAACCAGCTTATGAAATAATTAAATAAGCAAACGCGTCTTTACTCAGAAATCGAAGTTAGCTAAACCATACTGTTCCACTAAGAGCCATTACTCTACTACTATACTACTTCAATAGAGACGCCAGTGTTGATAATATAAGAGTCACATGCTTAGCATGACCTTATTTGCCTATGGAATTAGTCTTGTGAAATAAAAAATTGACGTTAGTCCATGAAGGAGGTACAATATATACAGTGAGAATTTTCAAAAAATCGATTTTTTTTTCTTAATGTACTTACATATATTTAAGAAAACACACAGAAAATTTAATATCGTTCCGGTGAACATTTTCGAAGTTACACGCAAAATCGAAAAGGCGTTTCAGAGTGCTTGAAAGTGCTTTTCAAACTTTAAAGGCGTTTTTCTCAAAATGCTGTTTTCAAAGTCGGTGACCAACATTACTTGAAAACGGCTAAACTGATTAGTCTCAAATTTTAACACGAGCTTCTTAAATATATTTTTTAGTAATTAATCGATGATTTTTTCTCACCGATAAATATTTTTTTTATAAACAATTTAAGGCCGTAATTTTTGTCAGAACCCGATTTTTTTTTTTTGAGAAACGGCCACTTTGTGGAAAAAATGTCTTTTGCTTATATCTTCGATTAGTTATTAGATTTAACATTACTTTAACGAAACCTGCTTGGCATTTTAATTTCAGAGGATCCAGCTCAGAGATATAGTGGTCACCGCCAAACGTCTTTTTGAAACTAGCTCGCGGAGATCAGCTGTATTTTGCTGTAAAAGATAACATAATATGTACACAAATCTTTGGATAAATAAATTTAAAAGTTTTCGCAGAAAAAATTCTGGAACATTCGTTTTTTTCGGCCTTCTAACGGTATATAACCCCTTAATCAGCTCTTCAGGTGGCAAACTAGTTGATTCTATGTAGAAGAAGCATACCCGGAGTATACAAAGAAAACAGTACTTTTTAGACCCGTTTCGATCCATTCAATGTACTACGTTCCATCGTCCATCACATTCAACATGTCTAGCGCGTAACGGTCTATACATTTTCCACAGAATATTTTTCCCGAATGCTCCCCCAGATCTCTAGTCAGATTCTGTCATCCTCCATGCTTTGCCATACAATAGAATGATTATTAAGAGCACTGCGACCTCTAATGTGGTCTATCGACCGCGAGCTTTTAATTAGAGGCTTCTATTGAATATGAACTCTATCACCAAGAGATTTAGAGTCATACCCTGTGGCTGGGCAAGGCTTCGTCTTGCAAAAGCAGCACATTCACAAAAGATGTGCACTGGTGTCTTATCGCCCAGCTCGCAAAAACGGCAAACGCTTGTAACTGTTAATCCTAGTTTCTTGGAATAATAACGAAGACCAAAATGTCTCGTATAGAATCGAGCGTGAGCTCGTAATTTCTCTTTAGGTTTAGGAGCCTACTTGATTAGTAATTGATGCTCTTCTAGAAAGAAGGATAAAATATGTATTTTGTCTGCATCTCCTGGACTTTCTAACTGGTATCGTATGAGTGTCGGGTCCTTCTTTATGTAGGCTTTAGTAAGACCGAAAAAAGGGTGTTAAATTTATTGTATGTTGCAGCCAAGTCAAGTAAAGTTTAGCCGTACATCACTAAATTACGCGCCAATTAATAGAGTCGAAACTCAAAGATTATTATAGAAAAAAATTTGTCTATTTACAGAGACTTTTTCAGGAATATAAATAATATTAAGTGGAATTGTTTATTCTACCAAGATAGAGTGTCAATGAAGACGATCAGCTCTCAGGCCAATTAATTCAGGCAACAACCGTCGGTATAAAAAATCTTAAAATATTTATTATGGAAGATGCATTCATAAAAAATAAACAGTTCGCAGCAATAGTTCGAATATCATCTGCGACTATATTTAACATCCTTCAACTCATGCTCGTCTGGTATCAGCGCAAGATGGGTGTCGAGACTGCAAATACAAAGTGCAGCTCAAAAGCAAAATCGCGTCTAATATTTACACGTCGTTTTGAATCTGGTAGCGAGAACAGGGATGCCCTTATAAAGTCTGGGTCGAATGCAGTGGCACAAAAAAATACAGCAGAACCTCCTGGAATTTCCAAATGTGGCAAACGGTTTTTATTACATTTTAAAAGTGATTTTATGATTTTATTATTAAAAATAAATAATTAATGAATATTAATTTCTGGCATAAATAAATTTTACAAATCGCTCGAGAAGAGGATTAGGCTTCAGGAAGAATATAGCGAAAAAAATGATTTCTTAAAGGAAAAAATTGTTTAGAACAGCTTACGGTGATTGCCGCTCCTCATAGGGGTACAAAGGGGGACACCCATTGTGATACCACTAGTTTGGACTCAAGTTGCCCCTCTAATTCCCAATGTGATGAAACCACTTGGCCTTTCGGATAAACGATAAAATACTGTGGATTGCGAGAGAGAAAGGCGAACGAAGTGAATAGGAAAAATAATTTCACATTTCATTTCACACTATTTTCGCCGCCTGCCGCGAATTTTTTCACCTCTCCTCGTATGTTGACAAAAGTTTAGCTATAATAATTACAATAATATAATTTTCATATTCCCGTTATATTTTTTAAGTGTACAATAGAGATATGTAGGTGGAGTGTATCTTTTTTTTGTATGGCGGAACGTATGTACGTGCGTGTGTGATAGTACTAAATGATGCGCATACGCACCGTATAACCACAAATTATTTAAATAGCTTGTCTCCTCATTATACATTATTTAAGTGTACGCAAAGGAGTAAACACAAATACAGCGCACGATGTACTTGTATGTGTATTAGGGTGGCTCTTATTTCTTTCTTTGCAAAGGTTTATATAATAATTTAATAATTAATATTCTTGTGTGCTAACGCAGCGCTAGCATCGGAGGCTTCCAGCTTATTTTAATTTATATTAACTTAGCCAATCACAGCTCCATTTGTGAGAAATAAATTTATTAAGATGTAATGTGCACGCTTAATTTTATAAATTTGTTGAGCATAATTTTTCCAATTCGCCATTTGTTCGTATTTGGATTTGGCATCCGTGCTCTTTTTGCACATAATACATGGCCTAAAAATCGCGGGCCTAACCAAAGGAACACGTTTTTTTGTCAAAATTGGATTTATTCATCAACATAGTTTCCATCACGATTAACGCAATCATACCAGCGCCGCTCTAACATTTCAACACCACTTTTGTAGAACGATTTACCTTTTGTCGCAAAATAAGCCTCAGTTTAAGCGATAACCTCTTTGTCCGAGAGAAATTTCTTACCAGCGAGCTTTTTTTAAACCTCCGAGCATCCAATAGTGGCTGGGAGCCGAAACTGGCGAATATGGTGGATGTGGGAGCAATTCGAAGTTCATTTCATAAAGTTTTACTATTGTTTTGCCATCACCAATAGTGGACAAATGCGACACCTTCGTTGAAAAGAGCCAACTGCTTGTATCTGTAAAACAGCTCATGACATAAACGTCAAAATTGTTCTAATGACCGTTCAATATGTTGTTTATAAGCCATCAAAAGCATTTGCGTCTCAGTTTTGTTGATTTTTTTTTGCTGTGATCGAATTCAAACGTAATAGTGTGATTGGCGTACCAATTTTTTTTCGGGCTCGCCGGAATCCGATTCCTTCTTCGGCGGCGGTACGTAGGAACGAACTTTTTAAGTGGGGGGGGGGGTGCTTTTTAAGTGGCGGGTCCCAAACCCAGCGCACAACCAGCTATGCTGGAATGTTTCGCCTTCTCACGTTAGCTCACTCCCAGAAGCTAACCAGAGGATACGTGGGCTAATCCCGGATGTTGTGAGCTGCTTGAACCATATGCAGAAGAATCGTCCTGGCCACTCCCGTGAATGACGATCAGTAACTTTCCCTACTTGCACATGGAACCATCCTCCACTCTTCAGTCCATGTGTTATACCTGAGAAAGTTGCTGCCTCAGTCTAATACTGAAAATCTACTTCCTCTATATCGCATAGAATTTAAGTGGTGCTACCTTAAATTGAATGATGCGCATTGCTCTCATTTGAGATGTTTACGAGGTCAAATCGGCCACTTTTGAATTGAAAATGGATTTAAGAGAAATGTTTTGTTTGTAGAAATACACACAGAGGCTTATGACTGGCTGCTGAAAGGCGACCGCTATTAGAAAAATAAAAGTTTGAGTATTTATTGTTTTGGTAAGAGGTTTTCTTTGAATTCATTTATAAGTAAATTTCTGCGCTATTTGGGATTCCAGGATTGTTTGCCCGCAATTTTGAGTCAATAGAGAAGAAAGAGTATTCTCTGGTGTCCTTCCTAGACAAAGAGAGCGCTTTCAGCAACATCTTACCGGAGGCCATAACAAGCGTGATCACTGATTTAGGTATCGCCGAGGGACTTGTGAAATTTATAGAACAGTTGTTACTAGGCAGGCTCGTAATTTCGACGTTTTGCCTCTCGACTGCGTATCGTCGTCATTCGTCAGGAGGGGTACCCCTCAAGGCGGTGTACTTTCTCCTCTGCTGTGGAATCTGTCAATGAATCGATTGTTAAAGAGGAGAGGAGGATACATAATCATGTTCACAGGAAACACAATCTTCTTACCTAGCCATTAACAGGAGGGTTCACGCAAGAATACTAGATGAATACCTCTTAATACAAGAGACTTTTGTAAATCAGTAGAGCTGCATGTAAATACATCTTTTACCACAACATTCCCAACGAGATTGGGACAATGTCCCGTTATGGACAATAGAAGTGGAATCAGTATCTATACTGATGGTTCCAAGATTACTACAAGAGGAATTTCATATCCACCAACCTAAGTACTGTACCTGTCGCAGATTTTAGAATTATTGAACTCATATGGCAGCCGCCATAATCGAATGAGTTTTTTCTGAGCAACCACTCGGAAAGTCTCAGGTTCGGAACTCACTATAAGGATGAAACAGCGAATGTTTTTTTTCTAAATATAAGTGGTCGCCCCTCAGCAGGCCCATCTAATCGCATAAAGTCATCCTCCGTTCGTAGGCGGCATGACCGAGCATTATTTTTTTTTAAGCGACTGTGCCTCAATATATATAAGTTGGTACAGAATTAATCATCCAAATTTTGTTATAAAAAAAGTTTCTACTAAATAAAAGAGTTATTTTTAGTCATGGACATCTTTATTTTGGCCTTTCTGAGCTTCTTGTATGTTTGTATACTGCAGATGTCTGTGTCAAATATGATTCCCGCGCGACGCAATTTGAAAAAATTATAAATCTTCCTATAAGGTGATTAATTTTGCGCCACCTTGTATATGTCACGAATTGAAATTAATGTATTTAAAAACTTTGCTTTCTTATTAATGAAAATAACGGTTAGAAGTAATTGCTAGTTTATTTCTTTGGCTCTTGAAAATGTTGGGCGACTTCGTCCTTCAAACTCTACAACCGGTCGCTCTTTGAAATTAATCCTGGTCCAACTAATTCACCGATGTTGCTTGTCCATCTCATCCACCGATATATATCAATCCTCTAATGTCTACCCATGCCCACCAATCCACCCATATTGCGGTTCATTTCATCCACGGATATCCACCCATTCCACCAATATTGCTGGTTCACCGATGTTGCTTGTCCACCCATAATGCGCCCATGTTGCTGGCCCATCTAATCCACCGATGTCCACCAATCCACCCATATTGCTGTTTCATCTCATCCACCGATATCCAGCAATTCCACCGATGTTGCTGGTCGACTGATATCCACCCATGTTGCATCGCCCAGGAGCTAAAGATCGACCATAAAACAATATTAAACCATTTGCGCATTTTATTTATGCGTATATGCAAAAATGGATTTCTTTTCCCCAAACTAATATTATTTATTTGAAAAATAATATATAAAAAACAATAAAAAAAAAATAATATAAAAATAGTAGTTTTCTTCAACTTACACTACCCACAGGCAAATTATTTACATGCTCAGTAATTACATATATTTGATATTTTTTCGCAACCTCCAGCAGACATTTCGACATTAGCAATTACGCATCACTCATAGCCGCCACTTTACTCACTTCACCCACTTCACGTCACGCGGCAGTGAAATTAATTATTCACGCAAATGAGCTTAAAATCTGTTCAACCATTTTCGTTCATTAAATCGCATTTTCTGCGGTCAACAACGTAATTTATTGCTAATTAAATTATTTTAATTTGTGTTCATTTTATTTTTTACTCTCCTCTTTCACTTGGTCACATTTTGAAATATGTACGAAGTCCTGCACAGTTGAGCATTCCATCACTGCTTTTTTCAAGACCAACATCATCAACTATGTATATATGTATGTATGTATGCATGTATGTATATGTTTTCTCTCATTTGCTATGCGTATTAATTATGCGAGCAAATGCATTTAAATATATGCAAATAAGTTAGACTGTGTATGTCATAGGCAAGAAGCCTGTGGGGGTTCGGGTGGTGGTCAGTCACTCGCAGTTTACTGCGCATTTTACGCTGCCGCGACGCGTTAATTTGTTTCCTAATTAAACTAATGAGCGACTAAAGTCAATGTGCAATTATTCGCAGTTGAATTCATTTGTCGCGCCAAACCTGCCTTGAGCTTCACACGCCTACATATACACACAAATATGCGATTATATTATATGTATTTACACAGGAATTTTAATAAGCTTTTTAAATTATGTACGCCTCTATGTATATACGAGTGTGTACGAAGTTTTGTATTTCAATATATGCAGGCGTATGTGTGGTTGTGTGCCCACAGACAATAAATCTCCCACGTAATTACTGAACACAAATCAAACTCGTAGAGAGATTAGAGTGATGGAAAGTCCTTTGCCGCTAACGAAAGGTAAATTGAATTAGATACTCCTAATATGTAAGTGCAGTACAGCAATTTATAATCTAGTAAAAAAGCGGTTAGGGCTAAGAACGAGCCTGCAATTCAATTGAAAAAAAAATTTATTAATGATTACATGAAAGACTTTTCTCCTAAAGGCAGTTACAAAAATTTTTCAATAAAAAATCAACAGTATGTTTCATAACAAGCCAGTTTAGGGTAGATGGATTTGTAGAATTTCATTATCAAGGAGGAAGTCATAAGGCTTCAACACTACAAGAAGATCGACGAATGCTTATAGAATTAAAGAAGCAACCAAATAAATCGACGTCAAGCATAGTTAAAACGCTTAACTTAAAAATAAGCATAAGACTGTGAAAGAAGAGCATACGCAAATAGACTAAGAAATTATAGGGCAGTTACAACTCCAGTTAGTTACCGAAAAAATCGAATAAAAGGTTCTGAATTTCTCATATCTAAAGGGTACTTCAGAATAAAGCTGGAAGATGAAGCTACTCATCTGGGTCCAATTACTGCAGATATTCCACAAGGAAGCGTCCAAGGCCGACAAACATTTTATACACATTGTTTACCGCTGAACTTCCACTCTCAAGCCAGACTGACACAGCTTCATATACCGACGCCATTGTCCTTATGTCGTCGGGTGTTGGCGGCGTGCTAACAACACAATTTATACAAGAAAATATCTGAAATATAGAGATATGGCAAATTTAAGTAAGTCCTACCAAATCTACACAAGTCACGTTCACGCTAAAAGAGGGAAACTTGTCCTGCAGCCACCTTATTCAACCGGGAATTTCCACAAGCTGATGCGTTAAATACCTGGGTATACACTTGGACACACGTCTCATGTGGCAAAAACACTTACTGGCTAAACGCAAACAAGTGGGCTATTAATCTAACATCGATATACTTGTTAATAGGCCCTGGATCAGTAGTGTCATTGGAGAGCAAGCTCCGTCTGTACAAAGTCATCATTAAGCCCATATGGCTAAGATGAATACGGACATTATTGAAATATTTCAAATAAAATCATTGAAGATAAAGATATGAAAAATGCTATAATAATAATATAATCTCAAAATACCTACGGTAAAAGGTGAAATAAAAAGATACAGCGAAAATTTTGCTAACAGGCTATTAATCCACAGAAACAATCTTCATCTTCTTAATTGGCGCGATAACCGCTAACGCCATTTTGGTCGAGTTTCACAAGCGCGTCAGTCGTCTCTTTCTCGTGCTAACCGGCACCAATTGGACACACCAAGTGAAGCCAAGTCCTTCTCCACCTAATCTTTCCAACGCAGAGGAGGCCTTCCTCTTCCTCTACTACCACCAGCTGGTACTGTATCAAATACTTTCACAGCCGGAGCGTTTGTATCCATTCGGACGACATGACCCAGCCAACGTAGCCGATGGATCTTTATTCGCTGCACTATGTCTATGGAACCCTGTCAGGAACCTCGTTTGGTGTAAAACGGCTCGGAGGGGTCCCTCCCAATTCTAATGGCGCTGCTGGTATTGAGCAACGTCATCTTGCATAGCCGTATTAGTTTCGCGGGGTTACCAAATTCAGACATCACGAATAGTCAACTCCTTTTCGTGCTGTCGAATGCAGCTTTAAAATCGACGAAAAGGTGGTGTGTGTCGATTCTGCTTTTATGGGTATTTTCCAAGACTTGGCGTATTGTGAATATCTGGCCGATTGTGGACTTTCCTGGTCTAAAGCCACACTCATAAGGCCCAATCAGTTGGTTGACGGTGGGCTTCAGCCTTTCACACAATACGCTCGCTAGAACCTTGTAGGCGATATTTAGAAGATTAATCGCACCATAATTGGTACAGATTGCAGGATCACCCTTCCGATGGATTGGGTAGAGCGCACTTTAATTCCTATCCTCAGGCCATATTTTGCTTAGAAGCTTATGCATGCACCTAACCAGCTTCTCGCCTCCTTGTTTGAATAGCTCAGTCGGCAGTCCGTCGGCGCCCGCGGCTTTGTTGTTCTTTGGCAGTTTTATCGCTGTTGTCACTTTGTCATGGTCAGGTACCGGAACGACAGTCCCGTCAGCAACGATTGGGGTATCGGGATCCTCACATTCTCTGCCAGAAGCACCGCTGTCACTATTTAACAGGTTCGAGAAGTGTTCCCTCCTAATTTAAGTATGCTCTGGAAGTCGGTCACCAGATCGTCGTTGTTGTTCTTACAGGAAAACGCTTTCTGGCAGAAATTTCGGGCGCCCCAACAATCTCCCGAGAGATATTATTCAGCACAGCACCTCTAACCCACGTCTCAGAAGAGGTAGACCTATATAAAGAACCTTATAAGCCATCGGGAAAGCAAAATATTATTTAAAAATACAAAACAAAAATATGTATAAATATATAAAAAATTAGGTTAGGTTAGGTAGTGCGTCTATTGCGTAGATTATCCGAGAGAAAGATTCTGATGAATCTTGGCGTTGGGAAGATCAGGTGGAGAAGTACTTGAATTCACTTGACGTGTTCAACTGGTGCCAGTCAGCACGAGAAAGAAACAACTGGCGAGCGTTTTTAAACTCGGCCGAAATCGCTCAAGCGGTCATCACGCTGCGCAAATGATGCCAGTAATGACGTGGTGAACGGAGGACGTTACCGTAACATGATAACACACTTTTTAGGGCCTGAATTAGATGAAATAGGTTTGGACAAGATGTGGCTTCAGCAAGATGGTAACGCTTGCCTCATCGGGCAATGGAAACAACGAAAACAGTGCGTACTAAATACCCGGGACGCATTATCTCAAACCATTACACTTCTTTCTTCAGAGCTACGGGAAATATTGTATAACTCAAATGTCGTCTATGCTAATAAGTCCAAAACGGTTCTTGAGTTGAAGAACGAAATCATACGCACCTTAAAAGCAGTCAAAAAGCCATGGACATTTTAGAAATATGCGGCCTGTGTTGCCAGAGGAGTCATGGTAGGCATCTTTTTGTATTTTAGCTTAACTACAGGGTCCGGCACTCAAAGTGTAACTATTTTAAAAAGCTATCACTTTAGTTTGGGAAATTACTTTTATTTAATTCAAAGTAAAAAATGTATAAAAATAATATAAAATTAAGAATCAATTTACTTTTGCTCGACATTATCACCTTTTGCCTAGATTATGGTCTTGAGATGGTCCAGAAACGAATTGCGAGCTGCCCGAATGTGACTTGCAGATGTTTTGGCCCACTCGCGGACATTGGTTTTTTCAGCGCCTCGAGATTGGTGAATCTTTTACTTCGGTCCTTACTCTCCAAAATGGCCCAAAGAGAATAATCCATCGGATTCGCAACAGGTGAAGTTGAGAGCCATTGTGTGGAAGTTATGAAGCTCAGAATGTTGATTTAAGCCATTCTTGGTTCACTCGCGCTATGTGAGACGGTGCCGAGTGCTGTTGAAACGTCCATGGCCTGCCACCGAAATATTTGTCTACCCGCGGCTTCAGAGCAACCTCCAGAATACTTTCCCGATAATATTTCGCATTTACCTTGACGCTAGGCTCGATGAAAACGATTGGAGAGCGCTCATCTGCGGTTATACGAGTAGTGGCCCAAACCATTACCAGTGACGGGTGATATCTCCTGGTGGCCCCTATCGTGTTGTTTTTCTCGCCAGAAAACACAATGTTCGGAAATTTACCGCTTTCGGCCAAGCGAATCAACTCCCTCACTCTCTCAAGTCTGACTTGTTGCTGTTTTGGTGTGAGATCATGCGCCTTTTGGATCTTGTAAGGCTTGACTTTGAGATCATTTTTAAGTATGCGGCGGATACTACGGTCAGATATTTTCAGTGCTTTCGCCATTTGATTGACACTTTGTCGGGGATTTCGCTCAAGTCGCTTTTTCATTTTTTGAACCATTTCACTTGACGTTTCAGTCTTTTGATGACCACCTCCATAATGTTTCGCGATGCTACCAGTATCAGTGCAACGAGTAAATGGCGCTATAAACAAAAGCTTTATTTACTTTAAGGTGATCGTGCTCAGGAACAATCGCTGGTTATAATTTTCCAGTCAAATATAATGCAATCACACTATTACGGTGGAAATCCATTTATTCTCGGCAAAGTCTTCCGCGCGCTTGTAAACAATATCCAGTGCATCAGCTGCGCGACCGGTCTGAAGTTGGTTACCCGTAGAATTTCAAGACTTTCATATTTTTTGCATTCGAATAATAGCTTAAACTGTAAACAATTCTAAATTTCTCAAAATTTTTAAGAACTTTATTTTTTGCCAATGTTGTGTGCTAACGATTCGACGGATATTGTGTATCATACGAGCCATAAACTAAAAAGTATGATGGAATATATATAAATCTAACATTTTGCTTGTATTACATTTGTAAAAGAAAAGCGATGAGCTTATTGGATCACCCTGTGTAACATATACTTACTTAAAATTCGCATGTAGTATTTAGGCCTAAACAAAATATGAACTCGGAAATAAATGAAGCCAAACCTAAAGCGTTTTCCCCAACTTCTTTGGACTAGGCCAGACACAATATTGGTCAAATATATAAAATCGGCGATTACGGTTTTGAAGTAATGAAGGAGTTTTAGTACATAACTCGGAGTAACCACTAGTCATGATAACAAAATTTCTGCTGAAATTGCTAAGAGACTCTTTATGGCGAACTGCTGCTTCTCTTGGCGCAATTACGTACCGCGTTTTATACAGCAGAACGAAGATTTCACTGTACCGGTTAATTATTATTCTCACTTTGAGCTAAGATAGTGAAACCTGGTCACTCAGAAATGCGGATAAACAAAAGCTGTTGATCTTTGAAAGGGGAGTTCTGCGAATATGTGATGAAGGCAAATGGTCAACAGACGGAGATGGGCAGGTCGCATATTACGATCTCATACCGATTGCCCACCCCAAGTAATACTCTTTGGAAAGTGTTACAGACAGAGACGAAGGGGCCGCCCGCCAATCAGATGGATTGACGGCATAGTGGAAGGCGCAGGTTTTCCCGAATTTCGAGCGTGGGCTTGTGCTCCAGCAGGCGAATACCCGACCAGGACTGTCCAGCCAACAATGATGATGAACCTTAGCAGGTTGGTACCTAAATGGCATTTAGAATATTTTTTTTTCTTTTCCCAGAAATACTGGGTGGTACGTCTAGTGGTTCTTTGGCGTATATAGTTATACAATCATATATATTTTTTTTTTGTAAATAGACCTATAAAATTAACCGGTAGAATTCAGAGTTTTGTAAACAGATGTCGCTTGCGTATTCTCAAAGTATGCGTTGAGTGATCGCAGCAACGATGAGTTATATAAAAAGTTCATCATGCAGTCAATGGCCACCTATAAAAATTACGAAAGGTGGATAGGCCACACACTGCGAAAATATGTAACGGAACTCTGTCGAAACGCTCTTGATTGGAAACCACAAGGAAGTGGCAAGGGAGCCGACCGACGACAAGATAGAGAAGATCGCTACAAAAAGAAGACGATGAATGCGGGAAATCGTGGAGCGTACTAAAATTGCTAGCCAAAAACATGTCGAGGTGATAATGTGTTACTGAGGCCCTATGTTGCAATGGGAGATAAGTGAAATGATGATGGCGGTGATAGTTTAATTCCATCCTGAAATACTTTTATGAAGCAGTTATGATAGAAGAAATGTACTCGGCGTCTTTCCATGCATGGCCTCGTGTATATATATATATCATATAGTTCCTAGATGAAACATAGGGCCTCGTTGGTTTCTGTAATCCGTTATTTTAAGATGCGTAGGCGATTGGACTTCTGCATCCGACCCTGGCTGGCTTGGCGTAGGGATTTCCACCTCGCTTGTGGAAAGGTTATTCCGCGCCGTGTGACCGCTTAAAAATATTTTTAAACTTTTACGAAACTCGATAAGTTAATATCGAAGACAAAGCTTTCAGCCTAACTATTGGAATGCTGAAATAATACATTTAGCTAAAAAATTCGACCTTCATCAAAAACAAAAGTCTTCGCTTTAAATTATACAAATTCGACTACATAACCACAAAACACTTATAAACACGTACCATTTTGATAGTACCCCAGAGAGTGTTGGCTCTGACCATTAACACGAAACTCAATTTTGAAAGCAAAGCCATTTTCCAGTAAACATTCACTTTTAATTAGAAAATCCGAACGTCACTTTCTCACTCAAACGTTTTCGCTTGCAAATGTGTCTTTAATTTTTAATCAAAGTCTATTTGCATTGGACTGGTTGTAGGTGTTTGTGAGCGGAAAGGATAGCTGCGAGTTGTTATGTAAAATCTATAAAATGGCTGGGTGTAGTAGCAGCCGCTGCTGTGGAGCAAACATTTAAAATGCGACGCTAATTCCACCTTCAATTTGGGGGCTAATTAAAAATTCTATCGCGTTTCAGTGCAAGGCGAGGGTATCGGAGGCGGTGACGGTTGGCTCAAATGATTCTCAGCTATCAGCCAACACCAACCATTGACACGTCACAACACGAGTTGCCGGCCACTTTACACGTAATTAGAAAATTTCACTGTTAACTACGCCCCGCCGTGCGACACCATCATTTCGGTTGCGCTTCATTTGCGCGAATAGACGAATGTGATTTGCGACGAAATGAAAACAAAAACGTGCTAATTGCAATTAATAATGCAGGACATTGAGTGGCGCCCGTTGCCTGGAGCCTACGTATTTTAAATGAACAATGAGTGGTGGGAATGAAGGCACAGTGGGAATACTAATTTCGCATACAGACTTTGAATGCATGGTTGTGAAATAAATATAAACTACTTTTTTCGCAGGCTTTTTTTTAATTTTTTTTTTTTTTTTGTCTTTGTACAGCTTCCTTTTGCAAAGTTCGAGATGTAATTTCACATTATCGCCTTAAAAGTATCGCTCAGATTAATTATTGTTTAGTTCACTTTTGCCATCAACAGCTCGATGACTCGATTACATGCCGCCTGTCCACGTAGCTGCCTCATAGCCAATTCGTTGCTGCTAGCAAAAGCAGAATAATCCGACGTCGGAAATAAACAGCTAGCTAAAGTGTTAATTGCCATAAATGGTTGTCATTGTAACCGTAAACGACAGCAGATATTTGCATCATTGCGCGCCGCACCGCACCGCACCGCATACTCCTACACACGCACACACTAACGTCCATTAAGTGCGAGCAAGCAAAGGAAATGTCCAGCGTCTGGCTAATGGGAATGGCTGACACAGTGGCAAGTGTGTTATGTGTGTGTGTGTAAGGGAGAAAGAGAGAGAGAGAGAGAAGAATCTAGTGAGAGAAAGAGCGAGCTGATATGTACAAAGGAGCGCGGAGCACAACTAAATCCCCAGCTCATCGGCAAGAAACAAAAACAAGCACTACAGAACAATAAAACAACAAAACTTAACACACCGCCAACAAACAAAACTCACATTCAGAACACACATACATCACATACATACTTGTGCAATTGAGCTACTGCTGAATTATGCATTTACATATCCCCCGTCTACTTGCCAACAATCAACAGCCGATAGCCAGCAGCCCCGCCAGCTACGCACTCAAACTCTCAACTCATGCACAATCGAGTATACTCATCATATGGCACTCCACACTCTCAGCAGTCATTTCCCCACTTTCCCAGCACAAATAGCATCCCACTTCATCGCTACAGCGTCTGCGCACTCTACGATAGTGCAGCATCTGGACTAACTCAATTCCCACTCAAATTTTGTACCACGGCACGCCTTAGCTGTGCAGCCAATCGTGACGCTTCACTTTCCTTTTTGCCGTTATTCACTCAAATTGCAATGTTCTCGCAAAGCGCAATACTTCAGCACTCACTTTTTGTTGATGTGCGGCGCATTTTCCAATATGGCCGCATCAACGGCATCCAGGACTCTCACAATGGATATCCCATTTATTTTTGTCGCAATTTTGTGGCCGCGCAGGTTGATCGCATCCTTTTTTCGTCGCTTTCTATTTTTAGTTTTATTTTTGTATTTCGTTATTTCGCTGATAGCACCCGCTGGCATTAAAACAACAACACATATTGAGTGTCGACTAGCGCATTTAGTTGTCACTAGTCGCAGCTACCGCTTCATTATCTAGTTATGCGACTTACTAAATGACTTAACGCCCGTCGCCAAGCAGCTGTTTGCCAGAGTGTACATTTAGGCAGAGCGGCGCTGATCCACTATTCCTTCACGTCCTTGTGTGCATTTTTTAGTTATTATACCAACGTCAATGGAAGTGGTACTCTCATAACCTAGCACCAGTCTGGAGCAAATCTCTTACCTAAGTGCCTAGGCGTGTGTGTGTGTGTCTCCCGCCCTCGCTTACTCATGTTTTTAAATGTCCTCTGGGGCACTTACTTCGTTACCAAAGCTCTTATTTCTCCCCACCTCCCACTGCTTGTGCGACAATGTTCCCTCTTTGATTCTTCTTTTCTTATTTCTTTCCGCACTCGACATTTTTTTTCTCAGTTTTTGTCATTTTGTGGTTATGTTGGCAGTCGTTTTCATAACTGCAAATTGCTTTGGATATTAAGCGCTCGGATGAGTAAAGGAGGACTCAGAGGAGAATGGAGAGTGTTTTGTAGTAACGCAGCTGCTGCTTTTGGCATTTAGTTTCTTTTTATGCAAAAGTCATTTCACCGGTCACATTGTAAATTGTTCGGATTATTTGAACCTATTTAGAAAGCAGAGTAGAAAGTGTAGAAAAACACTCCGGAAATTGGAGTTGAAAATGGAATTGGCTGAAACGTCTGCGAATTTAGTTTTATCATTTAGCATCGAATTATTAGAAACTTGCTAGAAGGCAAATAAAGCACATCAATTATTTTTATTTTTTGTTATGCGCAAATGGTTTAAAACTGTCGAATCTGGTCGATCTCTAGCTCCTCGGCGGGGCTACGACTGCTAACATGACGGCCAGCTACGATTATTTCTGTGATTTTATCGACATTCTCGACGACGTGCCTGCCTGTGTGAGGTGCATCTTTAACATCAAAAATGCCTTCACAGAATCGACGAAGCCGAAATAATTAATCACTAATCGAAACCAGGGCGGCCAAATCCCTGCCCCAGGGGGCCGCCTGGACAATGAGTCTCGACATCTTTGCTCTTCTCACCTCCGTTGCACTTCTAATAATCGAATTTTCGAAATTTGATATTAGTGAGTGTGTATGTAAGTCTGTATGTCTCCCTCGAACACTCATGTGCTGGGCGAGAAGATGCGGAACTTTGGTACAGTAATGGTCAAGAGGTGCCTGGCGGGGTGGTATAAAACGCTATGGGAGGCGTCCCTGAACAACAAAACCAACATGTGGTCGAGAAATACAAGAAATTTAGGCCGGGATATCAGTCGAAACGTCGTTAGGAGTAGTGGTTATAAGCCCCAGTAGTCGAAATGCTTCTATAAAACAATCGAAGTGGTCAGTCTCAAGAGGTACCGCAGTCGAACCAGACTAGGACCTAGAAAGCGTGAGCAGCTTGACGACCATAAATACAGCTGTAGTAGAGCAGATGCTGACTTCTCCAAAAGCTAATCTTTCAGATACTGCTACCGAAGACAGAAACAAATCAAAGAAGAAGCCGAGTAAGAAAGGACAGAAAGTCATTGCCCATTACAAGGCGGCAATTAAAATCAAAATGAGACTTGGAACCAAGATCTCCCTTACGCTTTCCGAGCGGGAGGATCTGAGATGGGCCAACGAAATAATAAAAGTAGGTAGAGAGCACTTCTCTGGGGAAGAGAGGTTCGTGACCACAAACCTATCAGAGAAAAAGAGGCTAAGCTCTGCTGAGGAAGAAAAACCGGCTGCTAAGTGTCCGCAAATTCTGCTGATCAGCCGAGCAGCTCGAAAAGGGTGACGAAAGTCAGTGAGGTTTCCAAACGACACCTGATCGAGGCGTTAATTGTCCGTAGTCGTCCAAATGGATGCATGACGACGAATCAGTGGACCTTAGCACAATAAACTCGCCCAAAACATTTGAATATGTTGACAGAAAAATTTTCAGAATCAGTTTAAAATTACTAATTTTTTTATTTTACAATTAAAATATCGGACTATAAAATACTGGGTTGTCCATATTCGACGGACCCATGTGTTTTTGTTTGAAATCAAAGAAGAGCACAATTTTTTTGATGTTGACGATAATAATCATTTTATTTGGTTCAAGTAGATTTGTTGACATCACTTTTTGAATATGATATCTTTCAAATGGCTGCCTTGAGCCTGTACGGCGTATTGTGCCCGTTTTGCAGCATTTTCCATAGTTTTAGCTAACATTTAGCTATTTCCTCACGGATGTGGTTCTTGAGCTCTTCTATGGTCTTTGGCTTATTAATATAAACCTTTGATTTTAAATATCCCCACAAGAAGAAACCAGGTGGCGTTAAATCGGGCGTACGCGGTGGCCAGTCAAAATCGCGATTTTTCGACATCATCCGACGAGGAAATAATTTCTTCAAAAAATCGATTGTGGTGCGAACTGTATGTGGTGAAACGCCGTCTTGTTGAAACCGCAACTGCCTCACACGCTTTCGACGAATAATTGGCATCACAAAAGGGGTTATCATATCGCGATAACGCTTCTGATTGACGGTAACAGTTTGACCATCTTCAATTTCGAAGAAAAACGGCCCAACAATCGTTTTCGCACTAACGCCGCACCAAACAGTGACTTTTTCGTCGTAAAAAGGTACGCACCTCTTGAATTTCGTGAGGATTTTCAGTGGCTTACTACGGCAATTTTGTTTGTTTACCGTCCCATTCAATAAGAAATGAGCCTCATCGGACATGATGATTTTGTTCTTCTTCTTTTGACTTCTTTTGTTGAATGTAAATTTCAACAATTTGGGAGCGCTCGCGTGGCGTGTACTGTTCCATGGTAAACATCTGCTGGGACTGACGCTTCCAACGCGGTATGTCATTAAGCGATCTGACGTCTCTGTCAAAAGATACAGGGTTGCCAGATGGGTCCGTCGAATATGGGAAACCCTGTATGTCCATCGGCTAGTGAGAGGAGTCAAATCTAAATTGCGTCATTTTGTTTACAACAAAGATATTTGTTATGAGTTTTTTGTTTAACGCAGCTCGCCTAATAAAGAAGAAAAAAAATTAAAATAAAAAAAAAAAAAACAATACAAATTTTATGTTATAATGGTTCTCACCCGACCAATATTTTTCGTGTGCATTGTTTTTTGTGTGACTATTACATAGTTGTAAGTCAAGCCTATAGCCACATCAGCTGTTACTCTCTATTACTTATTGACTTCAAAATAAATTTAAAATTACACAATAATAATAATAACAATAACACTGCGTGACAAAAACAAATGTGTGATAGACGTACAGGGTGTGCGTTGGCAGACTTAGGAATTAAAAGCTAAATGAAAAAAGACGAAAAAAGATAATTTCAATAACTATTAAAAAAAGGATTGAGGATTTTTTTAAATTAAATATTGACCATTACGTGGGCTACACTCTTGGAATCTGGCCTGCTTACTCCATGGCACAGGCTGGAGAACTAATGTCGTAATGTCATTAACCTCGTGAACGATATTCTCTTTTAGTGCTGAGATGGTCGCTGGGTTTGTTTTATATACTCTACTTGTAATCGTTAGGCTTATGTGCTAGCTCGATTTGAATTTGCAAAGGTGAAGGCTTAGATCCTTCCTCACTATTTGATGTACAATAGATTTTGCAAGTCGCAGTGCAGCCGCTCTCTTGCACACGGACTGATGCGGATTATCTTGTAGCGACGAGTTCAATATCTCCATTTATATGTCACCGAACTTCTTACCTGGAACCGTAACACCCATGAATAAATAAAATCTTCACTTGGGGCATCACGTAAAAGTCGAATACTGTAACGTGAATAAAATCTACGACGAGCAATTGCATACGAATCATTGCATGGTAAACAGATTTCAAAGGTGAGATCTTTAACAGACCTTTATTCGACAGAATCAGCTTGCGTCACTTGAAGTGTGCTCTAAAAAAACTGACTTTATGTTGCGACCGCCATAACGGAATAGGTTGGGGCGTGATTACCATTCGGAATTCACAGAGAGAACGTAGGTTCGAATCTCAGCGAAATACCAAAATTAAGAAAAAGTTTTTTCCAATAGCGGTCGCCCCTCGGCAGGCAATGGCAACCCTCCGAGTGTGTTTCTGCCATTAAAAAGCTCTTCATAAAAATATCTGCCATTCGGAGTTGGCTTGAAACTGTAGGTATCTCCATTTGTGGAAGAACATCAAGACGCACGCCGCAAATAGGAGGAGGAGCTCGGCCAAACACCCAAAAAGGGTGTACGCCACAAATATACGGAAAAAATCAACACAGTCTTCTTTCATGTTGCTTCGTTGTCGTCAGAACAACGACTGATTGGGGGAGTGTGTGAATATGTGTAAAATGATCGTGCAGAATTGTGCTACCGAATCCGAAGTGATTTGGGAGCCAAATTTCACCTCACAATTAGCAAATCTGGTACTCTATCATACTTGGAATTAGTGGCCTTAAAATACTCCTCGATTGAAAATGCACATTGTTCTCCTATCAGCTGTGAGTTCAAAACCAAATAGCCCGCACGAATAACGAAGCTAACCGCAGGGAGAAATTTTAAATTTTAGAACTAGTTCTAAAACCAGGCCCCCTGTACTTTTTTCAGTTTTGTAAGTGTCATGGGCTTAGTCAAGTATAAAATAACTGCATATTCCAAGTTTTTAACTTATAGAATTTTAATGTACCTCAGAGAAAGCCGAACAAGAGATAGGTTAGGTTTTGGTTAGCAGTCGGCTTAGAGTAGCCAAACTCACTTAGGCCATGTAGGTCCGTTGTGATAACATTGTGTAACACGGGATAGTTCCGCAAGAGAGTAAAAATGATATTCTCCCAACAACTTGGTTCTACTGCTAGCTAAGGCTGGACAGTTACAAAGGAAGTGTTCTACTGTTTCTTCCTCGTCTCTACAACTTCTGCAGCATTCATGCGAAAATATTCTTAGCCTAGAAGAGTGCCTATCTAACAGTCAATGACCGGTGGCACAAGCCACGACCTTCGAGATGTTCTCTTGTCAAGCAACTCTCCTGATCTTCTCCTATCTACAGGGTGGCTGATGAAAGCCGCTACCAAAAAAACATTGAATAACTTTTTTTCTTTTTAAGTTATCTGTTAAATTTTTGTTTTAATTTGCAGATTGATCTTTAAAATTTATTAAAGTGGATAACTGGGGCACGCAAACAAGAATTTGGATAGTTCGCCGCTATCACGCACTGGAGTCCGTAGTTTTGGTACAGAGAGAGTACAGGCGAATGTTTGGCGGCGATCCCCCGAGCAGATGGACCATAATGAGACTGGTGAATAATTTTGCTGAACAAGGAATAGTCGCAAGAAGGCCTTATCATCGAAACCCACCAGTTCGGACGGAGGAAACGATCGCTACTGTAGCTGCAGCTATACAAAGCAATCCAAGGGTTTCAACAAGAAGCTTATCTGCTCAACTTGGTGTCAGCCGACAGTCTTTGCAAACAATAATGCACAAAGATTTAGACTTATTTCCCTACAAAATTCAAATGGTTAACAAACTGAATGCAGCAGACTTGCCGATTCGCTTGGAATTTTGCCAGAAGATCCTGGAAATGGTGGAAGAAGACCAAAACATGTTAAACTGCCTTTTTATGTCTGATGAGGCCCATTTCGATTTAAACGGCAATGTGAACAAACAAAATTGTCGAATATGGAGTACTTCTAATCCACAGATACTCCACGAGACGGAATTGCATCCTCTTCGCGTGACAGTGTGGTGTGCGGTTTCTTCACGCTGTATTGTCGGGCCTTATTTTTTTGAAGAAAATGGTCACACCGTTACGGTTACTGGAGACCGTTATTTGAAAATGCTGAAAGAATTTTTCTATCCAGAACTACGCCGAAAGAGAATTCCTTTCAACTCTGTGTGGTTTCAACAAGATGGGGCAACGTCTCACATAGCCCAGACTGTTATGACAGAGTTGCGACGAAAATTTCCCAATAAACTGATTTCAAGAAACTCCGAATTTCGTTGGCCCCAGGTCGCCTGACCTTACTGCACCTGACTTTTTCTTGTGGGGTTTATGTAAACAAGAAGTTTATAAAACAAAGCCAACAAATTTGGATGAACTAAAACAATCCATTCGGGCAACAATTGCGGCTATTCCTGTCGCAACTCTCAAAGCAGCAATGAACAACTTTTTACTAAGATGCCGCACTTGTGTCAACGAGCATGGGGGGCATTTAAATTCAATTATTTTTAAAACTAGTTAAGCTACATTTAATAAAATTTAATGACCTTCAACTTGAAAAAAAAATAAATGAATTCCATACACTAAAAAAAAAGTTATTTATTTAGTTTAGGTTTGTATAGGTAAATATAAAAGTATATGAGAATAAACTATTTTCAATTCAATTCTTCAATTCTGCACGACAGGGGCAATTAAAAGTATTCCTACGGCAGCACTTGAAAGAATACTCACCGATTGATATTGCGGCAGAAGGTCTAGCAGCTAGATCTGCCGCAAGACTTAATACAACGGGTGAATTTACCGGTAAAATATTCGGACATAGCTCAATAAGTATGAGTTATCGGACCAATACGGACTATATGACTCGTAAATACAATTGGGTGAAGAGATTCCGAACAACAATAGAAGAAGAGCGGTGGAAAAGAGGTATGAAACCTAGCCCCAAAACGCTTAATATATTTACTGACGAATCGAAAATGATGGACGGAGTTGGTGCAGGGATTCATTGCGCAGAGCTGAACATCAGGCGGCCAATTAAGGTCCCTGACCATTGTAGTATTTTTCAAGCAAAAGTCTTTGCGGTAGGAAAGGCTGCAGAATAGCATTAGCAAAGACATCGAGCAACTCCAACATAAATGTATACGTTGATAGTCAAGCGGCAATAAAGGCAATAAACTCATATGAAATTTCATCAAAAATGTTCTTAGGACCAGGGTAGCCATAGAGAGACTACCCTCGAACAAGAAAACGACATACTGAGACCTTTAAATACGATGTACAATGACATCGCTGCGGACAAGAAAACACGGATAGGCAGGAGATGGAATAATCTAGCCACTTGTAAAACCGCGAAAATCATGTGTACACAGAATGCAGATAAATACGCCAGATTCGCGCTAGCCCTGGCTAGAAAGAAAAGCAGAACTATCGTAGGTATAACATACTAGCAGGCCACAATTTGTTAGCGGTACATGCATACAAGATGGGAATTACAAACAATGAAGTAGAAGAGAGGGAAACTCTAGAACACCTTCTATGTTCTTGCCTGAATTAGCTAGAACCCGCATGAAATGCTTAGGAGCTCTACAATATGAGAGGTTAGAATGTTTCTTGGGGTTAGAGCTTAAGAACTTACTTAGATTTATTGTTTTTCAAAATATTCTCCATGAAGATCTATACACTTTTGCATGCGTTTGAACCAATTGTCGAAGCACTTTTGCCACTCTGAATGAGGTACCTCCAAAACATGCATTCTGAATGCCGCAACCGCTTCTTCAGGTGTCGAAAAACGTTGACCTCTCAGTTTGTTTTTTACGTACGGGAATAAAAAGAAGTCATTCGGTGCCAAGTCAGGACTATACGGCGGATGACCCATTAATTCGATGTTTTGGGTGCTCAAAAATGCAGTTGTTTGAGCCGATGTGTGAAAGCTCGCATTGTCCTGGTGAAGAGTGATCCGTCTTCGACGATTGGTTTTCCTAATTTCTTGGAAGACAACTGGCAAACAAATGGTTGTGTACCACTCAGAATTTACTGTTCTGCGTTGTTCTAGTGGTACGGTTGCGACATGTCCAGTTTTTCCGAAAAAACAGGCGACCACTTGCTTGGAAGTGCTTCGTGCGCGAACAACTTTTGTTGGATTTGGCTCATCTTGAAACACCCATACAGTCGACTGCTGTTTACTTTCGGGCTCATACGCATAAATCCATGATTCATCACCTGTCACGATGTCATAGACGTGTTTCGAAGCCCCGCGATCGTATTTTTTGAGCATTTCCTTCGACCAGACGACACGAGCCTTTTTTTGAGCGATTGACAAATTGTGTGGGATCCAACGCGAACAAATTTTTTTGACAGTCAAATGTGTATGCAATATTGAATGTATGCTGGTCCCACTAATGCCTAAGATTGTCTCAATCTCACGATAGGTCACATGACGATCTTGCAATATCAGTTCGCGCACAGCATCAATGATTTTCGGAACAACAACTGATTTTGGACGACCTTCATGAAATTCGCCTTGGAGTGAACTACGACCATCGATAAACACTGGTCCTTGATGGAGCTTCATCGCCAAAAAATGAATTATGTTCATCCATGCAATGTTGCTGAGTTAATCCACGTCGAAAGTTGTAAAAAATAATCGCACGAAAATGTTCACGATTTAATTCCATTTTTGGACCGAGATGAATCTTTTAAGTTACTGTAAATAACACAAATAGCGCTGGTATTTCAAAACGTTCTGAGTACGTAAAAGCCAAAAAGTGTCAAACTTTGCGATACAGCTGCCAGTTGCCAGATTGCAACACCAGGGTTGCCAAATCCTGCCAAATAAAAGGCACCCCTCGTATATAGCGGCAGTCGCTCTTGTTTGGAAGCTATACAATATCGGAGCAGTCCTAATCCCTTAATTGCATCAATTCATCAGCACCTGCACCTTCTTCGCCAATGACACATAATTGACTTTTACTGGGTTAAATCACATATCGGTATTGAAGGAAACGAGCGCGCAGATGAGCAGGCAAAAGAAGCTGCAAATCAAGGGGTCGATTTAGTATACACTTCATTTTTCTAAGCAGGAGTATGCTGACGATACCACTGGCTCTATTACAAAGACTTTGTTTCCAATTCTTCAAGATACTGAATTGTACCGGCAACTCTTTGGGATATAATTCGAACTAACACAGCTCTTTACTGGCCATGGTTTCAATAAGGCATATTTAAAGCGATTCAAAATCATTGACGACGACTGGTGCCCGTGTGACTAACTCGCTGTGTAAAGTATGCAACATAGTATGCAACAGAGACACGATTCATTCTGTGCACAATAAGATATCCCAGTATGTAATATTAAACAAATTTCAAAGTATTCTAGTTTGATAACATCATTTAATGATTTTGTCAAAAAATTATTGATAATTAAAAAAACTTCAATACTTCAAACATTCGTACCTCATGTCTGAATCATAATAGTAATATAGTAGAATAACTATCTAACTGCTTGTATCCAATCGCAGGCATTTTATTTCAGTTGGCTTTGTTAAACTATAAAATATGTAATTAAAAAATATTTGTAATCTGTCTGAATGTCATACTGCATATATGTATGTATGAAAATACTTACACCAAAACACAAATGTAAACTAATTAGAATAATTAACTACACGAAACGCAGTAAGCACGTAGAGATAAAGGGGGGAAAAAACTATTTTTATGTTTAATTATCCCTTTATGCACAGCATATTTTACCTTCATTCAATTAAAACTAATAAAAAACTTAAATTTTTAACGAAATAACTTGCATTGCGTAAAAAATTTACCTACGCGTAAAGATTATTTTTTAAATAATATAAAAAAGCCAATAAACCACTACGTAATTACCAGTTTTAAGTCAATAACTACACTGGAAATCTTACACACTAGAGAAAGATGGTTACCACTTTTTTTGACTTCACACTTTCTATTAAAAAATATCCAAAGCAACTTATAAGAAATAGCTTTTCTTACTCTAATCCACTTTTAAACGTGAAACTGGTGAATAAATGGTTAATATGAGTAATAAGGCATTAATTCTGCTGACTGTATAAATGAATATTTTAATCCTTAAAAAGGCTAGGTTATCTCATTTACTCCGCAAGCCACTTACCGCGACACACTTACTTCTCGCTCAAACATTCAGAACGGGGAACACGCGACTTGAGAAAATATGTATGTGCAGACATATAATCCCCATTTTTCTTATTATAATCCTTTTGGCCTCGCATTTTTCATATTTAAAAAAATATTAAAGTAATTCAAATTCAAAACGTTGAAAGTGTTGAAAAATAAGTCTTAACTCACGAACAATTTAAACGTAAATTAAGCACACATAATAGTTTTAAATGCTTCAAATGAGCAATCTGCAATACAAATTCACTTATACCAAACATTTGCACACTTTTTAAGTTATCACACATCTACATATGTATGTATATATGTTTGTAAATACAATTACTTGAATCATTTTTCTGTGCCGTTATACTTTTGTATCTCAATGGCTCACTGCCAATAATTGGCAACAGATCAAAGAACATGGAATAATTCCCTTAATTTAATAGTTTGGAAATTTTAATTAATTTATTTTTAAGCTGTTTGTGGAGCAAACGCAAATTAGTTAAGCGGAACGATTGACGCACTTTCATACAACAACCCACCTATACACACACGCACACGCTTGCGCATAAAAGTATACTTGGCTTAAATACCTGACAAGCAGCAGTACTAATTGGCCGAGCAGCTCTCGCATGAGAGCGGAAGCGTAAGAAGAAATTTGCAAAATTTCGAGGCATTGAAATTCGGTGCGCCACCCACGGCGTAGCTTACACGTAGGAGCTGTAGTGGAGCATATCAAAACCGTATGTTTTCTCGTGAGCAGAGCTAGCAAGGCGAGATGAAGTCACACACACACACTCAATTACTTTGTATGTAAATGTCGACACATTAATCTCTTCGGGTCGTCAGCGGAGGCCACACAAATAAAGACAGCTGAGAAATATGCAGTAATGAAAAACCGACTTGAGTAACAACAAAAAACAACGAAAACAATGAAATTTCAATGGCAACAACTACAATGCAATTTCGGTGGCGATACAATTTTAGCGCTCCAATATTGTTGTTGTTTGTTTTGTAATTTTTATTCCGCGCGTAATTTAATTTCAAATTTATATCCCTACGAGTCGACTAGTTGTTTTTCTGTTGTTTCTGTTGGTTTTTTTTTTGTTGAATATACATATCTACTGGCGCATTTGGACGATTAATTCAGCAATCAAAGTCAACGCAAAATTGCAAAATGTGTTAAATATGTTTTAATGGCATTTGTTATTAAGAGGAATAACGCGAATCGGTATGAGATATAGTCATAAATGTTAATACATACTCGTGCATATGTATGTATGTGTGTAACTGCATACATTTTAAAGCAAAGTGCACACGGTACAAAGTGTTGCGTAGCATATAGGTTGCGGTTGAGTTGAGTGTCTTGCTGGATATGAAACAAAATTTAGGAAAATTTGCTGTACAGCTTCACTATATTTTATTTTTCATTATAAAAATTAGCGATATAAAAGCTTTAGTGACGATAGATGAAATTTTAATTTAATTTATTTAATCAATATCATACAACAAGCAAGCTTCGCACACCAAATATTAAAATATTGATTGTCAAAGTGGTAGTATCTATTCATGGTGAAAAAATTTTTAGAGGTGTACTACCTAGCAGACCATTACTTTTATTCAATTCTTCAATTCAAAGAAAAGAATGTGTAAAAATAATACAAAATTAAGAATCAATTTGCTCGATATGACCACCTTTCGACTTGACTATGGCCTTAGACGGCCCAGAAACGAATCACAAGCTCAATGTGACTTGCAGGTATTTTGGCCCACTCGCGGGCAATGGCTTTTATCAGCGATACTGGTGAATCTTTTAGTTCGGATTTTGCTCTCCAAAATGGCCCAAAGAAAACAATCCATCGGATTCGCGTCCGGTGAATTTCAGAGCCATTGTGTGAACGTTATGCAGTTCGGAACGTTATTTTTTAGCCATTCTTCGTTCCCTCGAGTTTTGTGAGACGGTGGTGAGTTCTGTTGAAACGCCCATGTACTCCCACCGAAATGTTTGTCTGCCCACGACTTCAAAGCATTATCTAGAATACTTTCCCGACAATATTTCGCATTTACCTTGACGCCAGGTTCGATGTAAACGATTGGAGATCTGCGGTTACAGCGGCCCGAACCATAGGGAGTTTTGAAAAATTTTCTCGTCAGAAAACACAATATTCGAAAATTTAGCACTTTCGTCCAGCGAATCAACTCCTTCGCGCTCTCCAGTCTGACTTGTTGCTGCTTTAGTGTGAGATCATGCGTCTTTTGGATCTTGTAGTGCTCGTACATCAGCTGCGCGAGCGGTCTGAAATTAATTAACTTTCGAGTGCCAAACCCTGTAGTAAACTTAATGTTCTCTACTACAACGTCCCTAGATAGCAGAATTTAGTTTCTGCCTTAAAAATATTTTGTATAAAATTTGATGATTTATTAAAAGTAAATTGCATAATGCTGCTTCACAAGCTCATTAACTGTAGTGAACCCAATTATTTTCCCGAACGAATTCAATTCACTAGATCGTCCCGATAACTTAACCTAGTACAAAATACAGTTGTCTTGTATCTGAACGTCAGTTCTTCGTTTTTGCTGTTCGTCTATGGAATGCTCTGCCACAAGAGATCAAAATCATTCGAAGTGCATTGCGCTTTAAAAATGAGCCCAAACTTTATTTTGCCCACTAGATTGCTAATATGCACGTACATATACATATTTTTCTACTACTTCCTTGTTCTTCTCCTCCTACATCTTATTTTTACAGCCTACTATTTCCCCTTGTCAAATCTTTTTCACTAAAACACCTCTATTTTTAATGTTATTTTTGGTATTTTAAAATTAAACTCAAACACTGTAAAACAACGTATGGTTGTGTGCTTGATTAATAAATAAATAAATATTCATAGAATCGGTATCCTTTTGTTTAGATCCTCTTTGATTTACACCAACATAGAATTAGCTGTACAGCATGTTGTATAGTGTGTATCCAGCGTAAGAGACGCTGCGAGTGGCCTTTTGATTCACATTTCTGTGTCTTATTTTGCTTTTGTTTTGTCAAGAAAATTAAAACAAATCTTAGCCAATTTATCTTCACTCAAGCGTGCACATTTTTTCGTTTTTAATTTGCAGTGAAACCATTGAAAATGTTTTTGAATCTTTTTATAATGAGACCTTTGGGCTTTACGACAGCATCGGATTATTTGTAAAATATTTTCGAAATGTCATATTTATTTTATCGTTAAAGTAAACTTTGTATGAGAAAAATTTGGGCTGTATGAAAATAAAAATTAGATGAAATTAATTAAATCAAAGAATATTAATTTACACCAACAAGCAAAACCACGAAATTCAGTCTAAAGCAGTGGTGGATCCGAAAAAAAATTCATTCTACCCTTTCGACAAAAAAATGTGTAGGATGCGAAGTAAATAGCGTTAGTAACAGGACCAAAGTGGCACTACTAACATGAGAAATATATGGAAATGTTATACTTCATAGCGTTAAATAAAAAAAATCCAAAAAATGGTGACATTCAAATATGTAGAAAAAAAGCGTTTACAATTTTTAACAAAGTAATAAAAATTCAAAAGTCTTCCCTACATTTGTATTATATTTATTCCTAAAGGTATCCATTTAACGAAATACAAGACTCTGCGAGTACAAAAATTCGTTTAATTTGATGATTAAATTGTGATATTTTTGGTACTTTTTTAATAATTAAAATAGGTGTCCACCTTGGGCGAATATTTTCAGGAATAACAAAAATTTGATAATTTTAGAAAGTAACTGATTCTCAAAATACATAAATTCAATTAAATTTGATAGTCCTTTTGGAATTTCTGCTTTAAAATATGTCAGATTTTTAATGAACTTTAATCTCCTTAGCCAGTATGTGAATCCTAATGAGCACAGGCGGAGCTATGATGTCACAACCAATTTGCGTACTAAAAGTGCTAATATAATATTTATCCACAAGTGCGCAAACAAAAGGGAATGCCAATTACATGTACTGCCCCCAAACTGCCGCAAATAGCTTAAATGATTAGATTCTTGTTTGACCACTGTAAAATAGACAAAATGAAACCTACCGACAAAGTAAAAGCGTTGGACGTCCTAACACAGTATATTTTGGTAGGTTATCCTCTTCTCTTCAAACCCGTTACGGACACGTCAGTTTCCTGTAACTACGCCTCAGTTGGGCCCCCTTTTCCGCTTTCGTTGTCCGGTTGTAACTCGAATTATACCGCGGATGATGCATTTACTGGCGCTTACAAAAATAACTGTATATTATTGTCATAAAAAGGATGCCTCTTCGCTTAAGACGCCTGCAATTGGAGGATTTCCTCTTACTATGCTCGCTAAGTTCTGTCTCGCATTCGCCGTTTCGTTAAATAAATAACTTCAGCAAAGTTGATTTTGCCTTCAATTCCCTGGTAACAGCTCAATTTCTCCCCTTTTTCAAATCTTTGGCGACTACTAAGTTTAGAAAATTTTAATTAACTTTAAGTTTAGAAAATCTTAAATTAATCTTTAATTAAAATAGTTACAAATTAATAGCCACTTGTCTGCAATTTTCTTAAACTACGAAATTCTAAGTTTATAATGGGCTCCAAATGCCTCCACTATTAAATTAATATCTTACCAGCACCACCACAAGCACTAATTTACCCCACGTAAAAGCATTCACCTGCATACCAAACCCCACCTCCTCACATTTCCCCAACAAAATCTTTATTAGGTACGTAATTTTAAGATTTTAAGTGCATACGTACCTATACCAAAATTTACTGCCACAGAAACCATTTCACGCTTCTCCAGCAGCTGAGCTATGCACACACACATTGAAATAAATTTATGGAAAATAGACTCTCAGATAGTAAAGTATATACCTACATGCAACAGCAACGAAAAGGCCGATAAAGATGAATACACTTTCGACTACTGATTGACGCCCGTAAAAGAAAACCAAGAAAAACAAACAAATAAAATGTCGCGGACATAAAATCAAAACCACAAACAACACTCAACCTGCAGGCGTCAATCCGAACTTCTCGAAGGCGGGAGAAGGCGAATTCACTCCATAAACAAATAAATAAACAGACTCGATTTTTTATGAACCATGAAATTAATTTATGATTATAAGAATTTGAATTTTTAAAATACCATTTATAGCTGAGAGAACAACAGCAGCAGGCAAAGGCTGGCAGCTAAGAGCGTGAGCAGAGACACCTATTGAAGAAGAATGGAAGTTCTCTGAGCTGTTGCAATTGTTGTCGTCAGCAGCTGTGCTTGAAGAAAGGGTGTTGATGTGGCCGAGATATGAGTTGATTGTTGTTAGCTGCAGCCTTTATTGGCTTTCTTCATTCATAGGACTTGGTTTATTCTTCCGATTTCTTGTTGTTTCTTATGCATCATTTTTGTTTTGTCACATTGTAAATTTTTTGTATTCATTTAAGTTCGCGGCCTCACATCATAAAACTGTTTGCACGAACAGCTCTGTTTAAGTTAATTTTTTTTTTTGTGCGTGGTGACGAGTCCGCCGAGTGCATTGCCTGCCATTGTTTGCCCCAGTGTGTTGATGACATTTATGGTATTGCTAAGCGTCCATAAAGTAGCCCCTGTGCTGTTAAATGCGTCGATAGGAAATGTGAAAACTTATTTTGTGAATTTTACTTTTAAAGAATTACTTTGATTCTAAAGTTTTGCCGCCTAATTGCGGAAGTTGTTGTCAGACTTTTGTTTTCCCCCTTCATGCAGGTGTTCTTTATATTGTGTGTGTATCCACATATTTTTTTTTTCAGTCATTAATTTTTATGTAACAAAACCTATTTGCTTAAAATTTGATTTAGCTTTTATGTTTAGGTTGTCTTAGAAAATGTCTACTGCAGCCCGTTGTGTCAATTCTTTCATAGTAAAATCAAGTGGTGCAGAAATGTACGGTATTTGAGGACAACTTGAAAGTCAAACTAATCAGCTTTCATTTGGAATGAAATTTCACGAATTTTTTACACAACATAAACTTATTACAAATCTATAAAATCATTCAAAAAAATTCTCCTTAGCTACCTTCTCGAACCGGGTCCGGAAACGATTGCATGCCCGAATCAAGTGCTCCTTATTCATATTGATCATAACGGTATAAAATGCAGTTTCACGCTCAACTACGCCGCATAAGTAGTAATCCAGGGGATTAAGGTCTGGAGAGTTAGGCGGCCATAAGTTCGGGGTTATGTGGTCATGAAAAATGTTCAGCCTTCCAAGCTTGTGTCGCTATCGCTTCGTGTGAAGAAACAGAGTCTTGGTGAAAAATCTATGGGCTGTCACCAGGTACGCTATCAATCCAGGGTTTTACTACTGTCTCGAGAACCTCAATATATGCAGCAGAATGCACTCGAAATCCTGGAGTTAAGAAGTGTGGTGGCGTGGCTTGTTCTTTGTTGCTCACAACACCAAACACCATAACTGTGGCTAGATACTTAGAGTGCATGTCAACAGGAAACTCTGTATGACTGGAACATAGTCATCTGTCATTTATGCAGTTGGCCTTTTGGGCTTGGTCATAATTTATTTTTATACTCGTACTTTTTGTGTAATTTTGTGTAATATTGATACTATTTTTGTGTACTGTAATAATTTACTGGCGATTTGAAGGTGTATATGTGAGGTCCCGATCGCAGTAGTTGGCATTCGTTTGAAGCGTAAATATTATTTTTTATATAACGTCAAAAATGTATACGTTCGCCCCGAGAAATGAGCATTTGCGAGAAGTAATGCTTCATTATTACCTTTTAACCCTTCGTTAGGCACGTGGATTTTTGTAACGTGGTTAGGCACGTGGTCTACAATCGTAGACCATTTTAATATTATGACTAATATTAATATTATGACTTCATTTGTGTTTCTTAATAATACTTCACAAGTATATTCTGTGATTTAATGTGAGGAATATAAACTAATATTTTTCCTAAAATATTTGTATATTTTCTGTAAATTCAATAAAAACATTTTAACATTTATTGCAATTCATAAAAGTTTTTTCTTATAACTAATGGACGAATTTACAAAAGAGCTCTTATTATTCGTAAAACTTAAAATAAAAATATGTAAAATTCACTTCTTTAAATAAAAAAATAAAAGTTCAGTACAAAACTTACATGTTGTGGTATCTGAAAACTTCTTATATTTCCTCACTGAGACATTCCGTGCAGCTTTCCCTCATATGATTTTTGCAAGCAAATCTGCCGCATTTAGTATACGACTTTCGGGATGATTTGTTCATATTGCGAGGGGTTGTGGTGCAATTCTTGGGATGCCAAGAAGGTTGTGGGCTCGCTGCCTCATTTCCCTGGGTAGTCGAGGATTCTTTGATCTAACTTCAATTTGTGGTCGAATGAGCTCCCAAGCGCATTTTTCAAGAAAATCACTCCGTTTTATATTATTTTGGGGATTATTTGCTTTATATACACAAAGAGCGTTTATACCATAGATATTTAGTAAATTTTAAAATATTACCATTGGCCAACGACATGTATTCCTTGCAACATTATATTTCTGACATAATTGGTCTACAAGATCTACACCAATTTTTGTGTGATTATAATCGGTTCACATAATTGATTTTTTTTCATAATTTGTTTGCTTATCTATTGCGTTATTATGGTGCATAGATGATATCAGGATCACTGACCGGTTTTTTTCGGGCAGTACGACACTAGTGTACAATTTTCTTGGAAACCAAAAATACTTGACTTTTCTTTACGATTCTTCCTGGGAAGGAATTCTTTGGGAACTTCGCGTTTATTTTTTCTCACAGTTCCCCATTATTTAAGCTTTTTCTTTAGCAAATTATTAACCAACGATAAGCTGCTGAACCAATTGTCACCAATAATATTGCGATTAGTTCCTGCGACTGGATCTACCAATCGAAGAGTTATCTCTTCCGCACTATTGCTAAGTTTGTATGGTCCGTCCGGCTGAGTTCCCACATAAGTTTCCAAATTAAAAGTGTAAGACGTTTTTGCATCCACCATCGCGAAAGTTTTAATGCCAAACTTGGCCGGCTTACTAGGAATGTATTGCTTCAACGCGCAACGTCCTCTAAATGCTAATAGTTGTTCATCCACAGTGAGAAACTCACTACCAATAAAATTAATTTGAAAGTTGACCAGGAATACTTCAAAAAGTTCTCTTATAGGCGCCAATTTATCAATTGCTCTTCTCTTCTGTCTTGTATTGATGTCATCAAATCGCAGGCATCTTATCAGAAATCGAAACCGTTTCTCGCTCATCGCTAGGTAGCACGATTCAACCCCGTTTCCTTGGGAATTGTCCCAAATTTTATAAAAATTTTTCTCGAGCTTCTAAGAACGCCAATCAAAAACAAAATGCCAATGAAAGCGCGAATTTCGGTGTAATCGGTTTCGCTTGCATCTTGATTAATTCTATCTTCTTCAAAGTTAACCCGTACTTTTTGAATATACAAATTTGTGGAAACGGTTATTATTCTTATAACCGAATCATTCACAAATAAATTTAGGCACTCAATTTCTGTTTCTAAATTGCGCGCACTACCCTTTGTACCCGGCAAAATTTTGATTATATTGTGCGAACGAATACAAACTTGCAAATTGAGTCTGGGTTTCTTCCACTTAGTGACATTGTCTTTTCCTAAATAGAAATTTTGGGGATGAGATGCACCAGAATCGTCTGAAAGAATTTCATCATCGCTTGATCCTTCTAGTTCCGATTCGGTCTCGTGGTCACTCTCTTCAGCAGCATTCACATTGATATCCGTATCTTCGTCAACCTCCGTCTCGTTTTCTTCATCCATAGCACTTTCTTCACTACTTGATAGTTCGGAGAGCCATCTTTCCCATACTTCAGGATTTTTGCTGCTTTCCAATCGTCTTTTTTTGGAATCAGACATAATATTATCTGAAACTAATTAAATTAGCACACTTTTGTAAAAAAAATATAAGCAAAACTTACCTGAACTTAATTCAAATATTTAATATATCAAGTATTATTGCCGCAAGAAAAAGTAACGTCGTTAGTCACGTGGTCTACATATGTAGACCAGCACTGTTCAGACCTTGATAAAATTTACAACTGCACGTCAAACCCGTACTGAATGCACTAATTGGATAGAGAGATTAATTATAAACAGCTATTAAAAAGCTTAGGTAATTTAAAAGACAAATTTAAGGAGTTGCACGACTTTGAAAAGAAGTGGTCTACGAATGTAGACCACGTGCCTAATGAAGGGTTAAAGAAAAGTGCAGATGAATCGTGTCGTATATAGATCAACATTTACGTTAATCACGCTCCATCAAATACGAGTACAACATGTAAAGAGTGGTTTCGACGCTTCAAAAGTGGCAATTTCGACGTGAGTGATAAAGATCGCGACGAAGGGGCACCGAAAAGATTCGAAGATACTCAACTACAAGAATTATTGGATGAAGACGCGTGTCGAGCCCTTGATGATATGTCTAAAGAGTTGGATGTTGACAGATCAACCATCGATAAACGTTTGCACACAATGGGAATGGTTCAGAAAGCAGGTAACTGGGTGCCACATCAATTAAAGGAGAGGGATATTGGAAGACGTTGGGTGACGTGTGAGATGCTTCTTTAACGGTAGAAAAGAATAGGTTTTCTGCATCGCATCGTCACTGGCGATGAAAGATTCATCTATTATGATACTCGTAACCCTAAGCGTCGAAAATGTTGGAGCGTGCCAGGGGAACCAGGTCCATCGACACCGCAATTAGGTTATGTTGTGCATCTGGTGGGATCAGAAGGGTGTCATGTATTACGAACCCCTTAAACCATCTGAAACCATCACTAGCGATCGTTACCGACTGCAGTAAATGCAATTGATTCCAGCTCTCAAAGAAAGCCGGCCGGAATGCGACGCTAGACATGACAAACTAATTTTGTTGCATGACAACGACATGCCACACGTTGCTAAATCCATCCAGAAATATTTAGAAGGACTGAATTGGGAAGTCTTGCACCATCCGCCCGCCATATTCCCCAGACGTTGCATCTTCGAATTACCATCTGCTCCGATCAATGCAGTCAGCCCTTATTAAAGAGCGATTCACTTCTTACGAGAGCTTCGCAAAGGGGCTCAATAAATGGATCAAGTCAAAAGAACTCGAATTTTTCGTCAGAGGAATCCGTATGCTGCCTGAGAGATGGAATAAAACTGTAGCTTCCAATAGCGCGTACTTCACATGATATCATGTATTATGTAATTATTTAAATACTTCGTAACTTTGGCTAAGAAAGGACGAAAAATTATTCCCATACCCAATACATAAAAAACCCAAAACATCTCCGGCGCTTCAGGGTGTTTAACTTTATTTTGAAGGCGCTTTAATCCGATATTTCGTTATTCTCACATTTGCTCCGCCATACACTGTCTTCTACGCATAATGTAGGATTTTTTCCGAACATCTTCATGAACAACTCGACGAATAAGACCTTCAGAAACATTAAGCTCGCTCGCAAGGGCCGTCATTGATTTTGAAGGGTTCTCCTCAATGATCCCGTCTTGTTGAATAAATTCTGCAGATCGGACAGTGTCAGAACTTTCCTCGTGCTTTTTGCCTATTGCAACAGATTTTGTTTCGTTGCATGATGCTTCCAAGCCACGGGAAACTTTATAACCATTAATGAATTTGAAACGTAATAGTGTGATTGCATTATATTTGGCTGCAAAATCACAGCCAGCGATTGTTCGTGAGCTCGAGCTCCTTAAAGTGAATAAAGTTTCGGTTTATCGCACCATTACTCGATACAATGATACTTCTAGCATCGCGAAACGTCATAGAGGTGGTCATCAAAAGACTGCAACGTCAAAAAGAGCGAAATCCCTGACGAAGTCCCAATGAAATGGCGAAGGAACTGAAAATATCTGACCATAGTTTCCACTACATACTGAAATGATCTCAAAGTCAAGCCTTACAAGATCCAAAGGACACATGATCTTATACCAAATCAGCGACAAATTAGACTTGAGAGAGCGAAGGAGTTGATTCGCTTGGCCGAAAGCGCTAAATTTCCGAACATTGTGTTTTTTGACGAGAGAATTTTTCAAGTTGAGCAATTCGTAAATTCCCAAAACGATAGGGTTTATTTGAACGACCGTTCATACGAGAATTTGATTCATCGATTGGCCACCAGGAGGCAGCACTCGCCACAAGTAATAGTTTGGACCGCTGTTACCGCAGATGGCCGCTCTCCAATCGTTTTCATCGAGCCTGGCGTCAAGGTAAATTCGAAATATTATCGAGAAAGTATTCTGGATTTTGCTTTGAGGCCGTGGGCACAAACATTTCGGTGGGAGACCATGGGCGTTTCAGCAGGAGTCGTAACCGTCTCTCAAAGCTCGAGTGAACAAAGAATGGCTAAAAAACAACGTTATTATTCGCTTTTAGCTACCAACCTCGAGACGCTGAAAAAAGCCATTGTCCGCGAGTGGGCGAAAATACCTACAAGTCACATTCGGACAGCTTGTGATTCGTTTCTAGACCGTCTCAAGGCCATAGTCAAGGCAAAATGAAGTCATATCGAGCAAAAGTAAATAGATTCTTAATTTTGGATTATTTTCACACATTTTTTACTTTGAATTGAATAAATGTAATATAATTTCCGAACTAAATTTATGGCTTGTTTAATTGGTTCAAAAGTTCGAACATTTCGAACAAATATTTGCGTAGTTGAGCGACGAACGAGTTTCAAGCGAGTGTCGAGCTACTCGCCCTGTTCGATACTGGTATATCTGGAGTTCTAATCGGAACGATCAAGTTAAGACAAAAGCCATTGGTTGTAAGCTATTTTGTTTTTTTTTTTTTTTGATAGCCATGGAATTGCCCACTTCGGACTCCTTCTGCCAGGTCCAACATAAAGCAGAAATAATTAAAAATCCATGAATGAAGAGATTCAACCATTGACCATATATTCACAATACGCTAAACCCGCGAAAAGAGACTAGATTCATTCCACTTCTTTGCCATTTTAAAAGCCACCTTCGATAGCACGGCAAGGAATTGCCTCTATGCGACGATGTTTGAATTTGTGCTACGACCAGCTCCGCCAGGATTGGTAAGGACTTCTTCGAGCCATTACTAAAAAACGAAGTTCCTGACAAGGCGACTATCACGCCACGCCATACGAGCTACAGAACTGAAGTAAGCGGGCAGAATCTTTTACAACATCATCGCTCTTAGCAAGGACGCAATTAGTTCCGCCTCTTGCAGTCTGGATAGGGAAGCGAGGCGAGTGAAGATGGAGATGAACGAAGGCGAAATGAAGTATCTTTAGTAATCACATAAAACATTTGCGTTTTAGCATGGCCGTCACTGGCCTCAACAAGGCAATTACAAATTTGGAAACTTGTTAACCAGCCTCAACATCAAAATTGAAATTCAGCGGAGAATCGCCTTTGCCAACAAGTGTAAATTTCGACTGAGTAGGTAATTGAATAATGAAACTTCCTCCTCTCAGCAGACTAAAACTTTTCCGTATAGGAACCTCATTAAGGTCTTGCTATTATATTGCGCAGAAGCATGGATAACATCTGATACAACAGCCCTTGGAGTGTTTGGGAGAAAAATTCTGCATAGGATTTATGGACCTTTGCACGATGGCCGATGAGCTTGTGCAGCGAATTAAGATCCAGCAGTTCCGCTTGCTAGGCTCTGAAACTATTCGATACGATGCCTGAGAGTGGTAGCGGCGAAACGAGAAGACCTCCGCAGCATGGAAAAAATCAGCTGGGGAAGGACTTAGCTGCACTCGGCATTTCGGCTTGAGCTCGGCCAACATTTCTGAGGTAGATACTGCGCGAATAAAGAACAAAAAAGTATTTTTTCTAGTTCATACTGTAAAACTTGTGTGGCACCATTTTCCAAATTTGTCAACCTAAAAATTCCATTTCCAATTTAAGCCTCAGAAATATCAGATAAAGTATACAACTGTAATGGAGCGCAGCTAATATTATAGAATGGTGAATTACCATTTGCTGCTACAACAAAACACAAAACTTGAATTGCAATCATCAAAATCAAAAAAATTGCAATCGCACAAAAAGCCGTATCTGAATTTTATTTATTAATGCATGGCATATTGCGCAATATTCCACTTTACTCACATACATACATAGAAGCATCAGTGCATACATACATATTGACATATACAGCAGGTGGCCAATGAATTACGACCGAAGACAAAATACTGTATGTAAGAAAATTGAGCAGGTTAAATATTTTTGGTTAGTTTCTTATAAAAATATTGGCTGCTTTAACTAAGACCGGATTAACTTAAGATTCAGCATCTACGCAAAATGAAAAAATACATTTTTCAAATTCTTAAATTATGCAAAATTTACAATAATAAAATTCCAAGATGTCAACTTGAATTGTTGATAGAATTCCGATTATGTAGTTTTATAGTTCAGTAAATTTTAGTACATTGGAGTGCAACTTTGAAGCCTCTAAGAGCTCGCTTTGATTTTTAATAGATTTTTTTGCGAACGGTCTTGGGGATTTCATTTCATGTTATTAATCAATATGGTGGCGACGGTAGAACCTCTGAACAGCTAGAACAGCTGGTATATTGCTTGTTGGATAATGACAAAAGAATCGATAAGATTTACCTTATCTTCCTTTGGAAACTTTGAGTCCCCTGACCTGACGGAATATATACAGCAATGATTAAGAAAGGAGGAGACAAGCCGATTGAGCCCCTCAAAAGGATCTTCACAGCCTGCCTTACATTTGGTCATATATCATCCCAATGGCGATGCATACGAGTAGTATATATTCCGAAACCAGGAAAATATGACTATTCCCTAGCAAAAAGTTTTAGACCAATCAGTTTGACATCGTCCGTGTTGAAAAGTCTAGAACGAGTGGTGGAGAAACATATTCGAGCGGGGGTATTGCCGAGAAGTTCACTTAGTGGAAATCAACACGATCTTGTTAGCAAGATTGAGACCGAGTTAGAAGCTGACGAGTACACAATGGGCGTGTTCGTGGACATTGAGGCTTTTACCTCAATGCCACTTTTGGCTCAATATGTTCATCTGCCTCACGACATGAAGTTAACCAAACCATTGTAAAGTGGATATATTCCATGCTCTCTGAGAGGCTGTTAACCTCTGGTGAGAACAGTGACGAATTAATCACTGTTAGGGCCAAGCAAGGATGACCCCAAGTGGGTTTTTTTCCCGCCTGTTGTGGTGCTTGGTCGTATACTCTCTACTAGCGGGGATGCAGGAACTCGGTTTTCATGTCCGAGCATATGTGGACAATGTCTGTGCGCTAACATCGGATAAATCCTTTAGGAGGCTTTGCACGAAAGTGCAGAGGATTCTGGACAAAATCGATGACTGGTGCATGAGCCAAGGTCTTTCCGTTAATCCGAACAAAACAACCATAGTCTTGTTTACGAGAAAACGGAAATTGGATGGACTCAGTCTTTCAACACTGAAAGATGTGACACTTGGTCTTTTAAACGAAGTTAAATATCTAGGAGTAATCTTATATAAGAAACTGACTTGGGAGACACATGTTTCACTGAAGGTGAATCGTGCATTGCAGATTATTCAGCAATGCCGTAGAGCCTTTGGTAAAACCTGGGGTCTGAAACCTGCTGTGGTCCTATGGATATGCACAGCACTTAATCAATCAATTCACTTACGTCTCTGTGGTCTGGTGGCGACGCAGTATAGGTAAGTCCACAGAAGTGTATGTTTATGCATTACGAGTGCCATGAGTATAACCTCTGGCGATACCCTAAATGATATGCTTAATTTGCTCCCCTTGGATCTTAAGATACAACAGGAAGCAATAAAATCAATGTGTAGACTCCATAAATATGCTTTCTGGCACGAAGGCGGAACTTCGGGACACAGAGAAATCTTTAAGTTGCTATCTGAGCAGTATCCACTGTTTTTGGCACCTAAAGACGACCTGACACCCATAGTTTCATTTGGAAGGAAATTTGATATCAGAGCAATACAGAATGCATTCAGGGAGATTTGACGGATATTTTCTTTACCGATGGGTCCAAGAATGAAGTAGGGTCTGGAGCCGAACGGTACTTAAACGATAGTAATAAGTATCACTATGCTAGGGGGGAAATGGTAGCCGAATGAATAATCGAGAGGAGATGGAGCGGGAAACAGATTGGAGTTTTCAGTGACAGCCAGGCTGCACTAAATGCCCTAGAGAAGGCGAAGCAAACCTCAAAGATTGTTCAAGAATGTAAGAAGAAGATACTAGTAAAAAATGCATTTTGTTGTTGTGTTTTCTGTTAGGTGAAACCATCTTGCCAGCTCGATGTCCATCATTCATTCCATCTTCTGGGAGGCCGTCCTTGTGGCCTTTTACCATTTGGTTTAGCTTTCATAACTACTATGGATATTCTGCCAGAGTGCATCCTCTCAACCTGTTTTCGCCATTCTTTTCTTCTTTTTCTGGTGAATTTGTTGATATCCCTGATTTCATATACCTCACGGATCTGGGCATTCGTTTTTCTACAGGGTCCGCCATCTTTTATGTCGGTATGAAAACAGTGAATAACTTTGAAAAAAAAACCAACTGATTTGTATAAGTGAGGTATTTTTATTTGGTTTGGTTATTTACAATTTATTAAAACTACCACCTTTATTAGCAATCCCAAACTGCGATCTTTTTTCTGCGTTTGTCATCACCTTGTCAAGAAAGCGAACCATGGTTGAAATTGTACTGAATTGACGTATCGAAAACATGTTGTTGAAGTCGATCGGTTGGTAAATGACAAAGTCATTCAGCGTTTACATACCGACATAAAAGATGGCGCACCCTGTACAGGGTCCGGCACTCGAAGTATTATATAACCAATTAAAACGGCCACAAATTTAATTTGGAAAATTACTTTTATTCATTTCAAAGTAAAAAATGTATGAAAATAATCCAAAATTAAGAATCAATTTACTTTAGCTCGATATGACTATGCCTTTTGCCTTGACTATGGCCTGGAGACCGTCCTGAAACGAATCGCAAGCTGTCCGAATGTGACTTGTAGGTATTTTGGCCCACTCGCGGACAATGGTTTTTTCAGCGCCTTCAGACTGGTGAATCTTTTAGTTCGGATTTTCCTCTTCAAAATGGCCCAAAGAGAATAATTCATCGGATTTGCGTCTGGTGAATTTCAAAGCCAATGTGCGTTGTTTTTTAGCCATTCTTGGCTCACTCGAGTTTTGAGAGACGGTGCTGAGGCCTGTTGAAACGTCCATGGTCTGCCGTCGAAATGTTTGTCTGCAACCTCCAGAATACTTTCCCGATAATATTTCGAATTTGCCTTGACGCCAGGCTCGATGAAAACGATTGGAGAGCGCCCATCTGCGGTTACAGCTGCCCAAACCATATGCGGTTACCTGTAGCAGGTGCTGCCTCCTTGTGGCCAATCGATGACTCAAATTCTCGTTTGAACGGTCGATGAAATAAATCCTATCGTTTTGGGAGTTTCTGAATTGATCAATTTGAAAAATTGTATCGTCGGAAAACAAAATCTTCGGAAATTAACTGCTTTCGGCCAAGCGAATCAACTTCTTCACTCTCTCAAGTCTGACTTGTTGGTGTTTTGGTGTGAGATCATGCGCCATTTGTATCTTGTAAGGCTTCACTTTGAGATCAGTGTTCAGTATGCGGCGGATGCTACGGTCAGATATTTTTAGTTCTTTCGCGATTTCATTGGCACTTCGTCGGAGATTTCGCTCAAGTCGCTTCCATTTCACGTGACGTTGCAGTCTTTTGATGACAACCTCCATGACGTTTCGCGATGCTACCAGTATCTGTGCAACGAGTAATGGTGTGATAAACAAAAACTTAATTTACTTTAAGGAGCTCGAGCTCAGCTCGAGCTCAGCTCAGCTCGCTGGTTGTGATTTTCCAGCCAAATGTAATGCAATCGCACTATTACGTTTGAAATCCATTACTGGCTTTCCTTTTTCGCGTTTAGTCTCGGTTTAGTTCTCGGCTTCCTCGCGCTGGTGAACAATACTCTGGACTGTCATTTAGCACTGGACAGACTGCTGATATTAGCTGCGCGAGCGATATGAAATTGGTTACACTTTGAGTGCCGGACCCTGTATATTTGCCATCCGCTTTTTAAAACTCGAACAGAAGTCGTTGAAGATTATCCTCGGTTTCTGATAAAATTACCACATCGTCAGCATAGCACATTGTTTTAATATTTTTGCTGTCCCATCTATATCGAGGAGCTGCTTCTCGTACTCTCTCTCTAAACAATTTTGCGCTTAGACTGTCACCTTCTTGAATAGGTATTGGATCTGCACTATTAATGTCTGGCTTAAGCTCTTTTTTTCGTCGATGTGCACACTTCTAGCATCTACACAAAATAAGATAGTTGTTTTTTTTTTTCAATCTAATGTTCGCGCACCGCACCACAAACGATAAATATAAGCCCTGCCGCTGGCTGAAAATCAAAATATTTTAATGCTCGCCAACATGCCCATTGACGGTCAACTCGCAGCGGAGCGCGAGCATGTTCGTGTGTAGCCTACTTTGGTAATCCACGTGGCTTACAACCATGTGGCGGTATTAGTGTGATGGAATGTCATTGGCTTAGGTCTGCCTCTTGGGCAGTAGCATACAGGCAATGAGCCTGCCATAAGCTATTAGCGATGAGCCTAGCCATAAAACTCAAATAAATACTTCAATCATATCACCCACGAAGGGGAGAACAATGAGGTGGCACCTATAGTGGTACCTTTTAAAGAAAATAAAATACCTTTTTGACATGATAACGTCTTATAATTCGATTTAGCCGGCTGCACGCACGAAAAAATGTGTCGTTATCTTGTTCATGCGTGGTTATCTTGCTCATGCGGTGTTATCTTGCTCATGCGTCGTTATCTTGCTCATACGGCGTTACCTTGTTTGAACTGCAAGCGAGAGCGCGGAACGAACGACAAAGAGGTACAATCGAACCTCGCGTGCGGCAACGTTCAACATCTGGCTCTCTCCTACTTGAGTGAGCGTATATTATATATGTAGGTATGTATATGCGTATATTTGTATTTGCATATCCTCCTTCCTGTGTGCATGGTAATGAACCATTTCTCTGTTAAGAATAGGACGATGATAGGAAAAGTAGGAAATGAAAGGGGGTGTTTCGAGTGTAATGTGTCTTGAAAAAGGCAAATCGATGATGTTGCCTCTTAGTGTTGTTGACTTGTTAACGTCTTATGCACAATCGAAATTGAACATATCTTTCATGAATTTGATATATGTTTCGTCATTTTTCACGTTTGTGTAAATGTAACTTGAGCTATTCCATTGCAATTCCATTTACCTCCTCCTCTATATCCATACAAAATATCTATCAAACAAATAAAATTAAAATTTTCTTTTGAAAAATGCAACCATTCCATCAGTATTTTCTTATGACGTTGTCACGTTAAACTATCGTCAGTAAACCGGCTTTACAGACAACCCCTTTTTTTTTTTTTGAATTGTTTAAAGAACTTTTTATGCGTGACAAATTGTGTTTACTGTAAGAGAATTTCTTTAAGACAGGCAGACAAGCACTTTTTGCTTTATTTGAGGTTATGTAACAAGATAAGGTGCTCCGTTTTCAAAAACGTTATGGTTTCTTCAGTATTATCTGTTATTTTTTTATGTTTTTTTTTTTTCTATGAATACACCTTTACTGCTTTAATTCGTTTTCAGTAAATTCAAAGACTTTTTAGAATTTGTAAAAAGGTTTTGCATGTTAAGGAAAGTTGAGAGAAGGACATCCAATATTCTTGCATAACCTCAAAAGGAGCAAAAACTTGGTTTGCATATTCAAAGCATTAAATTGCATAAGCATCAACAAATTTTCACAAATAGTACTGAGATCTTCTCAGCGTACGCTTTAAATGTAAGAGTTAAATACAATTTTTTTTTTCAACTTACAATTTGGGTAGCTTGAAGTTGAAAAAATAAGCAATGGCTATGAAAAACCACTAAATTTATTGCGAAAAGCAAAGACTTGGCAACACTATACAACTATATTAATGTGGCGTCACTCACTCTCTAGTGAGCGTAATCTTGTTGCTATTATTCTTACATATTAACCATAGTGAAAAGATTTGCGGAAGTGTGCCCTTTAGCAGACAGTCATTCGGCTCTGAGCGAGTTTGACAGAATCAGCTGATGGGCTGACGCTACTTGGGACCTGTTTTACAAAATGTAGTTTGTTTTAGTGATATATGTAAAGACTCAATGCAATCTCATTCAATGTTGTTTCTTTGCTACGAGTGTGTGAAAGCATGTGAAATGGTCGAGGAGAGTTGGGCTGCCGAATCTCGCAAGTGATGTGGCAACCAAAGTTTCCCTGACATTTTTTCCCCCCAATGGAAATAGCATACATGGTAATCTATCATCCGTCTAATAAAGTTACTTTCTCTCTCTCTCTCTCGCTAGGCTCTCTTGCACCTGTATTCGTTCTCTACTCCCTCTGAGCTAATCAACACTATGCTCGGAATACAAATGTGGTGCCCATCTCATACTGTTATTCCGCTCTCAATGAATTTGACAAAATTCTTATGTGTGTGCCGTCACACTGAAGTGATTTGACTGATTTCTTCTTATTCTTGCGTTGCTTTTCGCTTTTTCGCTTTTCATATTTCTGCACCAGTAAGACGTTACACAAAAATTATTCTTCTCTGATCGGCGCCATTTTGTATTATTTGTTCTTCAATATTTTTATAACAAATTCTAAAGGAAAAATGAAAGTTTTAACCTGCTCAATTTTGTTACATACAGTATTTTGTCTTCCGTCGTGATTCAGTGGCCACCTGCTATGCATATACATATGTACATATATATGTATGTGAACCAGGCAATGGCGCAAGCGAATGTACGACACATTCATCATCCAGAAAAAACTCCATAAGCGTTGACTATTTTTTTCCGGTTGGCATTCCTTACACTCGCAACTACATTTTATTTGATTCCACTGCAAAACAACAAGAATAATACCAGTAAAAACAAATTCAAATGGCCAAATCAAATCAAATGATGATGGATTGACATCACATCGGAAATGCACACATCAGCAGCTTCGCGTAAAATCCGAAATTACCATCGATGTTATTGTTGTCATTGCTTTGTTGTTTACATTCTTGTCTGCCGGGGTTTCGAATACTTCGATCGCGTTAAAATATTTTTCGTTTCACTTTTGTACTCTCTTCCCTGCTCCCTATTTTGTAACCGCTACCCCGAAGGTGAGGTCAAACGTAGCAAGAAAATGCTTTCCGAATTGTGATAAATTATTGCAAGAGCAGTTACAATTTGCAGATAAAGCACTTTTGGAAAGTAGCTTTTTACTTGCAAAAAGTGCCTTGCAAATTCCCGGAGTACTTTTTCATATTAAGTTTAATATGTGTGGGCGGACATTCATTATTCTTGGTAAGTTATCTATTTTCCTAAAGAGGAAAATTAGAGAATTAATTTATTCCAAAAAAATATCTCCCTGTACCACTGATACAATGTTTGAGTATATTTCTTACCACCGATTTAAAGGTCTTAGGATTTCGTATGCCGTTTTATCCTAAGAATTAAAGAAGAAATACATTAAGATATGATTTCTGGGACGATTGCCCGTACTTTGTTGGCGAAACATTGTTCTTTTGAAAAAAATTTAATTTTATTATTATACATAATGTAATTAAATAATATCTGGGTATTAACACCATGCAGATAAGGCGAAGTTAGGTAGCGGAGGCTATGAGTATCACTTTGCACAGAATTTGACGAAGCTCACTTGGGTTATTTGACCCAGTGATTGGAGGAGAGCTGCTGTCTCAGTAGCAAAACTCATAAAATGACTGCTTAACTTCGCAGCGGAATTTCTCATAAGTCGAATACGAGCTGCTGCTGCTTTAGATTACGCTCCTGAGAATTTTTCAATCGCAGTCGAAGCAAAAGCAAAAAGCGATCGCTAAAAGGCTGTGAAGTACTTCGGTAGTCGGCAGCTTCCACCATTTTTAGCATCACTTAAAATTTTTCAATATTTTTGACTGCTTTTGCTGCTGCAAACAGTAAAAACAATTAGAGCAGAAAGTGAAAATGTCGAATAGAATGGAAAAAATTACCACAAACCCGTCAACAGCAACTGCAGTTGCCGAAGAAAAAATGATACTGCTGCTTCAACTTCGGATAACGCCAAATGCTGCAGTCAGTCAAACGGCAAACTGTGAAAGCTACCGACTGCCGAAGTACTTCGCAGTCTTTCAAAAATCCCTTTTAGCTTTTGCCTCCGAACAAAAACTGACTGGACTAGTAGGTCCCCGACTGATAAATTATTAGAAGCATACGTTTAAGGAGCTGCAAAATTAGTGAAAAATATTGGACGTTTTTAAACGCTGATTTAACCAAACGATGATAGCTTACAAGGTTTGGTCATCCGAAGAAAAATTGTGAGAGTATTTTCGGCTGCCACGTCATTAGGGACTCGGCAGCAGAATTCTGCTCGCTCATTTCGCACGTATTCACCCACTAGTCCAATCAAACACTGCTCAGACGACAATGAAGCAACATGAGTGAGTACTGCGATGATTTTTTTGTATATCACTAACCGATCTCAACTTTGGTGTAAATAAACCGCTGTCAGATCCCTAGTTACGTCAACAATTCAGGTGCTTCTGTCAAAATCGGTGAGAGCTGGTTAACAGTCTGATGTTGGCCACACCTCTGCATTTCGTGCATCGAGGACTTAACCCACTATTGTCCACGGCGGAATTCCTCAGGGATGGTGCCTGTAATCAGGTAATCCGCTAAGCCATCTCGTTTAGAACTACCTAAGCTCAAGCAATACTTTATAAGTATATATGTAGTTTCTCCGTCCATATGTTATTCCCTCCCTTCGATAAAAATCAATCTAAATCGATACATACAAGAAGTTACTGTGATATATACCCTTTTTTTAGGTCGAACGACGAATAATTTTGTCCCTTTCTGTTAACTCTGTCTTCACTGGCGGCTTCAAAATGGAATCGGGAATCGGAGCAGGGGTTTTCCATAAGTCAGCCAATTTATCTATTTCCTTAAAATTGCCGAATACTCCTATTGTTTTTTAGTCAAAAGTCTTAGCGAGCCTGTAGGTATACACAAATGCTTAGGGAGCGAGGGAGATACTAACATTTTTTCTGATTCTGCGGTCAAGGTTCTGACCAGGCCATGGTGCAGATCCGAACTAGTCAACTCGTATAATGAAGAAATCTAATCTCATGGGTGTGCAGGTAACATCTCTCAGATCTGGGTTCCAGGAAATAGAAACATACTATACATAGAGGGAAATAAAATTGCTGATGAGCTTGCTGGGAAGTACTCCGGCATTGAATTGATCTCAAAAGTATCCTACCCAGATATCGGCACCCTCTTCACTGTTGCTAAAGAGGAATTGCCCAATTTATTTCTCAGAAAAACGAAGAAGAGATAGATGTGTTTACTGGTCAGTGGACGGTCGGCACACGCAGAAAAGTTAAGTTTACCATTTAATCGTCGTTGAAGAAGCTATGAGGACCTTTTAGTGAAAGAGACTGTTGAGCATTTTATCTCTCAACGTCCGGGTTTGACAGGTAGACGATTAAGGCCGCTGTGTGCTCCTTTCTTCGACACCCAGGGGCAGTACGCCAACCTAAATCCCATCAACCTTCTGTGTTACATCAGCAGCTCTGGCTGGCTGTAGATATCTGCCCATTGGAGGTTCCATAATGGTATCAAAACGACACTTTAGTGCTACCTGGGGAGTGCCAGAGTGGTACTTCAACCATCTCACCTAAATACCTAGTTCGTCTACACGCAGTATACCCTACGAAACCATCTCGTTCAGGCATCTCCTAAACTACAAACCTACCGTCGCTATAGCGCCACTTTTGTTGTTATGAATCAAGAATGAATCACTTCTTCTTGACAATTTAGAGTGAAACACGCTAAAGTGGTCAGTTAGACGACTTCTTTAAATTAGTGAAAAATCGTTGGAATGATTCGTAGTGCCTACCTTCTCGTTCAGCTTAAAACCGTCTTTAGAAATAACCATATACCTTGCGTCCAGGTCCATGAAGATGGATGGGCAGATTCCTCTCTCAGATTCTTATGGAAAATTTAGCTTTATGACTTTGGAATTGATTTGCTGAAAGGCTGAAAAGGTATTTTCCTAACTATTTACTTTTTGCACATTAACACAGAAAAGGCAAATTTTTTAACGGCAAACCGTTTTGAAAAAGCACTTTCCTTGCAATGTCTGTCCACACCTTAACGCACCGCCATATTTCGCACTCTTCACTCCATCAACCCACGATTATTCACGTGCATTGTCATTAATACTCTCCACGCGTATGTACAAACCTCCAGCTATACAGTCACTGTGATTCGCACACATTTATGCGCTGTGCAACTTTGCTGTTGTTTTTTTTTACATTTTTCAACAATTTGTTGTTGGCAAAACACTTATAAAAAATTCATTTCGCAATCTAAGCTCGTGTGAGCGCTTCTAAATATTTTATATGGCCACTGCTATTGCTTGCCTTTGACTCCCCAATCTAGCAAGCGATTGTGCAGCTTTTTGTTTGTATGTATGTATTTAACAGATTTTTGCCTTACATTTTTTCATAGCATTTTCCGCTTTTCATTTGAGCTTCAAATGCTGTTAGTTTTATGTGCGCAACATTGCAGCGAATGACTTGCGATATTTTTTTTTTTTTTTTTTGTTTCCTTTTTCATCAACGTATTTTCTTTTTCAACATTCTCATTTTTGTCGATTTTACTATTATTTACTTTGGATATTTTGTTGTTAGTGGTTTGTACTCTCTCGTCCTCTTCCGTTCAACGCCAATTTCAACTTCCTCTAACCCTTCCTCACCGATTTAAATGGTTGGCATTTGTGGTTGTGTGGCTGGATTTGTTGGTTGGTTGGTGGTTTAACTATGACTGGTATTGGCAAGTGTGGAGGCACTTAAAGGGATTTTCATGCTTTTAAGGCGCATGCATATGCATGGATGGTAGGTATGTAAATGTGTGCGAGAATATGTTGTACTCTACATAGCTTATGTTGGCATTTGGCTCGATCTGAATTTAAAGTGGGACGTGTGCATAAGTATGATATTTAAAGTGGTTAATGTTTACGTTGTTTACATTTTTCATTTCATTCAAAGTGAAGCTCGAATGGATTTTGATGAATTGTTCATTAAGAAACATTGGGGCGCGTATGTTATAATCGCTCCCAATATTGAGTAGTTAGTCGATTCACCTGGTCTGACAGTCTGAATTGCTTAGAAACGAATTTATGTGAATATTTTTTCTAACCCGTTGTCGTAGATTCTCTGGTAACGGAGAAGCAGGAACTAGGATTACATGTCCAAGCATATCCGGCGATGTTTGTGAGCTAACATCGGATAAATCCCTAAGAAGGCTTTGTATAAAAGTGCAGAGAATTCTGGAAGGAGAAATGATGACTGGTCTTGTTCAGGAGAAAGTCTTGAAAGTGTGACCCTCAGGCTTGCTGACGAAGTTAAATATCTAGGAGTAATCTTGAATAACACAGAGAAATCTTTAATTTGGTATCTGAGCAGTATCCACTGCTGGCACCTAAAGACGACCTGATATCCACAGTTTCATTTGGAAGGAAATTTGATGTCAGATTTCCATTGCGTGAGCAATGGAGCAATCCAGAGTGCATGCAGGGAGGTTTGACGGATATTTTCTTTACCGATGGGTCCTAGAATGAAGTAGGGTCTGGAGCCGGATGGTACTTAAACGATTGTAATAAGTATCACTATGCTATGGGGGAAATGGCAACTGTTTTCTAAACGGCTGTCCTGACAGTCAGGCTGCACTGAAGGCTCTGGAAAACGCGAAGCAAACCTCAAAGATTGTTCAAGAATGTAAGAAGAAGCTCAATTCTGTCGCAAGACAAAACAGGCTTGTACTTATATGGGTTCCAGGACACTCTGGTGTTCAAGGAAACGAAATTGCCGCTGAATTTTCCAACCGTGGATCAGCGGTTCCCCCACAAGGGCCAGGGTCAATAATCGGAATCAGTTCTGCAGAAATCACGAATTGGATCAGCGATTATGTAGGCAATCTACATCCGCAGAACGGTCTAGAACGTCCGAACAGAAAACTGCCAAACTTGAATAAGAAACTGACTTGGAAGACACAAGTTTCGCTGAAGATGGATCCCGCTTTAAAGATGTTTCAACAACGCGTAGAGCCTTTGGTAAAATCCAGGTTCTAAAATCTCCTGGCAACTGTTTTCCAAATGAAAATTTTTGCTAATCTGAAAGTAGCAGAATAGATAACTGAGAGGAGATGGAGCGAGAAATAGATTGGAGTGTTTAGTGACAGGCAGACTGAACTGAAAGCCCTGGACAACTTAAAACGAAAGCAAGAAGTAGCTTAATTCTGTTTCAAGGGAATAAACTTGTACTTATATGGGTTCCAGGACACTCCGGTGTTCAAGGAAATGAAATTGCCGATGAATTGGCCAAATATGGATCCGCGGTTACCCCACAGAGGCCTGAGACAATCAGGGGTAATGAATTGGTACAGCGATTATGTATGCAATTGACATAAAGAGCGGTGGTCCAGTCTAGAACGCTGCGGAACAGCAAAGTATTATGCGACAAGCCCGAACAGCACTGAGCATTTTCTCTGTGAGTGTCCTGCGTTGGCTAGAGCAAGGTTACGAATTTTGGGTTCCGATGTCATGAGAATGAGTACAATATTCGTTCTCTTAAACTGGAGGATATTTTCAGATTTTCCAAAGACTCTGGAAAATTCTCACAGGACTAGCTAACTCTGTCCCTGTCTCTATTCTATCCTATTTCTTCCTCTCTGTCACCTCTCCCTTTTCCTCCTTGACTATCAACTCGTTTACTTTGCAGAGTTTTAAATACGAGTACAATGGGCTTTTTAGCCTGCGTGTTTTAGGAGTTACCTTTCTCTCGGTGCTTCTTCAAATGTCTTTTTCAAATTTCAATCCGCTGAAATATTTCTATATGATCATACCTATACACACACAACGTAATAGAGGCTGATAGAAACTTCCATTAGCAGGGGTCAAGTTTTACAAATAATTAATTAATTCTGGCGCGCGCTATTAATACACAACATCATTTACGTATTTGTTAAAAAATCTCATATCTGAGCTCATGAAAATTGTGGATCTCTAAAATTATGTCACGAAAGTATACAGGAATCGCCTTCCTATATTAACCCTTCTACAGTGATTGAGTCTAAAAGATCAAATCTTCAAGAAACAAGTAGGAGGGCTAAATTTGGTCCGGACCGAACTTTATATACCCACGCACCTTTTAATAAAATTTGATTTGTGCTAACTTGTAGCATCAGATGGATGGACGGAAATGTATTTTTAACATATAATCGACATACAGGACGATGTGTGACGATCTCCAAATGCCGTTCTTCTGTGGTCGCTAATTTGTGCAAGAGTGTCATGACCCAAAAAAAATTGTTTTATAAAGTATACAGAAATTACCAGCCGCTGCCTCACCACTGCTAGATATTTAGTCGTGTGCTTCCTCCTATCTGTGGTGTGCGTCTTCTTGATCCTCAGGAAATGGATGGATGTCGCCTTCGCACGGCAGATAGTTTTTTATTTCGCACTTTTTTTTCATGGCAGAAAGCCAGTCGAAGATTTTCCTTTGCCTGCCGAGGGCCGACTCCTATTAGAAAAAATCTTTTCTATAATTTGATGTTTATTATTTGGGTTTCGAACCCGGGCCTTATCAAATGGTGGTTATGTACCAATTGTGCTACGATGGCCAGTTATAGTGAGAAAGACTTCCCATTTTTCTAACATTTAAGGAATTGGTATGAAGAAGCTTAATGTCGAAGTATTGAAGGACGATCGAATTTCGTCTTTAGTTTCGGCCAAGTTCGGCCAAAAAAGTTCAGTTCGGCTTGGGTGAAAATTGGTAGAAAATCGGTTCGGTTCCATATGAACTCAAAAAGGCCGATTTTGGCCGAGTTTCTTTCTCGTCCTAACCGGCGCCAGTTGGAAACTCTGGGAAAAGAGATGTATGGTCTTTTTTAAGGTATCATCAGTGTTGGCTATGTCATTGCTTTTTGTCAAATGCGTTTCTGGTAATGGCCTTCTGCCTATGGCATAACTACACTGAATAATATTCAATATCAGCCCAAAACAGGTTGATTTTTTAGCGAATTTGAAGAGAGCTGATTCCATATCGTTTTCTCCTTATTTAGTACTTGTCGTCTAATTTGTGCGTAAGACTCCTGGAAGGGTTATATGCTTGGGCTCACTTAATATTAGCAAAAAGAATCCCTCCAGATTAGTGCAGCTGAATAATTTCACAGTGAAAAAGCATATCTTCAATAGGTCAAAGCTTTCCGTTTTTTCGAAAATTTACCAACAATTAATGATTCAAGCGATGTAGCCCATTCTTCAATGCAGCCAAGTGCAAATAAACGGTAATTCTGAGTCTTTGTTCGTAGGCCGCCAAAAAACTTACTCTTACGAAATACTCACACATACAAGCATACATACATGCAAACATACATTTTCGGTTTCGATTGCATACATACGCGCACCCACTCAATTCCCAGAGGATTTCGCAACACACACAAAGTAAGTGCCATATGTGTGTATATACAAAAATACATATATTCATTACCTTGCAAAAAATGCGACTTGTCCGGGATCAGTCGCAAAGGAAGATGCGACTACTACCACTTTTAATCTCTTTATAGAGAACGAACTGTTCATTTTATTTGAGTTGCCCTATGAAGAGATTAATTGTACCCAAAGGGGTATGAAGTGAGCCTAGTCGGGATCGAAATTCGGAATTTCCTCAGTCATCTGTTGGCAAGGCAATAGTCAGTGGGTCACAGCATTGATATACCACACTTGAGGTGGGGAGTTCAAATTTACTCACAGGCAAAAGCAAAAGGTATTTATTATTTCTTTCGTTCTAAATGCTTTTTAAATTTTAATAATTTAGTTAATTTTTTTTTTGTCAATTCAAATATTATATTACTAGTAACGCCATCCGAAAAATTCACATGCTCGAGAACAGACTCGAACCAGAGCCTTCAGAATCTCAAGCTGTAGTCTTCCGATGTTGAAGTGATTCGAAATCGTCGAACTAATACCCAATTGCACCCAATGGAGACTAGTCGCGGAAGACTCTTTTTAACTATTAGTCGCAGGAGTTAGTTGCAGGGAAATGTGTGCATGTGAGCGTATGAGTGTGTGAGCCCAACGCACAATTATTCTCCTCCTAATTAATGCAATTCGTATAATCAACATTTACAATTTGTTACAAATTAATTATTCATTTGGTTGTTATTGTGATGCCGCCACCATCACAATCACAATCACAATCACAATCACCATCACTGAAAACGTTCTTTCGCTGCCATCATCAGCGTTATCGCCTTTGCTGCAATCGCCGCTACTTTTCCATTCGTGGCGCAACCACAAATTCATCTTAGTTCTTTCTTTCCTTCTATTTTAAGATGAATTCTCACCCAACAATTGCCATGCAGTAGCAACCACAACAGCAACAACAACAAAATACATCTGTACATGTGCGCGCATAAGTATGCTGACGATGTTGCCAGCAATATTGCTGTTGCGCCTCATCACAACCGTGAGGCGTGCTTGATGTGGCTGAGTGCCCTCGCGTCTGTGATGTTGTCATGTCATTAGGTCTTTGCTCGTGCACAATTTCTTCATAAAGGGCGAATAGTTATATGTTTGCTTGGGTGTGGGCATTTAAAAGTATGTTGCATGTTCATATGTACATGCAAGTATGTATGTATGTGGCATTCTGTGTTGGAGGGCGTGTGGCACTTTCGTTTTCGGCTCCTTTGCCGCTTGATGTAGTGAAGCGTGAACTAATTGAGATTTGTAGCGGTGATATTTGTTGAGCGATCAGATTTAAGCAGCAGCAAGTGGAGTTTAGTGGGAAAATGGGTGAGATATCTGGAATGACTGAAAAGAAAAACAAAGCAGAAAATAAGACTTTAACTTTTACAAGATCATACGTGTGTATATGAATGTGGGACTCATAGGAATAGTTCGTAAAAATAAAATTTTTTTATGGTTTCACAATTAATCGACTATCGAAGAGATGCCAGTCTGGCTGTAAGTTTCTTCCTAATGAAGCGGCGGCTGTCTTCTGCCTGCAATTCGATCTCCAAAAGTCTTTGAGGCTTCCTAATCTCTGTAGAATATTTCAAGCTGAGATCTATGCGGTAACCACAGCTGCAGAATTTGCGTTAGCAATTTCTCCCCTGGGAACTCGCACAAACATCTTCATCGATAGCCAAGCTGCTGTTAAAGCAATAATGGCTCTAATGACTAGCTCGGAATGCGTGCAACGCCGTAGACCCAAAATGGACGAGCTCTACGAGAATAGATAGGTCACAATTTACTGGATACAAGGACGCAAGCGAATAGAGGGAAAAGACAGACTTGACGAGCTTGCTAAGGCAGGCACCCACGTAGAATGAGTACGTCCAACATCCCCGGAGTGGTCTCTTGAGTTTTGGGAATAGCCAGAAGTCACACGGAGCCAAATCAGGCGAATACGGTGGTTGCTGAACGATATGCGTGGAATTTTCGGCGAAATGGTCACGAAGAACGAGAGCAGTGTGATACGGTCCATTATCGTGATGCAAAAACCAAGAGTTGTTGGGCTCATAATTCTGGTCTTTTTAGACGAATTGCTTCACGTAAACGACGCATAACGCTCAAATAATATTCCTTATTAACAGTTTGGCCAGGTGGAAGGAATTCATAGTGCACCACACCACGAAAATCGAAAGAAAAAATTAAATCATGACCTTTATTTTTCAATGACTTTGACGTGCTCTTTTCGGTCTGGCCTCGCCTTTAGTACGATATTCGCATGATTGGTCGGTTGTTTCGTAGGCCCAAATGGTCTTTCAAAATGGTTTCCACAGATCCTTCTGATATTCCGATCATATCAGTAAGGTCTTTAACAGTCAACAGACGATTTTTGAGCATTAACTCCTTCACTTTATTGACGTGTTGGTCATCTGTTGACGTCGATGGTCGTCCGGAGAGCTCCGAGTCATCAACACGTTCTCGACCCTCTTTGAAGTCTTTGTACCACTTATAAACATTTTTCTGCGACATGATCGAATCACCAAATGCCTTCTGCAACATGCTAAACGTTTCCGCAGCCGAAACTTCATTCCGCAAACAAAATTTGATGGCACTTCTCTGCTCAATCAAATCAGACATTGTAAAAATCGAAAAATGCACTCTTGGTCGTTTGGTAAACACAAGCGTAAATATATTACTGATAATAACATTCACATGAACATTGGCCCAGATGTTATTAACAGTGCTGCCAACTCATAAAAAAAATAACTAGAGCGAAATTTTAATCCCGCGAAGTTTGACAAATAAATTCACCTTACTTTTTGCCCACAGTAAAATATTGGTTGGAGAACTGACGGGACATTGTCTCACCCCATATCACGCAGCTAAAATGGGATTTATCCAGAACAACGCAGCTAAAGTGTAACTTATGCGAACAAGAAAGGAGCACATTAGAACACCTCCTTTACCACTGCCCTGCTCTAAGCAGAACCCGTTACAACTGTCTGGGATCGGTATACTTTTCATCTCTGCAGGATATTGCTGACAAAAATTACAACTGTTTATCGCCAGGTCTTGGCGTATTGCGAACTATGTTTAACAAGACTCCAACAACATTGGTAGCACTACGAACCCCTATGCTATGTGAGATCTAACCAACCTAAAAATATATCTAGACTACTCTCGCGTAGCTGTAAATACAGAATTTACAAAACAATAATAAGACCAGTTTTGACATATGGCTATGAGTCATGGGTAATGTCAATCAAGGGTAAACAAAATCTCCAAACTTTCCAAAGTGCTACGGATTTTCAAAGGGGTAGATGTCGTTAAGTTCGTCAAATCGCAATGACTCCAATGGTTGGGTCATGTTATGCGCATCAGTAGGGATCGTCCCCAAAAGTCCTTCTTAAATTACAATGCGCGGGCTACCAGATTTTGAGAAAAGCCTAGGGAATGCCGGTTCGACGACGTCATCGAAGATATCAAGAATATCACCCGCGCTTAATGCAAGCGGAATATTCCTCTCACTTACCTTTAAGGGAAGAGTGGGCAGGGTGCAGTATGTGGAGGTATATATTTGGCGCGTACACTTCTGTTAGGTGTTTGGCCGAGCTCCTCCTCCTATTTGTGGTGTGCGTCTTGGTGTTGTTTCACAAATGGAGGGACCTACAGTTTCAAGCCGATTCCGAACGGCAGATATTTTTATGAGGAGCTTTTTCATGGCAGAAATACACTCGGAGGTTTGCCATTGCCTGCCGAGGGGCGACCGCTATTAGAAAAATGTTTTTTTTTTATTAATTTTGCTTTCACCGAGATTCGAACCAACGACCTCTTAGTGAATTCCGAATGGTGATCACGCACCAACCCATTCGGCTACGGCGGCCGCCGTATGTGGAGGTAGAGTCTGGTAAACTTGTTCACGGATGGTTCGAAGTTAGATGGAAGGATTGGCGGAGGAATATTCTACTAGGAGCTTCCCATCGTACTCAAATTCAGGTTACGGGACCACTCCAGTGTATTCCAAGCAGAGGCAACGACAATCAAGGAAGCAGCTGATCGGCTGCTCACTTATGTAATAACACTGAAGTAAATATCTACTCCGACAGCCAAATGGCAAACAGGATCCTGTGCTCGATAATGGTACACGCGAATGCCTGACCTTGATTCGGTTCGATTCAACCGTCGTATAACGTCGCTATCTTTCTCTCAGTGAGTTTGACAAAATCAGCTGATTTGCTGACGTAATAACGAATGAATACTAATTATTTTATTGTTGTATTGTTTTTCCTTTTTATTTTTATTCAAGAGCGAATTTTTTTCTACAAAACAGAAAGGGTCATTTGGTCAACCAACTGACTATTTGGAGCCCTAGTAAGTATTGCGAAACTTTTGTACAGCATCATTGTGATCTTCCCACAAACCACATTCTTACTCTTCGTGCTTTTACTTGCGCAACACCCTGTTTTCAACGCATTCAATTTAATTTTTAATTAATTTATCACCAATTTCCAAAGCTGCCACTTGTGATACGCCCGCTCAGCATCGCAGAGGTCGCCTCCTTTTCACGCGCCTCATTGACGCGTTGTCAAATTGCTTTCACATCATCTCATCTGATTGTATTGTCTCATCAAAATCTTGACAATTTCCTACTTAAAAATAGACTCATAAATTTTCACAATTACCACAAAACCATCTAATTTATAGATATACACTTGTTTGTATATATTTATGTATATACAAACATTACTGTTGCTACTGCTGCTGTTGTGTAGTTGGCTGGCATTATGATGTTGTTGATGATGTTGATTTTCTTAGCATCTATTTTGACATTTTACAATAAAAGGGACTCGTAAGCTGAAAGGAAGTAGAATTTCAAATGAGACTTTAATGGTGTAATGAAATTTTATGAGTTGGCCCTTAAGCACCAAATAACATAAACATAAATTAATGGATGAGGCAAGTGGTGCTTGGCGATCGAGTTGATGTCTAAATGGCTCCATTCAATACACATAGGCAGTGATACAGGTGCGTTGAGTTTCGAATGTATACAATCCATAGAATTTACATACCATTTACTAGTATTAAATAGTTTCCAATTATGGTGTTTACTTTTACACAGTCCCAAACGAAAGATATTCCGGAAGCTAACTCAAAAATTGCAACGCACTCGGTAGTGTAATTGACACTTTGGCGAAGTTAGGAAAGGCCAAGTGTATCCACATACGAGAGTCATTTGAAAAATCAGAGAGACTTATACGTATCGAGATTATGTTTAGTTAGTAGCATCTCTTGGAAGAACACACACCTTCAGCCAGATCGGTGTATTTCTTTGTGTTTGGCATTCGCTTGAATCGAGGAAATCGAGAGGCTTTCCTCTTCTACCACGACAACGCAACAGCTCACGCCTCAGCAGCTGTGGTCGCAAAACTCGCTTCACATTCCCCCTATTCTCCAGACTTGGCTCCTTCGGATCTCTCAGGCCACTATTTGTTCGCGAATTTGAAGAAATGACTGCCGGGAAAAGGATTTCATTGAAACGAGGAAGTGATTGCAGAAACGAATGACTATTTTGCAGACTTGGGTAAATCGTTTTATTCGAAAAGGATCAGTAAACAACACAGCGTTGGACGAAGTACACTAGCCTAAAAAGAGATGATTTCAAAAAAATAAAAAAATACCAGTCTAACGGTTAGACGCGATAGAAGTGAAACCTTCCGTAAAACAAACTGAGAGAGAATAAGACGAAAGCAGCATTAGGAGCGGGATAATTATAGGTTGATTATAATATTGCTATAAAGTTCATATATTATTTTCTTCATTTTATTATTATTCATCCTCAATGTTTTCAATTTCAACAAATGATACGAGTGGCTTATGATAGCTAAAATATGATACAAATGCTTTGGTTTCGATGTTGTCAACGTGTCTTTGAAATACCGCGTCAATGGTTGCTTTTGATCGTGTTGTCGATTCAGTGCGATTGTTACACATTTTTAAATTGAATGTTGTATTGAGAACGTCAATTAAAGGAACCGCTGTGTCCAATGCAAAATTTTCGTTAAAATCGCCACTTAAAATCATTGGAACTTTATTGTAATCTTTTCTAAGTATCCGCGATACTTCTGGTGTATACTTTATTAAATTTTCGTGAATGAATTAAGTGATGCTATTTCTTTGATTTTTTTTCTGTCGATACTCACGACACTTTTCTGTATTATTTTTCGGCATAATTGCGGTAAATATTTAAAAATGAAAACTATTTTTCTAATAGCGCTCACCCCTCAGCAGGCAATGGCAAAACACCGAGTGTATTTCTGCCATGAAAAAAAGCTCCTCATAAACATATCATAAAATAAAATAAAATAACTGTATAAAAAAATTTTTTTTCTTGTGATTCGAACCAAGAATTTTGGATCGGAAGCTCACATTGCTAGCCGCTCGGCTATGGCGCCATGCTGTCGGCGCTGGCCTAAAAGTTATTTAGTTCGTCGCTAGGTTTATATGTAATATTCGTAGCCAAGAGTGTCGCTTTTTTCGTTTCACTTTTTCTCAAATCACTCCCAACGATTCTAAAGAAGTTTTCACTTCAAAAAAAAGTTTACCCCAAACAATTAAGTAGCTTTTATGGTACTTAAATGTGAATATTGGCTAATTTCAGGACTACATCTTATTCTACTTAATTACAGCGATAACCGATGCCCATTGGAAACATCAAGTGAAGCCAAGTCCTCAACCTGATCATTCCAACACAGTGGAGGCCTTCTTCTTTGTCTACTGCAACGAGCTGGTACTGAACCGAATACTTTTAGAGTCGGAGGATATTTAATCGCTGCACTGCTGTGTCTATGTCGTCGTAAAGCTTATACAGCTCCATGTTCCATCGGATGCGATACTCGCCGTCGCTAAAGTGCGAAAATCCCAAAATCTTTTCCAATACATGATTTTCACACGATAGTAAGTCACTCTGTCTGATGATTGTGTGGTACCCAATGGCTCAGAGAAGTCCTTCCCAACTCTGACTAAACTGCCGGTGTTTCTGAACGTCATTTTACACAGCCGCATTATTTTTGCAAACAACATCAAGACTAATGCCAAAAATAGGAGGAGGAGCTCGAACAAACATCCAAAGGGTGTAATCGCCTTGTCGTGCTGCCGAAAGCGGATTTGAAAGTTAACTTAATTCATGTCCATGATAACTGGGGTACACTACTTGCCCAAATATTTATTTGTATATTTGTTTATAATATATAAGAAATATAAGGATACGTGCAGACTATTGGATACTGCTAATAAGGATGTAGCAGTCAGTCTCTTTGTTAGCATCTTGGAAATTGGTCTATAGTAGGCAAAATCATTTTTGTTGTCACATTTAAAAGTAGGAGTTAATGTGTGCATCAATACATGATAATTCTTTAAAAGTGAAGAGGCAACTCCATCAACATCGTACACTTCATACAGTATCACTACTCCTTGCGCTGCCAAAAACTATTGAAAGGCGATTCAAGCTTGTATGTTTTGTAGCACCCAGACCTTAATTTGATAACCCAGTTATGCAAATAAAAATAGAGCAGCTTAGTTGATAAAGTTCTTCAAGGTAATTCCATATTTCATTTCAATTCGTTCACAGCACGATTTGTGGCTTGCATTCGACTATAACCGCCAACAGAGTCCGATTGCTCTTCCAAAACTCGCAGCACAGTCAGCGAATTGTCTACCAAAATGTACCCTATGACATCGATGTAGAGCGAGTTCGGAAGTATAGTCTCGGTGTACTAGCCTGGGTTTTTAATTAGCAGACAAATTTTTATACAATATATATATTTCAATATTTATTTTTAATTGACTTTGACAATTATTTCCTTCTTATAAACATCGCTATGATCACCAATTGGTAGACGATTTTGTGGCACACTCATAACGACAGCAAATAAATGAAGTGTCCTTCCTGTTCGTGCGACAATTGCACAACTGCAATTAGCAAATGAAAAACTTACAGTAAACATTGCCAAAATGTAATTAGAAAAAATTGACATTTTACACAAATTTGCACAAAAATGCAGCGGCACATTAAAAAGTCATATAAAAATTATTTCTGAGTAAAATTTAATTTGTCCGCCTACAGACGGAAATACACCTCACATACATACAGACGAGTAGATTCTAAATATATTTGCTATACTCGTATGTGCATATATGAACCCTGTAGGACAGGAAGAAGCTGGTTAGTTTTTTCGAACTACTTGCAATTGGGAAAATAGTTTTCTATTAAAAAATAAGGCAGGATATCTAAACATCGAAAAATAGTCCATTCATCAGTTTTAAAATATTTAATCTTTTAATGCGCAAGACGGCACGAAATTAATCATCAATTTTGTTTTTCGATAACATTTTTACCAAATGTAAAAAAATGATTTTAAGTGATGGTAATTATTTACCAAATAAAAACAAAAAATATATTGAGTGGTGGAAATCTTTATTTTGACTTTTACGCGCTCCATTGCTTGTCTGTTCACAAGTGCCAATAAAGTATGTCAGTTAATAATAATTATGAATAAAAGTTTAACTAAGCCCTGGCACTTAAAAATGGCAGCTTAATAAAATTTTGAATTTCCGATTTTCCAGCAACTGCTTCCTACTTCACATTCAAAATACATTTTTTTTGTACGGAAACTACTATATTCTGCAAACTGGTCTGTTTTTTTAGCTATCCAAAAAGGTAGAGGCTTTTTTATTTTAAGTTTGAGAACTTAAAATGATAATATAAAACAGAACTATTGTGGAAAAACACATGACTCTCGTACAAAATCCAAAGCACGAATTACCTGTTAGGATGCCCTCGACCAAACATTTCACGCATCACTGCAGCCCTTACAGGTCATTGGAAGGTAGGGAATCATACAGCCAGAATCAACCTCGCTTTCAATCCCATCTGGAAGAGCTGTCCAGCGGAAGGGATGAAGGAAAGTCTTTTCCACGGCTTTAAGTGAAACAACGTGCCGAGATTGATTCCGTCGTTTCAAAGACGGTGATTTCAATGTTGATGACCGTCCGCGTGAAGGAAGGCCAAAAGCCTTCGAAGACGCTGAATTGGAGGCATTGCTCAATGAGGATCCGTTTCAAACGCAAAAAGAGCTTGCTTCAGTATTAGGAGTTACCCGGCAATCAATTTCCAAGTGATTGCATGCTTTGGGAATGATTCAGAAACAAGGGACTTGGGTTCCTTATGATTTAAAACCAAGGGATGTTGAACGTCATTTTTTCGCCTGTGAACAACTACTGACGAAAAGGAAGGGTTTTCTTCATCGCTCGTGACGGGTGATGATAAATGGATTCATTAGTCAAAGAAAGTCATGTGGACTGCCCGGCCATGCTTCTACGTCTTCGCCTCGGCGGAATATTCACGCTGCGAAGGTTATGCTATGTATTTGGTGGGATCAAGTTGGTGCTATTTATTATGAACTGTTAAATTCAAGCGAAACCATCACTGGGAATCAGTATAGACTTCAATTGATGCGATTGAGCCGAGCCCTGCACGAGAAGCGGCCGCAATACGCGGAGAGGCATGAAAACGTGATTCTACAACATAACAACGCTCGGCCTCATCTTGCCAAATCCGTTTCAACCTACACGGAAACACTGAAATGGGAAATCCTACACCACCCCCCATATTCCCCAGATATTCCGTCGATCGATTATCACCTGTTCCGATCGAGGGCACATGGTCTAGCTGACCAGCAGTTCCATTCATTGAAGACATCAAAAAATGGCTTGATCCGTGGATAGCCCCAAAAGATGAACAGTTTTACCGCGACGGTATACGAGATCTACCAGAAAGATGGAAAAAAGTAGTAGCCAGCGATGGACAATACTTTCAATAATTCACTTGTAACCATTTTTTCAGAATAAAGTTGTATTTTCATCAAAAAAAACAGCGAGAACTTAGTTGCGCTCCTAATAATTCAGTTTTTTTTTATTTGAAGAATAGCTTTTAAAAGTAAAGCATGATTAACCCTTTCACGATAGAAAAATTAACACTTTCACGACCAGTAATGCAAATTCAAGGTGGCACAAATTTAATCTCTCTATCGGAAGAGACGTCCAAATGACCCAGCAATAAATTTTACGATTTTTTTGTTTTAGAAGATTGCGCAATGCTGCGCAGGTCCCATCTTTGAAAGAAATTCATAATAACTATCAAATTCGCCACTTACGTTACAGTCAATATTTTTAACTCAATGAGTTAAAAAACAAGAGTTATCCGCACAATACCCATTTTAGTGGCCACGCAAAATTACACTTTATAAAAAAAACCGAATCTGTTTTTTTTTTTTTTAATTAACAACGAAGCAGTGATGTCATATCCTAAATTTCAGCTTTAAATTTTTCCGAGATATACGAAAAAATCCATAGATAAGGGCAGCGTACCTATTTTTATGATCATATGAGCCCGGCAAACACTCTTTTCGCATTTTTACCGATGGCTCCAGGACCGAGCATGGCTCCGGCTCTGGGGTCTACGTGGAATCCAGCGGGGGGGTCTATGTGGAATCAAGCGGAGGTGTATGCAGTTCAAGAAGCGATGAACTTTGTTGTGGAAAAGCGATGAAGAGGCAGATCAATATGTGTCTGCAGCGACAGCCAAGCTGCACTTATGGCCTTAGACAGATCTCCAACCACATCAGGGGTAGTCAAGTCGGTAGACATAATAGCCTGATGCTAACATGGGTCCTGGGACTCGTGGGTATCGCGGGTAACGAGACCTCTGACTCCTTAGCTAAGATGGGCTCTAAGGCCAACTTCTTTGGCCCAGAGCCCGTTTTGCCACTCCCTTCTACGGCCACGGTTAGCAAATGGGTAACTACCACCCACGAGCGAGCTTTGCAGGCTGAGAGAGGCTGCAGATGGACTAAACTGATGTTACCTGTCATGTCCGATCGACTGTCGCAAGCCCTTCTGTCATTAAGCAGAGGGGAGTGCAGACGGCTGGTTGGACTGATGACGGGCCACTTTCTGTGGGCAAAGCACATGGAAAGGTTGGGCATCTCAGACAGTGTACTCTGCCCAGCTTGTGAAGAGGAGGATGAGACGGCGGACCACTTCCTGTGTGTCTGCCCCGCCTTCGCTCGAATCAGGTTTGAGGTCTTAGGCACTGATGTGATAAGAAGCGACCATCTTGGCTCCTTGGTACCACAAGATCTACTCAGATTTCTTCGGAGATCGGGTACATTTAAAGAAAATTAAAAGGGAATCCAAGTGTAGTGCAATGGACTTAATTAAAGTCTGAGTGCTGTACTTGCCAGTTGTCTCGACAAAAAAAAAAACAAGGTATATACTCCTTTAAAAAATGCTTTACAGTTATGCTCCTTGTGCCTTCTCTCCCAAAAATTTCAAGCAGAACGCTGTGAAAAATCGGTATTACTCGCAAAATGGATGAAAAATAATTTGAAAAAGAATGAGAAGAAACCGTAATATGTAATTGAATTTTGTATTTACGCTTCAGTCGGCCTGTTTTTAAAATTACCAATCCCCTTTGTTATGTTATTTTATTTTCCACGAAATGGTACACCATCGAGGGTATTTCTGGCATGAAAAATTTTCTGACAAAAAGAATCCGCCATTCAAGCGTGGCATGAAACTGAAGATTCTTTCATTTGAAGTGCCACAGCATAAATTGGAGGTCAAATGCCTACTAAAAAATATATGCGCCAATTATATGCATACATATGTACATATGTATGTACATTATTACCAATGTTAATGGCCTATCCGTTATTCTGGTAAAAGTTTTCCTGCTGCGATTACGCCTTTAAAGCACATTTTCAACAGGTCACTGCAATCTATATAAACTTTTCTAAGGCTTTTCTAAGGGTATCTCTTCTAATATTAATAGCTTAACTTGAGGCGTTCGGCTTGCACTCTCAATTTCTTAAGTGGTTAAATTACTATCTTAATAATAGACACTCTGTCGTTCGACTCGAAGATGTATCGTATTATTCTTTTGTTGCTTCATCTGGTGTCCCCCAATGTAGTGAATAGGTCCGTTACTATTTGTCCTCTTCATTAACGATATTTCTTTCTGTTTTTCCATGTATCATTTTCTGCTATACGCGGAAGTTCATCTACTCTCCAGCGTGGGTAATCGTTTGTTCCTTAATATTAGTAAATGTCGCTATGATTCGTATGCGAAGCCGCTAAAGACAATTAGTGAATTAAAATACCTGGGTATTTATTTTGACTCCAAGCTCAACGTCCCCATCCACATAAACTATATTATTTCCAAATAGTTCGCAATATTAGCCTTTATTCGTTGAAATAATTCTTCATTCTCTGATTCCTATACTCTCTGGGTCTTGTAGTGAACGAGGACAAAACGAAGTACCTCCTGTCATCACACAAACAGTCGGCGTACTCGCGTGTTGGCACACACTTCATTGTGGACAGTAACAGAGACTTCGTTTATCTAGGAATCAGCTTTCACACCAACAACAATGTCAGCTTTGAAATCCAACGGCGAGTTTCTCTTGCCAACAAGTGCTACTTTGGACTAAGTAGGCAGCTGAGTAGTAAAGTCCTCTCTCGACGAACAAAACTAACAATGTTCTACAAGGTTCTCACCATGCTCGTCCTAACGTATGGTGCAAAAGCTTGTACGACGACAATATCTGATGAAGCGTCGCTTGAAGTGTTCGAGAGAAAGATTCTGCGTAAGATTTTTGAAACTTTACACGCTAGCAACTGCGAGTGTCGTATCCGATGGAACAATGAGCTGTATGAGCATTGCGACGAAATCGACATATCACAGCGAATAAAGATCCAGCGGCCTCGTTGGTTGGGTCATGTCGTCCGAATGGATACAAACGCTCCGGCTCTGAAAGTATCCGATACGATACCAGCTGGTGGTCTCCTCTGCGTTGGAAAGATGAGGTGGAGAAAGACTTGGCATCACTTGGTGTTTCCAACTGCACGAGAAAGAAACGACTGGCGCGCGCTTTGTTAAACTCGCCAAAATCGCCTAAGCGGCTATCGCGCCAATTAAGAAGAAAAATACTCTCGTTCTTGGTTCGGTCCATGTTAGAATATACGGTATTCGTTTGGAGACCGTTTCATGCAGTCTATATTAATAGGTTAGAGTCTGTTCAGAGAGCTTTTGTGCGCTAAGCTTTGCGCTCGATGAAATTTGTTGATCCCATTCCGTCCCATCGCTCTCGTGGCATATTAATAAATCTCATGTCCTTTATCTATCTCATCGTCTGGAAGCATCCTGTTTGTTGATTTATAATAAATAAATATATTCATGTAAACTCTTCCATTATTGTTTTTATTTAAATTGAAAAGAATACGAAAATTACGTATGCAGTACTACTTGACCTCAACTTTATATTAACACCTTTTCCTACAGGATCTAACATAATATATATGTAATTTTTCATCATACATACACACAGACATATATGCAACGCACTTATACGCGATCGTAATTCAGTCAACACCTCGTAAAAATTACGCAAATATAAATCTTAATGAAGTCAAAAATTATGCATCTGTACATACGTGCAGCTCTATGCAGAACTGAGTGCATCACAAAAACAACAACGACCTCAAATAATTGTTTCAAATTGTGAAATGTTGCAGACAAGCATTGCAATCCGATTGCAATTGACAATTGCCCGCTTGCCACTATTGCCACATGTTTGCCATTGTTGAACACATGTGAGGCGAACACTTGGAGCTGCGTGCGTACTTCCAGAGACATGTATGTACGTACATATATATCTACATATATATGTGTGTATGTATGCATGGGTATATGTATGTAATCACATATAATTATGCATTTGCCGTAAACTTGAGGTAAATATTCGCGCTTGAATTTAATTGTAATTTGCTGGTAATGGCTGCGCGACAGCAGCAACATTGTGCTTTTAACTGTACATAGGCCTGCATGTGCATGTGTATGTTTGTAATGCCACATTTGCCGCATAATATTTTTACGACATTTCTTCTTAAAATTAATGATGACTTCGAATTTGTCACACTGCCACAACAAATAAACGACCGACAAGTAAATTGACGATACAAAAAGTTGTAGGCAGATGCTCCCTCCTAGAATTAGTGCTGCAGGCGTCATCGGGGCGAGTGAATTGTAGGCAATCGTATATGAGTATAATTATATTTAAATACATACATACACGCGTACACACACATTGAAAAATAGACATATGTATGCAGAAACGCATAGCAGAAATAAATTAGAATCCTCATCTTATTTGAAGTGAATGTGGGGTGTAAGGCGTTGGGTAAATATGAAATGTGTCACACTAAATCATCGAAGAGCATAAGCATACATTTCACTGTATTTTACTTTCTATCAGCAATGGAACTCTACAAAATTGTTTCATATGTAATCGAGACTAATTAAATCTGTAATACAAATTGTCTGAAATTGGTTGGTGTTGGTTGGTGTTGGCCAGATGCTAGCCCTCATTGGCGGTGGTGCTTGCACATGAACGCTTACACATACACTCACACATTCCAGAACACACTTTCAAGTAGCAGCGTGCGAGTGTAGAAATGAAGAATCACTTCAATGATTACTCCCTCAGAAATTTTGTCCCACTTACTTAACTAGCCTGACTGGCGCAAGAGATTCCGCGGTATTTGTAGGCTCGGCGAGTGTGTGTGGGTGTGGCCGGATTTTATTTATGAACGCAAACATTCGTACTTAGTAAATATGTCATTGTAAACATTTGCTGAGATGTGGTTGAAAATGCGGTCACCTTAAAGTGAGAAACTATGGCAAAGGAAATGCGGTTGGCTGGAGAAGAATTTATATTGATTTTTAAATTAAATTTTTTTATATATTTACTAGCAACCTACACCTGGTTTCACACAGATTTTTCATAAAAGCATTATAAGTAAAAATAAATTCTAATTAAAGAATTAAAATCATTATACCGCTCTAGTTATTCGCTTAGAATTCTACAGCTATAGAAGAGGAAGTGCTGACAAACTATACTAAAACTGACAATACTAAAGCTGTTTGCTTTAAACGTTGTAATTTTAGCCTATTACGGCGGCCGCCGTAGCTGAATGAGTTGGTGCGTGTCTACCATTCGTTAGTACACAGATTCGAGACCCCGGATATGAAACATCAAATTATTATTATTCTAATAGTGGTTGCTCTTCAGACAAGGCAATGATGACACATCTTCGAGTGTAGGTCCCTCCATTTGTGGAACAACTTCAAGCCGTACATCCCAAATAGGAGAAGAAGCTCGGCCAAACACTTAACAGAAGTGCACGCGCCGATTTTGGCTTGAAACTCACTCTTTGCTGGAGTTAAGGAGTTAGGGGTAGTCAGAGGCCCAAAAAAATGATGATTTTCAATAATTATTTTTTGATAGTCAATTGCTTTATTTCACAAAAAGAAAAACATAGCATTAATACATCATGTTCCGACTTGACTTAAGCAAAATTAAAAAAAAAAGTAATAATTGTAAAAGTTGTCACCGTTTGTGTGGAGCCCGTTTCTCAAAAATTCCCTTGCGGCGATCATCACAAGTCCTTGGAGATTCATCTAAAATCAATTGGACAAGATTAATAGATAATCTTGTACCTGATCGAAGCTTATTTTTTCAAAATTAACAATATTTCAGATTTTCGAGAAAAATATTTTTCAGATTTTCGAGAAAAAAAACCCAGTTTATTGTTAAAAAAAATGCAAATTTTGAATAAAAAAATCCTTCGATCAGGCACGAGTTTTTATGTTTTTCAAAAGCAGTATAAATTTTATTGAAATCTACTAAGCGGTTTTTAAGTTACAGTCATCACCAGTTCATTTAAAGTTTTGCTATCGAGCTTTAAAGCGCCCTAGCGCCATTTGTTAATTATTGAATAACTCGAAAAGTTGGCTGCTTAACCAACCAGCAGAGTAGTAGTAATCAGCCAATCAGAGATCTGAAAGGTGATTTACTAGCATTCAACGATGGCCAGATCCGCAGATGGAAAGAACAATTTGAAGCAATTAGCAACACTACTCTTAGCAGGAATGAGCAGCAAAATAACAGCATCCTGCTTTAGTCTAGCGGAGATCAATGATGCAATTAAGAAACTTATGCTCAACAAAATCGCGGGCAAAGACGGCATACAGCCAGAACTATTGATTGCCAGACGGCAAATTTCAGGGGCAATTCTTCATCCTCACATCACCGCCACCTGGGACCATGAAGAGCTGTGTCCGTCTTCAACAAAAAACATCATCATGAAGCTGTCCAAGAAAAGAGATTTGGATAACTGTCGAGGAATAACTCTGCTTCACGCTATCTACAATATTGTAAGCACGATCATGCAAACCACACTCCAATATGTCGAACGCTCCTTATGAGAAGAGCAAGAAGGATTTCGCCTTCATCGAAGCTGTGTGGACTAAGCCAACACTCTTCGCAGCATAGTTGAACAATCAGTTGAGTAGCGCTCCCCGCTTTGTTGACTTTAAAAAGGCATCCGACACAATCAAATCAGACGCAATATGGCTGGCGTTGAGTGGACAGGGAGCTCTTGCCCAGAACCATGTACGATGAAAGAGTCTTGTCGAGGCCTTGTGTTTCCGAGCCGAGTGAACAAGGAAAAAAACATGTAGATACATACGAATGTGCATTTAAAATTTTTACTCAAGTATACCACGTTCAACTTCACTAAAACATTACACAAATTTTTCCTCAGAGCACCAAGATACATTAACTCGGCAGTGCCCTCCCGCCCGCCATCCATTCCTGATATAGAACACGTTCGCTCTAAGTACTCCAACAAGAGCTTAAATTAACTTTTGAATATGCAGATAATGCATCAGGTATTCGTCTACTATCACTTTTTCTCTCAGGTGACTTGAAATGGAGTCCATCGAAGTGATTCTTCAAAACTTCATTTACGTACATTTTGTATTTTCTTTAAAGAATTCTCAACTCGGTGCGTTTTTTTTTTTGTTTTTTTTTTTGCATTTGCAAATACTTTTTATTAAACCCTTGAATAATAAATGTATTTGTGATGGCGCTGTGCCGGCTCCTTTGACTTTGATCTCCTCAAAGAGGCGACAATAAATTGCTCAATTATGAAATATTAACTTTCCAAAAAGGGAAAGTTAATTATTCATTTACGCATATAGCCGCACATGGATGTCTACATACATACGAGTGCGTATGTAATGCCATTGTAATACTGGCGGCCTCCATGACTATCTTAAATGATGGAGTGAACAACTGTCGAAATGCCTGTGGTCGTGCTCGCGGTTAATGAGGAAAGCCGCTAATTAGAATGCTGAGCAAATGTAAAGCAAGCAGACTGCGTTCAATAGTGCAGCATGAAGAAGGGGAAAGAACTCCAGAAAGAACCCCAGCACGCGCATCATCACCAGTGCCATCAATAGGCGGCACTGAGGCATATCAACAGGATCTCCAGGGATGTCAGCGCGGCAATCGCACGGTCTGACAATCCATTCAATCTGGCAGTCGTACTAAGTAATCTCCCAGGAAAATTAATAATTTTTCAAAGTCTAAAAATATCGAACGCGCTAGAACCTCGATTTGGCTGGCGAAGGGATGAACATACATTCATACCTACCTACTCGTATGTGTGCTCACACCAGGAAATATATGAATGTATGTGTGAAACAATTTGTATAGGTACTGGCACAACATATTTTCAGCGCGAATGAGTTCAAACACTGTCGTCCAGATGCACCAATTTTATGGTGGCTACCCAGCAGCTTAGGATGCGATTGGTCTTTCCTTCCTGTGCATTCGTCTTTGTACATACAGTGGCAGACATAAAAGTCCGGACAACTCATAAAATTATGGTGTTTGCTACTTTTATTCCTTAATTCCAAGTGAAATACAATTAAAAACGTCTTGACTCATCTTATGTCGGATTTAAGTTGTTTTCAACTTTGCGCCCTATACCAAAGTCTCACCGTGAGGAGATGATCAACTAACATCTAAGGTGGTCATCTCACTGGTTAATGGCGTCGGGCAATGACATCTTTGACTTGTGTTCCAAAGTGAACGTTTATTTCGCAGGCCTTTCTAGCTTTTTGACTACGAGGAATCTCCAACTTTCCTTCACTAAATCCATGGTGACTCTCTTTTCCACCTGGACGAAGGAGGTCAAACTCCAGCTAAAGGTGAATACTAACCCTTAACGCCAAAATGTTGCGCTTCACTTTTGATAGTTTGCTCCCCTTTTCAGCGCACAAAACGGCAATTACCACTGAAGAAGAGCTTCAACTGCTTCGCGAGATCCGCGTAAATTTGGCCCAACTAGGTTCTGGATGTTGTAGCAGGTTAAACTCTTACTTATCAAAAATCGGCGCCGACATACCCAACATACATATGTTCGGCATGTGAAGGCACCTTAAACCCATTCACCTAGCACCCTTTCCCTCTGGACCCATCCTCCCGAAAGGGCACGTTTCCTGGGTGTATGGTTAGGTGAGTTGGATGTCGAATACAATCGGTGGCTACACCGCACTGGCAAGGTTTAGTAAACTGCTACAACAAAAATAACATGTACAAATGAAGTTGGTGACGTGAATACATAGTCCATTCCTCCCAAATGGCAACCTAACCTTCACATGATACAAACGAGACTCTAGCGACCGAGTTAAGGCGGGATAACTATTCCATAAGCGACATGGAAATTTCTATGCTTAGAGGAAAACCGGGAAACTCGGCTCGGACACAGAAGGCCAATCTCCTACTCATCTTAAATTAACAAATTACAGATGCCAGAGGCCCTTTGTTCCACCTAGAAACTACGTGGAAATATGTACGTATATATATAAAATCTCGCCTAATCGACAGTAATTTTTCAAAGTATATTTTCCGATTTCTCAAAATATTTGGGGTCGCTCTCAGCCAAAATATATGAACTAAATATTTTTCTTAGACATCAAGTGGAGCTTCCGTAAGGCTAGTCATCGACATCGCGGCTAAATAGACTGATATCCCATTGCCTGCACACTTCTACCTGGTGAGTTAGGATCATTTTTTTTTTTTTTTTAGATCATTAGTAAGAAATTTCCGTTACTGGCTAATGTAAAAGCTTGATAGCTTCTCAGATGTCGCCAATACGCCGATGGTTAGAAAGCCTTTGCTACCTTGCATGTCTGGCTGAGCTGACTCGAGGCCAATACATTTAAGAGCAGACAACAGATTCAGTCATGGATTCACCAGTCAGTCAACTGATAGCAATCTCAGCATTGAAAGTACTGAAGTGGTTCGGAGGCTTAAAGTTAAGTTTGTTGGAAAGCAATTCGCAAGAGACTGCTCAAACGTTCCCGTTCATTACTCCTTAGAGAGGATGTGCGTAGACAAAGATGATCTTTGGCTCAACGTCAATGTACACTGGCCCGTTGAAGAGAGGATGAACTGGATGTTTTCAACAATTTTAGCTCGCGCCTCTTTTTTTGACACGGAAGCTTTGCCTATAAAATCTACGGATGCAGCACTTAGCTTTAGATCAGTTTTTGTTACTAACTTCAGCTGTTTAATCGACATAGTGTGCTCCTACAAGTTCCAAACTAGCGAGACTCGGCACCACACTTCCTAACGAGAATACTGAAAATGGTATTGGTTTACCCAAACATGTATAAGTACAAACATATACATGACTTCTGCAGAAACTGTCTAAACGAAGAAGAGAAAAAGACAATATCGTAGCTTCTGTGCCATTGGTCTGCTCTATGCACCAGGCTCTCCACTTTAAGTAGAAAATTGTTTAATGATTTATAAGATCTGAACACTGCGAAGCATCTCCGAACTTCGGTGGTGGAATCAGCAGTAATACCTATAACAATGTCAGCTTTGGAATCCCACGGAAAATCTCTCTTGCCAACAAGTGCTACTTTGGACTAAGTAGGCAATTGGATTAGTAAAGACCTCTCTCGACGAACAAAAATAACATTCTATAAGGCACTCACCACGACCGTCCTAACGTATGGCGCAGAAGCTTGGGCGATATCAATATATGATGAGGCGTCACTTGAAGAAAGATGCACTGCGGAAATAAAAGACCTTATAAATTTTTTTAAAAACACATTGGTTTTAGGGCTTCTCAATGGGCTATGCACCTGAATGTATCTCATAGTAGACAGCCGGTACAATCTAACCTAACCTAGAATGAACCATAAAGCCAAAAAATAAAAAATCTTAAACGGAAAGCCCCATCTTTTACTAGTGCTCTCCTCGCAGCAGTATAAGGAGCTGATGCCTTGTGAATTCTCTCGGATTATCTCGATAGTTCTTTTGATTTTCCTGGATTAGCTTTGATTGCTTCACCTATTCAAAAAACACTAAGAATCACCATCGATTGAAACAGATTGGGCGCTATTCGCTAAATCTTACAACTTCTCACTCATTACCTGGCGCCTCAGTAGAATTAATGGCTAAGGACTAGCCTCGTCCAAGGTAGTAGTCACTGGGCTGTCTCTACTCACAATTGAGGTATTCACAACTTTTCCATTGCGATGAAGGCATTGTTTTTACTGGTATGCCTATGACCTTGAATTATGTTTGTTGCTGTAGAAACATTCTCTACGACATTGAATATTTATAATCCCTCAAGCACTTGCCACTCCACAATTTTATAATCCTCACAATGTCAGTATGAAATTAGTTGTCTAAATGACAAAATTGTCATATTTCCTGTAAACTTCTATACTTCTTATCCGGATTTTTATAGCCACCACTGCATACGAAACTACACGAAAGTATTTTTGTAGTATGTGCATGGATTTGTGTGCTGCTTTTACAATTTATTACCACTCAATTTGACGTTTTGACATAACAACTTGTTGTTCGTTGCTCTTACACTTCATTCTTTTTCTTTTTGGTTGCGCTATTACTGCGGCTAGTTTCTTGTTGTTGTTCTCTGCTCTATTGCTATTGGGCTGATTGACTTTTTTTTCTTGTCGGCAGCCGATTTTCCTTTGACATTCGAAACTCATTGCCGACGGCTAATTAGATTATTTGTCAATTTGTGTGTTGGTGCTTTGGGGATATTTTGACGCTGCTTTAGCAGTTTTTTCTGGGTTCTCACTTACGGCCTCCTGTCACCCAGTGCTACAAAAGTAGGTGGGCCCATTCTCACACCAATGAACTGAGTGAGAGCTGACTTTGCTGAAATATCTGACATTTTCCTATTAACTCGAAACGCACCGTATGACCTGTGCAAAGTATTCAGTGGGAAATCGGAAATAGTTTTATTAGTGTTGTGCATTTTTTTGTTTATTATTATTATTTTTTTTTTTTTGGTTATATTAGTTTCGTTCTAGTTTGTATTTTGGGGGCCGACTACGAGTTAATTAGGTTTTCAATCACTGCCTGTTATATGGAAATGTTTTGATTTGCTCTTCTAGTCCATTTATAAGGCTTATATGATATATAAAATCGAGGTGCATTGTAGGTTGCTCAGAGTGGGAAGAGGAATCGATTTATTCATATTTATTTATTTATTTAATCAAAAGTTATTTTGAAGTAGAAGTTTTGAACTTTTTAATCAGAATCCTCAGAAAAATTGAAGGTGTTAGGTGTTTGGCCGAGCTCCTCCCCCTAGTTGTAATGTACGACATGATGTTTTCCCCCATAAGGGCAATGCATTTTTATGCGGAGCTTTTTCAGTCAGAAGTTTCCAGGCTTCTCCGCTTCGCATTGCTTTCATAACACAAATAAGAATCCGTTGGCTTAAGATCTGGATCAAAGAAGATCGTCCTACCGCAGCACATGTATGTACATACCTTATCCGCCCGAAGGCTGACCATTCACAAATGTAATGGAACGCAATTTCGTCATCTGCTAGCCATATTTCACTTAAAACTTAAGGTATGAGATAATAAATCCCGTGATTAGGCCAGCAATAGTCTGCAAATCATGTTGGCCCAACATCAGCAGAAGTTTAGTCTGAGGTGAGGCATTAGGAAACGTTTCAGATTTCATTTAGTTTTGTTTTCACGACAAGAACATCTAGCTTTTGTTTATATATTGCACCACGGTACGTTTTACACGTCAAGTCAGTCAAATGCGTTGCCGCAACGGACCCAATATTGCCCAAAATTACTAGGCATTTACTTTACAAGCAACAAATACATAGTGCAGAGTAAACACTGTTCGCAAATAGCCCTCGTGCATGCAAGAACAAGTATTTTCTTCGTAAACTTTCAATTGCTTCAAAGGAAATTTACAGGCCATTGACTTCAATTTAAGTTAAAAACAAACAATTTGATTATATTTTTTTAATTTTTTCTCATTTTTTTATATATATTTATTTCCTTTTTATTTTTTACTTTCTATTTTTTTAATTTTTTATATTCTTTTACTTTTTATTTTTTATTATCTATTTTTTTAATTTTTTTTTATATTTTTTATTTAATTTTAACTTTTTTATTAAGTGAGCAACTAAGTTGTTTGGTAATAGATGACGTCAGCAGTGTGTGCTAGTCGATTCTAACATAACATAAACGTCATAAACCAAGCTTAGACATATGGTAAACAAATTACTCCGACACATTAGTTATTTTGTTTTTTTTTATCATATATAGGGTGTTTTTTTAGAGGTTAGGTTTTCAAGATGAAATAAAACGTATATAATTTAATGTTATGGCCAAGAATTTAGCTTGCCATTATGTTTTGAAAATGATTTCGGGCAAGTGGCCGCCGCGGCTGGCTCGAATAAATTCCAGCCGAGAGGCCCAATTTTCGACCACTTTTTGCAGCAATTGGGGCCGTATGTCAGCAATAACGCGCCGAATATTCTCTTCCAAGACGTCAATCGTCTCGGGCTTATCTGTGTAAACAAGCGACTTCACATAGCCCCACAAGAAATAGTCCAGCGGTGTTATATCGCACGATCTTGGAGACCACGCCACACCAAAAGTTTCCTTCAATAAATCGGTTGTTGCGTTGGCTGTATGGCATGTAGCGCCGTCTTGTTGGAACCAAAGGTCGTCCACATCAACATCGCCCAATTTAGGCACGAAAAAGTCATTAATCATGGCTCTATAGCGCTCTCCATTGACTTTAACATTATGGCCGGCTTCATTTTTAAAGAAATATGGACCAATGATTCCCTCTGCCCATAGAGCACACCAAACAGTTACTTTTTGAGGATGTAACGGCGTCTCAGCAATTGCTTGTGGATTATGTTCACTCCAAATGCGACAATTTTGCTTATTGACATATCCATTCAACCAAAAGTGAGCTTCATCGCTGAACAAAATTTTCTTCGATGCGTTGCGCGAACCGAACCATTATTTTCGTAATAAATTTGCACGATTTGCAAACGTTGTTCAGGTGTAAGTCTATTCATTATGAAATGGCAAACCAAACTGAGCATAAATCAAGTGACAGCTGTCAAAAAGACCATCTACGAAAAAAGTAGTGCCAACTTGAAAACCTAACCTCTAAAAAAAACACCCTTTACTTTTGGTTTTGTGAAAATATCTGATTTTGCGCCGAATAATCGTCATTTGCGGGAAGTGTTGATTTTCCTCTTTCATTCAAAAAAAAACGGCGGCTGAAACGTATCGAGAGCTACAAAATGTTTATGGAGACGTTGCTGGTCTCGTCACTTCAAAGACGGTGATTTTAATGTTGACGGCCGTTCGGGTTAAGGAAGGCCAAAAACCTTCGAAGACGCTGAATTGGAGGCATTGCTCAATGAGGATCCGTGTCAAACGAAAGAAGAGCTTGCTTCAGTATTAGGAGTTACCCGCCAATCCATTTCCAAGCGATTGCATGCTTTGGGAATGATTCAGAAACAGGGGACTTGGGTTCCTTATGAGTTAAAACCAAATGATGTTGAACGTCGTTTTTTCGCCTGTGAACAACTACTCCAACGGCAAAAAGGAAGGGTTTTCTTCATCGCTCGTGACGGGTGATGAAAAATGGATTCATTACAGTAATCCAAAGAAAAGAAAGTCATGGGGACTGCCCGGTCATGCTTCTATATACGTCGTCGCCTCGGCGGTATATTCACGCTGCGAAGGTTAAGCTATGTATTTGGTGGCACCAAGTGGGTGTTTTTTATTATGAACTGTTAAAACCAAGCGAAACCATCACTGGGGATCGGTATAGATTTCAGTTGATGCGATTGAGCCGAGCACTCCACGAGAAGTGGCCGCAATACGCGGAGAGGCATGAAAAAGTGATTCTACAGCATGACAACGCTCGGTCTCATGTTGCCAAACCCGTTTAAACCTACACGGAAACATTGAAATGGGAAATCCTACTCCACCCGCCATATTCCCCAGATATTACGCCTCTCGATTATCACCTGTTCCGATCGTCGGCACATGGTCTAGCTGACCAGCAGTTCCATTCATATGAAGACATCAAAAATGGCTTGATCCATGGATAGCCCCAAAAGATGAACAGTTTTACCGCGACCGTATACGAGATCTACCAGAAAGATGGAAAAAAGTAGTAGCCAGCTTTGGGCAATACTTTCAATGATTCACTTGTATCCATTTTTTCAGAATAAAGTTGTATTTTCATGAAAAAAAACAGCGAGAACTTAGTTGTACAATATTATTGTCTTTTATTTCATTTTATTTTAATTTCTTCTGCTTTATTTCGTTTTATATTGTTTGTCTTTAATTTATTTAATTCGGTTTTATTTTATTTGGCATTCTCTTATTTTATTCTGTTTTATTACATTAAATATTTTTATTTATTTTCATATTATTATTTTCATTTCATTTTTCTTCATCTTTTATTTTTTTTCATACTCTTATTGTATTTTATTTCATAATTTTTGTTTTTTTCATTTTAGTTTTTTTTTATTAATTTTTTTCATACTTACATTTCAATAAATTTTTCCTTCATTTATTTAATTACAATTTTTTACTTTATATTATTTTCTCTTTGTTTTTATTTTAATGTATGAATTAAATTTAATTAAATTTTTTATTTTATATTATTTTAAATTGAAAAATTTATTTACGAATAGCGTACTTGCAAGTATTTTCTTAACAAACTTTCAGTTGTTGGAAATGAAAATTACATAGCCATGATTTTATTTTAACTTAAGAAAAAAAATTATTTATTTATTTTTTATATTATTTTACTTTTTATAATTTTTTTAGTTTATATTATTTTTTTATTTCATTTTATTTTATTTTCTTCTGTTTTATTTTATTTTATTGTGTCTTATTTCATTAAATATTTTTATTCTCAATTTCTTCTCTTTTTTATTTTAATTGATTGCATTTTATTTTATTGAATTTTTTACTGATTTTTTATTGTATTTTACTATATTACATTTTTTATGTTGTTTTTTTGTTTGTTTTTCATTTGAGTTTTCAATTTTTTTTTTAATTTTGCCTCAATTTTTTTAATTAAGTTTTTACTTTACATTATTTTCTTTTTGTTTTTATCTTAATGCAAGATTTTTATTTTTTACATTGTTTTATTTTAAATTGAAGAGTTTTTTGCGAGTATCTACTTGAAAGTATTTTCTTAGCAAACTTTCGATTGTTTCAAATTTACAGAGCCAAGACTTTATTTGAACTTAAAAGCGAACATTTTTATTTATTGAAATTTTTTTTATTTTCTATAATTAATTTTTTTATTTTAATTAGGTTTTATTTTCATTTTATTTAATTTTTAATTGTGCTCTATTTGGTTCAATTTTATTTATTTAGTTATTTTTACTTTTCTTTATTATTATTATTAAATTAATTTTACTTAATTTATTTCAGATAATTTATTTCTTTATATTACTTTCTTTGTGTTTTTATTTTATTTATGACTTCTTTTTCAATCAAACACGAACAATTTTATTTAATGTTTTTTTTGCATTATTTTATTTTTAATTATAATAATTATTATTATTATTTGCAAGAGCGGCAGCCGGGGGCGCAAAGTGTTTAATTCAATTTTATTTTATTCGAAATTATTTTATTTTGTTTTATCATTTATTGTTATCATTTAATCTTATTGCAAGAACTTTTTTATTTTTTTTTTACATTTTTTATTTTTCATATGATTTTATTATTATAACATCAATTTTTTTATTATATGTTTTTTAAGAAATGTTTTACTTATATTTTTTGTTAATTTACTTAATATTTTTCTTATTTCCTTTTTATTTTATTTGCTTGTACTGCATTTAATTGTAATGCATTACATTTTATTGAATATTATTTATTGTACTTTGTTTAATGGTGTAGCATTTGGTTCTTACGCATTTACCGAAGTTCTTTTACGATCTAAGTTATGACTGCGACGCCTGCATCTCGTATAGTCAAAATTTACCAACAGATGGCACCCAAGTCGTCATCAGAGACATGGCATCAAAGAATGTTAATGGATTAACATTCTGTGGCAAAATTAGATAATTTCGAACAACAGGTTGAGGTATTTGCTTAAAATCTCTCTATTCTTGTTTATTCGAAAAAACTTCGAACATTCGGAAGAACGAACGAACTTCGATTTCATAAATCAATAAAATATAAATCAATGTCCCAGCCGAAAGCCTCTGCTGCCAGCGCTGCGTCAGCTTGAGTTTACTGATAATTTTATTATCATGTAAGCTTTTAAAAATAAAAGAATAAATAAAATAAAATGTATGTAAATCAATCTTCTCTGGAGCGACTTGGCATTAAATTTTCAACTAATATCTATTCTAATTTAAATTCTTCGCCATGTGAGACACTCTGTAAACTACTCGCGGCATTACTACTCTACACGATTGCTCGCAGGGAACTAATGACTCGAGGAGGAGATTCGGCACTAGCCCGATACAATTTACTCTGAAATTTTATACTCGGCGCTCTGCATCGATAGCAAGGAGCAAAAATGCATTCCACATTCAGGCAATTTGTTATTTGTTACCCTGGCAGCGAAAGTGAAATCTGAGACATGCGCTGTTGAAGTCGTACACACACACGTTTAAACCCATCTAATCATTTATTTGTATTGACGCCTCTCTGAAAGCAGTCGGGATGGCTGCAAAAGTAGGATATGAAATTTCAGTTCAGTGGAGTGCTCAAATAAGATGGGTTGGTAATGCAACAAACAATAGAAATTTCCATTCGCACAAATACATATATAATTACAATGATGCTTGACGCCCATTTTAAGAAGGGCGTCTAAAATATTCTCAGCTCTCGCTTTGAAGTTCAAAAATAAACAAAATCTGTTCTGATTCCCATTCGAAAGTATTCGAAATGTACACCCCTGCACCAAGATGAACACTTATATTATAAAACTAAGCGAACTCGCATTATTCAAACTCTCTTTAAGGCCATTCAAAGAACGTATCCTCAAAATTCGAAGAGTTGTACGAGTTTAAGATGAACAAGTTACAGAGGAAATGCGCTGCTGGAGCATAGTAGTGGTCCTGCAAGTGTTCTAAATTAATTGTTACTTTGGTTGTAGCAGTTCACTAGGATCAGAGCAAAGCTGAGCGAGCAATAGAACTTTTGCTGAAAGGTTATATGAAAAAATTTCAGTCCAATCAGTGCAAAATTCAGGGAGTTCCAAACATTTTTCCGTGGAGATTTCACAGTTTTGTTGTTTTGCGACCGAGTTTCATGATTTTTATATATTTGGAAAGGCTAACGCTTCCGCAATAATGTGCCAAAATTTCAAGCCAATCTGAGCAAAGCTGAGCGAGTTATAGCGCTTTTACTGGAAGGTAATGTGTCAAAGTTTCAGGCCAATCAGAGCAAAATTAAAGGAGTTACAGACATTTTTCCGAGGAGATTTGACAGTTTTGTTGCTTCATTCGATTTACATGACTTGTACATAGTTGGAAACCCTAATGCTTGTGCAAGAACCTCCCGAAATTGCAGGCTATTCGGGGCAAAATCTGTACGTATCTTCACCAATGAAATAAAAATAAATACATGAACTTTTTAAATTCTCTCACTTATCGAATTGTATAAAAAAAATGTTTGGTCGATTGGAAGCCGTTTTGGTCGGTTTTTAAGATGGATTTGGTCGGAAAAGAAATTCTTGAGTGGCAACCATGTCAGGCAGCGAGGCATTCGGCTACGTCGGCCGATGCATACGTATTCATTACACTTGAATTATTTTCTGTGTATTGGATTCAGAAGTGCCTAAAAGTATACCACGGAGAGTGTCAATATGTCAGTTTGTTGATTTGCCTCAGAATTTAAGAACAACCGATCGACCGATTATTTCTGTGGCAAGAGGGTTTGAGTGCGATTTTAGTCGTGTGTTGTGTGATGTGGCATATTTTCGTATTTCTTTAGTTTTTTTTTTTGAAATTTAACTAATAAAAAGGAAAATATAAGAAGTGTTACTCATCTTGGATAAAAATTTTTTAAATTAAATTTTTCAAATTTGCTTGATTATAAATCACTGGCCAACTTGAATCCGTTTATTAGCTTGGTAAGTATGTTTTTCCCAAATAATGAGCATGCCGTTTTGTGATTAGAATGCCTATGAATTATAAATAAATATAATAATGCCTTTTAAATTTCAAGAATTCACTTATTTCTTAGGCAATCCCACTAGTTAGATTCCTTAATTGAAAATACCAGTTATTTCCTTCTTTATTGCTCTTTTTGGCAAACCTGTTACATCACCTTGCTCAGCAGCAACTCAGCATCAGAGAAAGTTCAACTGACGTAATAAAATTCGCGAGCAACACTCGCCATGTTCAAAAGCAATTCGTTCAAATACGATTCAAATTGGATCTAATAAGATGTTTGCACGGTGAACTTAATTCGCGATTTTTAGAACATGAGTTGCACATTCTCAGTTTTAGATGTTCTCTGTTCAGCATTAGCCGCACTAATTCTAGTCACAAGAAATTGAAAAGTTATGGAAGTTGCGTTGAATAATTCATCAACGATTTGAGAATTTTTATTTTTGCGACCACATTAACAAGCAAAATTTTGAGTCGGGATATTTTCGAGTGGTTGTACATAGAGTAGCCGCTGCATACCAAGCTTGGGACTATTTGTTGAAGGCAGAGCTTCGGAGACATGCTAACAATTGTTCTCTTTGATAACACATTGAATAATTAGATTTGTATGTATGTATGTATGTACGAGGTGTATTCAAAATTTAAGATGAATTTTCAAATTTCGCGGGTTACGTACATTCGACTATCGATTATCATTACTTTTCATGTTGGTACGCTTGGCTGGAAGATATGTTCACGGTTTTAGTAATATAGCATATTTAGTTTGCTTATGAAAGGTATAAATAAGACAAGAGTTTTGCATGTTCGGCGATTTTCTGCTATCGAAAGAAATGGATCAAAGAAGGTGCGTCAATTTTTCTGTACAAAATAGAATTAAGTACTCAAAAACACTTGAAATGTTAACAGTGGCGTACGGTGAGAGTACTGTGAGTCAAAAAATTCTTTACAAGTGGTACAAGCTTTTCACAGAAGGTCGAGCACATCGAAATGTTGAGAAAGTTAAAAAAATTGTTATGGAGTATCGTCAAATCACAGTTAGAGAAGTTTTTGAGGATGTCGGCATACGGATTGCATCATTCCATGCAATTTTTTCGGAAATTTTGGGCATGGAGCATATGGCAGCGAAGTTCGTTCCGAAATTGCTGAATTTTTACCAACAATAACGTCGCATGAGTATCGCTCAGGAATTGTTGAATGACGTAAATGATGATTCAGATTGGGTCATAACTGGTGACAAATCATGGGTGTATGGTTATGACATCAAAACCAAAGTCCAATCGTCCCAAAGGCTGAGTCCAGGGGAGCCAAGACCAAACAAAACACGCCAAGTTCGATGAAATGTCAAGGTGTTGCATACTATTTTCTTCGATTACCATGACGTAGTGCATCAGAAGTTCTTACCACAAGGCCGTATGGTAAATAAATAGTATTACCTTGAAATTATGCGCCGTTTGCGTGAAGCAATACGAAAAAAAGGCCCGGAGTTGTGGGGAAAAAATGCATGGCTTTTGCATCATGATAATGTACCTGCTCACTTATCTTTGCTTGTGAGAGATTATTTGGTCAAAAGCAACACCGTTAGCATGCCTCAGCCACCGTATTCATCAGATTTGGCTCCCTGCGACTTTTTGCTGTTCCCAAGATTGGCATACCAAAAAGTGCATATCAGAACTGTTCCGAGGATTGGAAAAAACGCTGGTGTATTATATCTGAGGGGTACTACTTTGAAGCAGATAAAATAGAAATTGATGAATAAATAAATATTTTTTGAGAAAAATGAAAATTCACCTTATTTTTTGAACACACCTCATACATCACTCATTACACAGGTCTGCGAAATCTCGCTTTTTTACAGTTTCTAAAACCACTATGGGTGCTTCCTGAAGGTTCTTTTATGCTGAAAACGAATATGACCTTGAAAATGCTCCTGCACGTCAGGATTTTTGGCAATTTGAGGTTAAATAGTCAAAAAATGCAGATTTTGGCCATTTTTTTAATTTTTTTTTTAGCAAGGTAAAGTTTTTTTTTTTAATTTTCCACAACGGCAGCGCAAAGTACTACCCTTTAGCTTAATATTTTACGATTAATATAAAAAAAGTTATTATATTTTGAATTGGAGACTTTTAGATATGCAAATTCAACCTTTCTAACTCTCTAACGCCCCTATAAAGGGCGAATTCAAAATAGTATACCTTTTTTTATATTAATCGCAAAAATATTTTTAAAAATGGATTTTAAAGCTGAAGAGTAATACTTTGCGATGCCGTTATGGAAAATTAAAAAAAAACTTTACCTTTGCCAAACTTGCCAAAAATCCTGACACGCTGGAGTATTTTCAAGGTCATATTCGTTTTCAGTACAAAAAAACCTTCAAGAAACACCCATAGCCGTTTTAGAAACTGTACCTCGCAGGTCTGTGTTATTATACTCGGCAAACTCTCTTGCCTGGGTTGGCTACCATTGCAAAGTAGTCAGTAAAGAAAAGATGGATAGACAAGGGAAGGCCTGGACGAATAGAATTCCTGGACCATTGAGATTAATACAAAGATAAATTAGTCAGTATCTTGTTGTGGTTGTAGCAGTTCTTTAAGCCCTGTCATTATAGCGTAGCCACTAGTCATCATCGTCTATCATATCTAACGGGTTCGGTCCAAATGAATAGGGGTACTAGGTGAGTGGGTTAAGGGGCATGTGAATAGTTGGTTAGTGCCTTGAGGGGTAACTTAATAGATAAGGGTTTAACCTACTGCAATATACTTAAGGGAATTGTATCCAGACAACGCGGTTCTCACCAGACAGCTGAAGCTCTTCGTCTGCGACGGGTGGCTGTTGTACCCTGACGATGGCATTCGCAGGTAGGGAGTTTAGGAAGGCGATAAAAGACTCCCGATGAACGCCGTTTAATGCTTGCCTATATACTGTCCAGCAGAGATTGCTGACTAAACATGGAGATGTAGGAGAGACATCAGTAGGCATCCCTTGGCTGCCCTGATGACAATATTCAGATGATTTTGGAGCTTCCCCAACTGCAATCACTAGCACCAGGCGACCAAATAGGCGACGCATAATCCAGAACCGATATACCGATTAGCGATTGAGAACCTTGTTGCGGTTTTGGACCTCAGTGGCAATCGCCGTTGCATGCGCGGAGTAGGAGAGCAATTGAAGGTGATCCTCAGTAGTTTAGTGTTGTTTACAGTAGGTAGTAGTGTATTGTCGACTTTCAGCTTTAATTGCAAATGAACCTTTTTTGCCTTTGTTAAAACACTCCTAGAGATTCCTCGCAGTAAAAAGGCCAGAAATACTGCAGATACATATATAAGCCATCGCTATAATTGTTGGACGCCATCATCGAACAATCGTCAACGTACTACATATATGAGAATAGTGAAACTCCCTGTGGTGGCTCAGAAGCTTCGATGTGTAGAAGTTGAAAAGCAAGGGTGACAGGCCATCCTCCTCTGTTTTGAGCTTTGATCTCAAAAATTACAGGCGATTGTCTACTACTTTGCGGGCCACTTCTTCAGTCCTTGCGGGGGGTGGGTAGACTGTTGAATATAAAGGGTGGTTAAATTTCAAGGGCCGATGTTGAATGTGAACCACACCTAAACGTCAACGACACCGTTGGACTTCTTTCTTTGGGGTTATTTGAAAGAAAAGGTGTACGTCGATAAGCCAGCAACAATTCAAGAGCTAAAGGATGAGATAATTCGGCACATTAACGGCATAGAACCTTAAGTATGCCTCAGCGTCATCGAAAATTTGGACCATTAGCTGGAGGGGTGCCGCCGAGGCCGCGGCGGCCATTTGGCCGATGACACACTTGACCACCCTTTATTAATTGGTGGCGTGGAATGGCTAACAGTATCGAAAGTCTTCGATAGGTACAGCGCTTTTAGCACAGGCCTACCGCTGGGGCGGTTTATGGCGTTCAGGGTTGTGGTAGTACCGTACACTTTACGGAAACATTGCTGGTTAGATTCGTAAAGAACGAGTGTAGTATCTTCTTTAACTCTATCTCTAACTCTAAGAGAATATTGTGAGAAATCGGCAGGCAAGCACCAATGCATTAATATTTGTTTAAACCGATCCGAAGATTTTCTAAATGGACTGAGAACGGAAGTATTAGTTTGGGGAAAAATAAATCAATTATTTTCTCGGTAAATGGCTGTAGTGTTCGATATCTCGTTAAGTGTCGATTAAATAATTTAAAGTTTATGCTCGTTGTCAAGGTGATATATCACACTAAAAAAATGTGTATGCTATTTTTCGTTTGGTCCATTCAGTTAGGAGTTACAGAGTGTTAACAATGAAAGAACGCAAAGAGAAAATTCGGTACATTTTGCACTATTTCTTGGATAAAGGCGAGAATGCAAGCCAGGCCGTTGAAATTGTGAATAGTGTTTATGGTTTCCCCGATTGCGCGCCATTTTGGTTTCGTCGATTTCGTTAAGGCATTTTTGATGTTAAAGAAAATGTCGATAAAATCGCAGAAATAATCGAACTTGACCGGCATGTTAGTAGTCGTAGCATCGCCCAGGAGCTAAATATCGACCATAAAACAGTTTTGAACCATTTGCGCAAAAATTTACGCAAAAATAATGAATTTCTTCTTCCCCAGACTATTTTTGAAATGTCAACACAACAATGACTTCGTACTGGCTCATAGGAAGACATGAGTCAATTTAATTCAATCCACTGCTGTCCAACGGATAAAAATTATGTAGGCGATTGTACGATTTGTTATCTGCATATTTATTTTTATCTACATTATTTATTTATAGGTAATTTGTGATTAAATTTACATACCCCCTCTTCAAAAAGTTCGCAGAAATCAATTGGTTTGAATTTTTTTTTCAATAAAGTGAAAGAAAAGTTGATTAAAAGCCTCAAATTAACCATCAGAGGGCTAGCAAAGAATTTGAACATTGCTTATGTATCCGTTCAAGGCGTTGTGGTTAATGATTTGGGGTTGTGCTGTGTTGTTCCAAAATTCGTCCCAAAAGTCATGAATTTCACGAAAAAAGGCACCTCGTTGATAGCGCCATAGACATAACTTCTAAGGCCGAATCGTACCTAAAAATCGTCGAATGCATGGAAAGGAGGCGTGGATTTATGAGTACGAAACGCAATTCAGACCAACAAAAACGTAATTTTCAGTAAAAAAAAAGAATGCGATGCTCAAGGTTTCTACTGATTTCAACTGTATTGTACACCACGAATTTTTGCCGGAAGGTCTGCGAGCCTTGAAGACGATTATTTGGGCGTTATGAAGGTTTTACGTGAAGCCATTCGCCAAAAAAAGAACGGATTTGTGGGAAAACAGGAAAAAAGGATTTGTGCACCTCAATAACGTATCGTCGCACAGTATCATCATCATCCGCGAATTTTTGACCAAAAACGAATCGAATACCATCCAACAGCCATCGAATTCACTTGATATCTATATGGCTCCCTGCGACTTTTTTCTGTTTGATCGAGTCAAAAAACTTCTATGTGAAAGACGTTTTAACAGTTGAACGGATGTTCCGGAGAAAAAACTCGTATTTTGAGTTTTCGGAATTTATCTCACTTTTTTTTAATATTATTTATATAAGATAGTAAATTTATTTTAAAATAATTAAGGTATTCTATTATCCATAAATTAGTTTTGACCAGGGTTGCGTGCTAATTGATTCTTAAATGGATATTAAGTTGACAAAACTCAGTAAACATTTTATGACATAGCTTATAAAAAATACCCTAAAGTTTATATCAGTTTCACTACAGTTAGTAACGCTTTAGCTACCATTTGCTGCAAATTATTTACTGCTACAGGTACGAGTATTATTTGAGTTATCTAGATACACACCGATAAAATCGTCAATTGAAGTCGTAAAATGCAATAAAATGACTCGCAATAAAAAAATACCGGTATATACATATATTCGTGCATTAAAAATGCCACATTTTGAAATTAATGAAATTGGACTAGTATTCACAGTGACCAATATCCAGACCTTAGCAAAAGTTATGAATTAGTTCGAAAGGTTCACTCCAACGAACTAGTCTACTACTTGCTATACAAATTTTCTAGCAACTGAGCGAATTATACTGCCAGTAGTACAAAATGTTACGTAAGTATAAAAATTAGGATATACTTCTTTTTAACTACAAAAAACATAAAAATAGTTGGCCTTCAAATTAAAATTCATATTTAATTTATTCTTAAAGTGCTGACAGCTAAAAATTTTGCCATAGTATTTGGCTTAGCCACGACGGCTTTCTGTGTTTCCACCATCGTCTTGGCCGTACAGAAGGCTCAACTAAATGATGAACTACAAGATGCTTTGGATAAATTGGATTTATTATCCACAACCGCGGCGACACCTACTACACAACTAACTACAGAATCTGAAAATTCAACAAACACGGCTAATACAACAACTACTTCCATTCCCACCCCGCCAACAGCTAGCTCAACATCTAGCCCAGCCTCAACAGTAACAGCACCAACCCCATCTGTTGCTACAGATTCCACTCAAACGACACGCACAACACTACCCGTTGTTGTGCCAACAATAACTGTTACGTCTACCGCAGCAACACCTGTGACATCAAATCCAAACTATCCAACATTGCCAACAGGACTGCCAGATCCGGAAAATGTGAGTGAGAAATAAATGGAAGAATGAAATGTTGTATGCATGTGTGGAGCTTATGTCTTTAAATGAAAGATTGAAATGCGTAAAGTAATCTTTAATTTTGAAAAAGTGTTCTCAAATGTGAAACCCGTATGCTATTTGAGTAATTGAATGAATGTCTTTATAAATTGCATAACGATTTTTTTTTTTTTGTTTTTGAGATCGAAGATCTGCTCGTGGGGAATTTATGCCATTCAAATTGATTATGCAATAATACAATATAAATAATCCATGTCGCTAATAAGGTATACGAGATCATTAGGAGTTCTATAATGCGGAATAGGTAGGCATTAACTGTAAGCTGACTGCACGAAACTCTTATCACTAATTTTCTTTCTTTTTATATAGGACTATTAAGTCAGTACTATAAAATGATTCCATCAATGGATATTTAATTTATCCCTAATTAACAAATTATTTTATTGTAAAAGAATTAAAAATGTTGAAATCAAGCATTTTTAATATACTATTGGAGGCAAGAAAAATATTCAGTAGAGAATATGAATTGAACAGAATGATTCTCAATCACACTTGACTGTAAATTTGGGTGAACATCAGCAGTCATGTATAAGTGTGTAATTCAGTACCAGTGCTAATACACCCCCGATACAGCAAACAGTTTTGACTATTTACTTATTCGTTTTATAATGTCAAATATTTTTGGTTTTTATAAAAATATAGTTCGTTCTACAGCAAAGGCCACAATAATTGAAGTTTCAAACTTTAAACAAGATTTAGAAAAATTCAACCAATATTTTTTTTTAAATATATTACATTAAAATATATTAATTTTTTATAAAAAAATAAATAAATTATAAAAATATTTTTATAAATAAATTTATAATTCATAAACATATATTTATAAAAAACATTTATAACAAAATATATAAATTATAAAAATATTTTTATAAAAGAAATATATTAATCTTTTATAAATATATTAATTTTTTATAAAAAAATATTTTTTATTTATATTTTGTATAAAAAAATCGCGGCCGCCGTAGCCGACTGGGTTGGTGCGTGACTACCATTCGGAAATCACAGAGAGAACGCAGGTTCGAATCTCGGTGAAACACCAAAAATTAAGAAAAACATTTTTCTAATAGCGGTCGCCCCTCGGAAAGCAATGGCAAACCTCCGAGTGTATTTCTGCCATGAAAAAGCTCCTCATAAAGTTATCTGCCGTTCGGAGTCGGCTTAAAACTGTAGGTCCTTCCATTTGTGGAGCAACATCAAGATGCGCACCACAAATAGGAGGAGGAGCTCGGCCAAACACCCAAAAAGGAGGTACGCGCCAATTATATATATATGTATATATTAGGCCGGGTCGATTTGTGGGGAGGCAAAAAAATCGCCCATTGCTCTGTGAAAACCATATTCTAGGGATCAAAATAAGAAACTTTGCCGAAGGAACCATACCTCTGAAACGAATTCCGATGTCCCCCAATTTGGGTCGAACTTTTTAGTTTCTTTTCTCATGTAAAGGCCAAAAATGGTGATATTTTGAAATGATTGTATGGGGAACCCCCCAGGAGAGTTCCAGGGGGTGTGCCACTGGCATGGATCGGCCGTCCAAAGTTAGTGGGGGTCGGTCATACATTTGGACTCGATTGGAGCACTCTAAATGGAGCACCCACTTTGGATTTTTCGTTCGACCAAAATTGGGGAACATCAGAATTCGTTTTAGAGGTATGGTTCCTTCGGCAAAGTTTCTTATTTTGATCCCTAGAATACGAGTTTCACAGAGCAATGACCGATTTTTAAATCGACCCGCCCTAATATATACATATATAAATATTTTTTATTTATATTTTTTTATATAAAAATATTTTTATTATTCACTATATTTTTGTATAAAAATGTAAATTAAAAATGTTTTTTATAAAAATACAGTCTATAGTAAAAGCCATCATAATTAAAGTATCAAACTTTGTACAAGATTTAGGAAAACTCCACCAATTTTCATAAAAATTTCAAAATGATTAACCAGACTTTTTTTAATTTGGGTACGCAGTTTTAAAGTCAGCTGCTTTTAAGTAAAGCAAGTTTGAAAATTTGCGTTCATTTTTTATATATTTTTCCCCCCGACGGTTTTGCTAATTTTCTCCATACCATATAAGGTATGCACGACATTTTTTTATTATGTATTTGTCTTTAGAAATTTTGAAGAAAATCTGTAGAATTTTATAAATCTCGTGCAAAGTTTGAAATTTGGATTATTATGGTCTTTGCTATGGAATGAACAATATTTTTATAAAAATTATTAAAAAATTTTGTACAAATTATGTTTCTAAATAAAAATTAATATAATAAATATTATATTTCAATAAAAAAATAACTGAAATTAAAAAATAAATAAGTAAATAATCAAAACTTGTTAATAATATGATAATTTTCGATGTTTTTATAAAACTGTATAATTAGTCAATAAAATATCTTTTTATATAATTTAAAACACTATGAATATAAAATGCAGCTTTGCATATTTTTGTGCAATAATAAAATTATTTTATTTTTTTTATTCCAAATAATTTATATGAATTCAATTTAGTTAAAGTTACTTAAGCCAATTGAACTTACTTGAATTTAATTCTATAATAATTCATTTTCTTTATGTCAAGGAATCTATGCATTTTTATAGTTAGATATGGGTATTATTTTAATTTGTTTAATTTAGTTTCATTTTATTTTAGTTCATTCCATTTTATTTCAGTTTGTTGTTTTTTTTTTTACTTTATTTTAATTTAATTTATTTCTTTTTGTTTTATTTCAATCTAATTTATTTTGTTATATTTTATATTACGTATGCAGTTTAATTTAAACTGAAATATTTTTATGTGCTATTTCACTTTATTTAATTTTATGTTACTTAATTTAGTTTCATTTGTATTTAAATTATTTCGTTTGATTTCATTTTAATTTTTTTAGTTTTATTATTTTAATTCTTTTATATATTCATGACTGATTTTCTTTTAATTCAATTTATTTTACTTTTATCTAAATTATTTTATTTCACTTTATTTTACTTGATTTAATCTTATTTGTATTCAAATTATTTTTTTTAGTCTCAAGGCATACCACTGCTGCGACGCCAGTTTCGATGATGCTTTGCTTTAAGCATCCCAAACCTCCTCATCCGCAAAAAAATATTATTTTGTTTTATTTTAATTTATTTTTTCAGTTTTATTAATTTAATTCATTTAAATATTTGTGAGTCATTTTATTTTATTTTAATTAATTTTTTTCGATTTATTCATTTAATTCGTTTAATATTTATGACTTATTTTCCTTTATTTTGTTTTATTTTTATTAAAATTATTTTATTTTATATTAATTTATTTTATTTAGTTTTGATTTGCTTCATTTAATTTGTTTTTAATTTATTTAACTTTGTTTTATTTTTTACTTTATATAGTTCAATTATTCAATTTAATTCAATTGAGTTAATTTCATTTTATTTTATTCTGACTTTTTAAATTTTTTTTTTATTAAATTTTATTGATATATGAATCATTTAATTTAATTTTAAGTTATTTTATTTTTTATTATTTTATTTTATTCAATTTTGTTTCATTTTATTTTAATTTAATTTAATTTTCAATTTTAATTCAAATCATTTTTTTATTTAGTTAGTTTTTTTTAAATTATTTCACGTTATGCAATTTTATTTTAGTTAATTTAGTTGCATTTGTATTTAAATTAAATTGTTTTATTTTATTTTAGTGTCATTAGTTTTTTTATAAGTTTATATATTATTATTTAATTTAATTATGACTGATTTCTTTTTATTTATTTATTTTTTTTTTTCATTTTAGTTTATTCTACAATATTAAATTTTGTTTTTTTATTTTATTTTAGTTAAATTAGTTGAATTTATTTATATGTGTATATTGTGACATATTTTCACTTACTCCGCTTTATTTTGATTTATTTAATTTATTTTTATTTTATATTGTTCTCTTTGATTTTTTTATATTATTATAAACTAGTTCAATTTAATTCTATTTGTTTTTAAATTATTTAATACAACTCGTTATTTGATTTGATTTTATTTAAATTTTCTTTTACATAGTTAATTTAAGTTGAAATTGGATAATTTTTTTATTTGTCGTTTTTGTTATTTCAATTTATTTCATTTTATTGGAATTATTTATGTAACTTCTGATTTTATCCATTGCGAGAATTAAGCAGATCGTATTGTTCAAAATAAAATAAAAGAAATTAGACGATAACGGTATTCTAGAAAACCGCATGCTCAGAGAAATGTTTTAGAGAAGTGGGTGGTATATATGTATGTAGTTATAAGTATCTAGTGATAAAATGTGACCCGATCCTTTCAAGCGTTTATAATTTCCACAGAGTTCATTAACGATTAAATTTAATATTACATATTGTACAATACGCTGGAAAGGTAGATGAAAAATAGGTACTAAAATTTCGAGATGATCTACGAACTGCAATAACCTTATTAGCTTGCGGATGCAATAAACTAAATGGAGAGATGCAAGAGACATTTAATATGTATAAAATGTATGACTCAAGAATGTACTAGATATAAGAGCAAGTGAAGGAATTTGAAGTATTGCGAATATGCCCCTTCTTAAAATTAAAGAGAACGTGATGAAGTTACGTAATAATTACGGCAAATTGCAAACGTGTTACTCTGACGTGATATTTAAAAGAGTTAAGAAAGAGTGTAGAAATTTTAACATATTTAATTACCGATAAAATAATAGAGAAAAACAAAAACTACGTAAAGAATTTTATTTACCAAGTTTAAACTTTTTCTCTGGGGTTGGTCCTTTGAAGACGTAAGATCTTGATGATCATTCAGTTTTGTTTTTTTCCAATACTTACCCACTTAAAAGAAATGTGCTCAAACGCCTGCTACAGCCAACTGTTTGGCGTGAAGGTCCTGTCCTTCGAATGGAGTAACTCTCGAGAGTTATGACAATCGAGGTTTTTCATACCTATGCACCTATTTTTGAGTAGTTTAAGGGTTTTTAAGGTGGCCTAGAATGCGTTGAAGATGAGTTCAATTCCCTCAACGTCAAAATTCGAAGTGTGTAATCATAACTATTTTTCCTATACTCTACTACACCTTTATTGAGTTCCTGATGATTAAATTATTAGTTAATATTACTACCTACAAATTTTTGCTGAAGAATAATGTTAAAGCGAACCCAAGATATTGTCCCAACTTATTGTAGATTTTTTGTGGAGAGATTTCTTACGAAGTACAGCATCCCAACATTAAGCTCTCGGCCAAATCTTCGACCGTGATGATTCCTTAGGCGAAATCTGGGTTAAAAAATAGGATTTGAGTTTATTGAAGCTATGAGTGAGGAAATGGCACGTATGCACATCGACCTGACAGAAGACGGCTTCCAGCACTGTTTCCAACAAAGAAGGTTCACTTTGAGCTCAGTAAGGATAGAGATGGGTTGTATGCTGAAGGTAATAATAAGTAAATATGTATGAAATTAAATGCTTTACAGTGCCAGTTTCGTTACATAATAGCGATACCTCATATAATTAAAATCCAAGCAGAGTAAAAAACTGAGCACTTTCTTATACATATATATGCCATTAACGTTTTCATTACGTTAATTATGTTATGTTATGTTATGTTTTGTTATGTTATGTTATGTTATGTTATGTTATGTTATGTTTTGTTATGTTATGTTATGTTATGTTATGTTATGTTATGTTATGTTATGTTATGTTATGTTATGTTATGTTATGTTATGTTATGTTATGTTATGTTATGTTATGTTATGTTATGTTATGTTATGTTATGTTATGTTATGTTATGTTATGTTATGTTATGTTATGTTATGTTATGTTATGTTATGTTATGTTATGTTATGTTATGTTATGTTATGTTATGTTATGTTATGTTATGTTATGTTATGTTATGTTATGTTATGTTATGTTATGTTATGTTATGTTATTTTACGATTATAATTAAAAATCAAGCAGAGTGAAAAACTGTAACTAACGTTTTCGTTATGTACATATTTTATGTTACATTAAGTTATTATTAATTATTAATTGCTGTAATTACGCTTTGTTATGTTACGAGTATAATTAAAAACTAAGCAGAGTGAAAAACTGTAATTAATATTTTCGTTATGTTAAATATTTCATGCTACGTTAATTTACGTGCTACTATCTTATTTTATGTTACGTTATGTTGTGTTATGTTATGTTATGTTATATTAGGTTATGTTGTGTTATGTTAAGTTTTATTATGTTAACAAATTATATTCCACTTTTAGTTAAGTTTTTTTTTAATAAACTTCACTATAAAATAATAAATAAGATCTAGTCGAAAGCTGCATGGCATAAATATTCTCTATAATTTTTATGATTCATATCTGCAATAGGCACCAAAGCCATGAATTTCGACACAAAGCGCCATCGGCGGCCAATATGGTGAGAATATCATGTCGTAATTAAGGCCCGTCTACATACATATACATATACATGCATATTAGGGGTGTCCTTATTTTGGGAAAGTTACTAGATCATCGTTCACCAGGTCTAATTTTTTTCCTTTTGGTGTAAAAAAAATAACTGCAAAGTTTGAAGCCGATCGGGCTTCATTTGATGGACCCGGAAATCGCTTATATCTGAAAGATCCACTAATAGGTGTAAAAAAGACGATTTTTTCACTTTTTTACTTTATTCTGTATTTTTTTGCTCATGGTTGTTGCTTTTTTTTTACATTTTCTAGTAAGTGTGTTAAATAAACTCACTAAAGTTCCAATCGATGTTCCAGGCGAGCGCGATGAATAGTTGAACGGTTGATAGCTAACTCTTCAGCCCGTATTCCAAATGCTTCAGCAGCTGCAATGAGGATATGCACGGCCATACCATCCGAAACTTTAGCATTATCAAGTGCAGCAGCCAATCTTGCTGTGATGAATTCTTTTCGGCCTCTTTTTTTGGCGGATGTTGCGTTACCAGCTACTTTCTCTGGTTCCCAGTCATCGTCAATCGGTTCATTTTCTTCATCAATCGTTTCACAAAATGGCATTTCAGCATCTTCATCATCACAATTCACGACATCTGAAAAAATTCACAATCAAATATGATTTTTGAAATTATGACATATTGCAATAAATTACCTGAAGGTCTAGCCATCTCTTCCTCGTGTTTTCTTTTACGCGCTTCTTCTTTTTCTTGTCGTTCTTGCGTACGTTTTTCTCGCCCATATAACTTCATATCGACACCAACCATGCAGCCTGGACGACCTTTTTGTCTTTGCAATTTTAAAAATTCTCTGTCCTCTTCAATTCGAATTTTTTCCAACGCATCACCGATGGCAATATCAAACAAATCATCAAGATTTTGAGTAAATTGTTCGGCAACTTGCTTTTGTGCATTTGACCTTTTATCTGGGACAGTTCTTTGTATGTTTTTCCATTGGTCGTAAACTTTCATCAGCTTTTTCACACACTTATCATCATTAATAATTGGAATGCGAGCTTGTTGCCAAAATATTACAGCTGCACTTATGGTCAATTTTGCACTGTCTTTTGCAGTAAGTCCAACAAATCGCATATTATGGAACATCACTTGTAACACTTGTTTGATGCACGGAAGTTTGGCGCCCGTGATCTGATGCGCAGTGTTGCCGATCAAATCAATGTTATTCAAATTTTTCACAGATCTTCTACTTGAATGACTTGAGGTCGATGGTTTATCCGACATGGTGATATTTTTTTTTGCCATATGTTCCAAATAAACTTCGCAGAAAGCACTTGATGTGTGATGCAGCACTTATACGACACAGGGATAAACTTTTTGTCAAAATATCAAAGTCGCTTTGAAGCCGCTGCGCATAATATCATTTATGGGAGAGAAGACTCGCGCGGCCACCTACCGGCGTGGCGCCGAGTCGCACACGACCCTTGCGCAGGGTTGCCTGACATGCAGGACGATTTAGTGGAAAAGGGAAAAATACGTATATATTTGAAAAAAACAAAAAACGATACGAAATCGACTATATTTTCATTTGACATGCTGTAAATTTAAATGAAAAATGTTCCTGTTAGGTGGTTTTTTTGTAAAATATATTTGAAATGAAATGTAATAATATTTATTCAATGTAATTTAATAAAAAAAAGCAACAACCATGAGCAAAAAAATACAGAATAAAGTAAAATAGTGAAAAAATCGTCTTTTTTACACCTATTAGTGGATCTTTCAGATATAAGCGATTTCCGGGTCCATCAAATGAAGCCCGATCGGCTTCAAACTTTGCAGTTATTTTTTTTATACCAAAAGGAAAAAAATTAGACCCGGTGAACGATGATCTAGTAACTTTCCCAAAATAAGGACACCCCTAATGCATATTTCTTTGAGAGCAGTAAATGCATTCGAAATTAAAAAAAAAAACTAGATATACAACTTTATGCTCTATTACCCAATTGAAGATATACAATTTAACACCACTCAAGGTCCATTCTTTTCACTTATCAATTTACAATGCTTTTAAAATTTGTTCACTGCTATTAACAGTCTGTCTAACCATAGTTATATCGACTATAGGTAAGATATCCTAAATACGTACATACATACAAGTATATCTGATAAATTTGGCATGAACTTGACAATTATTACCAGCCTTATTGATGGTTGCAGTAAAGCACTTGAGATAAACTCACCCAAAATGTGTACACATACTCGTATGCCATTGTACCATGTAGATATAAAACTAATAAAATACCGTTGCTTTTATGAAGGAGATAGTTAGTGTCGGTCTCTATAAAGATACGTATTTGATATAAATTTATATACAATACATATGTATGTACAAGCAAATTTGAACGGAAATATTGATATGAAAAAATGATTCAATAAAATGTTTAACGTGCAATTTTGGTAATTTTGTTTGGTTATCAAGCAATTGGACAATTAGCATGTAAAGCCAATTAGTTGCTTTGTAGCGCTTCAACTGAAAGTTTAAAATCACTCAGCTTGTCAAGATGTTTGCGCGAATTTCGGGTAATGCATACGCCTCTTAACCAATATTATACAATTATTTAGTCAAGAATGTGTTACAGAATTTCTGACAGCGCGTAGAGTTGCCATTGCACTCTGTTTAGCAACAACTATTTTGACTGTTGCTTTGGTCATCGTAGCAATTGATGATAGTCAGAGAGCGATACAGCTGCAGGAAGCCCAAGAGAAGTTGGATATTTTAGAATCATTTATTCAATCTTTAACGGAGAATACAACCACTGCAATACCAACTACATTGACACCAACGACAACAACGAACAGCGGCTGATTAATTATTTAAAAATTAACTAATAAATAATATTTAAATAAAATACCAGTGCTTGTAGATGATTGTATACAGAGTGTTTTGTTAAAGACTACAAAAACTTCAAATCTCGAGTCATGACAAAAGATACCTTACAGTTAGGGTCCAACTCATACACCCAAAGGAAGCGTGTCTAAAAAAGAGGTTGTCTGTAAAGTCGGTTTACTGACGATAGTTTAACGTGACAACGTCATAAGAAAATACTGATGGAATGGTTCCATTTTTTAAAAGAAAATTTTAATTTTATTTGTTTGATAGATATTTTGTATACATAGATATAGATAAGGAGGTAAATGGAATCGCAATGGAATTGATCAAATTACATTTACACAAACGTGAACAATTACGAAACATTTATCAAATTCATGAAAGATATGTTCAATTTCGATTGTGCATAAGACGTTAATAAGTCAACAACACTAAGAGGCACCATCATCGATTTGCCTTTTTCAAGACACATTACACTCGAAACACTCCCTTTCATTTCCTACTTTTCCTATCGTCGTCCTATATATGGCATAGGACATAAGTATGTATATTAGATTATGAAAATTGCACCAAAGTATATGTATGTATGCAAGTTTATATACATATATTAGTATACAACATCTCTTATAATATAAGGTATGTGGTAAATATTACCATACATTTTTCTTTTATATATATATTATATAATAATAAATTAATAATAAAAGCATTAAAACAACAGCTATTATTAACAACTAGTCGTCACTAATTATAAATTCGGTAAGGATGATGATGATACAATTGGTTTTATTTTAAATTCTTCAAGTAAATCAAATTAATAATCCTCATAGAGAAATGGTTCATTACCATGCACACAGGAAGAAGGCATATGCAAATACAAATATGAGAATTTATATACATATGCGCATCATGATGGAAAGAATAATGAGGTGGCGCCTATCGTGGTCCCGTTACTTTGCGCTCAGCGAATTTGACAACTAAGTACGTGATTTTAGCTCCAGTATGGCCAGATTACCATTTTCGTAACTTGATTTATAATTTTGTTTTTGTTATTTTTATTATTTTGTGTCTCGGAGTTTTAGTTCTTTCTTCATGACATTTTTCTAGTTGTTCTAATTAAAATGTCATGTTTATAATTTTGTAAAATATACATTTTTTAATAATTATTTAAATAATTCACTCAGTTTTATTTAGCTTTACTTTTTTTTAACATCTGGTGGCATTGCCCGCGATTGCAGGTGTTGTTGGTGTTCTTCTGCTTTCGGCAGTCAAATCTCTCTCTCGCTACTGCAGTGTTGCCTAGCTTTGGATATAAAAACGTACTAAAATGCCCATTCAAAGAAAATAACCCAACAAATTTTTATTGAATCACTTAAAGAACTTTGTATGCGTGACAAATTGTGTTTAAAATGTGCGTTTTCTTAAATAAATGTGTTATGCTTATGTATAATATAATTTATGAGTTTTTTTTTAAGCGAGACTCTTTTGTTAAGGGAACGACTTTTTTGCTATATTTGAAGTTATGTAACTAGATAAGGACTCTTTTTGTAAAATTGTCAGTATGGTTTCTTTAGTATTTTCTGTATAGTATAGTATAGTATAACTCTTAATGTCCTATGTCTCACTAAGTATTGATGACCGGAAGAAACGATTACACCTCTATGGTTTTAATTCGCATTCAATAAATTCAAAGGCTTTTTAAAATGTGTAAAAAGGTTTTCAATCTTAAGAAGAGTTGAAAGAGGGGCATTTAATATTTTTGCATAACCTTAAATGGAGCCAAAAATTAAATTCACACTTTCAAAATACCAAATTTTATAAAAACCAACTAATTTTCATTAGCACTAAAGTCTTCTCAGAGTGACCTTTTTTAACCTTTTTTTGTTTAATAATATAGTTTGTTTTTTAACCTAAAGTTTCGGTAGCTTTAAATTAAAAAAAAGAAACAAACACGGAACTTCAAAATTTTCGCATTTTCGGTATAAAAAAGCACTAAATTTATTGCGAAGAGCAAATGGTTGGCAATACTGAACAACTCAGCAAACGTGACGTCACGTACGCTCTGATGGGCGCAATCTTCTTTCTATCATTCTTGTATGCGCATATACATATATACGCTCACTCAAGTAGGAGAGAGCCAGATGTGGAACGTTGCCGAACGCGGGGACCGATTGTGCCTCTTTGTCGTTCGTTTCGCGCTCTCGCTTGCAGTTCAAACAAGGTAACGACGCATGAGCAAAATATCGACGCATGAGCAAGATAACGACGAATGAGCAAGATAACGACGCATTTTTTGGTGCGTGCAGCCGGCTACATCGAATTATAAGACGTTATCACGTCAAAAAATACTATATTTTTATATCGAAGGTTTAAATATAGATTCATTCGAAAGCTAATAAAATTATATACTAGATAGGGTCCAAATTGTTTTTATTCTTATCAGACACTTAAAATGAGCGAACAAAGAAAACCAAATTTACAAGAATACACTGGTTATTGCTTAAGTGCCTGGAACTATTTTGACCAATAGTCAGCTATCTAATCATAATCAATACCAAATTTCAAACTTTATGTTTGCTATTTAAAGAGCTATAGTTTTTTGAACTTGAACTTGCTTTGCAAAGTTCCTTAGAGTTTGTGATTTTTATCAGCGAGCCAATCAAGTTAGCTTTGAAAATAAATGCTTTGTCATTTCAAAGCTCGCAAAAAATTGTTAGTCTCGTTATACTTTCAAACAAGTTAACTCTTTGTGGCTTTAGGATTACAATTGTTTCTGTTTTAATTCCTAGACAAGAGTTTAGAATTCTAAAGTAAAAATGATTAGTAGCCCAGGCCACCATATTGCAGATATTTATTCTGAAAAAGGAGGGTTTGATAGAAGTTCCAATGTTACTCTGCACGATTATCAACGACGGTTTCCAAACAGATGTACGCCTAATACAAGTACGAGTGTGTCCCTCTATATTCTGCACCTTTGCAACACTACCTGTGATAAATTGTAATTTTCATGGAAATGTTTAGTATTTTTTAGCATAAACTTACACATAATGTTTTGACTTACGAGCTTTATTTATTCTTTTGTCAGTGAGTTGAAAAATTCATCTCGCCCAAAAGATGGAATTAACTCGTGAACATTTTCGTGCGATTTTCGACGTGGGTTATCGAGCCAGGACTGCATTGATGAATTTGTTTCGACTTTTGGCATTGAAGCACCACACCTAGTTTCTGTGAAACGGTGGTACAACGAGCTCCAAACTGGCCGTTGATCCTTGCATGATGAATTTCGTGAAAGCCGTCCAAAAACGGATAATTTGACAATTGCCCAAAAAAGAACTAGTGCCGATTGGTTGCTTCGTGCCGGTTGGGGCACAGAAAGGTTGAAGAAATTCAGACGCTGTGGCTCAAAGCACGTCCATGACACCTCAACGAATCGACAAATCTTAGATCTACGCATATTATAAATATAATACGGAAATAACTCAGCAATCGACAGAATTAGTGTTCCAAGATGAGCTTAATCCAATAAAAGTTGTTTGCGAAAGAGGCACCTCAAATCAAATGGTCGCCTGTTGATTCGGAAAATCTTGTTATATCTTAATTGTTTCACAAAACAGTAAATTCTGAATGCTACACAACCATTTCTTTGCCAGAAGTTTTCAGAGAATTAAGGAAAACCAACCGCCGCAGACGAATCAACCTTCACCAAGGCAATGCGAGCTCTGACGTATCGAGTTCTAACGAGTTTTTGGGCATTCAAAAGATCGAATTAATGGGCCAGCCTCCTTACTACCCTGATTTGGAACTTTCTGATTTATTTTTGTTTCCAAACATCAAAAATATTATAAAATGCTCGTTTTAAAGGTATCCACTTCTGAAAGGCAAAAGTGCTTTGAAAATTGATTCAACGAATGCAAAAGTGTGTTGACTTCTAAGTAGAATATCTTGAAAAACAATAAAGTCATTTTCGTTACTAGCAAAATATAGTAAAAGCCAGCCCTCACACATTTATGTATGCAAGCCTATCTAAGCAAAAATACCTAAACGAACGATCACCCCAAGAGCAGCAGGCATTTTTGCAAACACTAAGCGTGGGACAAATTTTCAATCCCCAAATCTGACACACAACAACCGCAAAGTGAGCAGGTAGTAGATAGCAGAACACCCTGTATTCATATATATTTATGTATGTATGTCTAACTTATTTTCGCTTTTATTGCCGAGCATGAACTTGTTTAAGGGTATAAATAACTGTAGTAGTAGAATAATTGGATAAAAAGTTTTATTACCAAAGTACTTAAACTAACAACTAATACTAAATTATCGACACGAACACAGATACGAGGTATAGTTAATATATTAAATAATAAGACTGCCGCTGCTATAGAAGAAGGCCAGCCAGCAGCCGTCCAGCATAAAGCTTTGCCTTTTGAAAGCAGTACCTCTCATTTTCGTACGCCTTAACCCTGAAGTATCGTTAATTTTTTGTTACGAATGAATCGTTGCTGTTCACTTTTCAGGGAAATTTATTGTACAGCTTTCCCACGTAAATTCGATTCGAGTGCAAATATTTAGCAAGGATATATGCAGTTCAATTAGAAAATTGTGCTTACGTGTTTTCCCACGTAAATTCGATTCGAGTGCAAATATTTAGCAAGGATATATGCAGTTCAATTAGAAAATTGTGTCAAATTGAGCCAATAATAAGGCTTCCGAACATCAGGAAGGGGGAAAATATATTTCCACTGAAACATTGAGTTCTATTGAAAATGAACTGAACTTCGTTCGTGAAG